>NC_084829.1:56083828-57317161 GCF_033115175.1 Lepus europaeus
CAAACTGATGAACTGTGTAACAAATTTAATAAAATGAAACAAGCGCTATGTGGAAGGTAGATTTAAAAGAAGGTTCCTGGTATCATTATTCACTTCTGACAGACCCACCTGGGGTTCCAGACAATATAAGGGGCTTCCTGCAGTGATACAAACTTTTTAAAACTCTGATCCAGCTGTCCTTCCAAAGTTGAAATAAATATAATAATAAAATTACTTCTTCCACAGAAACACTTTTTTAAGAAGTCAACAGAAAAATAAAAACAATTAGATCCTTATTTATCTTTCAAATATATTTTAAGACTATATAATAAATATAAAATGCAAATGTATTAAGATATAAGGATTTTTTTCTACTCTATGAATATCCTTGTTAATCTCATTCTGATGTTTGTGTCAATGATCTAGTATACATCTTGCTGAGTAGAGACCACATCTAATCATTAAGTCTTCCTGTATTCCTACTAGGGTAGTGAATACATGTGATAAACATTGAAGTGACTCACATTTCCCTGGTCTTTCTTGTATAATTTGATGTCTGTGTGTGTGTGTGTATGATTTAAGTGGATCCTGCACATACATGTACATACAGCACATTCAACAAGATTATTTAGTAGACAATTTAGACTGAGCAATGTGTTACAACAGTGGCCACAGGACTCCACCGCTAAGGTTACTGAGAATGCATGCAGAGGCCAGAGCACTGCAGGTGCTCAAAGTGTAATAGAGTTTAATCCACACTGCTGCCAAATCTTGAAATTTCAAAATTCATCTTAAAGCCTAAGTAGCTTCAGTCTTAGGATTCGACACTTAACACGAATAGAATTATGTCACTATGACAATCTTGATAATTTTATGCTTTAGTTTAAGATATAAATGAATAATCCACGGAGTAGGGTAAGTTAATATTAGATATTAGAAATGAAAAGTAACTTAGAAAGAGATTTTTCCCCTCTTTAAGAAAGAGCATATCAGTATTTAGTTTTTAAAATGCCTTAAATAACAAAGGCCAGTTCAAAATAGAGGTATATAAAAACAAAACAAAATAAAATAAAAACACGTGACCTCTGTCAGTCTGAATTGAGTCCTGTATTTTTCACCTTCAGACTTTTTTTATCATGTAAAAGTCATATTTACTTCTTGAGAACTCATTTTTTTGTTTGTAAAATGTGAATGTGAAACCTGCCTCATCCATGGGCTTTTGTCCAAATGACTGGAAGAATGACAGGTGAAAAAAAAATCTGTTTAGATGTATCCTTTGCATTATTCTGTCTTAGGATAGCTTTCAAACATATATTCAGTAAAGCAGATAAATTAAGTAGTTTAAGGAATTAGGACAAATGGAAAACAGGAACAGGGGAATAAACCAGGAGTACAATAAACACTAAATTTTTACCATATGGTCCTAAATATTGTGAAGGGTTACCTGCAAATTATATCTATTTCCTAGCAGCCCCAGAAAAGCCTGGAAAATTACAATATTTACAACATATGAAAGCTAATTATACTAATAATTGAATTGATATGTAATCATTATGTAAACTCTACTTATAATTAACAGGAATTATTTAAACACTGCTTCAGTTTTCTGATTTATGAAATGATATAAATTTTACAAGCTAAAGAAAATTATTGAATGAACAAGTTAACAAGACATACAAGGAGTATTTCAAAAATTCAAGGAAAATTGAATTAAAATATAAAAAGTTTATTTTGCACAAAATAAATTTTAATACATACATAGTTTTTTCATGACACACATTTTCCATGAACTTTTTGAAGCATCCTCACAGAGTAGAATCTCAACAAAAATGTTTGCTATTGTTATTGTTACTAATAACAACGTCAACAACACCAGTGACTGCAACACCACTCCCATTACCATCACTGAAAACAGTTCTGCTGTTACCACTACTGCTAGCAGGATAATGACTTATTAGCAAGCACCTAATGAGCATCAAATGGTTCATCTTTTTTACACATACATACACAGATACTAAGCACTGGTGGAACCCAAACAACATAATTTAGCTACAGTATTACTATATTTCTAGTTTATTTCAACCTACTTTTATCAGACCTCTGATCTTTCCTCTTATTTCGTTCCTTCAGTAGATAAGTTTCCTGCTATTTATTACAAAAAAACCATGATATATAAACTAGATGTTGAATTGGTTTATTCACCAAAGCTATATAAAGCTTACTAATTATCCATTCATGTTTACCTTAATAAGCAAGCATCCCTATTTTTCCTCTCCTGCTACAGTTGAATTCATGGTCAGTCATAAAGTAAATTCTCCCCACTAATACTCTGGATCTTGGGTGCCTTTTTTTTTTTTTTTTTTTTTGACAGGCAGAGTGGACAGTGAGAGAGACAGAGAGAAAGGTCTTCCTTTTCCGTGGGTTCACCCTCCAATGGGCACCACGACCGGCGCACCGCACTGATCCGAAGCCAGGAGCCAGGTGCTTCTCCTGGTCTCCCATGGGGTGCAGGGCCCAAGCACTTGGGCCATCCTCCACTGCACTCCCTGGCCACAGCAGAGAGCTGGCCTGGAAGAGGAGCAACCGGGACAGAATCCGGTGCCCCGACCGGGACTAGCACCCCGTGTGCCGGCGCCATAGTCAGAGGATTAGCCTATTGAGCCGCGGCGCCGGCCGTGTGCTTTCTTTCGTTCTCTCTCTTCATGTTGCCTTCTTCCCATCAGCTTAACACCTGCTGCAGCATGTCTTTACCAAGACAGATGTAAGACAGTACCAATCGATGGTAGATTTTCTCCCTCCACTTTAAGGATCTTGGAAATGTGAACTCAACATACTGAATGAAACGTGTACTGACATTTGCTGCATTTAATTACCTCTATCTCTACCTCAATTCACCAAAATCAGGAAATCCGGTACTTACTTCCACTCCTCTACACTACACTCTTGTCAATGTTATCTACAGCTTATCTTTGCTAAATGATTGAATCACTCTCAAGAATTATTTTAGATCATCTTTCAACAGCATTTTAAATATCTGTTCCTGAAATGCCACTCTTTTCTGGTTTAACTCCTGGTTATTCTTTGGCCATCCCTTAAAATTTGCTATGATTGGGTTTCATTCCAGATTTCATTTCCTCTTGATCTCCCTGTAATCTATTATTATTCTCTTAATTTCCATTCCTATTTGCATACTAACAAAATCCAAAATAACAACTCTCCAAGATCTCAGTCTTAATTTGCGGTTTAGATACTTCCTACCAGGAATTTTCATTTGAATATCCCCTTAGAAACTGTACTTTAATACATTCAAAATGTTTCCCCCAAAAAGTGCTTCTCTCTCAACAAATATCACTATCTTTTTTAACAAATCATAAATCTAGATGTTATTTTTACCATATCCTTTCCATAAAATAAACCTAGGTTTCTTCAAGTCTAGCCTAATGGGCCATAGCAAAACTTTCAGATCCTAAGTATGATAGGAAATAATTGTCGGCTGCAGTGTCAGTATTCATGCGTAGCTGATTTTTTTTTTTTTATTTCATTTTCATCCTGGGCACACAGTGTATCTGTATTTCTCAGCTCTCTTGCAGTTTGGTGAGGCAATGTGACCGAGATAGTTGGTAGACATTAAAACACAACAGGACAGGCCTAGCCTTTTAAGCATCTTACGTACTGTTTTCTCTCACTCAAGCTCTTTAATTTGATCCACTGACTGACCTAGCTCCACAAGATCCACTGGAAGATTCTGAGTCACTATGAGATGGGGGAGCCAGAACACACAGGAAATCCTGGCCTCTGAATCATCACAGCCAATACTGTTCATTGAAATTGTGATCTACTGAGAAATAAACTATTATTGTGGTGAATTATTGAATGTTTCTATTTTCTCCCTAAATCAAGAAGTTTATCCATTGGAAATTTATGAACATAGGAGTGGGGCTGCTATTGTGGCACAGTGGGTAGACACACATGCAATGCCAGCAGTTCATATGAGTTCCTGCTTGTGTTCTCTTTGCTCCATTTCTGATATACCTCCTTGATGATGACCTGGGAAAAGTAGTGGAAAATGATCCAGATGAAGCTCCTTGCTCCTATCTTCAGCCTGGCTCAGTCCTGGCTGTTGCAGCCTCTTGGGGAGTGAACCAACAGAAGGAAGATCTCTGTTTTTCTCTCTTTCTTTGTAATTCTGACTTTCATAAATAAATAAAACATTTTTTGAAAAAAAGATTACTATGGTTTCTTTGAGGAGAAAATGACAAGGAAAAGGGAAAAGTATAAAAAAACAGGGAGATGAGTTAAAAAAATTATTGCAAAAACCTCAATAAAGAAAAATGGTTAATTTAACACAGTGTTACTTATGAAAGTGGTTAGAAGTTATATTCTTGATATTTTTCAAAAGAAAGGACAAGATAACTTTTAATGAATTAAATATAGAAGTATAAATTGTTGTCTTTTTTTTTATTACTTCAAACAAAAATTCAGTTCTGATATTTTGGATTTACACAAGCTTGAAACAACACCTTCCATGCATATTTTGGAGATTGGAATAGAACCCATTGGTAGGCTTAGACTTCAGTCATTTGGACATGAGAATATGATCAGAACCATTAAAACCATATAGGCTGAGATTAGAGGAGAGTTATTCCATTATGGAAATGTGGAATACATTTGCCAATAAAAAGGGTTATGTTTACAGGGAGTTAATAACAAAAAGTCCAAAACTTCTGTCATTCAATAACATGGAATAGAGCTAATTCATTTATTTATTTAAAAAAAAACACTTTTGTTAGGAATTGCTATATTCTGGAAATTATTGGTCATCAAAAAAAGATATATTCCCTATTTGTAGGAATGTACTGAATCAATGAAGGAAGACTTCAAGAAATAATGTCCTTCAGCAAAGTGTAATTATCAACTTTTATAAACTAATTAAAAGAGCTATGAAGAAAATAAGTGTGTTCCATAATAGGATGTCCAAATTGGGATATCAGAGCACACTCTATGCAATATGAAAATATCATTCTCACTTTAGGGTGGAGAATAAAAACAAAGCACATATTCCATACATATAGACAAGCTAAGAGACCATTTCAACAGTTCAAGCATAAATCAATGGCAGCTTGATTTAGTATAATGCCAATACAAATGAAGAGAGAAGAAAATGCAAAGGATATTTTTGAGAAATAATAGATCACACATGTGTTGGTGGTGAGGGAGAGAGAGGGAGATGTCAAGTGTTATTCCTGGATTTTTGGCTTATGCAATGTAGTGGACGAACATGTCATTCTTAAGATAGAGAATGCAGGAGAGAAAAACAGAAAGTGGGGATAAGAAGGACAATAAGTTAGTTGTTAAATGAATAACTCAACAGGGAGCACCTAACTGAAGCAGCTTATAACTTCATTAAGTGCTGTCATTGTTAAATTCTCAAAGATTCTCAGAGCTGAAGAGTGAAGTTTATAATCTCTTGGTTTCTCTCTAAGGGGACAATCCACCCTGCAGAGATGGAATCAGAAACATGTGTCTTAAATGACAAAATGAATGCTAAAGAAAACAACTGGGGTAATTGCTTAATTGCTAGTTGTCATGTAACTGAGGAGGGAAGGAAATGCAATTAGAAGTAGGTGATTTTTCCAGACCTCTCCTATCTATCATACTCTTCCTTTTTCTGGTCAAGAAGTGTACATGAAGTGCAATTTTTCACTGAGTGGTTTACTTACATATTTCAATTTTCATGTTTTCAGAATATTGCTTTCCCGTGTAGCAGTGAATTATCCTGAAGTTCCACAGGCTTGTATTCCTGTTCTTCACATTACACTGTATGGGGCACTAGGCAACTCCTTCTTGAATATATATGAAAGGTAACTTACCTTACAGTATTATCTAAACATAAAATTACCAAAGTATTTTCCCACAGAAATGTCAGTTTAATAATGTAGCTGGAAAATAAAACAGAATCATTCTTTACATTTTATTTTTCTCTAGGATTTTTTTATTTATTTGGAATACATAATTTCTTATGTATTCCAAATACATATGTATTTTATGTATTATTTTTGCTACCTAGAGTGCAAGACAGAAAAAGAGAACTTATCCATTGGTTCACTCCCTAGATAGCAGCAAGGCTGAACCAGGAGCCAGGAGCTTTATCAGGGTCTCCCATGTGGGTAGCAGGGACCAAATAGTTAGGCCATCTGTTGCTTTTTTTCCTACACCATTATCAGGAAGCTGGATCAGAAGTCCAGCAACTGGGACATGAACTGGAGCCTATATGGAATGTTGGCTTCCTAGAGGGCTTTACCTGCTACACCAAATGCCGGCCCCCGTTCTTTACATTTTAGACATATCAATCTCAGACCACATGTCAGAGAGTTGTAGGAGTTAGTATTTCATTTTTTAAAGGTTTTTTTTTCTTTTATTTGAAAGTCAGAGTTACACAAAGAGAGGAAGAGAAAGAGAGAGAGAGAGAGAATATTCCATCCACTAATTCATTCCCCAAATGGCCACAATGCCAGGCTGAAGCCAGGAACCAGGAGCTTCTTTTCTTCTGGGTCTCTAAAGTGGGTTCAGGGGCTCAGGCATTTGGGCCATTTTCTGATGCTTTCCTAGGCACATTAGCAGGGAGTTGGATCAGATGTGGAGAAACCAGCATCGAACCTGTACCCGTATGGGATGCCAGCATTGCAGGCAGTGGTTTTTTCCATTACACCACAGCAGTGGCCCTCTAGTATTTCATTGAATTCACTACTTTCACAAGGCAAAATGGTGCCCAATATTGTATAGAGAAGAGAAGCAATTTTACAGAACTTCTAAAACAAATGCATAATTTGTTTTCATCTTGGCTTGGTCATCTCCAAATTCAGGAATGAGTTCATTGATTATAGCTCCATGGAGGCATCTCACTTAACACCACCACCACCATCCCATAAAACTGTAAAACAAGTATTTAGTAATTTCAGGACTCTGTCTACATTTTCAGAAAGTCAGGAAAATGCCAAGCTTACTTAATGCATTCTTATTTTCTTTTCCCTTTTGCCACTTTTATTTGACTATGGACTTTTACTTGTCTTCCTTCTTCCTAATCTTCTATCTGCTGGACAATTTTATTTTTGTTAGAATGGTTGTGGCTGTTCTTAAAATTAAACATTAAATGTAGCTTTAGCATGAAGTATTTTCTAAGTCTATATGAAAGGACATTACTGAAGGGAAGCAACCAGTCCTTACTCATCTATTTATCCCTTTTGCTGATACTTATCCTCCTGCTCAATACATGCTGAATGATCTAAGTATAGCTTAACTTTCATTCACATGCTTTTGATGATTGATTTAGTTCTCTCAATATTCTATGTCTATCTGCCCAGAAGCAGAATTTAAAAAACAAATGGCTGACTAGGAGAAATTATTCAAATATATATAATAGGCAAAAGACCAGTTTTAGAGTCTTTATGAAATGATTCTACAGATCACCAAGGTAAAGATCAATAATCCAATAAAAAATTGAAGACAAAAATGTAAATTATCAATTCATAGCCAGGAAAATAAAAATGACTATTAAAATTTTGGAACAGATTGAACTTCACTTCTAATTCATGTAAGAACCAAAGAACAATAACGCCAAAAGAGCCATTTATTAACTTAGAATGGAGACTGACAGGTGCTCACTTCGGCTGCACATATACTAAAATTGGAATGAGACTGACAGAGATATAAATGTTTTATAACTGTGTTAATAAAAAATGTTGGACATTTAGTAGTCTTATGCACCAGGTGACACTATTAGAAGAAACAATATATAGGGAAAAATTGGATAATATGAGGGCTCTTTACAAAGTTCATGGGAGGCAGGTATTTGACATAGTGGTTAAAATGAACATGGAAGATGTGCATCCCATATTATAGTGCTTGGGTTCAAGTCTGAGTTCCACTTCTGATAAAAGTTTCCTGCTAATGTGTATCATGGGTGGCAGCAGAGATGGCTCAAATAGTTGGACTACTGTCACCAATGTGGCAGACCTGGATTTAGTTCCCAGCTTTCAATTGGTCCAGGTTTGGTGATTGTCTGTCTGTCTCTGTCTGGGTCTGCTTTCAAATAAATAAATAAATAATTTTAAAAGTAGAGATAACAGGTCTAAATATTTTTAATAAAAAGTCTTCATTAACATGGGCCCTAAGTTTTTTAGGGATGGATTAAATGGCTGGTATCATTACTTACAAAAGTGTCTTGGACTTGATGGAACTTATCTTGAGAAATAAAGTTTATATTTTTGGATTTTGTCTTCTAATTCCATTCCTGCAACAGTTTCATTTTAAAATATTATCAATCTAGGCAAGTACAAGAAGTTAATTTCAACAACATTTATTATAGCAAAATACTATAAATCAAAATGTTCATTAGTTAGACATTTGTTGGATAAGCACATGATCATTACCAACAATACAACACATAATAACTTAATTCCAAACTTATCAGTAATTTAAAAAATAACATGTGTAACATGTGTAATAGTGATGTGGGTGGCTACTATTGACTATTTTAAAGATAAAAAACATACTTCTCTGTATATATGCTGACTATATATCTAGATGGACATCTAAAACAGTGATGATGGTTACCATCAGAAAAAGGAACTAGGAAATGGGAGGGGGTGTGGACCACAGAGACACTATCATATATATGCATGACAGAATGTTACTCAGTCATAAAAAATCAATGAAATCCTGATCTTTGCAACAAAAATGGATGGAACTGGAGATCATTATGTTAACTGAAATAACCCAGACTCAAAAGGACAAATATAACATTTTATTTTTGGTAGTTAATATATATAGAGAGAGTATTAAAAATTAGGTGCATTTCATATCATTAGGTATATAGTTATAAATATTGCTTCACTGAATTATACCATATAAATCTTATTTGGCACATTAAAAAAACTGAAATGGAAAGGGAGGATTGTGAGGACCCTTGGAGTGCCAGTAATATTTTGTTCTTAACTTGGGTGTTGGTTATGAGTATGAGCAGAGGCTCAAAATGTTATATATCTGTATATTTATGTGCATTTTCTAGTATGTATATTGTATTTCAATAAAATATTTTTAAAAAGCCACATAGTAAAATTATTTGTTAAAAAATCAGACATTTTGATTTATCTATCGTTTTATTTTAATAATTTTTTCCCAAACTTGGGGCCTTAAAGCAGTAAACACTTATTGTTGAACAATTTATTTGGATCAGGAATCTAAATAAGGTTTAGCTGAGTGCTTTTGGCTCAAATTCTCCCGTGAGGTATGTTCAAATTGTCAGTTAGTCCTCTAAAAACTGCATGAGGGTTAAGAGATCCACTTCTAAGCTCACTCACATAGTGTTGCCAGTCCTTTGTTTCTATGGCCTCTTCATCCATAATATGACAAATGGTCATTACATAGCATCCATCCCATTTCAGAGAAAGTGATTAGGAGGAAGAGCTGTGGGGGAAGAGAGAGAGAGAGAGAGAGAGAGAGAGAGAGAGAGAGACTAAGAAAATTTGTGATCTTTTTAAAAATTAAAATAAAAATAACATACTATCACTTCTATCTTATATAATTCATTAAAAGTGAGTCAATAGGTTCAGACCATACTCAAGAGAAGGGGTTCAAAAGTTAAAAAAAAAATAAAAAATAAAAAAATAGGCTGGCGCCATGGTTTAACAGGCTAATCCTCCGCCTTGCGGCGCCAGCACACCGGGTTCTAGTCCCGGTCGGGGTGCCGATTCTATCCCGGTTGCCCCTCTTCCAGGCCAGCTCTCTGCTGTGGCCCGGGAAGGCAGTGGAGGATGGCCCAAGTCCTTGGGCCCTGCACCTGCATGGGAGACCAGGAGAAGCACCTGGCTCCTGGCTTCGGATCAGCACGATGCGCCGGCCGCAGCGGCCATTGGAGGGTGAACCAACGGCAAAAAGGAAGACCTTTCTTTCTGTCTCTCTCTCTCACTGTCCATTCTGCCTGTCAAAAAAAAAAAAAAAAAAAAGTAATCTCACTCCCCTAACCCCCTTATAAGCTGCCCACTACATGCTTTTAAATTGCTATATTAAGATAGGCATGTATTTCAATAAGGCAAAGAAAGTTTGAAATCTTCAAGGACAATCTTCTTGTTTGTGGTTAGATTTTTAAAAGCAGAGAAGTATCTTTTAAAGACAAATTTGAACAGTACAGTGAGTAATCAAGTTAGGTAATGATTTTTTTTCCAAGTAAGGGTGTGACTAAAGTAAAAAAACACTCCCTTGCTGAGTCATAGGTTTTCATTCATCAAAACAGCCACAAGAAAATTTGAGTATACATATTTTCTTAATTATGTTGTTCATTTATGTGGTATACAGGGATTTATTAGTCAAGCTAGTTGCTCGGGAAATAGAAGACTTAGGAAGAGATTTCAACTCTGAACCAAGTGGTGCCCCTCTCTTGATAATTTCACTAGCA
Organism: Lepus europaeus; assembly: GCF_033115175.1. Taxonomy (NCBI): domain Eukaryota; kingdom Metazoa; phylum Chordata; class Mammalia; order Lagomorpha; family Leporidae; genus Lepus; species Lepus europaeus. The sequence goes on from NC_084829.1 coordinate 56,094,261, forward strand.
CATTATCTACCTCCTTCCCCAACGCCACAACTTTGCAGCTGTAGAATATGCTTCCTCATCCAAGGCCAGCCAAAACCTTTCCTTTTATGCTTGAGAAATCCTCTTGGGCTTTTTACTAGAATTAAAATATGACTGCAAAATTATCTGTCTCAAATCGCAGCTGAGCTACAAAAGGCCTTCATGTAAACAGAACTACTTTACAAGATGAAATTATTTAAATCATTGTTTAAAATCCTCAATGCAGCTTATTCTAAAATTTCTTTAGGTAATGATGGGACTTTTCACTGAAACTTTTATTTTTTCAAGCTCTCAATTTTTTTCTATTATAAAAATAAAATAATATTATGGGCCTATTGTGAAATTGGACAAATTGGTAAACTACATACAACTGAAGCCTACAGGACGGGCCTCATATTGCCTATTAATCACAATATGAGAAACTACAGCTCCCTTACTAGAACATAAGCTTCAGAGAATGAGGTCACAGAGAGAGGTAAAGAAAAAGGATCCCTATGCTCATAACTTTTTAGCTCACAAGCTGTCCCCCTACTTTTATAAACTGTTTCTGTTGTTATTGTTCTGAAGCAAGCATGGACACTAAAGTCCCAAGTGATACTAAAAAGTAATGGAACCAACATGACCTATCTATGCAAATAATTTTCTTTACAAATAGTGCTTAAAAACATCATTAACCAAAATGTACAACATGCCAGAGATAAGATCTGGTTTCAAGAATTAACTCACAGCATGTTCAATAATCAGTTTATCCTCTTCAATGAAAACCAAATTTTAAGCCCTTGAAGTATCAGGAATCAGTTACTATACTCTGCAAAGTGCTGGAGTTTAAGGCAGAGCAGTGACTTTTTTAACACCATAAGCAAAAGTAATTATATTCTCTTTTCTCATTCTTTGCTATGTGAAAGAAACAAGTTACATGCTATTACATCTAATAGTACATGCTAAAGGCTTGTAAAGATTAGATGCTTCTTTTTTTACTCTTTTATTACAAGAGATTAGGCCACAAATGATCATAGATTCATAGCCAGACTCATTCATTTTACTTTAATATTTTCTAACTAACAGAGCATGAAGGACTCACACAGATATTCTTTCCAAAGCAATAAAACTCAAATTATTTTCTCTGAGCTATCATCCTAAATGCTTGATTTATAACAAAAGGAAACAAATCCTACTGCATGGGAAGCAGCCAGTTTAGAAAGCTGCATCAGTTAAACATTTCAAAATTTTTGGACACATCACCTGCCAAAACTGCATGGAACACCCCTTAACCAGATACGGGAGAAGAGCACCACGACATTGCAGTCGAGGCTGTTTTACAATGTTCTATGTGGAAGCCAAGAAGCATTCAGTGTTTTTCAGTAGTGGTTTTTTTTTTTTCTTTTTTTTTTCCAAATTTTGGACTTCTGAACATCCTGTCCTTAACTAGGTCATAAAAGTCATGAGCCGGTCAGCACTGTGGCGCAGTGGGCTAAGCATCCCCCTGAGGACTGGAATCCCATATGGGCGCTGGTTCAAGTCCCAACTGCTCCACTTCCAATCCAGCTCTCTGCTATGGCCTGGGAAAACAGTTGAAGATAGCCCAAGTGTTTGGGTCCCTGAATCCACATGGGAGACCCAGAAGAAGCTCCTGGCTCCTGGCTTCGGATTGGCTCAGCTCCGGCAGTTGTACCCATCTGGGGAGTGAACCAGCAGATGGAAGACCTTTTCTTTCTCTCTCTCTCTTCTCTGTGTGTAACTCTACCTCTCAAATAAATAAATAAAATCTTTCTTAAAAAAGAGAAAAAATTATGAGCCCAGTTCCATGGACATTTGTCCTACCTTCTTAACTTTGAAGAGCAGTGTGCATAACTGAGCCTTCCCTTAGAGATAGTCTAGATTCTAATTACCTGCTGGGGCACCAGGTACAAGAAGATAGACAGGATTTAATATTTAGAAGCTTTTCAGTTTTCTAGTCACTTACCAAGTCTGCTTCATGAATCATCTAATACCACTAGTTGTAAAAGTAATTTTCATTTTACTCACTTTTGAGGATACTTTATCTTATAAAGTAAAATAAATTCATTTTATAAACATATTAATCAATATTGATAATAGAAGTATAACTATGAAATTTATTGAGCATTTACTATGTGCTGGGATTTACATTTTTATCATTTAATCATCTCAAGAATTCTTCAAGCCTCAACCTGATATTATTATGCCCAGCAGAAAGACAAGAAGTCTGGTTCAGAGAAAATAAGCAACTTATCCAAGGCTATTCAGCTAATAAGTGACAAGAAAGGATACAGGATCAGCTTCTTCACATCAGAGTCTGTATCCTTAGCTGCTACACATCAAGACACAAATACTTCAGAATGCAAGAATCCAGTTTGCATTTTGATGGTTTGTGTGTAGCACAGAGTCATAAAAAAGAAATATATGTGGCATTATTAGCTTAAATATCTATACAGTGTTTTCTCTGCCTACCAGTGTTCACAGCCATAGTAAAAAATTAAAATACCATTTTATTTCATCAAATCTTTTGGTTGCACAAGGCAAACTAATACTTTTACTGGCATAAGGTATTGCATACTCTTAGTAAATGAAGAAGGACCTATCTTTCATATTATATAACATGTTCCAACCAAAACAGATCCATATCCTGTTTCCTGGCAGCCCAGAACCATGTGAATACCCTGGCTATGCTTAGAGGTGTCTCCCTTTGTGAGGTAGAACTTGTTGAACTCACTTTTGCTTTCATGGTTACAATAGAAGGTGCACAAATTAAACTCTCTTGGAGAGACTTTGATGTAGAAGTGAGTGACTTGAGAAAGCAGGCATTTGGGGTTAACTAGAACAGTGGTTTGAAGCCTGGTTTTGGAGATGAAATCCCTGCTGACAGCACTGCTGTTGGGGTTTTTGGTAAGTGCCAACTCTCATGCTTATGACAGTTGTTTCCTGATCAAGCAGCATCTGTGACAGAGTTCACAAGGTTGTCCCCAAAGCATAGCTTCCAGCTGGGTTCTTCAGCTCTCAGAGTTCTGTGAGTTACCAATTAACCTTTCTAAAAAGCTGCCCCTCACTGCCAGCAAGAGCCAACTTCTATAGCTTATGTTTAAGAGCTCTGCATTAGGGGTTCTGGTTTTGGGCAAGATGGCATGAACACAAGCTGCCCTGTCTCTCTCACTGAATACAATTACACAACCATGGCAGAATTAACAGCTACACAATCACGACTCAGAAGCACGTAGAAGCATGAAGAACTCTACACATCACCAAATCTGTGTTTGATATTAACATTGTTCCTTTTTGATCCCTTTCAGATCCCTTTTAGGTCCACTAAGTCACTGCTAGAGACCAGGAAATTTTGTCATGCAGATCCAAACCTGGACACTAAAACTAGTTTTTTAAAAAAAGAGCATATTCTGACAGCAGGGGCCGATAACAAGCAGGTGAGCTTTAAGGCCTTGCCGATTATGATGCACAGACCTAGCTATCTCTTCACAGGGGGTAAGCCCTAAGCAAGGTGTGAACCTCCCTGGGAAGGCACCCTCTTGACTTCCATTACCTAGCTGGCCTGGGAGGAGAGCTGGCCAGGTAAAGGCAGGGGGCATCTCTAACAGGAAATTTACAGTTCTGTCTGCAATGTTACTGACCCTACTTGGCCATCCCCTCAGCAGTGGTGGTTACTTCGGAAGCTGGGCCAAGTGAAGGACTTTTCAGCTTAGAGCCAACAAGATCTGTGGCCCTGACCTGAAGTCTTTCGACTCCAGGCAGTCCCATATCCAGTGACCCAACTCTTGCCTGGAAGAGCTCTTCATAAGCTGAGTTCTGTTGAAGCCCTGGCTTTTCACATTGAAAGCCATTGCAGTGGATTGGCCTATTGGGTCTCCTTGATGGCATACCACTGTATGGAGCAGCCATTAATTGGCCTGCCACCTATTTTTATATCTTTTCTGATGCCTAGCTTTCTATTCCTCCTGATTTTTGTTAAAGCAGACCAGAGGAAACCTGACCCTCAATAGAAAAACTTATTCGTAGCTTAGACAGCTCTTTCTTAGATCCTCCAAATATGACTCGGTTCTTTGTTTTAGACTCTGTCTAGCCCACTCGAGGCCTCATTCCTTTGTAATAACAGCCTCTACTCTAACATCAATGGCTTTACTGCTGACCTGTGTGTATTGATGGTTCTCTCCCCCGCTTAATGTTGTATGATCCAAATTTTCTCTACAGGCAAAACCCTCTACCCTCAAGAGGTAAGCAGCTTTTCTCCAAGTCTTGGTTGGGATCAGCTTTACAGCTTCCCTCTCCTCAGTAGAGATTTCAGGGACAGCTTTGGGCCACAATGTTATCTCCACCAACTGACTCCAAAACAACTCCAACAGTTACCAGAAGAGGTTACTACACCCATTGAGACCTTAGCTGACACCATCCGAGGTCTCCAAAGCCATATCGCCTCAGTTACAGGTATGGTACTACAGAACAGACTGACTTTAACAGTGTTATTATGTTAACTAATCAGGCCAAGTAAAACCACATCCATCAAACAGTCTTCACTAGGGTCCAGAGACTCCCCCTCATTTCCTCTCCTCTATGAAATCCTCTCATTACGTGGTTAATGCCACTCCTAGGACTATTGGCTGTTATTCTCACCCTGACTTTTATACTACCATGCTTGTTTAAAGGTTTACAGGAGGTGATAATGGAACGAATCAAAGCCTTCAGCAACCAGGCAGTCAACCAAATATTGCTACAGGGATATACTAGGCTCCCCACCCAGGAGATCTCAGCTTGGGATTCATCTCCTAAGGTCAGCAGAAAGCAGCTATGGAAGATAGACCATTGCCCCTCCACCCATCCTGGACTTTTGGGGCCAGTGTAATCCCATACAACATTTGCTTTATAAAGAACAAGAGGGGAGAATGTTAGTAAGATGGTATGGTCTTGTCTGTGGCATGACTTATGTCCCAGACACCATCCTAGGCTCTAGCCCCCACTGCCATTGCTGGAACCAGGTGACCAGATGACCCAACCACAGGTGACAGCTTCACCCCCCACTTTAATGGGATTCACTGCTCCTACTTCCCTGTTCCCCTGGCAGAAATATAACAGGATCTGCTTCCCACACACATGCTCTTTCTTGAGCTATCTCTCTACCCCTCCCTTTCACTCCCTCTCCGCCTACCCAGTTGGACTTCCTACATCCTACAATAAACTTTTCCCTTAAAAAAAAAAGAGATTCTATTCAAGAACTACTGGAATAGGGGGAAGATAACTCTGTAGAACTGCACTCAGTTCAGTATACAGCATGAGCAAGTTGAGGTTTATAGCCAAGGACCAGGATAGAGATCAGTGGAAGGAATAAGAGAACACATTAGTGGTAAGGGAGATTTTGTCTAAACTCACCTAACAGGGTTCTTGGTTGAAGACCATCAAGGTTGGTTGGATATCCAGGTCGAAAGAAGAGGAGTTTGAAATCAAGGGTGATATGTGTCTTGTGGGGTTTCTCTATGAAGTGACTTAACAATATTACTGCTACAACTGGGCAGTGCAGATCAGAAAAGATCAAATGCCAAAGTCAAAGTCAGGAGGGCCTAGAAGAACTTGACTAAAGTTTAGTTGGAGAGCTTTTATCAAATTGTCTAAAATGTCTAAAAACACATCCAGTGAAATATCAGGAAACTGAAGCATCCACCAAAGTTGATGATTCACAATTGTTTACCAGGAAGCTGTTGCAACATTCAAGATTCTCTTCAAAGCACCAGTGGCCTGGCTCAATCTACAGCACAAAAAGAGTAGTTCTCAGTTTTGACAGTTTATTACTGTGAAACTTTGTCTGGCTCTTCCTTGAAAGAATAAACCTAAGTTTTTGTTTTTTTTTCAAACCTGGGCTTCCATTGTCAAACTTAAAACTATGTGTGGGTTGCTGGGAAATGCAGAATATCTGTATTGCATTGTGGTTGAGATATAAAAAGGATGAGAGCAATTCAGAATAGATCACAGAGAGGCTAGCACCCTTTAGTCTCTGTGTCGGACATCTTTCTCTTTTGCCCATATTGCACTTTCAAATAAAGACAATTAAATGTCTAAAAACACATCCAGTACATAATCCAAAATCAGGTGAATTATAAAGATCAAAATAATCTAAAATAACATGATAAAGGTCAATCAATAGCCAACAAGGACAAGATGACACACAGGAAAAATGCTTTAATATATCTATTACACTTTTTTTAAAATTTTATTTAAAAGGCAGGCCAAGAGAGATCTTTCATCTGCTGGTTCACTCCCCATGCCCACCACAGACAGAATTGGGCCACATCAAAGCCAGAAATCTAGAACTCAATCCAGGTTTCTCATGTGAGTAGCTGGGACCCAAGTGCTTGAGCCGCATCTGCTGCTTCCCAGGATGTGCATTAACAGGAAACTAGATCAGAAGTGGAGGGCTGTAACTTGAAGTAGGCACTCGGGATGCTGGCAACTTAATTGCTAAGCCAGATGCCTAGTCTAAAATAGTTAGTATAACCATGTTCAAACAAGCAATTGCACTCTTGAAACAAATTTTAAGATACAAAATATCAGCAACTATATAGAAGATACAAACAACCAAATGGAAATTTTAGAACTCCAAAATAAAATAAACAAATTAAAAACTTACTGGATGAAAATTAGAACATAAATGACAAATAAAAGAGCCAAAAAGAACTTTCAGAGACATCAATAGAAACTGTCCTATGTTATAATCACACAAGACATAAACAGATCTTTAAGGAAGTAAGGAATGAGAAATATCTAGGGGCCTGCATTGTGGAATAGCAGGTTAAGCCACCACCTGCAGAGCCCAATATGGGCTCCAGTTCTAGTCCTGGCTGCTCCACTTCCTATCCAGCTCTGTGCTAATGTGCCAGGGAATACTGTGGGAGATGGCCCAAGTGCTTGGAACTTTGTACCCACATCAAACATCTGGAAGAAGCTCCTGGCTACTAGCTTCAGCCTCACCCAGCCCCAGGCCATTGGGGCCATTTGAGGAGTAAACCAGTGGATGGGAGATTCTCTCTCTCTCTCTCTCTCTCTCTCTCTCTCTCTCTCTCTTTCTCTCTCTCTCTCTACCAACTATGCCTTTCAAATAAGTACAATAAATCTAAAAAACTTTATAAAAAAAGAAATATCTAACTATGATGTTGTTGGAGCCCAAGAAGGAGAAATAAATACAGAGATGAGAAATATTTGAAAAAACAACAAATGAAAGCTTTCTAAATTTGGCAAGATGTAAGACTGCAGACTTAGAAAGCTCAGAGAAGTCTCAAGAAGATCAATCCTAAGAAATTAACACTTGGGATGGCATTGTGGCATAATGAGTTAATTATAGGCATCTCATATGGTTGCCCATTCAAATTCTAGCTGCTACGTTTCAGATCCAGCTGCTTGCTAATACACCTGGGAAAGCAGTGGACGATGGCCAGAGTTCTGGGGCCCCTGCTCCCACATAGGAGACCCAGATGAAGCTTCTGGCTCCTGCCTTTAGCCTGGCGCAGCCCTGACCATTGCAGCCATTTGAGGATGGAATATCTCTTTATCTTTCTTTCTCTATTAACTCTCCTTTTTAAAGAAACAAAATAAATCTTTTAAAAAAGCTAAAATACATCACTCGGGATGGGGTTGTAGTGCAACATGTTAAGCTACAACTTACAGTGAAGGCATCCCATATCAGAGCACTGCATCAAGTCCTGGCTATTCTACTTCTGATCCAGATCCCTACTAATGTGCCTGGGAAAGCAGAAGTACTTGGGTCCCAGACATGCATCTGGAAGATCAAAATGGAGTTCTTGAATCCTGGAGTCAACCTAGCCTAACACCAAGCATTTGCAGACTTGTGGGAGTAAATCAGGGATAAAAGATATGGCTATCATTATGGTCAATTGTGAACTGAAATTGACCACTTGGACTAGTGAGATGGCATTGGTACATGCCACCTTGATGGGATTGAATTGGAATCACCTGGCACGTTTCTAACTCTACCATTTGGGGCAAGTCAGATTGAGCATTTCTCAAATTGTACATCTCCTTCCTCTCTTATTCCCACTCTTATATTTAACAGAGATCATTTTTCAGTTAAATTTAAACACTTAAGAATAATTGTGTTTTAATTACAGAGTTCAACCAATAGTATTAAGTAGAACAAAAAATACTAAAAGGGATCAAGTATTAAATTGTACATCAACAGTCTAGGCAAGGGCTGATCAAGTCACCATTTCTCATAGTGTCCATTTCACTTCAACAGGTTTCCTTTTTTGTGGTTGGTTAGTTGTCAACAATCAGGGAGAACATATGGTATTTGTCCCTTTGGGACTGGCTTATTTCACTCAGCATGATGTTTTCCAGATTCCTCCATTTTGTTGCAAATGATCAGATTTCATTGTTTTTGACTGCTCTATAGTATTCTATAGAGTACGTGTCGCATAACTTCTTTATCCAGTCTACTGTTGATGGGTATGTAGGTTGATTCCAGGTCTTAGCTATTATGAATTGAGCTGCAATAAATAATGATAGGTCTAAGAGTCAAAGGGATCACATAAACAAGACTAGTGTCTGCTGATACTAAAAAACTGATAGAATTAAAAAGGGAGAGAACGATCCAACATGGGAAGGGGAATACACAGCAGACTCATAGAATGGCACTCTGGCCTCAGAATCAGCCCTTAAGGCATTCAGATCTGGCTGAAGAGCCCATGAGAGTATTTTAGGCATGGAAAGCCAAGACACTCTGACAAAAAGAAAAAAAAAAAAAAAAAAAAAAAAAAAAAAAAAAAAAAACCTAAATGAAAGATCTCTGAGAGTGAGATCCCAGTGGAAAGAACAGGCCATCAAAGAAAGAGATACCTTTCTCTGAAGGGAGGAGAGAACTTCCACTTTGACTATGACCTTGTCTAAATAAGATCAGAGTCAGCGAACTCAAAAGGCTTCCATAGCCTTGGCAACTCATGACAAGAGCCTAGGGTGATTACTGATGCCATAAACAAGAGTGTCAATTGTTAAATCAACAACAGGAGTCACTGTGCACTTACTCCTCATGTAGGATCTCTGTCCTTAATGTGTTGTACAACGTGAATTAATGCTATGACTAGTACTCAAACTATTTTTCACTTTGTGTTTCTGTGTGGGTGCAAACTGTTGAAATCTTTACTTAATATATACTTAATTGATCTTCTGTATATAAAGGTAATTGAAAATGACTCTTGATGAAGAATGGGATGGGAGAGGGTGCGGGAGAGGGGAGGGTTGCGGATTTGAGGGAAGTTATGGAGGCGAAAAAGCCATTATAATCCATAAACTGTATTTTGGAAATTTATATTTATTAAATAAAAGTTAAAAAAAGATCTATCTATATATCTATCTATTTCTCCCTCTTACTCTGCCTTTAAAATAAATAAAATATCTTTTTAAAAATATATCATACTGGTTGCTCCTCTTCTAGTCCAGCTCTCCGCTGTGGCCTGGGAGTGTAGTGGAGGATGGCCCAAGTCTTTGGGCCCTGCACCCGCATGGGAGACCAGGAGAAGCACCTGGCTCCTGCCTTCGGATCAGCGTGGTGCGCCGGCCACATCAGCCATTGGGGGATGAACCAATGGCAAAGGAAGACCTTTCTCTCTCTCTCTCTCACTGTCCATTCTGCCTGTCAAAAAAAAAAATCATAATCACATTGTTTGTATTACTCAGCTTTTTATTACTTCAGCTAAAATACCTGAGAGGAGCTTCTTAGAAAGAACAGTTTGGACTCCACAGTCCAAGGTTAAGTGGCCCCATTTGTCTCGTGTATTATGAAGGCTGGCAATGGCAGAGCATGAATGGAGGAATGATCACTTGGCAAGACAGGAAGCTGAGAGACACAGGGTTCACACTCTTCTATCTTCTGTGTGGTCTGCCTCTAATGGCATCATGATTTGATCATGGGGTTCTATCCTACCAATCCAATTACTTTTCAAAACCTCACTTTCAAACACAATTGACTAATTATTCCACCTTTAATCCCTCAACAATTAACACTAATTTATTTATCATTAATATCAGATTTGTGTGAGTGATATTGGGAAGCCAGATCTTGTTCAAGCCATAACAGTTTTAAAAATTACATACAAAGAGAAATCTTGAAAATAGTTACACACAGAAAGAAGACACATTACCTGTGGTGTCAGAAAAATTTGAGCAACTGTGGATTTTTTTTCAGAAGGCATGGAATTCAACAGCAAGTGACATAATACTTTTTAATATGCAGAAAGTGAATGGTCAATGCAGAATTCTATATCAAGCAAAAATATCCTTTAGTGTTGAAAGGAAAAGACATTCTCGGGGCCGGCACTGTGTTGCAGCGGGTTAACACCCTGGCCTGAAGCACCGGCATCCCATATGAGTGCTGGTTCGAGACCCAGCCGCTCCATTTCCAATTCAGGTCTCTGCTATGGCCTGGGAAAAGCAGTAGACAATGGTCCAAGTGCTTGGGCCCCTGCACCCGCGTGGGAAACCTGGAAGAAGCTCCTGGCTCCTGGCTTTGGACCAGTGCAGCTCCGGCCATTGTGGCCAATTGGAGAATGAACCAGTGGATGGCAGACCCCCCTCTCTTTCTCTCCCTTTCTCTCTCTCCCTCTCTCTCTCTCTCTTTTTCTGCCTCTCCTCAATCTGTGTAACTCTGAATTTCAAATAAATAAATAAATCTTTAAAAATAAAAAAGAAAGGAAAAGACATTCTCAGATGAAGGGAAAGTAAGATAATTCACTGTCAATAGATCTGCTAAAAAACATTAAGAGAAATACTTCGGACAGAACAGAAATGACACCACCAGAAAACTCAAAATATTACAGGTAAAAGAATAACAAAAAAAGAAAAATAGACTTTGATCCCCTTTGGTCTCTTTTAAGCACACTTGGTGGTACAGAACAAAGAATACAACATTGTTTGATAATATTTTCAATGTTGGTAGATATGATAAATAAAAAGAAAAAACATAAGAAAAGAAAAAACATAAAGGAATGTATATGGCTGTAACGTTTCCACATTCTGATGAAATTAGTAAAGTACTAATTCTCAGCAGACTGAATATTTATGTTTTATTCATCCCTGGAGCAGTCACTATAAAATATTATATAAGGATATAATGTCAAAATAATAGTAGATAAATTAAGACTGAAGAACTCAGAAGAGGGCAGGAAAAGGGAAACAGTAATAAAAAAGTGAAAAACAGCAGAAAGTAAATAACAAAGGTTAATTAATTAGCAAGTTTATTAATAATTTCACAAATATAAATGGTATAAACCCAAAAATTTATAGCTTATCAGAATTAATTAAAAAATCTATAAATACTTTGCTGCTCAAATATTACTTCAGTGATTACATGATACTATGAATAGATTAAAAGTAAAAGTCATGGAAAATTAAACCATGGAAGCAGTCAAATAAAGCTGCATTAACTATACAAATACCAGACAATGTAAGCTTTAGAGAAAAAAAGAACACCAAAAATAACAAGGAAAATTACATCTTAATGAAAGCATCTATCTTAAATGTATATCTGCATGTAATAAGTGTCTTAGCAGGTAAAGCTGCCACCTGGGATGCCTGCATCTCATATGGGCACTGGTTCGAGTCCCAGCTGCTCCACTTCCAATCCAGCTCCCTGGTAATGTGCTTAGGAAGGCAGCAGAGGATGGTCCGAGCGACTGGGTCCCTGAACCCATGTGGGAGGCCTGGAAGAAGCTTCTGGCTCCTGGCTTCAGCCAAGCAAATGCCAGGTCATTGCGATCATCTGGGGAGTGATCCCATGGATGGAAGAACTCTCTTTCACTTTCTCTCTCCCTCTCTCTCTGTAACTCTGACTTTCAAATATTCAAATAAGTCTTAAAACATAAAATAAGAAAGAAAGAATGACCCTCGATAACATTTACCTTTGTATACTTTCTTTCCCTTTGAGTGTGGGTATCACCTGGGAATAAGGTTATATATAATCCTCTTCTAAATATGTGATGGTACACTATAATATGACTATTTCAGTTGTGTTTGAGATCATCAGAAGAGAGATTATCTAGTGGGCCTAATATAATTTATGTCTCCTTTAAAAGCTAAGCGCTTTCTCAGTCTAGAAGAGAGATTTGAAGCATTAAAAAGATTTTAGGGGTGGACATTTAGTGTAATTGTTAAGTGCTTGTTGGGTAAGTCACCCTCCAAATCACAATATCTAACTTTGAGAAAGGCTCTGGTCACTTTTAATTTCTTGCTAATAACCACAATGGGTGGCAGCAGATGATGCCTCAAGTAGTTGGATATCTGCCCCACATATGGAGACCCAAACTGAGTTCCTGGCTCCTGGTTTTGGCCTGGCTCAGCCCTAACCATCGTGGGCATTTGTTGAGGGAACTAGAAGATGGCAGTTCTCTCTCTCTCTTTCTCTCTCTCTCTCTCAAAAATTATAATAATAATGTTAAAAATAAAAGAAACTATTTTTGTCACTGCTCTATGGAATGCAGAGTCCTCTTGAAGTACTGATCTACAGAACTAGGAAGTTAGATATGGAAATTGGTTATATGCTATGTGGCAATTGAAAACTAATGAAACACATAACAAGAGTTTTAACATAAAGCAAAATTTGACAGAACTTAAAAGAGAATTAGAGATTTTAGTTGAGCCTCCAACAATCCTCAAAGCTCTCTCACAGAAATAAAAAAACAGCAAACAATGCAGAAGAATTGAACCTAGAGATTTTTAATTTATTATTTAAATTTGAATTATTAATTTTTTAAATGTAGGGTGTAGGTTTTGCGGAAGGACTATGCAAAATCAAGTACACAAGTTACCAACAATAGACACAGAATTTGAGTCCTTATATTGTTCTATAAGCAATTTTAACCTGGGAAGTTTTGTTGTGATTGTCACTGAAGCACTCGCTAGCTTCTTCTGTCCCACACAGTCCCTCAACAGGGTACGGTTTCAATGGCTACAAAATATTTATGCAATGAAATGCTATGTGAATATTATATCAGTAAGTTATCTATATTTTCATAAAAGAGGATCACCAGACATTGTTACTTGAAAAATATGTGGTGTAAATCAAAGTGAAAGTATGTTCACATAGAAAAGTATGTTTCTGTGTACATATATATTTGTGTGTGTGTGTGTGTTCTCGATTGGCTTAGGAGGGCATATAATCTGTAGCAACAACTGATTATTTACGTTGGATAGAACTTGGTGACAGGGAAAAGAGTTGAGGAGAGATTTCCAGCGTTTATATCTTTGGACTTTTGAGCTTCAAATTATCAATAGCTGATGTTAATTTTTTAAATTCATAATCCCATTATGTTTAAAAATGTTTATAGGAAATAAAATAAAGAGAAATAACATAACACCTTTAAATTTTCTGATTACTTAAATTTTTGACAGTGTGCTTTCATCTTTCTTATTTTTGTAATAAATATAAACTGATTTTATACACATAAATATTATAAAATTGAATTTTTCGCACTATTTGTTAGCCTAAAGGTTAAACTTTTAATTTTATTTTTGATATCCATAACTCCCACAACTTATATGTAACTTATTTTCTTAACCCATGCTATTTTCCTCCATAATAAAACTTCTATTACCATCGAATTGAAGAATATTCTCTTTCCTTGAACATATTTTATGTATTCTTGACAAAGGGCTCAAATATACTGTGACTCATGAAAAATCACTTCTTTCAAAATTCAGTGGAACATAACAATTGAAAAAGAACAACAAATCCACATTGGGATATGGATGTTGGGTAGATAATTTTTACCTAAGTGCCTTGGACTGCACAGCAGCATTAAACATTAAGGAGTACTATTCACACATGTGCATATCATACTAAAATGACTATTATAGTCAGCTGCTCAGTATAATAATAATGTATAGAACTCACACTTTGTGAAAAGGAGTGTTCTACTTGAATTTTCCATTGTGTTGTTAATAATTAGCACTTCTGCATTCTAAAAGTAGACTCATTAGTTTCACTTTACCAAGTATTTTCTTTTTTTCTTTTTTTTTTCAATTAATTCACAGGCTTTTATTGGGGTTCCGCTCCCTGGCGAGGTTCCCCAGTCCCAACAGAGCAACAGAGCGGGGGGCCGGGGAAGTTGCGCGTCAGAGATTGGGAGAGCTCCTTTTATAGATTTAGGGCATGGGAGTTAAAGGTTGAGGCGGGTATGATCCTCATTGGTTGACCTTTAGGCACCGCAGGGACCTTGACAAGGACTTTCTTCCCGGGAAGTAGGCCTCTCCATTCCCAGAAGTGTAGGCCTTCCCTCCTTGTGGATCTCAAAGCTACCATCCTGACCTTTTGATGATAGGAAAGGGGGCGACGATGAGTCTCTCTGGCTACTTCCTGCTGACTGGGGACGTCGTCTACAGGGGCCCGCTGGGGGTATCTTGGGGCTCCGCAGGGACAGTCATGTATGGATGGAGAAGCATCCGGTTGACTGCCTGGTTGCTGAAGGCCTTGGTTCATTTCATTATAACCTGCTGTAAACACTTAAACAGACACTGTGGTATACAAGTCAGGGTGAGAATAGCAACCAATGATCCTAAGAGCGGCATTAACCAGGAAATGAAAGGATTTCATAGAGGAGAGGAAATGAGGGGGGTCTCTGGACCCTTGTGAGGATTGTTTGATGGATGTGGTTTAAATCTGATCCCAGCCAAGACTGGGAGAAAGGCCACTCAACTTTTGCAGGTAGAGGGGTTTGTCTGTAGAGAAATTCTGAATAATCATACAACATTAAGTGGAGGAGAGGACCATCAGTACACACAGGTTGGGAGCAGAGCCATTGATGTTAGAGTAGAGGTTATTATTACAAAGGAATGAGGCCCAAGTGCACTAGACAGGGTCTAGAACAAAGGACAGAGTCATTATTAGAGGACCCAAGAAAGGTGCTGTCTCAGCCACAACTAAGTTTGCTAATTGAGACAAATAGAACCTGACAGAAGGGGCTTGATAATAATCTGGTGGGCTTAAGGCCTTGTAAGTTAAGAGGCCCAGACCTATCTCTTCACATAGCCTACATCCTAAGGGAGGTGTGAACCTCCTAGGGGAAGGCACCCTGTTGATTTCCATTACCTACCTGGCCTGGGAGGAGAGCTGGCTAGGTAAAGGCAGGTGCCATCTCTAACAGGAAATTTACAGTTCTGCCTACAGTGTTGCTGACCCTACTTGGCCGTCCCCTCAGCTGCAGTGGTCACTTTGGAAGTTGGACTGAGTGAGGGGCTCTTCAGCTTAGAGCCAATAAGATCTGTGGCTCTGACCTGGGCATCCTTTGACTCCAGGGCAGGTCCATTTCCAGTGATCCAACTCTTGGCTGGCAGAGCTGCCAGGGCTCTTCACAAGCTGATTTCTGCTGAAGCCCAGGCTTACCACATTGAAAGCCACTGCAGTGGACTGGCCTGTTGGGTTTCCTTGAGGGCAGATCACTGTACAGATCAGCCATTAATAGGCTGCCACCTATCTTTCCATTTCTGATGTCCAGCTTTCTGTTCTTCCTGGTTTTTGTTAAAGCAGACCAGAGGATGCAAGTCAAGGGGGTGCTCAAATCCCAGATCACTTACTGACAATAGCAATGTCAAATGAAGATTTAGAAAGCAGTTTAAATCATTAGATAACAAATATAGCAGTTTCAATACTAGCTTTTTAAAACTTTCACTGTTTTTTAATTTACCAGTTGATTCAAATTACTTTCTGCTCTTAGTAACCTCAGCTAACCATGCTTTCAGTTGGTAACCATAATACATTATTGGCTTCATCTGTTTACAGCACCATCCCAAAGTACTGAATACAATAGAAGTGGCTGGAAAAAGTCCATCAGAACCTGTAAGAGGACAGCTAAACACAGAACCAGCAACACTTTAGTTTTATGAGCAGCAAATCTGATATATAAAACTGTGGATGACAAAAGACTTTCAGTTGCCACGTTTAAAATTATAAACTCAACAAGAGGCACTTGCTTACTTCACATAGCATTTTTGAAAGCACCTGTAGGATTTTACAGAACTTTTAACTCTTTAGGCCTCTGTGGCTTTCTCATTGAGATCCAAGCTTTCTTTCTTTTGTAACCTTCTGTGACTTCCACACACCCTCTTCAACTTACTTGAAACATTCCATCATTTCCATTCCAGTCTAGAGTAAACTAGCCATCAGGATGAAGTCAGTCTTACAAACCTTGTCCTTTCTTTATTCAAAATAACTCTTTCCTTTTAACATTCCTTACCAAATGCACATTTCTATAACATTTTTAACACAAATTTAACATGTTGAGTACACAAGAGTTTACAATAAATTAGCAGTTACACCTAAATGACTTAAGATGCTGATATATCTCTACTTGAATTTAATTAAAATTAAAATTGCATTCATCTAAAACAAGTACTAATTACCCATTGCTGTTTCATTGAGTACTGATTACCAGGAAACCTGTTAAAATAAATTGCAAAATAAGTTCAGCAAGTTACAAAGCAATATTTTCAAAGGAACAGGTCCTTTTCAAACTTTGCTGGAGGGAGGCCAGGGAAGCAGGAGCAGTGAATCCCATTAGGATAGGGGTGGGGAGCTTGACACTGGTGGTTGGGCCACGTGGCTACCTGGCTTCCAGCAATGGCAGCGGGGAGAGGCAGGACATGGGGTGGGGCAGGGCAGAAGAATGCACGTATGGGGGCAGGAGGTTCCTGGCTAGCTGTGGGTCCCCAGGAACTCAGGAGGGTCCGAAAAGGTGGAGGGTGGAGAGTTTGGCAGTAACACAGAAGAGGCGCCCTTAGAAGATGGGGGCCCGATCTTGGCCAGCAAGACCTGGGCCATGGAGCAGGCAGAGAGGAAAGTAGGGGAGAAGGGAGAAGGGACGGGAGCAGAGGTTACAGAAAGCTTGGAGATAAGGGACCTCTAGCCGTTTTCTCTCCCTGTGGCAGAAATTCTCAAGGTAATTAGGCCATGCCTGGGTGGAGTAGAAGATTAGGCATTCACTCCGTAGGTCCTGGGCCAGTTGCTACAAGTTCTTCAGCAGGCAGGCCAGGGGGCATTTTGATTCTCACCCTCAGGATTGGCCAGATCCCATGGTCTCCCAGGTAGTCCAGATCTACTGGAGGGTAGCCCGGAAATACTGAAATTCGGTCAAAGGGTCCCCTGTCCCGGACTTCAGCAGACAGATTAGAGGTACGGGGCCATGCCAGTGGTGGGACGTCTCCAACAGCTGCTGGGAGGCTAAACAGCAGAGAACAGAGCCCACGTGCGCACGATTTGGAGGTCTCTGTCCGGATGAAGAGCTAGCCGGAGATCGCAGAGACTGGGCCAACCCAGAGGAGGGAGGGAGAGCAAGGGAGGAGTTACTTACAGTTGGTGGAGCGTGGTCTGTAGTCAGCCTGGGGCACCAGACAGGTTCAATGAGCGAGGGGGCCTCGAACCCAGAAAGGGGAGGCTCTAAACCTCAGCTCCCCGGTTTCGGCACCATCTGTAAGGTGTCCGGCGCATAACAGATCTTCCCAGGCAGACAAATCAATTAATTCACAGGCTTTTATTGGGGTTCCGCTCGCGGGCGAGGTTCCCCGGTCCCAACTGTGCAACAGAGCGGGGGCCGGGGAAGTCGTCCACTTTACCAAGTATTTTCTGAGCATAAGTGTCCATAACACATTATCATGGAAAACTTTCAACATTTTTAAAACGTTTTATCTACTAGGTGGCCCTTACATTTCTCCCTCAGGAGATTAAAAAAGGTAGTTCAGCCGAGTTTTAATACCTCTAGCTAATATAAATGATATACAAGCTTCCTATGGGATCAGTGTCAAAATATAAAACATCCCTCATGCTAGCAAAATTTTAAAGCCATTTTAAAAGCTTAAGAGTTTGTCAACTCTCTTGTGTGAAGCCTGCCTCCTCAGCACTCCTACGTAAATACGTAAAGAAGCTAGAAACTGAGTCTAACTCCTGGAAGAGAATCCAGCTCTAGTAAGACCAAGTACATGGTCTAGAAGCAAAGCAAGCATAATTCAGAGGCTGTGTGCATCCTGCTAGCCTTGGCCTGCAAGTTTGTTGGGCTTGAGCTATAGGTTTAAATGGTGATTTTCCTCTCCCGGTGTCCCATTTTTGTCAATCTTGAAAAAATGAAGATTAAAAGCTACCCATATAAAGATAAATGATCCAAAAGCATTAAAACATGTTGGAGAGAACGTTTGAAATAACCTAAGTACAAGTAAACATGTTTGTGAGTAAATAGTAAACACTTTACAGAATTTCACAAGCAAATAAAAAGAAACATAAGATTAGAAAACAGCCATATTAAAATATTCCTAAAGTTACAAATTGCTGAAAATTAGATATGAATACTATAAAGCAGCAAACTATTTTGATAATGATAAACTTAAGGAATGGTGATAATAATAAAATAGCTATATATATGTATTTGGGTGAGTTATGTGATTCGGAAAGTTAGAAGACTGCTTGGGAAACCTGTATCCCATGTTGGAGTGCTGGTTTGAATCCCAGCTACTGTGCTTCTGATCTGGCTTCCTGTTAAAGCATCCTTGTAGAAGGCAGCTGATAATCCAAGTGCTTGGGTCCCTGTCACTGGAATGAGAGACCCCAGTGGTGTTATAGACTCAAATTTGACTGTTGTAATCATTTGGGGAGTGAAACAGAGAAATTCTCACTATCTCTCTCTCTTAATTGCTGTGCCTTTCAAGTAGCTGAAAATAAATACTTTAAAAACAAACATTTAAGTGTAGCAAGAGTACTTGTATTTATTGTACTGTCATTGTGTGTCAGCTATTTTATAAAATATTTTGAAAGTCTTATTCTATTTAATTCCCACAACTATCCTGATGCTATGGTCCATTTTGTTTTTGCCATATACAGATGAAGATTTTGAGATTTGAAAGTATTTAGAATTTTCAAAGGTATCAGAGAGATATTAAACTCCAGAGATAAAATTCAAAACTTGTGACCTTAGCTATTATCATACAAAATTGTTAGCATCTACAAGTGGAGAAACAGAAAAATTCAGTAGTTTGAGAGTAAAGAAGAACAAAAGAAATTGCTTAAGCAATCATAAGCATTTTTTACTGTTTGTAGATAGAAATAGTGTTGATACATTTACCACTGTCAAATTCTTTAGCATCATTATTTTCATTTATCCATAACTCTCATGGGACTTCAGTAATTGGAAAGCAAAACAGTCCTATCACTACTTACAAAAGAGATACCTAATCTAAAACAGGATGAATAGGTCCAGGGGTTTGTTGGTAATGCAGACTCTGGGAGGCAGCAAGTGATGGCTCAAGTGATTGGGTCCCTTCCACTCATGTGAGATACCTGCAATGTGTTCGTGACTTCAGATTTCCTCTAGGGGCCAGCATTATGCTACTTGTCACATTGACATCCTAAGTGGACTGCTGATTCAAGTCCCAGCTACTTTTCTTTAGATCTATTTCCTACAAATATGCCAGGGAAGGTGGTAGAAAATGGCCCAAGTACTTAGGCCCCTGCTGCCCATGTGGAAGATCATGACTCCTAGCTTCAGCCTGGCCCACACCTAACTTGTGCAGCCACTTGGGAAGTGAGTCAACAGATAGACAACTTTTATCTCTATGTCTTCCTCTCTTTGTCACTCATTCAAACAAATAAATAAATACAAAAGAAAAAAATAAGATTTCAGTATGGCCCAGCTCTGGCCATTGCAAGCATTTGGGGAATGAGCTAGCAGATGGAATATTTTTCTCACTGCCTGTCTCTCTCTCACTGTTCTCTCCTTGCCTCTCAGAAAATTAAAAAAAAAAAAATAGGATGAATGATTTGAACAATGCTAACTTAATTTAAGTGAAAGGTAATGGGAATAACTAACTTCAATAGTGTCCAACAGCAAATCCCTAAACTGTGAAAAACAATGAAAAGATTCCATGAAATCTGTCACTTTATCATTGGTTCTTTTTATTTATGATAGTTCTTTCAAATGAGCTAAGCAACCACACTTTTACTCTAATGTTTGGTCTTTATGAGACTACTCTCCCTATCTGGGGTTTTACAGATGTGAGGCAATGGTACTGGGACTATAGAATTGCATTCAACAGTGTCAGCAAGGGTAATAAGACCTGTGAGGAAAAATTCAGTGCTTGGAGCTTTTAAATGAACTGAAAAGGAAAAAGTTAAGGAGGGACTTATTGTAAGAGGGTGATGTCCAACAGCTGTTCTCTTCTTCCAGTGAACCAAGAGGAGGAGGATTCAAGCTTCAATTTTGAGAAGAGATTTTTAAAGTTGACATTTGCTAAATTAATATAATAACCCCATAATCTTTGTGAAGTGGAAAAAATCCATGTGGAACTGAAAAAAAAATCCATGAGTAAGCCTTCAAAATTGCCATTTAAACAAAAATCTAATCACACCAGTACTTTATGCAAGAAGAAAACAGAAACATTTACATTATCCTAAGAAGTACTTTTTGTTGCATCATCTGTTGGCATGCTAAATAAATATTTTTGATCACAGTATTTAAATCAAAAGTTCCATGTAAACATAAGCATAAGGTAGTACAGGAGCATTGCAAATGGTACCGGATGGACCATAAATCCTATTTATGAAGAGTTTCAAGAATGAATTTCATGTTTGTCCACAGGAAGAAGAAAGAAATACCAGCTAGAGCAGGCATCTTTTGTCTGGCCTGTTCTTATCCCTTGTGAACATATTTCTACTAGTGTTATCTGTAACAGTGAAAGGTTTTTTTTATCCTCAGAAATGATTATTAGTCTTCTGGAATATCAGTGTCTATATTCAAACTGACTAAAACATTGATTATTTTAAAAGGTTAAATAGTCTGGTTGCTGTGATTCTTGGGATCTAAGACTTCAAGGTATTTGAGAGAGCAATAATGTGAAATAATGATTATAAATAAATTTAGGAAAGTAATACATGTCATGATGGTCACTAGATCCCTCCCTTCCCCTCCTCTCCCCTCCCCTCCCCTCCTCTCCTCTTCTCTCCTCTCCTCTCTTCTCTTCTCCTTTCCTTTCCTTTTGTATTAATATAAAGAGAACTGGGACCATTGCTGTGGTGGAGCTGGTAAAGCTGCTGCCTGTGGCACTGGCATCCCTTATGGGTGCCAGTTGAGTCCCAGCTGCTCCACTTCCAATCCAGCTCCCTGCTAATGTGCCTGGGAAAACAATGGAAAATGGCCCAGGAACTTGGACTCTTACATCCATGTGGGAAACCTGGAAGAAGCTTTTGGCTCCTGGCTTCAGTCCGGCCCAGCTTCAGCCATTGTGGACATTTAGAGAATGAACCAGCAGATGGAAGATGTCTCCCTCTCTGTAACTCTGCCTTTCAAATAAATAAATATTTTTAAAAATATATAAATAGAACACATTCCATGTTTTTTTTTGTTTTTTTTTCTATTAACTTTTGCAACAATATACATTCAATTTAATTTTATGTTAACCTTTGAAAATGTTAAGATTTCTCCAACCCAAGAAACTTTTTGTATGTGAAACACTTGATAATTTTTATTATATCTGAATACAAAATAAAATAAGACTTCTTATTTCATTGCTCATTTTAGAATTGTAACATAATTACATCATCTTGTGTGTATGTGGATTTTGGCTAATATTTATTATGAGTACAAAATAAAATAAGAGCTTTTTATTTTATTGTTCATTTTAGAATTGTTTCCATGATAATACAACCATTTCCTATTTACATATCAAGGAACCCAATTCCTGAACTGCACTCCTTGAGACTAAGTACTGGATGCTTGTCCAGTCACATACAGTCAATTTTGCTTAAAGATTGGCCTTATGTGTTTGATTACTTCTACATATTTAAGGCATATGCTTTTTGAGAAGGCACACTACATATTTTTAGAATTTCATCACTCAAGGCCACAGCTGGTTAATACCAAACACCACTCATTTCCTAACTTTTAATGAGCATTAAAGTAAAAGTCAATACATCACAGAACGTGTATGCTAAAATAACGTACAATATAAAAGCAGGCAAATATAAACAAAAAACAAGATGCTATGTATCTCAGCTACGGTAAGTATCAGCAAGAAAAAGAAATGTAGGAAATTCTTCAATTCTCTTCCTCCCTATGCTTTCATGAAAAGTGGCATACCAAAATAGTGTGAATATTGAAGCAGATGCCTTCCAAAATTTCAACACTACTGAAAAATCTTTGGGTTTTAAGTTCATTAAATAGTCTTGCATTGAGGAAGTGCTGATAGCAACAGTGTGGCCCAAAGTTCTCCCTTTTCCTCACTCTCTCTCCATGGCCTATGTCCAAGCATTTTCTCCACTCTTACACTTTGCCTACACTTAATAATGTCAGTGCAGGGACAGCAAGGGACCCATTGCTTTGCATAATCTTTACAGTACTTGAATATTTTGAGTAAGTCATAATAATCCCCATACACTTTCTTTCAAAAATGCTTGAAATAAACACCATGCATTAAAACTCTGCAATATGCAAAATGTTTTAATTGTCCATGATTTCCATATAAAAAACAAAAGCAAAAACTTGATGTTAAGCATAAAAATAGTTTCTTAAAAAAGGCAATGGAAGAACAATTCAAACTGCCTATCTTGATTGGAGTTAAGTTTAGAAAAGATGGTTCCCATATGCAGGGAAAAATACGTTGCCTGCTTTTGCATTTGCTTGGCACTTGAGACCTATTTATTACTTTATATACTTGGATGCAATGGTAGTTTGCACGCAGTTATAACGGTGCAGAAAAGTGGTATTCTGGTAGATGTAATCTAAGTGTTAGAAATTGTCACCAATTGTTATTTTCTAGGCTTTATCAAGTCCAGACAACAGGAAAGTTAAAGGAGATGACCTTACAAAATACTTTTTAAAAATATTATTTATTTTGATTTGAAAGAGTGAGAGAGAGAAGCACTGGGGCCATCATCCACTGTCTGCCAGGCACATGAACGGTAAGCTAGATTGGAAGCATGGAATAGCTAGGACAGCAACCAGGCACTCTGAGATGGGCTGTGGACAACCGGAGCAGCTTAATCCTCTGCATCTTAGTTCCCAACACATTAAGTGTTCTGTTCAATAATCTTTATAATGTAAAACAAATTCACTCCTTTAAAATTTATACTTTTAACAATGAAGATGGTTTTTCTTTTTTTTTAACTTTTATTTAATGAATATAAATTTCCAAAGTACAGCTTATAGATTACAATGGCTTCCCCCAACCATAACTTCCCTCCCACCCACAACCCTCCCCTTTCCCGCCCCCTCTCCCCTTCCATTTACATCAAGATTCATTTTCAATTCTCTTTATATACAGAAGATCAGTTTAGTATATATTAAGTAAAGATTTCAACAGTTTGCCCCCATATAGCAACACAAAGTAAAAAAATACTGTTGGAGTACCAGTTATAACATTAAATAACATTGTACAGCACATTAAAGACAGAGATCCTACATGATATTTTTTAAAAATTGATTAATTTTCTATGCAATTTCCAATTTAAAACCAAGTTTTTTTTTTTCATTTTCAATTATCTTTATATACAGAAGATCGATTCAGTATATACTAAGTAAAGATTTCATCAGTTTGCACCCACACAGAAACACAAAGTGTAAAAATACTGTTTCAGTACTAGTTATAGCATCACTTCACATTGGACAACACATTAAGGACAGATCCCACATGAGACGTAAGTACACAGTGACTCCTGTTGTTGATTTAACAATTTGACACTCTTGTTTATGGCATCAGTAATCTCCCTAGGTTCTAGTCATGAGTTGCCAAGGCTATGGAAGCCTTTGGGGTTCACCAACTTTGATCTTATTCCGATAGGGTTATAGTCAAAGTGGAAGTTCTCTCCTCCCTTCAGAGAAAGGTACCTCCTTCTTTGATGGCCTGTTCTTTCCACTGGGATTTCACTCTCAGAGATCTTTTATTTATTGTTTGGTGTTTTTTTTTTTTTTTTTTTTTTTCCCAGAGTGTCTTGGCTTTCCATGCCTAAAATACTCTCATGGGCTCTTCAGCCAGATCCAAATGCCTTAATGGCTGATTCTGAGGCCAGAGTGCTATTTAGGACATCTGCCGTTCTATGAGTCTGCTGTGTATCCCGCTTCCCATGTTGGTGAAGATGGTTTTTCTTATGATACTAAAAATTGCTTTATACATATAGGTTACTATTTTAGAAGGGTTAAATTTTTAATATTTTTGAGTATTAGAAATGCAATTAAAGTAATTCCTTAAAATATTCTTAAGTGACAAAATGTTATAATATCTATTTTAGACTTGCACATATTATCAAATTATTATGTAGCAGGTTGTCTATTTTGCCAAATAGCTTAATCCATTCTACCTACAATTCCACTTTATAGTCCATTGAGAGCAAGGCTGAAATAAAGCACAAACTAAAATGATAATAAATACCCCAATGGCTATGTTCTCCTATTCAAGACCATTTGTATTTATTTCACTTAATTTTCACATTTATCCTATGAAGTAACTGTGGAAGACATCATATTTTATGTATCTTGTTGCCTCAGTGGCCTCATCTACCATGAGTAAGGGTTTATTATTAGTGTGTGATAATGATGATGACATTAAAATTGGTGATGACTTAACATCCCAGGTGCTCAGTGAGCTGTCATTCTATTAATTACTTCATGAACATACTTCAGTATCTACACCCTTCCCACAAAATCATGCTGAAATCAGCTATGTAACTAGGGATACGTTAATAGCCAGGAAGCTACCACATATGAAGAATCATTGACCACTCTGGATCAGGTCATGGAGCTTTTTTTATTAAGATATATTTTGTTTATTTGAAGGGCAGAGTCTCCGACAGTGAGAGAAGGATAGGAAGAGGGAAAGACAAGTCTTCCATCTGCTGGTTCAATATTCAAATTGTCCCAATGGCCAGGGCCAGGCCAAGCTGAAGCCCATGAGCTTTTTGCTGATCTCCCACCTGGGTCCAAGTACTTCGGCCATTTTCCATTGCTTTCCCTGGTGCATTAGTAGGGAGCTGGATTATAAGTGAAGCAACCAGGACTGGAATTGGTGACCATAAGAGATGCCAATATTATAGGCAGTGGCTTAACCCACACAATGCCAGCTCCAAGGGTGTTGGAGCCTTGATAGCCACTGACCAGTATTTTGACAAGACAGAATAGTGGCTGAGATTATATTAAGTAGGGGCATAGATACTTGACACTATCCAATAAGTTTACTCTGGAGAGATCATTCTAAGTCAATCTTTTGTATTTCTCTTCCAAATCCTTTATTATTACTGTCTAACCTAATTAACAATGGGATATCAGCTACAAAGACTTTTGAATGTACCAAGGAATGTTCCCAACTTTCAGAGTTCCATTCCTAAAAAACACAGAATAACCAGAAAAATGGTACGAATGGGAATGTAGGAGATATATAAAAAATAAGTTACTAATAAATATGGTTTATTGTCATAAGGAGACTGACCTATGATTAATGACTGGAAGTGATGTAATAGTAAAATTGCATTGAAGTTGTCAAGGAAAAGTGCCTATGAAATTTGATAAACCCAGTGATAAAAGAGCAAAAAAAAAAAGGTAAGGTATGAAGAAAATGAAACTGTTTTTCTATGTTGTGCCATCTTGTTATTTAAGTCATTTGTTGGAAAAAAAAAAAAAAAGAAATGTGGCCTTGTATCATTCAGATAATCTATGATCTCATTGGCTTTCCAGTTTGTTGCGGACATTAGATATACCCTTAGAGGAAAGCACAAGATTTCAAGTGAGCTATCTTTATTAATCGGTTAGAAAATAATTGGAATCTAGGGTAAGGAGAAAAGGAGGGGCACAGACAGATCCCCAACATATATGCAGTAAACATTATTGATTTTTTCTACACTTTTGATTCTATTCCTACTAACATCAGCACGTTCATTATAAGTCCATCAATCACACACTCTGGACTCATGTGCCCTAGGAGTTCTTTTGAGCAGTGCTTCTCATGTTGTAACAGGTATAGGATTATGTGAGCCTCTTGTGAACATGCAGGTTCTCATTTAGGAGGTGCTGATGCCGCCAATCTGGCGACCACACTCTGAGTAGTACTGCTCCAGGCAATCCACATTAGCTTAACTGAAAGATTTACTTCCTGTCCCACAACAGATTCTGGTCAATAAGATAAATATTTTTCCCTAATTAAGCTTCTAATGGAGACTTACATTGCCAAAGAATATGATCCTCACTCCATGCTGATGACATTATCGCAGAGACTTGTACCAAAATGACACTATATTTTAACAAGTGGTAAGCCTGTAATATCTTCAAGGTGTACATTAAGTAGAAAAGAAGTTGTTTCATTAAAAGAATCTTCAAACAAAGGCAATGAAATAATAGAATTGAAAGCTGAAGTTCTGTTCTCTTCAGTTCTACAGAGGAGTCTGATTTTTCTCTCACACGAA
The DNA here is from genome assembly GCF_033115175.1 of Lepus europaeus. Lineage (NCBI taxonomy): Eukaryota > Metazoa > Chordata > Mammalia > Lagomorpha > Leporidae > Lepus > Lepus europaeus. The sequence continues at coordinate 56,120,716 of NC_084829.1, forward strand.
TTTTACAGCAGTTGTCTTGTTTTTTGGATCTCTCTCCCTACTCAATATCCAAATATGTGAAAAAGATAAATGAGAAAGAGAATCATTTCCCCCCCACATTGCCTACATGTCATGATGCCAGGAACCTCAGAAGTACCTCTGGGAAAGCCTTCCATTATCAAAACAAGTTTTCCATTAGAAAATCTCTGTCACCTTAAACCAAACCTGAGACTAGGGCCTCACACATAAAGCAAACCACAAAATTAGTCTTTGCTCCCCAATATGGGTTCTCAGGTCAATGAACTGTGTCCCTTCCACTCCATTTACCACACTGCCAACAGTAATTTCGCTTAAATATCATATTTCAGATGTTACTCCCCTAATAAAAGTTTCAGTGCTTTCTACCACTTTAGAAAACAGCACAGCATTGTACTAGCACAATATTCAAGATTTTAGAGTTAAGTGGAGTTCTAATTTATTTTTTCAACTCTGTGTTTTATTTTCTCCAATGCCAAAATATCAATGTAAGATTACATTGAAAGAAATTCAGAATTAAGTAAATAGGATTAGGTTTTTGTCAAATGTTTATTTTATAGAATTAAATCTCAAGTCACTTTTTCCCACAAGCTATTTACTTTGAAGCAACACTGAGTTTTATAATCATTTTGGATTTTTCATTCAGATTTTTATTGGCTTTATACATGCTTGATTTTGTATCATTCCATTTTCATTCAAAAATTACTGTTTTTTCCTATTTTACTGATCATATTAAGTTAATTTATAAATCGATGTATATATTATATGCAGGAGCTATGAAATAGGAACTCAGTGAAGGCAAAATAGAATAAAAATTATTAGAGCAACTCCAACAATACAAAAAGAATTGTGAAATATAGAAGGAAGGTGGGATAGTCTTTCAAGTAACAAATACTATTCTTTGATTTTATTATTTGGTTTGCTGTTTCCATTAGATTACAGTTGTTAAAATCAAAAAAATATAAAACAAAATAGTAATTACAATTTTATAATAAATATAAGAAAATTGGAGAATAAAATAGAATACTTAAAAATTATAAATCTATTCATAGAAAATCAACCATAATTTTCACATAGTTGTATATACTTCCAAATACGTTTCTGTGCTAATATACTCTCAGTGGCTTTTTCCCAGACTCTGTCCTAAGCATTTTCCTTGTGTAACCTCACAACAATCTCAAAGAGTGTCATTACCATTATTTTTCAGAGGAAACCACTAAGATTTAGAGAAGTTACAAATCGTTCCACTGCACAGTTAGAATTTACTTAGCCAATCTTTCTTTTTTGAATTTGAGCTTTTTAATAAACCTCTTCATGACCACCAAGAGCTCTGAGTAAGAATAAATGCCCAAATCTAGTTCAAAATGGAGAATTAACAAGAACAAGAGAAAACTTCATTAAATTATTACCACTTCTTAAATTATATTAAACTCATTACCATGCAGATCCTGGAGGAAGAAGGTTTGGATTTCAGGGACCCAAGGGCAGTTCGCTTTAGCTTCTTCATGTCCAGCACAGTGCTTTGGCTTTGCCATCTCACTCTCCTAGACATTTTGTGAATTTTTTTTAATTTAATACCTACAACAATCCTGTAAAGCAAATGCATTATCCTCATCGTATAAAGGAGAAAACTACTGCTTAGAAGGCTAAGCAGCATGTTCATAGTCACAGGACTAGTATACTAAGCACTCAGAATTCAAGTTTAGGTCTGCCTTGAGTTTAGCCAGAACAACCAGATTGCTTCTCAACCTACTGGAATCTCTCCAAATACGAGGAAGAGCAAACATCAGCTCCAGCTGTTGTGGCCATGTAGGGAGTGAACCACTGGATGGAGAACCTTTCTCTCGGTCTCTCCCTCTTTCTGTCTGTAACTCTGACTCTCAAATAAATAAATAAAATCTTAAAAAAAAAAAAATAAAGAGGCACAGGGTCCATATGGAGAAAGCCCCATGTCTTTTTTCATGCATTTTAAGAAACCGATTTTATTTTAAGAACACATTGCAATGAGTAAGTGATTTTGGTGCTGACAGTAATTTCATTCACAAAATCCGTTTTCTCACTCTCTCATTTTTTTTTTTTTTTTGACAGGCAGAGTGGACAGTGAGAGAGAGAGACAGAGAGAAAGGTCTTCCTTTACCGTTGGTTCACCCTCCAATGGCCGCTGTGGCCGGCGCACCGTACTGAGCCAAAGCTAGAAGCCAGGTGTTTCTCCTGGTCTCCCATGGGGTGCAGGGCCCAAGCACTTGGGCCATCCTCCACTGCACTCCCTGGCCACAGCAGAGAGCTGGCCTGGAAGAGGGGCAACCGGGACAGAATCCGGCGCCACGACAGGGACTAGAACCTGGTGTGCCAGCGCCGCAGGCGGAGGATTAGCCTAGTGAGCCGCGGCATCGGCCTAAAATCCATTGTCATATTTTACTTTTTGTTAGTTTATTAATTACTGCCCTTATTGCTTTCTTTTAACCTTATATTTTGTTAAAAATAAATTTTGCCACAGCCACTTCTCTTTGGTTAGATCATCTCATTGTATTTGCTTCCAAATAATCTGTAAAGTGCCTTCTGGAAATACCTTCTATAAAAATAATATAACAAGATTTTTAAAAGCCAGTCTGGGGCCGGCGCTGTGGCTCAACAGGCTAATCCTCTGCCTAGCGGCGCCGGCACACCAGGTTATAGTCCTGGTCGGGGCGCCAGATTGTGTCCTGGTTGCCCCTCTTCCAGGCCAGTTCTCTGCTATCGCCCGGGAGGGCAGTGGAGGATGGCCCAAGTGCTTGGGCCCTGCACCCTATGGGAGACCAGGATAAGCACCTGGCTCCTGCCTTCGGATCAGCGTGGTACGTTGGCCGCAGTGGCCATTGGAGGGTGAACCAATGGTAAAGGAAGACCTTTCTCTCTGTCTCTCCCTCTCACTGTCCACTCTGCCTGTCAAAAAAAAAAAAAAAAAAAAAAAGCCAGTCTGGGGGCTAGCATTGTGGCACACTGTGTCAAGCTGTCATTTGGGACACCCACATTCTGTATCAGAGAGCCTGATGCAATTCAGACAATGTGATGCTTCTGATCCAGATTCCTGCTAATGCTCTTGGGAGCCAGCATATGATGGGCCAATTTACCCATGTGATGTTCCTGACACCCATGTGCGAGATGCATGAAATTCTGGGCTCCTGGATTTTGTTTGGTCTACCCCCGGCGGTTGAGGACATTTGAGGAAGGAACCAACAGATGGACAATCTTTCTATTTTTTTTTTCTTTGTCACTCTGACTTTCAAAACAAATAAATAAATCCTTTCAAAAAACCAATCTGTTTACCGTTATTTGTTTTACATTTTAAAACTTCATTGTAAACTATTATAATGGAAAAAATTTTATTTACCATTTTTATTCTGGAAAACTTCTCATCCATAAACAGTAAAGAAAATATATTAAAGTTTTATTTACCTTTCTCTGGTAGGTGGCCAAAGCTACCCATCACAGCTACATCAATCTCAAGAACTCTCTACTTTGGGATGACTATTCTTACCCCAATCCCAGAGCCTTATCTGCCTTGAAACCATGATGCGTGGCTGCAGTCTAACACTTTCCTCTAAGCACTTTGAACTTATTTTCTCTGCTTTATCTCTACTTTCTGAGAGATTTATCTTTGTTCCCTGTGATCTTAGGCATACATTTTTAAGCTTTATTGAGATGTAATTGATACACTATATACTGCATGTATTTCAGTTGCACAACTTGATATGTTTATGTCTGTGTATATGTGCATCTGTGTGCATGATATCTCAATGCGAGATTATATTTTAGTTCTCAAAAAAGGTCTTGAAGTATAAATGACATAATCACTTGTCCATACTTAGGATATATAATTTAACAAGTATTGATATTTTCATACATCCATGAAAATATTACAATTAAAATAATGGAATATCCATCATCCACAAAACTTCTTTCCTTTGAAATCACTTCTGCCTGTTCCTCCAACCAACCCCTAAACAATCACTGATCTGTTTTCTGTCACTATAGATTAATTTGAATATTGTAGAATTTTTATTATATTTTACTTTTTCATTAGATTTTTAAAAATTGCATTTATATAAACTAGACTTTGCTCTCTAGATCCTATATTCAGAATAATTCTTTTGAAATTCAGTCTAATTTGTTGCTCACATGATTCAATAATTTTTTCATTTATTTCTTGTATGATGATCATAAGTTTTTTACCTAATTGCCTGCTGGGTTGTTTCCAGTTTTTGCCTATTACCAATAACATTCTACCAACATCCATTTACAGTTCCACCAATTTTCTTTGATCTTAGATACATACCTAGAAATGGTTTGATCGGGTCATAGATTTTGTTTATTTACAAGCAAATGAATAACTTCCTGCAAAACTGTTTTCCAAATAGTTTATCTCCATTTTAGCTTCCAATAGGACTGTGTAGGACATTTTGTAGTTCACCATTTTCACTAAATTCAGTTATGGTCAAACAATTTTAGAGTTCCTAGGAATGTAGTGGTAACTCATCATGATTTTAATTTGCATTGCCCTGTTGACTAACCATGTTGAATGCCTTTTCATATATATATTTGCCATTCCTACATCTCCTTTGGTGAATATCACTTGAAATCTTTTGTCCATTTCTTTATTAGGTTGTTTCCTTTTTTATTACTGTGTGTATATATTCTGGACACAAGTTCTACATCAGATACTTCCTCTCAATTTACAGGTAGTGACATTATTCTAACAGCAACCCTGGAAGAGCAGAAGCCTCTATTTTGACAAAGTACAAGTTCATTATTTTTTTTCTTTTATAAATCATAGCTATTGACATAGCTAAGAAATATTTACATAGACCAAAGTCACAAAATGTTTGTCTTACAGAGTTTTATCAATTTAAATAGTCAATCTTCCACTGCCATTACTAAAGGGACTATTGATTCTTCAGTGAATTTCCTTTGAATTTTCAAAACTCAATTTCTATATATGTGTGTCTATGTGTATACTCTGTTCTGATATCTTCATATTTGTATATATATTTTTACATCTTGATGTCACTATCACTTGTTTTGACTGCTTTACTTTGTAAGTCTCACAACTGGGAAATGTGAACTTTTGAATTTTGTTCTTTTCTTTTTCTTTTTTTTTAACTTTTATTAATGCACATAAATTTCCAAAGTACAGCTTATGGATTACAATGGCTTCCCCCCCCCATAACTTCCCTCCCACCCGCAACCCTCCCCTTTCCCACTCCCTCTCCCTTTCCATTCACATCAAGATTCATTTTCAATTCTCTTTATATACAGAAGATCAGTTTAGTATATATTAAGTAAAGGTTTCAACAGTTTGCATCCATATAGAAACACAAAGTGAAACATACTGTTTGAGTACTAGTTATAGTGTTAAATCACAATGTACAGCATATTAAGGACAGAGATTCTACATGAGGAGTAAGTGCACAGTGATTCCTGTTGCTGACTTAACAAATTGACACTCTTGTTTATGGCATCAGTAATTACCCTAGGCTCTTGTCATGAATTGCCAAAGCTATGGAAGCCTTTTGAGTTCGCTGACTCTGATATTATTTAGACAGGGTCATAGTCAAAGTGGAAGTTCTCTCCTCCCTTCAGAGAAAGGTACCTCCTTCTTTGATGACCTGTTCTTTCCACTGGGATCTCACTTGCAGAGATCTTTCATTTAGGTCATTTTTTTTTTTTGCCAGAATGTCTTGGCTTTCTATGCCTGAAATACTCTCATTGGCTTGTCAGCCAGATCCGAATGTTTTAAGGGCTGATTCTGAGGCCAGAGTGCTGTTTAGGGCATCCGCCATTCTATGAGTCTGCTCTGTATCCCACTTCCCATGTTGAATCGTTCTCTCCCTTTTTTGTTCCATCGGTTAGTATTTTCAGACACTAGTCTTATTTATGTGATCCCTTTGACTCTTAGTCTGATCATTATGATCAATTGTGAACAGAAATTGACCAAATGGACTAGTGAGATGGCATTGATACATGCCACCTTGATGGGATTGAATTGGAATCCCCTGGTATGTTTCTAACTCTACTGTTTGGGGCAAGTCAGCTTGAGCATGTCCCAAATTGTACATCTCTTCTCTCTCTTATTCCGACTCTTATATTTAACAGGGATCACTTTTCAGTTAAGTTTCAACACTTAAGAATAACTGTGTATTAATTACAGAATTAAACCAATAGTATTAAGTAGAACAGACAAAAAAAATTACTAAAAGGGATAATGTATTAAGTTGTTCATCAACAGTCAGGACAAGGGCTGATCAAGTCACCATTTCTCATAGTGTCCATTTCACTTTAACAGGTTTCCTTTTTGGTGCTCAGTTAGTTGTCACTGATCAGGAGAACATATGATACTTGTCCCTTTGGGACTGGCTTATTTCACTCAGCATGATGTTTTCCAGATTCCGCCATTTTTTTTGCAAAATGACCGGATTTCATAGTTTTTTAGTGCTCTATAGTATTCTATAGAGTACATGTCCCATAATTTCTTTATCCAGTCTACTGTTGATGGGCATGTAGGATGATTCCAGGTCTTAGCTATTGTGAATTGAGCAGCAATAAACATTAAGGTGCATACGGCTTTTTTGTTTGCCAATTTAATTTCCTTTGGGTAAATTCCAAGGAGTGGGATGGCTGGGTTGAATGGTAGGGTTATATTCAGGTTTCTGAGGAATCTCCAGACTGACTTCCATAGTGGCTTAACCAGTTGGTATTCCCACCAACAGTGGGTTAGTGTTCATTTTCCCCACATCCTCTCCAGCATCTGTTGTTGGTAGATTTCTGAATGTGAGCCATTCTAACCGGGGTGAGGTGAAACCTCATTGTGGTTTTGATTTGCATTTCCCTGATTGCTAGTGATCTTGAACATTTTTTCATGTATCAGTTGGCCATTTGGATTTCCTCTTTTGAAAAATGTCTATTGAGGTCCTTGGCCCATCTCTCAAGTGGGTTGTTTGTTTTGTTGTTGTGGAGTTTCTTGATTTCTTTGTAGATTCTGGTTATCAACCCTTTATCTGTTGCATAGTTTGCAAATATTTTTTTTCCCATTCTGTCGGTTGCCTCTTCACTCTCCTGACTGTTTCTTTTGCAGTATAGAAACTTCTCAATTTGATGCAATCCCAAATGTTAATTTTGGCTTTGACTGCCTGCGCCTCCAGGGTCTTTTCCAGGAAGTCTTTGCTGGTGCCATTATCTTGCAGGGTTTCTCCAATGTTCTCTAATAATTTGATGGTGTCAGGTCATATATTTAAGTCTTTAACCCATGTTGAGTGGATTTTTGTTTAAGGTGTAAGGTAGGGGTCTTGCAACATGCTTCTGCACATGGAAATCCAGTTTTCCCAGCACCATTTATTGAGTAGACTGTCCTTGTTCCAGGAATTGGTTTTAGATCCTTGATCAAATAAAAGTTGGCTGTAGATGTTTGGGTTGATTTCTGGTGTTCCTATTCGGTTCCATTGGTCTATCCAACTGTTTCTGTACCAGCACCATGCTGTATTGATTACAACTGCCCTGTAGTATGTCCTGAAATCTGGTATTGTGATGCCTCCAGCTTTGTTTTTGTTGTACAAAATTGCTTTAGCTATTTGAGGTCTCCTGTGCCTCCATATGAATTTCAGCATCATTTTTTCTAGATCTGAGAAGAATGTGTTTGGTATTTTGATTGGTATCACATTGAATCTATAAATTGCTTTTGGGAGAATGGACATTTTGATGATATTGATTCTTCCAATCCATGAGCATGGAAGATTTTTCCATTTTTTGATTCCTCTTCTATTTATTTTTTTAAGATTTTGTAATTCTCATCGTAGAGATCTTTGACATCCTTGGTTAAGTTTATTCCAAGGTATTTGATTGTTTTTGTAGCTATTGTGAATGTGATTGATCTTAAAAGTTCTTTCTCAACCATGGCATTGCCTGTGTATACAAAGGCTGTTGATTTTTGTGCATTGATTTTATATCTTGCTACTTTGCCAAACTCTTCTATGGGTTCCAATAGTCTCCTAGTAGAGTTCTTTGGATCCTCTAAATAAAGAATCATGTCTTCTGCAAAGAGGGATTCTTTGACTTATTCCTTCCCAATTTATATCCCTTTAATTTCTTTTTCTTGCCTGATGGCTCTGGCTAAAACTTCCAGAACTATATTGAATAGCAGTGGTGAGAGTGGGCATCCCTGTCTGGTACCAGATCTCAGCGGAAATGCTTCCAACTTTTCCCCATTCAATAGGATGTTGGCCATGGGTTTTTCATATATTGCTTTGATTGTGTTGAGGAATGTTCCTTCTATACCCATTTTGCTTAGGGTTTTCATCATGAAAGGGTGTTGAATTTTATCGAATGCTCTCTCTGCATCTATTGAGATAATCATATGGTTTTTCTTTTGCAGGCTGTTAATGTGGTGTATCACATTGATTGTTTTGCGAACATTGAACCATCCCTGCATACCAGGGATAAATCCCACTTGGTCTGGGTGGATGATCTTTCTGATGTGTTGTTGTATTCTATTGGCAAGAATTTTATGGAGGATTTTTGCGTCTATGTTCATCAGGGATATTGGTCTGCAATTTTCTTTCAATGCTGCATCTTTTTCTGGCTTAGGAATTAAAGGTAATTCTGGGTTCATAGAAAGCATTTGGGAGGATTCCCTCTTTTTTGATTGTTCTGAATAGTTTGAGAAGAATTGGAGTTAGTTCTTCTTTAAATATCTGGTAGAATTCAGCAGTGGTCCTGGGCTTTTCTTTGTTGGGAGGGCCTTTATTATTGTTTCAGTTTCTGACTCACTTATGGGTTTTTTTAGGTTTTCTGTGTCTTCATGGTTCAATTTAGGTAGGTTGCATGTGTCCAGGAATCTATCCATTTCTGATGGATTTCCCTGTTTGCTGGCATACAACTCTTTGTAGTAATTTCTGATGATTCTTTTATTTCTGTGGTGTCTGTTGTTACATTTCCTTTTTCATCTTGGATATTATTGATTTGGGTCTTTTCTCTACTTTTTAGTTAGTTGAGCCAATGGTGTGTCAATTTTATTCATTTTTTTCAAAAAAAAAAGCAGCTCTTTGCTTGGCTGATTTTTTGTAATTTTTTTTTTATTCAATCCTATTGATTTCTTCTCTGATTTTAATTATTTCTCTTCTCCTACTGATTTGGGTCTGGTTTGCTGCAGTTTTTCTAGATCCTTGAGATGTGTTGAAAGCTCATTTATTTGGTGCCTTTCCAATTTCTTGATGTAGGCAACTATTGATATAAACTTTCCTCTCAACACTGCTTTTGCCGTATCCCATAAGTTTTGATACATTGTTTTGTTATCCTCATTTACTTTCAGAAAGTTTTTGATTTCTCTTTTGATTTCTTCTATGACCCAGTGTTCATTCCGGAGCATGTTGTTCAGTCTCTATGTGTTTGCATGTGCTCTAGGGATTCCTGAGTTGATAATTTCCACCCTCATTCCACTGTGGTCTGAGAAGCTGCATGGTATGATTGTAATCCTTTTAAATTTGCTGAGACTTGCTTTATGGCCTAGTATGTGGTCAATCCTGGAGAAGGGTCCATGCAATGCTGAGAAGAATGTAAAATCTTCAGATGTAGGATTGAAAGTTCTGTAGATATCTGTTAGATTCTTTTGGGCTATAGTGTCATTTAAATCTACTGTATCCTTGTTGATCTTCTGTCCGGTTGATCTGTCTATTTCTGAGAGTGGAGTATTGAAGTCCCCCAGTACTACTGTATTGGAATCTAAGTCTCCCTTTAAGTCCCTTAACATATCTTTTAAATAAACCGGTGCCCTGTAATTAGGTGCATATATATTTATAATCATTATATCTTCCTGTTGAATTGAACCCTAAATCATTATATAGTGTCCCTCTTTGTCTCTCTTAACAGTTTTTGTGTTAAAGTTTATTTTTTCTGATATTAATATGGCTACACCTGCTTTTTTTGGTTTCTGTTGGCATGGCATATCTTTTTCCAACCTTTTACTTTCAGTCTTCATGCATCTTTATTGGAAAGATGTGTTTCTTACAGGCAGCAAATAGATGGGTTTTGTTCCTTAATCCATTCAGCTAGTCTGTGCCTTTTAACTGGAGAGTTAAGTCCATTAATGTTCAATGTGACTATTGATAAGTAGTGACTTTGCCCTGCCATTTTCCCAAAGATATTTTCTAGTATATGCTTTGAGCTTCCTATGATCTTTTACTACTAGGTTTTCTTCCTTTACCTTCTTTGATATTGATGGCCATGTTTCTGTGTTTCTGTGTGTAGCACATCTTTAAGCATCTTTTGCAGGGCTGGACGAGTGGCAACAAATTCTTTCAATTTCTGTTTGCTATGAAAGGTCTTTATTTCACCTTCATTCACAAATGAGAGCCTTGCAGGATATAATATTCTGGGCTGGCAGTTTTTCTCTCTTAGTACCTGGGCTATATCTTGCCATTCCCTTCTAGCTTGTAGGGTTTCTGATGAGAAGTCTGCTGTGAGTCTAATTGGAGATCCTCTGAGAGTAATCTGACATTTCTCTCTTGCACATTTTAGGATCTTTTTTTATGTTTCACTGTGGTGAGTTTAATTACAACGTGTCATGGTGAGGATCTCTTTTGGTCATGTTTATTAGGGGTTCTATAAGCTTCCTGTACTAGGATGTCTCTGTCCTTCTCCAAACCTGGGAAATTTTCTGCTAGTATCTCACTAAAAAGGCCTTCTAATCTTTTCTCCCTCTGTATGCCTTCAGGAACTCCTAGAACCTGAATGTTGGGTTTTTTTAATAGTATCCTGTAGATTCCCAACAATAGTTTTTAGATTTCTAATTTCCTCTTCTTTTCTTTGGTTTGATTGTATACTTTCCTGTTCTCTGTTTTCTATGTCCAATATTCTCTCTTCTGCTTCACCCATTCTGTTTTTAAGGCTCTCTAATGTGTTTGTCATTTGATCTATTGATTCTTCATTTCATTATGATTTCTCACCATTATCACAGTTTCATGTTCTACTAGTTGCTTCATTTCATTTTGATTCCTCCTTAATATTTCATTTTCATGAGAGAGATTTTCTATCTTGTCCAGTAAGGATTTCTGTAGTTCAAGAATTTGTTTTTGAGAACTTCTTAATATTCTGATCAATTTTTTGAGATCTGCTTCTTGCATTTCTTCTATCTCATCATCTTCATAATCTTGAATTGGGGTGTCTTTTTCATTTAGGGACGTCATAGTGTCTTCCTTGTTCTTGTTACTTCAATTTCTACGTTTGTTGTTTGGCATATTGGAGATATTCTTTGGTTTCTTCACTGTGGTGTTTTTTCTCATTATACTATGACTCTATATTAAGTGGACTGTCTGCTTTTGATGGATCCTTAGAGGCTGTGATGGGTGTGGCCAGAGAGCTCTGTTTGGTTCTTCAGGGTTAAGGGTATGCCAAAGGTGACTTGCTCTCTCTCTCTCTTTCTCTCTCTCTCTTTCTCTCTCTCTCTTTCTCTCTCTCCCTCTCTCTCTCTCTCTTTTTTTTTTGACTCAGAAGGGAAGTAATTCCGCACAGCTCCCCTTCCAGCGCTGGTGTGCAGACTCTGCGGCTGGTCTTCCACGCCATGGGCGTCCTTGTTCTCCCCGAAGGTCCTCCGTGTCACATCCACTACATCCAGAAGAGTTTCCTCTGCAATTTTTTCCCGAGCCTTTTCCTGAGCCTACAGTAACTCCACTTTTATTGAACTATCTCTTCCCGGACTACCAGTGTGCGCCCTCACTGTTCTTTTCCAATGCTTTATTTTATTTTATTTACTTCTGGGTCCATACAAAATTTGAAGTATTATCTTGTCACTTTCCAGTAAAAAGACTGCAAAGATTTTTACATGGATGTCATTGAATCTCTGTATCTATTTGGGAAGAATTTTAACATTATTGAATCTTCCAAACCATGAACAAGGTGTATCTCTTCATTCTTATATTTTAAAAATTTATATTTTAAAATCTCTTTTTAAAATATATTACAGTTTTTACTTTACAGGTATTATACATCTTTTGTCACATTTATCCTTAGGTATTTAATTTTTTCAATGACTGTTCTGTTTCAAATTTCAACATTCCTTCATTCATTAGTGGTAGATAGAACTGTGCTTGAATTGTATGTAATAGTCTTATACCCAGTAATGTTAATAGGCTAATTTAATATTTCTAACAGCTTTTTGGTATAGAATTTATGGATATTCTATGTAGATGAGAATGCTATACTAAATGAATATAATTTTAATTCTTCCATTCTATTCTGTATACCTCTTTTCACTCTTCTTTGTCTTATTGCAATGGCTAAAACCTTATTGCAATATTAAATAGAAGAGGCGTATGTTTAGCTCAATAAGTAAGATATCACTTGAGATGCCCACATCCCATACTGAAGTGTCTGGATTTGACTCCTGCCTCTGTTCCACATACCAGCTCCCTGCTAATGTGCAACCTGGAAGCCAAGAGGTGCTTGCTCTAGTGCTTGGGTCTGTACAGTTCATGTGGAACATCCAATTCGAGCTTCCTATTTCCAGCATGAGCCTGACCGAGTTCAGACTGCTACAGGCATTTGGCAAATGAACCACAGAGTGAGAGATATTTCTCTTTGTCTGTGTATATTTCTCTCTTTAACTTTGCATTTCAAATGAATAAATAAAAATTTTAAAAGTATAGAAAGATGGAATATAAGTGGTAAGAGCTGACACCCACATCTCCTTGATCTTTGTGGAAAGCATTTAACACTAACAAGTTTGATGTTAGGCATATGGTTTTTGAGAGTGTCTTAGCTGTAAGAAGTTTGCCTCTTTTGAAGTCTTTGTGAGAGGTTTATTTTCATTCATTTTCTACTGTGATGAGTTATGTTGATTTTGCAACATTAAACCAAACTTCAGTTTCTAGGTTAAAATCCCACTGAACAGATTATTTTTTACATATTATTTTAATCAATTTGCTAAAATTTTGTTTAGAATTTGTGGTTTTATGTTCATGAGGGAGAGTGATTTGTAAAGTTGACTTCTTCACATTTTTTATTTGGTTTTCATATTACTATAATGTTGATCTTATAGAATGAGGTATAGATTTGAAAGAGTCCATATAGGATTATTAATATCTCATGCTTAAAGGTATGGTAGATTTTGCCTTTGAGGCCATCCAGGCTTAATGTTTTCTTGTCAATGAGCACTTTTCTAGAATTTTAATTCCTTTAGAAGACATAGTATAACTAGAGTTATCTATTGTGTTTTGGATAAATTTTGTAATTTGTGGCATTTTAAAAATTACATATTTCATCTAATTTGACAAATCTGTTGGTATAAAGTTGCTCACAATAATCTGTTATTTTTTAAATACCCATGGGATCTTTAGTGGTGCCACATTTTCATTCTAGACTGAAAATTTATGTATTCCCTTTTTTTCTCAGATTAATCTTGTGAGAAATTTATACTAATTTTAATGATACTCTCAAATAAGAATAGCTTTCACTTTCATTGACTTACTCTATTGTTCAGTGTTTTAATTTCATTGATGTTGGCTACAGTCTATTATTTCATTTTGTTGTTTGTTTCTTAATGTGCACACTGAAGTCATTGATTTGAGATCATGTTATCAATTTCCTTCCATGGCGTGCTTGTTCAACATCCCACAAATGTTTTCATTTTTATTTCATTATTTTACTTAAAAGTGATTTATCACTTTCCTTTCCATTTCTTGTTTATCTCTTCCTTAGATGTGTATTAATATCCTCATATTTGGGAGTTTTCAGCTGTATTTTTTTATCCCAAAGAAACCTTTTATTTAAGGAATACAAACTTCATGCATTTCATAAGTACAACTTTAGGAATATAGTGATTCTTCCCACAATTCCCGCCATCCCACCCACATTCCCATCCCTGCTCCTCCTCCCTCTCCCATTCCTAGTACCATTCTCCACTAAGATCCATTTTCAATTAACTTTATACACAGAAAACTAACTCTATACTAAGTAAAGAGTTCAACAATTTGCAAGAAAGAGAGAGAGAAGAAAGAAAAAAAAAAACTGTTCCTCAACAGCTAAGGGTTGTTCAAAGTCATTGCATCTCGAAGTTAAATTCACTTATTTTTAAAATTTTTTAGAACTTAACTTTAAAGAAGCACGCAAGAATGATACATCTTTTGCGAGCACTTAGACATAAATATAGCTTATGAGACATAAGAATATCTTTCAGTTAATACATTACAAGAAAGTAAGTCCTTGAGAATGAGTTTTTTCATTAATTAAAGAAACACCTAAGAAAACAAGCAATGGAGTTGGACACTTAGGCATAACTAAAACTTATGAGACATAAGAATATCCTCTACTTAATACACTGAAATGAAATGAATCTTTGAGAATAAGTTTTACTGTTAAATCTCATAATACAACTTTTTGAGGACAGAGGTCCTGCATGGGAAGTTAGTGCACAGTGACTCCTGTTGTTTATTTAATAATTAAACCCTTATGCATGACATCAGTGATCATCCAACAGAAGTATTTCTGTTACTTATGTCTAATTTAATTCCACCATTGTTAGGAAACATTCTATGCATCATCTTAACACACATGTGTTCCTTGAGAGTTATTTTATACTTCAGTCTATCTTGTGATCTATCATAGAAAATAGTGTGTATTCCTTGTTGTTAGGTGAAGTGTCTACAAATGTCAATTTAGTTTAGATTATTAGTATTATTTTAAGTGTCTGTATCTTTGCTGATATTCCATTTATTTATTCTATCAATTATTGAGAGTGATATTAAGATCTTCAATCATAATTTTGACTTTGTCTTTTATTTGCTAAAGTTGGATTAGTTGTTGTTTCATGTACTTGAAGCTCTGTTAGTAAGAGCATACATTTTAGCAGTGTTATTTCCTCTTGACGAATTGACCACTGTATCTTTACAAAATGACTTCTTTCTGAATCCCAATAATATTGTGTTCTAAAATCTCCTTCATCTAATATTAATATGGTAACTCCAGATTTATTTTGGCTATTGTTAACATAATTTTTTTTCATCTTTTTAACTTTTACACATTTGTTTCTTTTTATTTAAAAGATTGCTTCTTATAAGCAGCATGTAGTTGGATCTTTCTTTTTTCTCCAATATTACAGTCTTTAAATTAGGGTATTTAGACCATTTCTATTTAATATGATTATTCTTATGGAATGACCATCCATCATTTAGCTATTTGTTCAATCTTTTCTTTGACCTCTGTACCTTTTTTAGTTCTCTGTTGGATTAATTGAATATTTTTATTATTTTAATTTATTTCTTTTATTGATTTATTAGCTATACTCCTTATTACTTCAGTCATTGGTTTGGGATTTATAGAAGTTAGCACAGTCTACACAAAAATGATAGTATAATCTTCATATAGTGTAAGAACCTTAAAATATGATACTTATATTTCCTCCCTCACAGACTTTATGCTATTGTTTCATACATTTTAATTTCTTTTAGGCAGTAAATATCTTAAGGAGGCTTAATTTCTTCTTTAATAGTTTGTGTATTTACCCATGCAGCTGCTATGTCTAGTAATTTTCATTCCTTTTGTGTGTGTGTATATATATATATATATATATCTTTCCATCTAAAGTCTTCTTCCTTCTGTCTAAGAATTTTCTTTAACACTTCTCATGGTGTGAATCTGTTGGTGATGAATTCTTTCACTGTTTTGGTCCTAAACAAGTATTTTACCTTTTTTTTTTTCCTTTTTGAAGCATATTTTAGCATGATACAAAATTATAAGAAATTCCTCTCTAAATTGCAACTTGGCCACTCATCAACTAAAGCACTCTCAAGGCTCATCATATCTATTTAAAACTATTCTATCACGCTGGTGCTGCAGCTCATTTGGCTAATCCTCCGCCAATGGCACCAGCACCCCGGGTTCTAGTCCCGGTTGGGGCACTGGATTCTGTCATGGTTGCTCCTCTTCCTGTCCAGCTCTCTGCTGTGGCCAGGGAGTGCAGTGGAGGATGGCCCAGGTGCTTGGGCCCTGCACCTGCATGGGATACCAGGAGGAAGCACCTGGCTTCTGGCTTCGGATTTGCGCGGCGCCGGCTGCAACACACCGGCTGTAGTGGCCATTTGTGGTGTGAACCAACACAAACAGGAAGACCTTTCTTTTTGTCTCTCTCTCTCTCTCTCTCACTGTCTAACTCTGCCTGACAAAAAAAAAAAAAAAAAACTATACTATCACATAGGAAGCCAAATTGAATTCTGTCATCATGGTGGGATAACACTGTAGATTAAGATCAAATCCCATACAGAAATAAGTGAAACACAAAGAAACCTGAAACCCAGACGGATATATGCAAAATGCTTCAGGTATTTTATTATAGAATGGAAGAATGGAACTAAATATAAATCTTCCATTTTAACATAAAATTTAATTTTTAAAATAACAAAAAATATTGATTCTATGCATAAGTCAATATCTCTGCTAGCGCTTGGTGTATGTTGTTGTATCAATTTTTCATGGGCAATGTATCAACCAACATAAATTCCATTAGTTTTACCACCCTTAAGATAATTTAAAATCAACTGGTTCATAAGTTCCTTCCACAGTGTCATTTCTTTGTTCCTATGTTGTTAATATATTCTAGATTGTAATGCTATAATTTACTTCCTTCCTTTCTTTTGCGCCTAACTTAGGTTTATAAATTAATTCCAGCTCAGTCCTTACAGTCTAATCCTAACACATTTGGGTGATTTCCTCTAAATTGACAAAGCAATTTAAAGAAGCAAAATTGAAACATCCTGTGCTTATTAATAATGGTTAAGATTTATATTTTAGTATAACTTATACTGTTTGCTATTAAAAATGAAGAGCATTGCCTTTATGAAAGAATAAATTATCTATTAATGTGTTTAGACAATAATTAATTTAGTTTATCCTAATCCAGCCAATAGGAAAATATTTCCTTTACTTTCATGTGGCCTACATTAAGTAAAAACATGGTTATCTGAGCAGAGAAGTAACAAATGAGCCCCTTGCTATTGGGTGCTGATGTTAATATAGAAGCGACTTCATGACTGGAAAGCATCCATGATATTAAACAGACCATTGGGCTATGAAGTGCTGAGAGTGGTCATGTGGAGCAACAGGCCACAGGAATGCAAATCGTTCACAAAGCCAAGAGTGGGGCTAGCAGGTGGCCTTGCCCATTCATCTGATGTCAACACACTGTTCAACTCAGAGCCCCCTTAACATCTGGAAAGGCCTACTGTTGCTTTTAATTAAGCAGAAAATAGGCCATACCATGCCGTGTTCATACAACAAAACTACAGTAAGAGAAAAAAAAAAAGATATCTTCTAGCCTCTGAGGGTCAATCTCATTAAATAAATACATACAGGCATTTAACTTAATTGTGTGGAGGATTTAGATTCACTCACTTTTTAATGTTTTATTTCAGTATTTTATAGAAAATATTTCCTTGGCTTTTTAGTGACCAAATATAATAATTGATATTTTATATTTTTGAAGTATCTATACTTTAAGGAGTTTTGGAATAGCCATAATATATCATTTTAAAATAAGTTCATAGAAAATTAACCTATAACAGTAGATAGTGTCATGGTAAGGAATTAAGTCATTTTCTGAGGTCTGAATCTGAAGGCAAAACCATTTGTAAGTATAATTTTGCCCATAAGTGTAAACATTCACAACACACTCACACACATGTTGAATACTTCAAGTTATGTGGAGCAAGACACTGTGAAAAACTACTCCAACTACCACTCTTTAACAGCCTTCTAAGTGTGAAATTTCTTAAGACACTCATCCAGCATAGTAAATGCTAAATTAGAACTGTCCACCAAAGTGGTATAGATTCAAAAGGCTAATTTAGAATTCCATTACAAAAGATCATATAATTTAATTAGGTTAATATTTCCTCTTTAGAACTATTTGAATGTCAGATTTTACTTTCACAGATAAATTTTTTTCAATGCCTTTATGGTAAAATGTTATTTTTGTTGGAAATATGTTCAGCTTCCCTACACAAATATCTGGTTGATATAAAATCAAAAATTTTAAACAGTGATATAATTTAACTGAGTCTAGGAAAGAACTGAGACAAATATACTTAGAACTCTTGAAATCAGAAATTATGTCCTTCTTTTAAAGATCTATTTATTTAATTGAAAGGCAGGGGTACAGAAAGAC
The DNA here is from genome assembly GCF_033115175.1 of Lepus europaeus. NCBI lineage: Eukaryota > Metazoa > Chordata > Mammalia > Lagomorpha > Leporidae > Lepus > Lepus europaeus. The sequence continues at coordinate 56,138,912 of NC_084829.1, forward strand.
AGAGCAAGAGAAAATCTTCAGGCCACTGTTCACTCCCCAAATGGCCACGATGGCTGGAGCTGGAACAAACTGTCATCAGGAATCAGAAACTCCATTGGAGTCTCCCATGTGGATGACAAGGGCGACATACCTGGCCATCTTTGTTTTTCCCAGGTGCATTAACAGGGAACTGGATAATAAGTGGAACAGCTAGGATTTGAACAGCTAGGGGCTCATATGAGATGTCAGTGTGGCATGGGGCAGTTTAACCTGCTGTGCAACAACACTGACTCCACAAATTTTGTCCTTTATACCTATATTCACACATTCTTGTCTAACACATAATAGATGTTCCATATATGCTGGTCGAAAGAAAAGAAGGAAGATGGGGGAGGGAGGGAAGGATGGAGAGTGGGAGGGAAGGAGAGAGGAAGGAGGGGAGGAAAAGAATGGGGGCCTGAGAGAAAGAGGGGAGGAATAAATGAAGGTGTGAGGGCACTTCTACAAGTGCTATAGGTGAGAAACAATATTAGATGCAAAATTGTGCATATTTACAAAATAAGATAAATAGGTAAAGATGGAAAACCTTCAGTTCAAACTCTTAAGCAGTTTCCTCAGCATTCTGTTTTAATAAATTGTTTATATCTAATACACATCAAATAAATCCCTATTATAAAAAGTATACTCATTCTCCTCATTAAATATTAGTATTTTTTAAATTTTATTAGTATAAAGAAAATTGATTTCATAGATACAATTGCTCTTTGTAAAACCTTAAGGTTTCTTTATGATTTTATTTATTTATTTGAGAGGCAGAGAGAAAGGTAATCCATGTGTTGGTTCACTCCCCAAATGGCTGCACTCACGTGGGAGACCTGGAAGAAGCTCCTGGCTCCTGGCTTCAGATCAGTGCATCTCTGGCCATAGCAGTCATTGGGGAGTGAACCAGCAGATGGCAAACCTCTTTCTCTCTTTCTCTGCCTATGCCTTTGTTACTCTGCCTTTCAGATGAATAAATGAATCTTTAAAAAAAATGACTGTATGTCTGTTTATATCCTACATTTTGGCCCTTGTTGGTAAGTTATATATACTTCTGAGCAAAGATTTTCATTAAGAAAATTAAAGAATGTGTATAATAGATTTAGTTATAGTAAATGTGGCAATGAAAATCTTCATATTGACTCTCATAGAAATAAAGTTGCTACTTCAGAATTCAACTAATTTTTCAGAAACACTTTGTAGATAATTAAGTACAAATGACACTTCTTTACCTAATCATAGAAAATTGGAACCCAGGTTGTTCTAGTCATCAATTTTTAGTACAATCTATTTGTATTTTTTTTTTATTTGAGAGTCATCTTGAGAAAGGAAGCTCCCATATTCTAGTTCAAATACCTCAAATACCTGATGTGACCTAGGCTAGGCCAAAACTAAAGAGCAGAGCTGGAAACTCAATCCAGATCTTCTATATGGGTGGTAGGCCCGAACTATATGAGCCATTAATATTCTTCAGACTGAATAAGAAGCTTGCTACTCAACTATATATTTAACTAGAAACTCATTTTGTATGTAGAAAATGTATTCTATTATTCAAAAGTCTCAGCTAAAGACATTTCCAGCAGCTTGAATAAAAATAAATTTAATTAAAGCATTGATTTTTTTTTTAAGATTTATTTATGGATTTGAAAGCTAGAGTTACAGAGAGGAGAGAAGAGATAGATCTTTTTCACTGCTTGTTCACTGCCCCAGATGGTTGCAATAGCCAGGGCTGGGCCAGGCCAAAGCCAGGAGCCAAGAGCCTCCTCCAGATCTTCACAAGGGTAGCAGAGGCCCAAGCATCTGGACCATGCTCCACTGCTTTCCCAGGCCACTAGAAGACAGATGGATTGGAAGTAAAGCAGCTGAAACTTGAACTGGCACCTTCATGGGTTGCTGGCATTACAGACGGTGACCTTACCTGCTATGCTACAATGCTGGTCCCAATGAAAGCATTGTTATTACAGGTATGACTGCACCATCTAGTCTGTACAATTTTTCATGTATAACAGTTCTTCTGCCTGTTGCTTTTCTCTAGCATTCTATGCACATCTATAGAAGGCTGTGGTACTTGAATCATCTCAACAGGTGAGAAGCAAGCATGTTGATCACATAGTAGCCCCATGCTAACTCTGCTGCAGAGTCATGGTCTGATCTTGTCTTTAGCCAATGTCCAGTTAGAAATAATACAGTCAAGAGAAGGAAAGCATTTCTGAAAGCATGGTAATGATCAAAGAACTGAGATTGAATGAGTAAGTCTAATACATTTTCATAGGAACAAAGATAGAATGCTCACAAGAGCAGTGGCTAGGCACAGATGTGGTAGTTCATTGTGGAGTATGAAATAGGAAGCAACTTCGTAAACTTGTAGTTTGAAGGGGAGAATTTATTAATAGTTTAAGAAAGTGACGTAAGACTACAGCAAAAAGTCTCAAGATTGATGATAGTTAACCTACTGATTAACAAGATAGAAGGGCTGGAGTTTGGATGGGAGAGAGGGTAGGGGGGAAATTTTGACTATGTTCCTGGTCCTAAATCTGTGTATATGTAATACATGAAACTTGTATAACTTAGATAAGATTTTTAAAAGCTAAAAAATTAAAAGATAGCATAACCATATTTTTCTTCATGGTGAGTCATGTGGCAATCCACAGTAGAATCTAATCAAAGTCGAGTTTTGTTGAAAAAATAAAGGTAGAATAAGAGGGTCAAGAGTATTTAGGGGGACTGGCACAGTGGTGTAGTGGGTAAAGCTGCCACCTGCAGTGCTGGCATCCCATATGGGCACCAGTTCAAGACCTGGCTGCTCTACTTCTGATCCAGCTCTCTGCTGTGGCCTGGAACAGCAGTAGATGATGGCCTAAATCCTTGGTCCCCTGTGCCCGCTTGGGAGACCTGGAAGAAGTTCCTGGCTCCTGACTTCGGATCAGTGCAGCTCCGGCCATTGCGGCCAATTGGGGAATGAGCCTGCAGATGGAAGACCTCTCCCTCTCTCTCTGCCTCTCTTCTCTCTGTGTAACTCTGACTTTCAAGTAAATAATTAAATCTTGAAAAAAAGAGTATTTAGGATATATTCCAGAGATTTGCTGACTTTATTGGATTTTTTCTGGGTAAATTGGGAAACTAGTACTGGAAGGAGATGTGGAAGAGAAAAGGCCATGGGGTTGATGAGTAGAAAGACAAATAAAGAAGAAGAATTCTTGGAATTGGAGTGTCAGAAGTTGTAAACTGGAAAGTCAAAATGGTGAGTTTGATTGCAGGTACTGCAAATATTATTATAATTACAACAATGGGTATTGATGACTGGGATAGGTGAGAAGAAAAACTAATAATTTCACTACATCTGAATCCAAAGTTATTATTATATAGCAAAAAAAATTACTAGTGGAACAGCCAGAACTTGAACCAGCACCAATAAGGAATGCAGGCATCACAGGTGGCAGTTTAACTCACAATGCTGTAATGCTGGCCCCTCCAGATACATTCTAAACTTGGCTTAAAGAATATTAACCAAGTTAGCTTAATTGGATAGTTCACCTACACAGAAAAACTGGATCACAGAATATGTATATTTCAGTGTTTCCAGAAGTTGACAAGTTAGTTTTATTATTTTATACGTCTCCCTATACTGCTTTTTTAAAAAAAAATTGTATTTATTTGAAGGTCAGAGTTACATAGAGAGAGAAGGAGAGGCAGAGAGAGGGAGGTGTTCCATCCATTGGTTCACTCCTTAGTTGGTCGCAATGGCCAAAGCTGCACCAATCTGAAGCCAGGAAACAGGAGTTTCTTCCAGGTTTCCCATGTGGGTGCAGGGGTCCAAGGACTTGGGCCATCTTCCCTTGCTTTCCCTGGACATAGCTGAGAGCTGGATCAGAAGTGGAGCAGCCAGGACTTGAACCAGCACTCATATGGGATGCTGGCACTGTAGGAAGCAGCTTTACCCACTACTCCAGAGCAATGGCCCCCTATACTCGTTTGTTCCATATACTAATCAATATTTGATGTTTCCAGACTTTAATTATTTGTCAATTTAGGTAGAAGGTAGTGTTTCATTACTGTATTAAGAGGTACTTTTGTGAATTCTAGGGCAACTGAGAATCTTAACAGTAGTTTATTATTGTTCTGGCTTCTTTTTTTACCATTTGTGTATGTAACTTTTTCTATTAGTTTTTTTAGTTTTTCTTATTATTGTCTAGGAAACTTTAGAAGTTCCTAACAGTTTACTAAACTAATAATTTTTACTGTTTTACATGTTGCAACACTATGTTTGACATTTTCCAATAAAATTCGGTTCCTTTTTGATATGATCACAATTCATATGACTAATAAAGACCTTTTGGATTATCTTCAGGATTACACTAAGTAAAAGTGTATCTGAGCATTATCTCAACAATACAATTCCATAGTGTTTCACTAGTTTTATGAAAGCAGAGATCAATATCAAATATTGTATTACAACATATTTCCTACTTTTAATAAATATGTTAAAATTATAACACAATATTCTACTTTTACACATGTAAATATTAGAAACATTAATCAGTAGTTTATTTTCCCTTAAAATTTTCTTCAAAACATATCCTTTTAGCTAAACTAATCAAGAAAAAGAAAAAAAAACTCAAATAAATTTAGAGATGAAAAACGAGACATTACAACTGCAGAAATATAAAGGAACAAAAAAAGCTACTATGAACAACTATATGCCGGCAAATTGGAAAGCCTCAAATAAATGGATATATTCCTATATATACATATATATATATATATATACAAAACCTACCAAGATTAAATCAAGAAGATAAAGAAAATATAAACAGATCCATAACAAGTAATGGGATTGAAACAGCAATTAAATGTCTCTCATCAAAAAAAGTCCAGGACCTGATGGATTTACTACTGAATTCTACAAAACACTTAGGGAGGAACTAAATCCAATACTTCTCAAACTATTCCAAAATATTGAACAGAAAGGAATGTTGCCAAACTCTTTGAAAGAGGCCAGCGACACTCTGATAACAAAACATAACTTGGACACTACACAAAAAGAAAACTACACACCAATATCCTTGGTAAACATAGGCACAAACATTCTCAACAAAATAGTAGCAAACTGAATCTAGCACTTCATTAAAAAATAATACGTTGTGATCACATGGGATTTATCCCAGGGATGCAAGGTTGATTCAACATGCACAAATCAATAAACATCATAAATCAAATCAGAATGAAGAAGAAAAAAAACACATGATTATCTCAATAGTTGCAGTGAAAGTATTTGATAAGTTTCTTTTTTTTTTTCCATCTGGATGTTACTTTTCTTTTTTTTTTTTAACTTTTATTTAATGAATATAAATTTCCAGTGTACAGCTTATGGATTACAATGGCTTCCCCCTCCCAAAACTTCCCTCCCACCCATATCCCTCCCCTCTCCCACTCCCTCTCCCCTTCCATTCACATCAAGATTCATTTTCAATTCTCTTTATATACAGAAGATCAATTTAGTATAAAGATTTCAACAATTTGCACCCACATAGAAACACAAAGTGAAACATACTGTTTGAGTACTAGTTATAGCATTAAATCAAAATGTACAGTACATTAAGGACAGAGATCCCACATGAGGAGCAAGTGCACAGTGGCTCTTGTTGTTGACCCAACAAATTGACATTCTAGTTTATGGCGCCAGTAACCACCCTAGGCTGTCGTCATGAGTTGCCAAGGCTATGGAAGCCTTCCAAGTTTGCCGACTCTGATCATATTTAGACAAGGTCATAAAAGACAGAGTGAGGATAGTAACCAATGATCCTAAGAGTGGCATTTACCAGGTTTGAACAATTATACAGCATTAAGTGGGGAAGAGGACCATCAGTACACACAGGTCGGGAGTAGAGCCATTGGTGGTAGAGTAGAGGTTATGATTACAAAGGAATGAGGCCCAAGTGCACTAGACAGGGTCTAGAACAAAGGACAGAGTCATTATTAGAGGAGCTAACAGTATTTGATAAGTTTCAATATCACTTCATGATAGAAACTCTCCACATGCTTTATAATTCTCTTCACATAGCCTTCATAATTCTGAAGAATGTTCCTCAGAATTATAAAGGATGTATATTCAAACAAAAGGCCAATATAGGCCGGCGCTGCGGCTCACTAGGCTAATCCTCTGCCTTGCGGCGCCGGCACACCGGGTTCTAGTCCTGGTCGGGGCACCGATCTTGTCCCGGTTGCCCCTCTTCCAGGCCAGCTCTCTGCTGTGGCCAGGGAGTGCAGTGGAGGATGGCCCAAGTATTTGGGCTCTGCACCCCATGGGAGACCAGGAGAAGCACCTGGCTCCTGCCATCGGAACAGCGCGGTGCGCCGGCCGCAGCGTGCTACCGCGGCGGCCATTGGAGGGTGAACCAACGGCAAAAGGAAGACCTTTCGCTCTGTCTCTCTCTCACTGTCCACTCTGCCTGTCAAAAAAAAAAAAAAAAAAAAGGCCAATATAATTCTGAATGAGGAAAAGCTGAAGCATTTCCCCTCAGACCTGCAACAAGATAAAGATGTCCACTTTCACCATAGTTATTCAATATATATGGGAAGAATTTACAAGTACAGTTTTGGAGGCGAAAGAAAAAAAGAGCACTGAAATTGGAAAGAAAGAAGTAAAAATATTCATGTTCACCAATTACCTGATGTTGTACATGGAAAATCCTAAAGACTCCACCAAAAGCTATCAGAATCCTTCTGCTATAGAGCTTACAGCACTAAAGAGCACTCTTGGTTTTAATTTATTTTTTGGATTGCATTGAAGATAAATTGCTTTAATCTGTAGGCTAGGTTGCATTGTTGTGTTTATCTTCATCAATAACCTTTGTCCTAAGATTAGTGCTTTGAAAGATGTTTTATCTAAATAAATTATAAATGCGTATCAAAAATTGATAAACTAATTAAATAAAGCTACATAATACAAAATCAACATGCAAAAAAGTAGCATTTATATATACCACACAAAAAAATCAGATATTTAGGGAGAAATTTAACCAATGAACTGAAATATCACCAATGAAAATTATAAAATATAAATAAAATTATCAAGGACAAAAAATAGAAAGAAATTCCTTGCTCATGGATAAAATATCAATGACATTTTTTACAGGATTAGAAAAAAATCCTACCATTCATAAGGAATGACAAAAGACCCAGAATAGCCAAAGGGATACTGAAGAACAAAAAAACAAACTAGAAACAACACAATATCTGATATCAAAATTTAAAACAAAGCTATAGTAGTTAAAATACCATTCTGCTGGGGTTAAAGCTGACACATGGAATAATGTAACAGGAAAGAGAGACCAAAAATTAATCCTCATAAATACAAATTGATATTTGACAAAAGTGACCCGAATGTACAATGGAGAAAGAATCGTCTTTCAAATGGGATATATAAATGTAGAAGCATGAAATTAGAGCTCTACTTCTTACCATATACAAAAATCAACTAAAGATGGGCCAACGACCTAAATTTAAAACCTGAGAATATTAACTTGCAAGAATAAAATATAGCAGAGACACTACAAGACAATGGTATAGGTGATAAGTTCTTGGAAAAGATCCCCAAAGCACAAGCCACAAATGCAAAACAAAACAAATGCGATTATATCAAACTCAAAGGCTTCAGCAAAGCAAAGGATATAATAAATAGAGTGAAGAAATATCTAACAGAATAGGAGAAAATATTTCAAGCTACTTATCTCACAGAGGATTAATATACAGAATAAATCAACAACCAAAAAAACTCAGAAATTAAAAAAAAAAAATCCCAGTTAAGAAATTGGCAAATGACCTGAACAGATAGCTCTCAAAAGAAGGAATACAAATTGCCATCAAACATGTGTAAAAATGCTCAATGCCCCTAGCCATCAGAGAAATGCAAATCAAAACAATGAGATATCACCTCACCCTTGTCAGAATAGCTGTTATCCAAAACATAGAAAACAATAAATGCTGGCAATGATGTGAAGAAAGGGGAACTCTTTTACACCACTAATGGGATTATAAATTAGTATGACCACTGTCAAAAATAGTGTGAACATTTCTTTAAAAAACAGAAATGGACCTGTCATATGATCCAACAATCCCATTACTGGGTCTATACCCAAAATATATTACTTAATTTTATCAGAGATACCTACTCTAGCATGTATATAACAGCACTGTTCACCATAGGCAACATATAGAATCAACAAAGGTTTTCATCAACAGATGAATGGATAAAGAAAATGTGGTTTATATATAGATGATGAAATAGACAATGAAATATTATTCAGCTATTAAAAATAATGAAATTCTATCATCTACATCAAAATGGTTGAAACAGGAGGTCATCATATTGAGTCAAATAAGGTTGACTTGGAAAAAACACACATTCTCTTTTATATATGAGAGCTAAAACAGGAAGGAAGGAAGGAAAGTAGGAATGAAGGAAAGATGGAAGGAAGGAAGGGAGAGAGAGAAGGGGATGGAGGAAGAGGGGGGAGGGAGGAGAGAGGGAAGCAGGGAGAGGAAGGAAAGAAAGAAAGGGATAGAAAGAAAGAAATGAAAGGAAGAAACTCAGGCAGGCAGGCAAATGAACAAATGTGAAAGAAAGAGCAAAGGAAAGAAAAGACGGTATCTATGAGTTCTATTGCAAGTAGAGTGCTTTGTCAAATTTTGTTTTAAATATGTGTTCACAAATTAGTAGGAATTATATACTACTATAGGTTTAATGATTTTGTTTTGAACATCTTTTCAATTTATTATTATTTATAGCCCTTACCTATTTTCCTGCTGGATTATGGTCTTTTTACTTTTTATTTTTTGAACTCTTTATTTAATAAAGCCATTAAGCTTTTGACTATAATGCAAATTAAAATATGTTATCTCTGGCTGGTTCTATGGCACAGTAGGTTAAGTCTCTGCATGTGGTGCTGGCATCCCATATGGGCACCCATTCATGTCTCTGCTGATCCTCTTCTGATACAGCCCTCGGCTAAAGCACCTGGGAAAGCAGTGGCAGATGGCCCAAGTGTCTGGGCCCCTCCAACCACATGGGTGCCCTGGAGGAAGCTCCTGGCTTCAGCTTCAGATCAGCCCTCCTCTGAACATTGTGTGCCACTTGAGGAGTGAACCAGTCAATGGAAGACCTCTTTCTGTCTCACCCTCTCTCTCTGACTCTACCTATCAAATAAACAAATCTTTTTTTAAAAAAAATAGGTTACCTAAGAAAAGTAAACAGGCTATTAAATATAGAAATATCTTTTGTAATAAGTTCATCAATTTTTACATTATTTATTTAAGATGGCATAAATATTTTCCTTACTAAAAATAGACTGATATAATTTGCTTGTGTTCATTTTCACAGATTTATTTTGCACAGCATTGAATGTCACCTCTCTCGTGCATTGATTTAAAAAAAAATTTATTGTATGCCCTCTAGGTGCCAAGCTGTACTTATTTTTATTTTTATTTCTGTTTTTACTTAAAAGGCTGATAAAAGAGGAGAGAGAGAGGGAGAGACAGACAGACAGACTGAGAGTGCTTGCTCTCCCATCTCCTGATTCACTCTCCAAATATCTGAAACACCTAATGCTGCATCAGGTCAAAGCCAGAAGCCTAGAACTCAATTCAGATCTCCAACATGGGGCAGGAATCCAAGTACCCGAACCTTCACTTGCTAACTTCTAGGGTGTGAATTAGCAGGAAGCCAGAATTGAGAGCAGAGGAGAACTGTGCCATTAAGCAGTGTTTTAAGTAGATAGAATACAGTACGATACAAAACCAATATAATTCCTTATTTATAAACTCAATTTTAGGGCAAGCAAGATAAATAATAAGCAAGAGAATCATGTTAAGTGCAATGGTTAGTGATAATGCATACAAAATTCCACACAATGATAATACTTCAAGGATGGTCAATAGGAATACTTACCACATGATTGAGGTTTGAAATTGGACCAGCCCAACTCTAGCAAGAGGACAGGAGCTGGAATTTGAGCTCAGTCATGTGGCTGATGACTTGATTAATCATTTTTACATATTGAAATTCTAATAAGAACTCTGGGAATAAGGCTCAGTTGAGTGTCTGGGTTGGTGAATATGTTGATTTGCTGGGAGGAGAACATGATCAGATTTCAAAGAAAGGGTATGGAAGCTCTTTCTAAAATAAATGGTTACAAAACAAATTTCTCTATCTATGTATATTGATATCTAATCACATACAAATTACAACAGCTTTTGCCAAAGTAATTTTTCCAGAGTTTCCTTTGCCACCCACAGAAATACATAAAGAGGAAACCTGTGGGCCACTTCTTATTGAAAGTAAAAAAAAAAAAAAAAAAAAAAGTGGCAAGTGTCTAGCAGATGTGGATAGTCTAAGTGGTAAGCCTAGATTAGATATCAGAGCTTAAACTACTTCTTAAGTCATCATATGTCACGGCTACACATCTTTCCAGCATTAGTGCATCTTGACTTCATTTAACCAATTTTTCAACCACCTATAAAATAAAATTATAAAGAAGTATTGTGAAAAATAAATCCAGATACAAACAGGAAGTCTATACGATTGTTATAGCAACTCCAATTATAATGAAAGCAGTTTTTAAGCTTTCTTGCATTATGAACATAATGCTCCCAGTATTTCAGAAGCTAAGGGTCTACTTATAATTGCCTTGGCCTCAATACGCCAAATCCTTAACATGTGAACTGGAGCCAGAAAACAGAATCCAAATTACACCAAGCAGAATGCCAATGCAAGTTTCTTTATCATGTTCCAAATCATAATAAGTTTAAGAACTTAGAAAGACCAGCTATAAATATTCTTATCCTTAAAACTTCAAAGGTGTAAAATAAAAATAATTATTTCTAGTTCTTAAGTGCTTGAACCACATTTGCATAAAAATGTGAAAGTATTTTAAGCTGATTTTATGACAGAGGAAGAATTAAAAAATAATGAAAATTACATGATGAAATTAAGTCAATATAACTTTTCAGTTATTATTTGCACAATACACTATGGAAAGCTCACGTAATTTCAAAAGAAATAAAGGAAGCTGCTCTTGCCCTCAAGGAGACCAAACAGGCCAGTCCACTGCAGTGGCTTTCAATGTGGTAAGCCTGGGCTTCAGCAGAAGTCAGCTTGTGAAGAGCCCTGGCAGCTCGGCCAAGAGTTGGATCACTGGAAATGGACCTGCCCTGGAGTCGAAGGATGCCCAGGTCAGAGCCACAGATCTTATTGGCTCTAAGCTGAAAAGCCCTTCACTCAGCCCAACTTCCAAAGGGACCACTGCAGCTGAGGGGATGGTCAAGTAGGGTCAGCAACATTGCAGGCAGAACTGTAAATTTCTTGTTAGAGATGCCCCCTGCCTTTACCTGGCCAGCTCTCCTCCCAGCCCAGCCAAGTAATGAAAGTCAACAGAGTGCCTTCCCCTAGGAGGTTCACACCTCCCTTAGGATATACCCCATGGGAAGAGATAGATAGGTCTGGGCCTCTGAATTTACAAGGCCTAAAGCCCACCAGATTATTATCAAGCCCCTTCTATCAGGTTCTATTTGCCTCTCAATCAGAAAACCTAATTGTAGCTTAGACAGCACCTTTCTTAGCTCCTCTAATAATGACTCTGTCCTTTGTTCTAGACCCTATCTAGTGCACTTGGGCCTCATTCCTTTGTAATCATAACCTCTACTCTACCACCAATGGCTCTACTCCCAACCTGTGTGTACTGATGGTCCTCTTCCCCACTTAATGCTGTATAATTGTTCAGACCTGGTAAATGCCACTCTTAGGATCATTGGTTACTATCCTCACTCTGTCTTTTATGACCTTGTCTAAATATGATCAGAGTCGGCAAACTTGGAAGGCTTCCATAGCCTTGGCAACTCATGACGACAGCCTAGGGTGGTTACTGGTGCCATAAACTAGAGTGTCAATTTGTTGGGTCAACAACAGGAGCTACTGTGCACTTGCTCCTCATGTGGGATCTCTGTCCTTAATGTGCTGTACATTGTGATTTAATGCTATAACTAGTACTCAAACAGTATGTTTCACTTTGTGTTTCTATGTGGGTGCAAACTGTTGAAATCTTTATACTAAATTGATCTTCTGTATATAAAGAGAATTGAAAATGAATCTTGATGCAAATGGAAGGGGAGAGGGAGCGGGAGAGGGGAGGGTTGCGGGTGGGAGGGAAGTTATGGGGGGGGAAGCCATTGTAATCCATAAGCTGTACACTGGAAATTTATATTCATTAAATAAAAGTTAAAAAAAAAAAAAGATCTAAGGACAAACTGAGGAAATGAAGAACTTCAATCAGAACAAAGAACTGTAAGTCTCAGGTGATGAAGGAAACAACACAACTGGATTTTTCATGATAGTCACTGGAAAACTGCATTGTCGTTATTGAATAAATTAACTCATTGAAAAATCTTCATTTCCACATATTTTGCAATGAGACTATTGGTCTTGTATTAGATATACATGGTGTTTACCCATTATACAAACTAAAACACATGAACTCTGGAACTTGAGCTAGTTTTTCCTGATTCTCACTTAGACTATTGAGTTAGTACTAAACCATCATAAGTGTCTGTTTATTATTATCCGTGTTAAAAGCTCTGAGGAATTGGGCTGATGTTGTGCTAGAGTGGGTAAAGCCACCACCTACAGTGCTGGCATCCCATATGGGCACCAGTTTGAATCCAGGCTGCTCCGATTCCAATCCAGCTCTCTGCTATGGCCTGGAAAAGTAGTAGAAGGTGGCCCAAGTCACTGGGCCCCTGTACCTGCGTGGGAGACCTGAAAGAAGCTCCTGGCTCCTGGCTTCAGGTCAGCCAGGCTCCAGCCATTGCTGCCATCTGGGAAGTGAACCAGTGAATGGAAGATCTCTCTCTCTGCCTCTGCCTCTCTGTAACTCTGCCTTTCAAATAAATGAATAAATCTTTTTAAATAAATAAAGATAAATAAATAAATAAATAAAAGCTTTGAGGACTTTCTTGATAAAAATATCTTACTTTCTAACTGTGCTAAAAGTTTCCTTAGCCTTTCTATTTCCAAAATTGCTTCTGATATGGGACTAATCAGGGAGATAGAATTAGGCTCATGAGCTACAGGTCACACACCTTGACCCCATGTGCTCTCACCTGTATCCACCCACCTGTCAATCAACCTACATAACTTCTCCCCTTTTGGAACTGAAGAGGCTGGAGAGCTCTGAGTCAGCCCCTCTTTTGCCACTGCCCACCCCTCTCCCACCAGTGAGCCCTGTCTTGATTGCAGTCTCTGGCCTGCTCCCAGGAAATGGCTGGTATGGAACTCCCCATTTACTTTTTCTGACCTGCTTTCCCTTAATAAAGCCATCATGTTCCTTGTATTTCTCACTTTCCAAATAAATCCTCTACTTTACTATGTTGCCTTTCTCATTTGGGCTAGTGCTTAGAATTCTTACTTAAATAAAACAAGAACTTGAAATAATAAATTTTGGTTTATGTTTACCTATAGCATACACGGTGACCACAAAGGGACTATAAATCTGTTTAAAACTGGCAACATAGTAAGGGACTTTCAAACAGCTTCTCATAGTCTCCCAACCTCTCTTATCTCAGCTTTCTACATTAAGTGTGCTTTAGCAAACACATGGTTTTGTCTCTCTCTCAGGAAAGGTGCCTGAGCAAACATGTGGGTTTTTGCTTCAGGTGGTTTCAGTTTTGCCAGCAGCAGAGCTCAGGTGGTTTTCAAAGATTCATGTATTTTGTGTTTTGTATGTTGGTAGCCTTAAGGAAAGCAAAAGCCAATTCATGTTGTTAGCAATAATGGGATGAGGGAGAAAAGGTCGGAGAAAGAAGAGCCAGTTCATGGGCATTTATCAATACATAGAAGTTTCAGAGTTGTTTGTGACATGTTTTTAAGGCCAATTTACATATTTTCTAAGGTAAAAACCTAAAACTTAAAAGTTTCACAGATGGATTTAATGTTACAGAAAATTTTGGTCTGCCTCGGGACTTTTGAATTTCAAATCAGGCATGCTTTCAAAGGTGAATTTTTGGTTGGGGAACAGGTTCTGTTGCCTAGTAGCTGACAATGCCAAGCTGGCAGCCTCTGTCAAAAACATGTGGATGCCAAAATGGCAGCCTCCATTAAAAAAACATGTGGTTTCCAAGATGGTGGTGCCCATAGGGACTTCCGCCATTACTAGAAAATGGGCAACAGACTCCACCCCAAGAGGGTGGCCTCCATGGCCAGCCACATGCTGCATGCCTGATTAACAGACTTTTTATTTTGGCTTTTTTTTTGGGGGGGGGGGGGGTGGGGGGAGTTGTTATTTTCTTTACTATGTGCCAGATGGTGGAATTCACACAATTGGATTCCAGTCTTTTTATTTTGATTTTTTTTTTTTTTTTTAATTTCATGGTTCCACATGAGTCATTCCCCCCTCCCCCTTTTTTTTAATCCTTTTGGCTTTGTGCTGGCTCCCTGTCCTTCATGGTCCCCTGTTGGTCAATCCTGGCATGGCAGTCTGGAATGGCATTTCTCAGAATAAGTGGTGTTTCTCTTTTTATTTTGGTATGGTGTTTTAGTTTTACACTGGATTAAGAAAAAAAAAGGAAGAAAAACAGTTGGGAACCCCTTCAATGGGCTTGGTAAAATAATGCATCATATTTTGTGTATCATTGGAGATTTAGTGTCATAATTATAGCTAATGCAATGTATCCAAGTCACATGCTTAAGGATAATTAAGGCTCATGGAGAGCTCAGACTGTTTTTATCTTCTCAGATCCGACAAAGAGATTGCTCAGCTGTGTAATTCTGCATAAATTCCTACAGACTTACTCCTAATGTTATAATTTGAAAACTTGCCAGGGGATCACAAATCCCCTAAGTCAGATGGTAAAAGTAGCATTTTAAATGTTTAGTGACAATGTAGATAAGATAAATGTTTAGAAATAATAAAGATAGGGTTAAGGGTCTAGTGAAAGAGAAGGCAATACTCCAACATGGGAAGCAGTACACACAGCAGACTCACAATGGCAGTTGCTGAAAGTAACACTCAGTGACCTCAGTGTCAGCCCATAAAGGTATTCTGATCTGGCAGAAAAGGTAACAAGAATATTGTAGGCATGGAAAGCCAGGACTCTGGTGAAAAAAGTGTCCCTACATGAAGGACCTCTGTGGGTGAGACCACAGCGGAAGGAGGTGGTCATCAAAGAAGGATGTACTTTCTTCTTTTTTTTAAACATTTATTTAATAAATATAAATTTCCAACAACTCTTGGATTACAGAAGCCCTTCCCTCCATAATCTCCCTCCCACCTGCAACCATCCCACTCCCAAACCTCCCCCATCACATTCATCAAGATTCATTTTCAATTGTCTTTATATACAGAAGTTCAACTTAGTATATACTGTGTAAAGATTTCAACAGTTTACACCTACACAGATACACAAACTATAAAGTACTGTTTGAGTAGTAGTTTTGCCATTAATTTGCATAGTACAACACATTAAGGACAGAGATCCTACATGGGGAGTAGGTGCACAGTGACCCCCGTTGTTGATTTAACAATATGCACTCTTGTTTATGATGTCAGTAATCACCCTAGGCTCTTGTCATGAGTTACCAAGGCTATGGAAGCCTCTTGAATTAACAAACACTGATCTTATTTAGACAAGGCCATAGTCAAAGTGGAAGTTCTCTCCTCCCTTCAGAGAAAGGTACCTCCTTCTTTGAGGCCCATTCTTTCTGCTGGGATCTCACTCACAGAGATCTTTCATTTAGGTTTGTTTTTTTTTTTTTTTTTTTTTTTTTTTTTTTTTTTTTTTGCCAGAGAGTCTTGGCTTTCCATGCCCATGAAACTCTAATGGGTTTTTTATTCAGATCTGAATGCCTTCAAGGCTGACTCTGAGGCCAGAGTGCTGTTTAGGACATCTGCCATTCTATGAGTCTGCTGTGTATCCTGCTTCCAATGTTGGAGCATTCTCTCCTTTTAATTCTATCAGTATTAGCAGACACTAGTCTTGTTTATGTGATCCCTTTGACACTTAATCCTATCATTATGATTAATTATGAACTGAAACTGATCACTTTAACTAGTAAGGTTGCATTGGTACATGCCACCTTGATGGGATTGAATTGGAATACCCTGGCACATTTCTAGCTCTACCATTAGGGGTAAGTCCGTGTGAGCAAATGCCAAACTGTTCATCTCCTCCCTCTCTTATTCCTATTCCTATATTTAACAGAGATCACTTTTCAGTTAAATTTAACACCTAAGAATAAGTGTGTGTTAATTAAAGAATTCAACCAATGGTATTATGTAGAACAAAAAAATACTAAAAGGAATAAAATTGTAAGTTGTTCCTTGACAGTCAAGACAAGGGCTGATCAAGTCATTGTTTCTCATAGTGTCTATTTCACTTCTACAGGTTTCCTTTTAGGTGCTCTGTTAGTAGTCACTGATCAGGGAGAACATATGATACTTGTCCCTTTGGGACTGGCTTATTTCACTCAGCATGATGTTTTCCAGATTCCTTCATTTTGTTGCAAATGACCGGATTTCATTGTTTTTTACCGCTGTATAGTATTCTATAGAGTACATGTACCATAATTTCTTTATCCAGTCTTTTGTTGATGGGCATTTGGGTTGATTCCAGGCCTTACTATTGTAAATGGAGCTGCAATAATCATTGAGGTGCAGACAGCTCTTCTATTTGCCAATTTAATTTCCTTTGGGTAAATTCCAAGGAGTGGGATGGCTGGGTTGAATGGTAGAGATATATCCAGGTTTCTGAGGAATCTCCAGACTGACTTCCATAGTGGCTTAACCAGTTGGCATTCCCACCAACAGTGGATTGGTGTGCCTTTTTCCCCACATCCTCTCCAGCATCTGTTGTTGGTAGATTTCTGAATGTGAGCCATTCTAACTGGGGTGAGGTGAAACCTCATTGTGGTTTTGATTTGCATTTCCCTGATTGCTAGTGATCTTGAACATTTTTTCATGTGTCAGTTGGCCATTTGGATTTCCTCTTTTGAAAAATGTCTATTGAGGTCCTTGGCCCATCTCTTAAGTGGGTTGTTTGTTTTGTTGTTGTAGAGTTTCTTGATCTCTTTGCAGATTCTTGTTATCAACCCTTTATCTGTTGCATAGTTTGCAAATGTTTTTTCCCATTCTGTCGGTTGCCTCTTCACTTTCATGACTGTTTCTTTTGCAGTGCAGAAGCTTCTCAATTTGATGCAATCCCAAATGTTAATTTTGGCTTTGACTGCTTGCGCCTCCAGGGTCTTTTCCAGGAAGTCTTTGCTGGTACCATTATCTTGCAGGGTTTCTCCAATGTTCTCTAATAATTTAATGGTGTCGAATTGTAGATTTAGATCATTAATTCATGTTGAGTTGATTTTTGAGTAAAGTGTAAGTTAGGGGTCATGCTTCATGCTTCTGCACATGGAAATCCAGTTTTCCCAGCACCATTTATTGAGTAGACTGTCCTTGTTCCAGGAATTGGTTTTAAATCCTTGATCAAATATAAGTTGGTTGTAGATGTTTGGATTGATTTCTGGTGTTCCTATTTGGTTCCATTGGTCTAACCATCTGTTTCTGTATCAGTACCATGCTGTTTTGATTAAAACTGCCCTATAGTATGTCCTAAAATCTGGTATTGTGATGCCTCTGGCTTTGTTTTTGTTGTACAATATTGCTTTAGGTATTTGAGGTCTCCTACGTCTCCATATGAATTTCAACATCATTTTTTCCAGATCTGAGAAGAATGTGTTTGGTATTTTGATTGTTATCACATTGAATCTATAAATTCAATAAAATGGGAGAATGGACATTTTGATGATATTGATTCTCCAAATCCATGAGCATGGAAGATTTTTCCATTTTTTTGGTATCCTCTTCTATTTCTTTCTTTAAGATTGTGTAATTCTCATCGTAGAGATCTTTGACATCCTTGTTTAAGTTTATTCCAAGGTATTTGATTGTTTTTGTAGCTATTGTGAATGTGATTGATCTTAGAAGTTCTTCCTCAGCCATGGCATTGCCTGTGTATACAAAGGCTGTTGATTTTTTGCATTGATTTTATATCCTGCTACTTTGCCAAACTCTTCTATGTGTTCCAATAGTTTTTTAGTAGATTTCTTTGGATCTCCTAAATAAAGAATCGTATCATCTGCAAAGAGGGATAGTTTGACTTCTTCCTTCTCAATTTTATCCCTTTAATTTCTTTTTCTTGCCTAATGGCTCTGGCTAAAACTTCCAGTACTATATTGAATAGCAGTGGTGAGAGTGGGCATCCCAGATCTCAGTGGGAATCCTTCCAGTTTTTCCCCATTCAATAGGATGCTGGCCATGAGTTTTTTATAAATTGTTTTGTTTGTATTGTGGAATGTTCCTTCTATACGCAATTTGCTTAGGGTTTTCATCATGAAAGGGTGTTGTATTTCATCAAATGTTTTTTCTGCATCTATGATATAACCATACGGTTTTTCTTCTGCAGTTTGTTAATGTGGTGCATCACACTGATTGATTTGCAAACGTTGAACCATCCCTGCATACCAGGAATAAATCTCCCACTTGGGCTGGGTGGATGATCTTTCTGATTTGTTGTTGGATTTGATTGGCTAAAATTCTGTTGAAGATTCTTGTATCTATATTCATCAGGGAAATTGGTCTGTAATTCTCTTTCAATGGTGCATCTTTTTCAGGTTTAGGAATTAAAATGATGCTTGCTTCATAGACATAATTTTGTCTGATATAAAGATGGCTATGCTAGCTTTTTTTTGTTTTCTGTTGGCATGGAATATCTTTTTCCAACCTTTAACTTTCAGTCTACATGCACCTTTGTTGGAAAGATGTGCTTCTTGTAAGCAGCAAATAGATGGTTTTGTTTTTTAATCCATTCAGCCAGTCTGTGTCTTTTAACTGGAGAGCTGAGGCCATTTACATTCAATGTGATTATTGATAAGTTTTGACTTTGCCCTGCCATTTTTCCAAAGATATTTCTAATATATGCTTGGAACTTCCTGTGATCTTTTACCTGGAGATTTTCTTCCTTTACCTTCTTTCATATTGATGACTGTGTTTCTGTGTTTCTGTGTGCAACGAATCTTTAAGCATCTTTTGCAGGGCTGGATGAGTGGTGACAAATTCTTTCTGTTTCTGTTTGCTATGAAAGGTCTTTATTTCACCTTCATTCACAAATGAGAGCAGAGTTTCCTCTGCTGTTTTTTCCCTAACTCTTACTTGAGACTATACTATCTCCACTTTTATTAAACTATCTTTTCCCGGACTATCAGTGATCTCCCTCCCTATTCTGCCATCCTGGAACCTCCCTAGAATGTACTTTTTTTCTAAAGGGAAGAGAGAACTTCCACTTTGCTCATGACCTTGTCTAGAAACTTAAGGAGTTTGCATATTCAAAAGGAGAGGCAGAGAGAGAAAGAGGTCCTCCATCTTATGGTTCACTCTCCAATAGGACACAATGGCTAGATCTGTGCTGATCTGAAGCCAGGAGCCAGGAGCTTCCTCTAGGTCTCTCACACAGTTGCAGGGGCTCAAAGTCTTGAACCACCTTCTGCTGCTTTCCCAGTCTGTAGCAGCAAGCTGGATCAGAAGTGAAGCAGCCAGAACTCAAATGGGCACCCATATGAGATGCCAGCACTGCAGGCAGCAGCTTTACCCTCTATGACACAATGCTGGCCCCTAGAGTTGATCTTTTAACCAAGAAATATTATAATGACATGAAGATACTAGATTTTAGTGGATGACATTCATTCTTCATGAAAGCTTTCTTTATAAAGCTAAAGTATTTAAATAATTTCCTTGTTCAATTTACCTGTTTATCTTGCCCTTGTTAAATTCATTTTATGCAATTCTATTTGGTTACCAATACTTAACCTCATATATTTAGTTTTATAAATCTCCTTTTGTAGTTTTTATAAATCTAAATAACCCTGTGAAGTTTAATACAGGACAATCAGCCTTCTCTTTCATAAAATGAGAAATGTAAATATTACTTATTTTAAAAATAACCATAAACAGTATTTGCAAAACCCTCAGCTTTTCCTTATTACAACACTGACCTGGTTTAGCCTCATAAATTTAGAAGTCTTTTGCACAGTGGCCTTATATTTTCTATTCATTTGAACAGAATTTTATTGCTACTACTAAACTTTTGGAAGATTAAATAGATAACCTCTTAGTTTTTTAAGCTTAACATTCTTTAAATGCACTTGTAGTAAATTCTGTGTAATTTATTTCTATATAAGTAAATCAAATCTAATGAGTTGTTTTATTTTTACTATCTCAAATATTTTCAATGTGTCCCAAAACAAGATGCCTCTAGCTTTTAAAAATAAGAAATAGAAAGTTAAAGATAAGAAAATGAGTGCTATATTTTACTTTTATATCTCTAGCAAGTCTACAAACATGAATATTCACAAATCCTGATAATTTTATTATCAAAATTATTGTGGTAAATATATGTGTTCTCTATAGCCATATAGAAAGTTCTAACACAAATTTTTCTTATTTGGAATGAGGAAATTTACTTGTGTTGCAATCCCTAAGAATATGTGTGTATATATATATATATATATATATATATATATATATACACACATATATATGTATATATATATATAAAATTTATTGTCTGCATCAACTTGGGTTTAATTGCCCATATTCATATTCACTTTGTTGTTCAATAAAGGAAAAATTTAACCAACTTTTAAATAAAAAATAAAAAACAAACATCAATAGACAATTCACCTAACAGGACTAACAACCTGCCTAAAAATATTGACATTAGTGTTTGTACCAATATAATATCATAATAGTTTCCCAACCCTAACCAAGATCCCCTCCTGTCACCTTTGCTGCTTCCTACTTCATTCTTGCCATATTAAACAATACTTCAGCATCTCAACATAATCTACTCTTGCCCATTCTCCACTGATCTATTACTAAATCCCTGTTCAGATAAACTTCCCCCTTATATGGTAACAATGTATTTGGGTTTGTCTTCATACTTGTTACAATTTGGGAAGTTCACATCCAACACAAATTTAATTGAAAACATCCCCACATACAAGTATTTCTAAATTAAACACAAGTTGGGACCTATAATTTTGAGTTAGTAGAAAACATGCTTTTTAAAGTCTCTTTGAGAAAATCATAAACTACTGTGTATCAAAACCTCTAAACTGGGAAATGGTTACCTGAGCAATATGGTAGTAAAATATTCACAAAACAAAGGACAAAGTGCTTCATGTTATAAAAGTAAGAGCAGAAAGAATTTTTTCCAAATAACTTTAAAGGTCTATTTACTGTGTTATATGTAAAATTTATGAAATTACCACAAAATGAAAAACATTGAAAAAGCCATTGGCTACCATTTTCAAAGAAGTTGGAAAAAATAACATCTGTGAATTGCCCATCTCCTTTTCGGAGAGAAGAAACATACATTGATTCCTTTGAAAAGTTCTATGATTAAAGTACTTGTGGTAAGAACTTTCTGTAATTTAGATATAGGTCTGCATTCATAACTCATTCCACAGACCCATTCCATATCACCACAGTGTTGCCATAATGTCAAACCTCACACACTGCAGTTCTGTTCAACAGCAGTGACAGAGCCAAATTCATACTTCTTATTTTGAGACATCTGTGTTTCTTTTGTGTTTGATCAGTGTTTTCACAAGATATTTTGCTGAGGCCAATTAAAAGAATGAGATAAAAGAAGAAAGGAAGTTTGTAGGGAGAGGGAGAGTTGTGCAAATGGGAGATGAAAGAGAGAAAGAGCTCCTAGAATTTATGAATTTGTGCTAAATAGAAAGTAAGGAACACTACAAAATTAAGCTGAAATGGGAATATTGACAAAGATATATATGTGTATTTTCATTTCCTAGAATGTTGTAGGTCAAGCTCATTTCTTAATTACTCAAAAATACAAACAATCAGGATATGATTGCTAATTCACTTACATGCTGGTTGTTAAGATTTCTTTTCTCTTTTTTGAAAGATTTACTTATTTATTTTGAAAATCAAGGTTACACTGGAAGCACAGGCAGTCAAAGCCAAAATTAACATTTGGGATTGCATCAGATTGAGAAGTTTCTGTACTGCAAAAGAAACAGTCAGGAAAGTGAAGAGGCAACCGACAGAATGGGAAAAAATATTTGCAAACTATGCAACAGATAAAGGGTTGATAACAAGAATCTGCAAAGAGATCAAGAAACTCCACAACAACAAAACAAACAACCCACTTAAGAGATGGGCCAAAGACCTCAATAGACATTTTTCAAAAGAGGAAATCCAAATGGCCAACTGACACATGAAAAAAATGTTCAAGATCACTAGCAATCAGGGAAATGCAAATCAAAACCACAATGAGGTTTCACCTCACCCCAGTTAGAATGGCTCACATTCAGAAATCTACCAACAACAGATGCTGGAGAGGATGTGGGGAAAAAGGCACACCAATCCACTGTTGGTGGGAATGCCAACTGGTTAAGCCACTATGGAAGTCAGTCTGGAGATTCCTCAGAAACCTGGATATATCTCTACCATTCAACCCAGCCATCCCACTCCTTGGAATTTACCCAAAGGAAATTAATTTGGCAAATAGAAGAGCTGTCTGAACCTTAATGTTTATTGTAGCTTAATTCACAATAGCTAAGACCTGGAACCAACCTAAATGTCCATCAACGGATGACTGGATAAAGAAACTATGGTACATGTACTCTATAGAATACTATACAGCAGTAAAAAACAATGAAATCCGGGCATTTACAACAAAATGGAGGAATCTGGAAAACATCATGCTGAGTGAAATCAGCCAGTCCAAAAGGGACAAATATCATATGTTCTCCCTGATCGATGGCAACTAAACGAGCATCTAAAATGATACCCATTGAAGTGAAATGGACACTATGAGAGACAATGACATGATCAGCCCTTGTCCTGACTGTTGAGGTACAATTTAATACTTTATCCCTTTTAGTATTTTTTTTTTTGTTCTAGTACTATTGGTTGAACTCCGTAATTAACACACACTTATTCTTAGGTGTTTAAATTTAACTTAAAAGTGATCGCTGTGAAATATAAGAGTGGGAATAAGTGAGGGAGGAGATGTACAATTTGGTACATGCTCAACTGGACTTGCACCAAGTGGTGGAGTTAGAAACGTGCCAGGGGATTCCAATACAATCCCATCAAGGTAGCATGTCCCAGTGCCATCTCATTAGTCCATTTGATCAATTTCAGTTCACAATTGATCACACTGATAGGTCTAAGAGTCAAAGGGATCACACAAACAAGACTAGTGTCTGCTAGTACTAACTGATAGAATAAAAAAGGCAGAGAACGATCCAACATTGGAAGCAGGATACACAGCAGACTCATAGAATGGCAGATGTCCTAAACAGCACTCTGGCCTCAGAATCAGTCCTTAAGGCATTTGGATTCGGCTGAAAAGCCCATGAGAGTATTTCAGGCATTGAAAGCCAAGACACTGTGGCAAAAAAAAAAAAAAAAAAAAAAAAAATGACCTAAATGAAAGATCTCTGCGAGTGAGACCCCAGTGGAAAGAACAGGTCATCACAAAAGGAGCTACTTTTCTCTGAAGGGAGGAGAGAACTTCCACTTTGATTATGACCTTGTCTAAATATGATCAGAGTCGGTGAATTCAAAAGGCTTCCATAGCCTTGGCAACTCATGACAAGAGCCTAGGGTGATTACTGATGCCATAAACAAGAGTGTCTAATTGTTAAGTCAACAACAGGAGTCACTGTGCACTTACTCCTCATGTAGGATCTCTGTCCTTAATGTGCTGTACATTGTGATTTAACGCTATAACTAGTACTCAAACAGTATGTTTCACTTTGTGTTTCTATGTGGGTGCAAACTGTTGAATTCTTTACTTAATATATACTAAATTGATCTTCTGTATATAAAGAGAATTGAAAATGAATCTTGATGTGAATGGAAGGGGAGAGGGAGCAGGAAAGGGGAGGGTTGTGGGTAGGAGGGAAGTTATGGGGGGGAAGCCATTGTAATCAATAAGCTGTACTTTGGAAATTTGTATTCATTAAATAAAAGTTTTTAAAAAATAAGAAAGGAGGACTAAAAAAAAAAAAAGAAAATCAAGGTTATAGACAGAAAGGAAGAAAGAGAAAGAGGGATTTTCCATCTGCTGGTTCATTCCCCAGATGGCCACAACAGCCAGGACTGGGCCAAGCAGAAGCTGGAGCTTTCTTCACATCTCCCAATGTGGATGACAAGAGCCCAAGCATTTGGGCCTTTTCTCTGCTTTTTCCAGGCTGTTAGCAAGGGGATGGCTCAGAAATGGAGCAGCTGGGGCATAAACCAACACCCATATGGGATGCTGGTGTCGAAGGCAGTGGCTTTACCTGATGGATTCCCTGATATCTAAGAGGAAACCCTATTTTTTTACTCTACATTTTATTTTTATTTTTAAAGATTTATTTATTCACTCATTTGAAAAGCAGAGAAGGAGAGAGAGAGAGAGAGAGAGAGAGAGAGAGAGGAGAGATTCCACCCAGTGGTTGATTGCCTCAAATGGTTGCAACAACTCGGACTGGACTAGGTAAAAGTCAGAAGCCAAAAGCCAGGAACTCCATCTGAGTTTTCAACGTTGGTGTCATGGGCTCAAGTACTTGATCCATCATTCACTTCTTGCCAGACAAGTTGGTAAAGAATAGATCAGAAATGGAGTAGACTCGAAGAAGTACTCTGATATAGGATGCAACTTCCTAAGTTGGCAATTTAGCCTGCTGTCCTACAGAGCCCACCCCTTCACTGTGTATTTCTGATGTAAGTAATCACTGGTCCAAGAGGAAGTTTGAAAGACGTTTCATAGCATAGAATTTGGATATAGTAGTGTTAATACATTTCTGGAAAAATGCTGACAGTTATTGGAGAGCATTCTTTAAATTTACCAATCTTGGTCTGATCTCATGTTTGGATATAGAAGCCAATAATATTAAAAGCCTTACAGTTTATCTGCCTTTGGGTTGTATGTAATTTAAAAAAAATTGATAATCCAAAAATATATCAAGTAAATTTTTTCAATGCTTAGAAATATTTTCAAGATTTTTAGAAGCACCATGTTGTTAATTATTTTTTGTTATCCTTTGTTAAAGTGCTAAATGTAGTCCACTGCGTATCATAGGGTTTCCATAAATTATATTAGTGTAAAACAATCAGTTCCTATAACATGTCTACCACAAATGACCTATTTGCTTGTAAAACCCTCACACTGACCAAACTGAAACATGGAGAGAAGTCAGGGAATTTGCCCATGGACAAAGAGCTATTAAACAACAGAGAAGGCCATGAATCCAGTGATCTTGACCCAATGTTCAGATTTTTAACTACTGAATTAGATTGCTATGTTGATCGTTGTCATTAATATAGTATTTTAGAGTAGGGATCCTTAAATATTCATTACCAAAAAATAGAGTGAAAGAAGTGTGGAGAGATGAAACTGATGAATGAAACATAAGCATGTGTAGTTTCCCTTGTTAGGCTTGCTTCCAGGAAAAAAAATGATGAAAAATAAAAGTTCGACCATTTATTACCTTGATGGTTTGACACATAGGTTTACACAAGTATAAAACCAGGATTTCCTATTTACTATTTGATTAAGTTAGTACATCTGTCTGAGATATATTTCTTCACATACAAAAAACACTTACCTCTCAGGGTAATTCTGAGTATTAAATTGCTTAAACTATACAAAATGCCTGGCAGATAATATACATTCAATAAATGCCTACTGTAGTACCAGCAATAGATGTAGTTAGGTTCTTACTATTCCCTCTCTATTAGTTTTACTCAATTTTCTCAAAGGGGAAAATCAGGCAAAGGAAGATTCTAGAATGACCCAATGGCCTAGAACAATGAAGTATTCAACTGCCTGGATTAGAAAGAAAGGAGAAAAGAACAACATTTACAAAGTCACTGTGGTCAAAGGAATAGTTAATACAATGGAATGAAAAAGTTAATTGTCTCACTGCAGAAAACAAGGGGGCATCAAGCCAGGTGAGACTGTAGAGGTGAGAATGGACCAGACCCAAGGCCTTCATTCTTTTCTAAATCATGAGCAGACATACCACATGTATTACTTGAGTGCAGTGTGGAAAAGAGAAATAGAAAGACAACAGTGGATACCAAACAAGGGCTTAGGTGGTTTGTGCAGTATCTAGGCTAAGGAAATGTTATCTGCTTCTAGGAAGGTGCTCTGGGAATTGAAGGGGAGCTTTGGGAGCCACTTTCCACTACAAATTGAATTCCATAATAAACACTTTTTCTACTAACACCCTCATTTTTGTCTGAATTGATTATCTCTCTTAGTCATCACCCAATAATCTCTTCTGTCAAGCAATATATTTGCACACTTTAAAAAATTACATATTTCATTGGACTTAATAAAATCAAATAAACTTTCATAAAGTCTTCAGAAGCAATGTTAAAATATGTGATTTATGCAATGAAAAATAGAGAGAATTTTGTATTCATATGTTCTCATTCCATGTAAACAATGTGAAACATTTAGTGAAAAAAAGAAATGAAAGAACTTTCTATTTGAACTATTCTTTAAAGTTAACTGAAATTATTATTTATTGTGTATTTATTAAATTTATTGAGTGTGTGCTTTGTACAAATTTCTACCAGTGAAACTGTAAGAGTTAAAAGAGTAAAAATGAGATTTTAACCTTTAAAAGAGGTCTTTCCTAGGGCCAACATTGTGGCATAGCAGGTCAAGCCACTGCCGACACTTGCATGCTATATGGGTGTTAGTTCAGGTCCTGGCTGCTCCTCTTCCAATACTATTCCCTACTAATGGCCTGGGAAAAGCAGGGAAATGTGGTCAAGTGTTTGGGCCCCTGCCACTAACATAGGAGACTCAGGTGAAGCTCCTAGCTTCAGCCTGTACTAGCGCTGGCCATTGATGCCATCTGGCGAATGAACCAGTAGATGGAAGATCTCTCTGTCTCTCTCTCTCTCTGTGTCTCCTCTCTCTCTTTCTCTCATCACCCCCCTGTAACTCAGACTTTCAAAATAAATCTTTTTAAAAAAGCCCTTCCTAACAAGTTCAATTTCATATATAAGCTTATTCAAATAAATTCTGTAGTCTAATACCTCCAAGGAAAACACAACCATCTAAGGAAGCCATATACTTCATGTAATTTACCAAATCACCAACAACAATTACATCAAAATAAACAAAGTAAGGATTCATGAAAGAGTAAAACCTGATACAGGTTTTCTAACCTAGTATAACAAGAGAAGTTAGTATAAAAATCATTTTGATCATAAAGATGGTACTTTATAGTTTATAAAGGACTTGTTTTGAATTGCAGCAGAGGTACCCTGTTATCTTTTACTTATCATTTAATGAATCTCAATTTATGCATATAGAAATAAAATTATGATACCCACTATGAATTGAAGCAATTGGGAGAGATAACGTACATTAAATGACTAGTGTGGGGACCAGCCCTGTGGTGTAATGGGTAAAGCTGACGCCTGCAGTATAGACACTGGTTCAAGTCCCAGCTGCTCCACTTCTGATCCAGCTCCCTGCTATGGCCTGGGAAAGCACTACAGGATGGGCCAGGTCCTTGGGCCCCTGTACCCATGTGGGAGACCTGGAGGAAACTCCTGGCTCCTGGCTTCGGACAGGTGCAGCTCCGGCCATTGTGGACATTTGGAAAGTGAACTGCTGGATGGAGGACCTCTCTCTCTCTGCCTCTGCCTCTCTGTAACTCTGCCTTTCAAATAAATAAATGAATCTTTTTTTAAAAAAAAAATGACTAGTGTGGTGCCCTAAACATAGCAGGAATTATCCATAATTAACAGATTGACATACAGGTCTAACATCTGAGTTGGGGCCAATGACTTCATATCTTAACTATGGATCTTTTAGAGTAAGCAGCATGAGTGGGAAGCCCTTCAGTGAGTGTACTTCTCCACCTGAAATCTCTTCCTTGGATGAGAAGAAAAAATACATAGGAAACTTACATGGTAAGATTTAGTATGAACTTACAAGTGCTATAACCTCTTTGAAAGTGACACTAATCTCACCTGTGAAAGCTCTTTAAAAAATGATTTTTCAGTGAAAAATAATTCAATCAAAGAAGTTCTAAAGAGTGGTTATTCATATATTCACAAACTGTTTTTAAATTGTGAGGTAGCTGTAGGTTTTCCCAACATTTGGGGTCAGATTTGAGGCCAGAGAAAAGGGCAAAGATGATTCAAAACTAATGGATTAATTTACTTTTAGCCAATTATAATTAATATCACATCAAGGCTGTTTACATTTCTGCTGTCATCCATGTGCATTAGCACCAGGTTAATGTACAAACCATGAACAAATGATAGCTTGCAAAAATCCCCTCGGCTGTCAGATAGCTAAGTCCATTGCCCTATCCTTACTTCCTGGGAATAACCTTTGATCTTCAGATCAACAGTAAAAATAATTACTGACTTTGGCCAAACCAGGATTAGTCATTTCAGTTCTGAGTAGATGCACAGCTGGAGACAGATGTGCAGGTCTCCCAGCATAGATCCTAAAGGATCATCCCGAGCGTTTATATCATGCTTGTCATTCGTTTATCAAAGGCCAAATGTTTTTCTTCGTAAACGTGTGTAAAACATTCTCAAATTTCAAACAATAACAAATCAGGAATAAATGTGGCTGAAATAGAAAGAGGGAAATCTCCCATCTGTCCAAATCAAACAGTTGTATTATCAGAAAACAAGAGCTTAAAACTACACATATACATACACTATGTGTTATTTAATACAGACATTCAATAATTGGTCCAAGAAAAGAGCATTACTCAGAAAATATGCCAAAATTTTAAGCAAGAAGAAAATGAAGACTATCACTATGGAAACCTGAAAGTATTTTTTAAAACGTTTTATTTTATCAAGTTACTTTTTGTTGTTGGATTTTTTTGTTTTTCATTTATAAAAATTACTCTCCTTTTTTTAGGAAAATAATCTACATTAATCCAATGTTCCATGAAATTTTGTTTGCGTGTTTGATATATTTAAATGTCATTTATTCAAGGAAGATTATTCATTCTTTTTTTTTTCAATCAATATTTTTTGAGTGTTAAATCCTAGGAAAGGGGCCAGAGTTAAGTTCTGAGCATTGGAAAGATAATGCTAACAAGACCAGCTATGCTTTTTCAGGCTCAGATGTAGCCCCTCAGATTCTGTGAAAAGACAGACAATAAATCAATAAAGAAAAAAAAGTTAAGTTCAATTGGTGACTCAAGCTACAACGACAAGGAATCAGAGTCTTTTTTTTTTTTTTTTGCCTGGCAGAGTTAGACAGTGAGAGAGAGACAAAGAGAAAGGTCTTCCTTCTGTTGGTTCACTCCTCAAATGGCTGCTACAGCTGGCACTGTGCTGATCCTAAGCCAGGCGCTAGGTGCTTCCTCCTGGACTCCCATGCTGGTGCAGAGCCCAAGGACTTGGGCCATCCTCCACTGCCTTCCCGAGCTACAGCAGAGAGCTGGACTGGAAGAGGAGCAACGGCACCCCAACTGGGACGAGAACCCTGGGTGCCGGCACTGCAGGCGGAGGATTAGCCAAGTGAGTCATGGCACCGGCCCGGACCAGAGTCTTGTGACTACTGATTGAGACTAGGGTGGATGGGCAGCTACTTGTAGATAAGGTACCTGGTCAGGCAAGACCTCCCTGAAATTGGTGTTTTATACAAGATTTATTGATGAGAACCAACCAGTCACCAAAAAACTTGGGATTAACAATTGTCAAAATAGCCTGAGCAAGAGTGAGGTCCTTGGTGGGAATGAATTTATCTTTAAGGAAGTGAGAGAAACCAGCATAACCAGAGCTCAGGAGAACTTGGCATGCAGTTATTTTCATAGGGCCTTGCAGGCTGTGGTAAGCAGCTCCCATTTTAAATTAAACATGCTTTGGATTTCTTTCTAAAAATATTTTGAATCTTTTCCCTCAAGGACCATTGATATCATACGAAAGCTAGATCTCCCTCTTTGATAAATTGATGAATAGAAAAGAAAAATAGGTACAACCAGGTCTATTCTAACATTAAAAAAAAAATCACTTAACAGACTTCTCTTATTTTGAAAAAAAAAATGCATAACTGAGCCAAATTATTTTCTGCCTATCTCCTTAGGCTATTGTTAAACACAGAAGGAAAAGGGAAATTTCAGGTTAGATTTCACAACTGTCAAAAACCTCTTGGGATTGATTTTTACATTTTATTGAGTTTGGCTCCTGGATTGCCTGATTTGACAGAACTGATTTTTACTCGAGTATCGCACAGACACAGACTAAATAAAGTTGCAGCATTTCAGGAAACCTCTTGTTTTTATTCCAGTTGTCCCCTGGAGCTAGGCTGCTTTCTTGCCCACTTGAGAAAGGACCATTTGGAGGCCATACCTCACGTGAAATTAGCTCTTGACTGACATTTTATAAACCAAAGCAGTAAGTTACCAAAGAAATTAATAGCATTATACTAAAGAATTCATTAAATGAATAGCAACTTCCTAAAGTCAATAATTTTATTCTGAATAAAATCTACTGAATGATTTGTAAATAAACAATTAGAAAAAATATAGAATATCAAAATTATCCTACCATTCTTTGAGAGTTAATATTTTGGTTCATGTTTTCAGATATTAAGGTTGTTTACAAAGAGTCTGCTTACTCTTGGCCGGCGCCACGGCTCAATAGGCTAATCCTCTGCCTGCGGCACGGGCACACCAGATTCTGTCCCGGTTGCCCCTCTTCCAGGCCAGCTCTCTGCTGTGGCCCGGGAGTGCAGTGGAGGATGGCCCAAGTCCTTGGGGCCTGCACCAGCATGGGAGACCAGGAGAAGCACCTGGTTCCTGGCTTCGGATCAGTGCGGTGCGCCGGACGCGGCGGCCATTGGAGGGTGAACCAACGTCAAAGGAAGACCTTTCTCTCTGTCTCTCTCTCTCACTTTCCACTCTGCCTGTCAAAAAAAAAAAAAAAAAAAAAAAAAAAAGAAAGAAAGAAAGAAAGAGTCTGCTTACACCTGTTTGCTTTTTATTTTTAAATTAATTTACTGTTTTCAATGTATTATATTCTCCCTAGTTATGGAATAATACTCTATGCATGAATCACAATTTATATAACTAGTGTCCTACTTCTAGATCTCAAAGTTATTTTAAATTTCCCCTTTTTGAAAAAAGTTTATGCAAGTATATTTGTACATATATGTAAGGATACTTTAGACACAATTTAGCCAGGGTTTTAAGTGAAAATAATTATCTCAATGAATATAAACTGAAGGGGCATGCTAGTACAAACAGATGCTTCCTTTTTATTTCTTAAAACTTACGTTAAGTTTAATGGATTCCAAGATGGCAGAATAGGGAAAGAGCAGACTGCTCTAGGCTAGGGGAAAATAGTATGAAAAAAAAAAGTGGAGAAAGTTCATTGACAGGGGAGAGTTGGAGGAAAACTGTAGTGAGATTCTGTAGAAGGAGGAGAAATGCCATGGGTCTGTGTGGAAGGTGCAGACATACAGCAGTGGGCATGGACACAACATATGACTCCTACATCCAAGAGCCAGCTTTGGAGAGCAAGGTAAGATCAGACTGCAGTGGCCAGTGCCACTGGTGATACAGCTGGAGGGAAAGCCTAGCAGACTATAATGTCTTTGAGTTTGGCCTGGAGCCATGAGCAGGGCAGGGTACCCACCAATCCAGAAAAAAAAAGAGCATGTTCCTCTCTCTCTCCTGATCTCCACAACAGTGTCCTGTAACCAGCTGAGAAAGAGTGGCTGCCATTTTGGACATAAGTAGTTAGCAGCTATGGCAGTTCTTGTGCATAGGCCCAGCAACCAGCAGGGACAGATGCCATCTTGACCACAGTAGCAGCCATAGCAGCTTGAGTGCATGCACCTGGCAAAGGGCTGGGAGAAGGAGCCAATCCAACAACAGCAATGGCTGCAGAGATTCTTGTACTGGCCAGACAACTGGCAGGGCAAAGGCACAATTGTGAAATGAGTAGGACTGTAGGCAGCAGCTCTTGTGCACACATATGCTTCAGGGATTACAAGATGAAAAAATTCACATTCCAGATGATTTTGAGACTGGCTGGGAGGGATTGATAGGGGACTGGGTGCCGAAGTATAACTGTGAGGTGTTCCCAACCTCTCAACATATCACAGGCTCTGGGGTTCAAACCACCTAGGCAGAACACCCATAGGCAACAGGCACTGGTAACATCACAGCCTCTGCATGGATGGGCAGGCTAGTGGGGCAGAGTAGATCCTCTGCACCCTGTGACTGTGGGAGTCCTGTGAGCTGAGGCTATGGGAACATTGTGACTGCATGAGAAGTTGCAGTGTATAACTGGGTCTCTGGGCAATCACTGTGTGAGGTTCCACACACTCTGAGCCCTTGGATTGCCTGAGACTGATCATTGCAGTAGGATTTGTGCTCACACTGAGGAGTACACAAATTTTTGTGCAGTTCATGCAGAAGTGTAGATGGGTATTGTACCCACTGGGGGCTAACCCGGGCATTGATCACCTTAGAAGAGAGGAGGTTAGGGTATGATTATGCCAACAGAGGTGATCATAACCCTCTTTCTGTAAACAAGAAGAGATCTACCATGACCAACTTGGTGTCACCCTGGACACTCACCCTACCTTGGAGCACAGACTACAGACCTCAGGACATACCCAGTACAAGCTCTGGGTATTCACTGAGCCACAGAATAGTTCAAAGATAAAGGCCACCAGGGGAAAAACAACAATTATCCCCAAAAATGCTTTGAAAAAGTGCAGAAATTCAAGAAGCAAGAATAAGGAAGACAACATGATCCCCCCCAAAGGAACACAACAACATATTAATATAGAATGTGAAGATGAAGATACTGATGAAATGCCTGAAGCAGAATCCAAAATTAATCATAGGATTATTCAGAAGCAATGAGAAGCAAATTCACAAATTTAAAAAATCCATACATAACAAATGAAAAAATTTCCCCTAAAATTGAATTTTTTAAGAGAAATCAAAATGAAGTGTTAGAAATGAAGAATTGAATATGTCAAATAAGAAATATATTAGAAAGACTTACAACAGACTTGGTGAGGCAGAAAAACATGACTGTCATGCAATGTAATATAATTTAATGTATAGATACCCAATGCCAGGGATGCTGGCTATTTAATGTAAATGGATCTAAACGAAGACATAAAGTCCAGCACAATAGTAATGGGGAACTTCCACACCAACATTCATCAGTTGACAGATCAACTAGACAGAAAATCTACAATGAAACAACAGAGTTAATCGACAGCATGAATCAAATGGACCTAATTGAAAACTACAGAACTTTTCATTTCATGGTTGCAGAATACACATTATTTTAATCAGTGCACAACAATTTCTCTAAGATAGACCATAGGGTAGGCCATAAAGCAAGTCTCAGAAAATTCAAAACAAAATCTAAATCATGCCATGCATCTTTCTGAACACAATGGAATGAAGCTGGAAATTAATAACATAAGGATCTCAAGAACATGTGCAAATGCATGGAGGCTGAACAACATGCTCCTGAGTATATAGTGAGAAATAGAAGATATCAAAAGAGAAATTTTAAAAAAAAACCTAGAAACAAGTGAAGATATCACTACAACATATCAAAACTTATGGGATACAGCAAAAACAGTGGTAAGAAGGAAGTTTATAACAATTGGTGCCTACATCAAGAAATTGGAAAGGTATAAAACAAATGAGCTAAAATGTATCTCAATGACCTAGAAAAACAATAACAATGCAAACCCCAAATTAGTAGGAGGAAAGAAACAACTAAAATTAAAGAAGAAATAAAAATATTGAAACAAAAAAGGAATACAATGAAATGATAAACTTGTTTTTTGAGGGAAAAAAAAAACAAAAATTGATGCATCATTGACCCAACTAACAAAAGAAAAAAAGAGGGAGAAGACCCAAATCAATAAAATCAGAGATGAAAAAGTATATGTAACAACAGATACTACAGAAATAAAAATAATCATCAGGAATTGCTACAAAGAACTGTATGCCAACAAACTGAAAAACCTAGAAGAAATGGAGAGATTCCTGGACATATACAATTTACCAAAATTGAGTCATGAAGACACAGGAAACCTATACAGACCAAAAAACCATGGCAGAGATTGAATCAGTAATAAAGACCTACCCAAAAATAAAAGCCCAGGACAGGATGGCTTAACAGCTGAATTGTACCAGACATCTAAAGAAGAAATAATTCCAATTCTTCTCAAGCTATTCAAAACAATTGAAAGGGAGGGAATCCTCCCAAACTCCTATGAGTTTCCTAAACAAACAAACAAAAAAGATACAACAGAGAGAGAGAACTGGAGACCAATATTCCTGATGGACGCAGATACAAATGTCTTCAATAAAATATTAACTGATCAAATCCAACAACACTTCAGAAAGACAGTGCCAACCCCAGCTGCTCAATATTTTATACTGAAGTTTCAATGTTATTTACACTAAAAAACTTAATAATATAGCAGGTTAGAACTCATTTAAGCTCTTTTTTAATTTTCTTGCAAGAAAAATTGGTTGAATATCAGAGTTTTGTCATACAGTCATTAGACTGTTTCTTTGGTTTTATTTTTTGAAATATTTGTTTATATGATCATTTTATTAAACATTATGCATACAAAGAACTGCACATAAATGTATAGATATATGAATTTTTGTCACCTGTTTACACTCATAAGCAACATCCTAATTAAGAACAAAGCATTACTAGTACCACAAGAGCCCTCACTATGCTCCCTCCATTTTTCTTTAATATGTGAAAAAGTATATGTTGTCATTTACCTGGTATAATTCAATGAAGCGCTATTAAATTATGTAATATCCACACAACTTTTATACTCTTTATTATTAACTAGCACTAATGTGATAGTAGTCATTTTGACTCTGACTTATTTCACTTAGCATAATGATCTCTAGTTACATGCATTTTGTTGCAAATGTAAGAATTTCATTCTTTCTCATGTCTTAGCAGTAGTCCATCATTTATATATTTCATACTTTTCTTTATCCAGTCATTAGCTAATGGACATCTACATTGCTACCATATCTTACCTATTGTGAATCGAGCTGCGATAAACGTGGGAGTACAGGCATATTTTTCCTATGCTGATTTAACTTCTTTTGGATATATTCTCAGGATTGGGGTAGCTAGGTTATATGGGAGATCTATTTTTAATTGTCTGAAGAATATCCATACTGTCTTCCACAGTTGAAGAGTTTGCATTACCACCAACAGCGTATTAAGAAACATTTGTTTTCACCTACTTTTAAGCATTATGTTTGTATTTTTGTTTTAGGTATATCCATTCCTACTAGGATGAGAATTTACTTCATTGTGGTTTTTATTTGCATCTTGGATGGATAATGGTCCTCAGAATTTTTTTTTTTTTTGACAGGCAGAGTGGACAGTAGAGGGAGACAGAGAGAAATGTCTTCCTTTTTTGTCGTTGGTTCACTCTCCAATGGCCGCCGCGGTAGGCATGCTGCGGCCGGCGCACCGCGCTATTCCAATGGCAGGAGCCAGGTGCTTCTCCTGGTCTCCCATGGGGTGCAGGGCCCAAGAACTTGGGCCATCCTCCACTGCACTCCCTGGCCACAGCAGAGAGCTGGCCTGGAAGAGGGGCCACCAGGACAGGATCGGTGCCCCGACCGGGACTAGAACCTGGTGTGCCGGTGCCGCAAGGTGGAGGATTAGCCTACTGAGCCACGGCACTGACCGGCCCTCAGAATTTTTAATGTGTCTTTGGCCATCTGCATTTTATTATTTGAAAAGTGCCTGTTCATATGATTTGCCCATTTCTTAAATCAACTGTTTGTTTTATTCTTGTTGAGTTCTTGAGCTTCTTATATATTATGGATATTAATCCTTTATCAGATGCATGGTTTACAAATATTTTCTCCAATTTTGTCCATTGCCTTTTCACTTTTCTGAGTGTTTTGTTTGTTGTACAGAAGCTTCTTAGCTTCATTTGTCTATTTTTGCTGTTCTTGCCTATGCTTCTAGGGTCTTTTCTAAGAAGTTTTTGCAAGGCCAATGTCCAGCAGCATTTGTCCTATGTCTTCTGCTAGTAATTTTAGGACTTCCAGTCTTAGTTTTAGATCTTGATGAATTATGAGTTGATTTTTGTATAGAGGGTACATTAGATGTCTTGTTGAAAACTTTTTGCATGTGGAAATGCAATTTTCCCAATACTGTTTTTTGAAGCGACTGTTCATTTTCCATTGAATGACTTTAGCTCATTTTCCAAAGATTAGTTGGTTGTAGATGTATGGCTTAATTTCTGGGGTTTCTATTCTGTTCCTTTGGTCTACGTGTCTACTTTCATACCAATCAAGGCAATAAATCGCAAACTCATAGCCAGCATCATATTGAATGGTGAAATGAAAGCATGTACATTAAGATCAGGAACCAGACAAAGATACTACTCTAAGCACTATTACTCAATATATTTCCAAATGTTTTAGCCAGAGCTGTCAAATTGTGCCTGTTTTCAGATGACATGATCCTTTATTTAGGGGACCCAAAAGACTCCACTGAAAGACTATTAGAACTCAGAAAAGTCGCAGGATATAAAATCAGCACACACACACACACACAAAAACAGCATTCTTTTAAAACAACAAAGCTCTGGCTGAGAAAGAACCTGTAAAGTCAATTCCATTCACAAATAAATACAAAAAAATTTAAATACTTTAGGATAAACTTAACCAAGAATGTCGTATTATATTTTGATACAAAATAAAAAGGAAATCCATTATTTTTACATTTATTCAAGTACGTTTTGACTTGATTCCTCTTGTATCTACCATATAACTGGTTGGAGGGAAGGATGATGCCATAAAGCAGAAGAATTAAGTGGGTTCACATTTGATCCTTTATTTTCAATATATTGCTACAGACTGACTACTGGTGTCTGTTTTATGTGAAGATTTGGCTTCTCTTATTACAAAAAAACAGTATCTGTGTAATTATTTCATATGAAATAGATCATGAATAGCTTTTGTATAACCAAGGAACATCAGTTTCTCCATAGTAAAATATTTGATTTGTTAAATGTGAAATTTGACCCAGAAAAATAAAGTAAAAAGCATTAAGAAATTTGCATATTTTACATATTTTAAAAATTAAGAATTTATATTTACTCAAAATACCACAAAAAGTTTAAAAAGTAAGCAACATTCTAGGGAAAATAGTATTTGCAGCTCATCCAATAATTAAGGATTAGCATTCTGAACGTGCATTTTTGAATTTCTAAAAATCACTATGAAGTCACGTAATACTAGACCCCCACATTCATCATTTTTAATCAGAATTTCATGAGATAGGATAAAAAATTGGCTCCTATCTTTCAATATGTCAATCTTATCAGCCATCAGGAAAATTAAAAAACTACTTCACATCCATCATTCTACAGGAAACATTACTTCACATTTGTAACATTACTTCACCATTTGTAAATTCTGAGTGCCTTTGATAATCTAACAAGAATGATTGTTATAGAAGCACTCTTAGAAATAACAAAACAGCAGCCAAGAAACCAAGCAAAATACCTCTTAACAATCCCAGCATACATGAATGGTGGAAATGGACAAATAAGTGGTGATAAAAACAATGTGTAGTCTATATAAGCTATATGTTTGCAAATTCTAAAAACCTTGTGAAAATGTATTGACTAGTGCGAAAATATTTCAAATAAAGATTTTCGCTGGGTTTTTAACACATTTAAGTTGTTAAAATGGTACAACTTTGAAGAGTTTGGAAGAAAAACTAATTGACATCAAAGATGGAATTTTACTCACCAAATTATAGGCAAAATTTTGGATCTGTCGATGTGAGTTATCTTTTCTAGCTACAACAGCATCAAAATGAAGCTTCATGGAAAAAACATATCAAAATATTCATTTAAATTGATGAATGACATATTAATGAACAAAGTTGCTAAAAACTAAAATAAAATCACACTGCACAAAATTAATAAAAAAGGTTCTAAAAATAAATTTGTATGACACTGTAATGTTAGTATTAACATATTTTATATCATAACTAGATAACGTAAAGTTTAAAATTAATATCATTGAATTCAGATATTTTTATTCAGAATGTATCAGTTAATTGCAATAATTAATTTCAAGCTTATCAACTTATCTCACACTTTAATGTATATTTATGGGTATGTGTATACTTATATACAAGCAATATTATGCATGTTATGTATGTTATCGATATACAAATAAGTATAGCAACATTGCTTGTTAATGCCACAATATTTTGAATACACCTAATATATAAAACATTTTTTTTATTTAACAGGTAGAGTTGGAGACAGTGAGAGTGAGAGACAAAGAGAAAGGTCTTCCTTCCATTGATTCACTCCCCAAATGGCCACTACAGCCAGTGCTGTGCCCATCTGAAGCCAGGAGCCAGGCTCTTCCTCCTGGTCTCCCATGCAGATGCAGGGGCCCAAGCCTGGATCATCCTCCACTGCCTTCTCGGACCACAGCAGAGAGCTGGACCGGAAGAGGAACAACTGGGACCAGAACCGGCGCCCATATGAGATGCCAGTGCCACAGGCTGAGGATTAACCAAGTGAGTCATGGCGCCGGCCCCTATATGAAATTTTAATAACTGCAAATTGTTAAAATGTTGGGAGAACAAGAGTCTAAAGTTTTTCTATCATTATATGAAATATTAAATGTGGATCTCTTGTTTTTAATCACATACATGTGGCAAAAGAACAAGCATAAGCCATCGGGTTAATGATACAAGTATTCAAGTTCCTTATCTTCTATCATGTAAACGTGTTCTTAACATAACTTTGTTGTTCAGCACCATGGTATAGAAAATGAAGCCTCTGCCTGCAGTGCAGGCATCCAAAATGGGCACAAGTTTGATTCCCAGCTACTCCACTTCTGATCCAGCTCCCTACTAACA
This sequence comes from Lepus europaeus, assembly GCF_033115175.1. Lineage (NCBI taxonomy): Eukaryota > Metazoa > Chordata > Mammalia > Lagomorpha > Leporidae > Lepus > Lepus europaeus. The sequence goes on from NC_084829.1 coordinate 56,177,983, forward strand.
TGCTTGGGAAGGCAGCAGAGGATGGCCCAAGTGCTTGGGCTACTGCATCCATGTGGAAACCCAGATGGAGCTCCTGGCTCCTGGCCATTTAGGGAGTGAACCAGCAGATGGAATATCCCCCCCACCTTCAATCTCTCCTCTCTCTGTAATTCTGCATTTCAAATAAATAAATAAATAAATCTCAAAAAAAAAAAAACAACAAAAGTAATTTTGTGAGATAATTGATTTGAATTTTGTTATAGTTTATTTATTTAGTCTGAATTTCTAATCACTTGTATAGAGGTTGTAAATGTTTTCTGTCTTTTCAATATTCAATACAACATTTATTTTAAAATACATGATACAGATTTTGTGAGTGAATTGCTAAATAAAAAGGAAAAGAATTTAAAAGGATGAATAATTTCTAGTATATGAACTGTGCAACTATGATTTTAAGTCATTTATAGTTAGAAACCTTGCAAAACACTATATCCTCCTACGTGGATGAAATTTCCCATGTCTTCCTCAGCAGGTTCAGTACTTCTTTCTTCTTTTCTCTTATTCTTATAGTAGCTTCATTAAATTTTTAAGTATTATTAATCTTTTCTACAATGAATTATAGGGGCTTATGTGCTTGACTCAAATCAGCGAACTGTGAGTTCCTTCAAGAGAAACTATCTTAAAATCTAAACTTGAAAGTCTTGATTCAAGCATTATTTTGATTGATAAGCAGTACTCATTAAGTCTCTACATTATATCTTCCATTGAAATTTCACAAAAGTGTTAAAAAAATTTATACTACCTTGACAGGCTCTATGTTAACAGAGTTCCATTGTCAAACTTGTTTATTACATGAATATTACACTTCCTTACTGGAAATTCAAATGCCCACCAGTCTAAGAATTCCTATAATAAATAGATCTATTTAAATTTCTTAATTTATTATTTCCCAAATATATATGTGTCAAATATTTTCTTTCTGGAGCACAGATTAATGTACTGTGGAAGTGGTTTTCTAGGCAATAATATTCTAGGGAATGCTATATGTCAACATTTCTGATGTTAAATGTACACTCAGAAAAAGCAATCATGGGGAAGAACTATAATTATCCTTATGTAATTCAGTGGGTTGTGTTGGAGCTAAAGGAAAGGAAATGAATTCTAAATAGTTAAATTATTTACCATGTAGAACTATGTCAATTGTTTATATTAAAAACATATGTTCTAAATTGGGAGGTAAATTCTATTCTATGTACATTTTAAAAGGCAAAAACAGTTTCAAAGTTTGACTTTGTATATAAATGACTATAATATATAAACTCAAAATTATTGCTTTAAATTAATTCAATAACCAAAGCTCACACATATAGCACAACTCTATGTTCTCCTTCATAGTGTTAGCAACTGTAATTTTCATTTTTAAAATTATGATGTTAAATACCATGAAGAAAATTCATAGCCACAAAAAAATCATTCTCACCTTTTAATATTTGGTTCCAAAAAGCATTATGACTTTCATCAATTTTATTCTTCAAATTTCCATTTTAATCCCCTTATTCTATTTTTCTAATAAAATCTATTCTGAAGGGATGTACAATTTTCACTGCTAAAGTTCCTCAAAGGGATTTATTAGAGCATATGAAAGTAATTTTTGGGTGGTAACATTCATTCCAAAATACAACTTTATTTAAAAAATAAATTTTATTCCCTTATTTAGTTGTCGTGGTAGGGGTACTTATACATGTACTTAGTAATAAATATGCTACTTTATTGAGGTATTTTTAGGTTTACATATTTTATTAACTAAAAGAGACTACTTAAATTTTCTTTTTTGTATTGAAATTCTGGAAAACTATTAATAGTATCACTTTTATTCATTTCTTCAAAAGGTACCATATTCTGCATAACTAAGCAGAAGTAGTAAGGAGAAAAGATTAATTATTATAATTCTATTCACTAATGAATAGAAAAACCAGTGTTTTAGTATCAAAAATACTATTTGATGAGTTTTTTTTTTTTGTTCATGTAGCAAAACAATGTGTTGTTCATTCAATCTCAAAAACATCCTTTAAAGGGGATGGCATTGTGGTGTAGGAGGTGGCCTCCACTTACAACACCCACAGCCTGTATCAGCATGACAGTTCAAGTTCCACAACTGCTCCCTTTTCTTACACATCTCCCTGCTGATGCACCTGGGAAAGCAATGGACGATGGGTCCTGCCATCCACATGGGAGACCCAGATGGAGTTCCAGACTTCTGGCTTTGGCCTGATCCAACCCTGGCTTTGAAGCCACTGGAGAGTGAATTGGTGGATGAAAAACACTCTCTCTCTCTCTCTCTCTCTCCCCTCTCTCTTCTCTCTGTCTCTCTCTCCCTTTAAAATATTTATTATTTATTTATTCACATAATTTTTTATAAATAAATATTCTTTCAAATGTAGTTTACTAGGCAAAGGGCTAGAATGAATGCCAAAATGTCAGAATCTGAATCGTGATTCCTTGGAACTCTTCATCATATTTATTGGGACTCAACCCAGTTGCATTAATAAAGATTCCACAAACTCTTTACTGCTTACTCCTATGGAAATCTTCAACACTAGCTAGGAGTAATTTTCAACTTCCTGTATATCTTACTTTGCTCCTTAGAAGAAGAAGTCAAGAAGAAAAAGTGTACTTCATTCAAAGGAGCACCAGAACCAAGAAAAGTATCTCTAATAATGGGAAAGACATATTTTTTTATCCTTCTAAATGATTAAATTCCCTGAAGTAAGTACAAGTGTAATATATGAAGAACTATAAAATCACCAAGATATAAGAGGAAGTTTCCAGGTTCTCTTTTACCTTTGAACTTTCTCGAAGGGATTTTCTGTAACCGAAGGAGAAGGAAGAAAATAGAGAGATGGGACAGGAAACAGAAAAATAACTTTTACAGACTTTTGGAACACACACTTTTGCTTTTTGAAAACTGTTTTCCACATAGATTTCTTTCTTGTGCAAATGATATTATAACACATTTATATTATTAAGATAAACATAGACTGAGACTGAGTAGGATATGTAACAAAGTGGAGCTTATGAGTAGCAAGACTGAGGAATATAGTTGTTTATGAAAGCCAGTAGATGCAATGTTCTTTTCATACATAGTGGAGTCACGCATATTTATTTTACTACTTACTTTGTTAGCGTTTTTTGAACTATTTGTTAGTGGTGTTTACCCAGGTGTTTATAAAATCCATAGCCACTTCCTCCTTCTATATATACAGCATTATCATTAGACACATTGTCAGCAACTTAAGATTTTTGCCTCAGACAAATTTACTCTTGCATTTTTAAACTTAGAAGAATGACAACTTGAAATCACATTACATATTTATTTCTTTATACTAACATACCCTGTTGCAGTGCTAAATAATAGACATGACAATAAATCATACCAAAATAGCATCCACTGAAGCATTGACTGTACTGTCAACAGTCTTCAGAGTATAACCCTGGTGTTGTGTTGTGTTTTGTTTTGTTTTGTTTTAATTGAAAGTTTCACAAAGGAAAAGGTTAACTTCTTTGAGAAAAGTTCCACTAATTTAAAATCTCATTCTGTAATCTTGCCTTTCCTGTTTTCAAGAGTGTTGATAACAATTGTAAACGTAAGGCTTTAACTAAACGTGATCCTTTGGCCAAATAGTTACACTTGGAAAGGGAATTGAGGTCATTCATTAGGTCCCAGAGGATGGACAGAGAGAGCAAGCATTTACCAAAAACTGTGGGGGAGACTGAAATAAGAGAAGTTTAAGAAGTCAAGTATTCAGCTGAAAGCAGAATTTAGTAAGTTTAAATGTGAGTCCAAATAAAGAGAACAGAGAATTATCAACCAGTACTATACTACAGTGTAGTGGCCCCATGTTATTCACAGGGGGTACATTCATAGACCTTTATTGGATATCTGAAACCATCAATTGTGTATGTATGTGTGTGTGTGTGTATTTCCTAGACATACCTGTGTTATACTTCAATTTATAAGGGTTCAGGAATTGTGGTGCAGCAGGTTGAGCTCCCTTGTGCCATGCTAACAGCCCATGCCAGAGCTGCTCTGCTTCCTATCCAACTCCCTGATAATGAGTCTGAGAAAGTCACAGAGAATGGCCCAAGTGCTTGTGCCCCTTGCTACTCAAGTTGGAGACTCAGATGGAGTTCCTGACTCCTGGTTGCAGCCTGGCCTAGCCCTGGCCCTTGGGAACATTTGGGCAGTGAACCGTGAATGCAAGATCTTTCTCTCTTTGTCTCTCCTTCTTTCTAAATCAATCTCCCTTTCAAATAAATGAAATAAATTTTTTTTTTAAAAAATCAACTTATGAATTAGGCACAGCGATAGATTGAAAACTAATAATAAAACAGAAAATCTGTAATAATATACTGCAATCATAGTTATGTGAATATATTCCCTGTCTCATAATATTTTGTATAGTCTGTGAACACTTCTTGTAACAATGGGAGGTGGTACAAAGTCCACATGATGAAAGGAAGTGAGTGACACTCATTGTGATGTAAGGTTAGTCTACTATGTAAAAGCTCCTTGAGCACTCTCACTATGCTAACCAATCGCCAATCTGATAGCCAAGATGGCTACTGAGTGACTACTGCATGGGCAGTTTATACAACATGCATGAGCTGGATAAAAGGACAGTTCCCATACTGGGCAGGATGGAATCAGATGGTACAAGATTTCATTGCACCACTCAGAATGATAGATTATTTAAATCGTGAGTTATTTATTTTTGAAATTTTGCATTTAATATTTCAGACTGCAGCTGGCTACAGATGAGTGAAATCATGAAAAGTTAAAGTACAGGTATGGTAGAGGAGGAATACTACAGAGGCACAGAATGTCCATGTGAAAGATTGATAGAAGTCCATTAGGAAAGGGTTGTGAATGGTCATTCAACATAGGTGGTGTTATTTGAGGCTGCGTTTAAGAAACACATTAAAGGCCCAGCATTGTGGCATAATGAGTAAAGCCACTGCCTGTGATGCCGGCATTCCATAGGGTAAACAGTTCCTGTCCCAGCTGCTCCACTTTCAATCCAGCTCCCTAGAAAAAGTAACAGAAGATGGCCCAAGGGCTTGAGCTCCTGCCACCCACATGGGAGACCTGGATGGAGCCCAGACTCCTGGTTCCAGGCTGGCCATTGCTTCCATCTGAAGAATGAACCAGCTGATGGAAGGATATTTATCTCTGTGTCACTTCCTTTCTCTCTCTCTCTGTAAGTCTGCCTTTCAAAAATAAATAAATTAATCAAAATGTACTAAGTGTGGCCTATCAAATGTCTGACATGTAAAGGATGCCACTTTTGACTACCTTATTGGATATTTTATTCTCAGTGGCACATCATTTTTCCCCAGCTATCTAAATTTGTTCATTTAAAGGAGAAAAAAAGTCATATGTCAGAAGAACTTGGTTGCAGTGTTAGTGTTTGCCACAATAAACTCTCACAAACATGGCAGCTTTAAATACATTTATTTTCTCCAAGTTTTGTAACTCAGAAGTCTGGGTTGTTTCAATTGGTTTCTCTGAGCTACACATGGCTAATAAAGTGTTAGCAGGATAGGTTCTTATTGGAGACTATAGAGAAAGATCTGCTGCCAAGTTCATTCAGATTGTTGGCAGAATCTACTTTTCTTGAGGCTGTAAGACGGATTCCTATTTCTTCATTGGTTATTGGCTGGTAATAGTTTTCAGCTTCCAGAAGCTGCTCCCACTCTGGCTATTGTCCCCTTTTGCCCATCTGCAAACTCAACAAGTATTCCTCACAGTTCAACATGCCCTCTTGTGTATCCCAACTTTCCTCTTCTGTGTGGCCCTCTGTCTTCATATTCCACACTTAAGAGTTCACATGAGATGGGAATTTTGGCAAAAATATTAAGTTACCACTTGGTCACTCCTGTATGAGAGTGCCTGGTTCATATCCCAACTACTATGCCTCCAATTCAGTTTCCTGATAATGTGCGAGGTAGCAGGTGATGGCTCAGGTAGTTGAATGCTTGCAACAAATGTGGAAGACCCAGTTTCTGAATTCCTAGCTTCAGGTAAGCCCAGCCCTGGTTGTTGTGGGCATTTGGGGAATGAACCAGAAGAAGGGAGAATCTCTTTTCTTCTATCTCTCTTTTTCTCTGCTTTTCATATAAAATGAAAATAAAAATATTATTTTAGAGTGTTCATGTGATTACATTGGGCACATCTGGATATTACAGGATAGCTCCCTAATTTTCTAATGATTGATTTATTTATTTGAGAGGCAGAGTTATGGGGTGGGGGTGGAGACAAAGAGAGAAAGATCTTCTACTTGGTTCACTCCAAAAATGGCAGCAACTTCCAAGGCAGGGCCAGACGAAAGCCAGTAACCAAGAGCTTCATCTGGTTCTCTCATGTGGGTGCAGTGGCCCAAGGACTTGGGCCATCCTCCAGTGATTTCCTAGGTGCAGTAGCAGGGAGCTGGATTGGAAGTAGAGCAGCCAGGATTCAACTCAGAGCCCATATGGGCTGCCAGTATTGCAGGTGGAGATTTTACCTGCTACACCACAGTGTCAGCTCCTGTCTGCTGATTTTAAAGTCACTTGACTAGTAGCTTGAATTCCATACAAAATCCCTTAACACCAAAACCTAAATTAGTTTCGGATTAAATAATGCAGAATGGGAATCTTGGGGAGCAATCTTTAGAATTCTGTCTGTAACATTTTTACTAACAAAAAGAAAGTGATTTATGCTGGTCAAAGTAGGTATACATTTTGTGTGTGTGTCTCCTCTAAGATACTATTTCCCATTGCAAGCTTTAAAAATTATGTCAAATTAAATGTTAATTTTATTTTTAAGGCCTATGTCAGAATCACCAGATCTCAGCATATGAGAAGCTACCAACTAGTTGTAGATAAACATTTATTGTTTAAGCAAAACTAAATGACCAAAATTATTAAATACTTGAATTTGTTTCACTCTTTTGGTTTTATTTTATAAAATTGTATTTCTTAATGAAAGCTCACGCAATTTGTTATATCTTATTATAGATCTTTAAAAGTTCATTTAATGTACTTAAAAATAATAACAGAATATGTTTAAAAAATTTCACTGTCCCATTCCCACCCTCAGATGCCCACACAGAACTGTCAAATGCTGCCTTTTAACAACTTCTAGTGCTATAATTATGACTTTAAATAAAATATTTTTATTACTTTAGTTTGAAATAAAATGTACCTATTGCTTACCACTGTAAAAGATGAGAGATTTACCCAAAATGCACTTCATTATTCTCCACCACTTATTCACAACTCTAGTGTGCTGATTACTTTGGTAGATTGCATTTTCCTAGAACACTGCATTCAGATCTGCAACTCCTCATTTATATCCTAATGCTGACTCTCCTCTCATCAAATGCAGGATGATTCTTCACTCTCCTTGACACTCACAGCCTTATAAAAACAGAAGTGATGCTACTAAGACTTCCAAGTGTAGGTCATAAAAGACAATACAGCTTTCTCATGATTCTCTTGGGATGTTCGTTCTTGGAACTCAGCCACCATGCTCTGAGGAAACCCAGATCACAAGGAGAGGCCATGTGCACATGTTCCAGCCAACAGGCCCAGCTGAGGGCCTAGCTGAAAGCCAGGATCAACTGCCAGACAGAAGAGGAAGCCTTGGAGATGACTCTACTTCCAGCCATTGTCTGACTGTAATCACATGAGCAATCCAGAATGAGAAAATTGAGCTGAGGCTGGTCAATCCCCAGAACCATGAGAATTAGTGATAATATGATCATTGTTACTTAAGCTACTGGATCCAGGGTTCAGCATGGGTAACTAGAATAGTTACATGTTTATTTTACATTAAACTTTGTTGTCCTAGAATTCAGTCAAACTTTAGTTTCTGCTTTCTTTATTTTGTTGAATGGCTTAATTTTAATATTTAAAAAATAAAAACAATAGTTTGTTATCACTATGGAAACTTAATGAAGAATTGAGAAATGAGATGAAATCCCTGAAGAAGGAAACATAAAGCCCCTGAAACACAAAGGAGAAAGTTGAAAACACCAAAGTTGAATATATTCTTTCCTAACATTTTCGGATTTCTTTTTTTTTCATAGTTACAACCAACTATGAACCCAAGAAATCCTCTTCTTAATGGTTTTTCTTAAAAGCTTTTTGTTTACACATGAGCAACGCACACTCTTAGTTACACATTTTAAATATTTTTATCTCATACTCTCATTTTCTTAATACTGTGTCTTAAAATGCAATTCTAAAATATTTTGAAAGAAGTTAAAGACATTGCTGTATTTTTCTCCTGGAGTCCTTTATCATCATTTATTAGTCTTAATTTTTTATGTAAACAATCTCTTCATCTCTAAATAATTTTAAAATTTTTTCTTCTTCATTGGATTTTAATATTTCACCAAGAAGCATTCAACCATAGGGCATTCTTTTTAAAAAATTATTAATTTTATTTGTAAGGCAGAGTTATAAAAAGAAAAGGAGAGTGAAAAATCTTCCATCCTCTGGCTCATTCCTCAAATAGCCACAATGGCTGAGGCTGTGTCAGGCAGAAGTCAGGTGCCTGGAACTCCATCCAGATCTCCAATGTGAGTGGCAGAAGCTAAAGTGTTTAAACTATTTTCCACTACTCTCCCAGGTGCATTAGCAAGGAGCTGGATTGTAAGTGGAGCATATGAGACTTGAGCTGGCATCCATGTGGGATGCTGGTGTCCCAGGCTGCAGCTTACCCTGCTGAGCATGCATTCTCAGACCATACTTTTTGATAACTTTGGGTCCTTTAAACCTGAAGAACTATAACTTTCTACAGCTTAAAATAATTTTCTTTTATGAAAAGTTTTTTCCATCTCTCATCTCCTGTTCTCTAATTCTTAATATCTCAATGACCTTCAAGATCTGTCTATCATGTCTCTATGCAGGTCTCACATACTTTTTTGGTATTTTTCTGTTTCTCTGTGTTAGAAGTTCTCATTTTTATGTTGCAGAATACTAGTTTTTTTTTAATTAGTCTAATCTATTTCATTCTTTAGTGCATTCATTGAATTTCTCTTAATTTTTTGATTATTTCTTATCATTTCTGTCTTGATATCTAATTGTTCATTTTTAGTAACATTATGCTCATAAATTTTTGATACAATATGTTGTCAAATGTCTCTCAATACACTTAGTCTTTCTCTAGAAAATCCCTACCCTCCCACCATCCCACATATCCCTCCCCCAGGAACCTTAGGCAAACTCAAGAGATATTTTTGTTTCTCACAATTGTGAGGGTAGCTACTGGTATGTGGAGGGTAGACATCATTGATGTGGCCAAATACCCTAAAATTCACAGGCAGCCCCTTACAGGAAAGAATCATCCAGTCCAAATGTCAATATTGCCAAAGTTGTAAACAATGGGATATACCTGTTAAAAATGTGAGAAGTTGTATGTCACTTTTGATTAGGTTTGAGTTATTGGATATATATTCTTTGTTTTCACATTGTGTTTTTCTCCCCAAAATATGAGTTAACTTTAGCCCTTAGTTCACATTTATGCAAAAAGTACACTGTTGATTCATGATTTTTCTCCTTGCCTGTGTTTATCTGTTTTTCCAAGAGCTTCTCTCTTATATGAGAAACCAACTATTGGTTTCCATTTGAGAGTGGGGTCATGTCAACAGATCAATACCACTGTAGAGTGCTCGGGTATACAGCAAGGAGACTAGAGATCCCTTCAATTATCAAATTAAAGAGACTTTTATGCTAGGGAAAGAGTAATTTAATGTATTTCACTATCAGATGAAACTTTATGTTTTCTTTTCTTCTTTTCTTTTAATTTAATATTTTCTCAGTGTCTGATATAAAGGTCTTTAGCTATTTCAAACCCTTCTCTACTTCTCTTTCAGGACCAAAAATTCTTTCTAGAATACCTCCCGAGACAGGTTTTAGGTTCTAGGTTGGAGGTAAATGCTACTGCTGTCAGCCGTATCATCTGAATAAATGGCAGAGGAGAAGGAAGAGACAGTAGACATCTCCAGGCCCAGTTATTACTAAAGCAGTTATTTAATTAATTATTTTCCCTGATGATTCCCAGGACCCTCTCCTACATTTTGTATTAATGTCACTACTTTAGAGTTTCTCATGGGCTCCATTAGGATTGATTGCTCTCGCTTCTGGAATCTTGGCTTGGATCCTTCTGCTCTGTTTTCTCCATTAATCCCATCCCACCTGCCTTTTAGCTTTCAGGACTTGTTTTAACTTTCTGGTCTGCTGGTAGCTCTACTTTCAGTTTATCAACATTATTGTATCTTAATTCCCCATTTTAAATGTTAATCTCAATCATTTTGATGAAAATATGAGCAGGAGGAGAAATATACATTTATCACATTTTATTGCCAACTTTGTTGTTTTTGGTCACATTCTCCAGCAGCATTTTGTAAGACAGTGATTCCTGCACAAGAGATCTCTTAAGAAATGCTGTTCTAATTGTTCAAAAACAGTTGAATTTTTATTAAGAGCTATGGGTTATTTAAATATGTGCTTATTTTCAAAGATTTGAATAATCACCTTGTAACAATAATCAAATTTGGTCTATGTTATGTCATGATTTTAAGGAATCATATTTCAACCAGATATTTTGGATTTTGAGCCTTCTTGGCATTCTTGACAGGCATTCAAAAAATCAAAGTTTCAAACAATCTGGACTCTAAAATTTCCAGTAAATCATGGACTTTGGTTTTTCCAGTTTGGGCCCAACTGAAAAAATCTAAGGACCTATGTCTCTCATCTTATAGAGACACCAACTAATCAGGCTATTTGGATTATATTAGAAGTACTTTCAAGATGTGATGTGGTACCAAACTTTAAGTTTCTATAATGGAAAATGCTATTAATACAAATGTTTGAGAATTAAAAAGTCTAATGATTTTGTGTTACTAGACATGATAGCTATCTTAATGAGAAAGCCCCAGAGGCCTAAAGGGTTAAATACTTGTAAAATCCTACAGGTGCTTTCAAAAATACTGTGAAGTAAGCAAGTGCCTCTTGTTGGTTGATGAGTTTATAATTTTAAACATGGCGACTTAAAGTCTTTTGTCATCCATAGTTATATATGATTTGCTGCTCATAAAACTAAAGTGTTGTTGGTTCTGTGTCTAGCTGTCCTCCTATAGGTTCCTATGGACTTTTTCCAGCCACTTCTATTGTATTCAGTACTTTGGGATGGCTCTGTAAACAGATGAAGCCAATAATGTATTAACAGTACCAACTGAGAGAAACTATGTTTAACTGAGGTTACTAAAACAAAAAGCAATTCAAATCAATTGGCAATCTATAAAAAGAGTTAAAGATTTTAAGCTATTATTAAAATTGCTATATTGGTCTATTATGCTATGTTATATGTGTGTACATATTGTATGTCCACATGGGGAAATTTTATTAAGAGTTTTATTTTAAATGGCTTATAGATAAGATTGTTCATAAATTTAAGCTGCTAAAATCAATCAAAGATACATTTTAATTTGTGTGACCTGAATCTGTGTATCATATGTTTTAAACTTGTTGGTAGAAAGAAACTAAAGCCATTTTATATGGCTGTGCTTAAGTTTACTGGTTAAACAAACTACACCATGTTAGATATTTAAGAGGTGTTTTCAAATACATGATTCTTAAAATTTATAGAAGGCATTGGACCTTCTGGTAAATGTTTTCTTAAGTTGGTTTCTAATGGTTGAAACGGTTTGCTAAGTATTCATGTGATATTGCTATTGTCAGCAAGTGATCTAGGATTTGCTCCCTCATTTCTCTATTCTAAGCCCAACTTCTTCTTTCATTTCTCTATTCTCTTCAAGGTAGGAAACTAATTCTATTATGAAGGAATCAGTAGGTCGCACAATTTAATCTTTAGACCTTATAAAAGAGATGGCTAACATTTTTCTGTACTAGCATAGCCAAAATAAGAACTTAAATAATAATCTCATAGCTAGATTCACTTCACCATCAGCGAAGTATACAGTAAGTAGAAAAAAACCTCCTTTTCAGACCAAAGGGAAAGAAAGTTTTAAAGTGAGAATATAATTTTCCTCATGGGCATTGTCTACCTTAGAAAAACTACTACAGAACATGCCTGTGAATATAGACTTGTAGTTCAGGCCACCGAAGATTAGAGATGGGACTTGGGCACTCCCTTGACTTGCATCCTCTGGTCTGCTTTAACACAAACCAGGAGGAAAAGAAAGCTAGGCATCAGAAGCAATGGGTGGCAGGCCTATTAATGGCTGATCTGTACAGTGATCTGCCCTCAAGGAGACCCGACAGGCCAGTCCACTGCAGTGGCTTTCAATGTGGTAACCCTGGGCTTCAGCAGAAGTCAGCTTGTGAAGAGCCCTGGCAGCTCTGCCAAAAGTTGAATCACTGGAAATGGACCTGCCCTGGAGTCGAAGGATGCCCAGGTCAGAGCCACAGATCTTATTGGCTCTAAGCTGAAAAGCCCTTCACTCAGCCCAACTTCCAAAGTGACCACCGCAGCTGAGGGGATGGCCAAGTAGGGTCAGCAACATTGCAGGCAGAACTGTAAATTTGTTGTTAGAGGTGCCACCTGCCTTTACCTGGCCAGCTCTCCTCCCAGGCCAGCCAAGTAATGAGAGTCAACAGAGTGCCTTCCCCTAGGAGGTTCACACCTCCCTTAGGATGTACCCCATGTGAAGAGATAGATAGGTCTGGGCCTCTTAACTTACAAGGCCTAAAGCCCACCAGATTATTATCAAGCCCCTTCTATCAGGTTCTATTTGCCTCTCAATCAGAAAACTTAATTGTAGCTTAGACAGCACCTTTCTTAGCTCCTCTAATAATGACTCTGTCCTTTGTTCTAGACCCTGTCTAGCGCACTTGGGCCTCATTCCTTTGTAATCATAACCTCTACTCTACCACCAATGGCTCTACTCCCAACCTGTGTGTACTGATGGTCCTCTTCCCCACTTAATGCTGTATAATTGTTCAAACCTGGTAAATGCCACTCTTAGGATCTTTGGTTAATATCCTCCCTCTGTCTTTTATGACCTTGTCTAAATACAATCAGAGTCGGCAAACTTGGAAGGCTTCCATAGCCTTGGCAACTCATGACAACAGCCTAGAGTGGTTACTGGCACCATAAACTAGAGTTCAATTTGTTGAGTCAACAACAGGAGCCACTGTGCACTTGTTCCTCATGTGGGATCTCTGTCCTTAATGTGCTGTACATTTTGATTTAATGCTATAACTCGTCCTCAAACAGTATGTTTCACTTTGTGTTTCTATGTGGGTGCAAACTGTTGAAATCTTTATACTAAATTGATCTTCTGTATATAAAGAGAATTGAAAATGAATCTTGATGTGAATGGAAGGGGAGAGGGAGCGGGAGAGGGGAGGGTTGCGGGTGGAGGGAAGTTATGGGAGGGGGAAGCCATTGTAATCCATAAGCTGTACACTGGAAATTTATATTCATTAAATAAAAGTTAAAAAAAAAGAAATGCTGTTAGGGAGATAGAATGAGAGTAGGCAGAGCAGGATGCAGGTAGAGGTAAAGGGAGGATGCTAAGTACAAAAGGCAGACAACTGCTATATCCAAAATGTCCAAATCCTAATCTCTGGAACCTATGAATATGCTTCTTTGCATTGCAAAGGCAACTTTCAGTTATGATTAACTTAAAGCTACACACACACACACACACAGATTATTGTGTTCTACCAGCATGATCCTTCTTTTACAGTTACAAATCAACCTCTCAATGCTTCCCTTCTTTCTATATCTCATTTAATGACAAGGGATTCTTTTAACATTTTATTTCAGAATAATTAAATTTATCAAACAAAAATTATAAGAGTAAGACAACATATTCATATACACCCCTCAGCCCATTTCCCCTATTAACATCTCATTAGTATATTCATCATAATTAATGAATCACACCCAGCTCCCTCTGTTTTTTTAATACAAGCCCCTTCTATGCCCCCCACCCCTGCAAGTCTCTAATAATCAGCATTGTGTATTCAGATAATTATTTTTAATTTTAGCTATATATAATGGAGAACACATGATATTTGCCTTTCTATGCCCGGGCCTATTTACCTCAGCATTATCTCCTCCAGTTTCATCTGTTTTGATGAAAACAGCAAGATTTCACTATTTTTAATATCAGAATACTAATTCATTTTATATACATACCACTTTTTTTATCCATCAATGTGGTGACAGACACTTTGGTTGATTCCATATTTTGGCTATTGTGAACAGTGCTACAATAAACACGGTGGAGCTGGTATCTCTTTGATACGATAAGTTCATAAATGCTCCATTTCTATTTCTAAGAGATCCCCATACTGTTTTCCACAGTGGTGGCACTGATTTATGCTCCCACCAAGAGTGTATAAGAGCCAGTTTGCTTGGCTATTATTAAAGAGACAAAAGACAGGGGCTGGAATTATGGCATAGCAGGTAAAACTGTCTCCTGGAATGCTGACATCCCATATGGAAGCCAGTTCAGTCCTGGCTGCAACATTTGCAATCCAGATCCCTGTTAATGGCTTGTGAAAAGTAGTGGAAGATTCCCCAAGTACTTGGAAGCCTGCACTCATGTGGGAGACTGGAAAGAAGCTCCTGGGCCCTGGCTTCAACTTGGCCTGGCCCTGGTCACTGTGGTTAAGTAGTGAATGAACCTGCAAGTGGAAGATTGTCCTCTCTCTCTCTCTCTCTCTGCATCTCTCCTTCTCTCTCTTTGACTCTCTTTGACTATAAAATAAATAAATAAACCTTTTTAAAAAGGCAAAGATAACACACGCTAGTAAAGATGTGAAGAAAAGGGAATGCTTGCACACTGTTGGTGGTAATGTAAATTAATACATCCATTGTGGGAAATAGCATGAAAGTTCCTAAAAAATTAAAATAGAACTACCATATGATTCAACAATCTCACCAAATGATATATATATATATATATAAAGAAATGAAATCAGTATGTTGAAGGCGCATCTGTATTCTCATATTTACTGTAGCGCTATTCATAATAACTAAGAAGTAGAAAAAAAATCTTAACTGTTTATTAGAACAGGAATGGATAAAACAAATGTCATACATATACATGAAGGAATATTACTTAGCTATTAAAACAAGATGAACTTCTGTCATTTGTAATAGCATGGATTGAGGTCATTATAAGTGAGATAATCTAGGCACAGAAAAACAAACAAGCATCACATGGTCTCACAGAAGAAATCTATAATTGCCGATCTCATAGACATTAAGAGTAGAATACTGGTTACCAGAGGCTGGAGAGAGTAGAGGTTATGGAGAGGGGAGGAAAGGTTGATCAATGGGTACTAAATTTTAACTAGAAAGTAGAAAGTAGTTCTAATGTTCTTTGCATGGTATGTTGATTATAGATAATGAAAAATTCTTTATAATTCAAAGAATCTACAAGAAATTATTTTGAGTGTTTTTATCACAATGAAATGATAAATGTTTGAAGAGGTAGATATTTACCTGATTTGAACATTACACATGTATACATATATGAAATGTCAATGGTACCTCATGAAAATGTAGAGTTTTACATGTTAATTAAAAAATAAAGTAAATAAGCCTATGTTAGCATATTGGAGACTTATGGTCTAGCCATCACTATTACTCCTAGCTGCCAAATGCAAGCACCAATCAATACTCATTACTGACTGCTGTCCATGCGAATGAGGCTATATTAAACTATCCACAGCAACAGGTGCGTCAACTAACTGCACCTGCTACAGTGAGTCCAGGCAACATCATAAGAATAACCATAACTGAGACTCATCCAAATTGTTGAATACAGAATTGTTAGCTATTATATCACTGTCATGAGTCACATATCAAAAACTGAGAAATACTCAAAAAAAAAAAAAAAACATAGAAGTCAGGAGAAAATGGAGTGATAAAGTCCAAATGTTGTAAGAAAATAAAACTGTTAGCCCAGAACTTTATCCAGTAAAACTGTGTTTCATAAATGAAGGTAACACTCAGACAGTCAAATACAAGCAAAAATCAAAACCATTCATCATTACATGACTAGCCTTACAAATGATACTTAAGGATGTACTACATACAGAAGCAATGAAAGGTAGCCTTCATTGTGAAAGAGTGTGAAAGTATGAATTCTACTAGGAAAAGAATAAAGATACTCAAAACAAATAAACAAAATTAAAGGACCAAGTGATCACTTATCAATAGAAACTTTGAATACAAATGGAATAAATTCCCCAATTAAATAATAAAGACTGCCGCGGCTCACTAGGCTAATCCTCCACCTTGCGGCGCCGGCACACCGGGTTCTAGTCCCGGTCGGGGCACCGATACTGTCCCGGTTGCCCCTCTTCCAGGCCAGCTCTCTGCTGTGGCCAGGGAATGCAGTGGAGGATGGCCCAAGTCCTTGGGCCCTGCACCCCATGGGAGACCAGGATAAGCGCGGTGCGCCGGCCGCAGCGTGCTACCGCGGCGGCCATTGGAGGGTGAACCAACGGCAAAAGGAAGACCTTTCTCTCTGTCTCTCTCTCACTGTCCACTCTGCCTGTCAAAAATAAAATAAAATAAAATAAAATAATAAAGACTGGCTGAATAGGCTAAAACGTGAAATCCAATAATATTCTGCCTACACTTCACCAATAAAGACATACACAGATTAAAAGTTAGTGGATGGAGAACTATATTCCATGTAAATGGAAATCAAAAGTGAGTAGGAGGGGTTATGCTAATTTATATAGATAAAACAGATTTTGAGAAAAAAACTGTTGAAACATTGGGACACAGGCATGGGGGGCACAGCCGGGTAAGCCACCACTTGGAATGTGCCTGAGTTCGAGCCACCATCTGCTTCTGATCAAGCATTCAACTAATGTGCACCCTAGGAGATAGCAGATTGTAGCTCAAGTATTTGGATCCCTGTCACTCATAAGGGAAATCTGATAGAGTCCTTGACTCCTGACTTCAGTTTGGCCCAGACCTAGCTGCCTAGCTGTTGTAGGAATTGAGGAAGGATACCAGTAGATGGAAATCTCTCTCTCTCTCTCTCTCTCTCTCTCTGTGTGTGTGTGTGTATGTGTGTGTGTGTTTCTATGCCTTTCAAATAAAAAAAGGGATAAAAATGGTCACTATCTAATGATCAAGTGATCAATTCAACAAGAAGACACGACCATTGTAAATGTACAAGCATTTAATGCCAGTTTTATAAGACGAATTTTAGTAAATCTAAAAGGACACATTATCTCCAACAAAATAATGGAGGACTGAAAACCTCCACTTTTTTTCCCTGAAAAAAATTAACAAAGAAAGAAATAAATCTACACTATAGATGAAATCAATCAAATCAATGTTTACAGAACATCCCATTTCACAGCTGCAGAATAAACATTGTTTTCATCAGTACATGGGACATTCTCTATGATATGCCATAAACCAGGCCATAAAAAAGGCTCACCAATGTAAAATATTGAAGTTATATCATGTATGTTTTCTGACTACAAAGGAATAAAGTTGGAAATTAACAGAGTAAACTCTATAAATTATAGAGGTAGAAGGAGAACGAATTAAATGCTCCAGGATGAAAAATTGTTCATTGAAGTAATTGAAAGAAATTTTAAATATTTCTTAAAACTAGTAAAAATGGAAATAACATATCAAAATGTCTGGGATACAGAGATATCAGTAATAAAACTTTCTAGCAATTATTGCTACCTCAAAAACATACAAATGGATGAAGTAAGTAATCTACCAATGTATCTTAAGAATCTTAGAAAGTAAGAAACAACAAATTCAAAATTAGTAGAAAGAAATAAGTGATAAAAACTAGAGAATAAAGAAAATAATTTTTTTTAATTTTTTTTATTTTTATTTTTATTTTTATTTTTTTTTATTTTTGACAGGCAGAGTGGACAGTGAGAGACAGAGACAGAGAGAAAGGTCTTCCTTTTGCCGTTGGTTCACCCTCCAATGGCCGCCGCGGTAGCGCGCTGCGGCCGGCGCACCGCGCTGATCCGATGGCAGGAGCCAGGTGTTTATCCTGGTCTCCCATGGGGTGCAGGACCCAAGGGCTTGGGCCATCCTCCACTGCACTCCCTGGCCACAGCAGAGAGCTAGCCTGGAAGAGGGGCAACCGGTTTTTTTTTTTTAATTTTTGACAGGCAGAGTGGACAGTGAGAGAGAGACAGAGAGAAAGGTCTTCCTTTTGCCGTTGGTTCACCCTCCAATGGCCGCCGCGGTAGGCGCGCTGCGGCCGGCGCACCGCGCCGATCCGATGGCAGGAGCCAGGTGCCTATCCTGGTCTCCCATGGGGTGCAGGGCCCAAGGACTTGGGCCATCCTCCACTGCACTCCCTGGCCACAGCAGAGAGCTGGCCTGGAAGAGGGGCAACCGGGACAGGATCGGTGCCCTGACCGGGACTAGAACCCGGTGTGCCAGCGCCGCAAGGCGGAGGATTAGCCTAGTGAGCCGCGGCGCCGGCCAGAAAATAAAAATTTTAAAATACAAAATTAATAAAAGCAAGAGTTGATTCTTTGAAAAGACAAACAAAATTGATAAACCATTAGACTAACCTAGAAAAATAAGAGAAATGACTCAACGAAATCAGAGATGAATAAAAGTGGTATTATAACTGACACCACAAAAATACAAAGAATGAATAATTAGGAAGTATTAGAGAGATTCATATGCCAACAAATTGGAATACACATTTGCAACAACAAATACACATTTGCAAACATAAAACTAAATCATGGAGATAGAGAAAACCTGAATAAGCCAATAAGTAGTGCCATCCCACTAGTCAAAGTGATCAATTTCAGTTCACAATTGAACATAATAATAGGATTAAGAGTAAAGGGGATCACATAAACAAGACTAGTGTCTGCTAATACTAACTGACAGAATTAAAAAGGAGAGAACAATCCAACATGGGAAGTGGGATACACAGCAGACTCATAGAAAGGCAGATGTCCTAAACAGCACTCTGGCCTCAGGATCAGCCCTGAAGGCATTCATATCTGGCTGAAGAGCCCATGAGAGTATTTTAAGCATGGAAAGCCAAGATACTCTGGCAAAAAACAAAACAAAACAAAACACCTAAATGAAAGATCTCTGCGAGTGAGATCCCAGTGGAAAGAACAGACCATCCATCAGAGAAGGAGGTAGGTACCTTTCTCTGAAGGGAGGAGAACACTTCCGCTTTGACTATGACCCTGTCTAAATAAGATCAGAGTCAGCAAACTCAAAAGGCTTCCATAGCGTTGGCAACTCATGACAAGAGCCTAGGGTGATTACTGATGCCATAAACAAGAGTGTCAATTGTTAAGTCAACAACAGGAGTCACTGTGCACTTACTCCTCATGTAGGATCTCTGTCCTTAATGTGTTGTACAATGTGAATTAATGTTATAACTAGTATTCAAACAGTATTTTTCACTTTGTGTTTCTGTGTGGGTGCAAACTGTTGAAATCTTTACTTAATATATACTAAATTGATCTTCTGTATATAAAGAGAATTGAAAATGAATCTTGATGTGAATGGAATGGGAGAGGGAGTGGGAGATGGGAGGGTTGTGGGTGGGAGGGAAGTTATGGGGGGGAAAAAGCCATTGTAATCCATAAGCTGTACCTGAAAATTTATATTTGTTAAATAAAAGTTAAAAAATAAAAAAGGAAAAAAAAAAGAAAACATTCTTGTAAAATTAAAAAAAAAGAAAATGAATAAATTATAGTCTCCCTACAAAGAAAATCCCAGGACTACATAAGGAAAATCCCAAGATTTACTACTAAATTCTAATAAAAATTTAAGGGAGATTTAATATCAATGCTTTTCAAACTATACCAAACATTTGAAAAGGCAGCAAACCTTCCAAACCCATTATATTAAGGCAGTATTACCTAAATTCCAAAACCAGACAATAATGCATACACACACACACACTAACTACAGACCAATATCTCTGATGAACATAGATGCAAAAAAACTCAAAAAATTAGTGAATTTAATACTACTATGTATCAAAATGATCATTCTATCAATAAATGTGATACATCATAGCAAAAGAATGAAGGAAAAAATCATATGATCAGGGCTGGCACTGTGGCTTACTGAGTAATGCCACCACCTGCAGTGACAGCATCCCATATGGGCGCCAGTTGGCGTCCTGGTTGCTCCACTTCCTATCAAGCTCCAGTGAACCAATGGATGGAAGACCTCTCTCTCTCTCCCTCTCTCTCTCTCTCTCTCTCTCTCTCTCTGCCTCTCTTTCACTCTCTGTGTAACTCTTTCAAATAAATAAATAAATATTTTAAAAATGGTATGATCATTTTAATAGATATAGAGATAAATCAGTTGTTAAAATAAACATCCAATCAACTTGAACAAATTAGGTATGGAAGGAACATACCTCAACATAATAAAGTCTATTTATGACCAGAACACAAAAAATATCATATTGAATGGTAGAAAACCCAGAAGTACTTCCACTAAGATCTGGAACTAAACAAGGATGTGTATTCTATCTACCTTCATGCAGTATGGTTCTAGAAGTTTTATTTAGAGCCATTATGCAAGAGAAAAAATAAAACACAAATAACAAAGGAGGAAGCAAAATGATCCTGTTTTCAGATGACATGATTTTATATATAGAGAGATAGATGACAGATAGATAAATATATATATATATATATATATATATATATATATATAGAGAGAGAGAGAGAGAGAGAGAGGAACCAAAATACTCCACTAACAGATTATTAGAACTGATATCTGAATTTAACAAAGTTGCAGCACACATAAATAAATAGCATATTTTTTAAAAGATTTGTTTATTTGAAAATCAGAGTTATGGAGAGACAGATCCTCTGGTTTACTCCCAAGATGGCCAGCATAGCCAGGGTTGGCGAGGTTGAAGTCAAGAGCTTCAGCCAGGTTTCTCACATTGGTGGCAGGGGTCCAAAGCTAGAACCATTTTCTGCTGCTTTTCCTAGGCCATTAGTAGAGACTTGGCTTGGAAATGGAGCAGCCATGATTCAAATCGGCACCCATATTGTATGGCAGTGTCTCAAGCAGTGGCTTTACCTGCTATGCCATAGCTCCAACCCCTAAAATTAGTAAAATTTCTATACACCAATGATCTTGGTAGAAAGAGCTCATAAGAGCAATGCAGTTAACAATAGCTTTTAAAAGTCAGATACTTCGGGATAAACTTAACCACAGATATGAAAGACCTCTGCAATGGGGCCTGTGCTGTGGTGCAGCTGATTAAAACTCCAGCCTTCAGTGCCAGCATCCCATATGGGTGCTGGTTCAAGTCCAGGCTGCTCCACCCCCAGTCCAGCTCTCTACTGATGTACCTGGGAAAGCAGCGGAGGATGGTCCAAGTGCTTGGGGCCCTGCACCTACGTGGGAGACTCAGAAGAAGCTCCTGGCTTCAGATGGGTCCAGCTTTGGCCACTGTGGCCATTTGGGGAGCATACCAGCAGATGGAAGACCTCTGTCTCTCTCTGTCTCTACCTCTCTCTGTACTTTGACTTTCAAATAATTTTTTTTTAAAAAAAGACCTCTGTGATGAAAATTATAAGAAATTAAAGAAAGAAACTAAAGAAAACAGAAAAATGAGGGGAAATTATCTCATGTTCATGGATTAGAAGAATTAATATTATCAAAATAGCTGTACTACTCAAAGCAATTTACAGATTCAATGCAATCCCCTTGATAATATCAATGACATTATTCATTGAATTAGAAAACACAATACTGAAATGGATATGTAAACACAAAAAAAACCTGAAAAGCCAAAGCAATACTGAAAGATAAAACCAAAGCAGGAGGCATCATAATAACAGATTTCAAGATATTTTATAGGACTACTGTACCCAAACAGCATGGTACAGGCATAAAAGTAGACATATTGACCAATGAAAGACCTCTGCAATGGAACAGAATAGAAACTCCAGAAATAAATCCATACATCTACAACCAACTTATCTTGTTTGGGGAAAGGAGAGTCTCATCAACAAATCATGTTGATAAAATTGAATTTTCACATAGACATTTGAAAAAGGACCCCTATATCATATCCTATGAAAAAAATCAAACCTAAGACCTTAAACTGTGAAATTATTTCCATAAAACACAGGGAAATACTCTAAGACATTGTAGTAGGTAACAGCTTTTGTTTTTTTAGTAAGACCTCAGAAGCATAGGCAGTAAAAGCAAAAATAGATAGGTGAGTTATATCAGAGAAAGAACTTCAGCATAGTAAAGGCAATAATCACAGAGTGAATAGAGTATGCACAAACTGAGAGAAAATATTCGTAAACTAAGCATATGATAGAGGCTAATATGTAGAATACACAAAGAGCTCAAAAATTTCAACAACAAAAGCAAGCAACCTATTTAAGAAATAGGAAAAAATCTGAATAGACATTTTTCAAAAGAAGAAATACAAATTGCCAACAAACACATGGAAGACAGAGGACAGAAATGGTAAGACAGGCAGAAAGAGGTCTCTCATCTAACAGTTCACTTCTCAAATGTCCACATCAACTAGGATTGAGCCAGGCTGCAGACGTGAACCCGGAGTTCAAACTGCGTCTCCCATTTAGGGGCAGATAACCAACTACTTAAGTCTTCACCAGCTGCCTCCTGGATTGCACATTAGCAGGAAACTGAAAGTTGGAGAAGAGCCAAAACTCAAACCAAGACACTCCAGTATAGAATTGGAGTATTTCACACAGTGTCTTAACCATTGTTCTGAAGAGCCCACCGTGTATTCTTTAATGTATGTAGATATATTCTTTAAATATATTATTTACTTTTGCTTTCTTTTGAGATTTATGTAGACTATGTCTTATTTAGGTAATCTCTTTTTAAGGGTTAGTTATTTATTTGAAAGTCAATGTACAGAGAGAGGTAGAGACAGAGAGAGAGAGAGGTCTTCCATCTGCTGGTATGCTCCCCAAATGGCCACAATGGCCAAAGCTGGGCCCATCTGAAGCCAGGAGCCAGGAGCTTCTTCTGTGTCTCCCACATAGGTACAGAGGTCCAAGAACTTGGACCATCTTTCACTGCTTTCTCAGGCCATTAGCAGGGAGCTGGATTGGAAGTGGAGCAGCTGGGACTGGAACCAACACCCATATGGAATGCTGGTACTGCAGGTGAGGCTTAACCTATTATGTCATAGCACCAGCCCTTGTAAGTAATCTTCTATGATACAATTTATATCTTTAATATTATGTTTTCGATATGTACACAGAATTGTAATCATTTTTACTGCATTTAAACGATATATTTATTTATAGTAGGTGGATATAAGTGCCATGGCCAATTTGTAATAATAACAAAAATGCATGTACTTATTGTTATTTACTAAGATTAAAGAGTTTTGCTATAAACCTTCTTGTATAATTTCCTAGTTCATATCTCCAGAAGTGTTTTCAAGGTGAATATTTAGGAAAGAAATCCTTAGGCAGTAGTTACGTAAGAATGTTCTTGCCATGAGTATATAGACTCTTTTCAAAATTATTTTAACAATTTATACTACAATCAGTAATGTAATAATCCATATTCTCAACACTCAGTGTTAAAATATTCTTTGAAAACTATTAGCCAATCTAGTATAAAATGTTATCTCATTATTGTCTTTATTTGACTTTTTGTAAACATTAGGGAGTTTGAATCACCGTTTTGCATATTATTTGGCCATCACTAGTTTAATATAATTATTTCAAAACAGAATAAACATTTGTCTTTCTAATTTGGTTGTCTAGTACACTCTACTTCCTTATGAAAGGATGCTTGAAAGGAAAAGCAAGAAAACAGACTTCTTCAAAAAGTTCATTTTAGTTAAATAAGCAGCACACTTTGCTAAACTTTCTTAAACCAATTCCTCTATGATGTCATCTAGGATGTAGCACTTCCCAAGAGATCTGTTAAAAATCTGGAATCCTAAAACAGATAAACTACAAAGCATACTTAAGTTTCCAGGGCAACAATTTGAAGCCATGATATTTAATTACTAGTAAAATTGTAAAAAGAGCAACCAGCATAAAGAAAATTATCAGAAAAATCTACATTTTCTATATAAGTAGTATTAACATATAATACATTAAAGATAATGGTAAATAAAATATCTTGATGCAATACTAATATTACATACAAAAAGAAGCCAGATCTGGGCCCAGACAAAGCCAGGAGCCGAGAAATCCATTCTGGTCTCCCAAAAGGGTGGCAGGAGCCAAAGTACTTGGGCCATCTTCTGCTGCCTTCCCGGGTGCATTATCAGGAAGCTGGATTGGAAGCAGAGCAGCCAAGACTCAAACTGATGCTACATTATGGGATGCCACCATTCATAAGCAGTGGTTTAGCCAACTATACTCCAACACTGGCCCTCAATATCAAGGTAATTTTGAGCTATATCCTCATTGTTTCCCCTTGGCTTGAATTCTTTTGTCTCATATATATCATCCTCTAGAAAACAAGCTTTTTGATAACTAGGTCCTAATGCAAAAAAGTTTCTGTTTTACAAACAGAAAATAACTC
The DNA here is from genome assembly GCF_033115175.1 of Lepus europaeus. NCBI lineage: Eukaryota > Metazoa > Chordata > Mammalia > Lagomorpha > Leporidae > Lepus > Lepus europaeus. The sequence goes on from NC_084829.1 coordinate 56,202,545, forward strand.
TAATTTCAGCCTATAATAAAGTTGTGTGGACCAACATAACTTTTTTTAAAAAAATTTAATTTTCAGTTTCTTACAGTCAAAAAGTTCAAGAGAAGACTAGTTTGTCAAGCCTGAGAAATAGGGATAATTACGTATCAACTACACTGCTGCCAAGGTTTTTTCAAAGCTTTTCTTTTCCATTAAGAATCATCTGAATGTTCAGTCATGTTTTAAATCAGACATGCCTTACTTATAGTTGCTCCTAAAACATTTATGCTACCATTCAATTTCTTTTTCTATAATTGGTGGGAAATAACATACTACTTTTGTTTGTTTTCAGTTAATAATTCATGTGCATTTAGTATTTATGTTCATGAAATGTTATATAAACTCTCCCTGATGTTTAGTTTTATCCATTTTTTTTTCAATACAATGGTCACTTTCCCAAGAACTCTTTGGACTACCTGAAAGTTTCACCAAGCATTCTTATTTAAAAAAATATGTTAAAATGCTTAGTAAGATCTTACCTAAATTTTAATTTATCCAAAATTCATAGGGAATTCCATTTGATCGTAAGGAACAGAGGTAATATGATTTCAAAACCTTGAACATAAACAGCATCTAACAGTACAATTCTGATTGCATTCATGTCAATACTATATCTATTTCTCTCAGGTAGATTTTTAATGTGTTTAAGCTGTGGGTAGTAAAATTTAGAGAAGTGTTCCCATTTTCCACTAGTACCTTATGTCTGCAGTGTAAATCTCATTGATCAGATGGCTCTGAATGCCATCACATACTGATGCCTAAAACCTCTCCTGTAATGTTTCAAACAACTTAGAACAATCTCTCCTCATCCTATGCTGACCCGGTGAATAATTCTTCCTTCTTCTATTACTCAATCTATATCAATGAAAGTTATACTTAACTTACTTCTTTCTCACATCCCATTATCAAGTCTTACTGCTATACCTTTGAAATATTTTTAGATTACAGTTACCACTCATCACTTCTACAGTTACCACATTAGTTCAGGACTACATCTTCTCCATGCCTGGCTTCTTTTCAATGTTTCCTAAACAATCTTTACAGTTACTTCTACTATCCTACCACTCTCCTCTTCAAAACACAGCATTCTTTTGAAAACACAATCAAAAGAGGGCATTTGCTTGTAGAAGCTGAGTAGCTTGCATCCCCTATTGGAGTGCATGGGTTTGAGTCTTGGCTCCACACCTGATTCTAGCTTCCTGATAATGTGTACCCTGGGAGGCAGCAAGTGATGTTTTAAGTCCTTGAGGCCCTGCCTCCCATGTGGGAGACCTGAGTGAAGATCCAGGCTCCTGGCTTAAGTCTGGCCCAACCACTGCCATTGTGAACACATAAAGAGTGAACCAGCAGATAGTAGACCTTTTTTAATTTGTGTTTTTCTGTCTCTCCCTGCTTCTTAAACAAATAAATAAACAACACAAGTCATGACTTCTGCTCCAAATGGCTGTCTAAGTTCTCTGGGTAAAAATTCAAAGTCCTTAACTCTAAGATCCTGTGTGATCTGACACCCTGCCATTGGTCTGCACTCACATCCTTCCTCTCTTCTGTGTCCAACTCTTTATCACTATAAACAATCAGATAACACTTTTTACCTCTATTGGAGTTTTTTCCCCTTCTTCTAATTTAGAAGTCCTAAACCATACTGTTGGCTTCATAATGTGTTCCAAATTTTATTCAGGTTAAGATATCTTAAAAGTAAAAGGTAAGTGGGATCACTGGTTTAAAAATCAGAAATTTAGTTGCCTCACAATCTCAACTTTAAAAGTTTTCCTCTTATATGTGCTATTATTTTTAAATTAAAATAATATTAAGCTAGTTTAAGTTCACTTTCAAGTCATTTACTAAACATCAATGCTGAGAATATCTGTGACCAGTGAGTGAACATTATATAATTTCTTTACCTTACAATTACAAGCTGGCACAATCTGATGCATGTCTCAGAAGTAGGAGTGCTGTGTTCATTTATTAAGGGATCAAACAACCTAGTTTTGTACATTTGCTCTTTTTGAAGGAAGTACTTATTAAGAAGGAATCAACAGAATATCACAGGCAGAATTTAAGGAGGATATTCCTGATGAATTTAAGTATGCTAAAAGGATGTCCAGAGCTATGTGTTTTAGGGATACAGAAAGTAGTTTAACTTGTTTCATTTCATACTAGCCCTTAATGAAATAAGGCTAGAGTGACACAAGATTCATTGGATCCATTATGTTCGATCACCAAGATTTTTTAAATATTTCCTTTTCCATTATGATGCCCTTGGAAGGATTTATTCTCTTACATAGACTAGAACCTTCCTAAATACAAAACCCAGAAAGACTTATTGAAATCAATATATATATATATTATTTGATGCAGGGTTGCTGGCTTTTATGTTTAAGATAATAAGTTTTTGAGCAACCAGAGTGTCAATAATATTAAGAAGATGTCATTACATTGCCAAGATAAAATTCTAATTAATTAACTTCAAATAGACAATATTAGAAGCCACATAGAAAGTACTTTAAAAAAGATATGCCAAAAATTGAAAGGTAAAAAATGCATCCTCATTTCAAAGATGTTTACCCTATACTCACAAACACAATTTTTCTTTTGTTTTCTTTTTTTTTTAAATCTTATTTATTTGAAAGTCAGAGTTACAGAGGGGCAGAGGCAGAGAGAGAGAAAGATCTTCCAACATCTTGTTCACTTCCCAAATGGTTGCAACAGCTGGAGCTAAGCCAATCCAAAGCCAGGGCCTAGTGCTTCTTCCTAGACTCTCATATGGGTGCAGGGGCCCAAAGACTTGGGCCATCTTCTGCTGCTTTCCCATGCACATTAGCACAGAGCTGGATTGGAAGTGAAGCAGCCAGACTCAAACCAATGCCCATAAAGGATGCCAACGCTGTAGGCAGCGGCTTTACTCACTACACTACAGTGCTAGCCCTTTCTTTTTCATTTTCTAGAAATAAAATTTACAAACACAATCTTATTAAAGGACATATTCAGTTATTTTTGTCTCAGGAACAAAGAAGAATAAATTACTACAATATTTTCATATGTACTTGTCCAAAATATGAATAGTTTATCAAATTTTTTTAAATTGATTGAAATTATTTATTTCACTTACATTGTGACATTTATGCTTTATATAAAAATGAATACACTGAAACATGTCAGAATGTTAAAGGAATGTTTTACTGGAATACATATTTTGCCAATAAAAATTAAATAAGTTAGTAAATACAGTTTTTATGCTGGCAAAAAAAAAATTTGTCATTTTTAAAAGCAGTCTATACCTAGTTGAAAATAATGATTACTCTGCATGTCCATTAAACCACGTTTGTTAATTGGCCACACCTGCTCTGGCTTTCTGTTCTTTTTTCTTGTTAGTCTATCAATTACTGAGATAAGCTGCTAAAATATTTCATTAAGGAGGAACACTTTTGATTTCTACTTGTAGTTAAAATAAATTGTGTAATATACAGTTCTAAATCATAGTACTAGGTACACTTAAGCTTAAAAATGAGGTGGTAACTGAAAAGTTTATCAATATGTGATGATCCTCATTGTCTCTAGTAAGTGTTGTTTTGAACTAAAGTATAAATACATTTTATTAATTTTGACTAGCCAATTTAATGGTTATTGTCCTGATGTATATTTTCCCTACATTTTATTTTCAACATGGTTTTTAAGTTTTAGGTATGGGGCCGGCGCTGTGGTATAGAGAGTAAAGCCGCCACCTGTGGTGTTGGCATCCCATATAGGTACCAGTTCAAGTTCCAGCTGCTCTGTTTCCTATCCAGCTTTCTGATATGGCCTGGGAAAGCAGTAGATGGCCCAAGTCCTTGGGGCTCTGCACCGTGTGGGAGACCTGGAAGAAGCTCTTTGTTCCTGGCTCCTGGCTCCTGGCTCCTGGCTCCTGGCTTCAGATTGGTGCAGCTCCGGCTGTGATGGCCATCCGGGGAGTAAACCAGCAGATGGAAGACCTCTTTATCTCTCTCTCTCTCGTTCTCTCTCTCTCTCTGTCTCTCTGTAACTCTGCCTTTCAAATAAATAAATAAATCTTTAAAAAATAGTTTTAGATATGCCTCTTTTGAAAAGTGTGTAACCACTGCTAATATTATTTTAAACTTCAATGTGGCAATACAGTCTTTTCGGTACATTTACATATACTATTACATGAATACATGTGGGTTTCTCTCATCATAAAATTATATGCAATATTTTTTCCTTTTTGTATGTTCTTTTTTCTTCTCTTCTATTCCCTTGCAATTACCCCCTCTACTGGTTCAAAACACTGGTCAAAAAACTATAACTCAAGGTTTACTCCTTCCTACCTCCGTGTTTGTAAGTAAAGTTTTATTATAACACATCTATATTCATTCATTAGGTACAGTCTGTGACTGCTTTCACACTAAAGAAACAGAGTTAACTGCTGCAACACACATAAAGCCTATTTATCATCATTCCCTTTATGGGAAAGATATGCTTGTATTTTATATATAATTGAAATTCTACCATAAATTATGAGGGTAAATCAGATTTCATGATCATCAAGTAAAATGCAAAATCTATATTTTCAATCATCTTCCTTCCAGTATAAATTCTACATTTGTACTGCATTTTAACTAGTTTAATGCAATTTAAAGCAACACTACCTTTTTTTAAAAAGATTTATTTCATTTATTTGAAAGACAGAGTTACAGAGAGAGGCAGAGACAGAGAGAGAGGTCTTCTATCCTTTGGTTCACTCCCCAGATGGCCACAGCGGCCACAGCTGAGCTGATCCGAAGCCAGGAGCTAGGAGCTTCTTCTGGGTCTCCCATGAGGGTTCAGGGGCCCAAGGATTTGGGCCATCTTCTACTGCTATCCCAGGCCATAGCAGAGAGCTGGATCGGAAGAGGAGCATCCAGGCCTAGAACCGGCGCCCATATGAGATGCAAGCACTTCAGGCCAGGGCTTTAACACGCTGTGCCACAGCACTGGCCCCGCAACACTACCTTTTAATAATAATTGTCAGTCATTTTAGTAATTATTGTTATGTTCTCTGACATTTATCATTATCTTTCTCTTCATTTTTGCATACATTGCCTTTTATAGTAAATTTATTTCTTGCTGAGGTATAAGCAGAAGTAGCTTTGCTGTTAATGGTAAACTTTTTTCTAATTTTCAGTTTTGTTTATTTGAAATGTCTTCATTTTGCCCTAGGTTTTGAAATGTAATTTTTGCTGGATATAGAATTCCAAATGACAGCTAGTTATCCTTAGCAATTTGAGGATAGTAGCTCTAGTAACTCTATGTTGACTGAATTCCTGGTTGAGAAACTGGATTTGATCGAGAAGTAAACTGTTAGTCCAAAAATTGTCCCTAATTCTCTAGAATAACAAATTGATGAATGCTAGAACTCCCTTTGATCCCTGTGGATTTTCAGCTCTCAGATTTTCCATCCTTGTCTCCATGCTGTCTTCTGGATAATTTCTTAAGCTCTATTTTTCCAACTTATGATTTCTCGTGTGTATAATATACAAACTCCTAATTTTCATGTCTAATCAATTTTGAATTCTTCCTTCCTAGAAGTCCTGTTGGTTCATTTAAAACAGTTTATGCTTATGCTTTTATTCTATATTTTAAAAACATAAGGTATTCTTATTTGTATTTTATATTTAACAATTCAATAAATAGGGTCTTTATGAATTTGGTTCTATCTTTTGTTAGTTCATCTGATTTTTACATGCATTCTTTATGCATTTATTATGATGTTTTTTGTTTTATACGTTTGTTCTTTTGGTTATTTTGGTAGTGAGTTTATATTCCTTGGCAAAGTTTCAGTTTGAGTTCTTTGAAGCCTAGATTGAAGGTCCTATCCCTCAGAGAAGATTTGCATTTGCTTCTTTTAAATGCTTTTTCAGTTTCACCAATCAATCAGGAGCTTTTGAAAACTGTGTTCATGTCATGAGCATACACGTGAGCATATGTGTATGTGAGGACACTACCACATAGTGTGATTTCTGGTCACAAGTGCATGTGAAGGCTGGCCCATGGCCACTAATTCCCAGAATAATATTCTCCTCCAAAAACCCAGAGCCAAGACAAACTTCCTTGCTGTCTGGCCCTTCCTGATTGTCTGATTTATGTAGAAGGCTCTGATCTGAGCCCTGCCCTGCAAAGACCTAAAATTTTGTCTTATGTCCCTAGGGCATGAACATTGAAACCAAAGCTCCAGGTCACTAGGAATCAGAATATGCTCCTAAAGCAGCCTGTGGTTCAAGTGTGTGTGTGTGTGTGTGTGTGTTTAATTGAAGAAAGTATAACTATGTATAGTCTAAGCCATCTTTTTTTTGCCTGTTGCACAAATTATATAATTGTTCTCCAACTCTAGGCTTTTCTATAGGTGTATACAGGGAAATAGTATGAACTGTAAACGAACACTATTCACACTGACTAAACCATCCAGTCAGGTCGTATTTCCAGATTGGCTGAGTCTTGATGCTGTTGTTCAGAATTTGAGGCTGTAATGCATCTATCCATCTTCTCCACAGTAAGTACATAACTTGACATTTCAGAATTGATTTTAGATTAATTATCTCAATAAAACTGAATCTAAGATTCAAAGGCAGGTGTTTTATAGTTTCCAAAATATCTTTGGGATTTTTGAAGGCTGTATCTGATCTGATTTCTCCTGAGTGTGAAATCCCTGTCATTCAAGCAGCCGTTGCCAAATACCATAACAGACTTTGTAAATTTTGGAGAACTTTTTCTCTTTTTAAACTGCTAACTTGGATGTAATATACCTAAATAAGTACAAGCATTGATTGCTACTTTTCACATTTTCTTTTCAACTATGATTTTAGCCAAACTTGCTAAAACACAGAAGTAAACATGTACACTTAGCTATATATATGATAAACTTCTAAACATGTACACTTGGATACATATGCTTTATCAGCAAAGCCATTTTCATTTCTAACTTTAAAATGTTCCAGGACAAAAAAAAGTATAAAAGAAAAAACATAAAAAAACAGGTAATCTAAGGTGGAATTAGGATGATAGATTAAGCTCTTAACTGAATGGTTATGAGACAGTTGCTTGTGCTGGGGAATGAGGATTTCTTCTGCATTGAATGGAATTATAGCATAAGCTAATTATTCATTGTAAATGTCTTAAGAGATGATATTTGCCAGACTGTAAAGTAGCCAGTAGACTCTGGCTCAGATTCGATGATGGTGATACAGGGATTATAAAATGACAGCTCTTTAGTGGAGAAAAAATAATTTTGGATTTTCTTTCTTCCTGTGTTTTCTTTATTTAATTACCTCAGTGTAACTTTTTTCTTTTAAAAACTTGAATATTTTTGATTTTGTCCCTTCTCCAAATGGCTACTTTACAAATCAAAACACATATAAAGCAGAGAAACTAACAATAAATACAGAAATTAAGAGAGAAAGTATTGCATTAACCAGCAAAGAAGACATAAATTAAAATAAGCCAAATTATTCTCCTTCTAGTAATAGCTTGAGTATTACAAAAGTTATACTAAGAATTTTTATGATAGTAGTTTTCTGAAAATAATGTAAGTATGTATACATATATATAATTTTACAAAATACAAAAATACTGATGCAAATAATCTCCTCATAAAAAAGAACAAGTGAGGTTTTTTTTTACCCTAACAAATTTCCACTCTTAAAAATTTCTTTCCTATTTGAACAGATTAGTAAAATCTATAATTCATAAATTGTTGTTTTTTTCATTTAATAGTGGTTAACTATTAACAATACAAAAATACAGTTTTAACAATTAAAACCACATGTAGGAATCATGCACTCTACAAACATTTTACATCAGATAAATGTTCTTATTGTGTAAATCTGTAATGTATTTAATATTTTGTATCTCTTAAATAAAGAACTAAATCAAGAAGAACAGCAGAAACTAGCATCACAAGTTTAATATATTTTATAATATAGAAATATATTTATACAGCACATTTCAAGAATAATAGACTCCATTTCTTATTCTCTCCATGGTACACTATTATTAAAATATATTATTTAATGTACCCCCAAAATAGGTGTCAAATTTTCTTAAGATAAACTGTATTTCAAAACAACATTGTGATATACCTGAATTATGAACAAATCAATAATGTTTTTGAAGCCAGTGATAATACAACTTGTTTGAAATATTCAAAAGAGTATTCAATTAATGATGCTCAACAAATATTTCAGATGAACCGTAACAACCCAACCATGGAACCACTATAAGTAGCAGGTTAGGAATTTAAAAATCATTCTTCAACAAGTACTTTGTGTTTAAAACTGCCTTAAATGGCATTCCATTAGAGAGGGAAAATAAATTAATTTCAGAGGGAAGAAAATACACACACACACACACACATACACACACACCAGAACCTTCCCATTTGGAATTATATGTGCATGGAAGCACGTTTACAAAATCTTTTTACAAAATAAGGTTTTCCTTGAGCTCATTATCAAAGATATGAAAAATAGATTACAGCTGTTCTTTCAAAATGGAAATTCTGTCAAAGCCATGCTGGGATTTTTTATAATTTCCTCCAGTTTAGTTTCAGTGCTTTTACCCCAAATAAAATCCCTTGCATCACATCAATCAACAAACTCAGAGAGCTAAAGAATATGACCATGTGTTGGCATCTTCTGCTCCAGCACTTTTTCTGCATGCTGTGTCTGTGGATAGGGAAGAGCATACATAAATGTTTCTTTATTTTGGACAAAGTTTTTAAATTTGAAAGAATCTGCAGCAGTAGTGTTCTAGATAATAGACATACATGATTTATTTGAGGTAAGAAGGTTGTACTACAATTTTTTAGTGTTAACTTGAAAGTTATAGACACAAGCTCAGGCCTGTCTCCATAGAATTCCTCAAACTTTGAGCTTCTTGCAAAATCGACTGTCTGCAAGCCAAAAAGGAACATGCTCCTACAGTTACACCAATTCTGTTAAAGCAAACAGTTATAACAATTTTGTGCAACCTTTCAGTTTCTATGTTCTGGCTACTGTTTGTTTATTCAAATCCAGTTCAACATTTCATTGTATCTAATGAAGCAGAAAGTCTCAAAGAAAAACTTTTTATTCAAGCATTTTTGTTTGGGTTGCTATCTTGTTAGCTTTTTTTTCTAAATAAATACTCTTCACAATTTTGATTGGCACATACAACTATATGCATCCAATGTCCTTCAATGATATTAAACAGTCAAAGAAGTTCTGTTTAAGCTCAGTAAATTGTATAAAATTTGTATTGGAAAAAATGTTGAAATGGAATTGAACTGCACTCAACATATCTCATTGAAAGAGTGATCTACTGTATAATGTAGTGATCTATAAAGTAGATTTTACTGATAAGGTATTCACAAAGGAGAATATATACCTTTAAATAAATAGAAATGAATATATACATGATATTGTACATAAGAAGAGATGAAATGAATCAGACTAATTTTTTAAAAATTCTCCTTTTGTCTGAAAGTATGCTTTTTATTGCAGTCATAAACCTTAATACAGATCTTTCTGTTGCTAATATTATTGTAACACTAGTGGCAGCCACATGAGCGTACTACCATATTTCTGTATTTTTTCAAAATAACATTGGAGCTGTCATCAAAATATAAAACAGATATGGCATTTAATTTGGTGGGTGCACAACAAGGCTTTGGTACGTGGTCAGGAAACATCAGATGAACCTGGGAAAGGAAAAAAAATATTTTTAGAAATAGGGTAAACATTTTGCTCCCAGCTTTACATATGCTTGTCCTATTACATACCAGACACACCCTTATGCTGATCATCCTTCTCCCACTTAAGCTCAATGGCTAGGTTTGAGTAAAGGATTGGTCATGAAGGATATATTCTTAAGTACTGAAACCAAATGTCAACCCACTAGTTCTAACTATGTCCTACAAAATAAGAAAAACTCCCACTATAGATTGTTCAATGGAAATTTTTCTAGGGAAAGAACATGGGAATCAGCATTGAGCGTCTTTTATTTGAAACGGCAACTTCTATTCCCATAATGAGAAATACTAAGATTATAAGTGCAAATCAATGAAGACACACAGTTGGACTGTAGAAAGAGTAGGATCTAGGAATTATTTCTCAAAAGAATAACTAGGCAATAAATCATAAATGTTAGGCCAAATCTTAAGTTTCCATGGCAAAGGAAGGCTAAAATCATAATGAAATAACATCCAGATATAATCCAATACTTGCTTTACAGCAATGATTTCAACTCCTCTCCATAGAACTCTCTTTTTTCCCCCCAGATTGGCTGAAGTCTAACATCATTTTACTTTCTTTCTCCCCTGCCCACTCCCTAAATAACTGCCAAAAAGCAGACTAAGCTAAACCATAAGCAAGAGGCCTAGATATTTCACAAATTGAATATCCATTTCCCTGAAAAAAAAGCTTTTTAAAAAGTGACTGTACATGAAAAGTGGTAGTTAAGTAAAGGGTTGACATTCATTTTGATCAGACTGGCAGTCTGCCTGTGGTTTGCAATAATTGAGCAAGGAGCCACAACATGGTTCCCCCTTTCCCACCCAACTTCGCTGGCCCTTCCCCCAAAGGGGTTTATGGGAAGTCCCACTGATGAGTCTTAAGGGATCTACAAAAGCAAATACAACTCTTGGAGTTTTGGCTGTGCAATGTCCTGGCTGAAATGATATAGGAGTTCTGCATGTGGACAGAAACAGCAGGAAAAATGAGGTGATCTGACATGAACTTGAAATTTCCTAAGACCTCACAAAACTGAAAGTTGGATAGTTTCAGATGCAGCTTGTGTCCCTCATCAGCTTTATCTTCCACAACCCACACATACATGATTGATAACCCCCTTGTTTCAATGGCCTTGGCAACCTCACGATGCAGTTGCTCTGGAAAAAATGGATTGTTCTTGAATGGTTTCTCAAAATATATTAGTCACAAACATGCTTTCCTTTAACAACAAACGACCCTGTTTTCCTGTTTCATGTTCTCAGAACAAGCATAGAGCATGCACAATGCCAGGAAACAAAATCAAGGTTCCCATGTATACTCAAGTTTGCAATAACTTATGTCCTACACTCCAGGGCTGTGATGAAGAGTAGGATATTACTCCAACTTCATGTCTGATTTTCTTAATGTTTGTTTTTCAACACTGCCTTCTATATTAAAGCCTTAAGAGTTTACAATATTTAATTATATACTTAAAAGAAAGAAAAAAAAAGTGAGAGAAAGGGTATGTACTTGATTAAGCTTTTTTCCAGTAAGAAAGCATTGCTTAGCCTAAGGGAATCTTTGATACCGTGTGTGTGTGTGTGTGTGTGTGTCTAAGAAATAAATTCTGCTTGGTCATTGCAAGGACAATGAAAAGAAAAAAAGAAATTTCTGAGAAATCAGGTGGCATTACTGATAAGGTCATAGGTCAATGACAATACTAAAAGATGGGGATTGTGACTGTCTTTTTGAAGGATGAAACTTAAGGTTATCTCTGTATCCAATAAGCTTTTGTGTTAATATGAATTCCCACAGACAAAAAGGAAAGTTAAACTTCTTAGAGGTAGCTCTCACTGATCGAAATTTGGATATTACACATCCATCTTTGCAGACTACCTACTCCTAATCCCCAGAAAAAGCTATCACCTTTCAAAGAATGTTCATATTTACTGATAGCAAACACAAAAGCCGGTCAGAATTTAACATTTCCCATTGAATTTACTCTCTAGGACACTAAACGGTCAATCTCATTGGCCAAGAATCAATAAAAAGGCCATTTGTAAACAACTACCTATCAAAATACATATTTGCTTTTTCTCTGTTTCTTTCTACCCAAAGTTATTTCCAAAGTTCCTAATAATATCCATGTTCCAGTTGCCATAGCTATGCATTTTTAGTGTCTAGCTATTCTGAAGTATTTTTGAAAGTTAATGAATATGCCAATAAAACATTAAGACATTCAAAAATTTGATGTCAGTTTAATGTATCATTTCTTATTCAGGAAGAAACTGGAATACTCCTTCCATTAGCTTTAAATTTTAATAGTAGAGGGAAAAGAAACTTTCTAGAATCAAATTCGTATAAGTTCTAGGAATACTATAATATTGTTGTTTGGGTCATAAGCAATCCGATCAAAAAGAAAGCTTTTTGTCACATCTACTACTCTCTTACTTGCCATTCAGCAAATTCCACTCCTGCCATTGTCTTGATTCTAAAACTGTGTATCCCTCCTTTTCTTGAATGAAAGAGTACTTTAAAAGATACATGGAAATGGGATTAAAGCATAAGTTTGCTTTGCTGCAAAAAGTTTTGAAAACCATACATATTAAGATTCTTCAAAGGTATACAAAACTGCCTATTATGAAGAGCTACTTCATGAATTTCAAAATCATTTGTATCAAAATAATATTGTATTTAATTCCATTTTCCACAAAACTTTTGAGGTACCTTGTACACAGAATTAAAATTTTCATATCAACTCAAACATTAATTTGAAATTGAATCTCACAGTCTAGTATACCATCTAAGAGCACCTCATTTAGTCTTCCGAGAGTGTTTCTATGTCACATCTAGTCACACATGTAAGGTATACCAGACTACTGTTTTCTATACTCATATAATGCCGTACAATTAGAGACCATCAAGTCCTTATATCACTATCTTTGTTCACAAAAATAAAGCTAGGTTACTTGAGATTTAATCACCTCTGAATTCCTGAGATTGTGGAAGACAGAACATGACAAATGGCACCTTATAGATCAAATAAGGAAAACAGGAAGAAGGAGGGAACGATGAATTCTCCATATTACATTGGAAATTTTTAAAATAGCCAAAGATGTTATAGAGCATTATTAAAAATACAGAGTAAAGACGCTCAGTAAAAATTTTGTACAGCTATTAATCAATGTTTTTGCAATGATTATTAATGAGTTACTAGTCCAAAAACAGTCTTAGGGACCTGTATGGTTATTCATACATACTAAAGAAATCAGTACAGAATGACCACTCATGGGAGTATTCCAACATTCCAGCTAAAACCTTCCCCATTAATAAACCAGGTTACATGATTATGTTCACAGTTGTTACTTCAGCTACATAAGATGACATGAGAGACTGAGAAAGAAGATAATCTGTTGATAGCTGCAAATAGATGCTTTTTCTGTAGAAGAACTTTTTATTGTAGTTTAATTACAATTTTCAGTCTTACAAAAACAAAACATACCAGGGTCTGAACTATCGCATGGTTGGTGGCATTCATGTGAGCATTAAGTGGAAAAGAGCACTCTCCATCACAATAAAATGCAGCATATCCTTCTGGTGCTATAATCCAGTCCTAAAATGCACACCACAAAAAAGAGAGAGAGAGAAAAGAAGTCACTAAAAGAATAATAATTCTTAAAGAATATTCAAATATATTTCATATGAACAGGTTTCCTTTCTTAGTCTAACAATTATTTTAATAGGACAGCCTACTCTTTACTTAATTTTTAATTAATGTTTACAATAAAAGTGTAAGTACTTTAACAAGAAATTGCCCTCTCTAATTTCTCCCAAGAGATTGCTATGTAAGATATTCATAGTACTAATTCGTAGTATTTATGTATTCATAAATAAAATTGCTATCATGGAATAACATTCTAAATATTGTTTAAACAGGAAATGATGACCTCCTCCAGAAAGTTCAAATGAACCAGAAAGGAAAAGGAGAATAAACTTAATTGAGATAATTCACATTACTTCTTAATAACTCATTCTTGGTTTTAGAAGTCTGACAACCTTCTAAAGCTTTATTATTTGTTCCAGGTGCTATTTTTCTCTTCATTCATGCATTAATCTTACAGTTTCTTTAGAAGAAATGAATTAGAGCAAATTATTGAAAATTGTACATGAAAAGTTTTAGGAACCTAAAAAATTGGCAAATGGAGTGTTTACCCTGATTTTTCCCCTAAAGAAACAAAACTTGGCCATACTTAATAGTTATTATCCATGCTGAAACTTCACCATAAGTTTTGAAAAATATTTGTATTTTAATATTATTTGTCAAGAAATTTAACATATTGGAATCTATTATAATGGAATACTAGAAGAAATCTAAAGTTTCATCTTAAACTGTCACTAGATAAAGCCATTAACAACCAATTCTTTCCTTGCCCCATATGAAAAGCATAAATAAGACAATATAATTTTTAAGTTCAAGGCAAAAATATGTTTCTCTGCATGTAAGCCTCATGACAGAGGTGTTCATTTAAGGTTTCTAATTCCTACACTGCTAGTTGGAGCTTTAAGAGAACTAATGGAGTTTCTTGTAATAATCTAAAAATTTTCTATTTCTAATAAAATGAATAGTTTGAGATATTTAAGTAACAGCATCTTTTTTAACTTCCTAAATATCATAGGGTTATATTTTTCTTCAGCATAGTTGTTTTTAACTGAAAACCTACTTATTATAGTTCAGTGGTAAAAGAAAATAGAGAAATGAAAATGACATGGTTAAGCCATATATTAAACAGTTATGTCAAAATCATAGAGCATTGCTTTGAAAGGATGGCTCATCAAAATTTTATGTAAAGCAGAAAGGAAGCACCTATGCTGACTGGACTTTCTTACCTGCCACCCCAGATCCCGGAAGCTCACATACAGTTCGTGCTTCTTACAGGCTTGTTTTTGTTCACTGGTATTATAATCTGAAGACAAAAATCACATTTTAAACAAAGAGCTGCTCATCAGGTTTGTATTACTTCTCTTGTGGAATCACTGATAGGAGTTTTTAATTGTTGGTTATATTGATGTTTGAATTTTAAAGCTATGGCCACTTATTAACCATGTACCCATCAGTCCAGCCACTTGTTCTGAGTGCCTTATTCTATAAAATGGAGAAAGTGCCATTTGCCTTGTGGAGTTGTAGCATGGATTCTGCTGGACCACCTATATGACAGGGCACAGCCTGGTGCCTCCTATTCAACTACCAGCTGTTCAATGGATGCCCATTTTTTCGATTCACTCATTATAGTGTTACTTAATATATCCATACATATTAAGTATTAAACAGTGTTTTTAACCTCTTCCATAAGGCAGATTCTTGGATCACCCTTAGTTGAAAATAATATTTTCAAATACAGGATTCTCTAAGTGGGATTTTTAATCATCTCCCTCCCCAAAAAATTCATTTCCAACAGTAGAATTTTCCATTCCTGACTGGACACTATTGCCCACAGAAGAAAAAAAAAAAACTAAATAAAAGACAAACACCCAGGAATCAAAATACTCTTTTTTTTTCCATTTTCACTCTTACATCGATACTGTCACGAAATCTTACACAATCCTTAAAATAGGTCCAAAATCGATTCATTTGCACAGCATTCATCATTGAGTCTGGTCCAAGCTACCATCATCCTTGGATTACTGTAATAACCTCATTACCATTCCACCTGCTTCCATCAATGCTGCTTTACAACAAAGCAGCCATGGGACTTCTTAATTGTCACTCCTCTGCAAGAAGTCTCCCTGTGGTCCCCATATCACAAACAGTATCTTCACAGTGATTGCAAGGCTCGGTGGGACTTGGTCTCATTGCCTCTGACTCATTTCCTGTTACTCTTCCTCTACTCACCTTGATCCAGCCACATCTCTTAGTCATTCTCGGATAGTTGGACTTGCTCCCACCTTAACATATTTAATCTGACCAGGTCTGTCACTGAAAATGTTCTTTCCTTGGGCATCTTACTGGTTAAGTTCTACATCTTTTCAATGAGGTTTTCACTGACTTCCCTATTTAATACTGCAAATCTCAGTCGAATAGTATTGATTTCTCTCACTCCGTTTTTTTTTTTTTTGCATTTATTGCCTTTTGAAATGTTACGCAATATATTCATTCATTATATGTATTGCTTCATATCAATTTCCTACCACTAGAATGTAAGCTCCACAATGCCAGGAATCCTGTTTGTTACTATTTATTTCACTGATATATCTTAAATGCCAGGAGCAGTACCTGGCATGCATTAGACATTCAATAAATATTTGAGGAGTTAATGAACAAATCTGCCACAGTATTCCACAAATGACTTTAAGCAAAGAAAATATATTATTTCCATTACATATTTTGGAATGTAATCTTAAATACTAATAACCTTTTATAATTGTTTAAAAGAATTAGGCATAAAGTAGAACCTAATCTTGGATCTGGAATAAAGTAAAATAATGATGAAACACAGAACTCTGCAGAACATTTTTATATGTTGTCCTCTCCAGAATTTGTTCATTTTTTTACAAATAGCATTATAAAAGCTAACCCACTTTGACTATTACTTATTTCGTGGAATATTTATGTCAGAGTGTCACATTCCAGTTCAATTACCCCCAATCTCTAATGAGAATGTGGGCACATCAGAGATCAAAGGGACTCATCCCAGCAGACCCTGTCATTATTACTTTAATGGTTACTTCAACTTTCCATGAGTGGAGAAAAACAGGTAATAATTAAGCCTTGTACTGATTTTTTTTTACTTTTAGCTCAGTTATTCCTTTGAAAAATTACTTTCATTAAAGAAAATTAAATAAGTAGATAACAGAAAATGATGGAAAGGCAATTCATTTGAGACTCAGCATTTTTTCCTCAGGAAACTTTTCCATCAATTGAATATCAGAATAAAAAGTTTACTCTTTGCATATTTTGTGTATTTTAACAGAAAATATGAAATGGAAATATTCTCTGTACAATATTTAGGGGAAAGAAATAATTGAGTTGATACTAGTTTGATTCCCTAACTTCCTAATATTCAAAACAGAAAAAAAAATCAGATATGCATCAGACAAGGGGTCAGAAAACTTTTCATTTAAAGAGACAGACTGACATTAAATATTTTAGGCTAAGCAGTCTCCCTTGCAGAAACCCAGCTTTCCCATTATGGCTTGAAAGCAGCAATTCACAATTTGCTAATGCAAATGCATGACCATGTTCTTTTTCAAACTTTGGAAAACTTTGGGCTCCACAAAAGGAGGCAATGGGTAGATTTACTTTGCCAACACCTGCATTAGACATAATGGGATTTTTTAAATGTAATTATGTTTTATCTACTTGGGAGATGGACACAGAAATAGATAGATGCAGAGACACAGCAAACACCTGCAGCAGCCAGAGGATCTGTGAATGGAATTCAGATCTCCCATGAAGATAGCAAGAACGCAATCACTTGATCACTGCTGCTGCCTCCCAGGTCTGCACTGGCGTGAAGGTAGAGTCAGGAGCCTGAGCTGGGCATTGAACCAGGTACTCCAACATGGGATGCAGGCTTTTCTTTCCGTTTCTTTTCTTTTTGATGCAGTCATTTAATCAATGCCTTTACCACGAGAGTAAAATAACTACCCCTTGTAATGGTTATTTTTATTCATTCATGCTACTTTTAATTTAAAAATATTTTAATAAAACACTGTAGCCAATAACATATATAAGTATATATGAAAAGCTGTAAACTGTATATATATACATATATATATACATAATGTGTGTGTATAGTTATTTGAATTCTAACTTTATAAAAAAAGAATCAACATATATCTGTCCCATCGATGTAGGTTTTCATTAGGCAAAGTGGTATAAATAATGTAACATCACATAAAGTTAATGAGCAATGAAATTTATAACAGAATCTGGCTCCAAGAGTCTGATTTCATAGAGCATCAGGGCTACGCTTATTCTGTCAGAAATAAAAATTACTGGACACTGGGTGAAGTAAATATTGTACCTAAACCAGCAAAATTTGCAGTTAGGTGTACCATAAATGTTTAGCCGAATGAGTTGCGGGAAGGAGGGCAAGAAAATTAGTTATATCTTTAAATATTGATTGGAATCAATTAGGAGATTAAAATGAAAGACATAGATCTGCCATTGATGAACCTGTCTATAAATGAAAAGTAATACCAGGAATGACTAAATTGTTCTATCGCCACAGTGTACACTAGAAAAATTATGCTAACATGCCTTAGCCATAACGCAGGTGTTAGAAATCAGCATTTATAGGCCGGCGCCGCGGCTCACTAGGCTAATCCTCCGCCTCGCGGCGCCGGCACACCGGGTTCTAGTCCCGGTCGGGGCACCGATCCTGTCCCGGTTGCCCCTCTTCCAGGCCAGCTCTCTGCTGTGGTCAGGGAGTGCAGTGGAGGATGGCCCAAGTGCTTGGGCCCTGCACCCCATGGGAGACCAGGAGAAGCACCTGGCTCCTGCCATCGGAACAGCGCGGTGCGCCGGCCGCAGCGCGCCTACCGCGCCGGCCATTGGAGGGTGAACCAACGGCAAAGGAAGACCTTTCTCTCTGTCTCTCTCTCTCACTGTCCACTCTGCCTGTCAAAAAGTAAAAAAAAAAAAAAAAAAAAAATCAGCATTTATCTATTTTTTCTCTAAATGATAATAATATTGGGAAATCACTGTCAAAAACTGAAAATATTGTTGACTTTTTTTTTGACAGGCAGAGTGGACAGTGAGAGAGAGAGACAGAGAGAAAGGTCTTCCTTTTCCGTGGGTTCACCCCCCAATGGCCACTGCGGCGGCTTGCTGTGGCCAGCGCACTGTGCTGATCCGAAGGCAGGAGCCAGGTGTTTCTCCTGGTCTCCCATGCAGGTGCAGGGCCCAAGGACTTGGGCCATCCTCCACTGCACTCCCGGGCCACAGTGGAGAGCTGGACTGGAAGAGGGGCAACCGGGACAGAACCCGGCGCCCCGACCAGAACTAGAACCCAGTGTGCCAGCGCCGCAGGCGGAGGATTAGCCTATTGAGCCACAGCGCCGGCCTTGTTGACTCTTTTATGCAAATTAATTTATGGCCAATTTCTAGACACAGTGTAAATTTAATCTGTTTTAGTATCATTTAAAAGTGCTATTTTGAAATAAGCATTTGGTACAATGCCTAAGTTGTCACTTGGGATGTCCACACTCATATTGGAATGATTGGTTCAAGTCCCATCTGCTTCATTTCAGTTCCAGTCTCCTGCTATGGTGCAACCTGGGAAGCAGAGATGATAGTTTGAGTACCTCAGCCCCTGCCACCCACGTGGGAGACGCTTACTGAAGTCTGGACTTTTAGCTTTGCTGTGGCCCAGCCTGGGCTGTTGTGGGCATTTGAGGAGTGAGCGAAAGGATGGGAGATATCTTTTGTTTCTCTGTCTCTCCACCTTTCTAATGATATGAAAATAAACAAATATATTTTTAATTTAAAAATGTTTTTTTTTCACAGAAAAATTCCATTGAAGTAAAAAGAAGTGTATCTTACTTGTTGAATATTATGGTTAGTGGTGCAATAAGTCTGTGATTATAGAATGGACTGAAAGTATAATTTTGCAAAAATTATAGAAAAAGAAAGGAAGGAAAGGGATTGAAAGAGGGAGGGTGGGAAGTATGATTATCTTCCTAGAATTGTACTTATAAAAAACATGAATTCTGTTCTCTGTATATTAATAAAAATAAACAATAAATTAATAAATACTGTACTCATCTGTGAAAAAATTATTGAGATCTACTAAGGTTTTTAGTGGCTTGTACACTATTTCATGGAAAAAACAGAGACTAACCTCTCTGTGAAAGGGAAAACAGTTGATTAATCAAGCCTAGAAAACTCTATAAGACAACATAGGTTTCTTTTGCTTCAAAATATTATATGTTCTTTACAGTATAAAATAAAGACATATCCAAAAAGAAAAATCCAAAATAGAATTTAATATTTAAGCCTGACAACAGCCTAAATGAACCAGATATGATTAGAAACCATTATATCAAAGCAAAGAGGAATTATTCCGCACTCTCAGTTCCCGAAGGGAAAAGAAGGAAAAAACAGAACCTACAAAATTATAACAGAAGACTTTGTTTATAGAAAATGGAAATGACATGTAAATGAATGCATGAGGTTAGAAGTAAATAAAAGTATGATTCATACTATAATAGTTATTCAAAGATGTAATTCAATAATGTAAATTTTAAAATGCCCTTAGTGGTAGAGAAATTTATGGTGAACTCAAAAACAAGAAACAATTTCACCCAAAGATGAGGAGTTTTAATATACTATTGCTACTCTAGTCTAACAGTCATTTTCCATATCCAGTAAATTACTCTTTGAATTTTTGCAGAGTCTGGTATAACTATTATTATTTATCTATGTAGGAATATTTATGTTTCTCTGGTACAAATTGTGTAAGATACCACAAAATATTAATTATCTAATCTGTTTGCTTATTTCTACATAGCAAAAAACTCACGTACATGAATCCATTAATATCTCTCCTTAGAATTCATTGACCTAAAAATTCATCCAGGAACCTAAATTTCCAGCTGTGTTCCAGACATCTCTAGATGAAAGCTTCCCTTATGCGCCCTACCCACTATTTCTCCTTCTGAAGCATCCTCTTTCAATGTTCACTATTTTGGTTAACGGAATCATTAGTCACCTGGGGGCCCATACCAGAAAAGTTAGTACATTTCTTGATTTTCTTTCTTCATTGTTCAGATTCTACATTAAATAAGTCCATAAGGCCCCATTAACTGACTACTACAATATTCTAGTCTAGATAGTCCTTTGCACTCTTGGCTACCTTATTCTTTCTTAAATCCTCCTCTAGTAGTTTTGAATCCTGACATAACATTTCATCTTAGCTCTCCTCTGAACTCTGACATCAATGACATTGAGTTAGATTATTTGTGATTTGGTTCATACCTAATTTTTTTTTACCTGGTATTATACTCATTTCAATAAGAATGTGTCATACCCCAGTCATTCCACACCAGAACACGGCTTTATAACTATGCATACCCATTTGAAATGGCTTAATCCACTCCTCTATTTCTTTCTTTATTTTAACATTTTTAAAATTTTATTTATTTTCATTTTATTTGAAAAGCAGAGACAAAGACAGACAGAGGTCTTCCATTTGCTGACACAGTCACTAAATATCCACAATAGCCACAGAAGCAGGATCCCAGAACTCTACCCAGGTATCTCACTTGGACAGCAGGAACTCAAGTACTTGCTTCATCAGCTGCTGCCTCCCAGGGTGCTCATTAACAGGAAGAGAGGTCAGAATCAGAGTTCAATTCAAAACAGACACTCTGATACAGAGTGTGGGAGTCCAAAATGATGACAAACTATTGCACCAAATCTCCTCCCTACATGCCTCCATTTTTGGAAAATTTTGTATTTTTTTCTCATTTAATTCCTTTATGACTTGTCCAATAGTATACAATTGATAACTAGTAGATCAAGTATTAGATAATATATAAATATACAGATAGATAGAGATACCTAACTACATTTTATGCACCAAAATAATTGTGATTTTAGCAGTTTCCAAAATTTTGCCTGATTCAGGATACCAATATCATCTTTCAATGTTGCTATAAAAATCATGTGCATTAGAAATACTATCACATGTGCCTCATTGCAGGATTTTCAGTACAGCATCAGTTTTAAGAACCCTAATTTGGAAATAACCAAAATATTTTAGGAGTTATATGATTAAATAAATTTATTCTAGTACAATTAAATATGTTACAACACCTAAAAAGAATGAAGTAACACTATTTGGTGTATGACTAAGACTTTTTTTAAGATTTTAATTTATTTGATAAGTAGTTATAGAAAGAGAGAAGACAGAGAGAAATGTCCTCCTTACACTGATTCACTCCCCAAATGGTTGCAATGGCCAGAGGTGGGCCAATATGAAGCCAGGAGCCTCACCAAGGTCTCCCATCCATGTGCAGGGGCCCAAGCACTCAGACCATCTTCCACTGCCCTCCCAGGCCACAGCAGATATTTGGATCAGAAGAGCAGCAGCCAGGTCATGAACTAGTGCCCATATGGGATGGCAGCACTGCAGGCAGAGGCCTAGCCCACTGCATCACAGCTCTACCCCCTAAGACAATTTTTAAAACACATGAAATATATCATTCATGTAATCAAAAACACATAATAAAATATATCCAGCCTCAAAAGAATTGTATTATGGAGGGCTTAGTTTAGAAGCATATATACCAGGTTGACATCAGTCTATCAGGGTAATCTATCATGGAAGGATCAGGTGAACAATGGAGAACAATTAGTATTTTCTGATCTTATTGTCTTTACATACTGGCTAATAAAAACATTCTAAGAAATAATTCCAGTTAATTCTATTTTCATATTTTGGTTCTTATTTTGGTTTAATCTGTTTTTCCAAGAAGTATGGATTTATATTGCATGCATTAGGCAAGAGGTGGTACCTATCAAAGATGAGAAAAAGTGCATGTTTCAATTTTGGTACCTACATGAATGACTTAGCCTTAGAAATCATCATGGATTTACACAGGCCCACCATATGTGTGGATCTACTTCCAAAGTGCCTTAGTGTCAACCATGCAACATCACTCTTTTCTAACAGGTTGGTGCTGAGCCCAGAATTTCCATTTGCCCTGTTAGTTCTTCCAGATTCCAGCTTTAAAAAGATGTATTATTTATTTATTTATTTATTTGAAATAGTTACATAGAGAGAGAGAGACATAGAAAAAGAAATCTTTTATCCACTTATTGACTTGCCAAATGGCTACAACAGCTGGGCATAGACCAGACTGAAGCCAGGATGTTGGAACTCTATCTGGGTCTCTCACATGGGCGCTAGTGGCACCAATATTTGGGCCATTCTGCTGCTTTCCCAGGGACATTAGAGGAAGCTGGATTGGAAATAGAATAGCTGGGAATTGAACCAAGGCTCATATGGGACACCAGTGTCACAGTCAAAAGCTTAACCTGCTGCACCATGATGCAGTCCCCACCTTCCAAATTCTGAATAGTCTATTATTTTTAGCACTGCCATAATACTTAGGACAGCATCATGTTCTGTAGGATCTTTAAAAATTTAAGAAATCAAGTGCCTTTATATGACTCAGAGTAGCTTAAATTCAGCAATTATATTCCTTTCCTACCTCCCACACCCAAATTCAAAGAAATACTCATTGCCTTCTTAAATTAGGCAATGTTTAAGTTACTTATTAGAAAGAGAGAGACAAGGAGGCCTTCCATCTGCTGGTTTATACCCCAAATGCCTGCAACAGCTAAAATGGTCCACATTGAGGCTGGGAGTCCAGAACTCAATCTGGATCTCTCACATGGATGGCAGAGACCCAATTACATGGGCCATCACTTGCTGCCTACCACAGTGCATTAGCTGGAAGCTGAATCAAAAGCAGAGCCAGGATTTAACCTAGTGACATTTTAACCATTGCAGCAAGTGATCACTGCTGCTCAACTGTCTTACCGAAAGTCTGACAAGGAGCTGGCAGCTTTTAGGGAGCAATGGTTTCATGTATATTCAATTGAAAAGTGAGGTTATTTTTTCACATACAATTACCATACTACTTTGTTTGACAAATATTTTGAAGGCTCCCACTTTGTGCTAGCCATTGTTGTAAAGCTCTCATAGGAGTGTGGAACAAAAGGAAGTCAGCCATATAAATAGTTGAAGTCGGAAAGAAATGGGGTAAAGACAGAGAGAATGAGGGAGCTTTGACTTCTCCCTCACATGTTTGAGACTTTCAGCATTTGATAATATGCTTGGGAGGAAATGTCATCAGATGAACATTAAATACTACTCTCCTCTCTAACTCTCCCAAACCACTCTATCTTAGTCATAGACTCTTTGCACAATATTTTATTGTAAAGTCTGGTACTACTACAGCATTTGTTATTGATATTTGGATAATTTTAAAATTTAGCTGGCATTTCAAGTCTCCTAAGTATCAAATTTTCTATTTATAATAACATTCCCTTTCCTTAGACCTCTGTCTTTTAGGCCAAATCCTGTGAGACTTTTCCCAGTCTGCTTGATTACTACCTATTGAAAGGTTAAGTCTCACAGACACAAACCAGCTACTTTCTTTCTTCTTACTATCAAAATATGAATGTGCTCCAAAACCATCTACCACATATTTCACAGAAATGGTTGCCAATGACAAACTTTTAAAAAGAAAATATTGGCCTATATTAAAATAATTTTGTACTCTAAATGGTGTTAGGAAACTGGTGAAAAGTTCTGTGATTTCTCTCCATGTGTTTTATTCATCTATGGTTAAAGACTTACATTTGTTGCTTGTGGTCAGGAAGAGAAGATAAATAGAGTTAACCAATTGGGAAAAGGACTTTGATTTCAGTTACTGAAACGCCTCTGCCAGAGTAATTATGAGCTTTCATAAGCAGTATATGACATACTTCTTGCTTTGTAATTTCCTCAAAAATTATTTACTCTTCTATTCAACATTTAGCAAACCTTTCTCTTAATGCAGTCTGCTACATTAAATTAAAAACATTTCAACCGAACTCAGAACCATTCTACATGAAAAGAAAAATATACAAGTTTGACAGGCCAGTATTTACAAGGAAGAAAAGGTCTTAGAAATTTATTTTTCTCCATCTTTCATATTAAGCAATTAGAAGGTTTTGCCAAACTAAATACCTTGTGAAGTCTTTACAAAATAGCGTTGTAATAAGGCACTAATGTCATGTTTCGCTTTTAAGTTAAAGAGGTGATTAAATATCTATGTTGGAAAATTATTTTAAAACATCACTTTAATGTAGCAATTAAATCAGTGTAATGTAATTCCATATAGAAATCATCCCTCCTTCTGTTGCTATATGTAGCAAAAGAACTTCTTTCTGACATGATGCTCCTGATATACTGCAGAAGGCTCTTATGAATTCCACTTAGTATTTTTGTTGGAAGTCTCAGGTGTAAAACAAACCATGTTTTTTTTTTCTTTTATTTGTAACCTTGCCTTACCAAAACAATCATATCTACTTGATTAATAAGTAGCTGCTATATGCTTTCAAGCAATATGGAAAAAATGAAGATCTTAGGAATAATGGCAAAGGCTGTTTGAAAATAGATTTCTGGGGGCTGGCATTGTCAAGCAGCTAGTTAAGTTGCTTCTTTTAATATCTACATCCCATATTGGAGTGCTGGTTCTAGTCCTAGCTGCTCAGCTTCTGATCCAGCTTCTCTCTAATGCACCTGGGAAAACAGCAGAGGATGGCCCAAGTATTTGTCCCCCTCTGATTCATGTGGGAGACCAGGGTAGAGTTTCTGATTCCTGGCTTCAACCTGGACCCGACCTAGCTGTTGTGTCCATTTGAGGAGTGAACTAGCCAGTGGAAGATAATTTCTTTCTCTCTCTCTCTTTCAAATAAATAAATACATACATACATACATACATACATAAATCTTTTTGAAAGGAGGAAATTAGAATTCTGTAGTAATCTTGTTTTTTCTGTGCACTAGCTAGTCCATTGAGTCTGGTGGGGTACTATGCATATGAAAGCATCAACACAGAAGAATTTACAAATACACAAACAAGTTATATTAAACTGGGATTTCTGAGATAACTTTCTACCTTCAATTTATTTTTATAAAGAATAGTTTCTTGGAATAAAATGGCCATCCTTTCCTTCTAAGAACAGCTTATTAAAATCTGCTCGTAGCCTGGATTAACAAGATTCTTCTTTGTATGAATAAAATAACATAAATGCCTTCTAATCAATCATAATTTTACCTCTTTTTCTATCACTGGAGAGATTAAACTGCAAGGATATTGTCATAAATTGTGCATTTGAGATATTTTGTTGAAGGATTTTCTTTATCTATGTGTATGGAGACAAACCCAAAGCAAATTACCTAGGTAATAACTCTCCATGTAATTAAGGTAAATATAATATTACTTCTCATGCAATCTATCCTGCTTCTATTTTCAAAAAGAATGTGAGTGCATATTTCCCATTTAAGTACTAAAGAAAGGATTTTATGCTAAATTTACCTGCTTGGCCATCCATATTTGAGAGGCCCTGGGGAAGTTAGCGCAGCAAGATGTGTAGTTTAGTTTTGGCTAGACTTTGTTGACCTAGCCATTTCATAATTTTATTACTGCCAGCTTGATTTTAATTTGAGCTGAATCTTTCGACATAAGAAGGTAAGTCATACTTATTTGAAAATGAATTACTGAGTGATTCACTGATGAAACATTCCGGGGATGCTTGAAACATCACTGGAAGATTTAATAGACCAAATGAAGGTATATGAAGAGGGTAAATTTATTGGGGCTACTTGATTTGCAACATATGACCCCATAACTCTCAACTGCTCTCGTTTTATCTTACCTCCAACACTGGACATTCTAGAGGAGTCCTGATGAGAGCTGGATTTATTGCGGTTTTGATTTTTCCGTTTGCTGGCTGCTCTCACAGATCGAAGAAGTACCTCACTCGCCTTGAAAAAGGCCACCATGAACGGTTGTTTTGACTGAGGTCCATGTCTTCCCACAAGACCAGCAGATTTTACGTTGATACTGCGTCCTAGAACATAATGCACAAGCACTTGGTTTATGAAATAAAGATAAAGTTTACCTGACATGGATGCATTCTGAAGGTACTTTGAAAAGGGGGGGAAGTTTAACCTTATGAGAATGTTTTCTTCACAGACCAAGATTTTTATAAACACTGAGGCTTTACTCCTACATTTAGCTCTCTGGGCCATACTTGATTTTCATTTTGCCTAGTTCTTTCACCACAGAACACCCTCGTTGCTGCCTTCACTTACTGATGTAAAGTCAGAAACCCTGTAATGGAAAGGTTTCACTGCCCATCAACTTGGGAATGTCCACATTAAATAACAATTTCAAAACTATTAACTGTGAGCTCCTCTGGACTAAATGCCCTATAATTTTCCTCTAAGTGATAAAAGCTAATGCCTGGCAGAGTGTTTCTACTTTCTCCAGTCTAGCTCAGGCTTTTCAGGTGTTAATTAGTGCTGATAGCCTTTCCCCCTTCACCTCTGGCCCATGTTCAACAACCTTTGCAAAGCTGTGCTCTGCCTACAGCTCTTCACAGGTTATTTTGGGGACAGAGGTTTGCTTTAAGCTCAAGTTCATTCTAGGTACAGGGCATTTTCAAGTAAAAATAGAAATTTCAAAATTCCTTCCTCCTCTGAGTTGTAACACCCTTGGATGTGTACTGAAAAGATGTCAGAAGAGACAACCCAAACCTGCATATTCCCAGAAACGAGAACAATTTCCAGATAAGCTTGGAGTCTAAACCAGCCTGCACCTCAGATACCCTGGATCCCAATGCTGTGATGTGGATGTGTATCAGAGACAAGAGACAAGTGGTGCCACCAGTCATAGAGAATTGTGTCAGAAGTCAAGGTCCCGAGAGACTAGATGTCCACGCTGACAAAGAACCCCATCATGGGGGTGGCAATACTAATAGTTACAAGCATGTCAAATATGTCAGCATCTTGCTGTATAAATGCTAGACAGTTTACTAAGTGAATTCCATGCATTATTTAAATTAGCTCCACAAATGCCTTAGGAGTTAGGTGTTACTCTTTTCCCCCAGTTTATAATTCCTTTTTATTAGGCTCTTCTAATTTAAAACAATCATCGAAAAATACATATCTCATTTACATATATGTAATACATGTATACTAGTATCAATATACATAATGGAATCTATCTACCTCTAATTATATATTACATACCAAAAAAAAAAAACATTGCCAGGTATCAGCATCCATGAAAATCAGCCAGAGAAGATGAACTATTTAAATCATAAACATGGTTGAGAATTACCCAAATCTCATGCAAAATTTCTATTCTAGATACAGAAGTTACCAATCTTTTAAGAGTAACCTATACTGTGGTTTGAAATATGTACATGATTGACTCTGGCTTGCCCCCCTGAGAGATGTTCATGTTTTCTCAAAATATTTATTCAGTAAAGACTGTGAAGCAACCTCAGCCCATTATAAGACCTGACCTACCTTAGAAGAAGAGAAGGAAAACAAGTCCATGAAATGGCATCATTGGATTTTAGCAAAGAAGCCCTTACTCTCAGCAAAATTTATTTTGGCAGCATAAACACTTTTGTGTTTACTTGTATTGTGCAGAGACCTTCTACCGTCAGAAAAGGAGACCGTGTCGTGTGAGGTTGTGCAGCTGTTGGGAGGGACACAGAGGTCCTTTAAATGTGGAGGTTTTGGTGAAGAAAAAAAAAGAAGACTGCACTAATCCAGGCAGTATAGGTGTCTTCCACAATTGTTTTACAACATGCTGGGGAAACTTACCTAATTCCTGCAAGTATGAAAATAGTCGTCTGCCTCACAAACGCTACTATATTCAGTCTTACCAGAAAAAGGACTTGCAAATAATCAAAGCAGTAAACCTTGAACAAATAAGCATATAGATTTCTCTTTTAAATGCAAACTTACAGTGGCTCTTTGCCAGAGCCTATATTTCTTAGAAAAACTCTATCACTGGCATAAATGAAAGAGGCAGTTTGATTTGTGGTCAGAGCAGTTTCCATTCTACTTCCACTGTAACAAATGTATTAATTCAGCTCAGACTTCCTCCTTCTGGCAGCCCTTTTGCTGTAAAAAGAGAAATTAGAAGTTCCAGCCAAATACCATACCTTGAACTGACCCACTTCAATACATAAACACTTTTACAACATGTTTATTCAGGTGTAGCGCTTGAAATTGGTTTAAGATGTTTCCAGTGACAGAGAACTCAGCAAAAGAGAAAAAAAGTGTACTGAGAAAACTTAACTGTTATGGAATAGAATAACTGGCAATCTGTTCTTCAATTTTTTTAAAAATTTTTTTCTGTCTTGGAATACAACATAAAAAGTATTTGTCAAAGCTTTTATTCTGATATTTTAATGGAGTGTTAATTTAACAGGAACTAAATTTTAACCCTTATACATTGATGACTGCAGGAATCATGTTTAATATATGATCTTTCTAATACTAAAATAGGTTGCTGCAAGATGTTCACAAATGGAATATAGTAAAATCAGTTTTCCATTCATTACAACATATACTGACCTTTTTATAGTTAAATAAGCACTTAACACAAAGTTCCAAGTTTCCTTTGATTTGCATGAGGATTTTTTATTATTATTCCAAAGGCTTCCAATAATTTAATTTTTATCTATACAGAAATAATACTGCTATCAAGATTTATGTTCTGAAAACTGTAAAGATATGTGTATGTTACAAATACGGGTTTCTTGGGTTTTACAAAGGTGGATATTGTATGTGAAGCAAAGTACCATTCAAGCCAATGTGAACTCCCTTTAAAATAACTTTTAATATTATTAAGTTTCCTCTTGGCTTCCTTTATACTTCAGCAATGCGGTGACTATTAAGATTCCATAAGTTAAAGCTTGTTCAGTTACCCCTGGTTTGGATCTATACCATAGATGCATTAACTATTTTACCTTCTCCTTCAAACATAATATACCTACATTGATTACATTAACTGAAAGTTTTTGCATGGCTGAACAACTGTTTTTGTTAGCAGTGCTGACAGAAACCCAAACTGTATTGTATGTATTAAAAAATAGTGTATAGGGCAGGACTTGGTTTGATCTACCAAGTAAGATACTAGTTAAAACACCCATATCTCATATTAGAGTGCCTGAGTTCTATAAACAGCTGTTGCTCCTTACAGAGGCTTCCTGCTGATGAAGACCCGAGGAGGCAATGGTGAAGTTCAAGCAGCTGGGTTCCTTCCACCAACCAGCCCTAACCAGCCCTGACTGCACTATGGGTATTTGTCTCTCTCTCTCTCTGCATGTGTGTGTGCTACCTGTGTGTATACATCTGTCTCCCAAATAAAATAATTTTAAAAGAAAAACAGTGAATTATTTATAAAATTTATTTGAATTTTATTATTAATGTACAAGTTTTAGATATTACAAATATATAATTAAAGAAGCCAACTTGAAAAGCACTTTTATTTAGGGAAACTGTGTGTCATGTGTATGTTTGTATATGGGGGGAAAGAGGGAGAAAAAAGAAGATAACTTCAAAACCTTCATGGAAAATGGGATTAAAAGATTACTTTGTTCAGAAAGTTTTGAAATCCATGCATACATGAGTCTTCAAAAAGTTCATGGAAAAATGAATGCCATGCAAAACTATACCAGATTTGTAGGCACCAAAATCCTTTTAATTCCCTTTTCCATGAACTTTTTGAAATAGCCATGTATTTCATGGACAAAAAGTTATCCTAATGGAAAGAGCTAAGAACCAGGGAGTATAAGAAAGTTGGGATTTTTTTGAGTCTGTAGCTAAAAGAATTAGTTCTGTCAAAGCTCCAATGGTTGCATGTCTAGTTCCTAGAAACAAGGAGTATGCAAAGAAAATCTAATAAACTTTTTACCCAAAGTCTCTGTAAAACACTGGGAAGGCATGGTAGCACTACTTTGGACGTTGGCTAGCTCAAATGGTAGAAAAATATTCTCCCTGCAGCAGGAAAGTGGCTTCTGAGCAGTTCCGGTTTGGGTTAGATGGCAGCAACTGAATGATTTCCAAAATTAAATTCTAGGCATGGGCATTTGGCAGAGCAGTTGAGACACAATCTGGTTTGCCTGCATCCCATATTGGAGTGCCTGGGTTCAAGTCCTGGCTCTGCCCCTGATTGCAGTTTCCTACTTCGTGTACCCTGGGAGGAAGTAGATGGTAACTCAAGTAGCTGGGCCCCTGGTAATCATGCAGGTTACCTGAACTGTGTCCCAGTTCATAACTTGACCTAGTCAGCCTCAGCTATTGAAGTCATTTGGAGAATAAACCAGCTCATGGGAGATCTCTGTCTTTCTCTCTTCCTAGTTGTCTCTGCCTTTGAAATAAATAAGTAAATAAGTAAATAAATAAATAAATAAATGAAATCCTGTACCAGTGTTAATATAAGCATTCACTTCAGACTGCTAGCTGCTGGAAGGTGAGCAGAGCAGCCACCTGATAGCATTGGGAGTTTTAATATGCACCAACAATTGTACTACAGTAAGAAACAATGTTGCTTATGGAGTGAAGTGGCTCAAAGACCAATGGCAAATTTGCTTTGTATAAAACCCATGTATTTGTACAGTGGCAATGGTTTGCTAACTGGGATGGTTTGGGAAATGGTTCGTTAAATGAGTTGAGTGATAATAGGAGGTCAAGAATTTGGTTGCTAGGAGTTATTCAATCTAGACACTTGTGTTCTGTCACACAAAATGGCCTGAGAGAGGAAACAGCAGAGACTGGAAAGTTTTTCTAAAGGATAGACCAACAATCCAGTTAGCTCATCAGTGACAGTTAGACCCAAAAAAAATCTATTGTGCTTGGTTAGCTCAGGGTTGTGTATCATGGAATATATAGATTGTAAAATTCAAGGGACAAGGAGAACAATCATAGGGGTCCAGGTTTTGATTAACATAGCTATTGTCTCTTCGCAGAAGAACATCCATTAAATCTTTCCATGTAAGAGGATTTGTAGACCTATTCATACCTTGACCATCTTGTTTTCACCTCAGAATTGTCCATATACCAAAAAAAAAAAAAAAACCCAGAAATAATTTGTGTCATAACTGTGTGGGTGTATCATTTCTCAGTTTTATTAACTACAAAGTGAATAACGATGGCATTGGGTTAATATCTTCTGATGAGTAATTATTTATTTTCACACAAGAAAAGTATGTGAGACTGGAGTTATGAATTACTAAACTTTGTCATAATTGAGCCTGGAGATTCAAGACTTCTAGATCTGCCATTCTGACCTAATGACTTCGTGTAGGAACTGTGGTAAGGGAGTTATATAAAATTTGCCTAAAAACACAATTGAGGTTACTTATGATTTTAGTCATAGAGAAGGTAAACTCAATAACCAAAATCTATTCCAAGCTGAACAGTTTTGTGTTTCACATCATTCCTTTTGGAAAATATGACTTCTAAAATGTTTATTTCTTTTAAAATAGGCTTATTAAGGGAAATTATGACATAATACAGCTCTTTAGAGATATGTTGATGTTATAAGGATAACTGGCTCCAAATATGAACATTTGGTAAACTAAACACAGTTCAAGAAACATTCATTTTAAGATTCATCAGATTCTAAACATTGATATCACTCTCAGATGTTAGCATAAATTCTAATTTGCTATTTTTCTTCTATAAACTAGTATCAATTGACTGCTTAACTAAAAAGATCTGTGAAGGTCTTCGTGCATGGACTGCTTTTCTTTCATTTTGACAAAGACCCGTGTAGCATCCTCTATGGATCACTTCATAGACGATAAATCAGTCCATTGCTACTCATTCACACTTGTATTTGATCATTACTTGTTTTTACACTGTGATTAATTTTGGTTCTTGAACTCTTAAATTATGGATTCTATGATGCTAAATTACACTGGAATTTTACCCTTTAGAGAGACAGATCATTTTAAATGTTCAGTGTTATCTACCCAGCATACAGGCTAAATTACTCTATGTTGTAATTTAAGGAATGGAAGAAAGATAGATTTTTTTCCTACTTAAATTATATGTATATAAATATTCACACATAACTCATTATAGACAATTTAAGAATATGATAATCTAGCTATAAATTTCAACTTTGTTATACCTTGATTTTTTTTCATAGTTTCAGTTTCAAGGTGGAAGAACAGACATTATCAGATAGAGGCATATAGATTTGAAGAACTACAAAATAATTTAATATTTCTGCCCAATGCTTTTTGTTTTCTGAACAGTTTACACTGAATTTACTCAAATAAAACAATGTTAAGGGGCAAGCAGTTTGGTGCAGCAGGTTAAACCTCCACCTGTGATACCAGCATCCCACATGGGTGCCAGTACAAGTCCTGGCTGCCTCACTTACAATTCAGCTCCCTAATGCACCAGAGAAAGCAGCAGAAGATGGTCCAAGTATTTAAGCCCCTGCAACCCAATTGGGAGACCCAGATGAAGCTTGTGGCTCCTGGCTTCATCCTGGTCCAGCCTAGGCCATTACAGCCATTTAGGGAATGAACCAGCAGATGGAACATCTCTCTCTCTCTCTCTCTCTCTCTCTCTCTCTCTTTCTGTGTGTGTGTGTGTGTGTGTTTCCTCCTCTTTTGTAACTCTTTCAAATAAATAAATAAATATTTTTTTAAAAAATAAATCTGGAATTTTAAAATATTTTAGTGATACTGAAAACTCAAGGTTGAGGGTTTTTTTTTTTTTTCAATTTTTTTGAAGAGTTTAAGATTTTTGAACTATTCTTAGTATTAAGTCTAGAGGTCTGTTTAACAAATGAGGTTTGTCATTTAATGCCTTTGCTGAATATTTCTGTTCTTGTCTTTATAGTGCCATTTAAAAGAATAATTTAGAAATAACCACTTTTCATAATTATGTGTTAAATATTTAAGATATGTCAAAAATAAAAGAGGCGGATGTAATAAAACGTGTAAGTAAGCATAGGAGTCTAGGGCTCAAAGACAGAAATATGACACATTGGAGACCTGAAATCCAAGGAGGACAATTGGTAACTGTGTCCTGACACTCTGATAGGAATTGTGAGTTGAGAGTCTTCTTTAAAATGTGGTAATGATTCCTGGTACAGAGCAGTAGAAAACATCCATTTTCTTCTGTGATTCAGTTACTAAAAGAGTAGAGAAATTTAAAGGGCAAAGATTTTAAAAAGAGGTGACATCTCTTTCTGAAAGTTTTACAGAACAGATGTAGTATCTTAGAGTTTGAAAACGCGGTATCAGTGGAAAAGGAAACGGGAATAAACCTTGTCCTGCTGGCTGAGGGCATGCCATGGGAAAAGCACAGCACTTGAGAACCAAAAACCATGAGGCTCCAGGAAGGAGGGTCTGAGGACAGAGAGGCTGAGCAGGGCCAGAGACTTGTGCCCAGTTGTGGAAGCATCTAGATGCTCAACTATGTTATACCACAGAGGATAGGGCTGAGCTAAAGGAAAATGATCTCTCTTTCCTTGGGGGTCTTAATGTCTCACACGTGACGAGCCCAAAAATTCTTTTGACGCAGGTCCTATTTTCAGCTGATTGAAATGCAAGTCTCATGCTACAAGTTGGAGTTTACCTCCACAGAAGCACTTACTTTTTAATAGCCCTTGTCTTTATATAGCACCTTTCCCCCGAGGCTCTATGAGCTTTACAGACATCATCTGTCACATGCCCTGAAAAGATGGGTTAGCTGTTAGTCCTATAACCCTCATTTATTTTAAGAAAGCCAAAACATTCTTTTCATGAAACCATGGGAAGAGTGAATTATTTTTAGTCTTTTTTTCCAGTAATTATTTGACTTTTTAAAATTTAAAAAAAAAGGCATACACACACAATCTTTGCCTCTAAACACCCAGGGATTTAAATAAAATGATTTAGTGATGCAATTTCAGCTTAAATTAAACCATCTTTTAAGACTATGTGTTATAAAATCAACAAGGAAAAGTTTTTAGTCCTCAAACTAATTTTAGTTTGTTTCAGAGCAGTGAA
Organism: Lepus europaeus; assembly: GCF_033115175.1. Taxonomy (NCBI): domain Eukaryota; kingdom Metazoa; phylum Chordata; class Mammalia; order Lagomorpha; family Leporidae; genus Lepus; species Lepus europaeus. The sequence continues at coordinate 56,236,886 of NC_084829.1, forward strand.
ATTAATTTAATGTAATGCTATGAATTTTATCTAAAATGGTAAAACTGGGCCTTAAAATACACTTAATACAGTTACATGGGAAATTTATGAGGCCCTAAAACAAGTATTCCTTTCTACCACTTTATACAATATATTATTCAAAAGATTCTGTCATATGGAAAATTATAGTTCATTAAATATTTGATCTTCATTTTCAATCTGATACACAAATCTGTATCATAAGATACATCCAGGATCTTCAGAAAATTCTAGTACCATCAAAGTGGAAGAAAAAATAAATTATCTTGACACCTAATAAAGGGAAAGAGTGAGAAAGGTGAAAAGTATTTTCAAAACTATGCAATGGAAATCTGATACTGAGGTATTTAATGTATTATGCCTTTTTATTTATATATTTATTTATTGCTTTAAAAAATATGGAAGTAAGGTATTTGGGATTTAATTATTTTCCTCACAGATGATGGCTGGATCACAAAGCATTCTTCAGAGCAAAAACAAGCAGAGCTTTTCTTCAACAGTCACTCATTTCTATGACTATGGCAAGAATGCCATCTGGCCTGCCTCCCTTAAAGTACCAGCCCTACGGCAATATTCTTACCATGACTCCATGGTGGCCACCTGAAGAAAAGCATCCCTATGAGCCATTTCCATGCAGAAAACTCTTGGTTTACCTTTTGCTCAGCCTGGGTTGGCATTATCATGAGAGCTTACAGCACAAATAAAACTTTCTTATTTCTACAAATAGTGAAACTTTTGTGAAACAAAAATTTCTAAGAGCTGGTAATGTGATGCAGCGGGTTAAAAGGCCCAAACTTCAGCACAGACATCCCATATGGGTGCTGGTTGGAGTCCTGGTTGCTCCACTTCCAATCTAGCTCCCTGCTAATGCACCCGGGAAAGCAGTGGATGATTGCCCAAGTCATTGGGCCCCTGCACCCATGTGGGCGACCTGGAAGAAGCTCTTGGCCCCTGGCTTCAGATTGGGTCAGCTTTGGGCGTAGTGGCCACTTGAGGAATGAGCCAGTGGATGGAAGACCTCTCACTTTCTGTCTCTACCTCTCTGTGTAATTCTATCGTTCAAGTAAATAAAATAAATCTTTTTAAAAATCTCTACATATAGATATAATGGGTACCCTTTGAGCATGTTTCTTAAAATGGCCAGGGAAATTGAGAATTGAGAATTTTAACCAATTCAATACTTTATTAGCAACAGCTGCCACCTATTGAGCCAGTTCTCAATCTCATTACCAGTATATATATATATATATATATATATATATATATATATATTTACTCCCCACCACAAGGCAACAGGTACAGTTTTAAAATGATTAAAATGGGGCCAGCACTATGGTATAACAGGTTAAGCAGCCATCTACAGCATCGTCATTCCATATGGGCACCGGTTCATATCCCAGCTGCTCCACTTCTGTTTCAGCACCTTGCTAATGTGCTTAGGAAAACAGCAGAAGACGACCCAAGTGCTTGGGCCCCTGCTCCCATGTGGGAGACCTGGAAGAAGCTCCTGTCTTCTGGCTTCAGTCTGGCCCAACTTGTCATCGCAACCACGTAAGGAGTGAACCAGTGGATGAAAGATCTCTCTCTCTCTCTTTCTCTCTCTCTCTCTCTCTCTCTCTCTCTGTTTCTCTCTCTCCCTCTCTCTCTCTCTCCCTCTCTCCCTATAACTCTGCCTTTCAAATAAAATAAACAAATCTTTTTTTTTTTTTGAAAAAAAAAAAAAAGGCTTAAAATAAGCCTGGAGAAGAGTCAAATTTTCAACACAGCCTGGTCAAACCTAGGAACACAGTGTTCTCCTTTGTTATAAATTAGTCAGAACCGCTGTTTTGATGTTGGCTCTCTGTGTAAAAGCTTTCCACCTTGTTAAGAGCCAAGGACATTCACCCATCTCATGAACTGTCCATGATACATATACATATGGTGAAAAAGTGCTATAGCTGCTGGTTTCCTTCAGCTCAGGATTAAGGAAATGAGAAACCAACACTCCTTACCAGCCTTGAGATGCCAAGTAATTTCCTCAGTTTTTATTCCACTCAGATAGAAACCTGTCATACAGAGAAATTATTATGTATTTGTTTTTGTTTTTTTGCAGAACTGGGATATGCTATTTCTTTGTCAGAGTAGTTTTTCTTTAATTCCAAACTTTGATCTGCACTTGTAATATACACTATTGGCTTTAGTTGTTAGATACTTTGAGTTTGTTTGTTTCTGCTTCAATTTTTCCCTCGCCCTTGTGAATTTACACAAGTTGTACACCAAAGTTTAAGTTAGTAAAGAACCACAGTTAGTGCTCATGTCTTACATTGACTGATGGTTCACTCTTCTTCCCACCAGTGCTCTCTGTTCAGGATACAAACTACTGTTGTTATTGCAATATATCTCTGGGGAATATGTATGTATTAGCTGTAGGTTAAACAAATGGAAGGAATGGAAAAGACAGAGTTAACTCCAGAAAATGATGATAATAGCAAGTATTTCATATTTTAATGACTTAAATTGATGTTAGCATGAAAAATATTTACCCCTCATATCATGTTAAGCTATAGTTATGAGTCAAGAACACGAGGAATAAGAACAGCAAAAACTGAAATATGTTCTTGATATTGGCATTTGTTTGGCAAGATTGGTGCTTCATGGTTACTGTTCTGAATTAGGGAAAATCAAAAGCAGAAATACAGATGTAGTCAAACACTTTCATATCCCTTTTCATTAAAAGAAATCTTAAAAAAATAGTAAAATACATTTTTCACCAGATAATGTACCATGGCAAACTTCTACTTGTCACTGCTTACTTTAAAACATTTAAAACCTCTTTTCATGTATGTTTTCAAGTTGTGATGTAAAATTTGGATAAACAAAGTATGTTCATTCAGCTCTCATTCAAATATAAATATCCTATAAATTAAAACAGGAACTACTGTAAAATCTAGTATCTATCTATTTTATATATAATGTAAATGATAAAGTAGCAAATTTGTGTCTTACAATTTACTACTGAATATATTCTATAATCAACATCTATTTTAAAAGAAAATTATTTTCTCTATATGATTTATAATATGAATAAAAAAGGCCAAAAATGTAGTATATTTCAGAGTAGTGACTTGAGAATGTAACACGCATACCAAAAATACATGTAGATATTTTCTAAAAATCATAATCACGATTTATTTTCAACAGAATGAAGCAACCTGTGAATTACACTCAAATTGTTTTATTCAAAATATGAGGTTTTCAGAAAGCAACTCTGTTTATATGCATAAAAAAAGAAAACCAAGCACAGTGACAAAAACTTTTCGTTCATAAAGATACCTTCTAAATCTTTTGGAAGAATTTTTACCCCCATGTGTTGCTTTCTAAAGCATAATCCAGGCAGCCCAAGACCTCTCTAGGGATGACGTAGCAACAACAGTATCAGCTTTGGTACTAGGTAGGAGATGGGATGGTGGAATGAAAAGTGAGATTTCTTATTGACTGTTTGTGAAAAAACTTAATATGCCTTGGTTGAACAATAAACTTGAGAATTAGTTGACACTTAAAGGAAAAGGAGGGGGAGTCACCAAAGGCACAGTCTATGAAAGAAAGAATTGATAAGCTTCAGTTCATTACAATTAAAAACTTCTGCTCTGTCAAGAGAATGAAAAGACAAGCTACAGAATGGAAAAATAGATTTGCAGCAGGTATCTGATAAATGACTATTGTCTGAAATATTTAAAGAATTCCTCAAGCTCAACAATAAAAAAACCAAAACACTAAATTAAAAATGGGCCTAAATCCTTAACACACACCTCATCAAAGAAGATATACAAAATGCAAATAAGTCTATGGTAAGATGTTCTACATAACACGTAATCAGGGAAATGTGAATTACATCAATAATCGGATGCTACACTGATAGTACCAAATGCTAATGAGGGTGTGGAGCAACAGGACCTCTAATTCATTGCTAGTGGAAATGCAAGATTGTACAGCCACCTTAAGTGATACTTCAGTGGTTTCTTGCAAACTGAGCATACTCTATGATCTAGCAATCATGCTCCAATTTAATTACACAAAGAAGTTAAAATTAATATCTACACAAAATCCTACAAATAGGTGTTTGTAGAAGCGTGACTTATAATTACCATAACATGGAAGCAAGAATGATGGCCTACAGTAAGTGAGAGGATAAGCAAACCATGATACATCTGTCCAATGGAAAATTATTCAACACTAAAAACTCATGAGCAAACAAGCCATAAAAGATACAGAAGAAACTTAAATGCACATTATTAAGTGAAAGAAGTCAATCAGATAGGTTATATTGATATGATGCCAACTACATTATATTCTGGAAAAGGGAAAACTATGGAGACAGTAAAAAGAGGAGTTATTTCCAGAGATTTAGGGAGGAAAGGATGAATAAGTAGAGTACAGATTTTAAGGTAGAGATATAATCTATAAGATTATAATGGTGAATTCATGTTATTACACGTTTGTCCAAACACATACAATGTGCAATACCATGAGTGAACCCTAATGTAAACTATGAAATTTGGGTGTAATGATGTGGCATCATTTATAATTTATAATTTATAATTTATAATTGTGTCATCAATTACAACAAATGTACCACTGTATTAGAGGACTATGAAGAGCAGGGCCTTAGGATATCTCTGTACCTTCCTCTCCATTTTACTGTGAACCTAAATCTTTTCCATGAGAAGCTAGTCATTTAAAATAAGTGGGAGATGGAGTAGATAAAAGGATTCCATGGTGTGTAGTATGGATTAGAGGATAGTAAAATACAGAAAATAAATAGAAGGGGGTCCATCACAGTACATTAGTTAGCAACAAAGGGCACAAAAGAAGGGGAGGCTCTATATCAAATTCAAAATAAAAAAAATTAAATTTGGCTATGATTTCATATAGTGAATGAGAAAATATATGAAATGCAATTTATGAAAATCATATATGGTTAATAAGATATTAATAGTCTCTGGTTCAACAAAGGAGAAATTTAACAACATTCCAGCATTCATATTTATTTATTCTAGCCATGAAAGACTTATTGATTACTTTGTTCATTTTTATGCAGTAGGTAAATGGCAAAAAAAAAACCACTAAAGCATATAGCAAAGATTTATGTGCTATGATCTGCTTTAAGTCATTACATGAGTCAGAAAACCCATAGGTCACAGCTTACATGGGTTGAAAAATTATTGAATACTGATTTCGAACCCCAAGGGAAATTTATGTCATACTTATTTTCAGTATAAATCTACTCATTTTTACCATAAATGCACAGAAATGCTTTTCATTGGATACTTTTCTTAACATTGATATTAAAATCATTAACATATTTGTTTCCTCTAGCCACATTTTAAATACGTCTCTAAGGCTTGATTCATACAAAATGATTTTCAGAAATGAATAAATTTAAAATATTAATTAACACCTTAATATTTATGAAATTTTATAAACAAACAATAGAAACAGAAGCCACTCTGAAGACTTCTAGAAATATTTATATTTATTTATGTCTTATTATTATAGTAAAAATGTTATTGTGACCCTCACAGCATTACGTAAGGATTTGTGTATGCCTGAATATCTCATTTACCCTTCCCTTCCCCACCACCAACACAGAGAAAGATGTGTTTCTTCTCCTTTCTATCAATTTCTCCATCTCAGGCTTTGCACAGTACGTTGAGTTATTATTTGGATGTAAGTATTCAAGATCAGGTTCTTTTTAAGATGATGCATTTTCATTCACTGTACCCTCTCTGCATTTAGTCTTTCCTCACGTGTAATGCTTAAAGCTTAATTATATCCTTACTGGTTATAATTGATTTATCTTTGTATGATGTCACACATTGTAACTGACCCAAGCTAATACATGAGAAATTATCTCCTGCAATATAATCATCCATAGACAAAAGGTCAATGAAATGATAAATTAGTCCAATCACCTGTAGCTTATTCCGTCACAGAACAAATAATTCCACATCCATTTTTCAGGCACTTTCTTTTTCTTATATGGGGTCCTAAATCTGCCCTATTTCACAGTGATTTAACTAACTTCTGATCTATGGATAAAATGTCCAATTTTCTTTATTATTAATTTTATTTCTTGAAAGATTTAAAGATAACTATTCTTCAACTGTTCTAACTTATGCCTAAATATTCATGCTAAAGCCAAGCTCTAATTATATTTAATCATAGCTAATTACATAAAGAACTACTTATTGATGAAAATATTTATCTAGACTAAGTATGTTCCTTTTTGCCTTCAGAACCTCTAAGAAGATATGTGACTCTCGCTATTTCTTGGATATAGCTCTATGCTTCCCTATTTTATTTACTTGAAACCAATTGTCGTCACTATAAATTCAACAAAAAGGGAGCCATATGGTTTTATGAGCAAAAAAGACTTAATTGCTTTGTAAGATAAAGTTCAGATAAGGGAAAAGACTATTATCAACTTTTAAAATGTTTAAAAGATCATCTGATAAGTACATATAATTCAACTTTTTGAACTTAGATAAATAATGAGAAACCGAAGTCAAAACAGCAGAAGTGAAAGGAAAATATCACCCTTGATCTTTGAATTTCTTCTGTTTCTTATTAGCACTGCCAGATGATATTCAGATTAACCAGTCATATAGATCATCTGACCTTTGACACAGATAAATAGTCATCTGACAACATGGAGGTTTAATTAGAAGACTTTTCCCCGAGGTAAAAATGACTGTCTTAAGGATCCTAAAGATAATCCAACACATTTCCTTAGCCAAAAACTTCCATTTACAAACAGAAGATTCTAGGACCCATTATGCTTAAATAGATACTACATTGAGAATCCATCTCTCATGCAGAGACTTAAATTTAATAAAGATAAAAGAATATAAAGTTAGTAATTTACATGCTTTTTTTCTTTCTTTTTTTAAAATTTATTTGACAGAGTTATAGACAGTGAGAAAGAGAGACAGAAAGGTGTTCCTTCTGTTGGTTCACTCCCCAAATGGCCGCTACAGCCAGCACTGAGCGGATCCAAAGCCAGGAGCCAGGTGCTTCCTCCTGGTCTCCCATGCGGGTGCAGGGGCCCAAACACTTGGGCCATCCTTCACTGCCTTCCGGGGCCACAGCAGAGAGCTGGACTGGAAGAAGAGCAACTGGGACTAGAACCCGGTGCCCATATGGGATGCCTGCGCCGCAGGAGGAGGATTAACCAAGTGAGCCATGGCACCGGCCCATATGCTTGTTTAATATATATTCAAATGTGCACTTCAGATACTAGAATATACATTTCTTTTTTTTTTTTGCACTTTCTTTTCTTTGCTATTGGAGGGAAGGAGTTGTAAGTGTGGGGAGGGAGAGGGGAGGAGGATGGGCTCCTTTCCACTGATTCATGCCTCAGATGGCTTTAACTGGTAGCGCTGTGATAGGCCATAGCTGGGAGCTGGGATTTCAATCCAGGTTTCCCATGTAGGTGGCAGGAACCAAACAACTTCAACCATCACCTACTGTCTCCCAGAGTCTTCATTAGCAGGATCCTAGCTAGAATCAAGAGTCAAAGTTGGAACTGAAGTCCAATACAAGGGCATGGGACATGAGCATCTTAATCATCCATCGAGTGAAATCCCTGCTGCTAGAATATATATGTCTAATGATGAATCTACCATTACTTAGAAGAGAGCGTGGAATTTTGAAAAGATTATGATTTTAACAGAGCATATTTTAGAGATATGATATTACAATTCTGAAAAAATGTCTTATCAGTATGTTAAATTACTCAACACATAGTAAGGAAAAGTAGAAACAAAAAACAACTCAAGGCTATGGAAAAAGACCAGTCCCACCTCTTATTAACACAGCTCTAGCTGTCAGTTTCCAAGGGTGAACAAAAAATTATCAGACTGAAGAATAGAAAAAAAAAAAGACAAAACTCTAGGTAACAAAATTTCAATATTTACTTTCAACCTAATTGTCTTTAAAACTAAGGAATTTTTTGAAGTTTGTATGACAATCTTATTTAAAATAAACAGGAATCTCTTTTCTGGCTGGAACCACGGAGGGTTCCTGCTGGGTCAGAAACCCTTAAAAAAAAAAGTGGCAAAATTTCACAGAGCTAAAGACCAAGGGCCTGAGAAAGAAGTTTGCCCAAGATGCTTTGAAAAGCAAGGATAAAGCTTATCTACCCAAAGCTAAGCACTTTCACAAGGAATACAGGCAGACGTACAGAACTAAAATTCAGATAGCAAGGATGACAAGGAAATCTGGCAACCTCTATGTACCTGAAGAGCCCAAAATGGCATTTGTCATCAGGATCAGAGATATCAATGATGTGAGCCTCAAGATCCAAAACGTGTTGCAGCTTCTTCACCTTTCCCAGATCTTCAATGACATCTGTGTTAAGCTCAGCAAGACTTCAGTGAGCATGCTGAGGATTGTGGAACCATATATTGCATGAGGGCACCCAAATCTGAAGACAGTAAATGAACTAATTTACAAGAAGAATGGCTAAGGCAATACGAAAATTAATAAGAAGAGAATTCATTGACAGATAACACTCTGCCCATTCTCTTGGTAAGTACAATATCATCAGCATGGAGGATCTGATTCCCAAAATCTATACTGTTGGAAAACACTTCAAGGAAGCAAATAACTTCCTGTGGCAGTACAAGTTATCTTCTCCCCAAGACAAGATGAATAAAAAGACCACCCATTTTGTAGAGGGTGAAGATGCTGGCAGCAAGGAAGATCAGATCAACAGACTTACTAGAAGGATGAACTAAGGTGTCTGCAATGGGATTTTTGTGACCTGGCCAGATAATAAACAGCAACTACAATCAAATTGAAAAATAAAATAAACAGGGATTAAATTTTCATTAAAATGGAATACAAAAATTCATTTAACTAACAAGCAGAAAAACCTCCCAACTCCCCCTCTTTGAGTGCAGTGGAGGATGGCCCAAGTCCTTGGGCCCTGCACCCCATGGAAGACCAGGATAAGCACCTGGCTCCTGCCATCGGATCAGCGCGGTGCGCCGGCCGCAGCGCGCTACCGCGGCGGCCATTGGAGGGTGAACCAACGGCAAAAGGAAGACCTTTCTGTCTGTCTCTCTCTCACTGTCCACTCTGCCTGTCAAAAAAAAAAAAAAAAAAAAAAGAAAAATATCTCAAACTTCAAAAAGTTCATGAACAACTATAATTAAAATACTACACAGAATTCCCCTCACATACCTGCTAACTAGCATGGGTTATAATCTAAGAAGGATGTCACCTCTGCAATGGTTTATTTCAATCCATCTGTAAAATCTCTTCATTTTCTGAATTTTTATGGGAAATATCAATTAGGAAATGATATTATGTGGTTTGCTATAATATTATCAGGAACTAGTACCCACTCTTTAGCAAAGACTACCAATATTTACTTTACTTTGTTTTTGGTGATCATTAAAATCCTGTTTATAATTTTATCTCTGTAAGAAACTATTTTGATGTTTAAGGCTTATTGATAGGATTAGTAAGTCAAATACTAACTGAGACATCTTTGGGTTGGAAATTTTTTTCTGATGGTAATATACACCAACCTTTATTAAATTATCCTTGTATATACAAACACATCAGTGGCAGGAACTTGGTTTCCCTTTTGTTCATTGATGTTATTAGTTATTCCAAAACTAACTTATTTTTCTAAGAATAAAAGTTGAGCCTTAAGAAAATTATCATATTAAGTACTGATAATTTACTACTCTGTGTTGTCCATGAGAATACAGTAAATGCAAGCATCAGTTGGTCATGACTCATATCTGTGTAGTTATTTCAAAAGACTTAATCTCCAAGAATGGAATGTATTTAATAGTTTCTTATACAGTAGGATGACTACAAAAGTGTACTGTAGGGGCCGGCTCCATGGCACAGTAGATTAATCCTCCACCTGAGGCGCCAGCATCCCATATGGGTTCTAGTCCCTGCTGACCTCTTCCAATCCAGCTCTCTGCTATGGCCTGGGAAAGCAGTAGAAGATGGCCCAAGTCCTTGGGCCCCTGCAACCACATGGGAGGCCTGGAAGGAGCTCCTGGCTCCTGGCTTTGGGTTGGCACAGCTCCTGCCATTGCAGTCATCTGGGGAATGAACCAATGGAAGGAAGACTTCTTTCTCTGTTTTTCCCTCTCTCTATCTGTAACTCTCTCTCTCAAATAAATAAATAAAATCTTAAAAAATATACTGTATATTTTTCCTTAAAAATATTAGAAGATAGAATTTTAAATGTTTTCATCATAAAGAAATTGAATGTTTAAGGAGTAGCTACATTGACCCTAAATGAACATTATACATTGTATATGTGTATCAAAATATCACCTGGTACACCATAAATATGTAAAACTTTTCTATGTCTGTTAAAAAATTAGTTAAAAACTATTTTTAAACTTCCTTACCAAAAATCTTTTATCAACCAAAATTTCTTAAACATGAACTTAATGACATAACTACCTATACAATGAGTTGCCAACTCACAGTTTCAGAACATACATCAGTTTACCTCTCTTCTGTGAATTAGCGCTTGTGAGTATTCCTAAATCTCCTTTAAATTATCTTTAAACCTCCGCAGTAAAATATCTCATCCTATGAAGGAGGCATTTATCCTAAGAGTTAAGATGCTTGGGACCCACATTGAAACTGCCTAGCTTTAATTCCTGACCCTGGCTGCTGACTCCAGTGTCAGCCAATGCAGATACTTTGACGTACCAGCAATGACTCAAAAAATTGGGTTTCATTCTACACAGGGCTAATTTATTAAAGATTGGCATATATTACCATTAGAAAATATCTCCATTGGGAGACCCAGATTGAGTCCCCAAGGCCTGGCTTCTGCCTGGTCACACACTGGCTGCGCCAAACATTTGGGGAGTTAATCATCAGATAAGATCTCTGTCTGTGTGTGTGTGTGCGTGCGCATGTGTGTCTGCTTCTCAAATTTTTAAAAATAAAATATAAATAAAGCATTCCATGTTAAGGGAGTAACACCCAGTTTTAACATAAGTGAACAACCTCAGTGTGATCTCTAGTTCAGTTTTGCAGGTAGACACTTATCCCTTGCCTTGCTGTGTGCCAGGTACTATCATTTAAAACCCCTCATACCTCTTACAAGCTAATTAACATTTTATTGATGCTATGGTTAAATGTTAAGTGTTCAATCAAAGCCAAGATTTTAACATAGGTTTTCCTAATGATTTCTTCTTAGAATTTATATTTGTAGAATGGAGCTATTCATTCTATTTATCCTCCTCATTTAAATTAAATGTTAAAACTTTAAATCTAAGTTTTCTATTAAGCACTGCCTGTAAATTATTTTACATTTAAAAATAAGTTATAATGGAACTTAAGTCTATATTTTAATACCTTTGAAATCTCTCTCCTTTGGTTTGGGTACACAATTTAGTGAAACTTCAAAATCTCTGATTTTATATCTGAAGTTTTTACCTTGATATGGTTGGAAATTACACTATGAATTTGTTCAAAAGAAAATTGCTTTTAGAGTCTTATTTTAAAAGAAACTTATAATGTTTCCTGGACACTAAACAACACTCTGACAAAACAACATTTTGATGACTTGAATGCAAATGAATCAGAAACATACGGATTGAATTTTCCTTGACATATAAATGGTTTGAATAAAAAGGGGAAAAGTCATTGGCAAAATTCATTCCTAGTATTGCCAACCCTGAAATGTCTGAAAACATAGGACATTTTAAAAGGCATTTTAATGAACCCGAAATACTTATCTTGTTTTTCCATCTCTAAATTATTATATAAACCCACATTTGAAAATCTGAATTAATTTATTAGGAAGTTTTATACTAAATAAAGCACCAAACAATAGAAACTTATAGTTTTGCAGAGAATAACAAAGTTTTTTTATTTATTTTTCTTAAAGATATACTTTATTTGTTTGAAACACAAAATTACAGACAGAGGGAGAGACAGAGAGAGGGATCTTCTATTCACTGGTTTACTACTCAAATGGCCACAACCACCAGGGCTGGGCCAGGCAAGGCCAGGAGTGAGGTGCTTCTTCTGGGTCTCCCATGTGACTGCAGGGACAAAAGGACTCAGGATGCCCTCCACTACTTTTCCCAAGTGCATTAGCAGGAAGCTAAATCAGAAGTGGAGTAGTTGTGATGCAAACTGGCATCCATATGGGATGCCAGCATCACAGGCAGCTTTACCTACTACACCACAACACCGGCTCCAAGCAAGTCTTAAAAAAGCTAGATTAGGGCATTTGCCATCCTATGAGTCTGCTGCCTATCCTGCTTCCCATGTAGGATCATTCTCTCCTTTGTAATTCTATCAATTATTATTTGCATACATTGGTCTTATTTATGTAATCCCTTTGACATTTCATCCTATCTTTTTGATCAATTATGGACTTGAACTGATCACTATAACAAGTAAGATGGCATTGTACATGCCACCTTGATAGGATTGAATTGGAATCCCCTGGCATGTTTCTAGCTCTACCATTAGGGGTAAGTCCAAGTGAGCATGTGCCGAACTGTACATCTCCTCCCACTCTGGCCTCAGAATCTGCCTTTAAGGCATTTGGATCTTGCCCATGAGAATATTTCAGGCGTGGAAAGCCAAGACAGTGCAGCAAAAAAACAAAACAAAATGACCTAAATGAATGATCTCTGTGGGTGAGATCCCAGCGGAAAGAATGGGCCATCAAAGAAGGCAGTACCTTTCTCTGAAGGGAAGAGACAACTTCCACTTTGAATATGTCCTTGTCTAAAAAAGATCGGAGTTGGTAAACTCAAGAGCCTCCCATAGCCTTGGCAGCTCATGACAAGAGCCTTGGGTGATTACTGACATCATAAATAAGAGTGTCAATTGTTAAATCAACAACAGGAGTCACTGTGCACCTGCTCCCCATGTAGGACCTCTGTCCTTAATGTGTTGTACTATGCAAATTAACAGTAAAACTACTACTCAAACAGTACTCTATACTTTGTGTGTCTGTGGGTACAGTCTGTGGAAATCTTCACATAGTATATACTAAGTTGATCTTCTGTATATAAAGATCATTGAAAATGAATCATGATGAAGAATAGGATGGGAGAGGGAATGGGAGATGAGATGGTTGCGGGTGGGAGGGAGGTTATGGGGGGAAAAGCCACTATAATTCAAAAGTTGTACTTTGGAAATTTATATTTATTAAATAAAAGTTAAAAATGCAAAAACAAAAAAGCTAGATTAAGTAGTTATCTTTGTAATTGTACTGTGTGCACATATGTATAAGAAAACTATCACTATCATCATTTATTAGCAATATTTAAAAAGACTTCTTAAGTCAGGTAATTAATGTATTTTTATAATTTAGATAAAATAAAAAATATTTAAATAAATTTAAAATCAGATCTCAATCTACTCACTATTAAAAACAAAATAGTACCTATTTTGTCTATTAACCCCTATGAAAGAGTACTTCACAACTTTAAATCTGATTTTGCACAATTGGATAAAATTTTTCTGGAATCTCTAGATTTTACCATTAAGGAGCTTTTTATTGTCCCCAAAGAAACCTTTTATTTAAGGAATACAAATTTCATAAGTACAACTTTAGGAATATACTGATTCTTCCCACCATATCCTCACCTCCACCCATCCTTCTCCTTCCTCTTCCATTCTCCATTAGGATTCTTTTTCAGTTAACTTTATACACAAGAGACCAACTCTGTGCTAAGTAGAGATCTCAGCTATTTGTACACACACACACACACACACAAACTGAGAACAAGTTTTACAGTTAATCCTCATAATACAACTCATTAAGGACAGAGGTCCTGCATGGGAAGTTAGTGCACAGTGACTCCTGTTGTTAATTTAAAAACTAAGACTCTTGTGTATGACATGTTACTTGTTTGTATGTTTGCTTTATTTGGCTGAAAAAAACATATACTCAGAGAATTAGCTATGCAGCATGAAAAAATCCAATAACATACCCTTAAATTTTCTTGCTAAATACATTGCAGTTTATCATCAAGTTTTTAAAAAGTATTTCACAAACTGACATATTTCCACAGGTTCTCTAAGGAATCCTAATGCTATTTTTGGTTTCAGTAGCCTTTCAATTCCAAACACTATTTAAGCCTCTTTGCTATTTTTTCTTCACAGGGACAGAATAAACAAAATTCAGTGATATATATATATCACTGAATTTTGTTTATATATATATATATATATATATATATATATATATAACTGACTTTCTCCTCGCATTGTGACATAAAACTATTTAATTATTATACAGTGATTTGCCTACAAAATTCTGCTCCTGTGTTTCATCAGAATTCTTTGGTTAATAATTGCTCCAAATTCATAGTTTGGAATGTCTCCTTAGTAGTAACATGTCTGGTGGCAGGTGGCCTATAAGAACATTTTTAACACAAACTTATTCCATGATCATTCATGACATGCTTTTTTTTTAGGTTCTTTAGCTTCTTTTTAAATTTTTTTAATTTTTTATTTCATAAATGTGAATTTACAAAGTGCAACTTTTGTATTGTGGCTTCCCCCCCAACCTCCCTCCCTCCCGTGGCCCTCCCCTCTCCCTCTCCCATCCTGCCCTTTATCGAGTTTCATTTTCAATTACCTTCATATACTAAAGATCAACTTAGTATATACTAAGCAAGGATTTCAACAGGCTGCATTCACACAACCGCACAAGGTATAGGGTATTGTTCCACTAGTAGTGTTTTTAAGTTTCATAGTAAAACACATTAAGGACAGAGATCCTACGTGGGGAGCATGTACCCAGTGACTCCCGTTGTTGATTTAACAATTGGCACTCTTATTTATGACGTCAGCAATCACCCGAGACTCTTGCTATGAGCTGTCTAGGCTATGGAAGTCCCTTGAGTTCACTGACTCTGAACTTGTTTAATCAAGGCCGTGTCACAGTGGAGGTTCCTTCCTCCCTTCAGAGAAAGGCGCCTCTCTCCGCGATGGCCTGTTCCTTCTGCTGGGGTCTTGTTCACCAGAATCTTTTATTTAGATTGGTTTTTGCCACTGTGTCATGGCTTTCCATGCCTGTGAGACTCTCATGGACCTTTTAGCCAGATCCGAATGTTCCAAGGGTTGATTCTGAGGCAGGAGTGCTGTTTTGGGCATTTGCCATTCTATGAGTCTGCTGTGTGTCCTGCTTCCCCCACAGGATCATTCTCTCCCTTTTAATTCTATCCTTCATTATTTGCTTACACTGGTCTTATTTGTGAAATCTCTTCGACATGCTTTTAATGTCTATGACCTTCATCGTGTCAATCACAGAGAGTACAACTGTGACAGAGATATGGATCACTAGACATCATGACAATGATATTCTTTTAAACATGTACTCACCATGTTACTGTGATTGATTAAAATGTTATTCTTTTATGACTCATTATCAAACTATAAGAGCATATTGTACTAATTCCATGGAATAAATTAAAATAAGGAGGTAGAATAGATGAAGAGATCACCAAAAAGTGGAAAGTCATTCTATGGTCATGGATTTGAAGAACTAATATTTTTAAATGTCCATACTACTCAAAATTAATCTACAGATTCAGGGCAATCCCTGTCAAAATTCCATGAACATTGTTCACAGAAATAGAGTAGGAGAAAATATTTGCAAGCTGTTCAACTGGTAAGATGAAAGAACTCAACCCAACAAGCCCCCACCCCCAATCCAATTTAAAATGTGTGAAAATGATCTGAGTAGATGTGTCTCAAATGATACACAAATGATCAACAAATATATGAAATAATCAGGGAAATGAAAATTAAAATTAAAAATAAAATGAAATACTATCACATCCCAGTTAGAATGGCTATTAACAGAAGTAAACAGTAGAATAGTGACTACCAGAGGCTGGAAAGGGGAGGAGGGAAGGGAGGGAGGAACATGGTTGATGGGTATAAGGGTGCAGCTGGGTGAGAGGAGTAACTTGTGAGTATCTGCCTCACAGTGAGTTCTCTGATTGAACAATTAATTGTGTGTCTCCAAGTAGCTAATAGGATTCTGCATGTTCCCAACACAAGTGATCAATGCTGAAGTTGCTGAATATGCTAATTAATCTGATCACTACATGTTGTATACATGCACTGAACCATTACACTGTAGTCCATAAGAATGTACAATTATATGCATCAATTATGAATGTTTATACATATGCTAATTGTCTTTAAAAATAGTATATTGTAACTAATTTAGATTTCTTGTTCCTTCCCCATGTCACTCATCTGCAGCAATATTTTTACATGTAAGTTGTTATAGTCAATTCTGGACTATTGACTTTTTCCAGCTCATACCATGCCATTTTGCCATTCTACACAATTATTCACAGTGTTTCTTCATTGAGGAATGAATTCTCTCCACTTGTTCTCATCACCACTTCAACATTCCCATGACTCCCTCTCTCTTTATCTCTATTTCTTAAAATCCAGTCCAGTTGACCTACCTTAAATGTGACGTCCACCTTGGTACCTCTGACTACCCATTTGTCCTTAGACATCTTGCTTCTGTTTTCCCATAGACTCTTGATGATATCATTACTTTTAGCATCAGAACATTTTATTCTTCCTAAATTTAGCTAATTATATCCATCTCCCAGGTTATAGTCACTCTGAACATTCTCCTTGCACATATGGACACTCAATGATTTTATATTGGATAAATGAGTACATGAGTACATGAGTCAACAACTAAATTTGAAGACAGACTTTCCTGAGTACCATCCTTTTCTGATTTTCAACTCTTTTTTTGCTGATAAGTAAAGGCATTCAGAATCCATTATTAATAGTGAAAAACAGTCTGTTGTCTCTGTTTGAAGCAATTTCACATTGAGAACACGAGCCCTGGTAATGAGTAAGGCTGGAACAAGCTATAGCAATCAGCAATCCATATTTATAGAGAAGTGTCACGTGTATATTCTTCATGGGGTTGCAGTTAATAAAAATAAGGTACCAGGAGGGCCACTTACTTTTTCATGGCCATACATGATCTACCTCTAGTTAAAATCTTTTTAAAATATTGCTTAAGTGCAAAAATGTCAGCTAACTTGGCACATTTAACCACTTTAATATTCTTCATATTAGGCAATATTAGAAAGTCAAAACCCACAGAAGGGTATATGTCTCGAATCTAACCTTGAAGAAAGAATTTGGAGGCCTTTGAATAGTTTAGGCTCAACAAAGCACAAATAATCTCATCAAATAAAAGAGAAATAAAGCAGATAAAGGGAAAATGCAAATATAGAGTAGTTTTTAGAGAAAGATAAGTTGAAAGTAAGATAGAAGTTAAATTACATAAATGTTGAATGAAGAATAGAATAAGCACAAAAAAGAGAGAAACTTTAGAAAATTCATGTGGGGTGGGAAGAGAACAGAAATTCAAAGGACACTGGCTGATCATATTTCATAGATCTTGATTTGTTTAGTTAGACATTTGAAGCAGATCCCCAAGGAGAAGACTAGAAGAAGCACATACCACTAATTTAATTTTTCTTGTTTGGACCACATACCAGGGAAGAAATGAGTGGCTCACCTCCCCCCAACCCCCCGACCCAGTGCTGATTTCCCAGTCACATTTCTGACCATAAATGTACAGTAGTTTAACATTGTTAGAATTCTTAGAAGATTATTTAAATATGTGCCTTTCTCAGCCTGCACTTACGATGCTTGAACTTTGAGGATCCTTAACAATAATCTCAAAGCCATAATTAGAAAATAACCTATAATCCAAAGCACTTTAATTGTTTATAAAAAAAATTCAAAAATCCAGCACTGTAATTAAAATCTATGGAAACTCTGGATTTAGGAGTGCAGGGACAATCTGAAACTCTGCCTATAACAATTTCAATGGAATTCTCTTTTTCTAGATTGATATTTGAGACTGTTGAATCTTCCTGTAGACAAGTCTATAATATATATTATTTGTGTCTGTTCCAAATATGTAACTCAATAATATACATTGAATGTGTCTATTCCATACTGTATACACAATCCTTGCAGTCACAATGATGGTGATGACATTATCTGTATGCTGTGAAGCTGTTTACACATTTTTTTAAAGCCACCATGAATATAGCAATGACAATGAATCTCCTTCAGAGGCCAAAAGCAGACCCAACTTGTACTTACCTCCATAATTTATGAAGCAAGGCTTTACTTAACACAGAGAGGAGGAATGAATGAGATAGATTCTATGGGGTAATGCTTCTCTTGCCTAATTATGTGGAAAACTAAAGGGAGTGAAACTTCAGGTGTGTTCTCTTAAAAAATCACTCTCCCTGGACCTTGCTTTGGCATTCGTACGGCATAATTAAAGCACAGTAAAGATCCACATGTTGTATTTCTAAATATTTGCAAATTATGAATCCAGGTAACACACCATAAAGTAATGTTCTTTCTTCCTACCATGACAAATACAATGTGAAATTATTGGGAAATCTAGATTTGAATTCAGAATACTTGGACTCTGGGTGACTAAAGGATGACACAATTCTGAAAAAAGTAACCTTGAATTCCCTGGGCTTTTCATTAAGTGTGCTAGAGCCTCTCTATTACATTTGTCTAAAGTGTCTTCCCCCTAACCTCCACTTCTTCCACAACATATCTTTTTTAAAAAGATTTTATTTATTTAAGAGGTAGAGTAACAGGCAGAGAAAGGGAGAGGTGGAGAGTTAAGTGTCATCCATTCGCAGTTTCACTCCCCCAATGGCTGTAACAGCCAGAGCTGAGCCAAAGCCAGAAGATGGGAGCTTCTTCCAGGCTTCCCATGTGGTGCAGGGGCCAAACACTTGGGTCATCTTTCACTGCTTTCCCAGGCCATTAGCAGGAAGCCGGATCAGAAGTGGAGCAGCTAGGACACGAACTGGCACCCACATGCTGACGTCACAGGCAGAGGCTTAGCCTACTATCCCACAGCGCCAGCCCCTGCAATCAGACCTTAACTTTCAAGTTGGCACTCCAATCTATGCTTTTCTATATTCACAAGTTCATTCGACTCTCCTCAATGTGTAGTGACATACCTTTATGAACATCATTGCGTGATTACTATCCCATGCCTCCCTTAACGGCTAGTCTCATGAAGCCATCTTTGCATCTGGTCAGCGCTGCATCTACAGCATCTAGCCAAGTCCACAACCTGTACTATGTGCTCAAAGAATTTTTTACCACAAGAATTAGAATCATTTCTGGAGTTTCTTAAAACTGAAGATTTCCCACAGACCCTCCCACAAGTAACTCAGATGCAGTTGTCTTTGTCCTGATATTTCTAATGTTCAGATCTAACTTGATTTAAATTCTGAAATTTTTCATGGCTCTTGTTTTATATCCACCCTCTCTCCCTTCTTATGTTGCTGGTAGCTCTTTTCTTTCTATATCACCTTTTTTTGGACACATATTTGTCATCTATTAGTTTATTGGATAAAAATTATATACAGTAATATTCTTCTTTGACTTACAGTTCTATAAACTTTTGCAGATTATATAGTTATGTAATCTTAACCCCATCAAGACCATTGCATTACACTTTGTGTATAGCACTATTTCATTATATTACACAAGTGCTACTTGTTTACATACAGGTCTTCAACACTAGACTAAAATTTTCTTGCAAGAACAGTATTTACTTCTTTATCCAACCCCATAGCCTGACACTAAATGTGTTATGGATAAATGTGTTCATAAATCAACTTACTTATTAATATACTACAATATCCTATCTAACCCAAGAAATGTGCTATCTGGTATATCATAATTATAAAACATACATTGTCAGATCACATTAAAACAGTAACTGTCAATGTGTCAAAATAAGCACTACCAAAAATTAAAAAAAATCATATGAAACACAGCACTTACCATCCCCTGTTTCAGCACAGAGCTGTAAGCCCAGATTGTTCTGTGGATTAATCACCCAATGATTGCTGGTCACAGTGATATCAAAGACAAGCCAACCCACATCTAAAGCTTGGGCCTTTCTTGTGTCTAACAGGAACAAATCTGCATCTCTAAGGAGAAAGAGAACCAAAACAAGTTAAAGGTCTAAATGGAGATCATCATTTCCTATCCTTAAGTGAAAACATTCCAAAAGCACTCTTTAAAATAACAGGAGTTAATTAAAGAACAAGGGGGAACAAGTGACTCAAGTGATGAGTAATAAGATACAGAACCCTATTGCTGGGCTCCCAGCAGAAACCTGGAGCAAATTAGTAATATCTGAAACTAATTTCCATTTTCCTGCTTTTCACTGGCCTTTACAAACCTACTTACTGGTCCTAATTTGGTCCCTGATATCAATGTTCCCTGAAACCCACATTATAGTCATACTGGGACAGAATGTTAATCAGAATTCTTCCACTTTCCCTTCATTTGGAAAACCTACCAAATAAGCCAAATCCTATGCAGGATAGATTATCCTTAAAGTTTTGAGATATTTGGAAAATATCTCCAAAATGATAATTTTGGAATTAACTTAATCACACTATTCATGATTTAATCAGGAGAGGAGTCATCCCCTCGCTTAGGAAACGCTCACGTGCTATGTAGTGTTCAAGTTTGTTTTCATTTGCAATGTGACAAAAATGTCCTAGTCCTAATTAACTCTGTAAAGTCTATGGCAGCACTTTTGGCATGATATTAATAAACATCTGGAAAGCCAAAAAAAGAACAAAGAGGTAAATTTAAAGAAGAATTAACTATTTTTCAGTAGTCTCTTACACAATGTGTTCTATTAATTTTCAATTATGATATCTTTTCAGAAAAAAGAAAGGACACAAAGTCAAGGCTGAAACCTTTCCAGCATGTCTATGAAGGAAATGGCTCCAGTTTCAAGGAATATGTTTAGAAGAATTATCATCCAAAGAACTCATGTATGGTGCCAGCACTGTGGAGTAGCTAGTAAAGCCTCTGCCTGCAGTGCCAGCATCCCATATGGGCGCAGATTTGAGTCCCATCTGCTCCACTTCTGATCCAGCTCTCTCCTACGGCCTGGGAAAGCAGTAAAAGATGGCCCATGTCCTTGGGCACCTGCACCCATGTGAGAAGACCTGGAGGAAGCTCCTGGCTCCTGGCTTTGGATAGGCACAGCTCTGGCAGATGTAAACAACTGGGGAGTGAACCAGCAGATGGAAGACCTTTCTCTACCTCTCTTTTTCTGCCTCTCCTTCTCTCTGTGTGTAACTCTGACTTTCAAATAAATGAATAAATCTTCAAAAAAATAAGTCATGTAAGTCCAAAATATCTGAATTTCAATAATACAAATCCCAATTCACTGGATATAAAGCTAGGAGGCAGTTTAGTCTAAAAAGTCTGTATCCCTAGTTCACTTCCCAAAATTTAGGAGACTCAACTGATATTCTAAGCATCACTGTTTCTTGTTCTTGGACAAAAGCTATTTTATTTTGACTAACAATTTCTTTAAATCTCTCTCTCTCTCTATCTTTATAGAGGCAGCTCTTCTACTTTACCTATACACAACAAAGCAACAAAATATACTTTGGGCAAATCAAGTCTATTACTAGAAAACAAAATGAAAATAATTTTGTAATCTTAACACATGTAGCTACTTCTGTAGCAGTATCTTTAAAAAAAGATTGATTTATTTACTTAAAATACAGTCACAGAGAAAGAAAGGGGGAGAGTCAGACATATTCCATCTGCTGCTTCACTCCCCAAATGGCTGCAATGGTTGCTACTGGGCCAGTCCTAAGCCAGAAGCCAGGAACTCCGTCTGTGTTTCCCACATGTGTGGCAGGAACCCAAGTACTTGGACCATCTTGTGCTGCCTTCCAGGCACACTAGCAGGTAGCTGGATCAGAAGCAGAGCAGGCAGGGCACCAAACAGTGCTCTGTTGTTGGATGTGGGCATTGCAGGTGTTGGCTTAAAAGCTACACTGCAAAGCAGCCCCCTATAACAGTATCTCAAGAATAAAAAATATCAATACATTTTGTATAAAATTAGATGTGATTCCTTGGGAAGTATAAAATTTCTCCACTGAAGTATGGCACTTATATCACTGGAAACGGTAAAATATCTAAGTATTTCCGATGAATAATTTAAAATACTCTTGTTAAAATTCTCCTGTCTCACATTTTTTACTTGACATTTTAAAGAAAGTCTTATAATAGCTAATAAGATAAAAACATAAATATTAATATATTTTAAAAATTGCAGTGGGGAGCAAATATATAGAAAATATGTTTATTTGTAGTAGAAATCATTGCAAATTATAATTACCTTTCATTTTGTACAATTGCAATAGTGAAATCATAACTAAAGGTATTTTTTCTATCAAGAAAAATAAGATCGGGCCAGCTTCGTGGCATAGCGGGTAAAGCTGCCACTCGCAGTGCTGGCATCCCATATTGGCGCCAGTTCGGGACCCAGTTGCTCCACTTCCTATCCAGCTCTCTGCTGTGGCCTGGCAAAGCAGTACAAGATGGCCCAAGTGTTTGGGCCCCTGTACCCATGCCCACCTGGAAGAAGCTCCTGTATCCTGGCTTTGGATTGGCGCAGCTCCAGCCATTGCGGCCAATTAGGGAGTGAAACAATGGATGGAAAACCTGTCTCTCTCTCTCTCTCTCTCTCTCTCTCTCTCTCTCTGCCTCTCCTTTTCTCTCTGAAAGTCTCTTAGACTTTCAAATAAATAAAATAAATTTTTATAAAAAAAGAAAAATAGGATCCACTGACACAGATGTATATGAGCAAATATTTGTTGATGGTATGTGTGTTAGTTTCCTTAGTCTACTGTAACAAAATACCCCCAACTGGGTGCTCTTAAAGAACAGAAATGCATTATCTCATGGTTCTGGTGCCTAGAAGCTCAATATCAAGGTGTCATCAGGGTTGATTCCTTCTGAAATTTTTTCCTAGCCTTTTTCCCATGTTTTGTACATGGATTTCTTATTCCTATATATCTATACATACAAATTTGAGAGGAGGCAAACACAATTAAACCATAACACTATTTGAAAAATAGTTTTTAAAAGGCAAGAATAGGGGCCAGTGTTGTGGCATAGTGAGTTAAGCCTCAGCCTGAGACACTAGCATCCCATATGGGTGCCATTTCAAGACCCGGCTGCTCCACTTCTGATCTAACTCCAGGTTAATGAGTGTGGAAAAACAGTGGAGGATGGCCTAGTTGCTTGGGCCCCTGCACCCATGTGGGAGACCTGGAAGAAGCTCAGGGCTCCTGACTTCAGTCTGGCCCAGTTCTGGCTGTTACAGCCATTTGGGGAGTGAAACAGAGGATAGATGATCTCTTTCTCTCTGTGTCTCTCTTCTCTTCTCTTCTTTGTAACTCTGTCTTTGAAATAAAATTTTTAAAGAAACAAACAAAAAATAAAAGACAAGAATAATCCTAGTTGCAAATAATTTGTGTTTATTGATATTTATGGCACTAATCAATGTTAAAAAAATTTCAGGAACAACCATTTGGGGGGCCAGTGCTCTGGCATATCATGTAAAGCCACCACCTGCAGTGCTAGCATCCCATATGGGTGCTGGTTCAAGTCCCAGCTGTTTCAATTCTGATCTAGCTCTCTGCTATAGCCTGGTATAGCAATAGAAGACGGCCCAAGTCCTTGGCCCCTGTACCCATGTGGGAAGATCCAAAGGAAGCTCTTGGCTCCTGGCTTCAGATTTGAGCAGCAGGAGCCAAAATTCAGCATTTTGAGTTACCACCAACCTTATAACTCATCAAAAACACAAAGTGGCAAAATCAAAATGTTGAAGTTGTATGTCTCAAAACATGACAACAAATCTTCCATATCAATAGTAAGTAATGATATTAAAAAGATTTGGGTATCAGACAGAGTTTGAACAGATAAAGAATCCCTTGAACTCAGTTACCTTATGTGTAACAAGTGGTGTGGTAATCTTTGTCTCTAAAGGTTTTTTCAAGAGCAAATGTAATGCTAGGTGAGATAGATAACCAATAGACAGAAATACAGATAAAGGGACAAATTGTAGTTGAAACATTACATGATCTGCCAAAATCTAGATGTCTTTAAGTTGATTAATGTTGATCTATTAAGTTTAGGAAAGTATTGTTTAGGAGGCACATTACATTCAAATGGTGGTCAATGAATATTAATTTGAGATTCTCCTAGATAACTGATAGAATTAATTGTAAGAAACAAGAGGAAAAACAGGTGATGGGTGCTGCAGTGAACATGCTGATTAGAACACCTGTATCCTGTATCAGAGCACCTGGGTCGAAGTCCCAGTTCCACTTCCAATTCCAGCTTCCTACAAATGTGCCCCCTGGGAAGCAGCAGGTGATGGCTCAAGTAGTTGGTTCCCTGCCACCTATGTGAGGCTTGGATTGAGTCTGACCCAGCCCTGGATGTTGTAGGACACTAGGGAATGAACTAGCAGATATACTATCCACCTGTGTTTCTCTCTCTCCCAAATAAAAATAAATAATTTTCAAAAATGTAGAATAGATAGAGAGGCAGAAAAGGGAGTTAGAGACACAAAGGAATTTATTAATTCTTCCTGGAATGTTGTCTCAAAAACCCGTTTCACCATTATTTTAAGTCACTCTGTTGAAGGTCACTTGTATAAGCATAGAGTCAAAGAATGCGTTGTGTATATACCAATTATCCATCTAAATAAATGCTTAAAAACAAACAAGAGCATAACCTGTAAGTACTTGTGCTCTAAAAACACTATTTCCAGGGACAGAATAATACACAGACTTTACAAATGCGATTTTTTCAAATATTTCAAACAACTTAGATGAATCTGAAGACCATAACTTTTTAATCCTGCCATATGAGTCAAAGTTGTGTCTACAGTAACAAAGACATAAGGTCTAGGATGCTTGAGATAAGTTTGAACAAAGTTGTTACCTGTACATTTTGAGAGAGAAAAAAAGGAATGACCATATTAAGGTATTTCAAATTTTCATGAAAGGTATATGTTATGAAAAAAGCTGTGCATAGGAAGAGACATTGTAATGCAGTAGGGATACATGCATCCTATACCAAAATGTTTGGGATAAACTTTTGCCTCTGTTTCCAATTCAGCTTCCTGCTAATCCACCTGGGAGGCAGAAGATTATGGGCCAAGTAGTTGAATGCCTGCTACTCACAGGAAAGACCTGGATGGAGTTCCTGACTCTTGGCATTGACCTGTCCCAGCCCCAGTGTTGAGGGCATTTGGGAAGTAAACAAGCTGTTGGAAGATCTGTCAGTCTCTCTCTCTCTCTCTCTCTCTCTCTCTCTCTCCCTGTGACTTTGCCTTTTGAATAGATAAATCTTAAAAGCATTATACATGGGTTTCAAAAGCATTTTGAACCAAAATAAACTTGTATTTGAACTTCAATTTCCATGAACTGTTTGAAGTATGAGTCATTTTGTATGAGTCTTCTTATATAATGTGATTTAAAATATGCACACACAGTTATATTTATAAATTATTACAATTTGATGATTTTATGTGCATTCATCACATATGAGTGGACACCATATATATTTACAAATCCAAGTTCATAAATATTCAATTTCCTCCTCTAATTTGTTTGATCTTTTAATTGAGCAAGGGGATGTCATTTTTAAATTATTATAATAATGTGTTCTCCTTATGTTCTCCTTATGTTCTCAAGCACAAAAGCAATGCAAACATGCCTAGTAGCACATTATACACATAGCATAGATTTTGAAATGTCCACTCTCTACATTTCATATTTTTCTGAGGAAATGGGGTAGTCTCATAAAAAAACAAAAAATACATGATCTAGAAGGTCTTATCTGAAGTCAGCTGATCTAGACTTTTGCTTCTGACAGTGTCCAAAATCTGTGATTATTTCTAAAACTTGTGGGAATAGAGAATTAAAAGATGAGTTTAGGGGCCAGCGCTGTAGTGTAGTGGGTAAAGCCGCCACCTGCCTTGCCGGCATCCCATATGGGTGTTTGAGTTCCGGCTGCTCCACTTCTGATCTAAGTCTCTGCTATGGCCTAGGAAAGCAGTAGAGGATGGTCCAAGATGTTGGGCCTCTGCACCTGTTTGGGAGACCAAGAGGAAGCTCCTGGAACCTGGCTTCAGATGTGGCCATCTGGGTAGTGTACAAGCAGATGGAAGACCTTACCCCCACCCCGCCTCTGCCTCTCTGTAGCTCTGCCTTTCAAATACATAAATAAACCTATATATATATATATATATATATATAAAGATGAGTTTATTTTGGTGCAAAAAAGATGTTAAAAATTCATTCATAATTTTTTTACAATAAGCATTTTCCCTGAACTTTGTGGAGATTATTCTTAACTCACAGAGTCTTAAAACTAACTGGGACATGAGTTACTTTGCCAAACCGTTTATCCCTAAGAAAATTTAAAGGAAAACCATATGATTTCCATGGTCACTCAGCCAGGTTTCCATATTCCATTTTCAGAAAGCTTTCTCTCATAAAATAACAGCTCCCTTTAGTCCCAAACTATATCTTAATTGCTTTTCTTATCCCAAAAAAAAATCATTGGTTTTTGGATTGGAGCACTAAAAGTTTAACTGAACCCCTAGCCTGAAACAACATGGCTATAAATGGAGCCAAAGTGCCCTGAGTCATTCCACAAATCCATCCAACTCTTCATTCATTCATTCACTCTTCCAGATAACATTATATTCACTCTCTATAATGGTTTTAAGCTACATGAGTAAAACAAAGCTGGAATTGCTCTCTACTGATTCTGTATTAGGGTTGACTACAAAAGAAATTCAGGCAACATTTTGAAGATGGCAGTAAGCAGTAGGCTGATTTGTACTTGGAAGACAGCTGTACCTAATCTGATGCTTAGGCATAGTGCTTTCCCAGTGTGAACCAGCAGAAAGGACTGCAGCTCCTTACCATCCCACTAGTTCTTCTGATTTAATTCCTATGAATCCAAGACAAGAAATGTGGGCACCTCTAAGAGAATGGAAATACCTGTATCACTGAAGTTGGAGGTTTGAAAGTAGGTTCCAATTTGTCCTCAGAGGTTCCACATTATCGTTAAAGCCTCTGCTTTGTCCTTGTTTCCTAAAACTCACATCCATTTTCCCAACAGTCTGCCCTGTGGTTTTTAGATCCAACATCAAATGCTGAGCAACAACTTGCATAGATTGCTTAGTTCCATAAACAGTTACGTAATTATTGTCTTCAATTAATCCTCACAGAAGCATTCCCCAGGGTGCTTTCCCAAGCAGAAGCCATTTTGTGTTTGGTTGATTTTATCAGACCAATTACTAAATTAATAGGATAGTACTTTGAACTCCCTAAATATGATCTCACTTTATCTGCACATGATTCTCCTCCAGAAATCAACATCCATGAAATTATAGACTGCCTTATTCACTTATTCATGGAATTCCACACAACACTGATGAAAAAATTCATTTTATAACAAATGAAGTGCAGAATGGCTCATGCCAGTGAAATTCACTTGTAGGACAGTGGAGTGGCCTTTTGAAGATTCATTTATGTGATCAGTTGGGTAACAATATCTTACAAGAAGGGCTAATATCATTCAGAAGGTTTGATGTGCTCCGAATCAGCAAACTATATAGTTTGTTTATATATAACAGTATGGCTGTTTCTGGCATAGCCTGATGTCTCAAGAGTCTGAAAATTAAGAGGTATAAATAATAGGAGTGACTCCTCTCACGTACTATCTGATCCAACTAATACAAATGTTGCTTTGGACACTCAAAACATTGCATTCTATTGGTCCGGAACTCTTAGTTCTCAATGGTCCAATGCTGGGACATATGGTCATAGTAAAATGGAACTTGAAACAGCCACATGGCCATTTTGTATCATACAGGATGAAGGATCCTAAATATTAGAAGAAATTGAATTGATATTACCACAATATGAGTAATTAAGAGTATGCATGGAATACTATAGATCACATGGAACATCTCTAAGTACTCACTGGTCTTATGACAAAAGTCCATGGAAAATCTACAGCTCAATAAAGGCATTACTGAAAATTATCCAAACACTTCAAGAATGAATTTTTTTTAACCTTCCCAGGTAAGGAGAAATGACTAGCCATGGCCCTTGCTAAACCCAAGATTGTGTATTGGAAAACTATATTTAAAAACATAAAACTAACAAATTCTATATTCAAGAAGAAAATTACAAATGCTAGCTATAACCATGTGACCAGTTGCAAAAATGAGTATTGGATGGTAATATAATGCTTCTTTATTATTTTTATATTCATGTATTTGTGTACACATTAACCAGTTATCTCTGTACCTTCCTCTTCCCTATCTACTTCCCATTTGGAATAAGCAGCTTTGAGAGTTGATAAAATTGTATTTCAGTTACAGTGGATCAAAGATGGAATATGATTCAGCTAGAAGAGGAATGAACCAGGGGCCAGCATTGTGAGTTAGCAGATAAATCCACCACTTGCAACACTGGCATCCCATATGAACTCCAATTTGTGTCCCAGTTGCTCCACTCCCCATCCACTCCCTGCTACTGGCCAGGGAAAAGTAGTAGACAATGGCTAGAGTGTTTGGGCCCTTGTCACCTACAAGGGAGACCAGGATGAAGCTGCTGTCTCCTGTATTCAACCTGGTCCTGCCCTGGCCATTGCAGCCATCTGGGGATGGGCCCGTGGATTTAATATCTCTCTCTCTCTCTCTCTCTCTCTCTCTCTCTAACTCTGACTTTCAAAGAAGTAAATTAATTTTAAAAAGAAAAGAAAAGGAATGAACAATATCCAGACCAGAGATGGATTTGTAAGCAGAAGGGTGATTTGTTGTTGTATTTTTGGAAGTTATAAATGGTTATAAACAGTGTCATTTGATGCCAAATTGATAAGGGTGAACAATTGTGGCTTTGTGTTTTTAGCTAAACTGGAAATACCAATCCCTGAAACCCCTTCTTTGGTTCTGTGTTAAGGTTAACCATCAGGGAATTTGCACAGGAGTTGGATAGTGCAAAGGAATCAGCAGCAAAGTTTGTGATTGGAAGACTAGTAGATCCCTAGGCAATCCTCCTGCTCGCATACATGGTGACGGATCTGCTGCCTCATCCAGAGGTTTTGGAGGGTGCATGGCCCATCCAACATCTTGACTTTGAACTTCTGCCCCCCAGAATACATTTCTGCCGTAGTAAACTGTCCAAGTTTAATTGTTATAACAGCCCTAGAAAACGAATATATTTCCCTAGCTGGGATACTTCACATATTAAATATGAAGTATTTAGCAGTATCAAAGACTGAGGACAGGAGAAAGAAAAAGTGTCCATAAGATCTGGTAGTAAGGAGGCTGTTGGTGGATGGTCTACTAATTAGATTTATAGAAACCAAATGGTAATGAATTGAGGGGTGATAAAATGAGGACCTAAAAAAGTGAATTTGGTGAAAAGATAGGAAGGAGAAATACTGTGGATTTGGGGGAGATTTTTAAAACAGAATCAAGTAGAGGATCTTTATACTAATGCAAATGAAACATGACTTATTTATAGAATGAATTTAAATTTGTATTTAGAAAATAGAAAACTCCACACTTTCAAAACAAGAAATGATTCTGAAAAATATTCAACACCTACAAAACCATATGCTAATTTTCCTCTCTATAACGTTACCCTTGGAATTCAAAAGCAAAACTTATTTATAAATGAAATCACTTTTTTGCAAGAAGCATTAGCTAAAGTAATAGGCAGTGGGGGGCTGGTGCCATGGCGCACTAGGTTAATCCTCCGCCTGCAGTGCCATCATCTCATATGGGCACCAGTTCTAACCCAGTTGATCCTCTTCCAGTCCAGCTCTCTGTTGTGGCCTGGGAAAGCAGTAAAGGATGGCCCACGTGCTAGGGCCCCTGCACCCATGTGGGAGACCTGGAAGAGGCTCCTGGCTCCTGACTTCAGATTGGCGTAGCTCCAGCTATTGCAGCCATTTGGGGAGTGAAACAACGGAAGGAAGACCTTTCTCTCTCTCTCTCTCTCTCTCTCTCTCTTCTCTCTCTCACTGTCTGTAACTCTACCTCTCAAATAAATAAATAAAAATCTTTAAAAAAAAATAGGAAGTGGAAGTGTCCTTAGATTCAATCTCCATTTTTCCCTTAATGTATTTTATTAAGGGTACCAAATGACAGACTCATGGCAAATGAATATTCTTTCTTGATTTTAAATATTATTAACACGTTTCTCATTGATATCTTTCCATCACCTAAGCAGAAGGTGGGGGACACATGTATCCTCTAAAGAACCATGCCAGAGGCCGGCGCCGTGGCTAACTAGGCTAATCCTCCACCTTGCGGCGCCAGCACACCGGGTTCTAGTCCCGGTCGGGGCACCGATCCTGTCCCGGTTGCCCCTCTTCCAGGCCAGCTCTCTGCTGTGGCCAGGGAGTGCAGTGGAGGATGGCCCAAGTCCTTGGGCCCTGCACCCGAATGGGAGACCAGGAGAAGCACCTGGCTCCTGCCATCGGATCAGCACGGTGCGCCGGCTGCAGTGCGCTACCGCGGCGGCCATTGGAGGGTGAACCAACGGCAAAAGGAAAACCTTTCTCTCTGTCTCTCTCTCACTGTCCACTCTGCCTGTCAAAAAAAAAAAAAAAAAAAAAAACCATGCCAGAAGTCTATCATTGTGAAGTCAGCAACCATAATTACAGATGGAGTTGGTACCTGGTTAACTTCAGTAAAGATTTGCTATACTTAGGCTTTGCTTAGTATTACTAAAAAATAACTGCACCTGGGGCCAGCACTGTAGCATAGTGGGTAAAGGCGCCACCTGAACTGCCGGCATCCCATAGGGGCACTGGTTTGAGTCCCATCCAGCTGCTCCATTTCCAATCCAGCTCTCTGCTATGGCCTGGGAAAGCAGTAGAAAATGACCCAAGTCCTTGAGTCCCTGCACCCATGTGGGAGACCTGGAAGAAGCTCCTGGCCCTTGGCTTGGGATCAGCACAGCTCCAGCCATTGCAGCCATTTGGGAAGGGAATTACCAGATGGAGGACCTCTCTCTCTGCCTCTGCCTCTCTGTAACTATGCCTTTCAAATAAATAAATCAATCTAAAAAAAAAAAAAAAAAAAACTACCCCTTTTGAAGTCACTCTTCTGAACTTGTGTTTCTTGTTGTTTGAACTAAAATTGAAATAATTTCTACCTCATTAACCTAATGCAGGGATAAAATGATACACAAATAAAAGTGCTATACAAATTTCTATAATTGGTATTTTCTTACCAAAACACATATATGTTACGTACATATGTATATAACAAGTAGGATGCATTGTGTTTTCAGGATAATTAGGGTCATAAGTTTTGCAATTATTACTGTAAAATTAATTAATGATCTGTGTCAATTTTGGACACAGGAATTCATTAATTATCTTTAATTTGGGGGATATTTATTGAGGAATATCTCAAAGGAACCCCAATCCCTAAAATCACCTAGAGAAAAAACTGTTTATAAATTTAACAGAAGGGAGTAAAAATGTTTATATAACCAATACTAAGAGATAATGTAAGAGAAATAGTCCCATGGTTGTTATGATTTCAACTATATGCATGCATGCATATATGTATATGTGTGTATATGTATCTTTCACATGTATAAAGATAAGTTAAACATAGAGAGTTAGCCAAGTGTATAGTCACCCCTCTAATGATAAAGCACTATACCTTACTAAGAAAAGCTTTGGGAAAGTTCTAGAAGCTGTACAGGGAATAGTTGCCATACTACAGTGATATCTCCACTTTTGCCAAAGCTTCTATTATTATAAATGTTTTACCTTCTCCTATCTCCCTTTGTCTTTGCAAAGCTTATCAAGTCAGATAACAATGTAGTAATTGCTACACAAGGAAAAAGTATGCGTAATTTTCTGGATATTTGACTATCACAACATTTAAGGAATCCAACTGTAGAACTAATACTAAACACATTAACAACGGATTGCAAATCAGTAAATGATATTCTCTGTACTTGTCATTTCAGATATTTCTCTCATAAGCAACTTTAGCTTGAACTTTTAAAAGTGAATTTGTTCACTGATTAATGATTTCAATCAGTAATTGTTTTTCTCACAAAGAAATGGTGAAATTGTAAAATTCTGTAAATTTTGCTGAGTAAAATTTTCAAAGTTTCTGGTTCTATACTGCATTTAAAAAATGCAGATGAAAATTCATGAAATAATAATACTATTGGATAAACATTGAATGAAAAGTATGGCAAAAATGGAAAACCAAGTTGAATTCTCATGAAGAAAATTCAATCACTTTTTCCTCTGCAGAATCTTTTTATTGCCTGAAATATTTTTAATATTCAACATTTTTCCTAGCATTACATCATCCCATATTTTTCCTTGCAGAGAAATATAAACACATGCTACCAAGTATTTAAAGAGGAGGTCCATTCATTGAACAACAACAGCAACATGTGGACTATTGCATAGAAAGTCCAATCACTTTTCATGCCCCCACTAAAGGTACAATAGATGCAGTAAAAGTTCCTAAACACTCTCTTATTACAAGTCTTAGGATCCACCATATGAAATAGTCAAAGAAAAATTAACTAATTCACCATTTAATGACAAAGACAACTCCCATTTTTATGTAGACAATTTAAATCCTCAAATAAAGTTTGATTTCTTAACCTTGGTCTTTGAACTTTGGGGAACAGCTAATCTTTTGCTGGGTGGAAGAGTTGTTATTTCCATTTTAGAAGATTTAACTGCATCCTACCCACATAACCAGCCCAGTACATTTACCCACTCGAGGTCAGTCAGTAGCATGCACACAGCACCATTGACCTCCACCAATTGTAGCAACTAAAACTGCCTCCAAATATTGCCAAATGTCTCTTGGGGTGAGGGGTTGGAGGGCAATTATCCCACTTGAGAACTAATTAATCAGAGTGCAATCCCTACACACTGAAGGAAGTCAAAGTACATGTATGCACTCACTATCATGAATACTTTAGAGAAAAAATCATCTACTATTCAATGGTCTTGCTCTAGTATGCTTCTCTCAGGAACCCAGGAGGTCTTCTTGAGTGGAAATTGTCAACATACATTCTGAAGTACGTGCACAGAAGAAACACCAATCTTAAAGAAGGAGGAGGAGGGATTTGATGTACATATGAAGCTGACTGTGAACTGGGATGATGACAGCTTAACTAAACATACCCACGGAGTGAAGGTGGCTAATGACATCAAGCAGGCTAGCTTAAAATGTTTTTACAATGGACAGAAATTTATAATCATAATGGAGCATTAGGAAAAGTTTGAATTATACATAGCACATTTTCATTGTGTATGTGCATATGTGCATGCTCACATGTGTGTATGTGTGTGTGTGTAAAATTTAAGTCAAGCGGAGCACTTCGCACAGCATCAGACACATGATGAGTGGTCATAACTGCTAACTCCTATGCTTTTCAGTAATAATACTGGCATTGTCGCTTTATTTGTACAGTATTACTCATCTTATTTAAACATTTTGAGATAGAAACACTTCACTTAGAATCTCTTTCTCTTGCTCTCTTCCTATTTTTCCTTTCCTCCCATATTTCTACCTTTTTACCCGTAGAAAGTTCCTGCTCATCTTGAAAAGCTCAACTCAAATATGAACTCCTCTCAGAGCCTTCCCCTAAGGCCCGTCGCCCCTCCAAATAAAGAATTAATTTTCCCTTCATTTGTATTTCCACAACACTTAGTGCATACTTACATCATAGTGCTTAGCACATTGTATTACAGTTATTAAAGTCTGTGTGGGGCAGGCCCACCGCAGCCCCTGGCCCCAGGCTAT
This sequence comes from Lepus europaeus, assembly GCF_033115175.1. Taxonomy (NCBI): domain Eukaryota; kingdom Metazoa; phylum Chordata; class Mammalia; order Lagomorpha; family Leporidae; genus Lepus; species Lepus europaeus. Next base: position 56,270,688 of record NC_084829.1, read on the forward strand.
GAGCTTTGAGGTCTTATTTATTCGGCCTTATGTCCTCTGTGCTTGCCACATGGTAGGCGCTCAACAAAAGCATGCCAAACTCTGTTGAATTATCTGGAAAATTCAATCATGTGGAAACCTCATTTCCCAATAATGCCAGATATATGAGGTGTGACTGAAGAGCAATGCCTTCTACCATAGAATTTGAGGCTGTCAGCCTTATATGAAAAGATTAAATAAGTGAAATGATGCAAAGTGTGTTAACTTCTTACCAAGAAAAATAAAGATTTGGATAAACTTCAGAACACTCCTTAAAAATATCACACGTTTAAATGTGAGTGGGGGAGGCGGGAGATGGTAGGAATAAAATATTTAATTTTAATAGTTGCAAGTCTTGCTAAGATAAACAAATGGGAAAAGAGATGACATAATGGATCTGCCATTTCTTTAACTTGAATACATAACACTGTCAAAGAATTCATAGTCTATATGGTTAACAGATCAGATGATGTCTTGAATATAAAATACAGCCATAAAATGCCAGTCTAAATTAATGAAAAGATCTCCCCCAAGACACTCTTAGGCAATACCTTAGGGAAAGTGAACTTGTATGTGTGAAATGTGTATGCATTGTCAAATTCACTGCATACCGATTCAGAGCTACACCGATCCAAAGTCAGGAGCCAGGAGCTTCCTCCAGATCTCCCACATGGGTGCAGGGGCCCAAGGACTTGGGCCATCCTCTGCTGTTTCTCCAGGCCACAGCAGAGAGCTGGATTGGAAGTGGAGTAGCCAGGCCTCTAACCTGTGCCCATATGGGATGCCGGCATTGCATTTGGCAGCTTTACCTGCTATGCCACATCGCCAGCCCCCTATGAATATATTTTAAATAAGTTTAATAATGTATAAAATTTTATTTTCTGCTTTTGATCAATTACCATTACAATCTGAGCAATGTCTAGTGTTATTACATATTCTTCAAAAACATAATTTTTGCTTCCTATGTGATATTCCTTCTAGGAAACAGAATGTAACTTTTTATACTGTTTGCCTTTAAAATGCTTTCAATTTGTGAATTATAAATGATAGTGATAAACATTTTTACGTGACTCTCTATTTTTGTCTGTATCTCTGATATTTCTGTAGAGTAAATTCATAAATAAGTAGTTTCTCGTTCCATCTCATCCCATCCTTATATCTCTTCAAAATATTTAAGAAGAATTCAACTATTTATCTAAAACCTGTGTTTTCAGCTATCAAGTTCATAGATAACTACCATGGCATTAGTGTTAAATTGAGTATAATTCATTCATTTTTAGACTTCAGAATATACCCATTACTTTTGTGTGTATTAAAGATAAATTAATAAAAGTACTATATACCTTAAGTTTCATACCCAAATACTTGAAAGGAAAACTAGATAAAACAAAATTAGCAGAATTTTTTATCTTCTATTTCAAAGTCATTCTAAAACTTTAATATTCTGATATGTATGGCGAATCTCCTGGAGGATGGAGACACCTGGTCAACTTTTAGATGTGTATGACTGCAGAAACTTTTTATTTATTTCTTCCTTAGAATTCAAAAGGGCTAGTGTTTCATGGAGCACCCACTGGGTGCTGGCACATTCTGAGACAAAGAAAAATCTAAACATCAGGAATAATAAATAGAAAGGAGAGAAGAGAGATTCAGAAAATATAGCATAGTTCTTTTCAAATACTTGTTTTCAGGCAGGCATTTGGCATGGCAGTTAAGACTCCACTTGGGATGTCCATATCCCATTGGAGTGCCTGGGTTTGAGTCTTTGCTCTGCTCTCAAATTTGGTTTCCTTATGATTTGCACTCTGCAAGGCAGCAGGTGTTGGCTCAAATACCTTGGTCCCTGCCAGCCACATGGGTAAACCACACTGATTTCTGGGCTCCTGGGCCTTGGGCTCCCTCAACCTAATATTTGGGGAGTGAACCAGAGGATGGGTAATCTCTTTCTTTCTCTCTCTTTCTCTCTCTCTCTTTCTCTCTCTTTCCCTTCCTCTGCCTTTCAAAGAAAATAGATAAAATTAAAATTTAAAGTGTTTATCTTATCAGAGGAGGATATAGTATTTCAACAAAAAGAAAGTCTGGATCTGATGAATGGGAGTTATTGGGGGACAAATATCACCTCAATATAGGATTTCAGAGTTTAAATAACTCATATATGTGAGGGAATCAAAAAATTCATGGAAAGTGGAAGTAAAATTTTTTAATTTAAAACATGTGGAAAGCTAGGCATATATTTTCATAATATCCACTTTACATGAATCTTTTGAGGACCCCTCATATACATGAGATTCAACATTTTTCCACCAGTGATGTGTAGCCCCCTGTTGTGTGTCTGAGAGAGGGAGTGTGTATGAGCTGCTCAACAAAGATGACTACGCTTCTACATGATGTGTTAAACAAGTAATTTCAACACTGAGGTAAAAGTCATAGAACATCATTAGTTTTCCCTTCTCACTCATATTTGATGGCTCATTTACAGTAATTAATTATCAGCTAAGGTTATCCTAACTCATGATTTCAGACTGTTCATCTTAGTAACATTTGAAGCTTCTTACGGAATACATTCAAGCTGTCAGAAACTGTTACAAATCAACTTACATAAAAAATACACATAACAATGTATATAGTTTCCATTGATGCCAGTAAAAAGCAAAGAAGTTCTCTGGCTTCCAGAACACCCAGTGAATTAAATCACATTAAATGTAAATTTCAATGGAAGTTTGTCTGGATGAAAGACAAATTTACAAAAGGAGAAACACACAAGAAAACACACAGAGAAAGCCCAAGTTTAGTGCACAGATCAGTGTCAGCAGAAGGGAAAAGCTCACAATGTAGAAGTAATTTTGAGATTAATTTCTCTTACTTCAGTGTATCTCTCTCTGGCCCTGAATCTCATTACATCCAAGGAAAACAAGATTTGATAGATCACATGGTTACCAAGGTCTGCTACTAAACTTTTTACTGTCTTCCAGGATAATAAGTTAGCTATAAAATTGATACCTATTTGTGTATTCCTTGATGATTTGATATATGCTAATCTTAATTGTTTCATTCTCGAATCGATTATTGCTCCGATCCTTGTATATCCGGAATTCAGCGGCTGTCACTGCTTCTCCGTGAGGAATTTGAGTAAGATCAAAGCGAAATTCTTTGTAATGCCTTCGCTGGTGAGAAAAATCCTTGTCCCTTTCAACTGAAAAATAAAAGAGAAAGGAAGGGAAAAAGTTAGTACTTTATAACATATGGAAATTAAAGATAAATTCTACCGTTTTGAAAACGAAAACAAACAAGCAGGATGGTACACACATTGGGAAAACACTGAACCCGCAGACTCGCTTGCATTCCCAGCTAAGGGAAATTCCACAAACCAACTGCCTTTGGTTCAAAAGCAGCACAACCGCTGTGGTTTTACACAAATTCCTGGTCCTGAATGGAAAGACTATCCAAAAATATTCTGAAAAGTGAGGGTTGTAAAGTGATCACTAGTGTATGTCAAGTACCAGAGCACAGCAGTTTTCGTACATGAATACGGAAGACGTGATAGAAAGTTTCTGAGCTCCAGGTGAAGTCAGTAGTGGGATTTAAGCACAGACATGGAAGGAAAACAGGAAGCAAGATTAAGGAATTTCAGATACATAAAGGCTGTGCTTGTGGTAGTTCAGAGGTCAAGTAAATAAGACAAATTATTTTTTATAAGACATCATTTTAAAAATATCTTTCCTAAGAGAGTTTTTTTCTTCTTCAACAAAAGAAATATTTAGGCTTTTGTTTTGTTTTGTTTTTAGGTAAAAAAGGTAAAAAGGCAGCTTCATGAATTCTTATCAATTCTAATCCCTGGTGCAGCATACAGCTCCCAAAGACCTCTATTTTTACTTAGAATTGAGAGAACGCATTTTACTCTTCTGGCTGACTTCCTAGTAAATAAGTCAAAGAATTCTTTCTCATTGGGAATATTATAAAGTGTTTCAAATTTAGGACCAAAAATCAGGCATATTATTATATAATCTGGCTTTGTACAATGATGTATTGTCTGAAACACTCTGTTTCTATTGGATATCCAAAATTTTCTTAATGAACTGCCTCTACAAACACCTTATTTACAGAAATGCAAGGTTTTTTGTTGAAGAGAAGTATCTCAGCATTGGCAGGTTTCTCAAAATCTAAGCTATCTAGGATAATATAGCATAGTATTTTAAAAAGAACATACTATGAGGGAGGCAATGTATGCAGAGCTGCATAATTACTGATGGCATGTTGCATTACTAATATTTTGGTCCAAGATGAGAAAAATGTGCAAGTGGTATAAATGGACTCACAAGATTCAAAAATTGGTTTAGAACTCAAAAATATCCTTAGAAGATGAATTAAATCATGTCAATAGTGCTCTAAATATATAAAGCTTGAGATCCTAGGCTAGAGGAAGGGTTCAGATTGACAATGAGAATCATGGCCAACCAAGGGAAAGCCAAGGCTACTCGATTGTGCTCCAGAGCCAAAAGTGTGCTGTGTCTGAGATGCGCTCATGACACAGGAATCCACAATCCCTTGTCCTCATCCTCCAAAATTTTCTCTGGTTTATCACCCCCTGAGCAGTAGAGGGTTGTTTAGGAGATCAAGAAACGTGTCAGACATGTAAACCACCATACAGAAAAATGTAAACCACACCTGGAAGCATTTTTACCCCATCCAAAGTCAAGCTTGGCAAGGGTGACTATGTGATTCAAAATAGCACTACCTCACATGATTAATGAAGGTTTCTTTTGTTAAAATATTATCAACTGGTCCTAAGAGAGGTCTGTTTCCAGAGGAATCATTGGTAGACGTCCCCTAAATAAGGATGATTTACCCAATTTTAGGATGTATTTTTTTAATAATTTAAATCTCTCTCTCTAAATTTCTACTGGGACTGCTTTGAATTCTTCTTCACCTTGCTTTTTTTTCTACAACTCTGAACCATAGGAAAGGAGAAGTGTAAAGGCAGAAAATTCTTGCTCACTGGATATAAAATAACTTTGGATGCATATATACATATCAAAACTACGCACATTTTTTGTTTCAGAGAATTAAATTTAATTCGTTGTATTCTTACATGACAGTACTAATTTAAATGAAGTAGATGGTAGATGGCATTTTAAAATGATTTTGTTTAACTTTGAAGGCGTATGAAGAGACAGAGAGAAAAAAAAATTGCTAAAATCTGCTAGTCCACTCCCCAAATGTCCACAATACCTGGGACTGGACCAGCCAAAACGAGGGGCTAAGAACTCAATCTGTGTCTCCCACATGGGAGACAAAGAATTATCCACCTGACCCATCATGTTCTGCCCCTCATAGTGCACATTACTGAGCCAGGATTCCCCTATGAGATGCAGGTGTCTTAAGAGGCATCTTAATCTCTAACTGAAATGCCCATCTTCAGGTAGAATTTAAATAACACTTTTATATCTGACACTATGCTAAGTATTTAATTGTTTTATTAATATTAGAATATTACATTGCATGACAAGCTACAAATAGGTCCTACTATTATCTTTACTTTGAACATGAAGAAAATGAGGAGGCACAGAGAATATATATTAAGGGACAGGACTCCACGCTTTTGGCATTTTACCAAGCTATGATCTTTATATGTGAGGACACGTGATTTCTGCTTATACTCCATTACTTTGTTTTTGTTTATTAATACAGATCGAAAATATTGTAAGACAGGTCCAATATCCATACTGTTCTAAAAGCTGACATTTTATTTCAAGCTCATTATCAAAGGAAATGCAACTTAACAAAGTGATTTACAAATAATGTGAAATGATTTAAAATAACTGTTCCACTTTGTCTGAATACATATTATTTCACTGGGAAAATGTGTATATATTTCCTTAGATGACATTGTCCAAAGCCCTGTTTGAGGAGTTCCATATTTTATGATGTAAGCACCCGTCAGACATTCAAACATATATTCTCTCCACTCTGAATGATAATATTCACAAGTCTATCTGATAAACATTGTATGATTTTTCATTAACAATATCATTTATATTTGAAATTTAAACACATAATAAAAAACCTATGGTCTTGAAAATAATAGCTAAGACATGAGTTTCTTGGGATACAATCTAAAGTGTGCACCTGCATAATGCAGATGAGTATTAAATTCATGTTATATAAAGCCATCTACTGCTCTGGAATCCCCTGTGAGATGTTAGTGTAATAAAGTGGAAAGCTAGAATTTCAGCCATTATTATAAAATTTCAGTTTTCTAATCCACGCTATTTAACGTAAACCCTTAAGGGGACAAATTTTCAAAGAGTTTAATAAAATTTTCTATTAAATATACCACACAGAAAAAAAAAAGTTGCATTGCAGATTTGTCTAGTGATTCAAATTCCCAAATCCTAATGCTTTGAATCATAATTACAACAATAAATTCCATGGGACATATTGGAGTGAGTAATGGAATAAGACTTGTATTTATACAGCCTTGCACTCCTAATGATGCCCACAAATATTCAGCAAGGTAATCTCAGATACCTCAAAGAGTATTGCTAAGGAGGTGGCAAATATTAATATCCCTGACTTAAGAAAAAGAAATTGGGTGATGACAGCTAGACTATAACAGATGCCTGTCTCTTAAAGCTGATTATAAATCTTTGTTTAATATCCATACCACCTACATAATGACGGCCTACTCTTCTGAACTTAGGAATTACTTAATGGTTGGTATATTTAAGTAATGTCTTCTAATAGTATACAAAGGAGTGGAGAATAAGCTAGTGATTAAGGGTTTAATCACCAATGTGTAATTAGCATATCAAATAATAGAAAACTATTCCAGAGCAATCTTCTAAAAAGGAGGTACCTTTCTCTGAAGGGAGGAGAGAACTTCCACTATGACCTTGTCTAAATAAGATCAGAGTTGGCAAAATCAAAAGGCTTCCATAGCCTTGGCAGCTCATGACAAGCACCTCAGGTGATTACTGATGCCAAAAACAAGTGTCAATTGTTAAATCAACAACAGGAGTCACTATGCATTTACTCCTCATGTAGGATCTCTGTCCTTAATGTGTTGTACTATGTGAATCAATGGTATAAATAGTAATCAAACAGTACTTTACACTTTGTGTTTCTGTGTGGGTGCAAACTGTTGAAATCTTTGCTTAGTATATACTAAATTGATCTTCTGTATATAAAGATAATTGAAAATGAATCTTGATGTGAATGGGATGGGAGAGGGAGCGGGAGATGGGAGGGTTGCGGGTGGGAGGGAGGTTATTGGGGGGAAAGCCACTGTAATCCAAAAGCTTTACTTTGGAAATTTATATTTATTAAATAAAAATTTAAAAAAATAAATAAACATTGTTGAAAGATTGTATTAGTGGGTCAAAATCTGGCCCTCTCTTACTACTCTATATTATCCTGCTGCATTCCCCCATTAATTGAAGGCATAATAATTTAAGTATCATTTGTATGGCACATGTTTCATGTAAATCTTGTAGCTCTATTTTTGTCCATGAGTTTTATGGACAAAGAGACAGAGCTTGTTACAACTGAAAAATAAACGATTTTATCCTGTGCTCAAGATAACAGTTCTCAAGGTCTCATCATCACAACACCAAATGTGTTTTTCTAGATATAGTTTATTGGTTGTTCTTTTAGCCTAATTATTTATTGGTAAAGTTGATCCTTCTTCAATGCTTTCATTCTCCTGAATGCAAAGAACCCTTCCCTCCAGGAAGCCCCTATGAGATAACAGGTTTCTTTCCAGATGATGCCCTAGATCACATCTCCTCCAATCTTTCAGCAAACAATTCGCTTACTGAATATTGATTCCCTTTCTTATTAAAGTCATTTCTATGAAAAATTAGTGATTGCATTCATCACTAATATAACATGTATGTTAATAGGCAACACCAAACTTTTTTTTGCATTGTTTTGTTTTAAAATTTATTATTTTTATTTATTTTTTAAGAAATACAAATTTAATAAGTATAACTTTAGGAATATAGTTATTCTTCCCACCTTACCTGCCCTCCCACCTACACTCCCACCCCTCCCCCTCCCCCCTCACCTCTTCCCAGTCACATTGTCCATTAAGATTCATTTTCAATTGACTTTGTACACAGAGGCCAAATCTATACTAGGTAAAGATTTCAACAATTTGCACACACACACAAAAACTGAGAACTAGTTTTAAAGTTAACTCTCATAATACAACTCATTGAGCACAGAGGTACTGCATGGGGGGTTAGTGCACAGTGACACCTGTTGATAATTTAAAAATTCACACTCTTATGTATGATGTCAGTGACTACCTGAGGCTGTTGACATGAGCTGCCAAGGCTATGGAAGCCTTCTGAGTTCACAATCTCTGTCAGAATTTAGACAAGGCCATAAGCAAAGTGGAAGTTCTCTTCTCACTTTAGAGAAAATTACATCCTTCATTGATGGCCACTTCTTTCTGCTGGGGTTTCACTCAAAGATCCTTAATGTAGAACATTTTTTGCCACAGTGTCTTGGCTTTCTATGCCTGAAATGCTCTTATGGGATTTTCAACCAGACCAGACTTAAGGGCTGATTCAGAGGTAAGAGTGTTGTTACTTATGGCAATTGTCATTCTAGGAACCTGCTGTGTGGACTACTTCCCATATTGGAACATTCTCTCCCTTTTAATTCTATCTATTATTATTACTGGACACTTGATCCTATGTATATGATCACTTTAACATTTAACCCTATCTATATGTTCACTTTAACACTTAACATGATCACTTTAACAATTAAGATGGCATTTTTACCACCAAGCTTAATGGGATTTGGAGTCCCATGACAAGTTTTTAAACTCTATCCATAGAAGTAAGTCCATAGGAATGTATGCAGAACTATACAGCTTTACAGTTACAAACTTCCTCCTCCCTCTCTTATTCCCACCCTTATTTTTTATTGAGATCCATCCTCAATTGACTTTATACACATATAATTAAGTACTTAACTATGTTAAGAGTTCAACAAACAGTATGAAGAAAGAAAACAAAAAAAAAAAAAAATGAAACTGTTCCTCGACAGTCAAGACAGGAGTAGCCCAAGTCACCCCATCCCGAAGTGTCAATTTCTCTTCTACAGATTTCATTAAAGGTTCTCTGTTAGTTCTTACAGATCAGGGATAACAAATGATTCTTGTCCCTTTGGGACTGGCATATTTAACTAAGTATGATGTTTTCCAGATTCATGCATTTTGTTGCAAATGACCACATTTCATGTTTTTCCATTATACTGTACATATCCATACTGTACAAACCCCATAGTCCATACTGTACATATCCCATAATTTCTTTATCCAGTCCTCAGTTGATAGGCATTTAGGTTGATTCCATGTCTTAGCTGTTGTGAACTGAGCTGCAATAAACATGGAGTTGTGGATAACTCTTTTGTTTGCTGATTTCATTTCCCTTGGGTAAATTCCTAGGAGTGGCATGGCTGGGTCATATGGCAGGTCTATATTCAGATTTTTGAAGTATCTCTATACTGTCTTCAATAGTGGCTTTCCCAGTTTACATTCTCACCATCAGTGCATTAGGGTACCTTTTTCCCTACACCCTTGCCCACATTTGTTGATTGTTGATTCTTGTATGAGGGCCATTCTAACTGGGGTGAGAAGAAACCTCATTGTGGTTTTGATTTGCATTTCTCTTACAGGTAGTGATTCTGTGCATTTTTTCCTATGTGTGTTGGCCATTTGGATTTCCTCTTTTGAAAAATGTTTGTTTAAGTTCTTTGCCCATCTCTTAGACTGGTTTGTTTTGTTGTTGTAGAGTTTCTTAATCTATTGGTATATACTGGTTATTAATCCTTTATCAGTTGCATAGTTGGCAAATAATTTCTCCCATTCTGTCGGCTGCCTCTTCACTTTCCTGAATGTTTCTTTTGCCATACAGAAACTTCCCAATTTGACGTAATCCCATTTGTTAATTTTAGTTTTGCTGCCTGTGCCTCTGGGGTCTTTTCCAAGAATTCTTTGCCTGTGCCAATGTCTTGCAAGGTTTCCCCAATGTTTTCTAATAATTTGATAGTTTCAGGTTGTAGATTTAGATCTTTAATCCATGCTGAGTGGATATTTGTGTAAGGTGTAAGGTAGGGGTCTTGCTTCATTCTTCTGCATGTGGAAATCCAGTTTTCCCAGCACCATTTGTTGAAGAGATTCCTTGCTCCAGGAATTGGTTTTAGCTACTTGGTCAAATATAAGTTGGCTGTAGCTGTTTGGAATGATTTCTGTCATTTCTATTTTGTTCCATTGCTCTATCCATCTGTATTTGTACCAGTACCAGGCTGTTTTGATTATGACTGCCCTGTAGTTTGTCTTGAAATCTGGCATTGTGATGCCTCTGGCATTTTTTTTTTATAAGATTGCTTTAGCAATTACAGGTCTCCAGCACCTCCATATGAATTTCAGCATCGTTTTTTTTCTATCTCTGAGAATAATGTCTTTGGTATTTTGATTGGTATCTCAATGAATCTGTAAATTGCTTCTGAAAGAATGGACATATTGGATGATATTGATTCTTCCAATCCATGAGTATGGAAGATTTTTCCATTTTTTTGTATCTTCTTCTATTTCTTTTTTAAATGTTTTCTAATTCTCCTTGTAGAGAGCTTTGACATCCTTGGTTAAATTTATTCTGAGGTATTTCATTTTTTTGTAGCTATTGTGAATTAGATTGATCTTAGAAACTCAATCTTGGAGCCGGTGCTGTGGCACAGTGGGTTAACGCCCTGGCTTGAAGTGCCAGCATTCCATGTGGGTGCTGGTTCGAGACCTGGCTGCTCCACTTCTGATCCAGCTCTCTGCTGTGGCCTGGGAGGGCAGTGGAGGATGGTTTTTCTTTATTGGGAGGGTCTTTATTACCCAGATCATAGATGTCATTTCTCACAATGTTTAGGAACAAATAAATTAGGTTTAAAAACAGACCTTATGTCATTCAATTAAGCAATAATCTCTGCATTTAAAAAGAGCACAACAACCTATTCAAATTTTCCCATCTGTGGAGATACCTGATAAGACCAATAGGGCACAGTCAGTCAAATAGCCAAACATGGCCAGTGTCAATGACAGACATAGCTTTCCAATTGCCATTTATGGCACAAGCAAGTTTTGAATATTGTAAGCCAGGGACTATCACCATAAAAGTGGATACAAATAAAATTTACAATGATACACTTTATGTATTCTCATGGTTAAAGTCATGTGGATCTTACCACCTATTACTATGTGAAATTATTCATGAAAATAAGCCCTTCAACACATAGTTGATTGTCTATTTGAGCAGATGGTTGCCAATAGTACTCTCTAAAAAAAATTAAGGAGTTGCTTTACTGTACACACATACATACACAGACACAAACTCAGAAAATAAGCATTAAAATTTGGTATACTACACATTTTACCACTCATTTAATGATGATAACTTAATAATTAATATACTATCCTCTCCTTCTAGGGCGCAGGGTTTTTAATGTACTTCAAATACTTTCACCTATATGAATCTATAGATCTAAAGAGAGCATCAGAAATGTTGACAATACTGACAGAAAAATAATTTAGTATTATATTTGGTATAAGAGTGGAAACATCAAAGAGTACAAGAGGTAAAATATTAATCAACAGTTCACACTCCATGATTAATGGGCTGACAGTGAGAAGAAACAGGATTGTCTTTTATATAAGCACCAAACTACATCCTAAATGCTCTGAATTGCCAAGTTTTGAGAAGATTAAACTTCTGTTTAAGACACACAGTGAAGCCTTTCACTGTTGAGACAGATATAACTTAACAGAAGTTCATGACTGATTGAAGTCTTTTTCCCCCCAAACACGTATCTCTCGGAATGACTTTGTCACTAAGAGAAATTAGATAGAAATGTCCTGGGCTGAATATTCTCATGTCAGCAATATCTGAAGAAAGGAATGAATTAGCACAGGATTACAATTTTATCTATTTGGTGATTAATCTGCAGTTTAAGGAGATGCGTTGGTGGGCAATCAGTCTTAATCTCTCACACAAGAGCTATAACTTGGAAGACACAAACAGAATCAGTAGCTGCAAGAAGTAGATAGCATACTCCCAAGAGCACAGCCAGCTGTTGAAAGAATACAGATCGTTGCTGCTGAGTGCAAAAAATCATTAGAAGATTACTCATAGAATTATTACTTATCTCTGTTGCAATTTGAAAGTAAAAAATAAAAAAAGAAGCAAAGCTATCTCGTGACTACCACGATGTATCATTTCACAAGACATAGTTCACTGACTAGTCCACTGAGAAACATAAAGTTGGCCCTATAAAGACCTATTTATTGGTCGGTGAATGCATATGTACATGTTTTCCATGAATGGATAACCATTCCAGGGAGTGTGGTAAACTCTGGATTCCAAAAGTCCTAAGAGCCTCTTAACACCACAGCAATACATGACCTGAACAAAAGAAAATTGTCCCCTTGAATGTTCTGTTTCAAAGAACAATTTCAATTGACTTTCAATTCTTCTACTGTTAAAGTACTCTTACTCAGAAATGCTTCATAAATACAATATCTAAAGATGAAAATTCTCAAAGGAAAAAAAATGAAATAGTTAAGTAATTTAAATACTCTAATAAATTAACGAAACAAATTGATTTTCCAAAATCAATTGTAAATGTAGTGCATATAACTTTGAAATTTAAGAATTTAGAGATCCAATAATTATAAAATATTTTGCTTTAAAATATGAATAATCTAGATTGATAAAGAATTTATTCTTTGTTTTAGCATAGTATTTCTTTTTCCTAAGTCTTAGTTATCTATTTGAAAAACAGAGTTATAGAGAGAGAGGAAGAGACAGAGAGATCTTCCAACTGCTGGTATATCCCCCAGATGGCCACAATGGCCAGGGCTGGGCATGCCAAAGCCAGAAGCTTGTTTCTGATTTCCCCAGGCCAAAGTGGAGCAGTTAGTACAGGAACCAACACCCATATGGGATGCCAGTATCACAGACAGCAGCTTTACCTGCTATGCTACAATGCTGGCCCCAATAACTATTTCTTGAATAAAGAAAGCTTTGAAAGTGTAATGAAAGTGGCCTCAGAGTCTTTCTGCCTTCCTTAGATTGAATGGACTCAATACTGAGACCTAAGAGGTTATATAGAGTACTACAATGATAACATTTACACATACAAAGCATTTACACATACAAAAATGTACTTAATATTTATATATTAAGTAATTAAGTTAATAATAAATAAGAATAGAAGTGCATTAATTATGTATTTAATAAAATTAAAATATTTCTGGCCACTGGTTAAGGTCCTGGCTGTTCCATTTCTGATCCAGCTTTCTGTTATGGCCTGGGAAAGAAGTAGAAGATGACCCAAGTCCTTGGGCCCCTGCACCCACGTGGGAGACCTGCGGGAGACTCCTGGCTAGTCATATAGAGAGTGAACCAGAGAATGGAAGCTCTCTCTCTCTCTCTCTCTTTTTCTCTCTCTCTCTGCATCTGCTCTCTGTATCACTGCCTTTCAAATAAATAAATAAATCTTTAAAAAAATTACAATATTTCAAATCGTTGTTTCATCTTCAATATTTGATCCAGCAAGATATTCTCCCTTGTCTTCCCAATGGTACAGATGATAAAATCATTAATGTCCTTAATGTCACAAAGTTATTTTTCCACAAAGCTAGGAATGGTATCTGGATCTTATAACTCCTAATTTACCGTTCTTTGCACTAGAGTTATAACTAGTAATAACTGTTACTTCTGTGTCAGGATAAAAATTATCCTCTGCCACTCCAAGGTCAATGTGTCTACTTGAGCCTTGCTACCAATATCCTGGTCTCATTCTCACTTAATTCTCATCTCCTGTGCAGTCAGTTTCTCCCTCTATCTATGTCTGTGTCCTGGAAACCATAAAACACTGGGAACGCATCTGTGAATGAACAAACTTTGTTTTATCAACTTGTATTAATCTATGTAATAGAACAGGTGCCATAGGGAGTGTCAGAAGGGAGACTGACAAGAGAGATTCATTTGAGATTACATGAGACAACAGCAGAAGGTTCTAAGAGGCAGGGTTTTGCTCTACTGGGTGCTCTGAGGAAGTAAAGGGATTTTATTATGTGTTGTCTTAAATTTTTCTAGAGGGTAGGAATAAAGAAGGTAGGATAATATTTAGTCATTTTTGAGATTTGAACACTGCTCTTATTGTTCATCTGTGCTCAAATAGAACCATGCAGCAATTTTGCTTTTGTCTCCCCACCACCCACCTCTCCCACCACTGCCATTATCATAGAGAAATTTTGTCCAGTGTTGTTGTTCTGTAAAATGCTTTAAGTTCAATAGGAGAACTGTGTCAGTCTAGCTCCTAGCAATCCCAAAGAATAGCTAATATGACCAGGCCACTTCATAAATTTGAGATACCTCCTTTCTCTTTCTCTTCTTCCTTATGTAGTCATCTTGATTCTCCTAAAAATAGTGGGTTTGCTAAATTTTAGTTTGTACAATTCCAAATATTTATGATTTATTTGCTCTGGATCAATAATAGTTAAGGAGATGTAGGACATAGGAGCTCAGAGTGAGACAGTATAGGTGTTGTAAAGATTAAATAATATCTTGTCCTAAATTTCTGCAATGATGACCAGACAGAAAATAATTATATTTACTTGATACCTTGTTTGGATATGTCATGTCTATAAGGTGGGTCACAAAGTAATGTACATATTGTCCAGAAGCACCAGCCCAATAAAATCTGCTGGTTGTGATATATGTTCTTTTAAAATAAGTCTTAAATTTTGTTATTTTTAAATACATCTTGAAGTATAGAAAGTATTTGATTGTTATTGTTCTTAACGATTATCCATTTCAGGTTTTATTTATTTATTCAAAATGTAAAGTGACAGAGCGGGAGAGAAAGAGAAAGAAAGAGAGAGAGAGAGAGAACTATCTTGCACCCTCTGATTCACTCTTCAAATGGCCGCAATGGCTGGGGTTGGGACAAGCAGAGCCAGGAGCCTGAAACTCCATTCTGGTCTTCCATGTGGGTGGCAGGAACCGACACACTTGGGCTATCTTGTGCTGCCTTCCCAGGTACATTAGCAGGGAGCTGGATTAGAAGCAGTACAGCTGTTAATCAAACCAGTGCTCATGTGGGATGCCAGCATAAAAGGAGGCAACTCAACTTACTGTGCCACATGCCAATCCAGTCATGTTGTGTTTAGTATGAGCATTTTATACAGAAAATTATTAATTGGAAGGTAAAAATAAACATTCACCTGTTGTAAGTTAAACAATAATATTAAATGTCAAAAATAAGTTTGGAATAAATATAGAACATGATGCTTAAAAATGCATCCAGCACAAGAAAAAATGATTAGTTAATGACGAGTGAACATATTTACTATGCAAATAATTAATTTCAATTATACTGCATGCAAATATTTTTTTTCAAATAATATGTTTGCCTGAAAGGAATAAACACAAAGGCACAACTGTCTTATAATCACCTTTTGGTAAATATTTAGCTCTCATGCTATCTTTAGTAGAAAAATCTGTTCCTTTTATAGATTGCCTGGCAGCTAGAGGTCAACTGTTCTAATCTCACCAGATTTCACTGAATGGCCTTGTGAATTCTTCTGTCCCATCAGTAAAATAAAACAGTCAATTTTTAACCACCTAAAGGTGACAGAGGTTAAGGTAAATCTATGTAAGCGAAGAACCATCCTTTAAACCTCAAAATCCATGAAATGATAGTTTATCTACAGTGACTATTTGTGATTATCTCACAAAAACAGGTCAAAGGTTTTGTGAGTTTTCTTCTAAAATTGCTCAGTGCCTTCTCTAATGACTGATAATTGAAAACAGAGACTACAACTGTCAAATGTAGTGGGTGACAGATAAGCAGTGGATTAATGCCAATACTTGCTTACAAGACACCAAAAGGTCAGGAGTCACAGGGATTAGCCATTGTGCTACTGTGAAAAGACAGGCATAAAACGTCTATTATCCCCTTAATAGCAATTCCCCTAGCCTGAAATCCATTCTCACTTCCTTTGGTTATAATTCAGAGATCATCACAATGTCAAATTTCACATGATGTCAATGTAAAGCCACTCACCCCAAAGGTATCAATAGCTATGGTTTGCATATTTTTATTTATGTGACAGAGAAAGGTTTTTTTCATATTAAATTTTAAATGCACTCAATGTCCATTTTGAAACACTTTTCAAAATTTTATTCAGAAAAAAAATATTATAGTCCACTGAAAGAACCCTTGACAAAATAGAAACATTGACAATTATGTTAAATTTGTTCAGAATTTCTCCATGGTGCAAAAAAAGAAAGCAGATTTACAAGAGGATTTGCATACTTTAAAGGGCATGAGAATTTTTGTAGAAGAATAAATAAATGTCTTTCTCAAATTAACGGCCTTGAATTTTAAACCAGTACTGTAACTTTAATAGAGTTCACTCAAGTTCAATTCATGTTCAATTTATCATTTTGAAAGAAAAACAAACTAAATTTTTTGTGCCAAATTGGTTGCATCAGTGAAGCCGGGTACATCAAAGAAGTCACAGGAAAATGTGATTATATCTGATGCATAAAGTTAATTTAGGACATGATTACTTGGTTTTCCAGGTTTCAAAAAAGAGGAATAAAGCAATTTATAAGAACATATTACACAGACACTACAAGTAGCTGACTTATTCATTGTGTTTAGGTAAGGAATACAGTGGCCACTGGTGGTCAATTTGTTTCCAAGAATGATATTTGCTTTCAGTCTCTCAGTAGATTTTGTTTGATAGCAGTACTTCTGCTTGGTTCACTATTGTTCACTCAGCTCCTATATCAATCCTTGGCACACATTAGGTGTTCAGTAGATATGTACAAAGAATGAACTTAGGGATATGTGTCTGGGGTTCTGGTTTGGTTTGGTTTGGTGGGGGTTGGTTTTGTTTCATTTTGTTGGTTGTTTTAAAAGGGAGGGTAAATCCAGACATTGTTATTCAAACTAATCCAACCATGTATTCTTAAATGAGCCCTGCCCTCGCTTAGAAAATAGTATTCCTCCTAATGGTATATATATATATTTTTTTTCATTTCTTCTTTGAAAGAAATCCAAATAAATGATCGTAACTGAGACAGAAGCCTAATGTCATATATTTATTTTCAGTTTCACACAAGCTATGTTGGTACTTAAACCATATGCTAGCCTAAGAGACTATAATTCTTTAATGGCTACTTTACTCTTGGAGAATAAAAACAGGTAATTTGAAAAAAATAAATAGAACTTCTAATAGAGTTGCATTTAAATTAATTTACAGAATGACTGATACATTGTAGCAGATAATGAATACATTGTTTCTGAAATATAGTGTAATATAATTATTCCTATATTCTCACTGATTTTTTTTATAAACAGAAAAATAGTTTAGAATTTTTTATTACTCCAAATGAACGCATAATACATTCAAATCTTTAATGACATATTCAAAGTCTTTGAATCTTTCTAAAGTCTTGAAAGCAATTGATCTTTTTACTTTTTTTAAAGATTTATTTATTTATTTGAAGTCAGAGCTACACAGAGAGAGGAGAGGCAGAGAGAGAGGTCTTCCATCCTCTGGTTCACTCCCTAGATGGCCAGAACGACAGGAGCTGCACTGTTCTGAAGCCAGGAGCCAGGAGTTTGCTCCAGGTCTCTCATGCCAGTGCAGGGGCCCAAGGACTTGGGCCATCTTCTATTTTCCCAGGCCATAACAGAGAGCTGGATGGGAAGAACAGCCAGGTCTCAAACCGGCGTCCATATGGGATGCCAGCGCTTCAGGCCATGACGTTAACTTGCGTGCCCCACAACTGATCTTTTAAAAAATTGGTTGTTTTAGTGAGCATCTGTTTGTTTGGTAATTATAATAGCTATTATATTGATTTACTTTTTCTAACATCATTCTTCTAAGTGAAAGTTCATTTTATCAGTCTTTGTGTTTGCAGATGGAAATGGAATACACCATACATGATTAATGTCTCTTTATAGCACATTACTCATATTGTGAGTTATATGCACCAATATGTTTATGAAAACATGTTTTTGATAATTGGAGAACTACTTCAGAACATGTGTAGATGTAGCAAAGATGTAACTTTGTGCCAGCATCAGTAAAGAAATCACACAATCCTAGAACATTTTCCTGAAAGAGACCACATTGTAATTAGAGTCAAGGGATCCTTAGTGGTCTCAGGTCACAGACTATTCATAGGAGCAGTTTCATATTTTGGTTGATCTGGTTTCACATTCCTGGACTTTCCCTTTGTATTGAGATTTAATGTCAACCACAAAACTCAGCAAAATTCAAGCTACAAATTTTTGAGCAGTATCTGGGTTTGAGTTCAAATATACAAACTCTCTAAATTTCCTTAGATACACACCTGGAAGAAACAATAAGCCTTTTGAGATCCATGTCCACCATCTCATTTTGGATTCAAATTTAATAATTTCCTGGAGCTTCATTTCAGTTTTATATTATTATATGATATGTTTTCTAATTCTTTTGTTGTGAAATGTTTGGCTTGTTCTTCTTGTTATTTAATAATCCATCCAATTAATCCTTGTATCTTGTTACACCAAGATCTAAATTCAGCATAGGAAAAATTGAATAACAACTGATTTTATATCACCCATCTCTTCAAATGGTCCAGAATTGTATTATCTGGTGCCTCCAGAAATGATTATGAAAAACAACTGCATGTGTTGTGTATAGATGTGTACAAACAAATGAGAAACATAGGTTTCCCTCACAATTCTGTTTTTCTGAATGACTATTTTTCCTTTGTGAGCAGAAGCTTGGAATTTTCCTAGACAGGGACAAACAAAAGGTCCTTGCATGGCACCACCAGGCATAACTGAGAGTCTAGGCAGTGCCTGTAAACTGAAAACAGAGAAACTAGACAAATACTTCCCTATGGGATGCTGAGTTCCCAGTCCACTTTCCCACTTGATTCCCAGAATGTTTATAGCCAAACTTTGACTTCTATGCAAAAGAATGAGAATCAAATCCTTGAAATCTAACCATTCCAGATGGAAGACTGCATTTCCACAAAATGGCAAAGTGAGAACACCTTAATGAAGTATTGATACTGGCAAATCAAACTCATGTGCTAAGAGCTTCTGATCCACTTCTGAAACTCTCATTATTAAGCAGTGGCTGAGAAATTTCTATATTTTGAAGTACAGAGACAAAAAAATGTATTTTTTTAAAAGACAGGAACTTGAAGAGCCCTGGTAAGGAGCTACCTATCTCTTGAGTGCAGAAAAAAGCTATTCCATCTATAAAGCTTGGATAAGTTGCTGTAAACAAAAAAGAAATGTTTAATGCTGAAATCATTCCTTGGAAACGAAACAGAAAATCAATCTCAGTGTGCAAGTTCACAATGAAGAAATATTCAAAAAGAAGAGCAGTTAGTAAAATGAATGGAAAATAAGAAAGGGAGGGACTGCTATTAAAAAAAAAAAAAAAGTAGTCTAGAATTAACCCAAATAAGAGTGCTTCAACAGGAGATAAAGGTAAAGGGAAAAAAAAAAAATCATTAAGGAAAGTTTGATTCCTGATCTGAAGTGGAAGAATTTCAAGATTGAAAATGCTATGTGTTCTGCCCAGTGGACACATATCAGTGAAAAATGAGATTCTGAAAACTTCAAGAGACAAAATAGGAATCACACACATAGGAATCCAGAATCAAAATTGATTTAGCCTTCCTAAGAGCAATGCTGCAAACTGGAAGACAAAGGACTCATGCCCTGAAAATCACGTTGTAAAATTATTTCTTCCCTAAAATCAATACTCAAACAAACTGTCCATCAAATTTAGGTTTAAAATAAGGGTACTTTTATTTATCGCAAGTGTCAAAAATTTGAATCTCCAAAGACATTTATCAGGAATTTCCTGAAAAATTTACTCCATCAAAACAAGGAAGTAAATCAGAGAAAAAGAGGAAGGCCTGACTGCTACAAAGAGGAGGTCCAACACAAAAAGAAAATAAAGATATTCCCAAATTACATATGGTGAGCTCAGGATGCAAGCTGTCTGTGTCTCAATATAGAAGGCAAACAAGTGTGACTCAACAAAAAGGTAGGCCAAAGGATAACAGGACAAAGATTACACTAACTGTTCCTACCATCTCTTGAATCTGACAAAACCTGGGTGAGCCTGGACTAGACTTATTCCTCTAAGTGGCTTAACTGACATGTATTATCACGTTCCTGATCACTTCTCAAAATCATATTCTTTGGCCACTTAAGAATATTTCCTTCTCCCCCCAGAGTTAAAAAAAAAAGGATATTTTACATATTTTGTCCTACTTTTGAGAGCTAGCTGTTGATCTTGGTGAATCTAGAGGCTGACAAGGCAGCAAAGCTTGCCTCCCTTCATCATATGTCAGTTGTGGGGATCGTATCTGGCCTTGTGACAGTGGTGATAGTGCAATCCTCCAAAATTCCTCATATATTATCCCCACCAGAAAGGAAATTTTAAAACTGTCTAACAAATTGAACCAGAATTTTACTCAGTGGCTATATGTATCTCATCTTCTGGAAGCATTCACCTAAACATTTCTACTTAAATATCTACCTTTGTACTTCCCTATTGTTTTATTAGTAATTGTTTTCATATATACTTTTATGTAAAATATATCTGATAAAATGTAATATATGAGTAAATGTCCAAAATTTCATGAAAAAATGAGTTAATGGGTAAATTTATTTTGCTGCAAAATGTTTTGAAGTTCTTAAAGTTTTGTCATAATACACATTTCCCTGACCTTTTTGAAGAACTCACATATGCATGGATTTCAAAAATGTTTGCAACAGAATAACCTTATCTTTTAATTCAATTTTACCACAAACACTTGGGAGTACCCTAATATATAATTAAGGTAGAAAAATAACTTATCCAAGTTTATATGTATAGGAATCCATGAAGCATAAATTCCAGGCCAGTTCAAACCACACCCACTCTCTCCTCTTAAGAAACATTCCAGGAGTTTACTAAATTTATTTTTGGATTATTAACTTTATTCATTGTCCAGTATTTATGTTAGTTTGAAAATTTTACCATTTATCACGTTTCCTTTGGGATTCTCTTAAGAATAAATCATAGAATTATTTGGAATATGCCCATTGATCACACTACAGGATGTTTAGATTCTGCAAAATACAAGAGTTGTGCTTAGTGTCATACCCAAGTATACCAAGATTTGAATACAAAGTGTAAATATACTTAAATTCTCTTTAATTTTCTTACCCCTTACTATGTGTCCACAACAGCAAACTAGACATGACTGAAAGCAGGTGAACATCAATCACCAGTCTACATTTCCCTAAACAACAGTGAAAGCAAAAGTTATCTCAAACCTAAGATATATTTCACATATTTACATACTTCCAGTTACATATAGGCTTCTCCTACCCTCTCCCTCGGTTTTTGAAGAGAATCAGGTAAAACTGAAAATAATTCTGGGAAGCCACATAAGTACAAGAGCTGACAACAGTAATGGAAATGGTTAAAAGAATGCCTTGAAAGAGAAATCTGAGAGAACAGTGAGTCAATGAATTTCATTAGCATTTTTAACCTAATAACTTTAAGCAGGGAATGTTACTGAATATGTAAACATGGCAGTAGTCTCAGAAGAATAAAACAAAGCCAGTGTCATTAACTATATTAATGATGGCACAGAAACTAGAGGCTAGAGTGTCCTTTCTTTTTATTCAAAATCGTGCAGGATATCCCACATTGAATCACGGATGTGTGGTGAATTTATGAAGCAAATATACATATTTAAAAGTCTTATAATATTTGTAGACATAGAAATAATGACTAATATTTGTGAGACATTATGGCAAGTACACATTATTTTGTGTACTTTAGTGACGGAACATAAAGACATACAGTTTGTATTTATTGAATTTTTATCATCCAGTTACTATTTTAAACATAGAGATCGGGGTACAAAAAGGGAAGGAAAGGAGGACTGTGGAATAAAAACTTATCCTCTTGCAGGGGATTGGCCTCTACAGGGGTCTCATTCTAGAAGAAATATAGGTTGTGTAAAGTAACAGAAAACTGATATTAATTAAATGATCAAAGATTTTCCATCTATGATTAATATCTTGCTTGTAGAAAAATAAAATTATTCTGCTTACTTAAAATCACTTGTGGCTATACTTTAGGAATAGGTCCTTTATTCCACTCTCAGTGATTCTTGATTTCCATTTATACCTAGTTATATTCTGAATAATTCAGTAAAAGAAAATACAATTAATGCTATCTGTATTTACTGATAAGTGAAAACACTCCTCATGTGCTTAACATTGTTTGTTTCTTAGCTCTGACAAAGAAAGCTTTTTTGGAGTGTTCTGAACAGCCTCAACAGAAAACTTGCATTCTCCTTTTCTAAGTCAATATCCATTCAGTTCAACTACCATTTTAATAAACCTTTGCATGTTGCAGATACTAGGAGAACTATCAGAGGGATTATACCTCCCAAGATAAATGTGTACTTTGATAGAGTCTCATTTGTTTTTTAGTTTATTTACTTTTATTTTTATGCATTTGAAAGGCACAGCAACACAGAGACAGACAGTCAGAGAAACAGAGACAGAGATGTTTCAATCTGCTGTTTCATTCCCCAAATACCTCACTGTGAACAGCAGACTCTATTTTAGCCCTTTGGAACAATCTTATTTACAGGGAAATATTAATTTGATTTTTATTTAATATTAAGCACTTTTACTTAGCACTTTCAAAGTAATTTTTATTTATTGATTTTATTTTGTTTGGAAGGCAGAGAGATAGACAACAATCTCCCATCTGTTGGTCCATTATCCAAATGCCCACAACAACCAGGGGCTCTTTGTGCAAGGCAAGCCAGTAGGTGGGAACTCAGTCTGGGTCTCACACATTGGTGGCAGGGCCCAACTACTAGAGCCATCAGTTGCTGCCTCCCAGGGGACACATTAGCATGAAATTGTAATTGGGAATTGCTCTTGGACTTGAACTCAGGCATTCTGATATGGAACATGGCTGTCCCAAGGGATGTCCTTAAGTGCTAACAAAACACCCACCCCTATAATTTTTAAAATACTAGCTAAAAATAATTTCATGAGACTCACGACCCTGACCCAATTTGCCCCCATTAAATTCCCAACAGTAAGAATGTCAGAAAAGCCAAAATTCTAATGGTTTACATAATCAAGTGAACAACATGGATGAGTCAAAACTTCCTAAGCAGGGGTTATCTTTTTGATTTTGAATGCATATGTGCATAAAAACTTTAATTTGGTTAAGCAATGCTGTTTTACCTTTTGTGCCACATACCAGCTTGTAAATTAACTCAAATTGCAAATCTACTTCTGTTCATATTTACTGAACACCGGTTATACACAACATGAGCAACTAGAATGGTGAGTGGAGAATAGCTTCTATTGTCAGGAATACATATTATACACTACTTCTGTGCCTATTACTAAGCTACATTGTTTAGGACTCTGGGATGTGTGGTTCTATTTTCCATTCCTCTCTTTCTGAGGTTGGAATCTGTCCAATGTCCAGTAACCTATTTTTCCTCTCTAGAATGCCAACGACAGTCCTTACTTTGTTCAAGAGAAAAGGCAATTGATAGGGCAGATTAGCAACACTTGAAAATCACTTTAGTGGTAAGGGTTAAGAAAAGAATTTTCTGACAGAAACAAGTTGGAGGAAAGACTTACAAGTAGTTTTCAATTTAATTTAAACTAAAGTGAGGGATGAAAGCAAAGTTAAACAGCACTAGCTTACAATTTAAGAATAGGCATATAATCTATACCACTGCTGGAATATTTTCAATGCCTTCATTTGACAATGGAGTACCAATTTTCTTCTTAAATATAAAATAGAATCATAAAACCTTTTAAACATTTATTTAATTGTAGATTGCCTGGTTCAATTTTCCCAACCAAAACAAAACACAGAATAAATTTTTAAAATTAAGAATCTAAAAGACCAATTTAAAATTCCAGAAAAAGAACAATTATTTTAATACAATTGGTGTTCAATGAGTCTTAAAGCATGCAACAAATTAAGGATTAAAATGCACTATTTGTAAAAACTATATACAATAAATAACAATAGTTCAAAATTTAATGTAAACAGTGATTACCATTGAAATTTTGCAAAAAGAATTGTTAAAATTAAGTAGTAAACTTAATGAAATCCTAGAACATTTACATACATGGAAATAATTTGCAAAGGCTAAAAAGTCTATTTCAAAAGCAAAATAAAAGCAAAACCTTTCCAACACTATAAGGAGGTTTAGATATAGAAGTAACATAAGATAACTTTAAAAAGTTCATGGAAAAGTAGAATTATAAAATAAGTTTAATTTGATGCAAAAAAAAAAGGTTTAAAATCCACGCAAAATTTCAGGAGATGCAATTTGCATGACCTTGTTTAAGACACCCTTGTAGGTCCACTGTTTAACGTGACAATCTAACTTGGTAATTCTTGGTTAAAAAAAAAAAAAAAAGAATCTGTAGTAAGAATCAGATTTTATCTACAGACATTGTATACCACAAGTTTGTGAAAGCCTTAACTTCCCCAGCCCTCCTTCACACACACTCAGGCAGGTAGGCATTACCAGCAGATCTCCCCGGTTATCTTGTTTATCACTTCCCTGCTCTCCTCACCCACTCCAGCTTTAAAACTGTTGCCAACTAATGTATTCTATAGATCTTATTTTGTAATTCCGTTGTACTATCATCCCTAGATGTTTTTTGTAATTTGTTTGTCCCATGCAAAACTTATATTGAACCTGAGGGATATATACATGCAAATCAGAGTATATGGAAGATTAAATTAGTTATAAGCAAAACTCTTCAATGATGTAGATATTATGCTATCAAATGTGGTTATTTTGGTTACCAAATCTATAGGAAAAACTGCTGAAAATGTTATAAATGGGACAGGTTTAAAATAATCTTTTATATCCTTTTAAATGTAATTACTTGCAGACAGATGAGGGAGTTTATTCTGGGCTAAGTCATCTCAGTCTTTTCAAACTGTATCATACACTGCTTGAAAAACTTTTGGGGTGCTTTCCACATCTAGACCCTGTATAAGTAATTTACACCATTTTAAGACATCATTTTCTGTCCTATTTTGACCGTAGAGAAACATCTGTAGAAGTATATATTTCATAGTGTTTTTGCTACATATGTCCATGCATTATAAATGGTAAAACAAAGTTACACATATTTATAGCTATATCCTTGCTTTGCATAATTCTGTTGTGGTTTCAGTAGCCATTGAACAATGCAAAGCTAGGATATGGTTCCAATATGCAGAGTTTCATTTAACAGGGCAATGTGTGAAAGCAAAGGCTACCATACTATATGTATGGGCATGTGAGCAAGTGTGTATATACATACCTAGATGTATTCATGCACACTTTATATACAAATACACAGTATGCGCACATGATATGCTTTGGCATATTTTTCTATGCCAAAGAGTTTTCCAATTGGAATTATTTTCACATTCATATAAAAGAAAATCCAGGATTAATTGTTAAAATTCCTATTTTAATTGAACTTCTTAAAAACCTCTCAGGGGCTTTTCAGCCACATCCGAATGCCTTAAGGGCTGAATCTGAGGTCAGAATGTTATTTAAAGCAATTGTCATTCTATGAGTCTGCTGTGTGGACTGCTTCCCCATGTTGAACTATCCCTCATGTTTAATTCTGTCTATTATTATTACCAGGTACTTGATGCTATTTATATGATCTCTTTAATATTTAATCCTATCTATATGTTCGCTTTAACACTTAATATGGCCGGAGCCGCAGCTCACTAGGGTAATCCTCCGCCTGTGGCGCCAGCACCCCGGGTTCTAGTCCCGGTTGGGGCGCCAGATTCTATCCTGGTTGCTCCTCTTCCATTCCAGCTCTCTGCTGTGCAGTGGAGTGCAGTGTAGTGGAGTGCAGTGGAGGATGGTCCACGTCCTTGGGCCCTGCACCCACATGGGAGACCAGGAGGAAGCACCTGGCTCCTGGCATCAGATCGGCACAGCGCCAACCATAGCGGCCATTTGGGGAGTGAACCAATGGAAGGAAAACCTTCCTCTCTATCTCTCTCTCTCTCTCTCTCACTGTCTAACTCTGCCTGTCAAAAAAAAAAAAAAAAAAAAAAAAACAAAAAACCACTTAATATGATCGCTTTAACAATTAAGATGGCATTTTACAGCTTTACAGTTGCAAACTTCCTCCTCCCTTTCTTATTGCCCCTCTTATTTTTTACTGAGATCTATTTTCACTTGATTTTTAAAGATTCTTGAGTTTTCTTTTTGTTTGTTTTATGTTTTTTTTTTTTTTTGCAGGACAATTAAATGGGAGATCCTCTTAATTTTGTCAGGATTTATTTTATGATTTCTTAGGGTTGAGAGTTCACAATTTTTTTTGTTTTTGGAGGTGGGGTGAAGAAACTACCTTAGGTAATCTTACTCTTAAGATATGATCTTTCTTGGATCCTAACTGAATGTCGAGGAAATCAGTTAGTTCTCTCCACAGTGGTTTACTGGATCACCATATTTTCAACAACTTGCCTTGTGGTATGTTGTAGCTGCCCTCTGCTAGGTGTCACATTCTCAGATTGCACATGCAGAGCCCAACTCCTCACCAAGTACTGTAAGGGAGCTCAGCATACCCACACAGTGCATGCCTTTCTCTCTCTTTCCCTCTCCCTCTCTCTCTTTCTCTCACTCTCTGTTTCATACTTTCCCTGAAAATTCCAACCACAGATGCCCAGACACCAATCACTACCTCCTAAGTTCACTGCCTGTTGCTCTTAGTTTAGGCTTCACCTTCTTGTAATCCACTTGCCCTCTCCCCAGCTAGCAACCAGGGCCCCCACAATGAAAAGCTAAACAAATATGGCTCTCATTTTTTGTTTACCTATTTTGTTGAAGAATGTAAGATTTTAATTCTCATTATACACCGCCCAATGCCTAGAAAAGTTGTACCAGATGCAGCCTCCCAAGAACTAACATCATTAAATATATTCCTTGGACATTGATACAGATTCTTATGAAAACTTTAAAACAAAAAAATAAATAAAAGAAAATAAAAATGCAAACCTTTCATATATATAAATATATATGTATGTACATATATATAACATATATTGCTTTTTCCATAAGCTTATCGAATTAAAAAAGTAATTTTTATAGCTACATTACACCAAATGAAAGCCTTTTGATTTATTTCTCTTCAATATAACTAGTTGAGATATATGCTATTATTTGTAGTTAAAATAACCACCTCCAACATTAGAGTACCTTGATTCAATTCCCAGCTTTGGCTCCTGACTCCAGCTTCCTGCTATTGCCGACCCTGGGAAACAGCAGTTATGACTCAAGTATTTGGATTTCTAACACCCACATGGGAGATCTAGAGCTGCTAGCTCCCAGCTTTTGCCCCGGCCCAGTCCCAGCTATTGTAGGCATTTAGAGAGTGAAGTATCAGATGGGAGCGTTTTCTCTGAATCCATCTGTCTCTCTGTCTCTTTCTCTCTCTCCCACTGCGTCTGTTAAATGAATGAATGAACAAATAAATGTTTTTGAAAGAACTAAATATTTAAATATTTAAGCATTTTATAAACAAATGAATGAATATACTTGTGAAATAGGTTAATGTAATAAGATAAAAATGAAGAGTACATATCTGTAATGACATTTTTAGCTAAATCTTCAAATGTTTCCATACTATTTAACCACTTCATTATGCTAGTTGTAGTGATATTTTCACCCCAAATTTGAAGTTACATTTTTTGTGCAAATCTAACATAAGACCTGTATTTAATTAAGCTGCCTTCATTGCTGAAGGACTAGATGGATCTACAAGCACAGACAATCAATTATGAATAGAGGAACTCAAATAGGCTAGAAATATATTTTGGAAAGAGGCCTATAATAAGCCAAGTTGCTGTCTCGAGGTAATTTGAACAAATTGATGAATTTTTACATATTTTATTCAGATTTTATATTTTCAATTTTAATAAATGAAAAAGGTAAATAATAAGCTAGTGTGTAGTTTGATGAAACATTTTGTATTAAAAATAACTTCAAAATTGAGCACTATTTTGAAATAAGGCTTTATAAAATAAAATCAAAGAATTTTTATTCTCACTGTGTAATGGAGTAATTTGACATTGAGAGAAAAAGTAATCTGAAATAGCAGAGTGTTTTATCTGGTATATTACCATATCAAAAACAATCTGTCACATTTATGACTCACTTAGCAAATGTGTGTTGAGTAAACTGAGGAGGTTTCACTTAATGCATGGCCAAAATACCAATGCAGGTTTTTCTGACTCCAAAATGTGAACTCTTGTGATCCTCCTGCCTTACACAAAGAAAGTTAAATTCTCTGAGTAATTTTAACATTAAAATCATGACACTTTTGTTCAATTAAAAAGTACTTAGATATCACTCATGATTTTTCATGCAAGTCAAATTTGGCTCCAAACTTTACCATGACATGTGCTGCTTGTGAATGACTGAGAGAGAAGCTTTGTGCAGGACTCTGTATTTATAACTCAGGAAGAGTTGCTTTTAATTTAATGAACTTGCCTTTCACCCTGTAGATAAAGCATCATATTATTTAGTCCAGCACAGCATGAGCACAAGGAGGTGACTGTTCAATCCCCTGAAATAAGTGATTTCCGCCACAAAGATTTTACATTCAGAAGAGGAGAAGCAAGCAGTTTGGAGCTGGTCTACTAATAATTTGCTTGTATCTATTCTTTTATCTATGCTGTTGTTATCGTTCATTAATCTAATTTTGACATGGACAATCAAATAAAAACATTGTCAGGTTTTCTTCCTTAAAACATCAATCTAAGGACAATAACCTTTTTTAAGTTAAAAGAAAATCAATATAGGGAAAACACACTACCATGAAACCAAATAATATTAAACTATAACAGATTATGTATATTTGTGAATTCATTTTCAAAGTTACGTATTCAAACCAAAATAAATTTTCTTTTTATAATGGAATTTTTCTTGGGAGTGACTATATGAATCTACAAATTACCAGATTGCCTTGTTTTCCAAACTTGATACTCCAAAATAACAATAGATCATTGAAAGGCAATGTTTATTCAATAAATAGAATGCCAATGATTTTATTACAAAGTTTATAAATTACATATTCTATTGAAAATTTGCCTTTCTGACCTTTAAAATCTAGTAAGTGTACAGTTTAACTGCTTCCATAAGTAATTTTGAAACTCTGCAGAAAACATACTTATGATCTCATAAAAATGAAGTATTTAAGAAATAAAACTTATCTTTAAAAGTCCTAGCTTATAATGCTGCTTCACACCAACCAAAATATTTTCCAAAAGATGTGAATGTTTAGCTAAAATTGTATGTTTTGAAATATTGACTTTGACATATTTAATTCATTTTAAGTTCATTTCAAAAGCAAAAAATGACACCTTGTATATATCATATAGCTTCAGTTTAATTCACCATGTACATGACTGTCAGTTGTATTTATTATTTCCTATGCACTTGAAAAACCATAAACAAATGCTATTCTTCAAGTTATTTGAAACATGCTAAAATGTGAAATCCCCTAGAGGACATTCACCAAATTTTATGGCTAATATCTTTACACTGCACATGTACATAATAAGAACCAGAGCTGTCATATTAACTTCAATGAACATTCATAACGAGATAGATATTTTTGCCAAGAAATTTGACCTTCACAACAAATCAGAAATGCTGAGACAGTGAAAAATAAATGCAGAACTTCATGTATTATTCTAAGATCCGATTTTACCATGCAAATTACTTGACATCTGCAAGTAACTACATCACTGCACCAAGTTCACCTGAAACCTGAAATCGGTCTGTGAAGTAACTCTTGGAAGAAAACTAGGATGTGGATGCTGTGATGCATTGATATAATCAGAAGGTGTGGGGGCATTGCATGAATTGTATCAATAAGCAACATGTCACTGTAAAGCTGAATGGCTCCTACTATCTCAAGATGACTTCGATTTCCTATCCAGATCTATAGGTGACAGCAATATTGTATTGTTACTTAACCTTACCTGAACACCCCCTATTCTCACTCTGGTTATAATACAAGTTGAACTAGCATAAAATCACTGCCAAGAGGCTTCTGGGGAAACCAAGGGAAGCCAGGACTGCTTTCCTCTCATGCAGGGGAAGGCTGTGGTGTTTCTGCACCTCTGCAATTCGTAGATTATGTTATGAGCTCTCTGGATTCACTTTATCAAATTTCCCTGTGTCCATTTTCTCAGAAAATATATATTGTATCATTAGGTAGCTAGTTCTGACTCCTCATTCCCATAATTATATAGAAAAGGGTAGTTGAAAAGAAGAACGACAGATCCAATTCCTTCTCCTTCCTGACCCTAGCCCCTACCCTGACTCTTTCTAAGACAGAAAATTCTCACAGGCAGCAGTGCTGTCTCCTATAGAAAGGGTGGACATTTGTGGAGCCTTGGAATTTAGCAGAAATAGTAAATGGTATTTGGCGATGGAAGAGTTTCTCACAGTGAAAAATTGTCATGAGCGCCTCACAGCTTTCCTATGACTCAGAAGATTACCCAGTCTTTTCACATAAGTTGTTCATCTTCTAGTATCTAATCAGAATGCAGAGTCTTTCTGAGAACTTACCTAAAAACTCCAGTAATTTGGCGAAAGTCCAACATGGGTGGAAAGCTTTGCTAGAATGAAGGCTTTGTTATGAAATTATTAGTATTTGTTTTTCCTTCTCTCTTCAATGTCTAATTTAAATACTATATGCTGATTGTAAACAAAATAGAAGGGAAAACACAAGCATTGGCTACATGACTTCTATGTGTAGTCTTCATACAACTTAAGGTCTATATGCTTAAAGCAAATAATATAGAAAGGGAAACACAAGCATTGATTTGATCAGTTCCATTTTCTAATAGTGTTTTGTTGTTATGGACACTTGGTGCTTGAGTTAGATGGTTCTCACTACATTATTAGAAAGAAAGAGCACACAAAATGTTTTATAGAACATGAATGCCCAAAGGACTCTTGAAGGCATTACTTATACCCTCATCTGAGAAACCACAGCAGCCCCTCCTTAACTCCGTATCAGTAGTAGATCATTTTCTTGTCATACAGCCTTTTCATGTAAACTTGCAATCATATCCACATATGGATTATAATCTTCTTTTTTTATTATGTACAATTGGTCTAGTTTCTTATTATTTGTGTTCACTCCATCTTACATACTCAAATATCCCTGAATGTTTGCTCTTTTTTTCAGTTTTGGCTTTAACTGCCACGTATAATTGTACATATTTATGAGATAGGGTACAGTGTGATGTTTTGATATAAGGTACATTGTTTAACACTTAACTCAAGGCATTTACCATATCCTTCACTTCCTACACTTAGGAGTTGGCCTAGAAGCAGTCAAATCTGCATTGCATAGGATCTTCATTATTATAGGATGCTAACAAACAAAACATCAGTGCTAAATCTCACTGTTCTGGAAATGAAAACTGCAAACCAAAATTTCTAAAAGGACTCCTAGGACAATCTAGCAGGAAAAATTCATGCAATTTTCCCATGTAGATCACTTATATCTCAGTTACAAATAGTTTTAATTCTCATCCAATTAATTATCTATAGAAGAATAAATATTTCTAACATAATGCAGTTGGGATCCTAAGCCATTATTCTAAAAACAACTTCTGCAAGATCCCAATGTACTTTCCTGGTCAAAACTGCTGGTAGAGTCTAAGCTACATTGAGACTTCCCTGACGAGGTCAAAAGTTTCTACTTTCAAGCAGAGTGCTTTTCTGTGTATATTTCTATAACACTGCTTGTAAAATGCTCTGTTTGTTGTTCTGTTTCCTGGAAGACCACCCTAATGGATGAATAAATATCCTGCAAAAATTCAGCTGACTCCTGGTTTCTGGTTGACCGACGGCTGTCATTTTGGTGTAATCATTCAGTGGCCCAAAGAATGCAAATTTGTAAACAAAGAAAACATTGCATTGCAGTCACTACATTTTATTCCTTATCCTTTTGCATTTAATAACATACAAAGCTAAGCTGAGCTGGTCCATTACTCAGAATTCAATATAGTCAAAGTATTCATAAATTTCCACTCTCCTTATTTCTCTCTCTCTCTCTCTCTCTCTCTCTCTCTCTGTCTTTACACACACACACAGCAATTGTATACATATGTGTATATGTTAGGTCTAGCTACCAGATAATGGATGACATTACAATGAGAAGAAAGTTCTTATTTATCTCATTTGCTGATGTAACCCCAGGGTTGCAAACAGTGCCTGGTGTGTAGCTGGAACTTGATAAATATTTATTGACTGAGGAGTTAAGACTTTATGCTCTGTTCTGTGTACAGTCATAGCAGGCTTTGTTGCAGAAGCATAATATCATTTCCTAGTTTTCAACTTGGTTTTCTGTGTGATATTCGGCTCTGCAAACCTGAACTGTTACGATTCTAAATATATCTCAGGATCAAGTGAGACAAAGACGCTGTTGTTTTTCTTTTTTTTTTTCCAGTCATACAGTGAAAGACTGCAGGGTAAGACCAACTCTTGAAGTTCGTCTAGTCCAAGTGTGATCCTATTTAAACCTCACCAAGAAATTAGGCAGTGACTGCTTGAAAGTCTTTTATAATGAGGAATGAATAGCGCCTGAAGCAGCTCACTTTGTCATTGGATACCCGAGAACGCTACAAAACCCCATCCTCATCTTGAGCCCAAATGCTGTCAGAAATATCCTATTCTATTCCAGATTATGTCTAATCACATGTCTACTTGAAAATGTGGGGTGTGAGTGTGTAGAGATGTATGAATACATTTATATATACATAACAGGATAAAAGACAGACAGTGTATGAAAACAATCTTAGATATTAGGATTGAGGAAGAACTCTCAGAAAGTGAGAAAGCAATTTAGTTAAACAAAAAAAAAGAGTAAGCAGTATACCTTCGGGAAGAATACTTGGGCAGTGTGCATGGCAGGCCTAAGAAAGGCTTTGAGAAGGAAAGAGTGACTCTCCAGAAGTGAATGAAAACAACCCCAGACTTATCGAATCCACAAAAAGAACAAGGACAGATGTCGTACCACAACAACCAAAACAGGAGTTGTGGCACAACTTAACAATGGGTTAAGCTTGCACTTGGCACGCCTCCATCCTTAATCAGAGTATCTGGGAGTGCTGCCTCTGCTTCCAATCCATCCTCCTGCTAATGAGCACCCTGGGAGGCAGCACATTATGGTCCAAGTACTTGGGCCCCTGCCACCCATGTCAGAGACCTGGATGGAGTTCCTGGCTCCTAACTTTGGCCTGGCCCAACCCTGGCTGTTGAGGGCATTTTGGAGAGTGAACCAGCAGATACTCTCTCACTGTGTTTATCTCTATCTGCCTTCTAATAAATAATTAAAAACTTTAAGAAAG
Source organism: Lepus europaeus (assembly GCF_033115175.1). Lineage (NCBI taxonomy): Eukaryota > Metazoa > Chordata > Mammalia > Lagomorpha > Leporidae > Lepus > Lepus europaeus. The sequence goes on from NC_084829.1 coordinate 56,304,253, forward strand.
ACACCAAATAGAATAGGAAAAACTTCATATTTCTCTTGATAATCCATTGTTTAACTCAAACTTACACTACATGTTCTGTGGGACTATACATTTGTTTCCTCTTGAATTTGTGCTCAAATAACATTTTGAAGTCTTGCACACATCATACTTGTCAATGGCTGTCACTACTCTATTTTTCTTTTTGTTTTTAACCTAAAGCAAAACATCAAGTTTCTCTCTAATATATCATCTTTTCCAGAACAATTTTGATTTGAATCCAAAATGTTATCTACTAGCTATCAGGATTGCCCAAGTTGCTTCACATTTCTACACTTAATTTCACTCTTATATAAAATGGGGGCTAATAATAATATTTATATCGTAATTTTGTTATGTAGTTTTCAAAAAAATAACAGGGGAAGAAAGTTGCAAATATCTTAAGAAGTTGGAAAATACATCATCCACATTATATTTTAGAAATAATTGCCATATGCTAACAATAACTTTGGCAAGTCTCCTACCTTTTTCAAGTCATCTGCTATCCAATCCACAAAATGCTAGATGCTGGACATATATCATTTTATCAAGTTAATGGCTCTATACCTCATAAGATAAATCCTTTTTTAACTGTTTGGGTAGAAGTTTTACTGTGAATTCGCATAGTACAACACATTAAGGTCAGAGGTCCTTCATGAGGAGCAGGTGCACAGTGACTCCCGTTGTTGATTTAACAATTGACACTCTTATTTATGACATCAGTAATCACCCGAGGCTCTTGTCATGAGCTGCCAAGGCTATGGAAGCCTCTTGAGTTCACCAACTCCAATCTTGTTTAGACAAGGCCATATTCAAAGTGGAAGTTGTATCCTTCCTTCAGAGAAAGGTACTGCCTTCTTTGAGGTCCATTCTTTCCACTGGGATCTCACTCACAGAGATATTTCATTTAGGTCATCTTTTTTGCCGCAGTGTCTTGGCTTTCCATGCCTGCGAAACTCTCATGGGCCTTTTAGCCAGATCTGAATGCCTTAGTCTTAACATAATATTAAAAAGAGAGAGAGAGAGGGAGTTGTGTTTTAGCCTATATATTCCTTAGAGCACGGAGCTTGGTGTCATGCAATGTTCTGTTGTGTTTTCTCTGCCTTTTTTGATTGTTTTAATAGAAAAAGAGAAAGTATTTGTCATTACTTTCTCTTAAATTTCCTTTCTTTGTTTAAGCAGCTAGACAGAACCCTGTGATATGTTTTCTTTCTGGGATGATGTGCCTTAGGACAGACAACAGGGGTTATAGACACCCTCCCTTCATAACCTTTTTAGGCCTATAATGTAACGCTATTGTGGGAATTATGCTATGATTATCAGAGAAAGGAGAGAGGCTGATGTGTTTCTGAGAAAAAGGAAACCAAGACAGAGCAAGACCAGAAGGGGGCGCAGAGCCAGTTTTGTCATGGAGGTAGGAGGTAATCCTTCTGGAAGGTGTATGGAAGTAGGCTTTCAGCACCAGGAAATATTGCTGGAATATTTCCAGAGAAAAGAATAGTCAGCAGAGCCATTGGACTTCAAAGGAACCTGTGAGCTTGGAAAATAGAGAAAATTTTTGTTTTGCCTGACACTTCAGATCATGATTCATGAAAAGCCTCCTTTCGCTGAGGCTTGACACAGATTTTAAGAATTATATTTGGGCAAGATGGCGGAATAGGAAGGGAGCACACTGATAGTCCAGGAAGAGACAGTTTAATAAAAGTAGAGATACTGCAGGTTCAAGGAAGAGTAGGGGAAGAAACAGCAGAGGAAACTCTTCCGGAACTAGTGATTCACAGTGGACCTGCGTGGAGAGCGTGGAGCCCACGATTCAGGACACCAGCGGCAGAATCAACACATCAGTGCTGGAACGCGAGGTGAGCCCGAGACAATAGCCCGAGACACCGGCGGGCAAGCAGAAAGAGGAGACTAGAGGGAACAAGGCTTGGGGAAAAGCCTTGTGGGGAAAAGTTCACCGGGCTAACTCCAAGAGAGAGGAAAAAAAAAAGTGACCCATACGGACACGAGTTTCTCTCTCTCCACTCACCTCTCAAAGGCAAACAAGACAAAGAGCAAGCGCCATTTTGGACATACACCATGAGCGGGCCGACCTCAGTCAGGACTGCACCGGCCCTCAGCCAAGCAGAAAAACCTGACTCTGGGGGGGAGGTGGGGGACGAAATAACAGGAGATTAGGACCTAGTGAATGTGTGGTGCTAATGAACTGAGATTGTGAAAAAAAGAGATGGTGGGGGAAAGAACTCATGGAATTCACGTGAGTACTCTCCAGAGAAGCTACAATTCGGTAACCTTGGCAACCCAGTGGGAGACTGCAGAAGAATTTGAGCACACACTGAGGGCAGCACAGATTCCCTGTGTGGCCCTTGGGAAAGAGCTTCCAATGGCTGGCTCCTGTGGGTATATCATTTGCCTGCTAACTACCTCCAATTCGGCTCAGCTGTGCAGAATTACTTCCCTTCTGAAAAGAAAGAAAGAAAGAAAGAAAGAAAGAAAGAAAGAAAGAAAGAAAGAAAGAAAGAAAGAAAGAAAGAAAGAAAGAAAGAAAGAAAGAAAGAAAGAAAGAAAGAAAAGAAAGAGAGAGAGATTTACCACGCCTAACCTGGGAGTGTAACTTTTGGCACACCCTTAACCCTGAGGAACCAAACAGAACTCTCAGGTCACAACCATTTCAAGCCTCTAAGGCTCCATCAAAAGCAGACAGTCCACGTAATACAGTCATAGTATAACAAGAAAAAACACCACAGCGAGCGAGGGAGAATCCAAAGAATATCTCTACAATGCCAAGCAACAAACACAGAAACCAAGGAAACAAGAAGAAGGATGACATTATGACACCCCCAAATGAACAAGACACCCCAAGCCAAGATTATGAAGATGATGAGATGGAAGAAATGCAAGATATGGATTTCAAAAAATTTATGATAAGAATAATTAGAAGTGTTCAAAAACAAATGTTTGAGCTACAGAATTCCTTACCGGACAGGATAGAAAATCTCCTTCGAGAAAATGAAATCTTAAGGAGGACTCAAAATGAAATGCAGAAACTAATAGAACAGGAAAGTGTGATAGTGAAGAGAAATCAAAATAAAATGAAGAACTCAATAGATCAAATGACAAACACATTAGAGAGCCTTAAAAGCAGAGTCAGTGAAACAGAAGAAAGAATATCGGTCTTAGAAGACAGAGCACGGGAAAGTGTACAGTCAAACCAAAGAAAAGAAGAGGAAATTAGAAATCTAAAAAATATTGTTGGGAATCTACAGGATACTCTTAAAAAACCCAACATTTGGGTTCTAGGAGTTCCTGAAGGCATGGAGAGAGAGAAAGGATTAGAAGGCCTTTTTAGTGAGATACTTGCAGAGAACTTCCCAGGTTTAGAAAAGGACAGAGACATCCTAGTACAGGAAGCTCATAGAACCCCTAGTAAACATGACCAAAAGAGATCCTCACCACAACATGTAGTAATCAAACTCACCACGTGAAACATAGAGAAAAGATTCTAAAATGTGCAAGAGAGAAACGTCAGATTACTCTCAGAGGATCTCCAATTAGACTCACAGCAGACTTCTCATCAGAAACCCTACAAGCTAGAAGGGAATGGCGAGACATAGCCCAGGTACTAAGAGAGAAAAACTGCCAGCCCAGAATATTATATCCTGCAAAGCTCTCATTTGTGAATGAAGGTGAAATAAAGACTTTTCATAGCAAACAGAAATTAAAAGAATTTGTTGCCACTCGTCCAGCCCTGCAAAAGATGCTTAAAGATGTGTTACACACAGAAACACAGAAACATGGTCATCAATATGAAAGAAGATAAAGGAAGGAAAGCTCACAGCAAAAGATCACAGGAAGCTCAAAGTATATATTGGAAAATATCTTTGGCAATGGCAGGGCAAAGTTACTACTTGTCAATAGTCACATTGAATATTAATGGCCTGAATTGTCCAGTTAAAAGACACAGATTGGCTGATTGGGTTAAGGAACAAAACCCATCTGTTTGCTGTTTACAAGAAACACATCTTTCCAACAAAGATGCATACAGACTGAAAGTGAAAGGCTGAAAAAAGATATACCATGCCAACAGAAATGAAAAAAGCTCAGGCTAAAATTTGTGTTACCTTATTTAAAATGTTATCCTAATTGTGTTACTAGACATGATAGTTATCTTAATGAGAAAGCCCCAGAGGCCTAAAGGGTTAAATACTTGTAAAATCCTACAGGTGCTTTCAAAAATACTGTGAAGTAAGTAAGTTCCTCTTGTTGGTTGATGAGTTTATAATTTTAAACATGGCAACTTAAAGTCTTTTGTCATCCACAGTTATATATGACTTGCTGCTCATAAAACTAAAGTGTTGTTGGTTCTATGTTTAGCTGTCCTCCTATAAGTTCCTATGAACTTTTTCCAGCCACTTCTATTATATTCAGTACTTTAGGATGGCTCTGTAAACAGATGAAGCCAATAATGTATTAACAGTACCAACTGAGAGAAAGTATGGTTAACTGAGGTTACTAAAAACAAAAAGCAATTCAAATCAATTGGCAAGTTACAGAAAGAGTTTAAAAGCTTTAAAAGCTATTATTAAAATTGCTCTATTGCTCTATTATGTTATGTTATATGTGTGTACATATTGTATGTCCACATGGGAAAATTTTATTAGGAGTTTTATTTTAATTGACTTATAGATAAGATTGTCCATAAATTTAACCTGCTAAAATTAATCAAAGATATGTTTTAATTCGTGTGTCCTGAATGTCTGTATCATATGTTTTATACTTGTTGGTAGAAAGAAACTAAAAACATTTTATATGTTTGTGCTTAAGTTTACTGGTTAAACAAACTACACCATGTTAGATATTTAAGAGGTGTTTCCAAATACATGATTCTTAAAATTTATAGAAGGCATTGGACCTTCTGGTAAATGTTTTCTTAAGTTGTTATCTAATGGTTGAAACTGTTTGCTAAGTTTTCATGTGATATTGCTATTGTCAGCAAGCGATCTAGGACTTGCTCCCTCATTTCTCTATTCTAAGCCCCACCTGTTCTTCCATATCTCTATTCTCTTCAAGGTAGGAAACTAATTCTATTATGAAGGAATCTGTAGGACGCACAATTTAATCTTTAGACCTTATAAAAGAGATGGCTAACATTTTTCTGTAATAGCATAGCCAAAATAAGAACTTAAATAATAATATCATAGCTAGATTTACTTCGCCATCAGCGAAGTAAATAGTAAGTAGAAAAAAACCTCCCTTTCAGACCAAAGGGAAAGAAAGTTTTAAAGTGAGAATATAATTTTCCTCATGGGCATTGTCTACCTTAGAAAAACTACTACAGAACATGCCTATGACTATAGACTTGTAGTTCAGGCCACTGAAGATTAGAGATGGGACATGGGCACTCCCTTGACTTGCATCCTCTGGTCTGCTTTAACACAAACCAGGAGGAAAAGAAAGCTAGGCAGCAGAAGCAATGGGTGGCAGGCCTATTAATGGCTGGTCTGTACAGTGATCTGCCCTCAAGGAGACCCAACAGGCCGGTCCACTGCAGTGGCTGTCAATGTGGTAAGCCTGGGCTTCAGCAGAAGTCAACTTGTGAAGAGCCCTGGCAGCTCTGCCAAGAGTTGGATCACTGGAAATGGACCTGCCCTGGAGTCAAAGGATGCCCAGGTCAGAGCCACAGATCTTATTGGCTCCAAGATGAAAAGCCCTTCACTCAGCCCAACTTCCAAAGTGACCACTGCAGCTGAGGGGATGGTCAAGTAGGGTCAGCAACATTGCAGACAGAACTATAAATTTCTTGTTAGAGATGCCATCTGCCTTTACCTAGCCAGCTCTCCTCCCAGGCCAGCTAAGTAATGAAAGTCAACAGAGTGCCTTCCCCTAGGAGGTTCACACCTCCCTTAGGATGTACCCCATGTGAAGAGATAGATAGGTCTGGGCCTCTTAACTTACAAGGCCTAAAGCCCACCAGATTATTATCAAGCCCCTTCTATCAGGTTCTATTTGCCTCTCAATCAGAAAACCTAATTGTAGCTTAGACAGCACCTTTCTTAGCTCCTCTAATAATGACCCTGTGCATTGTTCTAGACCCTGTCTAGCACACTTGGGCCTCATTCCTTTGTAATCATAACCTCTACTCTACCACCAATGGCTCTACTCCCATCCTGTGTGTACTGATGGTCCTATTCCCCACTTAATGCTGTATAATTGTTCAAAATTTCTCTACAGACAAACCCCTCTACCTACAAAAGATTAGTGACTTTTCTCCCAGTCTTGGCTGGAATCAGCTTTCCGGTCTGTTGGGTGTTCCAAAATAAACCCTTTCCCTTAAAAAAAAAAAAAAAAAAGAGGGAGGTACCTTTCTCTGAAGGGAGGAGAGAACTTCCACTTTGACTATGACCTTTTCTAAATTTGATCAGAGTCAGTGAACTTGGAAGGCTTCCATAGCCTTGGCAACTCATGACGGGAGCCTAGGGTGGTTACTGGTGCCATAAACTAGAGTGCCAATTTGTTGGGTCAACAACAGGAGTCACTGTGCACTTGCTCCTCATGTGGGATCTCTGTCCTTAATGTGCTACACATTGTGATTTATTGCTATAACTAGTACTCAAACAGTATGTTTCACTTTGTGTTTCTATGTGGGTGCAAACTGCTGAAATCTTTATACTAAATTGATCTTCTGTATATAAAGAGAATTGAAAATGAATCTTGATGTAAATGGAAGGGGAGAGGGAGTGGGAAAGGGGAGGGTTGTGGGTGGGAGGGAAGTTATGGGGGGTGGGGGAAGCCATTGTAATCCATAAACTGTACTTTGGAAATCTATATTCATTAAATAAAATTTAAAAAAAAAGAATTATATTTTATTGCAAAGATATTTTGAGTGTTTGAGTGTACAAAAGATATGAAGATTCTATTGATTTTCTATTAAATTCAGAAATAAATGATATTGCGCTGGCGCCGTGGCTCACTTGGCTAATCCTCCGCCTGCGGCGCCAGCACCTCAGGTTCTAGTCCCAGTTGGGTGACCAGATTCTGCGCCGGTTTCTGTCCTGGTTGCTCCTCTTCCAGTCCAGCTCTCTGCTGTGGCCCGGGAAGGCAATGGAGGATGGCCCAAGTGCTTGGGTCCCTGCACCCACATGGGAGACCAGGAGGAATTACCCGGCTCCTGGGTTCAGATCAGCGCAGCGCCAGCTGTAACGGCCATTAGTAGAGTGAACCAACGGAAGGAAGACCTTTCTCTCTCTCTGTCTCTCTCTCACTGTCTAACTCTGCCTGGCAAAAAAAAAAAAATTTTAAAAAAGAGAAAGAAATGTTATTAACTCAAACTTCCATGCCCCCCATCACCAGAAAACTAAAAAAAAAAAAAAACCTATATATGTGTGTAAAACATTTCTTAGTAAAAAAGCCAAAAAAGTTTCTGTGTATATGTCTGTCTTTCCTCACTGTGTCAATATTGATCCAATTCAGCAAGTATATTATATGAAATATTGCTTGACAGATAAGAGGTGTTCAATAAGAAAAGAAAAAGAAGGAAAACATGCATGTATGAAAACTCTACAATGTATAGAAAATACAGAAAAGAAATAAATGTTGGTGTAGGTATTTTAACAATGATTTTATAGTGGTAAAAATGTATACTTACTACACACCAGCTTCAAAAATACTAACAATATATGAAAATAAAACAAAATATGTAGTTCCTAAGGATTAAGCTAATAAGGATATTGGTTCATTTCTTCCCAGATAGTTTGTAATATGTTTTTAAAACTTATACATAAGTCACTTAGGAGTAGCTTCACCCATCTGTCTGTTGCACTCTCTGCTATTTTCTGTATTAGAAGTTTATTTTTTTAGTTTATATATGTTCACTATACATTTAGTAGGTAACACTGATATTTCACTCTTTTTTCTCATTATTTTTAATCCAACTTGTTGTTTGTTCTCCCACTATTTGTCTATTACCAGCTACAGAATTTGGTTCACTTGTGATCTGGTTAAATCTAACTTTCTTCTGATATATTTCTACTTCGACTAACAGTAGAATTTCTTTCCCCAATGATTGCCTCAAAATAAATATTATTAAATAAATTAATTAGCAAATTCAACACTTAACTCTGATTTCCAAGTATGTATTTATTACATATTAAATTATTATATATGGTGGTATTTCTTTCTTGACTATCATGTTTCATGGATATACCCTGTTATACAAAAATACTGTTATATAACGTTTTTTCAAAAAAGCCTTACATATTCTTGTTAAGTATTTCTGTTAAATTTTTACACTGCTATATTGCTGTTTATTTTTACTTCTGCTGCATTGGTATGTAACTTTTTCATCATAGTCTCTGGCTAGTTGTTTACATTGGAGTAATCTAGTACTTTTTTTTATTTTTAGTGCTATTTCTGTCCATTTAGTCATACCAATTTATTTTAGTACATTTTCAGTTGACTCTTGGAGAAAGCAATATTAATAAGTACATACAATAGAGATTTGTGGCATTTTTCATAACATCTAGATCTATGTTAACTATTGATGGTGATTACTGTTTATTTTCGCTTTCATAGTTTTATTTCTTGCACTTTAAAATTGTGCTGAGTACCTTTTATTGTTAAAATATTTGCTATTACTTCATGATAGATATTACTTATCATATTGTAAAAGTCTTTTTTTATTTGTAGTGTTCTCTTCCTCCCACTCTCTCTTGTTATCATTCTCTCAAGAGGAAATGGAATTGAATTTTATCATATAACAAATCTTTCTATTTAAAACAATGGCTTACAAGAGTTACAGGTTAGAACAAGGCATGCCAGATCCAGAAAAGAGAGAGATTTATTTTCTGTAGAGAAATTTTCAATAATAATAATAATAATAAAGGGGAAAACATTCAGCACAGCAGTTAAGAAACTGCTTAAGATGCTTGCATCTCATATCAGAGTCCCTAAGATCTAGTCCTGGCTCTATTTCCAATCCAGCTTTCAACTGATGCACACTCTGGAATGCAGCAGAGTAGGTAGCTCAAGTGCTTCAGTCCTTGGCACCCATGTGGGAAACCCACTTTGAATTCTATGCTCCTGGGTTTGGCCTGGCCTAATCATTACTGTTGTGAGCAATTGGAGAGTGAACCAGCAGATGGAATAGCTTTCTCTGTCTCCTTCTCTAACTGTTTCCTTATCAAATAAAATAATGTATAAAGTGATTTGAACACTACAAATGAAATAAAGAAAAAGTTTTTAATAAACAATAAAACCAGCTAAAAATCACTTTACTTTCTATTATCATCATGCTTCAGCATTTGTAAACAGTGTCAGTGATAATTCTCCCAGAAAACAAAAGTGCTAATCAAATTGAAAAAAATTCTGCTGTAACTGCTGTATTTTCGGAATAGGTACATAAGCTTCCAATTAGCACACTTTTATCATTTATCGTTTAATAAACATTGCATTCTACAGAAGTTAATATGAAGAACTGTTGGTTATACAAATTCAATACAAAAAGGATACAAATTTAAGTATGGTTATAGTTTATCATTTTTCTTTTCAGTCACTATGCTATCATTTTTATATCACATGTTTAAGTACCAGAAAATGTAGTCTCACATGACTTATAGCACAAATAGCATCCGTAGTAAACTTGAGTATCTCCAAACAATTATGAACTTCAGAAATTTTTTCCAAGTGTAGCAAAATATTATTATGAACTTTTTATTGAAGGTATTTTGGCAGAAAATTTTCAAATGTGGAAACTTTTGAAAACCATTAGAAACAATCCAGAGAAATAGAAGCAGATGATATTGCAATTTCTGGAACTGATGATGAACAAGACTTATTTATGGGCCTATAAGAAATTTATGTTTACCAGCTATTGACTAATCTGTTGTTACATGCATTAAAGGAATTTCTCAGAATTAAAATTAGTAAGACTTGTTTTCACCAATCAACTAGGAGTGAGTGAAATAGGTTGGCCAATCTGGCTATCCTGATACAGGGGGGAAACAGTAATTTTTAACAAAATCATTGACAAATTTGCAGAAGCCTTAGAAACAGAAACTCTTACTTTTTCTGCTATATTTGACAAATATGCTTTCCCCATTTTGAAAAAGTTATTAACGTGATTCAATGATGTTAGTATATGGCCGTCATCTGGCCTATTGGTCAAGATGTTGGATGGGATGCCTACATTCCACATCTCAGTGCTTGAGCATGAGTCCAGCTCTACAACTGATTTCAGTTGCCTGTCAATGTGCACTCTGTGAGCAACATGTTGGCTGAAGTTGTCACTTGTGAGAGAGACCTTAATTGAGTTAGCAGCTCTGGGCTTCACCCTGACTCAACCCCAGACTTTCTAGCATTTGGGGAGTGAACCTTTCGTTTTGACCTCTTTCTTTCTCTCCTCTATCTCTCTCTGTCTCTCTGCCTCTTAAGTAAATTAAAAATGTGAATAAAGTTAGGAGTGCCAATTCCATGTTGCATTTTGTACTAAAATTTATTTTTATTATTTCACTGTCATTCATCTATTCTTATTTCTGTGCATGTATGTGTGGGTGTTTGTGTGTATCTATCAATAAAATGTTCATTGTATACTAGACTTAGTACATGACTTTTTGTTTAAGATTTATTTATTATTGGAAAGGCAGAGAAAATTACAGAGAGGCAAAGGCAAAGACAGAGAAAGGTCTTCCATCTGCTAGTTCACTTCCCAGATGGCTGCAAGGTCCAGAGTTCAGCTGATCCAAAGCCAGGAGCCAGGAGCTTCTTGCATGCCACAGCAGAGAGCTGGATCAGAAGTGGAGCAGCTGAGTCTTGAACAGGTGCCCACATGGGATGCCGGCACTGCAGGCAGCGGCTTTATCTGCTAAGCCACAGCACCGGCCCTAGTCTATGACTTTTTAAATTTTCATCTTATTTGAAATTCAAAGAGACAGAGATTCTCCATCCACTGGTTCACCCCAAATGCCCAAACAGCCAAAGATGGGCCAAGCTAAGCCAGGAGCCAGGAACTTGATCTGTGTCTCCCATATGAGTGGCAGCAACCTAAGTACTTGAATCATCATCTGCAGCCTCACAGGGTACACTTTAACAAGAAGCTGGAATAGGAAGCAGAGCTAGGGCTCGAATTCAGGCACTCTGATATAAGATGTGGGTGAACCAAGGAGAGTATCAACCACTTTGCCAAACACTCACCTCATTTCATGATTATTTTTGAAAATGAATTTGCCTCATAGAGAAGTAATGTGTTGAGATGATCTTCTCTGAGTGTCAACTATGCTAGATATGCCGTGAATTTTATTTATGTATTTTTTAATTTTATCTTTATGATTTTTTGAATTGACATAATTCTTAAAACTAAACCATCCTTTAATTTCTAGGACAAACTCAATTGCTAAGGGTGATTTTTTTTTTTTTTTAAGTATTGTTCTTTTCAAGCCGGCGCCGTGGCTTAACAGGCTAATCCTCCGCCTTGTGGCGCCAGCACACCGGGTTCTAGTCCCGGTCGGGGCGAAGGATTCTATCCCGGTTGCCCCTCTTCCAGGCCAGCTCTCTGCTATGGCCCAGGAAGGCAGTGGAGGATGGCCCAAGTGCTTGGGCCCTGCACCCACATGGGAGACCAGGAGAAGCACCTGGCTCCTGCCATCAGATCAGCGAGATGCGCTGTCCGCAGCGGCCATTGGAGGGTGAACCAACGGCAAAAAGGAAGACCTTTCTCTCTGTCTCTCTCACTACCCACTCTGCCTGTCAAAAAATAAATAAATAAATAAATAATAAAGTATTGTTCTTTTCAATTGCAAGTATTTCAATTAAGATTTTTGGGGGCGGTGCTATGGTACAGCAGCTTAACGCCCTGGCCTGAAGCGCCGGCATCACATATGGGCGCCGGTTCGAGACCTGGCTACTCCACTTCCAGTCCAGCTTTCTGCTGTGGCCTGAGAAAGCAGTAGAAGATGGCTCAAGTCCTTGGGCCCCTGCACCCGAGTGGGAGACCTGGAAGAAGCTCCTGGCTCCCGGTTTCTGATCAGCACTGCTCCGGCTGTTGTGGCCAGTTGGGGAGTGAACCATCGGATGGAAGACCTCTCTCTCTCTCTCTCTGCCTCTCTGTGTAATTCTGACTTGAAAATAAATAATTAAATCTTTTTAAAAATATTTTTGCCACAGTAATCTTGATTTTCATTTTTGCAAATAATTTCAATTAGAAGTTCTGCCATGGAAATAAAATCTCTTTTCCACATTTCCCTATCAAGTTATGTTACTTTATTTTAAAATATTATGTAACTTTCTACATGCTTTTAATTTTGTAATTAAATTTTTGTAACTCTTGATTTACTCTTTCTTATTTTTTCCCATTTTCTGCCAAAGTGACAAGGCTCCAATCTCCTTTGAAAAAATGATTTGGCAGGCCTGCCTGCAATGCCAGACATCCAGACATGCCATATAGGAACCTGCTCAGATAGATAGATAGATAGATAGGCAGAGTTAGACAGTGTGAGAGAGAAAGAGAGAGAGGAGACAAAGAGAAAGGTTTTCCTTTCCATTGGTTCACCCCCCAAATGGCTGCTACGGCCGGTGTGCTGCGCCCATCCGAAGCCAGGAGCCTCCTGGTCTCCCATGCAGGTGCAGGGACCCAAGCACTTGGGCCATCCTCCACTGCCTTTCGAGCCACAGCAGAGAGCTGGACTGGAAGAGGAGCAACTGGGACAGAATCTGGCTCCCCGACCAGGACTAGAACCCGGAGTGCCGGCGCCGCAGGCGGAGGATTAGCCTAGTGAGCCACGGCGCCAGCCAGAAGATTGTATTTTTAACTTTTTGTAAGAGTTGGTGCACTAGTCTTATTTAAATGACACTTTTGCTGAATTTCTGCAGAATTTGCTTAAAGAAGCTTCTAGGATATCTTCTAAGTGACTGTATCACTTTGTACTCCTATCAGAAATTTCTTTTTTTTTTTTTTTTTTTTTTTTTTTTTGCTGGAAGGAAGTAGTTTTTCCCCAGTGACCTTTTATTTAAGAAATACAAACTTCGTGCATTTCATAAGTACAACTTTAGGAATATAGTGATGTTCCAGTTGCCCTGCATCCTTGCAACACTTAGTATTCTGAATTCAGTTTTTGTTTGTTTGTTTGTTTTTACTTTTTCCGTTTCAGCCACTTCTGTTATGTGTAGTGGTATACCACTGTAGCTTAATGAGCATTTCCCTAATTATGGATGATCTGAACATGTTTTTAATGGGCTTGTTGACTCTCCATATTTTTATAATATTTTTACATTTAAGCACCATCTGGCTAGTGCTTTAGTTAAATGTTCCATAAAATCTGAAAAAAAGTATATTTTCTGTATGATTAGATACATGTCAATGTATTTCAAGGTAAAATCCTGATATGTATCAATTAATTAATTTATTGTATTTTCCAAGTGCATTAATACTTTACATTTACATTTGTGAGGGCTCTGTCAGGCAATTTCAATTGTATGATAAGATTTCATAAAACAATTTTGTTTCTAGAAACTCTTAATTACACTTATAATTTTTCTCTTATGCATTTTGATTTATTATTTTCCACATAAAGATTTGGCATTGCTGGAGCCTTTTAAAATTCTATGTAGTTTATGATCACAGCTACTATGATGTGTTTCACATTATTCATTTTCTTTTGAATCCTAGGTTTGTAAATAACCTTCACCATCTTCTTTTTGTTGGTCTTGATACACATTATTTGATTCATTATTTTGCAGTTAACACAATCTCTGACTTAAATTTGGATTTCTAATTGTTGCTTAATATCCTGAAATAATTTACTATGGTACAGTACTGAAATTTAAAAAGTTATTATACATGTTAGAAAAATTTCAAAACTAAGAGGTTGATAAGATATAGAATGTGTATAACTAAAATTCATCATTTACTTTTAAAAAAAGACTTAGTTGCATATTTGCATATCAGAGTAACAGAGAGAAAGAGGCAGAGACAGACAGAGATCTTGCATCTACTGGTTGACATCTCAAATGGCTGCAATGGCCAGGGCTGGGCCAGGTTGAAGTCAAGAAGAAGCTTCTTCCAGGACTCCCGTGTGGCTGGCAGGGACCCAAATACTTGGACAATCTTCCTCTGCTTTCCCAGGCCATTAGAAAGAAGCTGGGACTCCAGACAGCACATAAGGGATGCCAGCATTCATGTGGTGGCTTAACCTTCTGAGACACAAAGCCAACCCCTACAATTCATTATTTAGATACCAGGTTTAGCCAGAAATATAACATAGCCATACCTTGGCACTCTTCCATAAATTCTGGAAGCAAGCATCTATCTAGAAAATGCTAAAGTTACGGTAATGAAAGTGGATTGTGAATATTCTGCAAACCATGTGATCACTCAAAATGTCAAAGGCAAAAAATTATTCCAAAACATATTGGGATTCTGTGACATAGCTTTTATTAAATAATAAATTAGATACTAGACTAGAAAGTATGCATTTTCTACTAAACAAATATAATTAATACTCAATTAAAAATATATACATTTTTAGTATTCCCTCTCTCTTTTTTCAAATTACCACCTTCAAAAAGTGTACACAATGAGATATTACACCTCTACCTTCTCAATTATGCTTCAGTCACATATTTACATCTGAGCATGTTGGAGTTAAATTCCAGAGAATCATTTGCATATAAGGTTATTGAGAACAAATCTCTTAGGTCACCTGATTTTATTTATCAAACTCTGACTCCTTGAATACTATAAATTCACACGCTATTTTTAATTTTTATCCTAGTAGCCACCTATAGTACAATTCAGCAATTATTTCTAAAACGGAATGTGGATGATATGTTTTCCAAAATCTTAAATATCTGAAGTATCTGCACATTACTGTTAAAATAATAAGTTGGCTGGAAAGTAAGAAACCAAGCTTTAATAGGGATGAAAGTGAATAATTACTGATTATCTAATCACAAGAAGAATTTCTAAGCATAAGCAACCATGAAATAAGACAAATAGAAAAATGAGCAAAAATATTAATATAGAACTTACCAAAGAAAAAATATAAATTGCCATTAAATCTCAGAAGAATTACAAATTTTCAAAGGTATGTTTTAGGGCTCGGCACTGCAGGTTGGGCCTCCCTGTGCAATGCCTGCAACCCACGTAGGAGCTGTTTCAGTCCCAGATGCCCTACTACCTATCTATCCAGCTCCCTGTTAATGCACCTGGGAACATAGAATGGCCCAAGTACTTGGGCCCCTGCATTCACATGGGAGACCTGGATGAAGCTCCTGGTTCCAGGTTTCAGTCTGGTCCATAACTGGCTGTCGCGGTCATTTGGAGAGTGAGCCAGTGATGGAGGATTTCTCTCTCTCTTTCTCTTTCTGTCTCTCCCTCTCTACCTGAACTCTGAATTTCAAATGATTAAATAATAATTTTTTTTAAAAAAATATATGTTTCAGATTAGACATATTGTAATTCAAGTTTTGGTCTGGAAAAATACAATTTACTGATGATACAAATAGAAATTGAAAGAAACCTATTGAAAAGCAATATAGTATTTTTAATATGGCTTGGAAACAATTTCTGAGAACAAATTCTAAAAGGTTATCAGAAATAGCCACAAATGTTTTGAAACTCATATGTACAAAGCTATCCATTACAATAGAGTATGCAATAGGAAAACCTGAAAAAATGCATGTCCAACAATAAAATAATATTTATATAAATAATGATTAACTGCTTAGCAAATTAAAAAGGCATATACTAAAAAAAGAATAAATTAAAAGTATCAGCTTGCATAAATATTCATAAACTATGAATATATGAAAATGGAATGTATTTAAATGTAGAAGGGAATATACAAAAATTTCAACAATGATTGGCCTTAGATAATGTAATTATAACATTTTTCCTGTTTCTTTCTCGTTTTCTAAAATTTTCATCTTCTTGAAGGGCAGAACAACAAAGAACGAGGCAGAGAAAGAAGCAGAGATAGACACTCCATCTGTGGTTTACTCCCCAAATGCCAACAAAAGCAGAGGCTGGACCAGGATGAGATCTGGAGCCCATCTTCACATGGGTGACAGGGGCACCAGCACTTGAGCACAGGATGCATTAGCAGGAAGCTGATTGGAAGGAGAGGAGCTCGGACACAAACAGACTCTCATATGGGATGTAGGCATCCTAAGAGGTAGCTTAACTCACTGCACCACAACATCTGCTCTTGCTAATGGTTTTCAATTTTTACATAAATTTTTAAAGATCTGTTTGTTTATTTATTTGAATGTCGAAGTTACAGAGAGAGGGAGAGAGAGAAAAAGAGAGAATCTTCCATTGCTAGTTCACTTCCCAGATGGTTGCAACAACCAGGGGTGGGTCAGGAGGAAGCCAGGAGCCAGGAGCTTCTTCCTGGTCTCCCACTTACATAGAAGGGGCACAAAGACTTCAACCATCTTTGGCTGCTTTTCCCAGGTCATTAGCAGGGACCTAGATTGGAAGTAAAGCAGCCAGGACTCGAACTGGAACCCAAATGGGATGCTGGCATTGCAGAAGAGGCTTTACCTGCTACACCACAAAGCTGGCCCCTCAAATTTAGATACAACGTGGCCACAGTGTCAACAGATTAGAATTTCACAATGTTCTACCTGCCCTATTTTCTTTTTTTTAATTTTTTTTTATTTTTGACAGGCAGAGTGGACAGTGAGAGAGAGACAGAGAGAAAGGTCTTCCTTTTGCCGTTGGTTCACCCTCCAATGGCCGCCGCGGTAGGTGCGCTGCGGCCGGCGCACCGCGCTGATCCGATGGCAGGAGCCAGGTGCTTCTCCTGGTCTCCCATGCGGGTGCAGGGCCCAAGCACTTGGGCCATCCTCCACCGCACTCCCTGGCCACAGCAGAGAGCTGGCCTGAAAGAGGGGCAACCGGGACAGGATCGGTGCCCCGACCGGGACTAGAACCCGGTGTGCCGGCGCCGCAAGGTGGAGGATTAGCCTAGTGAGCTGCGGCGCCGGCATACCTGCCCTATTTTGAAACAGTATTTCCTCATAGAACAGTGTTTCTAGGAATGAATTTCCAATGATAGAAGGCACAGTTGAGGATCTGTTGTTCAAAGCTCCAATGTGTATTTGAATCAATATAACCCATAGCCTCCTTCCAGAGATTCACAATGATCATTAGCATAAAACATACTGAGAAGTCCTGTCCCAAGAATATGAAAACGTTTTTAATCAGCATTTCCTCTGTATAGTTCAAATTTATTTAACTAAAAATTCAGATTACATTTCTTAAAAACATAAAAATATTTTCGATGACATACATTAGGAAATACTTACATGGAATTCTAATTAAAAGGTGTAAATGATTGTATGTGACCAGGAGACTTAAAGTGTTTGAATTAGCCTATGTCAATGGAATTACTCTAACTAAAATTAAATGAAATGCTTAACCTATTCAAACTACACTGCTATCTTCTGAAACCATAAGTACATCTCAGACTAAATAATTAGGAATCAGATACTGATCTCCTTTACAAATCTCCTTATATTAAAATAAAGTTGTAATAGATTGAGTAGGAATGGCTGGGTAAAGAAGGCAAAGGGAGAAAATCTATTTTATTTTGGTTGCCCCTGTCTGTTACAGAGAACTGAATGTAGCCAGAACATAGTTGTGTTCATACACTTTCTCATTTTGCTTTGAGAAATGCAGAAGTTTCAGAAATATTTTTGTGGAAAAAATAACTAATTAGCCCAAAACCTTAGCCTTTAATTCATAAAATACATAAGAGGCAAAAATAATACATTTAGCTTTTTGTACAGCTCAGGGGCTGTGAGTGAGCTATGTGAAAGGAACTCAATTTACACATGCAAGAGATTAGGGTTATGGCTGCTGCAGATCAAGACACATGCATTAAACGTGGAATGTTCAGTGTTACATGGTACGAGAAGGAGGATTTAACTGTAGCTAGGAGTATGAAGCAGAGGTTATCTGCCAGTTTCTACCTGCAAGAATTTATAACTTCTTGGTCATAAATGGTCCTGCAACCCAACGTTCCACTTTTAGTAGGTATTCCATAAGATGCACTGGCCAGTCTCGGGTTGGATCAGAGATGCTGAGGCAAGGCAGTCAGACTTAGCCCTGCTTGTATGGCCTTAAGAGCTGGCAGTTTGGAAATCTTACAGCATCCAGATGAACTCACTATTACTTTATTCCAGCCTCCAAACACTGCTTTTAAGGCTTTATTGCTGTTTGCAAAGTTGATATTTTGTCTCTGTTGTTTTGTCGAAAGTTACTGCTATCCTTTAAAGGTAGGAAGCAACGCTACAGATCACCTCTCCACTCCTTGTTACTGACAAGTTAGGTTGCACAGCACAAAATCAATACCCATGGTGTCTGCAAAATTCATCATCCCCTTTGTATTTTGTGAACATTTGCTTCCTTCCAAAGATCACAGCAACACAATTCTTATCAAAAGCCTGTAAGAGCTGGACTCCAGGGAGAAGACTGTTGGTAAACTAATTGAAACTTTTCTCTAAAATGTCTTCATGTCATTTTATTACATTTTTGTTCATTATTAATTTAAATGAAATATTCCAAATCCAATACACTACATGTTGGATAAATATATAGAATTTTGAAAGCAAATCAATCAATGCCCCAATTGCAGAAGCATTTACAACAGCAACAGACTATAGCAGTGAATAGGTTTAACTCTGAATCCATTTCTTCCCATTACAAGGTAAATGACTTTGGACAAATAACCTGAAAACCCAAGTTCTTACTTTCCTCATCTACAAAATATGGTCAGTTTAGGAGAACTAAATAATTCGGCACTGAGAATGCTATTTGTGTGCTGTCTTGTACTTTAGAAACACAGAGTACCTACCTGCTACTTGTGGAGGACAATATCCAATGGAACAGATAGCATTACAAATCTTAAATTCTACTTTTATTATTTCACTTTGATGACTTGATGTTTTGTTGGTGTTTATTGAAAGTTTAGCACCAATAACTTTAATAATATACTGACAAAATGAGATATATATTTTGCTGTGATTTTCTTCTCACAAGTTCAATCACTAAGCAGTTGGTAAAGAGTAAAGCAGTCACAGTATTCTGGTCAATTTTTTTTTCTCAACGATATAATCAGTACCTAATACCCAATATTCTTATGCCAATTCTTAGAACTCTCTTCCAAGTTGTAAAATATATCTCCATTGATTTCATTATAACCAGAAACTGCATCATATTCAGTATGTACAGTAACAAAATCTTCTTAGCAAAGCAATAGAAGTGAAAAACTTTATCGAATATAGTTGAAGTAAGGTTGGGCCAGTGGCCAAGATCTAGACCATAACACAACTTAATTTTAAAAATCTATATATCTGTACCCCTAATTTCTGAGTACAATAGAAATAGATAATGTGCATTTGAGTCACACTTATATTATGGAATGTACAGTAAGTATCCAGAGCAAAATGTAAGTTTCTTCTTACATATTTCCTTCAAAGTCGCTGGAACTTCCATATTGGTCATTTAATATTCCTATAGCTACAAAGCTAGGTTTTTGACAGAACCATTAAGCTTTGCTGCAACTTGGTGCTGTTTTACTTCATGCTTTTTGGACTCAAGGGTTTCCTTCAGTTCCATTTACTGGTGAGAAGTTTACTTTTTAAAATTTCTTAAGGGACTAAGGTTTGAAATATATTTTCTATGGATAAGAGATTGATTCAGCCTAGCTACTTAAACAACAAAAAACACATTCTTTTAAATAATGTTTGTTAGCTTATAATTTTACTTTGCCCTACATTTTGGTGTGATTTATTTACAATATGCAACATTAAGCGAAAAAATTCTGGCACAAGAATCAAAGATTCTGGGCCTAGACATGGCTCCATTGCCCTGGGATCTTGGCAATGAAATAAGCACAGTCTTCCCCACAGCGTGTGGTCCAATAGTAGGTAATCATCTTGTATGTTTAAATAGCTGAATGAATGACCTTTCAGAACTCTAGTTTCCATAGATTTGCATTCTGTATCTGCTTTGAGTGTTACATACTACAGTAATTTAGGTGAAAATACATAATGCACATAAAGTTAATTTTGTTACGTACCAATTATTCTCATTGTTGTTTTAAAATGGGTTACCAAGCTAAAAAATGATGGCAAAAAAACATGAAATTTGTAGCCAGACGTATCAAGGTTCCAGTAATGAGCCTACCATTTACTAGCAGGGTTACAACTCTCAACTTTCACATTACCCATAGAATTGTGATGCTGATTAACTGAAATAATACATGCAAATTACTTGGTCCAATTTCTTACCCAGGAATTACATCTGTGGTTGTTAACTGTTGTTTTAATTATGATTGCTACAAATATACTACAACCTGATAATGTCATATATTTTAAATGTGTTACACATATCAAAATAATAAGTAGCTAATTTAATTCTGCTAAATAAAATTCTTCAGCATAAATAACTAGAGAATAACAGTTTGTGACATAGTGGGAAAGTGAAAAATCATAAACATCAAATTCCATCTATATAGATGGAATCCATATTTTATTCCAAGAACTTTACTCATCATAAGTAAAAAGCTAGCAGTGATCATCTTATCAAATAATGAAACATAAATAAATCCACATTGCCCACTCAATATATTATGAAATATCAAAAATCAATATAATGCCTTTACAATGTGTGTTCTATGTATATATATGTCCACAGTTCATGGATGACATTTTATGTGGCTTTGGAATTAAATCCAAAAGTTATAATCCTGTATCAAATATTATGACAGTTATTTATTATTTTTTTTGACAGGCAGAGTTAGAGAGAGAGACAGAGAGAAAGGTCTTCCTTTTTTCCGTTGGTTCACCCCCCAAGTGGCCGCTACGGCCAGCGCGTTGCAGCCGGCGTGCTACACTGAACAGAAGCCAGGAGCCAGGTGCTTCCTCCTGGTCTCCCATGTGGGTGCAGGGACACAAGCACTTGGGCCATCCTCCACTGCCTTCCTGGGCCATAGCAGAGAGCTGGACTGGAAGAGGAGCAACCAGGACAGAATCTGGCGCCCCAACCAGGACTAGAACCTGGGGTGCTGGCACCGCAGGTGGAGGATTAGCCTAGTGAGCCACTGTGCAGGCCTATGACAGTTATTATAACTCAAGAAAATGAGCAGAAAGATCTGGCTACCACCTAAAAATAAAATCAGCCCAAAACAACTTGCTTAGGAAAGCCACTAAATTTAGATTGAATGCTAT
Organism: Lepus europaeus; assembly: GCF_033115175.1. NCBI lineage: Eukaryota > Metazoa > Chordata > Mammalia > Lagomorpha > Leporidae > Lepus > Lepus europaeus. The sequence goes on from NC_084829.1 coordinate 56,325,496, forward strand.
TACATTTAAAAAAATACTAGTAGGAATATAAATAATTATACTAATTATAAAAGCTACAAATCATAAATCATAAATTCAAACATAACTGAAGATACAGAAAATACTAAAAGTTTCAGAATTGAATGATTATTTGAAGGATGACTTTTCAACTTAGAATACAAGAGCTCACTCATCTGGACTTAAACATGAGTCAACTTCTCAGAAATTAAATCTCAAAAACCAAATTGAATTATCAACAAAAAAATTAAAAATTCTTCATAATTTTTTCTTTGTTTTAAAGGCTCTTTTAGAGAGTGTCTATATCTTTGCAATCAAATATCCTCTAATTTGGATTGCAAATTAGCTCCCTTCTCCAGAACAGGCAAGGAAATTAAACAGGTAATATCTGAATCTAAACTAAAACCATTGACTACTTCTAGGAATCTGACCAATCTAAGATGAAAAGCACTTTCAGCAGCTCATCACAGAAGAGAGTGCCTTTGGGCGCTCAAAGGAAAGCACTGTAGTCACTCTTATGAGGGCACCATCATGGATTGACCTTTCCCAGACACCCTACTGGGGAACAGAGTCCATCCACAGTCCAACTCAACAAGAGTCAAGAAAATCCAGGGTTCATTTTCTCTGGGGAGAGAAAAAGTTGTGTGCATAATGCTTCAGAATTTCAGCAAGGCAATTACTTGACAAAGTCTAGTGAACTTAATTTAGATCTACTGTAACCTTAATACCCCCTAGATTCTATTCTAGGGGAAATAATTGTAGTAGCGGTAGAGATCATTAATAGAGTACTTATCTCAGTAGGATTAAAGGCTTATGCCCTCACAACACTGAATCCTAACCTCCATTCTTTATTATAACCTCCACTTTACAAACAAAAAAAACAGTCCCAATGAAGTGAAAGAGCTTGCTCAATGATATACAATTGTTAAATTCAAGATTGGCATTCAAACTAATCTGACTCCAAAACCCTAACACTTAAATCCTACTAAGAGGCTTGAAGAAAAAACAATGACCCCCCCCCTCCACCCTCTCTCTACAAAACATTAACCATAAAAGCTGTTTGATTGATGACCTTCACATCTTGACACTGTGTAAGTCTTCAGTGCCTGCATCAAGGTTATTTGCAGAGGAGCCTACTCAATTTCCAAGCTGAACCCTCCTTTCTTCAACTTTTAATAATTAGAGAAGTAAAATAGTCCTCCTCAGCAGCTTTGAAGGGAACATGGACAATACTGGAAAGGAGCTGTTCTAGTCAGTGCTTCTCTTGATTAAAGGGCAGGGGAGATGACTCCGGCCTGAAGGCTTAGTGGTTGATTATTTATGAGAACTAAATAGCTGGCATAGCTGCTCCTCCACTAAATTCTCCCTATCTGAGTCAAAAGAGCTCTTCCAGGGGAGAGTAAAGGTGGCACAGAAGAAAAACTATAATCCCAATTTACCTCATCCTAACATTATTTTCACTTGCAACATTAACAATGGAATGTGAATGCTACATGTGAGAATATCACATTACTCCACTCAGAATTCTAAAACTTTAACACACAATCATGGGTCATTTCAGAAGACAGGGAATAGGAATAAAAACAAATAGTCCAAAAGATTTTAAAATGCATTGCTCTTCACAGTTGCTGTACCTCTTTGCAATTATCCAGCACTTACAATACCAATTTTTTGATTGGTAATCACAGGCTATTTGTATTACAGTCTGAAAACACTGCTTCTTCCTGTTTGGGGAAGACAGGGTTTGGGCTCTTTAGCTTTGTTTTTAATTTTAGTTTACTCTAAAATAGTTTTGATATTTCAGCTGAAATTACTGACCTATATGTAATTTAATTTTTTCACCAGGTTGTTTGTTTTTACTATTTTAAGCTTTATTTACATATGTATTTATTATTTTAGAGGCAGAGAGAAAAAGATTGATTTCATCCAGTGGTTCATTCTCCAAATACTTGCAAATGCTGGGGCTGGGCCAGGCTGAAAGCAAAGGCCTTGAACACCTGAATGGCAGAGACCTAAATACATGAACCATCACATGCTGCCTCCCAGGATGCATGTTAACACTAAGCTTGAGTTGGAAAAGCAGAGCTGGAACTTGAACCCACAGATTCTGATATAGGATATGGGCTTCCCAAGTGGTGTCAACCTCTAAACCAAAAGCCTGCCTCTATTTTCACCATTTTATATCACCAACTCCTGAAATAATTATCTCTCACGCTAATTTTGACTTTAGAATAAATAAGATGAAATCCAAAAGACATGTCAGTAACTTGAACTAAAATTAAAATGATTCTAGAGTTCTTGTTGACTGAATATCTGATTACTCATTGATCCAATTGTGCCAAAGAGCTTATATTTGTTCCTCAAGTTCTGTTTTCCACATTTCTCTACTCTGCTTCCTGCATGAAGAAGCTGATTTTCAGAGGCTACACCACTGGGCTCCATGGATCTTGGACTTCCACTGAGGATCGATGAATGGAAAGCATGGTGGACAACCTTGCTGTGGGTATTTATTCCATGGATTCCCTTCCAGCTGAGTATAGACTGATAATGTCTCTCTCCCAGCAGCCACAGTTCAGTATACCTATTCCATGTATCTCTCCTCTGAGCTGTCTGGCAACTATTTCCACTCTCAGCCTAGAAGGAATGAAGGTTCCCCTGCTGTCCCTGGGTACTTCATCATCTAATGTTTTGCTGAAAAATCCTGCCCATAGCACTATAGACGACATAACTTTTGTTGGAATACCCTCAAATGATTTAGTTTACATCTAGTGTTCCTTCTGGGACCCTGATAAACCACTGAAGGTTGAAAGAGAGAGAGAGAGAGAGAGAGAGAGAGAGAGAGAGAGAGAGAGATGAATAGGACATGATAGGACATGGTTCCTGCCATCACAGCATACAGTCACATCAGTAGGGTTGGTGTCATGGATCCCATGCTTAGAAGGGTCCTGCATTTGGTCTAATACTCTGATGCCACCATCCTAAAATTCTTAAGATTTTTTGAATTTCAGTTTGTACTGAACTCTATTGATGATACGGCTACTCCTGCAAATATAGTACGGATGATGAATACCAATACAACTCTAGTAACAGTAATGGGTATTTCTAAGTCTTACTCTGCTTCAAATACTGGTCTTAAAATTGTGTGCTAATTAGCTCATGTAATTCTATCAACACCAATGGAAAAACACTTTTTTTTTTTTAGATAAGGAAACAGAGACACAGAAAATTTAAGTAACTTGCTCAAGATCACATTGCTAGTGGAATTATGGATTCTGATCCAGGCATTCTGGATTGCTCTGAGCTACTCTACTTTTGCAACAGAAGCACAGAAAATAAAACAAACAATTTATAATTGAACCTTAAACTCACATGAGCAGTAACATGCCATGGAATTAAGTCTCTAGAAATGAGTGTTATTCCTTTTAAAAAGAGGCTAATTGCGAGTCACAACAGGAACAAAAATCTGCACAACAAATAGTATTCAATTTCTCATATTAAAAAACAGCTGAAGGTTTTCATAAATGTTACAAATGTCAAGTCTCTCAGTTTTGACATATGTCTTATCATCCTTAACAAAATTCATGCATTTTGAAACTATTGTATTCATTCCTAACAACTTTAGGAAACCTGTTTAATAAGGACAGTAAAAATTTCTAACATTCACTTCTAAAAAGAAATTATATAAGTATAATGTCTAAGAAATAATTTATTTAGATTCATTTGTTTCAAAAATATAAAATTACTTCTTGGAATATAAACACCATGCACCATTGTTTATGAAAAGAAAGACGAAAGGACTTAACATTATGAAGACAAGAATCTTCATTATCATAGAAATTACAAAATAGCACATACCCGAGTTTAATGTCTATCTGAAACTATTCAAAACTACATAGGGTTTTGGCTTTTCTATTTTATGTAATATGTGTTCAGTTTACTGCCTTCCAACCAGAAGACAATACACTGTCTGTGGTGTGCAAGTTTGTTATTCTAGGTTGCTTTTGTTTATTTCTTCTCTCCCCAAACCATGAAATATCTTTTTTACTAATCTACAAATGATGATTTTTTTTTCTCATCGTAAATATTGTACACTTTCATAAATTTTGCTTCTGTTTTGTTGGACTAGAATTTACTCAACCATTTGGACAAGACTTACACAAACCAGAAGTTACTATTTGGTTATGTGAATTCCTTTAAACATCTCTCAAAAAAAAAAAAAAAAGCAGGTAAATACTGCATTATTTTTACTTCATGGTCAGACTTGGTGAGCTGAATCTTAAACAACCCAATCTGACATCAAAATCAAAACAGATCTCTTCCCCACTCTGCGCCCCACCCCACCCCCAAATAAATGAACTGGTTGTCAGGGCTGACTGGTGTGTTTTCAAGGATATCTTAGCCAAGGGTATTATTTTAAGAGATGAGCAAATGGGGAAACCCCACAGCCCAGCCAATAAAATATGAACTTAAGGTGCAAAGAAGCACTCATAAATATTGCTAAGAACAAGGGATTCATTGTTTGACTCCAGCCCTCTCGGTGGCTCCTCTGATCTCAGCCTCTCTCTGCGTCAGGGAAGGCTCTTCCTTCAACCTGTGGTTTTTTTTTTAAAGCTGAGCTACTACATTATTTATGACTGTGAATGTGAGTAGCCCGTCTGTATGCTCTTCGTCCACAAATACTGAGACGCCCCTCTTTTCCCCACTTGGGCATTTTAGTGTGTAAGGATGAAAGGAGCTGATGTGGTTGGGATTTTGAATTAGCCGCTGTGACAGTACGAGGTAGACTGAGGATTTCCCCACACAAACTCCACCTGCACAAGTCAAAGACCAGTCTTTAACAACTCATTTCATTCATTTTCCTTCTTTCAAGTACTTTTTAAAAACATATTTTCTTTTGTTTTTGCAGCTCGTCCTCATTGTACTATGCCTTCAACTGTTACTCTTGATCTCTTTATCCTGTCTCATCAACTTTTCTCAACTTAAAAAAAAAGAGCAAATAGTAATTTCTTCCAGAAGTGATATGAATATTAAACAATGATAATACAAGTAATTTTTTTATAAACTAAATGGGAATCGCATGCTTGAATACTGTTATTTTTGTCCAATGTTGTATTTTTTTTCTTTCCTTCACACTTCCTCTTTTAAATTTTAACTGTTTTATAAAATAGTAAAGGCAAAAGCCAATTAAATTCTGTCAATGGGATTCTCAGGAAGAGATGAGGAGGAAAGAATAGGATGATGGAGAAACAATTACAGGGGTGGCAAGAGCCAAGGCAGTTCTGATGCCCTTGGGAGCTTTTCTCCCAGTGGGTGGAGGCTGCAATTGGCACGTCATAACCTTTTCCTTCTCAACTAGAGAGAAAACAGGAGACTGTACCTAAATTCTCAAACTGGAACTAATTGATTTCCAACTAATCTAAGCCTCTAGCTATGAAGAAACTAGGACTAAAAGCAGACCCCAGGAAGGGAGGGGGGTGGTCTAGGGAGGGGTGCCAAAAAGAGCCTGGGGCCAACAGAGACTTCAGAACTAAAGGGGAAAGACCCAAAACATGTTAGGGGTTAGAGGGAGAGAGAAGGGAGAGGGAAGTGATATGAAAGAAAATGGAAGAATGAAAGGGTGGTTGAGGCAGTCTCAAGTCCCACTAGCCTGTGTTCAATGCTTTTTACGTATTTCCAGCAGTTACTTCTTACCAAACTGCTGAAACTGGCTATTTGTGAAACCATTAAAACTTACAGAAAGAAACCCTGGCATTAAACCATAATTACAGCTATCTCTGACATCCAGGCCGGTCATTGGACAATCAAATAGCTTTAAAGGAGAAGATGCATCCCTTTAGTCACACCCATGAATGCTTGGCTTGTTGAAGAACAGAATAAAAGGTGTCAGCCTTCAGCAATGCCATTTTTTTTCCCAAAGTTAAATATGTTAAAGAATAGTTGCTGTTTTAACCAATATTATCACTTTGTGTTCTAGGCATAATTCATGAATATATACCCTAAAGACTTTAGATTATCATTTCTTCCAACCCATCCACCTTTCACAAAAATTCTTGTATGTGTTTATGGGTGTGTTTATGTTACACAAGTGTTAATCACCCTGTTGGAGACACTACATAGATAGGTATCATAGGTGGATATGCATATAAATTCCTCTTTTCTGAGTACTTAAATCAGCCAAAAGCAACAATTAGCATCAATGATGTCTTTCAGATATGTCAACTGAGGACATAAGCATTAATTCTTCCAGTACCAAGAGGTTTTTAAGGACTTGAGGAAGCAAGTGTAGGGGAGTTTAAAGTTTTGAAAGCATGCTTTTCTTTTATATCTAGCACACTAAATATATTTATAAAATATGAAAGAATAAAAACACATTAAATGATTTTTGTTGGAAAATTAATACGTATTATTAAAATATACTTAAGAACCATTGGACTCCAAACCAACCAATCAAATGAGTCAAGAACCCTTAGTATACTTAAAGTTTTCATAAAGATACATGTAAACAAAGAATAACACAAACATAAATTTCCTGTTTCACTGTTTTTTGTAATTTCTTCTAGAACATCTACAATGTTGTCATTCCATGTGTACTATTACAAGTAGTCAAAGAAAGATGTTTTCTAACTAAAAGATCTTAGAAACAACTACATGTTTATCTTTACATAAACAAGCAAAATACTAACTAAATATTGCAAACACATGCTCTAGTCATTCCTTTCATTTGCATTGAGATTGAGTATAACAACTGATCCTTCACATTCTGTGAAAGAGATGTTAGCAAGAAAAAATATTACCAAACTGGTATTAGCTAAGCAAAAACTCTACTGATACTCAACACTTTTAAGCAAAACAAAAAACAAAAACAGTGAGTTAAATATGCAAAAGTTCGATACTATGGACTGACAAAATGTAGCCCAAGAATAATAAATAAAATAGACTAGAAAATTTCGCTTCACACAACCATTTATATCAGTTTCTTCAAAATGAACAAATCACTAAAATAATTTACCTGTAAAAATGATATATTTGATTTTATATTTAGATGTTTACATGCCTTGAGGCAATTTACTTGCATTTTATTTTTTCTTTTAGTAAATTCAATTTTGCACTTATCAACACAAATCTAATCTTACTTGAAAGGTAAGAAGTAAATATTTTTCTACATATGATTCTAAGTCTGCATTAAGTATAATTGTTATGATTAGCATAACCTATGTTAGAACAAGGATCTTTCTGATTGACAACATAAATGCAAAAATACATTGCTTACTCTGAAAATGATAACATACATGTATTTTATAAAAAATGCCACTCAACTCTACTTATATAATTCATCTTATTATAGGAAATGTCAACAGATTCTTTTCACATATTTAAGTATCCAGGTGACTTCCTCAGTACAAATCCATTCTATACTGTTAATTTGAGTTATTTGCATCTAGTCTCCATTATATACATTTCCCTTAAGACACTATAAAGTAAACTTCTTTTGAGGCTTCCAAGATCACCAAACAAGTAGCAGTTAATATTAGCTAATAAACATTACAGTAAAAGAAACTGAAATTCTTGGTGCAATTAATAATGGCTTTGCACTTTTACCTTTTATGAGTATGCTTGTCCTATTTTATTATGCAAAAGATAGAGCAGTTAAAGCTTTTTACTAAGTAGTGATTGGTTACAAGTTTGGAGTGTATTAAAAGGGCATGATCTAGGGATCACACTGTGATTCAACTTTCCTTATACACTACTAAGAGAAACTCACCTAGTTTCAGAATCATTTTGTAGTATATCATGTGAGACATTTAGTTTGAAATTATTAGATGAAGAAACAAGAAATGACACAGTTTGGTATTGAAGAAAAGTCATTATTAAGCAGTTAAAGCATTTTAAAAATAAATTTTTCTGAAGATAATATTCAATACTGATTCTGTAGAGAAAATTGAATAATGAAAATTTTTGGTATAGATGATAAGCTAGTAAGCTACTGTGTTACTGTAATTCAACCAATAATAACAAAAATTTCATTGATTTGAAGATGTGCATGTTCATTGATGAAAAATATACACTCTCGAAATCCCTGAATAAAAATGTTTTTATTGTTTTGGACTTTCTTGTTCTACTTAGATTTATAAAAAGTACTGGCAAACAAACTCAAAAATAATACTTAATATTTTTCTAATCATAATAAAATATATTATTAGAACAAATTCATGACAGTTCTTGTTTTTCAAAGTGTATAGCATAACACATTTTTATGTCAGATCTTAGGTGTTTTGAACTAATTTTTTCTGTAATTTGTTCTATGAGTATGCAAATTAGGCTGATTCAAATTTTCTACAAATGTATCAAAACTAATTTAAATTCTTGAATAATACTTTTGCTACAAAGTAAAATGTTCATGACCCACATTTGTATGGGTCTTTCCTTTATCCTAGGAAAGAGCAATCCAACAAATTTGGAATGTTACATTTTAATGACTTAAAAGTGTCAATGAAGTCAGTTAATTATATGCAGAAGAAAAGGCCTCTGAGACACCTGATTAATGCAACAAATGATGACTTACTAAAACTTAATAATGAGAGCGTTGTTTCGAGTAACATAAAACATGATTTATTAAGCACCTTATCCTTCATGCTAGCATTGCTAAGAGCAAATGAGCAGGGCATATTAAGAAACATATATTATAAAAGCATCCATGTGTTATTAAGATTTGTTGCTATCTGACTTTTCAAGGAATATTTCCTTTGAGATATTGAATGCGGAAGTTTTTAGTTAAGTGTATCGTAAAACATGTGGCTTTTAAATCAAGGCAGACTGCATTTTTAAAGTTTTAAAAGTTCTGACATTAAAATTTTTTCAAATATTTCCAGTTGATTAATTTGTTTATAAAATTTTTAGTCTTCAGAAATAAAATAGATTCTATGTAAATTTCCTTTGACTATTTGAAAACACTAAGTTTTCACATTTGGTTTGAATAAAATATTAACGAAAACAACAGCTCTTGGAAAGTCATTTTAAATTGATAAGTTCTTTAATGTTATTGTAAGAGGAAATATTGAGCATTAATTTACCATTTGATATCGTCACTATTGAAAAACTACTATGAGCTACTAGCATTGAGTAAGAAATAATTTTGAAACTTATTTAATAATATTGTTGCTGTTCAGACATTTTCTACTAAATAATTGATCTCAAGTAAAGAAATTTATACAAAGAGCATGAAAGGGTGTTTTACATTATTCTTGCGTGTGGAAAAAATTCACTAGGTATTACATAGTTTAATCACTACATTTAGGAAATATTAGATTGAAGGTTCTTTTAAAAATATTTTTCATAGACTTTCAGGACCCCTCCCTGGATTATTTGATAGTAATCTTTTAAAGTGTGATTTGATCTTAGCTAAGTTAATGTCAATATTTTTACATTAGTTACTTCCCCTAGATGAGATTTTTGAAGCTGCATATAAAGATATACATTCTTCAAGTTGCTAGTAAAAAAAAAAAAAAATTGATTCAGAATGTCATTTTTACTTTCCCCTCTGTAAGTGCTTGCTGCTTTTCTTTTCCCTTTCCCCCCATAGCATAGTCGCATAAATTTCCTTCCTTTATCGCTTTTTCATTCAAAAGTTTAAGCAAGTTTGAAATTTTAACAAGATGTAAAAAATTCAAATCTAACTGAGCTATAAGTGTTCAATTACAGCTTTTCTTATTAAAACAACATTTGACTCTGTTGCCTAAGGCAAAATCTTACATAGCATCAAGGAAAGAAAGGAAACAGAAGCCAGAGAGGAGAGTTATAGAAAATGACTTTATATAAACATGACCACCTACCAAGTAGCTCCTTTACCATTAGGAAAACTTCCACTTTGTAATAACACAGATTAACAAATAAACGAACAACATACCTAAGTTGACAAAGCTCATGACCATGTCTGCGTCATTCAGAAAGTTGGTATCATGTAGGCTGGCTAGAGGAGGGCTCTGGGTGGTCAGAGGCGCTGTTCGAGATAACTGTATACGGCGAGGATACCCATTGGGAGAGGCTGGGTATACCTTTCTTGCCCCTCTGGTCTCTCCTGCCAGGGATGCCCTCACTGAATATTCCGACTCTTCTGGATTTTCTTCATTGGCCATGGCATTGTACAGGTCCAGCATAAAGAGAGGCGCAGACGACGCTTGTTTTCCAGGTGAAAATGGTCTGGGTCTGTGAGGCAAACCCAAGATAGAGAGAATTTCCCTCTGTATTTCCCGTCTTTCGTGGTTCCGTAGTCTTCTATAAATAAAACTGGAGTGAACATGATTGTCTCCCAAGCCTCCTTTAGAATAACCCACTAGAACCCAGCAGCTCCAGAGAAAAGCCACAATACCCCTAAGTAAAAATGCAGTCAGATGCATTTTTGTCCAAAAGCAAAAGTTGATATTTTTAGTCCTTCTTCTCTTAAAAAAAAAAAAAAAAATTCCTAGGAGGTCCAGTTTCCCAGTAGCTGAACAAACAAATTTACCTATTCTTCATGACAGTGACATTTCTGAACACAACATCCTCACTGATTTTCCGTTCCTATTTTAAATATTTTGGAATGTGTCAAAAGTAGTTATTTCTACGAAAGCTGAAACTTGGATTTCCAATTATCCACAGTTGTTAAGAGTTTTTGCTTCATTGATGTGGCAGAAGACGACTAATAGTATTTGATCGGATGACCTATGCATTCCTATATGAATTTAGGATGATCGGGCCTTTGGTATTTGAATTAACGAAAGCTGATCTTCTGATAAACTGAAGTTCCCAAGTTATCTTCACTTGCTCTTGAGTTCTTCTCAACCCTTGAGCTCTTCCCAAGACAAATCCTGATTTCTGAATCACAGATCTAGGCTGATCTGCACCTTGGTGTTGAAATATGTATTTGTCCGGCAGCTTGGTGATAACTTTAACATCTTTTGTGTCCTCCTAGTGTAAAATAACACTCAAGGTTGTACTATTCAAATAAATGTGTTTCCCTGAATTTGCTTGAAATCCTTCCTGTAAATCCATTCAATCCCTTTCTCCTTCTTACTGTTAATTCCACCTCCAGCAGGCACAAATATACCAGCCCTTTTCAAGAGAGATCTAAAGAGTAATGTAAGCACAACCCTGCTGGGAAAGAAGAGGCTTCTCATTGTAATTTGAAACTGGTAAAGCAAAAAGAACTTAACCCTTTTGCTACCAGAAAAGCCTCCATTTTCACAATTTTCTAGCCACATAGCGACCAGAGAATAGTGATACATGGAACATACGAGTTCTGGGGGAATAAAAGCCAGTTTTCAAGTAGCAGACTAATGATTTTGCAACCCATTTTATACAGCAGTCTTTTGTAGCTTTTTGTTGTTGTTGTTTAATGGCATGCATTTAACACACTTCTGTATTAAGTCTCAGGTTTTGGCTAAGTTAACATGATAGGTCTCTGATCTATATTCGAAATTGTTTCTATTTTTATGTCATTAAAGTTTACTTCTTAAAAAGAAAACGGATAAGTTGTAAATAGAGGTTAATTTGGTGTTTCTTTATGCCAGTCAGATTTTTTTCAAAATAAAATACAGGGAAGAAATAATCACTAGTATACATATCCTACCTCCCAAAGTAGTAGTTACAATAATTCAATAATGATGATTAGATAACCCAGCTTTAAATGGCTTTATATATCAAGACTTTAAACAGAAGAGCATATTCATAGTGCTCTTATGAAATCAGTACAGTTGAAATATAAATATCCTAAGATGTATTTTGATTCCTAACTTTTAACTTATTTCAGTAGAAATGCAGACAGACTTACAAATTAGATATTGCCCATAAATGGTACTCAATACTTTGATTTGTTTTAACTCATAAAAATAAACATAAAACAAATATTCTTCATGACTACATACAAATTGAAATCTGAGTTTTTAAAATTTGATGGGTAAAGTGGGGAAAATGCACACCTTTCTAAAATACCATGCTTAATCCAAGGAAATGAGCAAAGTACGTGTGTATCCTTAATGTTTCATGCCTTTACAGTTTGGAAGTCTACAATGTTTTTGTGCAGCTATAATTTTCCTTACAAGCTCTCACTTAACCTCAGGGCTCACAGTGCTTTCATTGTCTGGGATACTATTCTGATACCAATGTAAATTTATCAACCAAATTCTAGAACTGTTATGAAATTTTAATGTTTTTCCTTTACTCTACCTAGAGGCGCCTGGTTTCTTGTTTAATTTCTGTTAAAATGTTTCCGCTGACTGTAGACAGCAAACTCATTCTTCCCACAAATGTTCAATTTATTGATGGAATCAAGATATTGAAAGAGCTTACAGAATCCTATTCTGTGCATCATTTTTCTTATACAAACTCTGTGCACTAAAACTTGATGATGCTGTTTGTTATTTGCCTTACTGAAAATCCTTTATTAATAGCCATGGAATATGCCACAAGAGCAGACCTGTGTGCTGACATACAGGAACCCCTCTGTGAAACAGATACCACTAAGAATAGCAGTAATACAAGTTGGGAGTAAGTGAAGAAGCAATATTTCAATAAGAAGTGGTTTAAACTGCTAAAATTCTTGAAATTGTTTACATAATATCCAAACCAAACTAAGAATTTTTGGTCATTGGTACAGATTCAAATCAATTACATTAAGACAAAAAGCTTCTCTACATTTATAAAATAAATCACAGATAAAGCAGACTGCAGTTTTCCTCTAGATTTTAAAATAAATGATCAAGGTTATGAATTTGCTTCATGTCTGTTGAGCATAGCAAAGAGTTACAAAGTAAAAATAGACCACATTAGAGGGAGAAGCAAATCTTATTATCTTCCATATGTGTGGTTTTTCCCTAAGAAATATTTGAAAAATAAAAATGAGACAAGGTGTCATGAGTCCCAAAAACTCATTTTCTGAAAGCATGATTTATAATATCAATCAGTGCAATTGTAATGTAATTACTTAAGCAGACATATAGCTTTCCAGTATTTTGGAAATCAGTTGCTGGTATTCTTGGTTAGAATTTTAGTATGCACCCTCCCCTTTGCTTTCCTTCCAACTCAGACTAGATTTGGCAAACATTTGTCTTTCAAAAAGATCAACATGTGCAATGAGAGAAAGAAAATAAGGGACAAAATACCTTCCAGGAATAAAGTGAAAATGCTAACAATCAAACAAAAAAAAATCAGACTCATCTTCAATTAGCAATAAATGTGTTTTACAACTCATTTGAATTCCTGGGTAGTATTGTATCTAAGTATGTGAAAGCACTTTGAAAGATACAGTATTTAGCAACTGCAAGGTATAAATATCCCAACTTGCTAAGCATGCATTAAAAAATTGTATGGGGCATTGAGTATACTGAATAAGCACATGCAGGGAAGAAGAGGTGGAGGATGAGAAACAACCAGGGCATCACTAGGATTATTCCTAAATATAACTGCATTTCAAGAAGTGGAGGTTTCATAAAAACTCACCTTTCTCAATCCAGTCATTGGCTGGGTCTATGCCAATATAACTAACCTTTTGTGAAGAGCACACACAATGGATCCCAAGCAAGTATTTCTCCACTGTCCTTTCTGTTCATTTTTCTATTTACCTCACTAAAATGTGACACATTCAATCCATAGGTATATAAATCAACAATGTTCAATCAACTAATCCTATTTTTTTCCAGATTCCAAAAAAAAAAAAAATCTACTTAAAGCAAACTGAAGCATGTGTAAGTCTGTTATGTTCTAGAATAATCTTACTCCACGTCTTGAATTTTTTTGTTCATTTATTTGTGTTGTGTTGTTTCTGCTTGAAACAAAAATTTCCTAGCAGACAGCAGTGAATGGTAGATGCCCATGTGAATCATATCTGCGTTTTGATATTTTCTTCCAAATTTGAAAAAATAATTCATAATCAGTTGAGATAGCATTGAGGGAAGAAAGGGAAAAGGGTTGAAACAAAGCTACTTAAAAGCTTGACGGGAATGGCAGAAGTGGGAGAATTCAGGGAAGGTATCCTCTGTAGAAACTCTGGTAAATGTATGCTCAAGTGCAGAACAGAGCCACATCTGTGATATTAAATTGCCTTCAGTTAACTCTCGTTTTGAGCCAAAAACATAGCATACATATAAACAGAATATAGTGTGCATAATAGTGGTCCAAAAGGAGGCACAGCAGTGCTACAACACCACCATCTGACTCAGATTTGCCTGCAGTAACCTGAAAGGGATTGTAATCACGGGCAGCCTTCACTTTTTGTCTATCTGATTACTAGTTGTTAAGGAAATTTTCCAACCAGTAATAAAATACAGTCACCAAAAACTTTTGAAATGTTTGGTATTTTTCATGGGTGGTGACATTATCGAATGCTTTAAATGAACAGAAGATTTTTCAATATGGTTTGTGTTATTACATGTTCTTAAAATTGCTACCATAATAATTTTGTAAGTAAATATTCTAAGTTACTTCTGGGAGAACAAAGCGATATCTGATAATTAAAACTCTGATTCTGGTAGTGAAATAGCCATCCAAGGATTGTATATGACAAATAGACTCCAATTAAGTTACCCCTAAACATGTGGGTAGTTCAGTTATGTGGCCAGATATTTTATACATAATCCAAATTGACAGACTTTAAATAATTAAGTAGGTTTATCATTAGCCAGTCATGTTGTCAACTAGGAAACAATATCTTCATCTATAGAGCATTTTTTTTATTTTTAAAATTAATTCATAATAACCCAGAATTTAAATTATTTGCCATTTCATTTATTCATTCAACAAATATTTGCTGTGTGCTTGATGCTGTATGTCCTAGATATAAAACAACAAGGTCCTTATCCTCACAAGTCTTAAAATTATGTGGTATTATCATTTCAATTCATTTAAGGGAATAAAATTAGTATATAAATTTAGTTATTAATGAAAAAATATTTCCTTTTTTACTGAGGTATTAGCCAGCTTTTAAACTGCTTGAAAATAGGGGCTGGGACCATGTTGTTCACCAATAGGGAATAATGTATATTAGTGGCCCAATTAAAATGTGTTGAACAGGGGCTGGCACTGTGGCATAGCAGATAACACCACAGCCTGTGACAACCACATCCCATATGGGTGCTGGTTCATGTCCCAGCTGCTCCATTTCCTATCCAGCTCCCTACTAATGGCCTGGGAAAAGCAAAAGGTGGCCCAAGTGTTTGGGCCCCTGCCACCCATGTGAGAAATCTGGATGAAGCTCCTGGCTCCTGGCTTCTGCCTGGCCTCAGAGATGGCCATTGCAGCCATCTGTGAAGTAAACCAGAAGATGGAATATCTCTCCCCCTCTCTCTCTCTGTAACTCTGACTTTTTAAAAAATGTGTTGAACAATAGATTCTTCAACAAAGATGAAGAATATTCCAGGGACTTTTATGGACAGTTCTCTCTGGAAGCATAATTACAAGGATTCATTAAGTTCTCAAAATGAATTTTTCATCCTGTAGTAGGTAGGCTTGCCTAACCTATTCATTCCTCTCATAAAGAAATTTGCATATTACACACATTATCTCAGAGTTAGAAATCTAAGTATAAATTTCTATCAATTCTAGAAAATTGTAATGACCCAGAAGGAATTGCATTAAAATGCATTACAAAAACACTTGAAAAACGTATTGGTCTATCACTTTAGGGAAAGTCTATTGAATCGAAGGGCCCCTGCCCCTGAGCTGTGCTTGTCAGCTAAGACCTCATTTCTTTGAATTGTAATGGCTCATTGTATGCATTTTGTTTAGTGCTGTTTCTACAGCCTGGTATGACAGTGCCAGTGCAAGAAGCCTGAAAATGGTTTCTTTTTGTTTAATAAATATTAGCAGTTAACATCACACCTACAGTCAGCAGGTACATAGGCAGATGACACACACAGTAGATACTAGGGTGAAGTAGGGATGGAGGATGCCTGGTACATGAGAAAAGGCAGTTAATAGGGCATGAGGAGAGTACCAAATAAATAGGTTTTAAATTCATACTTTCTGAACTTCACACTTTTGTAGATGATTGAACTCTAACTACAAGTATATTACCAACATATAGTTAGCTCTGTGCATCCTCAAGTTACACATTCATAGATTGAACCAATGACAGATTTAAAGCATTCAAAAAAAATGCATCTGTAGTGAACTAAATATGTGTAGCCTTTTTTCCTTTGTACTTATTCCTTGAACAATATGCTGTAACAGCTATTTATAGACTATTTAGATTTTATTAGGTATTATAAGTAATCTAGAGATGATTTAAAGTATATGGGAGGATGTTCAATAGGGGACTCAAGCATTTATGGATTTTGGAATCCATGGGAGTCCTGGAACTGATCCCCTATATAAAACAAGGTACAACTGCATTGACCAATTTGAAACCTGTAGAAGTATGACAGCTCAACAAAAGACAAAACTGTCATTTTTTGCCCAATTATTCTCAATTATAGCATGTTGATCCTCAAAGGAAAAATAAAATCTATAAATGCTCTTGATACATTCAAAATGGAACAATTTGAGGGAAATTTTTAAACTATCTGATGTAAAACTGCCTTCACAGAATACTTACTATCTATAATGTTTAAATTTCAGGGTTGTACTTTGTTTTCCAGGGAAAAGATAATAGCTGATAGTAATTTATTCAAATGCTCTAGGATAAATGTAGCCCCAACTATATCACAGAAATTACCTGTTAGCTACAGAAAGACCTTTTTATGTGTATATGTCACCCAGGACTCATTAATATTCTGCAACATGAGCAGATATGGACTTTGTTTCCTGAGATGTGATGCAATGAGGAAATATAGCTAAAAATGCAAAAGATAAACAATCATTAATATTCAAGCTGTAAGAGTATAATATCCCTCCAACACAAAGATTTACAAGCCAGGTTGCACATTAAAATTGTGAATTTTGGACAGGATGACGTTTCAAGAAATACTGACGGTTGGCCTACACTCAGGACCAATTAAATCATAACTCCTGTGGAGGAACCCAAGCATCAGTGTTTTTTAATACCCATTAAAATAAGGCCAAAAATGAGACTCCCTGATAGATAGTCTTGGCAACATATAAGCCAATGCACATATAAGGCTTTGTTTTGGTCTTTTAAGACAGTTCCAAGTAGAACAAGATTTTTTTTTCCCTTGATTGCTGTTATTAGTCCATGGTATATAATAAATTGCTGTTTAAAACAATACACAGGCCGGCACCGCAGCTCACTAGTCTAATCCTCTGCCTGCGGTGCCGGCACTCCTGGTTCTAGTCCCGGTTGCTCCTCTTCCAGACCAGCTCTCTGCTGTGGCCCGGGAAGGCAGTGGAGGATGGCCCAAGCGCTTGGGCCCCGCACCCACATGGGAGACCAGGAGGAAGCACCTGGCTCCTGGCGCACTGGCCGTAGTGGCCATTTGAGGGGTGAACCAATGGAAAGAAGACCTTTCTCTCTGTCTCTCCCTCTCACTGTCTAACTCTGCCTGTAAAAAAAACCAAAAAACAAAAACCAAAAAACAATACACAGTGTTTGCCTCCAGAAAACATTGTGCAAGCACTTACACATTAGTATGAGCTTATTCTGCACCCACCAGATCAATAAATACAATAGACAACAACTTTCCAAATTTAGGGACCAATTATTCCTAGAACAATTTCCTTGAATGGATGCATTTCAATGCCAATCTTAAAATGAAATTTTATATACACAAACTGCTATTGGGCTGCACAGTAAATAAGAATATATTTTTCAAAATAGCATCTACTTATTACACAATCCTCTTTGCTCTCATTTTGTCTTCTTTCTTGCATTATGGTGTAATGGGAATTAAAAGGCCTAATCCATTACATATCTTTAACATCCAAGTTAAAGAAATTCAACAGTCTGATTTCATATAGCAGGTGCCCTTCTTGCCTACACTTTTCTAGTTCTAGGAGGTGTGTGTGTGTGCATGTGCTCATTCCTAGTGAGGAGATGAAAGTCTATTTCTGTACTTTCTTCACATATTGGATCTCCTTGTCACATCTCAGTTATTTTCTAATTTTAAATGTAGGGCCCTGGCGCTGTGGCGCATCGGCACGTTGGGTTAATACCCAAGCCTTAAGTGCTGGCATTCCATATGGGCACCAGTTCGAGTTCCAGCTGCTCCACTTCTGGTCCAGCTCTCTGCTATGGCCTAGGAAAAGCAGTGGAGTACATCCCTGGTCCTTGGGCTCCTGTGCTCCCATGGGAGACCCCAAGGAGGCTCCTGGCTCCTGGCTTCGGATCGGTGCAACTCTGGCCATTGCGGCCATCTGGGGAGTGGACCAGAGGATGGAAGACCGCTCTCTCTGTCTCTACCTCTCTCTGTATCTCTGTCTTTCAAATAAATAAAATAAATCTTAAAAAATTTTTAAAATAAATTTAAATGCATTGATTTTCTCTCCTTAAACTTTGCACTCTCTTTATCTTTTGTTTTTCCATTTTGCAATAAACTCTTTATCTCTATGTTCCCATTTTTAAAAGCCTTATCCCTTCTGGTTTTGTTATCTAGCACTCTCTTTCAAGTGTGCAACTGTTTTCTTTATCTCTCATCTTTCACCACCCCTCTATCACTCACTACAGAGAGGCATTTCATCCTACCCTCCCTCTCCCCAATCTCTTATTCTTTCTTCTTCCTTAGAAATCAGTTGTATTTTCTATAGTTGTATGCTCATTAGCAAGACAGGGATAGTATCAAACCAGATATGATAATATTCTTAACTGATAAATGGATTCTACTTTAAAATTGCCTCCATGGAAGCAGATGTAAATAGTGTAGCTGTCAACCCAACTCTAGAAAATCAATGTTACAGATGTCGATATGAATACTTTGGAAACATTCACAACTTTTCAACTACTTCTGGCCAAAATGATAATGATAATAATAGCACCAATAATTGCATTTAATGAGATGTGTAGCCTCATATTAAGAATATAACAGAATAAACCTCCACTAAAATTATTTTCTATTATCAGCCTACATTTAATGTAATGAGTAATTATGTTTGAGTCCGAAGTATTTCAAGATTTTTATATTGTGATGTTAAACACATCTATCTTAATAGGAGGCTGTGATACTATGCAATATCACTTAATAGGATTTCTAAAATGTCTTTTAAGGCTTTACTCCAAGAAAAATTCTTTAGATATGATGTTTACCTATTATATGCTATCTTCCAAGCACATTTGGGGAAATAAAGTTAAGGCAAATTATTTACAATTTCTACGATAATCCAAGAAGTATTTTTCATGTAGATATACTGCCCATTTACATACATGTTCAAACATCTTAAATCCATGATAAAGACTCATTACAGAAAGACAAATCTGACAATATTCTTTAAATACACAGGGATAATATCAACATCTCACTGAAAAACTGGAGCAGTTTAAATATTCTGAACTTTTTTTTACTTTAAACTTACAAATTTTTATGGTTCTTGACTCTGCAATTAAAAGCTGAAGACTATGCTAGCATGCTTCCCCCATCAAAATGAAGCACAAATCATCCATATACACTGGAATCAGGATCACTTAGAAAGATAAAACCATAACTACATGCCAGTAGCTTAAAACTCATTCCCTATGATAAGTACTGTATTATCTTTTACAACTATCCAAATGCCACTTAGATTGTTGAATCTTTCTGGTAGGCATTCACCATAGCTTATCATTTAACATGTGGCCAAAGAATGTCATAAAAATTCTTTAGTCCCCATTGCTTATATTTCTTCCATTTACGTGAGTTATGCAACGGATGTTTGAGGACAGAGTTTGGCAAGGAAAATGCATGAGATTTGCAGCCAGAAAACCAGATTTATATCTTGGTTTTGCCACTTACTGCCTGAATGACCCTTAAAAAGTCACTTTGGAATTATACCATTAAAGGATAACTAGAAATAGTCATTTTCCTGAATCTAAGTTTCTTCATCTGAGAAAAGGAGAAAAATATACCTTACAATGAGATTGTTACCCATTAAATAAGAGAATGTATGATACAATGTTTCATAAAAGTCAGTATGTTCCATAACTTATTATCATGGGCACATGTCCAGTAAACTTGACATTTTTGTAGTTTTTTCCATTGGTTGGTCCACACTGACAAACTGAGACTCAATGTTTGTATTTCTGCTTAATTATTTGATAGGGAGAAAAAGACTTAAGAATTACTGTGAAAAGATCATTCCCCAAAATAAGATTGTTATGTCTAGGGGCAGACAAAGATAGACAAAGCCAGCGATTTCATGCTGTTATCTTTATGCACATCTCCTAGCATCTTAAAGGACATACAGCATTTTTATCCTTGGTAGTATTCTCTCATTGTTCTATCAGCCCATCATAAATCTGTTTCTGTGGTGTCCCAGTGTAGTGCCAAAAAAAAAAAAAAAAGGCTTAAATAACTAAGTGCTCTTATACTGCACAAGGAAGAAAATTTAAAATGCACTTCTACTCTAAAGTTTTCCATTAATGATAAAGAAGGTAGCATATTTCTGAACATGGTGAATGAAGAGCTAGCTCGTCCAGTTGCGATACAAGAAAGCAATATGCAATCAACTAAGAGCTAGGAAAAAGCATCATCTAAAGTATAAGTAATTTTTAAAAATTTTAATAATAATGATAATAAAATATAGACAATAGCCTGCCATGCTGTAGTGTTTTACAATGGAGGCATTTACTCTATATAATTGAGAACATTGCATTTTGTATCAGAAGAAATTATTCAAGTACTTGTTTTGCTACTGCCTACTTTGCCACATGTGAGAAAGTTAGCTTCACATCTCTGCTTCAGTTTCTTCACATTAAGAAATGAGTTTCTGATCTTGTATACTTCACACAATTATTATGACACTTAGATGATAATATATGTATATTCTTTCATAATGTAAAACAATCATTAGCCAGCATTTGTTATCTATATTCTGTGCAATTCTATTATTTAGAGGTGAATAATTTTCATGCCTTTATAGGTTGCCCAAAGTATTTACTGAACTACATTAACATTAAACAGAGATATGATGAAGGGAAGGGATAGTATGCACATTTTCCAGACAAATTTTACCATGGAATAATTTATTTAAAGAGCTATTAGCGCTATGCAAAACATATCTCAAGGCTGCTCTTCAGCCATCACATTTGGGAGACTCAATCTGTCTTATATTCCTACAAGCAAGATAGCACATTGATTAAAAGCAATACTCATAAACCAGACTGAATTTAAATTCTTGCTCCTCCTTCCATAGATGTGAAAGTGTATTGCACCTAAGTTTCCTTATATTTAAAATGAGAATAATGACAGTTCCTGTTATAGTGTTTCACAATGATTAAATGAGTTAATAAATGCAAAAAGGCAAGTACATAATAAAAAATAAATGTCAGGTACTATTAGATTCCACCAGGTCCTGAGGCATTGTTACATTCCAATTCCCCAGCACAGCATTTGACATATAGATGCCCAAAAGAACATTTATTCATTTTTATTTAAATTTTCAATGTTTATTCAAATGTGTTTGATTTTTTTCCTCTGGACTGGTGTTGTGGTATAGACAGTAAAGCTGTCACCTGCTTGTGACACCATCATCCCATATGGGTGCAGTTTGTGTCCAGACTGCTCCACTTCAGATCCAGCTCCCTGCTAATGTCCTGAGAAAAGCAACAGAAAGTGGCCAAGTGGCTTGGGCCCTTGCTAGACCATGTGAAGCTCCTGACTTCGGCCTGGTTTAGCCCTGGCCTTGCAGCCATTTGGGGAGTGAACAGCAGGTAGAAAACCTCTCTCTCTCTCTCTCTCTCTCTCTCTCTCCCATCTCTGTCACTCTTTCAAATAAATACATAAATCTTTTTAAAAAGCTTTTTAAAAATGGTTTTGAAGTCTGTATTTTTTAATGTGTTTTCCATGAACTGTTTTCTTAATATTTATTGTATTTTAATGAAAGGCATAGTTAGAGAGAGAGAGAGAGAGAGAGGTCTTCCATCCCACTGATTCACTCCCCAAATAGCCACAAAGGCCAGAGTTGGGCTGGTCCAAAGCCAGGAGACTCCTCCCCATCTCCCACATGGGTGCAGGGGTCCAAGGACTTGATCCATCTTCTGCTGCTTTCCCAGGCATATTAGCAAGCAGCTATAGTGGATCAGAAGTGGAGCAGCCAGGACTGGACCCTGGCACCCATATAGAATGACATCACAGGCAGCAGCTTTTACCTGCAACACTACAACACTGGACCCATATTTTTTTTTTTTCTCAGCATTTACCTATAGCTAAACAACAGCAACTATTAAAGGAATCTTAATCAGTATTTATATCTCATTACTTTGCTAATATGGTAACAAAGTTTAAGAAATATAAATCTTGACCACAACTGGTTTGTATAAATTGTTATCACATTGATAACACAGCTCAAAAAGTACATCCTGCAGTTTCAAAAGCACACAACAGGTCAGAATACATATTCCTAAGATTCCTAAGGAATATTTTCTAATGCCAACATAACATCTCACATTCACCAGTGTTTGATCAAGTGTACCAGATGAACTGTAATAGATATGAATCTAGAAATGCATACTTTAAACAGTAGTTCTCTTGACCTGAAGAGTTAGTTTCAGTTTTTCAAATTATATAAATCCTTTGAGAAATGCATGCTACATAGAAGTTAGCATACATAGTATGAGATCATGGTATAAAAATCAGTCAGGATCTTTTCTCTTCCTCTCACTGACCAGCCAGAAACAAATTGACTGTGGCTCACATTCTTTCAAATGGAAGGCAAGGGAATAGAAGAAACATGAAATTAAAACTAGTCTAATCTGTTCTTTTCCAGAAATTTTTCCTAGGTTAGGTGGTGAAGGAGCTTTAAATGAATGTGTCATTTTAAAGGACTACAACTCATACAGAAAATTCTAAAGTAATTCATTTTACTCATTTGATAAAATCAATTTAACTATAAAAACTTATTTTGGTTCACCAACTAAAAATAGCTATGATTCCAACACATAAATCCTTTGCCGAAAAGATTTTTAAATGTAAAATTGATATGAATGGTCCATTAATTTATATTTAATATTATTTTCCAAGTATAGTCAATTCAAAACTCTTGTATGTAGCAAATGGACATGGGTAAAATTTTCAAGTTCAAAAATATAATCATAATAAATGAGAGTTTACTTTTCCCCATATTTATGAGACTAAAAAAGGAAGTCTTTTGGTGTTCAGACCAAACTCAAAACAAAATCCTGAAACTTCTGTTTTAAAAGTTTAATGCCAAACTTTTGCTAAGGAAGTAACAACCCACAGCACTATTGCAAAGCCTAAAGCAGAATGGTTTTTCAGACCAATAGTGACAGGCTCTGACCATCAGTGCCTTCAGAAGGCGCCACTGTAATTGCAGTCTCCTTAAAACGTAACTTATTTCAGGCGAGTTAGGAGAGCCAATATTTTGTATTTTAATTAAGAAACCTGAATGTTGTTTATAATAATTGACTGTTAAGTCAATTCTTGCCAGGATATACTTGTAAAGGCGAAGTTTTGCCCCAAGTAAGTTTGAGAGCTTACTTTAAGATTTTAGAACAGATTTAGAATATGAAATTGAATTTTTTTCAATTATTTTAGTTGCTTTCATTGTTGTATTAACAATTAAGAAGCATAGCTGTGCATATTTTTGATCAGTATACATTAATGTCCATAAATATTTATATTCTACTCCTTGAAGTAAATGTTAAAGCATAATGATGGAAATATATTATCTGCTATGAACATGAAATCCAAATTGTTTCCTTCATTAACTAACTACACCTAAAAATAAATCACTGCTTTCAGAGTGATATAAAATGGATAAAACCATATCTAAGAGCAGAACCCCAAAGAATTCATTTAATAACAAATGAAATATCTTAGATATTAAACACCGATATGGTGATTTTTGAAAATGTGTCATTTTTGCTGTCCAGATCAAGTCATTCTATATAATAAACACTTTAGTGTTCTTAAATTCTTTCTGCTTAAGCATAATTGTTGGGGGTGGGGCATGTAATGTAGTAATATTGCTTAGTATTTGTTTTAAAAGCTATTCAGAGGCAGAATAGATCTGAAAACATTATCTCTAGAAAATTTGGTTCCAAACGAAACCAAATGGAACACTGCCACCTTTTGGTTATATAAATTGTAAAGTTGCATGATTTCACTGTAGGCTTTTTCAATGGACATGTTTTCTGGTTTAGATATTATAACTCTGTCCCTCTTGGTATGAAAATATCCATCGCCAAAATTTTGTTTCCTTTCAGTTTTTTTTTTAAAGATCTTACTTACTTATTTAAGAGGTAGAGTTACAGAGAGTGAGAGAGAGAGAGACAGAGAGAAAGGTCCTCTATCTGCTGGTTCACTCCCCAACTGGCCACAGCAGCCGGAGCTGAGCTAATCAGAAGCCAGGAGCCAGGATCTTCCCCCGGGTATCCCACACGGGTGCAGGGGCCCAAGTGTTTGGGGCATCTTCCACTGCTTTCCCAGATCACAGCAGAGATCTGGATTGGAAGAGGAGCAGCCAGGATTAGAACTGGTACCCATATGGGATGCCGGCACCACAGGCAGAGAATTACCCTACTGCACCACAGCGCTGGCCCCTCCTTTCAGTTTTTGACTTTCCATTTCGCTAAGTTTGCACCAAAATTCTTGAACTTTAGAACTTGGAAACAATTATCCCTGTTTATTTTGTAAAGGATGGCAAAGTAAAGACCTAGCAATGAAAAGCACAAAGGAACTTTTAAATCCTAGGGCTCTGTTGTGAACATCTCTGTTACTTCTCTTTCCAAACCACATCACCACACTACAAAACAGGAATCTTATGTGCTATATTCAGATTCACAAACACTAATTGTATTTCATGCAGCTAGGATTTGTGCCTTCCCACCCTGTAAGTATTTTATGTATATGTTCTTTAATTATAGGGCAAAAACTGGTGCCTAAGCACATCTAGTGCTTCATTGGTAGGTGAAGACATGAAGTGTTTTACATATACATAGATTTTTATTTATGACAGCAGAATCTGAAAGCAAAATAAGGAAAATTAAGAGTGGGAGAGAAGGGGCCAGCGTTGGGGCACAGTAGGTTAAGCCTCCACCTGCAATGCTGCCATCATTTATGAGAGCTCATTCAAGACCTGGCTGCTCCACTTCCAATCCAGCTCCCTGCCAATGCACCAAGGAAAGCAGCCAGAGATGATTCAAGTGCTTGGGCCTTGCCACCCATGTGTGAGACCTAGATGGACCTCTTGTCTCCTGGCTTCAGCCTGGCCCAGCCCCGGCCTTTACAACCATTTTGGGAGTGAACCAGCAGATGAAAATCTGTCTGTCTGTCTGTCTGTCTTTCTCCCTTTCTATAACTCTACCTTTCAAATAAATAAATCCTTTTTTAAAAAAAGAAGTTGAGAAAAGACAAGTAAACACAGGAAAGACAAGAAAAACACAAAAGTGCTAAACATCAACAGCAAATCAAACTTTTTTTTTTTCATTTCAGTTCCCACAATTGGGCCAACTGTACTAATAAAGGGTCTCTCTGGTTATAAAAGTAGAGAAATGATACATAAAATCAAAATTATAAGATAAAATATATGGAAGAACATGGAAAGACAAATTCTTAGGTGCCAACAAGAAAAAATGCAAAACCAGTGAATTTGTAAAATGACTCAGTAAACAATCAGGGAACTATCAGACTTGGAAAAATCTTCATTTCTAGTGGCTATAGATCAAATGCCCATATAGAGACATGGCCATAATCTTGACCACGTGACACTGGAAATTGAGTCTGAGATCCCTACAGGAAAGCCAGTAAATAAAGGGGCGTCTCTTGAATGATAGAGGACAAGATCATACTTGGAAAGTAACAAAGACATCTAACTTTTCTTTTAAAATTAAAATTAAAACTTTTAAAATTAAAAATTAAAACTCATCATGATACTAAGCTATTCTTACAGATAGTAGTCAAATCTCTAAAACTGGTATTTAAGAAATTGTCCTAAGCCAATTAAACAAACAGAACAGAGTGCATCAAATCACTTCAACAACTTGCAACCTAGAGTATTCCAACAGAAGAAAAAAAAATCCTTATTGAAATGAAATTCAAAAATCAGAAATTACAAACCATATAAGGAAACAATCTAGCAAGAGCAGGAGTCATACAAAACACCAGGAGGTATTTATTGCACATCCCCAAACTGGAAAGAATAAAGCTATGTAAAGCAGATTTTTCAAAATTGTGATAAAAATGGTTAAAGATGCAGCAGATGAAATCGAAACCATAATATTTTCAAAAAAGGATATTAAAAATAAAATATTTTGAAAATCAAACCCTTAAAGAAATAAAAATAGTGACCAAATTTTTAAAACAGCAAATGGCTGAAAACCACATCTGTTCAAGGAAAAAATTAATGACCTAGAGAATAGATCTAGGAAATTTACATATATGTACTAAAAAATATAAAGAAAAGATATGAAAAAGAAGTTTTTGAGTTCATCTCTACAAAACAGGGCAGGTTTCTCTTCACAAAACTTACGGTCTTTGTCTCAAGGTGATATTTGCAAACATATTTCAAGATCAGATCCATAGCAGGCACTATGGTTAATACTCAAAAATGTTCCTTGACACAATGGTAGAAAGATTTTCCACAGTGCAGATAAAAAACTGTTCTTTTGGAAGTAGCAAATATTATACAACCAATAGCATATAAAAAGGTGATAAGGAGAAAAGTTTTAACCAACACTCCAAATGCAAGATATAGACAAATATAAAATTTTTTATTTAAAGGTTTGTAGAACAACCAGTTAAACAATCCGTCAGTCCCTCTTTTCAAGCATATAAAACAGTCAACAGTAGAGACAAATGGCTGATGTCCAAGTTATTCGGGGTAAGAGTTAGAGAACGGTGTCTACTTCTAACTAAATAGTGTTTTCTGTGGTATACCGTACCAGGTTTTGTCAATACTTAGATATAAGACATGCTTTTTATCCTTAGCAAATAACCTGCTTCCCACCCTCAGGATTGGGGTGGGGGGAGACAGAAATAAGCAATCTAGTGTGTCTGAGAGACTTGAGACAAGTTTGATGTGGGTTCCTATTCCAGAGTTAAGATGCTCCTAGAAAATTTTCTGAAAGGATAATACTTCAACTATATCCTGAGCAAGCTGTAAATCACCATCAGAGCTCTTGTTTTTCTCCTTGTGTGCTTTCCAG
This sequence comes from Lepus europaeus, assembly GCF_033115175.1. NCBI lineage: Eukaryota > Metazoa > Chordata > Mammalia > Lagomorpha > Leporidae > Lepus > Lepus europaeus. The sequence goes on from NC_084829.1 coordinate 56,352,710, forward strand.
TTGGAGTTTTGTAAAACACACTTAACCTTGTGTGAGCAACACAGTAGTCTGAAAAGCTGTTTTTCAACATTGAAATGCTGGAGCTGGTGCTATGGCATAGTAGGCTAAGCCTTCGCTTGCAGCTCCAGCATGCCTTCTGACTGTCAGTTCATGCCCTGCTGCTGCTCTTCGGATCCAGCTCTCTGCTGGTGGCCTGGGAAAGCAGAAGATGACCTAACTCCTTGAGCCCCTGCACCCATGTGGGAGACCTGGAGAAAGCTCCTGGCTCTGCCTTCAGATGGGACAGCTCCAGCCACTGTGGCCATTCGGGGAGTGAACCAGTGGATGGAAGCTTTCTCTCTGTCTCTTCCTCTCTCTGTAACTCTGTCTCTTAAATAAATAAATAAATAATGTTTAAAAAATCAAAATGCCTAGGCCCCAGCTGTTCTCTTTGAACAAAGTCTAGATAAGGTCAAAACCTGTTTGTTTTTCAAACGCTGCCCACTTTGGAAACTTAGTCCTCAGAAGATCATTTACTGCCCACCCCCCCCACCCCCCCAGTAGAGAGAATGGAGATAAATACGGAGAGGAAGATTTCTTCTGAACAGGGGAAAGCAATTTCTGATCTTGGAAACATGAATGGGCTGCTCTCATCTCACATATTAATCTTCAAGATGTTTTCCAAGATGTTTCCCTCAATTTCAAGGACATCACCTATGATGTATATCTATCAATGTCCTACCAATACACTTATCTTTGGTGTCTGCCTTCTCCAGTGGATATTTTTTGCCTTTTCATCTCCAGGGTTTTGGTTCTAGACAATCCTAGGCACATAGATGTTCTGTAAATGCTTAAGAATGAATCAATTAATGGGAATTACTCAGTTGAACACTGGCTTGAGAAAAAGAATGTTTATTCAGAGGTAGAATGCAAGAACAGTTATAACCTGGGATGAGGCTCGAGAAGTAAGCATGAACAAGATTGTAAATGGTTTTCGTTCTTTATACTATATATTTTGGACTTTATCCTACAGAGTATAAGAAACTTTTGAACAATATATAGAAGTGTATTATAATATAACAAATTTAAGTCATAATTTTTAATTTATACAATCAGGTAGCAAACATTTTTAACATTTTTATTTTAATTTACTTCAATGTCAGTTGTAAATTTTGATTATAATTATTTAGCCAATTTTATAGAAAAATAGTTATTTCCAGTTTAAATCCTTTTTTTCTTAAGATTTCTCTTTCCACTCCTCTTTCTCTCTGGAGGGTGTCTAGCTATATGTCATGAGAGGAAGACATCTGGTGTCTGGCCATTGGCAGCTATCCATTCTGTCATCCACTGAAATGCAGAGTCAAGCACGGTTCCTAGGATTCATACTGGAGCAATTGGATGACCCAACTGACAGTTCAGTAAGAAAAAAGGTGGAGGGATAACAGTGAGTCTAAAGAGGGATCAGAATGAAGAATGTTATCTTTGTAGGCCTGGGTAACAATCAGGAGATTAACTCAAGAAGGCAGATGGGCATCTGGGATCTGGAGTTCAGTAGAAAGAGCTGATTTGGGAATAATAAAATAATGCCTGGCAAAGACAGGTGCTCAATAAATACTTGTTGGAAAAAAAAATTAGAAATCATGGTTGAAACCATGGGAATACAAATGTACAATGAGATATAATGGCTGAAAACAGAAAGTTAGGAAACACCACTACATATGAAACAAGTTAAGGAAGTGTTGTTCTTTAGATAGCTGGGTGTGTAGGAAAAGAAACAGAGATAGATAGTCATGTCACAGAACCCAAGATAGAAAAGAGTTCAAAAGGATTATTAATTACCATTATCAAACAGCTCAGTAAAATCAAGATATGGAGCAGAAAGCATCTGCCATATTAAGCCATGGAGAGACCATCAAAGACTTTGCCTAAAGCATTTTGGTGAAGAAGGCTAGATGGAATCCAGATTTGAAAATGTTTGGGAAGAGAAATAACGGCAATAATAAATAAAGGCAACTATTTTACCAAATAATAATATCTTAAGAGTAACAGGAAATGGAGAGAGAATTTTGCTGCCAAAGAGAAAATATCTAAGTTGGAATAGTTGGTTGCATTTAGAATTCAAAAACACAATTTTCTTCCACTAGCCAGTTAATTAGCCTTAGATAGATGTTTGGTTATATATACTCTTATGTTCATGCAATATACCATCTATGTAGGCATCAGTTGCTAAGTGTTGTGAACTCTTCCAGGAGCAGTTTTCACATTTGCCTCAATCCTTTGTTTCATTCTCCCATCAAGACTCCCCTGAAAGATAAGTCTTCTTGTTCTCCCTCCAGTCACCCTGTACAACTCTCTTACTAGAGTACTGCTTCGACCATGTCACAACACCTACACGTTTTTTCAGTGCTTTACGATTTCCTATCAAATAAAGCAAACAGTACTCATGGAGACAAACAAAGTCAACCAAACGATTGCTCAGTTCAAACAACCACAACATCATGTTTAGAAGACTATACCACTGATCATGCCATTCCCTGGGCCTGGAGATAATTCGCTCTCCACTTACTCAAATTCCAGTCACCACACAAGGCTCAGTTCAGATTCCATCTCAATCATATTTGCTTTGATCTCTTCAAGTAGAACAGATAGATCCCCTTTTCCTGGGAAATCTGAGTCTTAAATTTTTATAGCTCCTGTCAGTTTTCACATGCTGTTTATGTTGAAGTTATTGATATGTTTAAATTTCCTAGGAGACAGTAAACAGCTTGAAGATAGAGAACTTGTCTCATGTGTCTTTTAGCACTCACAGAGCATCACTCAGAAGAATAACAACAATAAATATGTGAATCTACTTGTTAGCAATGTAAGGACAAGAAGAGTCAACGAAAGAAAAAACAGGTGAAAAGAGTGAGACAAATATTTTACTACTTATTTAGTAACTAAGACATTCAAATATAATTATTAATATTTTTGGAATTTCACAGATCATATATAAAAATCCTTCTTCATCAGGACTGTGAAAAAATCCATTTAAAATGAATTCAATATATAGTACACAAATAATAATGACAGTAATTGTAGACTCTCCAACACAAATTAAAAACATCATGAAGCTGTGTACTTGAAGAGATCCCACGGCTTCTGGGCAGTACTGGGGAGTGAAGGGATAATTGTCCTGCGGAAAGTTTTTGAAAGAAGGAAAAATTCCACTTTGTCCCAGCAAGTAAGTTTAAGGTGTATTTCTTGTCCAAAGCACTTTGCGTGACATAGTACAAGACAGGAAGGAGATACGTATTATAGGACTTCCTCAGGAATCTCAGCTTCTAATGGGGAAGACAGAAAAATTGTTGTGAGCATAAGATTACTACTCCAGCCTCAAAGATTCAGCACCAAATCTAATGTGTCCAAGGAAGCCACCAGCAGGCCCCCGAGCACTCCTGATCTGCCTGCCATCCCAGAGGGCCGGGATGGCAGCACCTCAGTCCCCACAGGCCAGAATTTCAACCCCTCAGTTGGACATCTCCAGAGTCTTCATCTCTGACTCAGCCTACAGAACTAGCGCCTGCCTGATGTGATGGTGTCAGCCTCACACACAAGGAAAGCCAAGCTACCTCCTCCTTCTCCCTCCTGTCAGCATTTATGTTATCTCCTGCCCTTCGACCCTGGACTAATGCTCTTTAACTTACATTTACTGCAGACCAGAGCTGCTCAGCAGAAATAATATTTGACTCAACAGAGTCACCAATGTTATTTTAAATTTTCAGATAGCTACATTTTTAAAAAATGTACAATTAAATCGGTGAAATTAGTTTTAATTATATATTCATTTAACCTAATTACCTAATACAGCAACATTTAAATGTTACAAAAATTTTAGACATTTTGCACTTTATGTATGATGTTTCTGAAATCCAGTGTTGTGTTTTATTCGTATAGAGTATTTCAAGGCAGGTTAGCTGCCATTCAAGAACTGAAGAGCAATTAAGAGTGACTACCATAATGCACACACAGTTCTAGATGTTTGATATCCATGGGGAGACTCAAGCAGGAAAAGATACTTAAAATAATGCAGTTAGGCATTTCTGCTTTGCCAGCCTACACTATCCCAGTTATATTCTGACAGAGGCACATGGTCCTCTAAGTCCTGACCATAGAATGATCATGGACACTTATTTTTAGGACCGGTCAAATGCAAACACTGATACTGAGTAATCTCCGATTCTGTATTCAAAAAGAAATGTATCCAACATTTTATCATAAGAAATAATATTGGTTCCAGGTGGTTAGTATATATTTCATACTACTCCTAATGTGTAAGTTTTTGTTTTTGTTCTTGATTTACTTATTTGAGGGTCACTGAGACAGAGATAGACACTGAGATGAACAGAGAAAGATCTTCCTTCTGCTGGTTCACTCTTCAAATACCAGCAACAGCTGTGGCTGGGCCAGGCTAAAGCCACAAACTGGGACTCTCAGGCTGAAGCCACAAACTGGGACCCAACTACATGAGCCATCAACTGCTGGTCTCTGCATATGCATTAGCATGATGTTGGAACTGGAAGCAGGGCCAGGATACAAACGCAGCCACTCCAATATGGGATGCAAGTATCCCAAGCAGAGTTTTAGCTGCCACACCAAATCTATGCTTTTCTTTTTTTAACAGTAAATTTTGAGTCTTATCAAATGATTCAAGCTATTCATTGAGAAAAGCCTCTGGATTTTTTCCCTTCTTTAATCTGTTAATCTACTAAATTCATTAATATTCTTTCTCTAAGGTCAAGTGAAACTTGAATAGGGAATACAAGAATTTCAATTTGTATTTTTTGTATATTGTCTAATTCACGTTGCCAATATTTTGCTCAGGATTTTCTGCATGTATATTTGTGAGTGGATTGACTTATGATTTTTTATTTTTTAATGCATTTATCTAATTTGCTATCAAGATTATTTCACTATTGTACAAAGAAGAGGAAGTATTCCTTGGTTTTCTATTGTCTGAAAATTTGTGTATGACTGATCTATTCCTTTAAAAGTTTATAGAGCTCATTTATATAGACCTTATTATTTGTGAAAAGATTTGTTAATGATTCATTTTAATGCTAAAATAATTGTTCAAAATTATATATTATTTAAAATAAAATAAAATCATAAGAAAAGACAGATTCAAAGAAATATTAAGCTGTAGATACATACCTAAACGCTGGAAAAATACAAAAATTAGAATTGCTACAAAGAGATGGAAGAAGAGATTGCAGGTGGGCCCTGAGATAAAATTTGAAAGATGAGTGGGATTTTATGTAGGAATGAATGCAGATAGAAACCCTGGCAGAGTGCATCCTGTGAGTCAATACATTCATAGATGACCAAGTAGTCCACTCTGATAGAGCTAAATGGAAAAAATATTGAATATGAAAACAGAAATTTAATTCACTACTCAAGTGTTTGAATATGACCTTAATAGCTACATGTAGGTTTTCTAAAATGACAGAACTGCTTCCTATCTCTATTTTGGACAGTTAAGAGTTACCTAATATCATTCTGAATCAGCAGGTGCTGTTTCCACTAGGCTACTTTTCTTAAAATTCTCTAAGCTTATAACTTCTATCATTTTCTGACAATGTAAGCACTGTGGGAACATTATAAAATGGCTACAACACATCTTGATTGCCTTTTAAATTTTATCTGAAAGGAGATTCATGTTTAACCACTTATTTCCTGGATAAACTAAAGATTTTCACCTACATAAAAGGTGAAGTGGAAGGGATAGGTGTGACAATTGGTGTAGTAGTTAAGATACAGTTACGAACCATGCACCACAAATTGGAGGACATGTTTTCAGTTCCTGGTTGTGGCTTCTGATTCCAGTTTCTGGCCAATGTGCACCCTTGAAAGCAGGTTATGGCTCAAGTAGTTGGTCCCTGCTACACACGTGGGAAAGCAGATTGAATTATCCGTTCTCTGCTCCAACCCTTGTCCCATCCCTGGTTACTTCAGGTGTTTGGGGAGTGAACCAGCTGATGAGAACTTTATCGCTCTCTATCTTTCTGCCTCTAGAATAAACATCGTAAAAAGTACAAAAGTAAAAATTTAACTGGAGTTGCTTTAAATTTGATGCATATTTATTTATTGTGAGTTAATATTATTTCTATACCAGCGCCTTTATAGGTATAAATTGCTATAAAAATTACAAAATAAAGAATATATTAGTCCTAGTCCAGGAACTTAACAGCTTGATAACCACGCAGAATCAGTAGAAAAACAATCTATTGACTACTTGCATGCCCCAAACCCTAAGCTAAGCATTTTACTTGCATATATATCTTCATTTCCCTTCACATAGCTCTATGAGGTAGATATTATAGATTCCTCCTGATTAAGAACCTAGTTTAGATTCTAAGATTCATATATCTGGTACAAAGTTTTAATCGAATTTTAAAATAAAACAAATGTCTTTAAGCAACACTCTGGCCTCAGAATCAACCCTCAAGGCATTCGGATCTGGCTGAAGAGCCCATGAGACTATAGTAGGCATGGAAAGCCAAGACACCATGGAAAAGAAAAAAAAAAAAAAGACCTAAATGAAAGATCTCTGTGAGTGAGATCCCAGTGGAAAGAACGGGGCCATCAAAGAAGGAGGTACCTTTCTCTGAAGGGAGGAGAGAACTTCCACTTTGACTATGACCCTATCGGAATAAGATTAAAGTCAGCGAACTCTAAAGGCTTCCATAGCCATGGCAACTCATGACTAGAGCCTAGGGAGATTACTGACGCCATGAACAGGAGTGTCAAATTGTTAAGTCAGCAACAGGAGTCACTGTGTACTTACACCCCATGTGGGATCTGTCCTTAATGTGTTGTCTAATGTGAAGTGATGCTATAACTAGTACTGAAACAGCATTTTTATACTTTGTGTTTCTGTGTGGGTACAAACTGATGAGGTCTTCACTAATTATATACTGAATTGATCTTCTGTATATAAAGAGAATTGGAAATGAAAAAAACAACCTGGTGTTAAATTGGAAATGGCATAGAAAATTAATTAATTTTTTTAAAAAAAACTATTATGTAGTATCTCTGTCTTTAATGTGCTGTACATTGTTATTTAATGCTATAATTAGTACTCCAATGGTAGTTTTTTCACTTTGTGTTGCTATATGGGCAAACTGTTGAAATCTTTACCTAATATGTATTAAACTGATCTTCTGTATATAAACAGAATTGAAAATGAATCTTTATGTGAATGGAAGGGGAAAGGGAGCGGGAGGGGGGAGGGTTGCGGGTAGGAGGGAAGTTATGGGAGGGGGGAAGCCATTGTAACCCATAAGCTGTACTTTGGAAATTTATATTCATTAAATAAAAGTTAAAAAAAAATTGTTGGATAAAGCAATGTTTAATACTTTATGTAAAGTCATTCACATACCACTGGGCAGACACAGAACTGAACTCAGGTCTCTGACCCAATGACCACACTCCAAAATATATTGCATTGACTGTCTGTAACATGATTCATAAAACACAACATTGACTAAAACGAAGGGATGATTTTTGCTTGACAAACCCAGATGCATAAATATCAATCTAAATAGTTAACTCAGCACCGGGCACATAAAAAAGTTAAAAATTGCCCTTATTGCTAATACTGGAATAATTCATAATATTGATTAGAGCCTCACCAAAATATAAAACAGTAAAATTTCCATTATGAAAACGGAATTATGCATTGGGATCACTGGATTGACTATAAATTGTTCACTTCACTTTGGAATAAAAGAGCCCTAGGGAGAAGGGTCTGTGTGAAATGGATACTGAGGCTTTGTGTCTGCTTCAGGAAAACAGAAAGAGTAAGAGCCAAGGCATTCGTCGGAAGACAAGTTCAGAGTATTTGTTTTCTTTTCCCCAGGCTCAGATTTCCAGAGGCCCCAAACATAAGCAAAAGAAGAAAAAAACCAAAGAGTTGAAAGGTAAGGTTTAGATAAACGTGACTCATTTGTTCAGAGAAAAAGGTCGAGTTCCAAAGAGATAATAAAAAACGAGCACCCTTGAGGACTGGGGCAGTGAGAGAGGCCCAGGCTGAGTCAGGCTGTTTGAAGTCCCAAGTCTACTAGGTCAGGGAAGACAAACAGAGATCTTGATGGCAGAGAGGGCTTGTGAATCAAGAAATCACTGGGAATTGCCCAGGAAGCTCTCATGGTGACACAAGCAGACAGCGGCACGTCATCATTTCCTACCTAGATGGAAGCCAAAGTTGACTATTCAATGTTACGTGAGAAGGAAGCAAGGTGGAGAGTTTAAAAGTGCTCAAACAGAAATAGAGAGTATTTAAAATAAAAGTTACTGTGGCCCTATTAGATGTGGAAGAAACAGGAGGGATAAGGGCACCACCAAAGCCCTCTCTTGTTATTCTCTATGGGTCTATAAGCAGAAAAGCAAGCAAACCCAAGTAGAAAATAAATATGGTCAACAAAGAATGAAGAATGCTAAGCACTCATTATTTGGGGGGCAAACAATTTAATGCCTAATTTAAAAGAATATTGAGAAATACAAATGGTGAATACATTCTACCTAAAAGAGAATTTATACTTTTTAAAGCACATAGTGGTAAGGAACTAGTATGTCACAAAGTATCTACAAAGATTTAATTTTTACAAGCAATGCAAGGGACCCAAGAAAAAGATTTGTCTATTTGGGTAATCTTATTACAAATAAAATCTAAATACATTTCACACAGATTTGGTATTAATTTATTTTTTGAAGAACTTAATTATCTTACAAACGCAAGACCCTGGTTCAATGTCTTTTCACCTCGAAATCTCTCAGTTATGGTCTCAATTATTTCACGGACTAATGAAGAGCAGCGACCCTGGATGTAACTTAAGCCTGCAGGGTCATAGGCAATCAGTATGAGGAAGTAAACTCAGTTAAGCTTTTCTGTAAGAACTGTTTCCTTTCTTTCTCTATTCTTCTCTTTGGAGGTGGGGAAGGCAGGCAGAATTTTGTTGGAGCACACTTTCTGAGTATGTTTTGTGCGTGTGCTAATTTAATGAAGCCAATACCACATTATCTTAATCAGTTCTGTCTGGTATAAAGGAATGTTACGGACTGGATGACTTAAACATCAGATACCCGTTTCTCACAATTCTAGAGGCTTTGAAGTCCAAGATTCATGTACTCACAAATCTGGTGTCTAGTGAGGGGCCTCTTTCAATTTGCAAATCATTGTCTTTTCATTGTATCTTCGCATCCTGGAAAGAGATCATCTCTCTTGTCTCTTCTTAGGAAGGCACTAATCTCATCAATGTGGGCTCCACCCTCGTGACTTAATTACCTCTAAAAGCCCAGTTCTAAAAACTAAAACATAATAATCCATTCACAAAGTTTACAAAGTAAGACATTAAAGAAAAAAAAATTATATGACTGTTAAAATGATGTAGATATAGAAATGCACTGTCAAATGCTTTAGATGCATGAATTTTATTTTAAATGCTGTAACCTTTCCCATGCTATTTTATGACCTATTTTATTGCTTACCAATGCATTGTGCATTTTTCACATATATATAAATATAGAGATTTATATCTTAATTTTGATCATTGCTTTCTGTTTTGTTGAATAAATATATGAATTGACTCTAACTTGCTACATCAAAAACAAAATTTCAGGAAAAAAGTGTTTATATACTTTTAAATACTTGCCTGAATATTTCCTTATTTATGTATTTTAAAGATTTATATACTTATTTGAAAGGCAGAGCCACAGAGAGGCAGGGGCAGAGGCAGAGGGAGAGAGATCTTCCATTCCCTGGCTCATTCTCCAAATGCCTGATCTGAAGCCAAGAGCCAGGAGCTTCTTCCAGGTCTCACACAGAGGGCACAGGGGCCTAAGCACCTGGACCATCCTCCACTGCCTTCCCAGGCCATAGCAAAGAGCTGGATTAGAAGTGGAGCAGCTTGGCCTTGGGAAGGCAGTGGAGGATGGCCCAAGTCCTTGGGCCCTGCAACCGCATGGGAGACCCGGAGAAGCACCTGGCTCCTGGCTTCGGATCAGCGCAATGAGCCGGCCACAGCGGCCATTGGAGGGTGAACCAATGGCAAAAAGGAAGGCCTTTCTCTCTGTCTCTCTCTCTCACTGTCCACTCTGCCTGTCAAAAAAAAAGTGGAGCAGCTGGGCCTCGAATGGGCACCTATATCATATGCCGGCACCACAGGTGGTGGCTTCACCCACTAAGCCATCTGGCTCCTCCTTATGTATTTTTAAAAAGAGAATTACTGTGGAAAGAAACTTGCTTTTATAGTTTCTGACATACATTCCCAAATTTTGTACCTGGAGATTTGGCTAATTTTTATTTCTGTGAATGAAAGTACTTCTTCACAAAAATGTGGTTCTTTGACCAATGATATTCTTTCTGTTTTCACTCATATTGATGTTAGATGGAAATTTGCATCATTTCTCTGATTCATTGTTTCCTCTCTTGCTACCACCATTATTGTGTTGTTGGTCTACCTTTCGAAATCCTTACCAGTATGATTATAATGTTATCGTGACTGATCCCCAGCTTCCACCCACCTGCCTAAGTCATTTTACATGCTCTCCCTCTTTTTAGTATCAGAAATCCAGTCATACTATATTTAAAGTTCTCAGTTTCTCCCCTTGTTTAATAAACTAAGTGTAAACTCCAGTGTATCATTTCATTCCTAAGAAATGAAGGTAAGGCAACCCAAGATTGCTATCACACATGGGCTCTTGTCAGGAAAAAAGCAAAAAGAAATACTACCGTTTTCACTAGGGAAATATAATTTCAACCAAGACCTCATCTCCCCTCAGCTTTCTACCTCCATTGCACACACACAACATAATTATAAGAGATAATCAAAATGGGGGCAAGAAATGCAAAACTCACAAACACTTCAGATATTGAAATGTTGAAACATAAAATATTAGTGTTTTTATATATTCAAGAAAATAAAAAGGATAATTTAAAATTCCACTAAAATGGAACAAATATTTAAAAGGAACTAAATAGCTTATCTAGGAGTATTAAAAACATTTATGGGGCCAGCACTGTGACTAACAGATAAAGCCACTGTCTGCAGGGCCGACACCCCATATTTTTGCCAAGTTTGAGGCCTGGCTGTTCCACTTCCGTTCCAGCTCTCTGCTATGGGCTGGGAAAGCAGTTCAAGATGGCCCAAGTGCTTGGGTCCCTGCACCCACATAGGAGAACTAGAGGATGCTCCTGGCTCCTGGCTTTGGATCAGCTCAGCTCTAGCCATTAAGGCCATTTGGGAAGTGAACCAGTGGATGGAACACTTCTTTCTCTCTGCCTCAGTCTCTTCCTTCACTGTAACTCTTCCTTTAAATTAAGGAAATAAATCTTTAAAAAAGCAGGTAAGAATAGTTAATAACAGTTAAAAGCACAAATTTATTATATGGAAGAAATATTTTCAATTCTTACTAGTTAAAAAGATTACATATTTGAAATTTATGAATATCTTAAATCAATAAGCAAAAGGCCAACAAATCAATGGAGAAATGATCAACAGATGTCAATGGACATTTTACAAAAGCTGACATCCAAATGACTAATACATATCTAAAAGTCAGCAAAGCAACAAAATTGAAATTCAAATGAAATTCCACTATCCACCTTACAAAAGGATCAGTATCAGATACAGGAGTCATAGCAGAGAAAGTGTAATTGATTTAATACCTTGGAAAAGAGTTTGTATTAGCTACTACAGATTTATAATCCATGAGTTTCGCTACTAGATATATATCCAAATGAAACACCTGTGCAGGAAACTATGAGACATAATGAGAATGTTGAGAGCAGTACATGTTTAATAGCTTCAGCCTCAAAATAATAAACTACCGTCAATGGAAGAAGATAATTCCATGATGTCATACTATACAGAAATTTAACAAATTATTGTTATGTGGAACAATGCAGGTAATACTCTCCAAATAATGTTCGGTGAAAGAAGTCAAAAACCAAAGAGCTTATATTTCATAATTTCATTTATAGAATGTTCTGAAAGACCAAAGTTAGTCTTTCAAGTTAGAATTTGGAAGGATAATTATCTTTAGAAGTGAAGGGTGGAGCCTGGCAGAGGTAGGTTTAGGCTTACAATGAAGCTAAGAATGAGTACACTTCAGACCCTTCACTGAATGGGCCCTTTATCAATGTACTCATAGCATCATTTTTTTAATGCTCAAAAAAAGATATTTTTTTCTCTTTATATACAGAAGATCAATTTAGTATATATTAAGTAAAGATTTCAACAGTTTGCACCCACATAGAAACACAAAGTGAAGCATACTGTTAGAGTACTAGTTATAGCATTAAATCAAAATGTACAGCACATTAAGGACAGAGATCCCACATGAGGAGCAAGTGCACAGTGACTCCTGTTGTTGACCCAACAAATTGGCACTCTAGTTTATGGTGCCAGTAACCACCCTAGGCTCTCGTCAAGAGTTGCCAAGGCTATGGAAACCTTCCAAGTTCGCTGACTCTGATCATATTTAGACAAGGTCATAAAAGACAGGGTGAGGATAGTAACCAATGATCCTAAGAGTGGCATTAACCAGGTCTGAACAATTATACAGCATTAAGTGGGGAAGAGGACCATCAGTACACACAGGTTGGGAGTAGAGCCATTCGTGGTAGAGGTTATGATTACAAAGGAATGAGGCCCAAGTGTGCTAGACAGGGTCTAGAACAATGCACAGGGTCATTATTAGAGGAGCTAAGAAAGGTGCTGTCTAAGCTACAATTAAGTTTTCTGATTGAGAGGCAAATAGAACCTGATAGAAGGGGCTTGATAATAATCTGTTGGGTTTTAGGCCTTGCAAGTTAAGAGGCCCAGACCTATCTATCTCTTCACATGGGGTATATCCTAAGGGAGATGTGAACCTCCTGGGGGAAGGCACTCTGTTGACTTTCATTACTTGGCTGGCCTGGGAGGAGAGAAGTTAAGGTAAAGGCAGGTGGCATCTCTAACAAGAAATTTATAGTTCTGCCTGCAATGTTGCTGACGCTACTTGGCCATCCCCTCAGCTGCAGTGGTCCCTTTGGAAGTTGGGCTGAGTGAAGGGCTTTTCAGCTTAGAGCCAATAAGATCTGTGGCTCCAGGGCAGGTCCATTTCCAGTGATCCAACTCTTGGCAGAGCTGCCAGGGCTCTTCACAAGCTGACTTCTGCTGAAGCCCAGGCTTACCACAATGACAGCCACTGCAGTGGACTGGCCTGTTGGGTCTTCTTCAGGGCAGATCACTGTACAGATCAGCCATTAATAGGCCTGCCACCCATTGCTTCTGATGCCTAGCTTTCTTTTCCTCCTGGTTTGTGTTAAAGCAGACCAGAGGATGCAAGTCAAGGGAGTGCCCAAGTCCCATCTCTAATCTTCGGTGGCCTGAACTAAGTTTATAGTCACAGGCATGTTCTGTAGTAGTTTTTCTAAGGTAGACAATGCCCATGAGGAAAATTATATTCTCACTTTAAAATGTTCTTTCCCTTTGGTCTGAAAGGGAGGTTTTTTCTACTTGCTGTTTACTTCACTGATGGCGAAGTAAATCTAGCTATGAGATTATATTTTAAGTTCTTATTTTGGCTATGCTAGTACAGAAAAATGTTAGCCATCTCTTTTATAAGGTCTAAAGATTAAATTGTGCGTCCTACTGATTCCTTCATAATAGAATTAGTTTCCTACCTTGAAGAGAATAGAGAAATAAAAGAACAAGTTGGGCTTAGAATAGAGAAATGAGGGAGCAAGTCCTAGATCGCTTGCTGACAATAGCAATATCACATGAATACTTAGTAAACAGTTTCAACCATTAGATAACAACTTAAGAAAACATTTACCAGAAGGTCCAATGCCTTCTATAAATTTTAAGAATCATGTCTTTGGAAACACCTCTTAAATATCTAACATGGTGTAGCTTGTTTAACCAGTAAACTTAAGCACAAACATGTAAAATGTTTTTAGTTTCTTTCTACCAACAAGTATAAAACATATGATACACAGATTCAGGTCACATGAATTAAAATGTATCTTTGATTAATTTTAGCAGCTTAAATTTATGGACAATCTTATCTATCAGCCAATTAAAATAAAAATCTTAATAAAATTTTCCCATGTGGACATACAATATGTACACACATATAACATAACCTAATAGACCAATAGAGCAATTTTAATAATAGCTTTTAAAATCTTTAACTCTTTTTTTTAAATTGCCAATTGATTTGAATTGCTTTTTGTTTTTAGTAACCTCAGTTAACCATGCTTTCTCTCAGTTGGTACTGTTAATACATTATTGGCTTCATCTGTTTACAGAGCTGTCCCAAAGTACTGAATACAATAGAAGTGGCTGGAAAAAGTCCATAGGAACCTATAGGGGGACAGCTAAACTCAGAACCAACAACGTTTTAGTTTTATGAGCAGCAAATCATATATAACTGTGGATGACAAAAGACTTTTTTCATCTTATAGAGACACTAACTAATCAGGCTGTTTGGATTATATTAGAAGTACTGTCAAGATGTGACGTGGTACTTAATTTTAAGTTTCTATAATGGAAAATGCTATTAATACAAATGTTTGAGAATTAAAAAGTCTAATGATCTTGTGTTACTAGACATGATAGTTATCTTAATGAGAAAGCCCCAGAGGCCTAAAGGGTTAAATACTTGTAAAATCCTACAGGTGCTTTCAAAAATACTGTGAAGTAAGCAAGTGCCTCTTGTTGGTTGATGAGTTTATAATTTTAAACATGGCAACTTAAAAGAAAGATATTTTAACAGCAACTGATTAAGAGCCATGGTTCATTCCATTTCAAATTTCCCTGTCATACTTCTCCTTTCATCGCTTGCTTTGAAACAGACAATAGGTATTCCAAGGAACCATCTAAAAGGAAGTAGAGTTAGCCATTCACTTAGTTTGGCTCTAGCGGGACACGCTTATGTGATTTACAACTGCTTTTATGAATAGATCAGTTATTATTATCATTTGCATGTAAGACTGGTTTCTGGGAATATTACTACCACTCCATGTTAGCATCTCAGTCTCATGACTAAAGGTCAGAGATGATATGGTTATATGAGTGTATCTTAGAGTGCTAGGCACCGGGAATATTCAAAGAGAAATGAGGTAAAATACACAGATCCAGAAACCAGCCCATGAAAACTTTTTTTTTTTTTTTGACAGGCAGGGTGGACAGTGAGAGAGAGACAGAGAGAAAGGTCTTCCTTTTGCCGTTGGTTCACCCTCCAATGCGGCCGGCGCACCGCGCCGATCTGATGGCAGGAGCCAGGTGCTTCTCCTGGTCTCCCATGGGGTGCAGGGCCCAAGCACTTGGGCCATCCTCTACTGCACTCCCTGGCCACAGCAGAGAGCTGGCCTGGAAGAGGGGCAACCGGGACAGGATCGGTGCCCCGACCGGGACTAGAACCCAGTGTGCCGGCGCCGCAAGGTGGAGGATTAGCCTAGTGAGCCGCGGCGCCGGCCAGCCCATGAAAATTTTTGCAATAATTTGTTGCTTAAAATTCTAGAGAGATAAATTGTTTCTTATAGATGGCAAATCAAAATGGAAGTTGTCTCTTTATAGAAATATACTAGATAATTCAACATAAGCAATTATGAATGTACTAGAAATCTTTTTTGGTTTTTCTGGGGATTGGAAAAAATAGAATTTATCAAAGTCCCTGTGTCTGCATAGGGAAAAAGTGAATAGCAGGATTGAAAATTCTGAGTATACATATCTATATAGTTGCATGTTTTATGTATCCCATTGATTATCAACAGGAATATAGTTCGATCTACAGGTATAAGACAATTATTTTTGTCATACTGAAAATGATTTTATAAAATAAAAAAAATCTTTGTTATAATAGAGGTGATTAAAGAATTTATAGTGAAATAAAGAAGGTGAGAATGTTTTTTAGATCCATGTTATGCATTTTTAAAATAGAATATTATGTCTCTGAATTTTGTAATATTTGTGGGTTTTTAAGCTTATAAGTTTATAATTAAGATTTTTCTAATTCTGAATGATTACTGATTTATACTCATAATTTTGTGTATATTCTCTTTAAAAGAGCCTTCAAAATTGTATAATGGTCATGTTTCATAAAGCCTGGACTATCAGCTGCATTGCCAGGCTAAAAGGGCACTGGGAATGTTGTACTTCTTGATTTGGATGTGAAATGTAAAGATTATCACTTGTGACTTAAGTGATGTGTGTGTTTTGTGTATTTTTGTGTATACATGTAATAATAAAAATTAAAGCATAGTAGACAGAAATGAAGAAAGAATATATAAACTGGATGATTCAGCTAAAAATACTTAAAATGTAAAAAATTTTTAAAAAGAAACAAGAAATAGGAAAGCAATGTGAGTAAAATCAAGAAACAAAGCAAAAGGGTTGGCCAAATCAGAGTTCCAGAAAGATATAGACAGAGGCAGGAAGTCAAGGTGAGGAACTAATCGTGAAAATAATACAGAAGTAGTGAAAATAAAGAATTATTAGATTTGGGAAGCTAAATCAAGCCCAAGCATGATTAAAAAAGAAAAAGAAAATTTAAATCTACTCTTAGAAACATCATGGCCAAAATTTAAAAAGAGCATTTAAAAGCAATTGGAAATAAACATTATTTTCAAAGGAATAATAACTAAATTAAAAGCTATAGACTCATCAGCATTACCGGAAATATTAAGACAGTAGATTCTGTAATGGCTTGATGAAAAATCTGGGGGATGGGGCCAGCACCGTGGCACAGCAGGTTAATGCCCTGGCCTGAAGCGTCGGCATCCCATATAGGCCCAGGTTTGAGACCCGGCTGCTCCACTTTCAAGCCAGCTCTCTGCTAAAGCCTGGGAAAGCAGTAGAAGATGGTCCAAGTCCTTAGGCCCCTGCACCCACATGGGATACCCAGAAGAAGCTCCTGGCTCCTGGCTTCAGATCAGCGCAGCTCCGGCCATTGCGGCCAACTAGGGAGTGAACCATCGGATGGAAGAGCTCTCTCTCCCTCACCCTCTCCCTCTCTCTCCCCCTCTCCTCTCTTTCTGTGTAACTCCGACTTTCAAATAATAAATAAACTCTTAAAAAAAGAGAAAATCTGAGATGACGGCATTGTGGCATACTGAGTAAAGCCACCACCTGTGACTACAGAATCCTGTGTTGTCACTACTTCCTGTCTTGGCTGCTCCTCTGATCCAGCTCCCTGCTGATGGCCTGGAAAAGCAGCGAAAAGACAGTACAAGTGTTTGTGCCCCTGCACCCATGTGGGACATCCAGAAGAAGCCCTTGGCTCCTGGCTTTGGCCTGGCATAGCCTTTTGGTCATTGCAGACATCTGGATGGTGAACCAGTGGATAGGAGAACTCTCTGTCATATCTCTCTGTCTCTCTCTCTCTAACTCCACTTTTCAAATAAGTCAATAAATCTTAATAAATAAGTACAAATATGAAACATAAAACTAATACTGGATAATAACAACAAGTGAACAGGAATATGCTGAAGACAGTTAAAGCGGTCTCCAGGAAAGCATCCAGATACTGATTCACTTGAAAATGCGTTAAGTTTAGGTTCCATGTTTTAATTTCTAGAATATCAATGAAGATAAGGCAAATACCAATAATCTATAAGGCAAAGAACAAGGTCAAAAAGGGGAGGAAAAGAAAAGCAAGATTTATCAGAATGAAAGAATAAAAGAAACCAGAGATAAATCATGAAGCACAAGAGTAGAAATAAATTCAAATACATCCATAATTACAATATATTTAAATAGATTTCATCTGAGAAAACAAAACAAAACAAAAACCTGCCATATGGATTGGATTTAAAAACTCAAGCTACATGCTACATATAAGAGATAGCCTAAAATTTAATGAACCAGAAAGATTGAGAGTGAAAGTCTGGAATAAGACAAATCACATAAATATTTGTGCCCCAAAAGCTAACGACACTCTTAATAACAAAGCTTAAAGCTAACAGCATGACGACATAAAGCAATGAACTACCTAATAAATGTTTTAATTAATAAAAAAGGTAAAATATTTCTAAAATTTAAAGCAGCTAATAAGATAGCCACAAAATAGATAAGACAAAAAAATTGAGACTATCACAGAAAAGAAATGGTACAATCACCAACCACCAGCAGTTAGGAACCATTCAGCAACGTACAATCAATCAAATAGGAAATATGTGGGACATTCAAATAGCACTGCTAACGAATTGATTATATATTTTTAAACAGATAACTGAAGAACATACATTCTATTCCTTTAAACATAATGATTATTCATATAATAAACCATAGACCAGCCTCAAAAAATTTCAAAGAATTGCTTCAATTCAGAACACATCCTCAAATTACTTGTTATTAAAATAGAAATCATTATTGATCAATCTTTCTTATTTGAAAAGATTTAAAATACATCTAAACTCGTGAGTTACTAAGAAATTATAATGGAAATAACCATATATCTAAAACTGACATAGGAGCTGACATTTGGCATAACAGTTAAGTCACTGCCTGAGATTCCTGCATCCCATTTCAGAGGGCCTTGGATCAAGTCCCAGCTCTTTGTTTTCCCATCCATCTTCCAGCTGAAGCACACCCTTGGAGGCAGCAATCAATGGCTCAAGTATATAGGTCCCTGCTTCCTAAATTGGAGACCTGGGTGGAGTTCCCATCTCCTGGCTGCAGTCCCTGCTATTGTCATTTGGTGCATGAACCAGCATATGGAAGATCTCCTTCAATTCGTTTCTCTGTCTCTCTGCCTTTTAAAATAAAATGAAATAAAATATATTTGTAAAAAAAACTATAAATAAGACAAAAGTGACATACAATGTGATACTGAATTTAAAATTTTTTAAAATACAAGTAAAAGAGAATTTAGAGGAAAATGTACATCATAAATGCTTATATTATAAACAAAGGATAGATGATAACTAATACACTTACTATACAACTTAAGAAATTCAATGAAAGTGCAGGGTAAACCTAGAGATAAGAAACAAGAGAAAATAATATCTGAAACAAACAAACTGGGCTGGTAATTGTGGTGCCGCCATTTTGGATGTCCATATCCCATACCTGAATGATTGGAATGGAGCCCAGCATCCACTTCTAATCGAATTTCCTTCTCATGTGCCTTGGGGACAGCCAGTGATGGTCCAGGTATTTGGGTTCCTGCCATCCATATGAGAGACCAAACTCCTGACTTCAGCTTAGCTCACCCCTGGCTGCTGCAGGCATTTAATGCATGAACTGGCAGATGGAATATCTCTCTCTCTTTCCCTCTCTGTCCCTGTCATTCTGTCTTTCAAAGAAAGGAAGAAGAAAGAAAGAACTAAAACTTAACAAAAAAAGAAAGAAATATACTGTAAAACTAAATGGAGTCAGCACTGTGGCACAGCGGGTTAAAGCCCTGGCCTGAAGCAGCAGCATCCCTTATGGGCACCAGTTCGAGTCCCGGCTGCTCCTCTTCTGATGCAGCTCTCTGCTATGGCCTAGGAAAGCAGTAGAAGATGGCCCAAGTCCCTGGGTCCCTGCATCCACATGGGAGACCCAGAAAAAGCACCAGGCTCCTGGCTTCAGAATGGCTCTGCTCCAGCCATTGCAGCCATCTGGGGAATGAACCAGTGGATGGAAGACCTCTCTCTCTGTCTCTACCTCTCTCTATAACTCTGTCTTTCAAATAAATAAAATAAATCTTTAAAAAAAAACCTAAATGAATGAAAATGACAAACAGAGCCAAAAGTGAGTTCCCTGACATGATGGTTGGATAGACAATCCATTTGAGATGGAGGAGAACAAAGACAGGGAACATAGAGAGAAGGTTGGTTTGTCTTGTCCTAGGATGGTAGAAAATATCCCTGAGAAGATATGCTGGAATAAGAAACCTCTCCAGACAAGATGACCTATAGTGAAGCTGTCATAATAAAACAGGTCAAGCACAAAAAACACTTTTTAATCAAAAATTCTTTGAATCTTCTCTGCTACTAATTTACAGTCAGTGGTCTCCATGACTGACCTCGGGACCCTCCTGGATCACAACAATCCAAACATCCTTGGGGGAGACTCAGAGTCCCTTCATGTCCACATATTGATATTTGCTACCCAACAAAATCTTAGATCTTAAGTTGAATATTCAGCATTCAAAGACTTTAGCAATACCATATCCAATATGAAAAGAAATTCTGGTGACCGTTATCTTCAATATCTATATGGAAACTACCAATTTCTCATTATTTCCACTTCAATAGATTGGTCCAAACCACTATCATTCCTTGCTAGAATTACTCCAGTAGGTTCTTACCTGATTTACTTGTTTCTATTTTTAAAAAAATATTTATGTATTTTACTTGAAAGGGGGTTAGAGAGAGAGAGATAAAGAGAGAGAGACTAACAGAGAGAGAGAGAGAGAGAGAGAGAGAGAGAGACATCTTGCACTAGCTGGTTCACTTCCCAAATGATTGCAACAACTGGGGCTGAACCAGGTCAGAACTAGGATCCTGGAACTCCATTTGAATCTCACAAATGGGTAGCAGGGGCCCAAGTGTTTTGAATCATCTTCTGCTGGTTTCCTAGGCACATTAAAATGGAGTAGGATGGGAAGTGGAGCAGCCAGGACTTGACCTGGTGCTTATATGGGATACCTACATAACAAGCAACAGTTTAACCCACTGTGCCAGCCCCTGGTTTCCCTGTTTCTATTCTCTTGCACCTCCATTATCTATTACAACAGAACAACCAGGGTGAAACTCATAAAAAGTAAGTTAGATCAGGTCATTCCTCTGTTCAAAAACCATAACTGCCCCCTACCCCCTTTTACTCAATAGACAAAGTCCTTGTAACTGGTTCCGCTCTAATCAACATCAGCTCAACACAGTGTCACAATGTGATGCAGGTTGGGTAGCTTTCTTCTAGAAGTGACTCTGAAATTCAGACTCTTTTCATGAGATTCTATTGCTTCTACAGGACATCTTGAAATGATTTCTGGATCTCTCATCAAAGGGGTGTGTGTGTGTGTGTGTGAGAGAGAGAGAGAGAGAGAGAGAGAGAGAGAGGTGAGGATCTGAGGATTTCACTGGAAAGTTTAGAGGATACTTTTCAAAGAGATGTACAGGCATTCTGCCTGCATTCTACCAGTAAGAATTCACTACATACCCCCCTCTCAGACTATAAAGAATGATCTAAATTTGTGTCCAGGTGGAAAATGAAAATGTTGTGGTAAACATAACATTGTCTCTGCCACAGCCAACAAAAGCTACACCATCTGTCTTTTCCTTTAGGCTTACCTGCTGGAGTCTCCCCTCGTTCATTCAAACTCCAGGAAAGCTCATTCCACGGAGCTTTTTCACTAGCTCTCTCCTCTGCCTGAATCTCTGTTGCCCAAGATAATTAAACAATGATATTTTTCACTTTCTTCGTTTTCCAAATGACATTTTCTTACATAACACTCAGACGACTAAATTATAGTTTTACCCCATAATTCTAATCATTTTTCCTTACTCTATTTTTCTTTTTCCAGAGTGTTTCTCATTTTCAAATATAATTTACTTATTTATGATGGTTATTTTTGTTGTCTCTTTCCTCACTACTAGGATACAAATTATTCAAAGTCATAACTCTTTGTTAGGGCATTGATATATCTTTTTTATTTAGAACATTTTTTGGTAAAAATAGGTACTCAGTAAATAGTTTGCAATAAATATTATAAAGATGGTTATGATATCATGGTTGTAGTGTTTGATTTTAAATTTAAAGGCTTTATATAATTTCTCAAAGGTATAAACATGTGAACTTGACTAACATCTAAAATTTTCTATATTTTTCATGTGGTAAATTACTTTATTTCTTAAATTTTATGATTTCTGGCTCTTCATATCTGATTGTAGTAGTGCTAAAATCAGCCTCCTGTTTTCTAATTTGTTTCCTAATAGAACCACTAAATCTATGAATATTTCTCTAAGTAAAGCTTTTTGTATGTACTGTGTAATTTATTTTATAATATTCCCAGCATTTTATTTCCTAAATAGCTTGTAACTTTCAATTCCTTTGACAAATTTACTTATCTAAGCATTTTTCCAAAATAGTTCATATAGTTATTATTAATGTATAATGTTATGAAATGTTAGTTTTCCTCCATTGTGATCAGATAATGTAATCTTCACCATTTCCACTTTGTAATCTGCTTTGTTACTTATCTATGACCTATCTTGTGTATTATGCTTTATATTTACTTTTTTTCCATCCTAATCAATATTTTCTAAATATCTGTTTTTCTTGGTGATTGTGTACATATGAAATGATGCAGATGACTCTACTAGTAATGAGTGGGGTATAAATTTCTCCAATTATGAAGAGCACAACAAAATAATATATATGCTTTTCTTCCTCCATGCAGTATTCCTGTTATACTGCTTTATTATCAGGAATATCATCTGAAAATTGAAAGCCAGTTCATTATTGTTATTATTATTCAGTATATTTTATATAGCCTTTGAATTTTGTTTCCCAAATATCTACAATTATTTAAAGTTCATTTTGCTTTTTCATTTCAACTTTAGCTGTCAACGTTATTATGAAAATAAATATCTATTAATACAAATATCAGTTTAACAGGGATAAAGATCCTAGATCACAAATTTTTTTCTAAAACTCTAGATATTTTTGTTCCACTACCCCTCTGTTTTGTTTTGTGTTTTATTTTGTAGTTGTTTGGTTGAGCTGGTTTTTATTTCTTTGAAGTTAATACTTATTTTATGACCAAATGCTAGTGGGCTATTTCTCTGATCTACAAATTCAAAAATGTCACTATAGTTTTTCTTGATGTCACTTTATTACCATTAATGCTTTCCTGTTCAAGGACACATCTGTAGCTATGTAGACTCCAATTTGCCATAGGCTCAGGAAATGTTTCCTTAATTTCTTTGACTGTTGCTTGCTGAGTTTTGTTTTGCTTTGTTTTGCTTTTTAGTAAAAGGCAAAAGATTTATACGATCTGCAGAGAGAAACCAGAGTATTTTTTTAGAGCAATGATCTATATTCAAGTTCTGTTCTCAGTTCTTCATTTATTTTTAATCTCCAACCTCCAGACCCTCCATGAGAATTTAAATTCCCTTCACCAGATTGATTTTAGACTACACATTTTATAGTTTATAGTCTAGGATTTAAGTATGTTATTGCATGCTTAACTGTCTTAGCTCTCAAAGCTAATTCTTTTTCTGTTTCTACTTCTTATCAGGTTCTCATTTATTCTCTATCTTCTTAACATTCTGTCTTTCTTTGTGAATTTTTTAAAAATTTAATTTGCTTATTTGAAAAACAGAATTACAGGGGTTGGGAGGAGGGGAGAGCCAGAGATAGATCGTCCATCCAGGTGCATCAGCAGGGAGTGGGGACTCAAACCAGCACCCATATGGGATGTCAGCATTGCAGGCGGCAGCTTAACCTGCTATGCCACAATACTGGCCCCACTTTCTGAATTCTTATAAGCGTAGAGCTGTCAAATAATGCTCCCACCATATGGCCAGGTTTGCAGTTACCTGAGGCCCATTACTCCTAGGAAGCAAGTCCTCTTAAAAACCTTAAATTACAGAAGTGAATGAGAGTCCAAGGGGAGAGTTTCTTCCTCTTCTAGTGGTTTTCTTGTTTTCTGTGGACGTTTTCCAGAATTTTCTATGTTGACTTCACTAAAAAGAAAATTTCAAGTTTGTCTGTTATAGGTCCCAACAGTTCATACTATCTCAATCATAAATCCCTAAATTGTTATAGCAAATTTATATCATTCTTACTTAGATGCCAACATTGACTGTGGGGTTCTCTACTATTTTTATTATTACGACTCAGTATATAAGAGGACAAGCCAAAGTTAGCATTCAGGTAATCATTTTTTCTAAAAATCTTTAAAATAGATTTTTTCAATTGCATGTCTTTAAAAAGCAGAGAATAAAATTAACTTCATAGGGATTGCAACTTGCTGAGATGTCTCTGTTTTGATTATCCTGTAACTCTGGCATCAAAAAGGTCAGTGTTGTCAGGAATTGGTTACTTTTAAGGTTACTTTTATCATCCTTTTTTGGCTCAGGTAACTATTCAAAAAATTTGGGAAATCAATCCAAATAAACTTATTCTCTCTAATCTGCCTTGATGCTAACAAGAATGAGACCAGTTGATGCCAGTGCATGGCATAGCCATCAAAGCTGCTGCCTGCGGTGCTGCATCCCATATGGGTGCCAGTTCGAGTCCTGGCTGCTCCATGTCCAATCCAGCTCCCAGCTAATGGCCTGGGAAAGCAGTGAAGATGGCATAAGTGCTTGGGCCCCTGTACCCAAGGGGGAGATCCAAAAGAAGCTCCTGGCTTCAGCCTGGTCTAGCCCCTGTCATTGTGGCCATTTGGGTTGTGAATCAACAGATAAAAGATTCTCTCTCTCTCTCTCTCTCTCTCTTTAACTCTGCCTTTCACATAAATAAATAATGATTAAAAAGAAAAAGAACGAGGCAACCAAATAATAAGTAAGAGTTGGCAGGCAAACTTCTTGGCTTCACATAAATATGGAAAGTCACCTCCGCAGTGTCAAGTACAAACCGTGGCTGTAGACTGTTCTCTCACAGGGCTCACATGACTTCCTGTTAGGAAATTTTTTCAGGGTCAACTTACCACTCGGTGCACAGCAGGATGGATGGCTTTTCACAAGCTGGTTACAGTCCTACCTTTCAGGCTAACCTTACTGACAGACATAGACCCTTCTTGCATACTGGAGATCATCTTAGATCTTTACAAGATTAATTAGCCACTTTTCCTTTCTAGTATTTCCCACATAACTTGTAGAAGCTGCTCCTATTTTAGAGATGTTTGACTTTCAACAGTTCTGTCCTTCAGTTTTAGGAGGTGACAGATACAAAATGACAACTGTAAATTCTTCAACATTACGTCATCCATTCATCCATGCATCTCTTCTATCTGGTCAGATTATTTTTAAGTGTTTAATAAATATAGAGAGCTCTGTGATCACAGAAACTCCCTATCATTATTGTTCACTCCATTCTTAAAATTTCTAACTCTTCAGTGTCCTTAGTGGATTTTAGGAGAAAATGTCTTTCCTAAATAAAGTCTAAACTTGAGTCTGCAAAAACAACTAAGCTGTTTGAATTTTTCTTCAGTTTATATCCAAAACGCATTTAGAGGTACATTTTTATACTTAAGAGAAAAAAAAATCAGCTTGCTTTTCAATAAAATGAATTTACTTACCACTGGGTAATTATAAGAAAATGTCAAAGACATATTGAAACCATATATACACTTTTTTTTTTCCCTAGAAATCTTTTCTATAGGGAATACAACCTTCATGCATTTTCTAAGACAACTTCAGGAACATAGTGATTCTTCCCACCATAACCACCTTTCCATACATATTTTTTAAAGGTTAATATTAGAACAATTTTCTTCATAATGTAATTAGAAAATGTTGGTTCTCATAAAAATAAATGGATTCACAATTAATATTTTTAATTCTAATTAAACATGATAGTATCTATGACATGAGGATGGTAGAAAAGATAGTTGTACAAAGTATCTGTATTTCACTACAGTTTCAAACTGTAAAAGTGGGTCAATACAGAGATTATTGGTTTTAATAAATTTGATACTCTTGTATAGGAAAATATAAATAGATTTACTGCTCAGTAGGCCTAAAGTACCAGCTACTATTTTAATTTTCCACTCCTATTTCATAGTATATCATGCCAGACTTAGAGTTAAGAAGTGCATTGATTTCATTTCTCAGAATTTTTTACAAAAAATAGTTTTATACCCAAGTTTTATAATCAAATTAGTCACCAAAATTCTGATCTTACAGTCTTAATATTTTAGCATGATTTTAAAGTTTTCTTTTTTTAAAGATTTATTTTATTTATTTGAAAGGCAGAGTTATAGAGAGACATAGAGACAGAGAAAGAGAGATCTTCCATAGGCTGGTTCACTCCCCAGATGGCCGCAATGGCCGAGGCTGCGCCGATCTGAAGCCAGGAGCCAGGAGCTTCTTTCAGGTCTCCCACACGGGTACAGGGGCCCAAGGGCTTGGGCCATCTGCTTTCCCAGGCCATAGGAGAGAGCTTAATCGGAAGTGGAGCAGCCAGGACTAGAAACGGCGCCGATATGGGATGCTGGTGCTTCAGGCCAGGGCTTTAACTCGCTGCGCCACAGCGCTGGCCCCTACAATTTTATTTTCATATTCTATGTTTTGTGCAAAACACAGAAGATACCCCGGACTGCTTCAATATACTAATGATGTGCTAATTAATGTTTAAAAGTCAGCACTCGGGAAGTGGGGTAGAGGCCCTGATATGTTTACCAACTTTCATGCTATACATATTTCCTGATCTATTTTTCACCTAGGGTTCTGGATGCAAATATTTAGGATACAAAAATCAATCCGGAGGCCAACACCTTCCGCTGGGAAGCAAAGTTGTGGGTAGGTGAGAGGCTTCAGTAAATTTTTCCTCTGCTCCTTCTGCAGGTACCTAGGTGCTGGCAGGAGCATCTTTGTAATACAAGCTCATTCAGGTTTGCGAAATTTAATAGTAACCTTCATAACGTTATTACCTTCCATTCAAAAGTTAAGATGTGTAAACTCTTTGTATGTGGTCATATCCACTTCTCAGTTCTCCAAACATCACTTTAAATGATGCTGTCATTAAGAAACCTTCTTAGACAAAAGTGTTCTTTCTCTTCTCTGAAGTCTCATAATTCCTTGTCTATGAACTTGTGTTATAGGGACTTTCAGTTGTGTACAAACTGTTCTTATTTTAGGATTCAGAGAAGTGCAGATAGATTGGCGAGACAGGGAAATTAAAATATATTTGCAAGAAGACAATAAAACCTTGGAAAGACTTTAAGATAAATAAGTACCTCCACACAAAATTGCTCAGTAACAATACTTCACCGTCAGAGGTTGTGGGTGATTTTGATAGTCTTCCTTCTCTATTCCTGAGGACGTATATTGAAACTCCCAGGAAAGAGGGAGCAAGCAAAAAAATAAATGACTACTGGATTAAAATTCTGAATATCGTTGGTGTACATTCCCATTCCTTAGTACATTATAAAGTTGACTTACACATCTCACACAGCGCCTTGCACTTTGCCTCATACATAAGTGAACAAGGTATATGTTCAATGAATGAACAGCTTTCTCTTCTATACACTTTTCTTTACTACCACACATACTCTCTCCCCCTCTCTCTCTCAAGCACACACACACATACACACACACATAAATCAGGATAACATCACAGGTAATACTAATTCTAACTTTTCCTAGTATAGGGACAGGCGTTGTGGTGCAGTGTCTTTTGGGACACCCACATGTCATATGAAGTCCTACCACCACTTCATACCTAGCTTCCTTGTAGTGCACATCCTGGGAGGTGGCAAGTGATGACTCAAACACTTGGATTCCTGCCACCCAAATAAGAGGCCCTGATGGAGTTTCCAGCCTCTGCCTTCAGCCTGGTGCAGTCTTGTGAACCAGGAGATGGCAGAGAGCTCTCTCATGCTCTCTCTCTCTCTTTTTTGCCTTATTAAATGTAAGCTTTTAGAATATAGAATTTGCAAACATAAGCTTACATAAAATTCTTTTAAAAAACCCAAAACACTTTTGAAATTATTTTCTTAAGTGTAAATCACAATATTTTTCTTAAACAGTAAAAGTCCATCATGTTAATTTTATATACAAATGAAGATTTGTTATTAATAACCAAAATTGTATTTTCAATTTATATGACTATTTCACTCCTAGAACAGAAGTGGAAAAGAAATTAAATCATCTGGGGCCAGTGCTGTGGCACAGCGGGTTATCGCCTTGGCCTGAAGCGCCAGCATCCCATATGGGCACCGGTTCTAGTCCCTGCTGCTCCACTTTCTATCCAGCTCTCTGCTATGGCCTGGGAAAGCAGTAGAAGATGGATCATGTCCTTGGGCCCCTGCACCCACGTGGGAGACCTGGAAAAAGCTCCTAGCTCCTGGCTTCGCATCTGCACAGCTCCGGCCATTGCAGTCAATTGGGGAGTGAACCAGCGTGGGAGACTTTCTCTCTCTGCCTCTCCTTCTCTCTCTGTGTAACTCTGCCTTTCAAATAAATAAATAAATCTTTTTTTTTTTTTTGACAGGCAGAGTGGATAGTGAGAGAGAGAAAGAGAGAGAGAGAGAAAGGTCTTCCTTTTTGCCGTTGGTTCACCCTCCAATGGCCGCTGTGGCCAGCGCATCTCGCTGATCCAAAGCCAGGAGCCAGGCGCCTCTCCTGGTC
The DNA here is from genome assembly GCF_033115175.1 of Lepus europaeus. Lineage (NCBI taxonomy): Eukaryota > Metazoa > Chordata > Mammalia > Lagomorpha > Leporidae > Lepus > Lepus europaeus. The sequence continues at coordinate 56,381,001 of NC_084829.1, forward strand.
TCCCATGCGGGTGCAGGGCCCAAGGACTTGGGCCATCCTCCACTGCACTCCCGGGCCATAGCAGAGAGCTGGCCTGGAAGAGGGGCAACCGGGATAGAATCCAGCGCCCCAACCGGGACTAGAACCCGGTGTGCCGGCGTCGCAAGGCGGAGGATTAGCCTGTTGAGCCATGGCGCCGGCCAATAAATCTTTTTTAAAAAAAGAAATTAAATCATCTGACAGCAAGTTTCATCTTAACTTATCTAAAACATGCCATACGCTTGAAATCCAATAATTCTGATTATGCTTTCTTTTGAAAAAGTGTTTTAAAGTGTTAAATCCATGCTTTTAAAATATGTACAAGTGGACAGAGAAAGGTCTTTTATTCTTTTGGTAGAAGTAATTGAATTTTCCTTTCAGAAAACTAAAAATAACTAAATACTTCGGCAGGATAAGTTTCTTTAAATATTCACTCCCCTTAATTCAAAAGTCACTTGGTGTCATTTCTCTCTAGAGGAAACAAACTTGTATAAATCAAGTCTATCTTGAAGGCCACCTAATGTTTTACAACTACATTTTCTGGAGGTAAACATGACCAAAAACATCACCCCGTGCAGCAGCATTATATGGACAAATTTTTTAAATCACAATGAAAACCTTACACTTGAACAAATTTGCATACCTTTCACATTTTTGCCAGCAACAGTAGCCATTTAATACGATGGGAAAGTGGATATATATTATACCATCATATGTCTTCTTACAATCATTCCCTAAGAAGTTCTTTAAAATAATATTATTCAAAGAGGGTGTTTTGATGGGGTTTGTGTCAAAGTGACAGAAAAATGCTAATCTCCTATCAGGCAGGGAATCAAATAACAGTGTTAATAGAGATTTTGATGATTTTGGAGGCAAATTTAATAATGATATAAATCAAATGTTAAAATAATCCTCTATGGAAACTTACTTCACTTGAGAGAAAAATAAAGTTTCACCAGTAACCATAGTGAGTTGATATTATTGCAGTTGTTTTTGTAAGTTGTTGCCATGACTTTTTTGACTTTTGGGCTAGATTTTACTCAAATACAACAGATGGCAATGATTACACTTCTGTAACTTTTTTTTTCCCCTTGAACAACTAAACAGAGTACAATAAAATAAACAGGCTTATACCCCAGAGAGTTTTGTCTTCTTTCACATTTTATTAAAACTAAAAGTGAACAAAGTTACTAAAACCAAATATAAAGTAAGGCCAGCATGTCTCAAAGTTTACCAAATTTTTAAAAATATTAATATATTCCATTTTCCTTCCCTGGTGGTTTAAATAGGACTAAAACAAAATGGAACAAAATATTGCGAGATAAAGTTGCAACACTGACAGCTCAAATCAGAAGCAAATGTTTATAGCCTCAGAGATTCTGTTCATCATACCTCTCTCTTGCTACAAAATTTGAGTCATCAGCTTAGATGGAATTAAAATCTGGAATCAAAAAACTTAGTGAATGGTTTTTATTTCAAACATTTCTAATTTATTTTTTGGCAGTATATGATAATTTTCCATCTTTTGCTTCCCATGACTTTCCCCCAAAAGAAGATTTGGATAATTTTCAAAATTTAACCTAAATAAATAAAGCTAAATTACAATTCCTACTCAGAGCCTAATTTAAATAAATTAATTTTATGAGGATTATTTAATAAAAATGACATATTAAAGGGAAATATGTTCTATTGCATAGAGCACTTAATGAGTTATCAGACTAGAGTTCCATATCAGATGTTTAAATTGATAATTTGTGTGACACAATCATCCCACTCCTGGGAATTTACCCAAGGGAAATAAAATCAGCATATGAAAGGGTTATTGGTACCCCCATGTTTATTGCAGTTCAATTCACAATAGCTAAGATATGGAATCAACTCAAATGTCTGTCAACTGAAGACTGGATAAAGAGATTATGTGATATGTACACCATGGAATACTACACAGCAGTAAAAATACAAAATCCTATTATTGCAACAAAATGGATGAAACTGGAAACCATCATCCTTAGTGAAATAAGCCAGTCCCAAACGGACAAATACCATATGTTCTCCCTGATCTGTGACAACTAATAGAACACCTAAAAGGAAATCTGAGTAAGTGAAATTGACACTTTAAGAAGCAAAGACTTTGAACAATCCTTGTTTTGACTGTTGAGGAACAGTTTTATTTTTCACACTGTTTGTTGAACTCTCTCCCTAGTATAGATTTAATCTTATGTGTCTAAATTAATTAAAAATAATCTTAGTAAAAAATAATAATGGGGATAGAAGAGGGAGCAGTAAGATTAGAAAGAATCACTATGTTCCTAAAGTTATATTTATGAAATGCATGAAGTTTGTATACCTTAAATAAAATGCTTCTGAGAAAAAAATTAAAAATAAATAAAGAAAATGATAATGTGTGTCCTTGGGTAAATCATTAAACTTGTGTTCTGTATGTTTCTCATTCTGGTAAACAAAGACAATAAATTCTGTAGACTTTTTAAATTGCACTCACTGCTGATATATTATAACTAGATAAGGAGCTTTAACACATCAAAATAATATCAGTGTTTAAACTATTAGTCATCGTGATTTCATTGACATAGATAAGAATCTTTCTTACACATTGTGTGGAATGGCTCCTAAAGTACCAAGCTGCCTTTTGAATGATCTCATCATGAGTTCACTCTTTGGTTAACAGCTTAAGAATTCCATGGAATACAGTGTTCTGACTGAGCAATACCAAAAGTATTTGTCTAAAAAATTTATATTTCTTAAGCAAATTCTGCAGAAATTCAGCAAAAGTGTCACTTAAATAAGACTAGTGCACCAACTCTTACAAAGAATTAAAAATACAATCTTCTTAGGGGCCAAAGCAGTGGTGTAACAGGTAAAGCAGCATCCCAGGGTGCCAGTTTGTGAGTTCCAGTCCCAGCTGCTCCACTTCCTATCTAGCTGTTTGCTAATGCACCTGGGAAAGCGATGCAAGATGGCCCAAATCCTTGGACCCCTGCACCCATGCGGGAGACTGGAAGAAGCTCTTGGCTCCTGGCTTTGGCTTGGCCCAGCCCTGGTTGTTGTGGTCATTTGGGGAGTGAACCAGTGGTAGAAGACCTCCCTCTCTGTCTCTCTCTCTCTTTCTCTGTAACTCTGACTTTCAGATAAATAACAGGAACAACAACAAAATACAATCTTCATAACAATTTTTAACACTACACATCAATTAATTACTCAGTATTTCATATCAGAGGCCATGAATCCTGAAACAAATAGACTCAAGTTGAGTATTACAACATGAGATTTTAAAGCAATACTTGGCAACAATGTTTGAAATTCACACCAAAAAGTGTGAAAGTGAGAAAATAATAAGTGTAAGTAATGCCCAGAAACAAACTGCTAAATCCTTTCCATATATCCTTTCAGGGTTTTTTGTTCCTTACAGTTCTAGAATTTTTTTCTGTTTACATGTGTTTCTTTTCCTGAAAATGTGTTTCAGTTAAAGTCCTAAAAAATTGAATTTTTAAGTATTACATTTAAATATATTAGGTTATACTCCCAAATAATTAAAATCACACATTCACGACCCACATATCACAAAGCCCACATATCACAAAGCCTACTTATCACAGTTCAAATGGATTTACATTTATGTGGCAGGCAAACATGAGTGTCACAGGCACTCAGAAACCTCCACCAAAAAGACCCTCCTAGGATTCCATTGAAGTTCTCTTGACTGGAGTTAGTCTCATCCTTTCTTCAACCTTTCGGTCAATGCTCCTTAGCTCTTCCCAGCCCTGATAAACCGAATGACTGACCTGGCAGTGGAGCACAAGGTCTGTTACTCCTTTGTATACACAGTGATAATGGGCTCCATGGAGAATCTCTTGAAAGCCAGATAGCTGTTGGAAAAGCAGGGTAGAATGGTTACTGGGTTTGGGCTTTGTCTCTGAAGCATGGCACCAGTAGCCACCTCAGGCCAACAATAACACACTGTCAAAAATGTGGCAACTTGCCTTGTCCCAATGTATCACTATGTAATACTTCAAGAGCATTGTGCAAAAGATGCATATCTTTATCCTCTGTGTGTGTGTGTGGTTATGAATATGTTTGACTGTAATCTTGGAATATTGTTTCCACATAATGTACAATACATTATTTTAGTTATTCTTGCTTATATTACATTTTTTTCTTTGAATGATCATGGCTTTCAGGGCAATTTTATTCATATAGATTATTAAAAATTGAATTAAGAAAAGGAAAATTGGAGAATTTGGGAGGAGAATGGAAATACTCATTCAAATATTTCTGCTGTAACATCCTAGGGTATGGAGATTTGGAATGGCTCCAAGGTAGTTTTCAAAAGGGATGCATGAGTAAATTTGAAAGAGATAGGAGATGAGAAAACCAGGTTGAGGTCAAGATCTTTCTACATCTCACTGGACATGAAATCTTGAAAATGATACTTAAACTCTCCTTTCTCAGTTTTTGTAAGACTTTAGGTGGATGGAATCAATTGTTCCTCCATTCCTGCAGAAGTACTTTAAAAAGGTACCTGAGAGTAGCATTACACTTGGAGATGGAGACAAGAATAGGCCAAGGAAAGAATGAAGAGAGAACAAGCTAGAAAGACTAAGAAAAAGAAGTTTATAAATGATCTCAGGGAAAAAGCAGCTGGGAGGGAGTGGGGAAGCGACATTGAAGCAGAGCAAGAAAGATTATCAGCTAGAAAAGAGGCGATCAGCTGTATCAGAGAGGCCAAGAAAGAAACCATAAACTTTTCTTTTGTCATATTAGAGAAGTAAAGAGAGATGGCATCTGGTTGCCATGCGTGTGACAATCATACATGATTCTTTTCAGAATCTGGACGGTGAAAGAAATAGGAGAGATGGCATTTTTTAGCCAACTAACACCTATAATTCTCTGAAGATCTGAAAAGAATCTGAAATCTTTTATTAGTTAATCAGTTGTTTCCTCCTTTATTCAAGGGCTTTCCAATGGAATTCACAGAGTCAGTCTCTACCTAAATGAATCTTCATTGTGAGCATTGTGTCAGTGACACCCAGAGCCCTAAGAATACAAAGGACAATATTAAACTCCTCAAAGTCACATGACTTATTCATCTATACAACTTCAGACATTCATATAACGCTGACTGTCTTTGAATGTTCAATTAATGCTTACAGCAAACAAAATCTGGATCCTTTGCATCACACTGAGTGATAAGAAAAGCTCAGGGAAGAATTTGGGCTTTACGATGAATGGTTCATTTGCTTCCTTTTTATTACAGGAAGATGGAAATAAACTTGCTCATGGAATGAGAAAAAAGAATCAACAAAGAGGGTCATGCACACAAAAAAGAGAGAGTACCAAAAGATTAACTATCACTAACGAGGTGGCAGGGGACGAGACCCAGGACACAGGTGGAAGGCCAATCTATCCACTCAAAGGGTGCAATACTGATAGGGACATCCCTAGACACATATAAATGTCTCTGTGGCTGTGAGTGGAAAAGGTGCAGAAGTGAGACAGGAAGGGATTTGAAGGAGTTTTAGTCCATGAAGTAAGAAGTCAGGTTATCCGTTGAGTGTGAGGAGACAGAAGGGCACAGTCTGACTTGAGCTGAGCTATGATGGTTTGGAGTAGCTGTTGGGGGCTGTTTGAGATAAGCATATGCAATACTTTTCACATTATGCAGCCTTAAACAAATGTAAACTCTTATTATTGTATACAAAAGTGTAGTCAGATGATGTAATGAGAAATCACGTTCATTAATTTAAATATATAAGGGCCTATAAATTCTACAACAAAGGAACAAATTATAAATTTGTAAAAAATAAACGTGAGCATATAAATCACAAAATGGAAAAAAAGGATGCAAAACAAATACTGGGCAAAGTTCTTTAACTTCTCAGGATTCAAATAATAAAAATTAACAATGTCATTTTTGCTGCTTAAATCTAGTTGTGGTCTATTAAAATCATCACACAGCTAACATATGTTCATCTAAAAAAAGAAAGATTAATAATAAAAGTGCCCTGAAGAAAACATAATGTAAATCACTTAAAATTCTAACAATCAGAGATATTCATTGTTTAAATTTTACAATATCTGCTTTCCAATGTTTACTATGCATATTCATGCATAAAGCTATGTACACATTTAGAAATTCACACAGAAATATCACATATAAGGCCGGCGCCGCGGCTCACTAGGCTAATCCTCCGCCTTGCGGCGCCGGCACACCGGGTTCTAGTCCCGGTCGGGGCACCGATCCTGTCCCAGTTGCCCCTCTTCCAGGCCAGCTCTCTGCTGTGGCCAGGGAGTGCAGTGGAGGATGGCCCAAGTACTTGGGCCCTGCACCCCATGGGAGACCAGGATAAGCACCTGGCTCCTGCCATCGGATCAGCGCGGTGCGCCAACTGCGGCGGCCATTGGAGGGTGAACCAACGGCAAAGGAAGACCTTTCTCTCTGTCTCTCTCTCACTGTCCACCCTGCCTGTCAAAAAAAAAAAAAAAGAAATATCACATATATATTGTTCTAAAACTTGCTTCCTTTACCTAATATACAAGAGGTCTTCAAAAAGAAGACATGGATTATGAGGATGTTGTACATGCATTTCAAAACTTTTTGCACCCAGATGTTTCATTTTCAATGAGCTTTTTGAAGTCCCCTGATACAATGAGTACCTCTTCATATTGATAAATAAACATCTACACAATTATCACAATAGGCTACATACCATTCAGGTATGAAGATAACAAAATCAACTCAAGCCTATCATTGTGTTTTAGTTGTTTATAATTGTTCCTATTGCAAAGACTATTTCATGGAAGAACTTTCTACATGACATCTTTGTATGTTTACATGATTAATTTCCTACAGGAAAATTGCTTTTTAAAAATTTTTTACTTGAAGGGTAGAGGACTGGAGAAGGGGCAGAAAAGAGAAACATTCTATCCACTGATTTACTTCACAAATGCCCACAACAATCAAAGATGCACCAGGCCCAAAGAACTAGTACAGGAACTAGATATTTAATCCACTGTCTCCCAGTGGGTGCCAGGGACCCAACTATTTGAGCCATCACCTGTGGTCTCAATAACTGAGGGTGCACATTAACTGAAAGCCTGATCAGAAGCAGAGCTGGATCTATGACCAAAAGACTCCAATAGATATGAGTCATGGGTGTCCCGAGCAATGTCTTAATTGCTGTGTCAAATGCTCACCCTGGAAAATTCTTTTTAAGACATATTTGAAAGTCAGAATTACAGAGAGAGAAATCTGCCTTCCACTAGTTCACTTCCAGATGGCTGTAATAGCCAGCACTGGGCCAGGAACTTCATCTGGGTCTCCCAAATGGGTAGCAGGGGCTCAAACACTTCAGCCATTTTCTGCTGCTTTTCCCAGGCTGTTAGAAAGGTACTTGAGGCCGGTGCCATGGCTCACTTGGCTAATCCCCCGCCTGTGGCACCGGCAACCTGGGTTCTAGTCCCAGTTGGGGTGCCGGTTCTGTCCTGGTTGCTCCTCTTCCAGCCAGATCTCTGCTGTGGCCAGAGAGTGCAGTGGAGGATGGCCCAAGTGCTTGGGTCCCTGCACCGCATGGGAGACCAGGAAGAAGCACCTGGCTCCTGGCTTCAGATGGGTGCAGCGCACCAGCCCTAGCAGCCATTTGGGGAGTGAACCAACGGAAAGGAAGATCTTTCTCTCTCTCTCTCTCTCTCTCTCTCGCTCTCGCTCTCGCTCTCGCTCTCGCTCTCACTGTCTAACTCTGCCTGTCAAAAAAAAAAAAAAAAGAAAAGAAAAAAAAACTTGATCAGAGGTGCAGTAGCCAGGACATGAACCAGAGCTCATGTGAAATGCCAGGGTGGCAGGCAGAGGCTTTACCTACCATGCCACAATGCAGGTCCCTAATATAAAATTTCTGAGTCAAAAACTGCTCACTATATCTTGTGAAGCAATTGTCCTCCTGAAAGATTGCACCAATCTTGGCCCACAAGAGCAGCATCTTAATGTATTCATTCCCCCATACTCTTGCCAACAGGTTCCTTCATGCTTTAATCTTTGACAAACAAGTGATTTTAAAAAATACTTTATTCAATTGTCAAAGTTTTTCTTTTCTTATTTTCTATTTCCTACCTTTGTAAACATATAGTATATATTTTTAATACTGATACTATTCAATACTAGTATCATATACTGCAGGTAAAATTTAAATCTGATGCAGTTATTGTGGAAACACATTTGACAGTATAATAAATGTAAACTGATAAGGTGACTTTAAAATATCCTTGTTTTAAGGGGTATCTGTTAAAACCTTATATTTCTGTGAATAAATGATATATGTTAGATAAAACTACATTGTTGGCACTGTTCCTAGCACATAGCAGACACCCAATAAATGTTTCATTGTATAAATGAATGACTATGTTTAATCTTATTGAATTGTGTTCATGAAACAATAAATACTCCATATAAACATAAGAAATAAAACATCACATCATCCTACTTTACAGTGGCTCATCACTTCTCTTAGGAAAAGTAAGAACCAAGAGTTCAAGAATATAATTTTTGTTGTTATTAATTTTAATTTCTCTGATTACTAATAAGGTTATATATGTTTTATGTGTTTCTTGGACATATATGTTTTATATTTGATAAAATACCTGTTTGCCTTTGCCAAGATTCCCACTCACTTGTCTTTTTCTCATTGATTTATAGCAGTGCTTTTTATATTTGAGATATCATTTTTGTTTATCAGTATGTATTAACAGTACCTCCCAGTTAGTAACATATTTCATGGAGTTCTTAATTTTAACAAAAAATATATAAACTATGACTAATTTTTTTAAAGATTTATTTATTTACTTGAAAGTCAGAGTTACACAGAGAGAGGAGAGGCAGAGAGAGTGAGAGAGAGAGAGAGAGAGAGAGAGAGAGGTCTCCATCCACTAGTTCACTCCCCAGATGGCTGCAATTGCTGGAGCTGCATTGATCCAAAGCCAGGAGCCAGGAGTTTCTTCTGGGTCCCCCACATGGATGCAGGGGCCCAAGGACCTGGGCCATCTTCTACTGCTTTCTCAGGCCACAGCAGAGAACTGGATCGAAAGTGGAGCAGCCGGGGTTTCAATCCATCGTCTATATGGGATGCCGGCACTGCAGGTGGAGGCTTTACCGGCAATGCCACAGCATGGGCCCCTGACTAATATGTTTTTGTCTTTTCTTGCAATTCTTTTCCTGTTGTCAGGACAAAAAGATCTTTCCCTAAACTTGAGTCTAAAAGTTTTAAGGTTGTTATATCACACTTAAGTATTTAAACAATCCAAACTTTGTTTATTTTGTGGGGAGGAATATAGTTTCATTTACTTTCTGTCAGTATATCAACTATCATATTTATTGAATATGATTTTACAATTTTTCAAAACAAATTAGCATATCTGTAAATATATAAATTTCATATATGCTTTAGGACTCTGCTTTTCTTTTGGCATTATCATTCAGGTCAAAGTATTTTAAAATTTTCATTAAGTTTTCTTCTTTAATACTTGAACTGCTTTTAAGGGATTTTAACTACCAAATGCATGCCTTTTGAATTTTAACTTTTTATTATTGATTTTAGATTAAATTGCATTATGATCAGAAAACATGAGGTGAATGACTCAATCCCTCCCACACTACATTTATCCGATTACTCACTGAATTTCATCTATTGTTTCTTTTTAAGATTTTTATTTATTTGCATTTTTATTTGGAAGGCAGAAAGATAGAGATCTTCCATTCGTTAATTCACTCCCCAGTTGCCCACAGCAGTCAGTGCTGGACCAGGCCAAAGACAGGAGCTTGGAACTCAGTTCTGGTCTCCCACAAAGGTAGCAGAGATCCAAGTATTTGAGCATTCCTCTGCTGCCTCCCAGGGTGTACACTAGAAGGAAATTGAATTAAAAGTGTAGTCTGGACTCAAACCATATGGGATGGGATATCCCAAACAACAAACTAACTACTATGCCAAATGTGCATCCCCAGAATTTCACCTAAATGTAAAAAGAATATTCTCTCAATGATCCTATCTTTGGAAGACTTAAACAGATGGATTGGTATGTGGTACTATTCTACCGTATACTAGGTTCCTGTGCCTAAACAAACTCCCTCAACTTCTTCAAATCTTTGTTCCAGTTAATTACTTTTCAATGATATTTACCCTGTTAATCCTGCTTAAAATTCCCCTCCAATTTATACCTTAATACATCGAATATTTGTACACAGATCTACTTTTTTAACAATTAATTTTTATTTATTTGAAAGTCGGAGTCATACAGGGAGGAGGGAAGAGAGAGAGAGAGAGAGAGAGAGAGAGAGAGTGTTTCCATCTGCTGATTCACTCTCCAAATGGCCAAAACAGCCAGGGCTAGGCCAGATGGAAGCCAGGAACTATAAGATTCATCTGGGTCTCCCAGATGGGTGCAGGGGCCCAAGGACTTGGACCATTGTTCACTGTTTTCCCAGGTGGGTTAGCAGGGAGCTGGATTGAAAGTGGAGCAGCTGGGATTTGAACAGGTGCCTATATGGATGTGGGAACCACGGGAGGTGGCTTTACCAGCTACACCACAGCTCAAGACCCTTCTTTTTCTTTTTTCTTTTAGCATTTTCTACTCTTTAAAATATTATATATCTTTTGCTTCTATATTTTGTCTCTCTTCCCTGAAATGATAAATACCATAAGAAGAGGAATCTCTTCCTGTTTTAGATCATTAACATTTCCCAGGGACCTGAAATGTACATGGCAGGTGCTCAATGAAAAATGAATGAATCTATTTCTTTCCTTTTTTTAAGATTTATTTATTTATTTGAAAGGCAGAGTTACAAAGAGAGAGATCTTCCATCTGCTGGTTCACTCTCCAAATGGCTGCAACAGCTGGAGCTGGGCCAATCTGAAGCCAGGAGCCAGGAGCTTCCTCCAGATCTCCCACATGGGTACAGGGGCCCAAGTACTTGTGACATCTTCCACTGCTTTCCCAGGCACACTAGTAGGGAGCTAGATCAGAAATGGAGCAGCGAGGACTGTAACCAGCACTCATACGGGACGCCGGAGCTACAGAAGGCAGCTTAACCCATTATGCCACAGTGCCAGCCACCAAATGATTCTGTTTTCTACTTCATAACTCTTTCCTTAGTGACATCTCATACATTGTTCAACACATTCACTAAGTTTTCAACTGTAAACATTTTTCTTTTGATTTCTAGGTGTTTAACTTGGTTCTTTTTTTTTTTAAATTCAATGGGATATTTTGTTATTTTTTCTATGATTTTTTTTTGCATCTTTCATCTTTACAAATATCCCATAAATAACAATTTTAGATTATCAGATGCAAGGTGATACAAATTGTTGTTCTGATTATTCTCAGCCATGTAAGGTTATTTCATTTTCTATCTGATGAATTTGAATGTAAGCTTCTCTTAAGCAGAGAAACTACAAAGTCACATTTCAAAGAGCTTGAGTTCTGTTTTGCAAGATACTAGTATAATGCCATTTCTTCTTGTCAGGAATTTCCTTAGGCCTAAGAAATCCATTACAGAAAACGTTCACTACTCTGTTTCTATGGCAGAATCTCCATTGGCAGATATATGAACAGAAGTTACAATTCATGGTTTTTCTCCCAGCTATACCCTGGGACTTAAAGTGTTTTAGTATTTCTGCCACATGTTTCTCAAGACACTGCCTTCCCTCCACTTTTATTTTTTAAGGTTTATTTATTTATTTGAAAGAGTTATGGAGAGACAGAGAGAGAGTTCTTCCATCTGCTGGTGCACTCCCTAAATAGCTGCAATGACCAGGGCTGGGCCAGGCTGAAGCCAGGAGCCTAGAGATTCATCTGGGTCCCCCACTTGAGTGCAGGGGCCCAAGCATTTAGTCCATTTCTGCTGCTTTCCCAGGATCATTAGAAGCGAGATGAATTAGAAGTGGAGCCACTGTGACTTGATCTGGTGCCCATATGGGATGCTGGTGTCACAGGCAGGGACTTACCCTGCTATACCAAAATGCTAAAACCTTTTTTCTATTTTCAAAATCATGAGTTTCTCAGGCGTGATTCCTCACAATGAAGACGGTGTCTGCATTTTAACCTACAGCGACTGGGATTTTCTTGAATCTGTGCCTTTGTCATATGGATTCATGATTAATAGCTCCAAGATGTTCCATGACTTTGAATTAAATTTGGGATGGTTTATCTAGCATTGCTACCATCAAGTATTTGAACATAGAGCTTTACAATTGCCAGTTTTATGAAAATGAATATTGCTCAACTCCCCATGACTCAGAGTTGTGAGAATTCTCTGTCCTGGATTTTAGTTTGCACTTGTTAATGTCTAGTGTTCTCTTGCTGGAACACTTGCTTCCAAGAGAGAGCCAAGAAGAGTCAAGTTGAGCATGCCCAGGTTATTCCTTCCCAAATTTCGGTGTCAAACAAATCACTTCACCTCCCCTCAAGAGAGTGAGGAATAGGAAAGAGAAAGCATGAATGGACAAGAGTAACTATAGTCCCTTAACAGGTCAAGAAACTTTTGGAGATAATGAAGGCATACCAATGTAGCCTATGAAAATGTGGTTGATGGTAGAGAGAAAGAGATAATTTGGGACATCTTGTCCTTCATATTTTTATCCAACTGAGCCCCAGAAGGAAATCATTTTGTCTAGAGAAGTGGGGTAAAAGAAAGTTAAAAATTAATAAAGTGCAATTTTTTTAATACTGAAGACATTTCTAAAATTAGCATCTGAATTATGGGAAAATACTTTTTTTTTCACCCTAGCTAGATTAATATAGACAGAAAATCGGTTTAATATTTGTGTGGACTAGAAGTGGTGTCTGTGTGGTGTTTAAGTGAGGCATGTGTTCCATATTGGAGAGGCTTTTTCAACTACAGGCTACTCTGTCCCCAATCCATTTTCCTGCTAAAGTGAACTATGGGAGGAAGCAGATGATGGCTCAAGTATGTGGATCTCTGTCACCCATGTGGGAGACCTGTAATGAATTCTGGGATCCTGTCTTCAGCATAATACAATCTTGACTGTTGGGGGCATTCAGGGAATAAACTAGCAGATAGAGATCTGCTATCTATCTATCTATCTATCTATTTGTGTATCTGTAATTCACATAAAAATGGAAATAAAAAAATCAAAATAAACATTTGTGTTTATAATAGTTTATGCAAGATGGTTAAATTCTAATGTACTGGACCACTATCACTTGCAAAACATGAGAACACTATGGATGGTAAAATCCTCTTGCTATTCTTGCGTGAACAGTTAGACTGCATTTGCTAACTTTTCTGGTTGTGCATGTCACATGGCTAACTGAAGTCTGGAATGCTAGTGGAAGGAATTCACATTGCATTTAGACCCGGCCTTCAGCACTTCCTTGTCCATCCTTGTTCTTCCAAGTGCTCTTTCCTCTCATGCTAGAAAAGTCCAGAGGACATTTTTTGATGCCATGTTTTGAACATGGCAGAAGATAAAATACAAGGAATCTAGGTTCTGAATAACTACTTGGAAAAGAAACTACTTTATTAAAAATGTACTGTGAGATGTTGATTAAATAAAGTACTTTTAATATTCAAGCCACTGAATTTTGCCAATTTATCCATTACACATGATAACATTTCTTTATATAACATACATTTTGGATAAGAATGAGATTCTTCCATAACAGAAAGCTAAAATGTGCTTCATTGTCTTGGAAATAATATGGGAAGCTATGGAAAAAACTGATGTTGCACTCAGTGAAGTTAGAGAACAAAGGAATATAATGACAAAATATTTGGTAAAAATGTCATCCACTATTTCTCAGAAATCAGATCATGTCCCTACCTGGACTTATAGGTATATGCAAAATGGTAGCAAAGTATCAGTAAGCTTTTGGCTTTCCCTTCTGCATTTAGAAAGACATAATAAGAAATAGATGTGCAGGGACTGGTACTGTGGCATAGTGGGTAAAGCTGCCGCCTGCAGTGCCAGCATCCCATATGGGCGCTGGTTCTAGTCCCAGTTGCTCCACTTCCCATCCAGCTGTCTTCTTTGGCCTGGGAAATCAGTAGAAAATGACCCAAGTGCTTGGACCTCTGCATCAACATGGGAGACCCAGAAGAATATCCTGGTTCCTGGCTTTGGATTGGCACAGCTCTGGCCATTGTGGACATCTGGGGAGTGAACCAGCGGATAAAAGAACCCTCCCTTCTTTTCTCTTTCTCTCTGCCTCTGTATCTCTGCATCTCTGTCTTTTAAATAATAAGTTAGTAATTCTAAAAAAAAAATAAATGTGCATAAGCAATCATCCACATATTGTTAGCAACCAATAAAAGGCAATAAAGGAAGTCCAGATATTGGATGCACCATTGTTGGAAAACTACTCATTTCTGGATGTCAAAGAGTAACGGACAAGATTGAGAGAGACTTTGAGAAATAAATTTTAAGTAATTAGAATTTAATTCTAGATGCCTTCCCTTTCAAACAGTGTTTCAGACCATCTCAAGCAAACATCCTTAAGTTGAAAAGTAGAAGGTTAAGGAAACTGAAGCATTAATTAGGAAAACATCTTTGGCAACTGGAAATGGTTGAAAGTAAAGAGTTCAGAAGATTACTAAATCTCTATTTGTTAGAGAGAGAGAGAGGGAGAGAGAGGTGAAAGAGAGAGAGAGAAAGAGATGGAGAGAATGCTTCCATCTGATGATTCACTTCCTAAGTACTTGCAGTGGCCAGGGAGTCAGGAATGCAATCCAGGTCTCCCACATGGTGGCAGGGACTCAGTTACTTGAGCTCAATCTCCACCTCCCAGATTCTGCATTAGCAGAAATTTGGAGTCAGAAGCTGGATTCGGGTATCTAACCCAGGTACTCTGGTATGAGACACAAGCATTTTAACAACTATGTTAAAGTCCTATTCTAGTCTACTTACTATTTGAGAGAAATGTGTCACCTAAACAAGCAAGGATTGAGAGGAGGAAAAAAAAATAAAGAAAGAAAACTAACACGTGAGACTTTGAAGGTTATAAGGCCATCTTGAGCCACTTCAGATATGGCCAAAGAGCAAGATAGACAAGCAAAGTTCTCCAAGAAATCAGAAAGAAGAGGCCCAAAAATCTTTGATAAAAGCTTCTTAGAATGCAGAATCAGAGCCCAACAAAGAATTCTCCTCATCACCACCTGAAGCAGCCAGTTCTTACAGTGCTCACTGCTTGGGATTCCAGCATTGCTATGGACAGTGCCTACTAAGGGTATTCCTTCCACCCCTTTTCCCAAGTTTACCATGTCCCCTAATGGGCTTTTAAATATCACATATGAGAGTCATACAGAGGGAGAGACAACTTGTTGTTTTAGGTTGCAGATTAAAAGATAACGAGGAGGCATACTTAGGCTTGATGGAAAAGACCACAGAGCCCTGAGGTGCTGGCCATTGAGCTGGATGTTGTAACTGGCCAGAATTTCAAATTATCTCCCCTGAGAATGGGGTTAGTGTGCTATCTATATGCAGAGGTGAAAGCCACCTGGTTTTTCAATGATGAAAGACACTGTTCATCTCATCTGTAAGCATGTGTTCTTCTCTATCTCCCAGTCTCTCTTCAGAAATGGATTTTCTGTAGAGTTAAAAAAAATCTCCTGGGAGGAAAGGCAGCTCCAGACACATGTGGATGGAATTGGTGTATGCTTTTTTCAAGCTTGACCCCAAAACTGCTTTTGCTTTCCCTGTATGGCTGGAACCAAAGGATTCTGAGATTATGTACTTCTACTGATGGAAGGAGGGAGAATTCCTTAGTGACTAAGGAGAGACACTCAACCGGTTACAGACTGCAACAAGAAATAAATCACTAAGATCTGTTACAGCAGCTAATGGTATTTTCTTTGCATAATACAAAGCAGATTGTTGAGTTTCTCCCACACCAAGTCATACCTTAGAACTGATCCAGTGAAGCACAATCTACCGCAGAGACTATACCTTTTAAATAATACTTTGGAGGGGTGGAAAAGTAAATGCAAAAAAATAGTAATGGACTTAGAACACTCTTAAAGATCAGAGACCTGTTTAAAGTAAATGATTCATCAGCCCTAGAGAAGCAAGGTAGGGGATATAGCAGGCAGCCAGGTACGATATGAGAGTAGATGTTCCATACTGAAGATGGAATATGAGCTCATGTCTTCATAAATGGACTTTAGAAAAGTTAGATCATGCTTTGAGAGGGAAAGGCAGGTCCATGAATGATATATTGATATTTGGTTGGGCCAGGTTCAAGATATGTGGGCGACCACCTCAAGATCCAGGACCAGTGAGCTGGGGCAGACGCTAGGGATGCAAGGCATGTAAGGTAGAGGCTGCACAATTCTGGAAACTGAAGGATTTACAGGGATGCATTAGAGGTGCCCTGGGGTGAATTTGAACCATAATTTGACCACACTATGTTGGGAGTAGAACTTTTCAGAGACATGAAAATAAAGAAGAGTTGTAGAAATTTTGGAAGTCTTCTCTCTTGAGGATGGTTTGTGGTTAAAAGCTACAAATTAATCAGTTTGGATTCATGACAGCTTACACAACCTACAATAAGTCTTTTACTGTGTAGTATGCCAAATATACAGAATAATACAGCAAGAGTTGAAATTTGCACACTATAACTCAGATGTACCAAAAATATATTTTTGAAATCCAAAGATGATGTCATCCTGTCTCAAGTTTCCACATCTACTTGGTGGATTAAAAAAAAGTCTTTCAAACACTTTCAAGGGTGCTTGGTCCTTTTAAGTTCAACATATTTTTGGGGTATTAACGACTCAGATATTGCATTATATGAATTCACTGAATTTTTAACGCTTGCCTTTCTCATTCTGCTTTCCTCCTTCCCAAGCTCTAGCCCATCAGGTTCCACCTGGTTCATTTGATCTTGGCACTAGCATCAACTGCTGAAGTCCACTGCCTTTCTATAGCATAAAGATACCTTCATAGACCCCTCACACAAGCTGCTCTTTTAAGAACTTCTATATGACATCTGCCCATAGAACTTCTGGATTCCCTAGATACCATGCTCACTCTGGAGGATAAATAAATAGTCCCCCTTCCTCCAGATATCTTAATCAACCATTCTCTTTGACCTCTAGATCTTCTTGACTTTGTTCATGATACCTGTCTCAGGAACTTTGCAAATGCCACTCCCTCTGTTTAAAATGCCCTCACTCCCACATCCTCTCTTCATTCGGGTTTCTGCCCATCAGAGAATCACCATCTGGCCACACTTTTTATCTGAAAATTTCAAACAATATTACAAATGTTTATGGGCTACTATGTGACATTTCAATACATGTATACAGTGTATACTGATCAAAACAGGGTAATCAAAATTTCTCCTTCTTTGACATTGTTTTATGACACAAGGCTTGGAGTTTCTTTATTCAAAAATATCTATTATGCTATTGTGAACTCCTACTCTCCTGTGTAACACTAGGAAGTTATTCCTTCAATCTAACTCTGATTGAAACCATTATCCAGACTTCCTTTTTCATTCCCTATCCCTCCCAACCTCAAACAATTTACAATTCTGTATTCAGATTGTTTTTTTTTTTCCTTTTGCTTCCACATATGAGAGAGAATGAGTGGTCTTTGTCTTTCTGTCTCTGACTTATTCCAATTAACATTATGTCCTACAGTTCCATGCATTTTGCTACAAAATACATGATTTCATTATTTTTATGGGTAGGTATTTCATCATGTATACATGCCTCATTTTCTTTATCTATTCATCTAATAATTGATACCTTGATAGATTCCTTATATTGGTTATTGGAAACAGTGCTGCAGTTAACATGGTGAAATAGTATGTCTTTGATACAATGATTTAATGTCTTTTGGATATGTATCCAGTGGTAGAATTTCTGGATCTTATGGAAGTTCCATTTTCAGGTTTTTAAGAAATCTCAGTACTGCTTTTCTTACTAGCTGTACTAATTTACATTCCCAACATCAGTGTATAAGTGCTCCCCTTTCTCTGCATCCTCACCAGCATTTGTTACACTCTGTCATTTTGATAATAGCTATTCTGACAGGGGTGGGGTGATATAACATTGTGGTTTTGATTTACATTTCCCTGGTGGCTAGTGATTCGGAGTATTTTTTCATACGCTTGTTGGCCATTTATGTTTCTTATTTTGAGAATTGTCTACTCAGGTCCTTTGCCCATTTCTTAAGAGGACTGGTTGTTTTCTGCTGTTGATGGGTTTTTTGAGTTGCTAATATACTCTGGATTTTAATCTGTTGTCAGATAAGTAGCTTACAAATATTTTCTCCCGTTCTGTCAAATGTCTTCCATGCTATTGCTTGTGTTTTTTTTTTTGTTGTTGTTGTTGTACAGGAGCTTCTGGGTTTGACATAATGCCATTTGGCTCATTTTGCTTTTATTTCATGTTATTTTAGGGTCTTATAAAAAACTCATTGCTGGCACATGGAAATTTATCTTGGAATGTTTCCCCTATGTTTTCTTCTAGTAACTCTATGGATTTGGGTCCTATATTTAAGCCTTTGATCCATTCTGAGTAGCTTTGCATAGATGGTGAGGTAGCAATCTCTTTTCATTTTCTCTACATATATATCTAGCTTTGCCATTGCCACTTATTAAAAAACTATTCTTTCCCCAATGTATATGCTTAACATCTTTGTTGAAAATAAGTTGGCTGTATATACATGGATTAATTTGTGGGGTCTCTGTTCTGTTCCATTGATCTAAACCAGCACCAAGCTATAATTTAGTAACTACAGCTTTATTGCATGATTTGAAAACAGATATTGTTATACCATCAGCTTCTCTTTATTTTTTATTTTGCTCAGCATCACATTAGCTATTCTAAAAGTTTTTTTGTTGTTGTTCCACATGAGTTTTAAGATTGTTTTATCTATCTCTGTGAAGGATATCATTTGGTATTTTAATAGGGAGTACATTGAATCTGTGGATTGCTTTAGTGTGGACATTTTAACAATATTAATTCTTCCAAACTATGATAATTTCCTCTTTAAAAATAATTTTTAAAAGATTTCTTTATGGGGCTGGCACTGTGGCATAGTATGCTAAGCTTCCACCTGCAGCATTGGCATCCCATATGAGTGATGGTTTGTATCCTGGCTGCACCTCTTCTGATCCAGCTCTCTGCTTATGGTCTAGGAAAGCAGTGGAAGATGTCCCAAGTGCTTGTGCCCCTGCATCCACATGAGAGACCCAGAAAAAGCTCCTGGCTGTTGGCATCCAATGGGTTCAGCTCTGGCCATTGTGGCCATTTGGGAAATGAACCACCAGATGGAAGACCTGTCTCTCTGTCTTTGCCTTTATCTGTCTGTAACTTTGTCTCTCAAATATTTACTTGAAAGGCAGAATTACAGAGAGAGAGAGAGAGAGAGAGAGAGAGAGGAAGAGAGAGAAATCTTCCATCTGCTGGTTCACTCCCCAAATGGCTGCAATAGCAAGAGCTGGGTGAATCTGATGCCTGGAGCCAGGAGCTTCTTCCAGGTCTCCTAGGTGGGTGCAGGGTCCCAAGTACTTGAGCAATCCTCTGCCACTTCCCTAAGTTCATTAGCAGGGAGCTGGATCAGAAGCCAGAACATGAATCAGAGCACCTGTAGGACGCCAGAAGCACAGGAAGTGTCTTTACCCACTACATCACAGCACTGGCCCCTAGTGATGTATTTTAACCATGTTTTATGATTATTGTAGAGACTTCTCACTTGTTTGATTAAATTTATTCCTAAATATTTACTTTTTTGTGGCTATTGTGAATGGCATTTCTTTCATAACTGTCCTTTTAGTAAGATTATTATTTGGTGTATAAAAATGTTACTATTTTTTGTGTGGTGATTTGGTGATATTTTACTGATAACTCTCATTAACATCTCCTGCCAGTCTTTTGTTTTTTTGAAAAACAAAATTTAAATTACTTCCTGGATTATATATTTTTAAAAGATTTAGTTATTTATTAGAAAGGCATAGTTACAAAGAGCCAGGAGCCCCTTGGGGTCTCCCGCATGAATGAAGGGGCTCAAGGACCTGGGCCATCTTCTGCTGCTTTTCCAGGCCATAGCAGAGAGATGAATCAGAAGTAGAGTAGCCAGGATTTGAACTGGAGCCCAAATGGGATGCCAGCACTGCAGGTGGCAGCTTCACCAGATATGCCACAGTACTGGCCCCTGAATTAAATATTTTTTAGAACTACTTATATAAAGGCAAGAAAGAAGCATATTGTACCAAATATCATGAACTCTATATTTAATTAAATCATAGTGGAGACTATAGAGAATCTGAGATCACATATTTAACAGAAGAGAAACATGTTTTTATAATTAATGACAAATTACTGCTGAAAATATTAGCAGTGATATTGACTCACAGTCCATAGAAAAGAAAGACTATACTAAAATATCATATTAACATACATAATAGTGACATAACACCTTATTCTACTGCAAATGTGGCTCCCCAGAGAGGAAGATACACCAAAGTTTGCATAGATTTATAAAAATTTCTGCAGTTTCACATTGCCTTAACACTTCTTATTTTACATTTTGGTTAGTGTTTTTCCTTTTCTGGTTTACCTAACTTGTAAACACGCTGACCTTTTCTAATAATACTTAATAACAGCTGTACATTTAATTATAATATCAATCATGGTTTTGAATTCAGTCAATATAGCCAAAAACTTAAAAATAGAACGTTGTTTCTTAGAAATATGGGCTTATTCTCAAGAAACTTGTAGGCAAATAATATATGCCAATGATCTTTAAAAACTACAGGGATTATTTTATTCTCATAATATCTTTATAACAAATAACCAGTAATCTAGTTAGAGACTATTAGACTGACCAATAGGGCATTTAATGGGCTTAGCAATGTGACAGGTACTTTGACAAAATGCACCTGGTGGTTAAGCATGCTTCCCACCAGCCCCACAGGCCTTTTCTCTTCCAGACAGATAAACCTGGAACTTAGGGACCAAAATGCTTCAGAAAATTTGTAAGATAATGGATTGAAAGACAAGTTTATTTTGTTGTAAAAATTTTTATTTCCATGCATATCGTGCATTATTTCATCACATGCATTTTCGTGAACTTTCTGAGGATCCCTGGTGGTTTTTTTTGGTTTTTTGTTTTTTGTTTGTTTGTTTGTTTTGACAGGCAGAGTGGACAGTGAGAGAGAAAGACAGAGAGAAAGCTCTTCCTTTACCATTGGTTCATCGCACCGTGCTGATCCGAAGCCAGGAGCCAGGTGCTTCTCCTGGTCTCCCATGCGGGTGCAGGGCCCAAGGACTTGGGCCATCCTCCACTGCACTCCCGGGCCACAGCAGAGAGCTTGACTGGAAGAGGGGCAATCAGGACAGAATCCGGTGCCCCGACCGGGACTAGAACCTGGTGTGCCCGCGCCGCAGGCAGAGGATTAGCCTATTGAGCCACGACGCCGGCCAGTGTTTTGTCCGACCATTATTTACTAAATGATTGATGCACCCTCTCACTTATTTTTCCTCCTTCTGAACTTAGTGCATACTAATTGTAATAGATACAAACGACAGAAAAGTATTGGGAAAAAAGCAAACAATCACCCGCCAAAGTATCACTATTCAAAGGTATTCACATTTTGGTGCACATTATTTCTGAATGTCCTCTATAGGTACAAATAATCACAAATATAAAAATTCAACAGGGGCCACTGCTGTGGCGCAGTGGGTTAACACCCTGCTCTGAAGTGCCAGCATCCCATATGGGTGCTGGTTCAAGACCTGGCTGCTCCATTTCAAATCCAGCTCTCTGCTATGGCCTAGGATAGCAGAAGATAGCCCAAATGCTTGGGCCCCTGCACCCACGTGGGAGACCAGGAAGAAGCTCCTGGCTACTGGCTTCGGATTAGCACAGCTCCAGCCGTTGCAGCCATCTGAGGAGTGAACCAGCAGATGGAAGACCTCTCTCTCTCTCTCTTTTCCTCTCCTCTCTCTCTCTAACTCTGACTTTCAAATAAAATAAATATATTTTTTTAATTCAACAAAGTACTTTATCCTAAATACACTTTTCATCCCATTTTTATTCAATACGTTATGTGTATATTTTCAGGTCATTTCTAATGTTTACTTTTTATGTAAACTACCAAGAGTGAAGAATTCAAATCCTCTACAATACTTAGACTGCAACCCTATTGTTACATTTCTTTTCAACAATTTTCATGAGAGTTACTATTTTTCTATTGGATAAAATATAGGAGCACTTTATCAAATGGAGCAATTAGCACTTTAAATTGAATTTCACTGAATTATAGAATGATTTAGGAAGCCTTGATATAATTCAGGTAAACTATTCAAGCACAAAATGTATGTTCCAATTCATTAAGTTATGCTTCAGATACCTCAATAAAGTTCAACTGTTTAATTCATATGACACATTTGGTTAAATTATCTCAGATGTTTGCTAACATCATTGTGAGCTGTTTTTGCATTTATTTGGTCTTAAATTTTTTTTCCTAACATTTATTGAGTACTTACTCTATACCAAGTATAATGCCAAGATCCTTCACATATTTATTTCATTTGCACCTCACAGCAAATCTATGAAGTATTATTCTTTTTTCTTTCAATTTTCTTTATTAAAAATTTCATCTAGTGCCAGCATGGTGGTGTAGCAGGTTAAGCCACTGCCTGCAACTCCATCATCCCATATGGGTACCAGTTAGTGTCTCAGTTGCTCCTCTTCTGATCCAGCTCCCTGCTAATGGCTTGGGAGAAGTAGCTGAGATGATGCAAGTGTTTGAGTCCCTGCCATGCACATAAGAGACTTGGATGAAGCTCCAGGCTCCTGTCTTTAGTCGGCACAGCCTTGGCTGTTGCAGCCATCTGGGGAGTGAACAGGGGGATAGAAGTCCTGTCTCTGGCTCTCCCTCACTCTCTGTAGCTCTGATTTTCAAATAAATAAAAATTTCAATTAACATATAATAGTTGTACACCATTATGGAGCATAGAACAATATTTCAATAGATAAATAAAAATTGAAACTGATCAAACCAGGTATTCAGAATCCCCACCTTTCCACCTTTTGTTCATTTTTGAAGCCTACTATCTTCTTTTTCCCAGTTGTTTATGTAGTACATATTACAGTGTCATGATCTATAGCTGCCCTGACTATGCTGTATAAATTAGAATCTGTTATTTCTATCTAATTTTAGTACCACTTATACAAGCTGTTTATATTCTTCCTACCCAAACTCTGGTAATCATTCTAAGTTCAGGTTTACTATTTTTATTAATATCCACTTCCAAAAGACAAAAAGAGGTATTTATCATTCCATGTCTGCCATATTTCATTTAACATAATGATCTCTAGTTCTTTCCATTTTGCTGCAAATGGGAGGATTTCATTATTATTTATGAATAAATAATATTCTATTTTAAATGTGTATGTGTGTCACATTTTCTTTACTCATGTACCCACCAAGGGAAATATAGATTGATTCGGTATCTTGACGATTGTAAATCATGCCGCAATGAACCTGGTGGTGGGGATGCAGGTATCAAATGCTGATTTCAGAACGGGAATATCTTGGAGTCAGATAGGACATCTATTTTCAATTTGTTGAGGCACCTCCATTCTATTCTCCATAATAGCGGTACTAATTTTAATTCCCACTAATGGTGAATAATGGTTGCCTTTTTTCTACATCCTTACCAGCATTTTTTCATTTTTGTGTTGTTGATAATAGCCATTCTCATGTGAGAAAATATCTCATTGTGGTTTTGTTTTGCATTTCTGCCTTGGCTAGTTATACTGATAATCTTTCATAAATTTGTTGACTATAAGTAATATTACTTTGGAGAAATATTTATTCAGATCCTCTGTGCCTCTCTTAACTGGATGGTTTGTTTTCTTGCTGTTGAGTTTTTTTACTTCCTTATGTATTCTGGATGCTAATTCCTTTCAGATGAACACTTTGAAAATGTTTTCTCCCATTCTGTTGATCATCTTTTCTCTCTGTTGATTATCTCCTTAATTTCTTGGTTTAATAAAATCCCGTTTGTCTTCCGTGTTCTAGTGCTGAATATTAGGTGAATTATTAAAGTGGTGGCTATGGTTGGGTCTCTGAATTTACTCCCAGGTAACATAGCAGGTAAGTATTATTATTTAGAGCTACCCTATCTGTGCTTAAATGATTGTTTACCTTCTCACTCATCACTGATTATGAGCCAAGGCATAAGACATCGTTACTCTTAGAACACTAGCTAGGGTAGTCAGTTTTTCCAAATATCTAGTCCAACTTCTAAGATTCTACATTAATTTTAGTTTAGTTCAAGTTCTTCCTTTACCTCTATGGATGATCAAGAGGTACTCTTTCAATAAATGGAATTTGACCATGGTTTTCCCTCTAAATGCAAAAATGCTCGTCCAGTCTTTTGCAGACACTCATTTAAAGGCTGATGAAATGGAAGATGTTCCATTTTTATAGAAGATTAGAAAATTAATAATAACTTTAAGATTTTCTTTCTTTGGTTAGTAAAAGGTACTATACTCTTCAAATGCTTGTTGAAGTGCCACGTATTTTGAAGTTATAACTTCCTAGAGTCACCTTATACAACTCAATGGTTTGTTCAGTATAAATGCCACCAACTCCAGCCTTAAAATTTGTAAAAGAAGCACTCATAGCAAATTGCATAGAATTATTATTTTAAAAATTATTGGAGAGCTGAAAATAAATATTTAAAAATAAACATATACATACTTAAATAAAAATTAAAAACACCAATTAAAAACAAAAATGTGTTTTAACTTTAAAATGTACATTATAGGGTAAGCATTAAGTTATTGTGTTAGCAGTCTTCAAAAAAAATCCACATTTTTCTTTTGGCTAAATTATCCTTTGGTTTTCCAAAGATTTGGATCTCTTTCTCTCTTCATGCATTCCTGTAAGGATCCTGTGGAGACCCATAAAAAACATTTTCTTGTATCCCAGATGGCCTTTTTCTTTTGTTTTTCATTTTGTTTGGAGGCAGTACTACTTAACAGCTGATGGTTAGCAGTTTCTACACAGAGTGAGCTGCTTTGGGGGTTTAGCAAGGAAAACAAATCTCCAAGGAACCATGCTTAAAGGAAAACACAATTGCTACCTGCACATACTATAGAAGCCAACTCCCTATTAGTGAAAGTCTAAAGAATGCTTATTAATGGACATCCAAGAAATGTTCAATTTTAGCTACTTTATATACAAACACTTTAATATATGACATTAATTAAGTTTGACAATATTTTTGCATGGGGAAAGATTAAAAATAAATTTTAAGTTGTAACTTCAAAAGGGTCATATTTTAATAAAATCAATAAAACCAAATAGCATCAAAGCCCGAACCCAAACATGGACAAACACAGGTCATCATACAGAACAGGTCTGGTTGGCAGGGTTCCTGTCCCAGGAACCAAAACATGACCAGGCTCATTAACCTGTTTTCTTTAATCACTTACCCACTTGTCATCTATAGATGTCAATATAATTAACCTGTTTATTATAGACTGAATTGCATCCCCCCCCCCAAAAAAAAAAATTCAAGTGTTGAAGTCCTATGTTCCAGTATCTCAGAATGTGAATGGATTTGGAGTTTGGGCAGTGAAAGTGGTAATTAATGTAAAATGAAGTCACATGTGTGGGCTGTAATTCGCTTTTATCAGTGTTCTTAAAAGAAGAGAATAGGATACAGATTTCAGACATGCCCATAAGGCAGACTATGTGAAGGTATTGGGAAAAGATAGGTATCTACACTTCATGAAGAGAGACCACAGAGGCCACCCAAACTAATGGTACCTTGAATTTAGACTTCAGAAATAAATTCCTGTTGTTTTAAGACACCTAGTCTGTGATATATTGTTTTGGCAGCCATGGCAAAGCAATATAGTATGGATATATTTGATTAACTGATTTCTTATTTTAGGCCACATTACATGATCAATCTCATTAACCTACAGCTACAGTTGGCAATATAGTTAATCTGGCCTTGAACTCATAGTACATTTACAGCTTCAGGGATTACCTGGATAAGGGGAATCATAAAAATATTTGTCAAGATCAAGAGCTGAGCTCCTCTCTTTACCAGTTAAGAATTTCGCATAGCTCTAGTTAGAAAACTACAGAAAAAGCAAGAAAAAAGGAAAACAATCCATCCTATTTCCAATGAGCATACTATCAAAAGGAATACAGGCAAGATTTTTAATTCAATCTGTGTTTTCTGTTTCTTACAGATTAATCTGTTTCTTATAGATCATTATAAATTAACCATTCTTTAGTTTTGATCTATGTATAAGTATCCTGGGTATGAGGGTCTCTTGTTTTACAGTGCCCTCTGGCAGCCCCTGAGTGTACTACAATCCCATCGTAACAGTTAAGACAATTGCTCTGAGGATACTTTTGTGTTTGTAATGGAAACATCAACTCTTAAATGCCAAGGAAACAATTTTCAGACTCATAGGGAATTGTAAAAGCAGTTTATACTGTAAAATCAAATCCATTTCAGTTACTACTATATGGTTGCTTAGTATAACTTATTACCAAGATGATGTAAAGAAAATACTTACTGCTTTGGTAAGTCATTGTGAAAAGTGGTTCAGTGAATCATGAGAGACCCCTATTGACCCTTTCAGGTATTATGAGAAATCCATCACTGCTTAAAATACTTTGTCTGCCCTCCCTCATGCTTTTGAGCATTGGTGTAAATCAAAGATGCTTGAGATGAGGAACCATGTCTTATTTATCTTTGTTTCCCACCACCCACTCCAGAGGCAATGCCCATTAGCAGTCCAATGATATCCATTTAATAATATTGAATTTTATTTGTTAAAAGTGAATAATTTAGAATTCATAGGTTCCACTGAGACAAGCTTAAATGTGGGGGAACGTATACAAAGGAAACAGGGACTTCTCACAGGTCCAAGAGCAGAAGTAGAGCTGCGTTTCAGGTTCAACTGAAACCTAGGATCTGAGTCCAATTAGGGCTCTTTATCCATCTGTTTTCTTGGTTTCTCTGTACTCATTTCTTAAGTCCATGCAAAAGAATTCAAGGCTACTAGCAGGAACCAATTTTTTTTAATTATTTATTTGAAAGGCAGAGTTAGAGAGAGGCACAATCATAGAGAGAGAGAGAGAGAAAGAGAGAGGTCATCCATCCATTGGTTCACTCCCCAAATGGCCGAAACAGCAGGAGCTGGCCAATCGGAAGCCAGGAACCAGGAACTTCTGGGTCTCCCATGTGGGTGCAGAGACCCAAGGATTTGGGCCATCTTCCACTACTTTCCCAGGCCATAGTAGAGAGATGGATCAGAAGTAGACCAGCCAGGACTCAAACCTGCACCCATATGGTATGCTGGCACTGCAGGCAGCAGCTATACCTGTTAAGCCAGCTGAATAAATTGTTATACTCTCTATGTTTGATGGCTGTCTGTGGTTAATATTTGATTAACTTGGAAAATAATATACATGCTTTCAATGTGGTGGAAAAGATTGTTAATAAGAGAAAATGCTAGAAAGATTAAACAAATGAAAATCCCAATAATAAATACAACAATTTCATAGTGGAGCCAAATTTCATAAAATTTCGCTAAAATATGAACATTCTTTTTTCCCTTTAAAAAAGCTGACAGCGGGCTGACACTGTGGTGTAGTGGCTAAAGCCTCTGCCTGCAGCACCGGCATCGCATGTGGGCACCAGTTCGAGTTCCGGCTGCTCCACTTCTGATCCAGCTTTCTGATATGCCCTGGGAAAGCAGAAGATGGCCCAATTCCTTGGGCCCTTGCACCCACATGGGAGACTTGGGAGGAAGCTCCTGGCTTCAGATCAGTGCAGCTCTGGCCGTTGCGGCCAATTGGGGAGTGAATTAGTGGATGGAAGACCTCTCTATCTGCCTCTCCTCTCTCTGTGTAACTCTTTTAAATAAATAATATTTTCTAAAAAAAAAGCTACAGGGTGTGTTTAAAATAGATTGGTGAGACTACAAGATTGGAATATTGGAAAACAGAACAAAATCCTCTTTTTGATGGACTTCTGGTAAATTTACTTTAGTTTCAGCTGCACTTGTCACTGCTTTATCTCCAAACAGACTTAGCCAAATTAGATGTAGATTCAATGTATCATCATCAGGATTTTTCCATCTTTCACTAACCTTTGAAGCACACTTTCTAGAATTTTCTAAAGAATTAAAACCATATTTAAACATCATTCTATAGATTATCCCACAGTGAATTCTTAGTAAATGTGAACCTCCTGATTAGTTTTTAAAAATTCTCTGACTACAAACAGTGCAAATCTCCAGCAATTTCTGAAGTGGAAAAAGAAGGGATGACTATTGTAGTATGGAAAGTGGTTGATTTGAGAAGCTGGGGTATCTCTATGTGAGAATTCTATATGGCTATGTGATGGGTATTTGGTGTGCACTTGAAATAAAATTGGGTGTTCAAGGAAGCACTGACTGTGAAATGGAGATCTCAGGTTTGAACAATTCTAAAGCAACTTAGTGATTCTCTAACATTCTTGTGCATTACTGACAAACAGAAAATGTTCAAGTCACAGAATCATGTTAGCAGAATCATCAGAAATTAGTCAAGTTCTTTAAATCTCAGATAGCCTGATAATTTCCAGGAATTTCTATATAAAATTGTATATATATATATATATACATATACATATTATACATGCATGTAAATTTTAAAAATATTGAAATAGCTGCCAGGCAACTTCCAAACACCCACAGGCCAATTCATCCTAAGAAATGAAGATGAAATGTCTGCAAGATAACTACCATCACTTGCTCTGCACTCAGCCTTTTTCCCATGTATCCCCCCCATATGGATGTTATAAGGGAAAAAGAACCTACCTCCCTAAACTCCTCACTTCTCTTGGAGTTAATATTTAGAAGTTTCATTCTTCCTCTCCATCTTCTATACAATGGTCTTTTCACCAAAATAATCTCTCATTTACCCCAACTAAAATCTTGGATGATGATGTGAATTTTTCTTGTTTTTACTAAATAATAGGATTGAGGTATTACAAATCCTACAAGTTTATCCTGTAGTAAAATCATTGTTATTAAGGGGGCAGAATTTATTTATGTAGACATAGATTTAATTCTGTCTCCTTTCTTATTTCACCTAGAAACTAGAAGTTTAATCACTCTTTTCTGACTAAAACTTACATGGTTCTACCAATACAATTCAAAGGAGGAATTAAGTTTAAAGAACTTATATGATAAATTTCAGTTCTCAGTTTCCAAAATCCATGAACCATCCAAATAAACTTTAATGATTTGTTTAAATGTTCCCTTCCAGAATATTTATTTTCAATATATAAGAACTAATCTGTTACGTTACATTTGATTGATACCCAATTAGATGTATTGAATTATATATCTGGCATATTTATCCAGGAGTTATTTTCCTTTCTAAAATAGACTATAGATTACTCATTTTGTTCAACATTTTACAAAAGTATTTTGTTTAAATTATGTTATCAAATTATGCATTATTACTGAGAATGTTACTAGGTTATTAAATTTCCATTATGCAATCAAAGATGTATCCAATATTAAAACTTAGCTTTAACTCTGAGCTTCAATAGAAATCATTATTTACTCATTTAATTTCCCATTACTCAAATATGTTGCTTAATGATTTTACTCAAAGGAGATTTTTAAACAATCTTCACATCACTCATCATGTCCAC
The DNA here is from genome assembly GCF_033115175.1 of Lepus europaeus. Classification (NCBI taxonomy): domain Eukaryota; kingdom Metazoa; phylum Chordata; class Mammalia; order Lagomorpha; family Leporidae; genus Lepus; species Lepus europaeus. Next base: position 56,410,741 of record NC_084829.1, read on the forward strand.
TCAATACTCATACTATCATACTGATAATTCTATAGACCCACAATATAAAAATTCACTACTAGTTTATTTAAGAATGCATTTTAAGTAATTTAATAAATTACTCTTCTTTGATTTTTTTACTTCATTTAAAACTATTCTCAAATAAGGCCAACATTCAATTATTCACATTGTATAACAGAACCAGGGACATTGCTATTAAAGGAAATCACCTGTATTTCTTATAGTGACAATAAAAAAGGCAAATGATATTCTTTAATAATTCATAAACCACTAGAATTTAGGTTTCAATTAAAATTTCCTAAGACATCTACCATACCATTGTTGTATTATTAATATATCATCTGAGCAACATGTAAAATGGAAATAATTATTTGTGTTGTAAAGCTCAGAAATAGCTATGTGACATTTAAATTAAAAATCTTGAAATCTTACATAAATTAAAACATTTTTGTAGAAATTCTGAAGCAAGAACTGAAAGGGGGATTAGATGCTGTCAATTGTATTGCAGGTTTACATAACCACCTTTTGGAAGGGTAGTAAATCTTTTAATACGTCACATTTTCAGAACCAATTACCTGGATTACTGTCTTTCAGCAACAAGTCCAAGCTTCAACATTCTATCCTGTGCTTTGGAGCTTAAATTCTTTAAACTGATTTCCAACAGGTTTCCTAACCATCTGCTAACAGTAGGCAATGGAAAAATTGGAAGGCATGAGGAAAGAAGAAAATACTGTCTTCCCGTTCTCTACTTCCTGTCAGCATTGTCCCAATCCCAGCTTGCTTTAGCAATCTTTGCATCAACTTCTGCGTGTCCCTACCCCTAGAAACACAGCAAGCTAGGAGCACCAAGTCAGCACTACTCTGACAATTCAAGAATCAATGTGCTTACTAACTGGGTATTCGTCCAGGACTGTTCATGCATCCACTTGTCAGCTGTCCCTCAGCAGTCTGAGTTGCCCCAATGGTCTACCACCCACCAGGCCTTCCACCCATCCAGTATGCCCTCTTCATAAGCCCAAAGCAAATTGCATAGAGCTCTTCTAAAACATCAGTCCCACTTGAGCCCCTTCATCAAATTCCTGGGTTCTAGGACCCACCTCTTCCCTATTGTCGCCATAGCTTCTTCTTGTCCTTAAATTCAAATACCTATTTTCACTCATTAAACCTTCTATGCCAGTGTAACCAATTTCATAACTGCTCTGATATACCTGGTATGGTTTCTGTTACAATACCTATTAAGGCTTCTGAAATTTCTCTACTAGGCATGATTTTATTTATAATCATTTGTTTATGAATTTAAAATTCATAAAGCAAATACCAAGTTAAACAGTTCCTGACTTCAAGGGTCCACAATAAAGGGGTGAGGTAAGTTTTTAAACATGCATTGAATAAGTACATAATCTTGGTAACAAATGAACACTTCAAGGGCTGTGAATGTACATGAAGAGGCACAAGGTGCAACAGGTGGCTTTCTGCAGAGGGTTGTAAGAGAGGAAGAAAAAAAAGCATCCTGTCCCAGGAAAGAATTTCTGAAAGAACAGAAATTTAATTTGAAAATGAAAGAATCTCTGAAGGAACATCTAGAGGAAAAGATATTACAGGAACAAGTTCTGTAACATAGCATAGAAGAACATAAATTGAAGCTGACAGGGAAACACTGGTCATGAGAAGTGTTGAATAGGAAACCAATTATTTTTAAATTCACCCTGAAGCAATGGAGACCCAATGAAGGAATTTTAAAAGATATCTCCTTTTTTTTAATATTATAAAAATAGACATTCCTCAGTCTTTTTATCACCTTCCAGAGGAAGTTTACTAGTGTACAAATTTATAGTAACCACTAAGAGATCTTATGCCAAATGCTATTCAAAGGACGTCATATTTGTCATTTCATTTAATCCTCACAGCAGCCCTACAGGTAATTATGATCATAACTTCCATTTTATAGAGAAGAAAATGAGGCTCAGAAAGACTAACTTGTTCAGGGTAATAAAACTAGTAAAAGTAGTGGAAGTAGTCTTAAAACCACAGAATCCATGATATAAACAACTAGGCTACAGTGCACCATATTTTTACATGGGTCTGTATGTATGGATAGAAAAAATAAGAAATAAACATTCTTACACAAATGGCTCATTTTGCATTTTACTCTGTGCTGTGTTCTTTTCATTAATAATATATCTTGAAGATCACAAATTTTCTTAATGACACATTTTGATCCATTTATTCTTACATGCTGTACAGTATTCCATTATGTGAACATACAAAACTGTACATACACATTTCTATATTGATAAATATTTAGCTTACTTATTAATGTGCCTCTTAATAATGTTGCTCTAGAGTATCTGAAATATAATGTATTGGAGTGAAATAGACATTCTGAAAATCAATGATTGTTTATAGCCCTTGTCTCTTTCATTGAGGAACAGTGTTTTGATTTGTCTTCATACTATTTGTTGAACTCTTTCTTTTACTTAGGGTAGGGTTAATTGTACGACCATTAAGTGTACTGGAAAAAGATCATTGTAAAAATTATGAGTTGGAATCTGAGAGGGAAGGGTAGGAAGGGTTGAAGCGTGGGTGGGACAGAAGGTAGAGAGGGAAGTGCCACTATGTCCCTAAAACAGTATAAAGGAAATATATGAAACTTGTATAACTTAAATAAAATATATTACATTTTTTTAAATTAAAAAGAATAATGTTGTTCAATATTAATGGTATTGGAATTGTTCAAAGGAAATTATTAATATTTAAAAAATGACAAAAGATATCAATAGCTGGATCCCCAGAGTATGAGGTTGCCTAGTATCCCACAAACTTGACAATGTTGAACTTTCATCACAGTTTGGTTTTTAGTTTTTTTTTGTTTCTTTTTTTTTTTTTTTCCCATTTGGTAAGAAAAAAGTGATCCCTACAATCTATTTATATACCCTGATGTGATGAAATGTGTATGTTGGAAAGATCATGGTAATAGGGTATGGAAGGTAGCTTTGTCACACCAAGATTCAAGACAGAAAAGACAGGTAGATATAACTACAACAGACCGTGCAACATATGAGGATAGCCTAACTGGAACAGTGCCTTGAATTCTTTGGGAAGAATGAATACATCGGAGGCCGTATCAGAAAGGCCAGCTGTTGAGAAGGTACATAAACAGACTCTCATTCATGATACTTAATATTGTGTTAAGAGTGGGCAAGAACAACAATGGATTCAAGAATATCTCTGAAGTTTATAAGTTGGGAAGCCAGGAGAATTATAATGAAAATAATATTCCTAGGAAACTTAGAAGAAGGCAAGGATTTGGGGGCATGCCAGAGGAAATGAAAATGCTAAAAAATAAAAAAGTCCTTACAGATATAAGATTCCATTATTTATTTTTGGAAACTACTTTCATCTGCGACAGAGGCTACTTCATGAAATTCACATATATTCAGTGTCACTTAATATTGAATCACTGAATTTTGCAGCAATATGAAGGACCTAAAATCAAATCACCTAGCACATTTGTGAGACCAGATACTATGACAGCATAGTCCTTTAGTATCCTGCCATCTAGTGAACAGTAATAATTTGTGCAACTTGGCCTGTGAATTCGTTATTCAGAATTAAGAGACCTGAATTTGGTAGCTTCTCATCCTGCACCTTTTTAATTTCCACATCACAGAAATATAGTCTGAAAACTCAAATTCAGCAAAGAAAATTTCTTAAGCATAGAGGAAAGAATAATAGAATATAACCCGTGAGTTTAATCTCAAAATTTGACAAGAGGCCTATTATAAAAATTTAGATGTTCAAATCATGCGACACTCAGTTCCTTTTATATTATGACATCCTTTTCCACTATTTACAATAAAAGCAAAGCATTTACTCAGCGTATTTTCTCTGTAATAGAATGTTTTAAAATGATCTTTGTCCTTCAATGAGCATTACTTAATAATATTATCAAAATTGTATCTATGTGATACAATAGAGATAAGGATTTTAATATTGTGGCAGTATCTTATGAAATATGCTCTTGATATTTATTTTTATGAATTTTTCCCTGATTCCCCCTGAATTGAACACTTATTTTATCCTGTTAATATAACTTTGTTCCAGTAATCTTTGATAGCCCTTATGTTAAGTGTTTACATGAAAGCCTGTTTTCCCAAGGGGTTCTTGAATTGTTTGTTTGAAGAAACAATGTAATATACGGTTTTATATCTCTAGAAATTCTCATGATGCATGACACCTATTGTTTTTCAAGAAGTGTTAGTGAATTGATGTATTGAAAATATTGAATTATTGAAAAATATTTGAAGCTTCATTAATTTTAATTAAAATTAAATTAATATATAATTTAAAGTAAGTAAGTACTGCAGTCAGCTTTCCTCAATAAGCCTAAAGAAAAAGTGCACTGAACACATTGCCCAAAGACTATAAAATACTGATGTGAACTCATTAGACCTCAGGGCATGGATAGAAAAAATCCCCCTTTGATATTTTTCCTCAGAGGATATGGCCTCATTCCCAGTCCTATCCACTTCTTTCCCTTGGCAGATCTCTGTTGTTTGCTGAACTTAACTGCTGAAATGCTCTCAAAATGAGCATAGCTGATAGGCATCTTTTTCTGAGTGATGATGCCAGAAGAATACGTAAAATTGAGCTATTTCAGATTGCAAATGAAGTTGTTCTCAAGAGAGTGTTTCAATGTCTTTTGCAAAAAAAACAAACAAAAAAAAAAAAAAAAAACAAAGGATGAAACTCCAAAATCATAAAATATGTCCCAACAATTCAATTGATATTTGTAGTTTACATTGTTTGCAAACCCTCTTAATCCAACTACATATCTAAATTTCCTCATTTTTACTATTTCCAAGCTAATTTTAGGGAGTTCAAGTACGTATTCTATCTACTTTGTGTTTTTTTTTTTTTTAAAGTACTGTTACTAAATTGTGTTCCTTGGGACAATTGTTTTTGTTTCTCTTACAGTTTTAGCATTCCTGATTTTTAAAAGATTTACTCATTAACTTATTTTATTTATTTTAAAGGCAGAGCAACAGGCAGAGAGGGAGAGAGAGGGAAAGAAAGAGATCTTTCATCCATTGGTTCACTCCCCAACTGGCCACAACAGCAGGAGTTGGGCCAGATTGAAGTCAGGAGCCCAGAACTCCATTTGGTTCTCCCCAATGAGTAGCTGAGGCCCAGCATTTGGGCCATCACCCACTGCTTCCACAGGCATATCACCAGGGAGCTGGATCAAAAGTGGAGTAGCAGAGGCTCAAACTGGCACTCCAATATAGGATGCTAGCCTTGCAAGTGGCAACTTAACCGGCTGTGCCACAACACCTGCCCCAGGCATTCTTGACTATAAAAACAAACCTAAGTGGCTTTTTTTTTGGGGGGGGGGCTCATTAATCATATTTGTGTATTTTACAGAGCCTTATCCTTCATCTATGATACGGTATAGAAAATTTCATGAAAGCAAATGAATATTCTTTTTCTTAAGTCATGTAGTCCACTTTAAAATGTGTCTCTGACCTCCACCCTTTATGTTTTCCACACATTCAGTCACTTAGGTGTTTATCAGCTTTTCTTGACTGGTGAGTTCATAGAGGATTGAATATATTCTACTTTTATCCTCTGTACATACTTCTTTCTCCTTTAAAGATTACTTCTCCTCAAGCAGCCCCTTTAGAATGACTTCTCTAGAAGTACAGCTTTCTGCTCCACTAAGCTGTAAGTTTATTGCAGCACATTGTTATTGAAGCTGTGGTGGGCAAAGAACACAACTCTGGCTATCGTTGACTACCAACTTAATTTTACAAGCAATATTAGAGAAACTTATACGGCTCCAGGTCCTACTCATAATTCCTATTAAACTTTATCTGAAATAAGCCTGGTGTCTTGTCAACATTTGCTTGACACTTGTGTCTTATTTCTCAATTAATTCTGAACTGTGGAAGAGAAAAAATGCAACTTATTATTAGCTCCATTAGATGTCAATGCATACTACTAATTATGCTGTCTTATGGTACTTAAGTCTTGAGCAATAATCTGCTGCCTTTCAGGTCCATGAGCAGAAAGTGGAATCCGAAGCAGAGAAACCAGCAATTGAACCAGGCACTCTGTAATGGGATGCATCCCAAGTAACTGCCTCTTTCCTTCAACTTTTGATATTGAACTAGTTTTTATCTTCACAATTATCATGAGGTACATGATCCACATAACACACTGCCTCTGTTATTATTTTTAAAAGAAAAGTCTTGAAAAGTTGTAAACACAACTGATCATCACAAAATAGGAAAATAAGACTTTAAGATATCTTAAAGGCACAAAATCTTCAATATTTACATAAAATAATTAAAAGTAAACATTAAGAAAGGTGTATAGTCAATATGTAGATATAAGGATTCATGATAATCCATATGGGACATATTAAAAGAAAACTTAGGATGAGTTGTGGGCACTGCTTGGCACGCTCACATCCCATATGAGAGTACCTGGTTCAAGTCCCAGTTAGTCTTCTTCCAATCATGCTAATGTACCTGGGAGCCAATGGATAACAACCAAAGGACTTGGGTTTCCGCCCTCTGAATGGGAGACCTGGATGGAGTTCCTGACTCCTAGCTTCAGTGTGGCCTAGTCTGACTGTTGTGAGCTTTGGGGGAGTTAATGTAAGCTATCTCTCTGTTTCTTTTCTTCCCTGCTACTTTACCTTTCAAATAAATAAGTAAATCCTTTTTTTTTTTTTTTAAGAGCACCATCTTCCAGTAAACCACAACAAAAATCTGATAAAAGAACTCTCCTAAGTAGACCATGAGAACATGGAGGAATTTATGGCTTTAAAGAATCTACAGGTGTTCAAGGCAATAAAGTACATCTGGAAACTCAAACTCTACAAGGAATGATACCATCAAGTCATTGCCTAAAGCAATGAATGAAAATGCACCTATAAATCAGTACAAAGAGAACCTCTGGTATCCAAGCACTCTCCAGTCGGAAGACACTGCATGCCATACAATCAAAGTGAATGCTGTTTAGTAGATGACTCCAACAAGATCTTTTACTCTAATGATGGACATTTTATACTTCTTTGTTTTTAAATATTACTCTGAGTATACAGGGGAATCTTTGTTTATTTTTATTCTTGTGGCCAAACTTTCCTTAATATTCATCTCCTGGTTGACTTTGAACTTCACAAAGTTCAAAATGGCCAGTATCTTTAAACATATCATCATCCTCTTCAATGAGTTTCATTGCAGCACTTAGTCCCATATTTATCCTCTGATGGCCTCTTTTATTCCCCGGGTCTTAGAGTTTTTAATTGTGAAGCTCACTCAGGTGCTGGAGTATTTCCCTGAGTGGTAATGTCAAGCTCATCTGATTTTCATGAAGAGTTCTGAGAGTTGAAAATGCTTGCTTCTGGGAAGAGTTTGGGAGCCCTTGGCAAAGATTATAAATTAATTAATTAATTAACTCCAATTTACTTTTTAAGGATCTCATTCACTCTTTATGTCATAAAATTTGGGGAATTTAAGATAAAGATATAAAATATTGAATGGTTATGGTATTACTTGATATATTTGATATTAATGACAACCAGGAGTTGACAAGTGGATTTATAATTGAGAGAAAAAAGGATTTTTGATAGCATATTTCTAAAGTCTTTTCACTATATTCTCAATAAAAAATAACAGAATGGTACAATATAGTGCATGAAATAGTTTCAAAAAATTGAAGAAATAAATGTATTCTCTTTTAATTCCATTTTTCCATAAACAATTTGAAGCACCATCATGCTATATTCTCTTCCCTTATTTATTATTTTTGGTCATCTACTTTTATAAGGGAAGTAGTTAAATTTACAGAGGCAATAAGTTTTTCTTATGAAGAGAAAATAAAGTACAAATTCTCTGTGCTTGAGAAGAAAATACCAGACATATAAAGAATGTGGACCAGGAAGCAGACAGCTGGACCAAGCAGCATACTCAGTTCAGTGAGCACTCAAACTAATCTTCTAGCTTACGAAATGCATGAAACTGAAGTTCTGAATAACTGCACAATACTGATGACAGGACTTGCTACTGATTCTGAATCTAGGGACATATCTAATAAAGAAGTAAATAGATAGAAATGGAATAAATTCAGCCAATGGTGAACTAGCCACTAGTGTGAAAAAACTGAAAATGATGCATATCTATAAGTAAAAATGACATTAACAAGAGTTTAAGATAAAATTTGTTGACAAACCGGGCTGCATGATCAGTTGCCACCTATGTGAATAATTTGGCAAATGACAATTTTCCCTTACAATCGACAAGAGCTCGGTTTAAAAAACATACAACTTAGTCACAAGAAGTGGAGATCCTTAGGGAAATCCATGAGCAAACAGACATGACTCTGAGACTATCCTGAATCAAGAAGAGTAAATACTTTAAGACAAAGAAAAAAAGCTGTAAGATGAGAAGAGCAGAGAATTGAGGAAGTTGAAAGCGAACTACAGAAAACAGAAATCCTACTTCAACAAGATTGCTCGTCCTCTGAAGATAAGCTGTGTCAAAGGCTCATCGCTTCTCATAGCTATTGAAGTCTTAAAAAAAAAAAAGAAAAAAAACCTGCATGTTTTCTTTCCAGTCCATGTAATCTGGCTGATAATCAACTGCTCTCAAGCCAAACACCATGAAAATAGCATATTCTCTCCTCAATTTTAAGCAAGAAGAAAAGAATTATCCTATACATTTTTTACCTGTATGTTATTACTATGAATATAAGTTTATAGAGAGATTATCTGGATACATTTGATGTATTTTAAAATAAATATTTGGTTGTTAAGACAAAAGGATCAAAAGCTTATAATTCTTAAAAGAAAATAAAACGTGTTGATAATAATAGAAGAACCTCAAATGGGAAGGAATGGAGTAAAAGGGGAAGAGAAAGAGAAGGAATGTTTAAATCTGGTGGAAGAAAATATCTATACAAAGAAATGGGAGAACTGGCAGTAGCACCAAAACTAAATGTCCTGGAATGAGCTTATTCTGCTGTGATGAGAATAGTGATTTTTGTCAAGTGAGTGATGATAGCTGTTCTGATTCTTTTCATTAAGTCACTCTCATTCAGAAACGTATCTTGAGTATTTCTTTGTCCCCTGGATCCATTTAGGTATTCATACCCCAGTGAAAACATAATTTCAGTTTCTTCCACATTATAAAGTATGTTAACACCTGCTTTGGAGCTACTACATCTTAATTATTCACCCTCTTAGAAATTCTCATGTGGATATTCAGTAGATTCTTTTTAGGGAAAGAGTAATAGAAAAATTAATTTTTGAAAATAGACTTTTATTTTTACTTGGTTGCATTGTAGAAATATGTTAAGGGAATATATATTACAAGAGTATTAATAACTTAATATTACTAAATTTGCCTGTCCAGAAAAAAATACGTCTTTTTGTTTGCTTTCATTTTTTGTCTCTTATTCCCATCATTAGAATTTGACAGTTACCTGAATACTGGAAGTGTACAATTGTTTTGTTTCTGTCATTACAATTCAATTATGCGCTGCATAACAATTTATTCAATGACAGATTGTTTTTACAACGTGGTCTCATAAGATTATATTGCCCTCTTAGTTTGTGTAAGTACACTCTGTGATGTTCACACAATGACAAAATCACATAATGATACAGTTCTCAGTACATACTCTCAAAATAAGTAATGCATGTCTATTTTGTTCCATTATATTATCATCCAGTTACGGAATAACTAGAAGAGTACTACTGTGCTTTTGCTGTGTATTTCTAAATAACCTAATATTGTAATAATTTTAATATTGTTTTTCAATTCAGAAACACATTCTCAAGTTCTCATGTATAAAATGTTAACATCTGGGGCCGGCGCTGTGGTGTAGCGGGTAAAGCTGCCACCTGCAGTGCTGGCATCCCATATGGGCACCAGTTCATGTCCTGGCTGCATCACCTCTGATCCAGCTCTCAGGTATGGCCTATGAAATCAGTAGAAGATGCCCCAAGTGCTTGGGCCCCTGCACCCACATGGGAGACAGGGAGGAAGCTCCTGGCTCCTGGCTCCTGGCTCCTGGCTCCTGGCTTCCGGCTCCTGGCTTCGTATCAGTGCAGCTCTGGCCATTGTGGCCATCAGGGGAGTGAACCAGTGGATGGAGGACCTCTATCTCTTTCTCTGCCTCTCCTTCTCTCTCTGAGTAACTTTTTCAAATAAATAAATAAATCATTTTTTAAAATGTTAACATCTGTAATGGCTGAAGACTTGAATTTCCATGTTTACTGTGTGTAAATTTCTAATTTCATGGGCAGATACTTCTGGAACAGCCCTGAATGATAAGGTTGATAATAGCTGTTCTTGTTCGTGCAATTGAAGTAAATGATGCTGATCTTTAATGTGAAACATATATTTCTTTATCATATTTAAAATTACTATATACTCCTATTAATATTTTTGAGTTTTATTAATAATATCATATGGTTTTTCTCCTTTGTGACCCTCAAGATTCTGATCAAAATAAGGTTGCACACTTAAAGTCATGAAATATTCAATGTTAAATGCAAATCAATTCAACCCATTGTTCATCTTCTAGTTTTGCAAAACTGCCATTGAATAGCCACTACTATCCCTCCTGATTTCTCTAAATTTCACTATGCCAAGAGTTCTAATTCTACTTCCTTCGGGGAGAACAATCAGTCTCTGAAACTGAGTTGTGGTTTCTTGTACATGTAGGTTGCGAAGGAATTGTAGTTTGATGAATATATTTTTTAACAAAGTGACTTGTGATATAAATTGATGAAACTGCTTTCATCAAAACACATTAATCACACTTGATCTACACCCAGAAGAGCTGGAGTTGAAGTTTTACCACCCACAGGAAAACAAAAGCACAAGTAGTCAGAAGCCAGGAGTTTGGACAAATCAAATTAATAATTGTCATTAATTTCTGTTTCACAGATTCTTCAGTTCATTTAGATGTAGAAAACAGTGATGCTTAAGGCAGAAATTCCCTATGATAGATGACTTAATCATTCATTTTACAAACATCACAGAACGGATATATCAAATGCCACTTATGATAAGGTCCTGGGCTCAATAAGCATGGCTCTAATATATACACAAGAAGTACATTTCTGGGAAGAATAATCCTTTATTCTGTGAAATCTTTTTTTCAATAAACAGAGTCTAGCTGTCCTTTTCCAAGACCAAGTACTGTCAAACTCAGTAAATATAAAAACCATTTTACCTCGAAACACATTTCATCCAAGGACTTCATATGCTAGAGGGGTTTTATCTTTCAATCGATAGAAAAAGAAGCCAATGATGTCAAGTAACTTTCTTTGTTGACTGTTGAATATAATTAGAAATTAGGTGTCATTAGGTTTTAGACCTACAGCATGACTTTGAAGGGAAACACAATGAGAGTTGAGAAAAAAAATGTACAAACAAATCTATAACAATGAAACAGCTATAATATGTAAAACATCATTTTACTCTCTCTTTTTTAACATTTTTATAAATTTTATAGTATAAGTTCCTATGGGCTATGAAATATATTTTGTATAAATAACTGAAATATATAAATCAATACACAGAAGTATTTTCAGCTCCTTATTAAAATTATAGAAGATAATACTTTCATACCTAGGCGGTTTTGCAGAGTTCATATGCTGTTGTTTACTTTTCTATGTTTTCAAGTTTTTACATGTTAAAACTTCATTTATTTATTTGCTTATTTATGTTCATTTAATTTGAAAAGGCAGGGGAAAGGGAAAGAGAGAGATCTTTCGTCCACTGGGTCATGACCCATATGCCTGCACCAGCCAGGGTTGTGCCAGGCCAAAACCAAGAGCCTTAATTAGAGTTGTGAATAATGAAAATAAAGTTAGTAAGAACAATGGGAGAAAAACTCATAATCAATATCAACTTATTTTAGGCCCAATTGAATCAACCTAACTAGGAGCAACAATAATAAATGTCCTTTTTTGGCATGATACTAATAAGAATAGATATGTCAGAACTGTCCATCTTTGTAAAGACCTCTGCAGAAGAGTATTCCATAATAATTAATTGGCTGTGTTAGACATTTGCATCTCCTTTTGAAACACCTTACTCAAACTGATACCTTTGCCAACCACAACTAGCACAGCACTTGAGACACAGCATAGGCACTAGTTTATTTTGATTAGGTTCTAAAACTCTTATTCAAATTATGATTTAAAATTTGTCTAGTAATGAAATGACTGAACAGCACACATGCCCTTCAACTAAATTTTAATTCAATTAATTCAGTTCACTAGAAACCTGATCATGTTTGAGTAAACTGATAAAATTTAGATTTTAGGGCAATCAGGCCAGAAAATGGATCCTTTGGGGGGTTCATCAATAGACACCCACACAGGAAATCTACCCCAAATATCAGACCATATTTACCCACTTCTTCGCCAAAATAATGAAGTTCTATATGTACATAATGTTTTCACTAGGGGTCACACACGTTATTTGAAGAAGGAATCAGATTATAGAGGTACTTTTTTTCCCTTCCTCCTTCCCTTTCTTTTTTCTCTCTTTCTCTCTCTCTTTCTCTCTTTCTCCTTTCCTGAAAAGCAAAATGTATTAGCAATCTTTGAAGATAATAGAGATCATTTCTCAGACAAAACTGAAAAATGAGTTGTTAGGTAAGAAGAGCAAATGAAGACAATGCAACATAACTCTGCTTCACTGAATTTTGCCAAAATTCCAATAACTATTCAAGAAAAAAACTCAGCTTAAAATAGAGAAATTTAAGCAGCTCTATCACTCAATATGTAATTCTGCAACAGAAGTTTTTTCAATAATAGTCTAAGCTGGAGGGAAATAAAGGAAAAACTGACAGATGTAGAAGTGAAGCCTAAAACAATATCCAATAAATGAACTGCAAATGTCAAAATCGAGGGATATTCCATAAGATTCCAAGTTGTTAATAATCAGAAAGTCCATGACAACCAACTCAATATTTTTGCTGAAGAGTTTTTGGCAGTAAGAATAACCACACTATCTTTCTGAAACAGAACTGAATAAATGTTTTGAGAATTAATAAATGTAAAGATAATTCAAGAAGCATCTTGTCATCAGATCCCTCCTCAGGAAGATGTCCAGAAGATAAGTTGACCCTGTTGCCCCTGGCTGGTAAATTACATGATTTATATGACTTTCTTTTCTAAACTTTCACAAAATAAAATGCCTAGATAAGCTTTAGTCTTTAGATAATCACTTATCTGGTTGGAGCACACCAGCTGCTTTTTCTGGAGACACATCTGCCTCTGATCTGAGCTCCAGTGCAAATCATCATGGAGATGTGACCGAGATGGCGCTTTCGTTGCTTATTTCCTTTGAAAAGTGGAAGATCTAATGATGCTTTGATCAAAGAGATGTGGCAAGAAGTTATCAGAAGATTTCAGAGTTGCCACCTCTGGTACTGTGGGACCAGATGAAAGATAAAGAAAAACATCTGTTTTACAACTAGGCACTGGAGCCCTTTCATTGACTCACAGTGGCTGAAATGTTCCTTTGCTCACTCTGTATAAGTGGAAAAATATCTAATCCCCTTATGAAAGTGAAGCAGAGAAACCAACTGTCTTGACTTGTTTGGAACAGCCTGAGTCTTAACACTTGCAAGTTCCACATCCCAGAAAACTCCCAGGTAAACTGGTATAGTTGGTCACTGTTGTTGAGACAAATGTCTGCTCTCTGCACAAAACTGACACGCTGAAACCTCAACATGAGATTGTAAATGGGATTTTACACAAGCCAAGTGTATACCAGCTTAGATGGACTAGAATGACCTGATTCTGGGCACAAATCCAGAGGGACCCTTTAGTATTACTTTTATTTGCTTGACAACTCCAAAAGTAAAAGAAATTTCCCTTCTAAGAATAAGCAAGTCAATTTAACAACTCCATTTTTGTCTTCTGACTTCAAGAAGCATGTGCACTGAGACTATGATGAGAATATTCCCACTTTACAGGATCACATTCATTATTGGGACAACTTTGTAAATATTAGACAGGCTCTAATATATCTCCCTGGTGAAGTATTGGAATGAAATGTACCCTGGAATTAAATTTTCCCTAATTACTACATTGCCCTTTTTAACAGGATTTATTTTTCACTAGCAAACCATTATACACTTTTGAATCAAACCATACAACTCTAATATACATATTTTCAAATTTTATTTTCATCTAGTTGAAATGGGAGAAGGTGAGAGAGAAAAGGAGAAAGCAAGAGAGCGAGAGATTTTCCATCCATTGGTTCACTCTCCAAATACCCACGGTAGAAATGCAGCAGAACAGACCCAGGAGCCCTGAATTCTCCATCCAGGGTGCTTCAACTGGGAGAACTCCAACTGGGTCTTGCACATGGGTGGTGGTAGCAGGAACTCATGTTTAGGGAGAACATCAGTTTTCGCCTATGCACGTTAGCAGGAGGATGGATCAGAAGCAGGGAGTAGCCTGGACTGGAACCAGGTATCTTGACAAGGGATGCATGTGCCCCATGCTGCAACCTAACATAGTGTGTCACAGCATCCACCCCAAAATAAAGATAATCTTTTAAATAACACCTCACAATACTTGTGATATACAACACAAAACCACACATGCCTTATTTCAATTAATGAAGCTTAGGTAAGTGGAAAATTATTGTAGGTGTCATTCAAATAGTTTATTTAAAAATCCATGTTAAAGGAGTAGGTATTTGCCTCAGGATTAAGATGCTGCTTGGGAAGCCAACATTCTGAATAAAAGTGCCTGGGTTTGAATCTGGCTCCACTTCTGATTCCAGTTTCCACCTGGGAGGTAGCGAGTGATAGCTGCACACATGGCAAACCAAAACTGAATTCTGCTTCCTGGCTTTGTCCTGTTCCATCCCCAGCTGCTGCAGGCAAATGTTTGGGGAGTGCACCAGCAGATGGAAGATCTCTGTCTGTTTCTGTCTCTCCCTCTCTTTCTCTGTGTCTCGCTCCCTTTCAAATATTTTTTTAAAAATCAGCAAGATTTTAAAATCCATATTTAAAAGTAATGTCTTCCCTTCATTTTATCAACTTATTATTTTTGAAACACATTTGTTACAGAACATGCTGGATAAACTGTGTCATTCTTTTAAGACTAGTTTGCCAAGAAGCAAAGCAGTACAACTTGAAAATATTTTCTAATAAAATTAGATTTGAAGTCTTCAGAAAATTGTTCTGCAAATGGCTGAGAACAGAGACCTATTTTAGTTCTTTTTCATCTTATCACAATAGCAAGGCACTTATAAATCAAAAACAGCAGAAAGCATCATTTATCTTCTGGGGTTACCCGAGCCAAAGAGAAGATGTAGTTGCATGCAGGCTTGAGTTATACTTAATTTTTAATAACACCTTGTTCTAGTTTTAAATCAATGAATAGCATACCAATTGTAGAAACAAAAGTGTAACATAATTTTCCAAAAGAAAAGAATTTAAATCAACTACATTCTCTGTTATCATTCTGCTTCTGTTCAGTATTTTTGCAGCAGAGTTAATGTTCATATTTGGAAATACATACCTTTTTTTTAAAAAATGGAAATAGGTCTATATTGCTGCTGGTTTCTCTTTTTTAAAATTTTTTTTTAAATTTTTATTTGACAGGTAGAGTTACAGACAGTGAAAGAGAGAGACAGAGAGAAAGGTCTTCCTTCCATCGGTTCACCCCCAAAATGGACACCACGGCCTGTGCCGATTCAAAGCCAGGAGCCAGGTGCCTCTTCCTGGTCTCCCATGAGGGTGCAGGTGCCCAAGCACTTGGGCCATCTTCCACTGCCCGCCCGGGCCACACAGAGAGCTGGACTGGAAGAGGAGCAACCAGGACTAGAACCCAGCGTCCATATGGGATGCCGGCGCCACAGGCAGAGGATTAATCAAGTGAGCCATGGCACTGGCTCCTGATTTCTTTCTTTCTTTTTTTTTTTTTTTTTTTTTTTTTTGACAGGCAGAGTGGACAGTGAGAGAGAGAGACAGAGAAGAAGGTCTTCCTTTTTCCGTTGGTTCACCCCCCAATGGCTGCTGCGGCTGTGGCCGGTGCACCACGCTGATCTGAAGGCAGGAGCCAGGTGCTTCTCCTGGTCTCCCATTGGGTGCAGGGCCCAAGGACTTGGGCCATCCTCCACTGCATTCCTGGGCCACAGAAGAGAGCTGGACTGGAAGAGGAACAACCAGGACAGAATCCAGCATCCTGACCGGGATTAGAACCCGGAGTGCCAGCGCCACAGGCGGAGGATTAGCCTATTGAGCCACGGTGCTGGCCTGGTTTCTCTTTTTTTAAAAGTTTTATTTATTTATTTGAAAGATAGAGTTCCAGAGAGGCAGAGAGAGAGAGACAGAGAGAGACAGAGTCTTCCATCCACTGGTTCACTCCCTAGCTGGCCTCAAAAGGCCGGAGCTGCACCGATCGGAAGCCAACAGTCAGGAGCTTCTTCCAGGTCTCCACATGGGTGTAGGTGCCCAAGTACTTGGGCCATCTTCCACCGCTTTCCCAGGCCATAGCAGAGAGCTGGATTAGAAGTGGAGCAGCTGGGACTTGAACCAGTGTCTATATGGGATGCCAGCACTGCAGGCGGCGGCTTTATTCACTATGCCACAGTGTCGGCCACGTTGCTGGTTTTTGTGTGACCTGGGGTTCAAGGCCGGTTCTTCCAGAGCTTTCTTCCTCCTGGAAGGTGGATAAGAGTAAAGCCATGCTCCAGGGGTGAGGGCGCCCTCTACAGCCAAGCTGGCTCCTTAGCCTATTCTGCCCCAAAATCCTTCACAAAGCTGTTTCTGTCCAGAAACCATCATCAGGAAAACAGCTCCACCTTTTTCTGAATTTGAGTCACTCACCTGATCTCCAGTTGCCGTGTCCTATTGTACTGAATGAAAATTTCCTTCCAGCCAAGTTTTTTTTCTGTTGTTTTTTGGTGCTTCCCATGAAAAATTCTTTTTCTTAAGAAAGGGACTAGGTAAACTGTTGAAAATAAAATGAACATTTACTGATGAATATGGCCATAAAATGAAAAATCCCTGGGCACTCCCAGCCCTGCTGCCACTACACCCCACCCCTGCCAGAGTTCCCAGGTTCCGTTTGGTTGCAATAATCCCATTTCTATTTTGTTGTCAAGTTAACTTTCATATGGCATATGGTTTCCCTAATGGTATGAGAAGTGCAAAATGACCAGCCCTGATTCTCACACTCAAATTTCAAGTTGAAGGAGAAGAACATATGTCCCTACTCCTCCCTACGCCTTATTGGGGAGAAATGCTCACTGCCCAGAAGGTATAGTCTTTGCACACACTCTCACTCTTCATTTCGGATTTGGGAATTTGAGAAAAAGAGTTTATGATACTTCACTCACACTTTGGGACTCTCTCTCCAGATCAACATATCTTCCCACTGCCCTCTCCAGTTTCCGGGATAACTACGCTGACCCTACTGAGAGTCTGTGATGGCCCAGTGCTGCCAGCAACTGGGTGGACACCCTGCGGACTTCATAAATCAGAGTTAAAAAAGCCGAATGTGGGGGTATAGCAGGTAAATGCTGTCGGCAATGCCAACATCCCATGTGGGCGCCGGTTTGTGTCCAGACTGCACCACTTGCAATCCAGATCCTGCTATTTTTCCTGGGAAAGGCAGCAGAGGATGGCACAAGTGTTTAGTCCCCTTCCAACCCCATGTGGGAGACCTGGATGAAGCTCTTGGTTCTGGCTTTATCCTGGTCCAGCCCCAGCCATTGCAGCCATCTGGGGAGTGAACCAGGAAATGGAAACGCGCGCTCTCTCTCTCTCTCTCTCTTTCTCTGTCTCACTCTCTCTTCATACAAATCTGACATTCAGATAAAGAAATAAATCTTTAAAAAGGAGAGCCCAGTGTGGCCGCACACCCACACCACATCTACCTGCCTAGCTGTAATCTCCATGAAAGCTGATGTTTTAATTTCTGCCAGATTCCGATGCTTCTCTCTCAGTTGGTCCTAAATCTGGTCCAATTTAATATGGCAGTAGTTAAGCCCTTTTAAATTCTCATACTTCTGGTGAAAAGGAGACGATTATGTCCAAAGCAGGTCTTCTATTCGATGGTAGTGAAACAGAAATTTTCCTAAACCATTTCTGTATTTTGAATCTTACAGGGAATTAGGAACAAACTCCATGACAGAATTTAATAACTTTAGAATTTAGGCTCATAATGTAAGGAAATATACAGGTGTAGCTTTGTTCTATCTTATGTATGCCAATTCTCCCCCCTTTAGGACACAACATATGTTATTATGCAAGGATATTGAACTAGAGTATTTTTTAAGTCTTACACTATTTTGTAGATTATATAAAGCATCCTTCCTAGTGTTTAATAAGCAACTAAAAGAGCACTGTTCAAATGGAAGCTAAAAAATAATAACTTTAAACTTTCAGACCTAATGTTTTGGGACCTTAGAGGGTGTATTTTGTTTTTTGTTTTTTACTGTTTTCTAAAATTGGTTAGAAAATTAGCTCCAGATGTGGGGATACAAATGAACACCAAAAAGTTTGGGGGAAAATGACATTTAAAAATAAAGCTTTAAAAAAATGTTTATTTTGGTACAAAAATGTTGAAATTCATACATAGATTCTTTGTAACATATCTTTTCTATGAAATTTAAAAATATTTGTCCTTTGCATGGATTTTTAAAAATTTGCACCAAAGTAAACTTACCATTTAATTCCATTTTCCATGAAATTTTTGAAGTGCCTTCAAACATGACCACTGAAAATCTATTTTAACTTAGTCATTGAAAGCAACGCTGTGGCCTCTTTAATTTCCAGATAATGGTATTTTTCCAGTCATTTTTTTGAAATAAGCTAACAGAACATATGTTAACAATTGCCTGTGAGAAAGTGGGTATTTATTGTACATTTCATGTCAAGTCAGATGATCATTATTTAAGCATAAACCATTAGCGTGGTTGATTTCCTTTTGTGGCCTTAAGATAGGTTTCCTTACAGTTCAGATAAGAATGTTAACCAAAAGAAATGCAGGCTTAAAATATATGACTCTTTGATTTAGAATGAGTGGTCTGAAAATTAGAATGATATCCAAGTTGCATAAATTTCCAAAGTAATTATCGATAAATTACTTACATATATCTGAAGTACTTATCCATATATACTAGATATATTATTGTCAAATGTTAAAAATGGGGAGCTATCACAGTGGATATTCTCTGTAAGTGCTTGACATTTATTTTGAATAACACTGTACAAATCATGGCTAAGCATATGTAATTAATGTCTTCCAAGTCTTAGAGAGCTCTGAATTTTTCATTAAGTATATTAGCCTTAATGTCCAATTTTCTGGTGACATTTTTATTGATTTATTTTCCCCTGATTTAAATTGCATGATATTTTAACCATTTTCTGTCCTAAATGAAGAAAAACAAATTCTATTCTGATCTCTAATAATGAAGTAGATACATAAACAACACTCACTGATCTGCAAATATGCAATAGATTGATGTAATCAAAGGACAAGAAAGCTTAACTAGCAGTCATAGTACTTATTCAACGGAAGTTAGGAGGGAATGAAGGATGAAAGGAAAATAAAGTGGACTTCTTTTTTATTTATTTTTCTTGTAAAATAGGGTAGTAGTAGGAGACAAGCACAGGAGGAAATATATTAAAATCTAAATGATATTCCTCTAGGATTCCAGTTCCTCACTTATACCAGTATATCACGTTTCTCTGGGTTTAACCTTTGAAAAACATTTTAATAACAAAAATTGTCATTTTTATTTTAGTCGCCCTTTAAATTTTGTCTATTAGTTTTGGATATAGTACAACTTGATTGCAATTCTAGCATAAACAGTAAAAACACTGTCCATGTGATAAATGTTTTCTTTCTGATATAAGTTGTAAGAGAAAAAAAATTTTATAATAGCAAAAAGCATTTGTTTTATATTATTGTGTACTGTAGATGCAATTTTCCATGCACAAAGTTAACACCTGAATTAGAACAGAAAGTGTTTTACTGGACAGTGGTAGGGGGAATGGGGAGGAGGGAAGTGGGGCATAGGAAGTAAGCAGAAAGGAGGCCCACTTGGAATTCAGACATACCGCAATTGAATCCAGTCTCTTCCACCTGGTGCTGGCTCCCAATTTACCCTGGGGCAAGATGGCTAGTGTCTCTAAGCCCCACATTCATCATCTCCAGAATGGAAATAGTCAGACCTATCCATAGGGCAGTTTTAAGGTCTGAACATTTAGCATACTTGGTAGTTACAAGAAATCGCATAGGCATTAACATACTCCTCACATCCTTTCTCTTCAAAATATTTTCTATTAATAAGTACATTTCTGTAAACTACTGATACCATCAAAGATAATAAAGGGAAGATAGAGGATAAGATTTCTTCCTGATTTATTTTAAAATAAGAAACAAATGGGGCCGGCGCCGCGGCTCAATAGGCTAATCCTCCGCCTAGCGGCGCCGGCACACCGGGCTCTAGTCCCGGTCGGGGCACCGATCCTGTCCCGGTTGCCCCTCTTCCAGGCCAGCTCTCTGCTGTGGCCAGGGAGTGCAGTGGAGGATGGCCCAAGCCCTTGGGCCCTGCACCCCATGGGAGACCAGGATAAACACCTGGCTCCTGCCATCGGATCAGCGCGGTGCGCCGGCCGCAGCGCGCTACCGCGGCGGCCATTGGAGGGTGAACCAACGGCAAAAGGAAGACCTTTCTCTCTGTCTCTGTCTCTCACTGTCCACTCTGCCTGTCAAAAATAAAAAAAAAATAAAAAAAAAAAAAAAGAAACAAATGGATGCGGTATCTAAATTAAAGTCCGTTTTTGCCAAGTGTTTTTCCCATTTGAGAAAACGCAACTCCTTGTTTTTCCCATTTGAGAAAACACATCTCCTAACACTTTACTTCATTAACTGACTTTACAGTATATAGCTCCCAAACCCTCCCGTGCACTGTGATTACTAAAATTTTTGGCAGCTGGATATGCTAGCGATGAGGACAGATTAATTTAATTTTAACTAGTGAGGCATACTTTATTAGAATACCATCTTGCCTCTTATTTCTTGGGTTGGGCTTGTCAAAAATAACACATGAAAGATTTGTCTATAACTTTCTCCTTCCACTTCACCTATTATACTATTGAATGTCATCAAAAGTGCTTTTAATACTCTAGAAGAGAGGCAGATTTAGATATGATTTGAATTTCAGTGTTGAAATACCTTTAACATACTAATTTTGCCTTCCAAAGCCTGAGTCAAATGTTAGCTTCCAATAAGATACTACGTTCTATTCAGTAATCTTTACTTTGGTTATATAGCAAATATTTTGTTAGTAACACTTGATTACAGGGAGACACAGAGGAAACCTAAGTCAAATCTATCCAATGCCTAATCAACTGTTTCATTGCTCTTTGTTTTTAAAACTTCAGAAAAAATAGCTTTTTTGGGCCCAGTATTACCCTTTTAATTCTAATATTGTATATATCTATGAGTAGCTTAACCATTTATTAGGCACCCAAATAGATTTGACCTATTAAGGTCCAACATAAGCACAACATAGAACCTTTTTTTTTTTTTTTGAAGATTTATTTATTTATTTGAAAGGCAGACTTACAGAGAGGTAGATGCCAAGGTAGGTCTTCCATCTGCTGGTTCACTCCCCAAATGGCTGCAATAGCCGGAGCTAGGCAGATCCAAAGCCCAGAGCCAGGAGCTTCTTCCAGGGCTCCCACATGGGTGCAGGGGCCCAAGTCCATCTTCCAATGTTTTTCCAGGCTATAGCAGAGAGCGGGATCAGAAGTGGAACAGCAGGGACTCGAACTAGCACCCATATGAGATGCCAGCACTAGGCCAGCACCACGGCTCACTAGGCTAATCCTCCACCTGCGGCGCCGGCACTCCGGGTTCTAGTCCCGGTTGGGGTGACGGATTCTGTCCCGGTTGCCTCTCTTCCAGTCCAGCTCTCTGCTGTGGCCCAGGAGTGCAGTGGAGGATGGCCCAGGTGCTTGGGCCCTGCACCCACATGGGGGACCTGGGTCCTGGGCTTTGGATCGGTGCAGCACGTCGGCCATAGCGGCCATTTGGGGGGTGAACCAACGTAAGGAAGACCTTTCTCTCTGTCTCTCTCACTGTCTGCCTGTAAAAAAGGAAGGAAGGAGGGAAGGGAAGGAGGGAAGGGAGGGAGGGAGGAAGGAAGGAAGGAAGGAAGGAAGGAAGGAAGGAAGGAAGGAGGGAGGGAGGGAGGGAGGGAGGGAGGGAAGGAAGGAAGGAAGGAAGGAAGGAAGGAAGGAAGGAAGGAAGGAAGGAGGGAAGGGAGGGAGGGAGGGATGCCAGCATTATAGCAGCAAGTTTACCCGCTACACCACTGCACTAGCCCCACACATAGAACCTTTAACAAAGGAGATTTGAATCCAAGTTTCCCTCCAATCTAAGTTTTCAAATGGTAATAACTGGGTTCACTTGCTTAAGGCACAAAGCAAGTGAATTGTCATTGAGGTTTTTACCTTCAATATATATATATTGTGTGCCAGATACTGGCTTGCAGTGGTAAACAGGGTAACCATTGTCTCTATTCTATCAAACTTTAAGGCTAAGTGGGAGACAGACAATTAATTAAAATGCTAGCATAAAGTCCTTAATGATGTAGATATTTGAATGTGTCCAATTTTTGGCTAGAATACCCCCCCAAAAAATGGTAATTATTGTTAACTCCCACAGGATAGCCACAGAAAATTTTAAGAAATTAGAAGGAAAATAAGTTCAGCTCAGAATCTGTTGAGTTTTAAGTGTCACTCCAGAAAGAACTTTAAAAAGTATACAGGGGTCCTGGAAAAACTTCCTGGAAAATGAAATGAAAAGATAAATTTTATTTGGAGGCAAAACATTTTGAAATCTGCACTTTTTTTTCATACTATGTATTTCCCATTAACTTTTTTTTTTTTTTGACTGCTTCTATAACCTTTCACAGATCCTAGAATTACTGCTACACTAGAATCATCTGACACAGATTGAGAAAAAGGATTCAACTGTGGGGATTATTTTGAGAGTCTAACAAACCAATATGAGAGACAATGACTATGTTGTAGCACTGGCCAAAGCAAAGTCCCAGAGGTCAAGTTCGTTTTAAGACACTACTAAGGCATGGAACATAAAATGTAAGTACAGGAAAGATTGGAGGTAGGGACATATGTTTTACTCTTTTTAAAGAGGAAAGTTGAAATTTGCTTCTGTGATTGGAAAGAATCTAGCCATAGAATGCTTAAGCTCAATGATCTGTGAGTTGGTCTCTTCACTTTACTCTCATGAGTTAAAAGAAATATTTGGGTCAGAGACTGTAATGTAGATTTTTCCAGCTGTGCAACAGTACTGGGAGAGCAAATTATAGACTTCTTTTTGATTAGGTTGGAAACACGGGTTCTCAAAAGGAAAGTAAAAATAGACATTGCTATAGGAAAAGGAGCACAACACTCAAAGCAAGACTTTTATTGTCAGCTAAAATTTAAATTGAATCAACACGGGAAAAGTTAAAAATACTTCATTGATCTTACGTTTAAATTTTTTTCACAATAAAATGGTAATTAAATTCAGAATTTAACATCTTAAATTAGCCATCTTAAATTCGCTGTGATTCTAGTAGCATTTCCAACATAAGTGCTATACCTGAGCAGGCACAAAATTGGTAATAGATATTTATTTTTGTCATAATTTTCATAGTGTTGTGCATTGTAGATATGCATGTTGAATTTAATTGCTATAAAATGCTGTCAAGAAGATAGTGCTGTGATGTAGCAGTGAATGTAAAAGTTACCATGTACCCAGAAAGCAGTGGAAACAATGTAACATATCCTAAACATCAGTGTCTAATAAAAACAATTTTTTCAGTAAGTATAAGATAAAAAATATAGGCTATAAGAAAGCATTATATTATTGTTTCCTCAGCAATATCTTTTTCCTCTTAGTAGTATATAAAAAAATGTGCTGCCAATTACAATCAAAAGCATCTTATACTTGAAATACAGTAAGTGGACCAATTTCCAAAGCATGCCATTGTCTCTCCAACACTTTTTGTATCCGTTGAATGTTAGTTAGGTTGAGTTGAATATTTTAAGTTATTTTGAAGCTGAGAATATGGACCTCAAAGAACATATTTTTAGAAGGTGCTGTGTTTGATAGCACTATCTGACAGCAGGAAATCCTAATTAATGGGAAAGAATTTAAAAGGGAAACAATTTCTAAAGTGCTGAAACTTTAAATTTTAAAGCAAATCCTGGCAAATTTCCCAGACACTTTTATGGACCTGAAAGAATAGTTGCACTGGACTGTGCAAAGGAAGTGATGTGGTAGACAGATTCTGATTAATTTTCCCAGAGATTTCAGAAAAACATCTCTAAGTCACTTTGTCATTGAAGAGGGATGTAAATTTCAGTAGTTCAAATTTCCTGGATTGCAAGCCGATTATGGATGCCATAAATACTGAGTGCCTATTTGTATAAGGAACTACACTGGACTCTGTGATCGATGGAAGTAAACATAAGCAGAGCTCTTGTCATCAATGAGCTTACATTCTGGACAAAGACTAAAATGTTTATACAAATAATTTTAACTCAAAATGATGATCTTCCAAAGACATGTGAGTCAGGGACCCTGGCAACAAGCTACTCACACACTTCTCTATTTGAAATGAAAATAAGAAGGGTAGAGAAATCAGACAACTTAAAGAGATTTGTACTTTGAGGTGTTCCTCTAGAGAAATGAAAATATATTATTTTTCAAAGGAAATTTGAATGCCCACATTAAGGTTATCTATTCTTAATCAGGTGGAATAAAAAGAATCAATATTATTTTTCCTTATGATGCAACATCATTTTTAAAGTAGATTTTAAAAGTAGAGCTATGGTTGGAGTATCACTCTCTGTCTTTATGCAATTCAAGTTAAATGAATGCAAATGAATTTCCTTAAATAAAATTTAAATGTGTGCAATTTTAACAAGGTATTACCTTAAGGGGCAGGCATTTGGTACGGATGTTAAGACTCCCATTGGGGTATGGGTTTTGTGGCACAGAGGATTAAGCCTCTACTTGAGATGACTGTATCCTATACTGAGTGCCTAGTTCTAGTCCTGGCTATTCTGCACTGCCAATCCAGCTTCCTAATAATGCACCCAGGTGGCAGTGATGGTGGCACAAATACTCAGTTCCTTGTATCTGCCATAGAAGACCCAGATGGATTTCTTCAATCCTGGCTGTTGCAGGCACTTAAAGTGAATAAGTGGGTATACGATTCTCTCTCTCTCTTCCCCCTACCCTCTTTCTCTTTCCCTTCCCTCCCTCCATCCCTCTCTCCCTGTTACTCTGCCTTTCAAATAAATACAGAAATATTTTGGAAAAAAATAAAAACAGTTGGGATGTTGACATACCATATTAGAGTGCCTGGATTCCCATCCCAGGTCTGTTCCTAATTCCAGTTCCTGTTGATGAGAATCCTGGAGGTAGCAGGTGATAACTTGAATTCCAGGCTGCCAGGCATTTGAGGAGCAACCACCAGACAGGGTCTCTCTGTTTCTCTGCCTCTCTGTCTCTCTGTCTCCTTGCTGCTCATTATGTGTGTGTGTGCCTGTGGGTGTGTGCGTATCTGTCTCTCAAAAAATGCATTAGTATTTCCATATTTAAGTTGAAGTAATTGAAATTGTGTAGTTTTTCATCACTTGATTCAAGGCCATTGCTGCTATAAACAGATTTGTATTAATGAGTTAATAACATGATTTGGTACTCTCTAAGTCAGTTTCTCTTAATATACATTTGAAGTACATTTTTTGTCCAGATCCTTCTTTTTAAAATTCTCATTTTGGGGCCAGCATTGTAGATTAGCAAGTAAAGCCATCGCCTGTGACCCTGGTATCCCATGTGGGTACAGGATCCAAGATCTGGCTGCTCCACTTCCAATCCAGCTCCCTACTAATGCACCTGGGAAAGCAGCAGAAGATGGCCCAATGGGAGACCCTGAAAAAACTCCTGACTCCTACTTTGGCCTGGCCCAGTCCCAGCCATTGCAACCGTTTGGGGAGTGAACCACAGTGTGGAGTCTCCCTCTCTCTCTCTCTCTCTCAATCTCTCTCTCTCTTTAACTCTGCCTTTCAGATAAATAAATAAACCTTTAAAAAATTTGTCATTTTATTTGAGAAGCAGAGAGACTGGAAGAGATCCCATCTACTGTTGTACTGCCCAAATGCCCACAATGGTGAGGACTGAGCCTGGTAAGAAACGGCAGAACCCAGGAGCCAGTCCAGGGCTCCCATTTGGGTGTCAGGGATCCAACTACTTGAGCAATCATGTATAGCCTTCAGGGTACACAGCTGGAATTTTGAGTGGACCTGAGAACCAGGACTTGAACTCGGGCAGTGAACTGTGGAATGTAGGCTTTCCAACCAGCAGCTTAACCATGAGGGCAAACACCGCCCTCCACGTTATTTCTTGATTATTTCTTGCTATCATCTTTGTTCTGATTTCACCATTTCACATTCCATCATCTCCCTTAAAACTGTAATTATTTATTTGTGAGATTGTCTTTCGCACAAATAAGTACCACGAGTCCTTGAAGGCAGAAACTGTATCATACTCTCTCTTTCACATTGCCTAACAGAGCAACTAGCAACAACTCAGTATTTCAACAACTTCATGGAAAAGTGGAACTGAAAAACAACACATTTTCCAATAATTTTTTGAATGTCCTTAAATGTTTTCTCTCTTATATAAGTTTAGCAGTTGTAGTGGTTTCTTAGATGCATGGTGGTTATAAAAACAAAACCCCAGTGTACTGCATTTTCTTCTAGATCCTTTTGCTACAAATAACTTCTTAACCTATTTTTTGTTATTGTAACAAAATACTAGAGGTTGGGTCCTTTATAAGGAAAGAAGAGTTATAGAGTTTTTACAATTTTGTAGGCTTAAAGTAGAAGGCCAGGCCACCCCATCACTTCTGCTTCTGTAGCAGAGACTGTTTGAAAACAAGGTGTCCCTTGCTGAGAGACGAACTAAGAGATGAAGGAGGTGGTGGAATCTATCTTTTGTGACATCCTTCTCTCCAGCTAACTGATCCACTCATGCAAGACCTCACCCATTCTGTCAGACCAGCATTAATCACTTCATGAGAGCAGTCACATCCCAATTGCTTCCCATTGGGCCCCAACTCTTAAAGGTTCCACCAGCTTGACACTGCCACACTGAGGACCAAACTTCTAGCACAAAAACTTTAGAGCAGCAAACCTCATCTAAACCATAACATTTTCCTATTCCTTTAATATTCCTTCCATTTTTAAGATGGATTATAAGAACTATTTGTATAGCAGGTACTTATATATTTATCTGTGTAACCAATTAATAGTTGTCAGTAGGAACAGCAAAAGTTCTGAAATAATGGAAATGAACAGCTTTATGCAGCTAATCTTAATTTGCAATAAATTAAATTGAAGAGTGTGCACTATTCACACCCTTTTTTTCATTTCCTTATTGGGAAAATAATTGAATTATAGTTTGTAATTCTAACCAGGTTCACTTAAATCAGCTGAATTGCAAACAATACACAAACAAATCATGTTCCCTCTCTGCTTAGTGGCTTTCTCGGCATTAATAAGATGTTATGTTATTTTAAAATTACAATTATCTGATATAGGGAAAATACTGGTCTTATGGAATTAAATTTTGCATAGATATTTCAGTTATGTTTTAAACACATTTTGTTTCCATTAACAAAAGATCTTTTGTGCACACAGTCACTCAAGATATACATGTATTTAATATCATACAGAAAATTATTAATGGTAAGAAATAGTAATTTTTTTAAAAAACAGAAAATGATCAAATTGATAAATGCCTCATTTTTTATAATTCTATATCAAACACAGGTAGGTTCTCTGACATCATGGGCTATTTGATTCGTCTTTGTATCTTCAGGGCTTAGTAATCTGTTGAGTGCTTATTTGTGATTGTTGCATTATTTTTAGCTTAAAAATATTAAATCAATTTGTTACAATTATTCAACTAAATCAGATCTGTATAAAATAGGGTTTGAATACTTCCCTCTCAACCTTACTTTCTCCCTCCCAAGAGTCACTAAAAGTTTACTGAATTAATGCGGTATTTTTCTCTGTTTATTTTAAATTCACATGTTTATATATATGTGTGTGTATAAACAAAATACAGATACTTAACACACCTATATATGTATACTTTCACACAGAGTAAAATCCTGCTATACGCATTCCTTTTCAGAAATTTTAACGAGAAATCACTTATAAAACACTTATCCATTTTAAAAAAACAATCAGTTTTTAGTGATTTTACAGTTTTGTGCAGCCATTATTACATTCAAATTTTGGAACATGCTTGCCCCTGTAAAGAAACTTCATAACCATTAGCATTAATTTACTTTATCCAATCATCAGCCACAAAGCCATCAGTAATCTATTTTGTGTCTCTACAAGTTTACCTATTCTGGATGCTTCATAAAATTGGAATCACGCAATTTGTGGGTTTTGCGTCTAATTTTTTTTCTTTAAAGATTTATTTTCATATATTTACTTGAACAGTGGGGAGAGGAGGAGGAGGAGAGAAAGAGATCTTCCATTTGCTGGTTCATTCCCCAAATGCCCAGACCAGCTGTGTTTGGGCCAAGCCAAAGCCAGGAGCCAGGAGCTCCATCGGAGCCTTCCACGTGGGTGGCAGAAACCCAAGCATTTGAACTGTCATTTACTATCTCCCAGGTGCATCATCAGGAAGTTGGATCAGAAATAGCATGAAACTCAATCCCAAGCACTCCCATATGGGATGAAGGCAGCCCCAGTGCTGGCTTAACCTGCTCTGCCACAATATCTGCCCCAGTGTCTCACTGCTTTTATTTACAATAATGCTTTGGAAGTTCACCAGGTTGCTGTGTACACTGGTGCTTCATTCCTATCTATTGCCTGTTAGTATCTGGTTATATGCATATGTTGTTTATTCACTCAGTTAATGGACATTTGGATTATTTCCACTATTTAAATCTTAGACTTTTGCAGACATTGCTTACATTTTCTTGGGAAGATACATGAAAGTGGAATTGCTAAGCCTATAGTAATGCCATATATAACATTCTGACAAACTGCCAGAATATTTTCAGAAATGCTGTCTTTTTTCCATAACAGACATTCTTTTAGAGGGTAAAAATTTTTAGCTGTTTTTAAACTTTTCTATTTGTACTAACACATACCGATTGTACATATTTAAGGGGTACCATGGGATGTTTTGATACATGTAAACCCTGTGTAATGTCCAGTCCAGTTAAGCATATCTAGCTACTCAAATTTTTAGCATTTTTGTATGGGTGAAAACATTAAAATATTTTCTTATGGTTTTTATTTTTAGAGAAACATACAATGTTTTATCATTATCTATAGTCATTTTACTCTGCAGTAGGATAGCAAAACTTCTTAATTCTAACTGCAATTTGGTACCCATTAATCAGCATTTCCCCATACCCCTGCATTCAGAACCTCTGATGATGATTTTTCCAACTTCCAAACTTCTATGCGATCAATCATTGTTTGCATTCCACATATTAGTGAAATTATGTAGTGCTTGTCTTACTGTGTTTGGCTTATTTCACTTGATGTAACAACCTCCACTTGCATCCAGGTTGTAAGTTACAAGATTTCCTCCTTTATGGCCAAATAACCTCCAATTTTTATATGCATCATATTTTCTATATTCACTCACCAGTCAATGGACACTTAGGTTTTCTCCATGGCTTTGCTACTGTGAATAGTGCAGCTATAAACATGGAAGTGCAGATATCTCTTCAATAGAAAGATTTAATTTTCCTTGGAAATCTCCAGGAGTGAGATTACTACTTGATATGGGTGATCTATGTTCAGTTTATGAGGAATTCACCGTATTATTTCTTCATAACAACTGTATTACTTTACATTTCTAACCAAGTGTGCAAACATTCCCTTTTCTCCCCTATTCTTGGCCTATAGAGTTGTACTCACCAATGAGCTTTTGTTTGTTTGTTTGTTTGTTTTTGTTTTTTCGACAGGCAGAGTTAGACAGTAAAAGAGAGAGACAGAGAGAAAGGTCTTCCTTCCGTTGGTTCACCCCCCAAATGGCTGCTATGGCCAGCCCGTTACGCCAATCTGAAGCCAAGAGCCAGGTGCTTCCTCCTGGTCTCCCACGTGGGTGCAGGGCCCAAGGATTTGGACCATCCTCCACTGCCTTCCTGGGCCACAGCAGAGAACTGGACTGGAAGAGGAGCAACCGGGACTAGAGCCCAGAGTACTGGCGCTGCAGGTGGAGGATTAGCCTAGTGAGCCACGGTGCTGGCCACCAATGAGTTTTTATCTTCATTTTATTCTTCTTTTCAAGAGAGCTATTTGCATATTTTTTTCATTTGTAAGGCAGAATTATAGGAAAAGAGGAGAGACAGATTGGGAAGAGATCTTCCATGTGCTGGTTCACTTCCCAAATGGCCACCATGGCTGAGGCTGAGCCAGGTTGAAGCAGGAGCTAGGCACTCCATCTGGGTCTCCCTCAAGGTTGGTGGGGCCCATGCACATGTGTCACCTGCTGCTGCTTTCCCAGGCACATTAGCAGTGAGCTAGTTTGGAAGTGGAGTAGCCAGGCCAAAAATCCATGCCCGAATGGGATGCTGGCACTTTGGGTGGCAAACCAACACAGCACCACAGCATTGGCCGCCAGATATTTTCTTACTCATTAACCTCTCTTTATTTCAGGCTCAAGAACTGATAAATTCTCTCCACTTTTTTGGAGAATGTCTTTACTTCTCCATCATATCTAAAGTGTAGATTTGCTGGGTATAATATTCTTTGTTTGTTTGTTTGTTTAAGATTGATCTGTTTAGGAGCCAGCGCTGTGGTGCAGCAGGTTAATGCCCCGGCCTGCTATGCTGGCATCCCTTATTGGTGCTGGTTCAAGACCTGGCTGTTCCACTTCCCATCCAGCTCTCTGCTATGACCTGGGAAAGCAGTAAAAAGATAGTCCAAGTCCTTGGGCCCCTGCATCCGCGTGGGAGACACAGAGGAAGCTCCTGGCTCCTGGCTTTGGATCAGCACAGCTCCAGCTCTTGCAGCCAATTGGGGAGTGAACCATCGGATGGAAGACCTCTCTCTCTCTCTCTCTCTCTCTCTCTCTCTCTCTCTGCCTCTCCTGCTCTGTGTAACTCTGATTTTCACATAAATAAATCAAACTTTACAAAAAAAAAAAAAAAGACTGATTTGCTTATTTGAAAGTCAGAGTTACACAGAGAGAGAAGGAGAGGCAGAGAGAGTGAGGTCTTCCATCTGCTGGTTCACTCTCCAATTGGCTGCAATGGCCAGAGTTGCACTGATCTGAAGCCAGGAGCCAGGTCTTCCACATGGGTGCAGGGGCCCAAGGAATTGGGCCATCTTTTACTGCTTTCCTAGGCCATAGCAGAGAGATGGATTGGAAGTAGAGCAGCCAGGACTCAAACCAGTGCCCATATGGGATGCCGGTACTCAGGCTGGGGATTTACCTGCTACGTCATAGTGCTGGCCCCTGGGTACAATATTCTTGATTGGCAGGTTTTTTCCCTTCAGTGCTATGAAAACCTCATCCTACTCCCTCCTGGCCTGTAATGTTTCTCTTGATAAATGTGAAATCTGGCAAAAGAAATTTTTATGTGTTTCTCCCCACCCCCCCTTTTCAGCTTTGAAAATCCTCACTTCATCTTTAACCTTGTAAAGCTTGAATACAAACTGTATTGCGTAGACTTGATTGAGTTGAATCTACTAGTGACCTTTGACCTTCCTTACCTGGATAATTGTATCTTTTTGTAGATTTGGGATATTTTGTATTAATTTGTATTTGAATGTACTTTCTACTCCTTTAGTACTTTCAGGTCTGTTTTGAACCCTCAATAACTTGTATATCTGCTCTTTTAATACTGTCTCAAAGTTCCAAAAGTCTTTCTTTATTTATCTTGATTCTTTTTCTTTTTTATCCTCTAAAGATATTTTCAAATAGCTCAACTTCGAGTGCATTGGTGCTTTCTTCTGTGTGTTCTGTTTTGTAATTGATGCCTTCTATTACATTTTTAAATTTCTCTTAGTGTACTATTCAGGTCAAGCATTTGTTTTTTCAAAAATGTTTCCATCTCTCTGTCAAGTATCTGTTGGAGTACCTATTGTCAACATTCTAGTAGTTATAAAGTGATATTTTATGATAGTTTTATTCAAGTTTCCCAATGACTAATCATATTGGTCATCCACTTGTGTGCATATTGACCATTCCTATATCTTCTTTGTAGAAATGCATTTCAAATCCTTTGATCATTATTAGTTAAATTCTTTATTGAGTTATTCTTAGTAATAAAAGAGAAAGCTCATTGTCTATTCATTTGCCTTGAATAGCTCTTTATGAATATTCTGTTTTCTTCTTCAACTTTTTCTTATGAACGTATAAATTATCATTATTATATAATACCATTTTCTGTTTTTCTCATTGGTTTTTAATGTCATCCACTGTGCTATTTTTAATTTATGAAATTAAACATATAAATATTTTCTTTTGGATGCTCACTTTGGTGTTGTATCAAAAATGGTGAACAGCTCAAAATTATATTATTATTTCTATTTACTTTCCTAGTTCCATTCTTCCCTTTAAATCTCAAGAACCATTTGTCTTCATGTAAGCTATATGGTATTGATTTAAATTTGTTTTCCAATCAGCCAATTATTATATCATTTGGTAGCTAGACAAACAGCCTTAAAATGCTGCATTTTTAATTTTGTAAAATGATTTTTTTGACTCAGTGCTATTTCTGTGTCTATTTTGGCAATAGTAAATAGTAGCAAAATTGCTCTACCTTTTTAGTATCTTTTTGTATTTTAATAACTTTTATATGCTAATTTTATTGAAAGTTCCTCTTTTTGAGGTAGGCATCCCAAAGTTTGTGAGTCCTTCTTCCATTTTTTTTTCTGATAAATCTTAAAATGTTTTAACGAGGTATTTCTCCTCAAATATCTTTGGATTTGATTTTCAGATTCTTAAAAAATTGTTAAAGACTCTCCACAAGATATTTTAAATTATTTTATTTTAAAATAATTTTAGTAAGAGTGGAATTTCTTCTAAGAAAAGAATGAGTGAGAAAACAAATCTGAATTAGAAAACTCACAATGTCAACCATCTCCACAAGGACCCACAGATACTCCTTTAGGAGATGTACAATTCGGGACATGCTCAATCGCACTTGCCCCAAATAGTGGAGTTAGAAATGTGCCAGGGGATTCCAATACAATCCCATCAAGACTGCATGTACCAATGCCATCTCACTAGTCCAAATGATCAATTTCAGTTCACAGTTGATCACACTGATAGGTCTAAGAGTCAAAGGGATCACACAAACATGACTAGTGTCTGCTAATACTAACTGATAGAATAAAAAAGGGAAAAAACGATCCAACATGGGAAGTGGGATACAGAGCAGACTCATAGAATGGCAGATGTCCTAAACAGCACTCTGGCCTCAGAATCAGCCCTTAAGGCATTCAGATCTGGCTGAAGAGCCCATGAGAATATTTTAGGAAAGCCAAGACACTCTGGCAAAAAAAAAAAAAAAAAAAAAAAAAAAAAACACACCAAAACCTAAATGAAAGATCTCTGCGAGTGAGATCCCAGATCCCAGTAGAAAGAACAAGCCATCAAAGAAGGAGGTACCTTTCTCTGAAGGGAGGAGAGAACTTCCACTTTGACTATGACCTTGTCTAAATAAGATGGAAGTCAGCGAACTCAAAAGGCTTCCATAGCCTTGGCAACTCATGACTAGAGCCTAGGGAGATTACTGACGCCATAAACAAGAGTGTGAAATTGTTAAGGCAACAACAGGAGTCACTGTGTACTTACTCATCATGTGGCATCTCTGTCCTTAATGTGTTGTTCAATGTGAATTAATGCTGTAACTAGTACTGAAACAATATTTTACACTTTATGTTCTGTGTGGGTGCAAACTGATGAAATCTTTACTTAATATATACTAAATCTATCTTCTGTATATAAAGATAAAAAAAATAAAGAAATCCTCTCCAAGAATGATGGATATATTTCTACAAAAAAAAAAAAAAAGCCTCCAGATAAACAGAAAGCACATGATTTGGCCACCAGAGGGCAGTGCGCTCTAAGTAATGGACCTCTGGAGTCTTTTTGATGAAGCCCAATTTCAAGTTTCTTGTGAATCAACCTTAAGAGTAAGAATGATTATTTGAAATTTTAAATAATTACAAATTTCATTCTGATACCGCTAATAAAATAAGTATTCATAATATTTATAGAATATTTATAAAAATGTAGTCACCACTGAATCAACCCATATTAATGTCATATAACTAAAGGTTATACGACAACTCCTTGAAGACAAGAGCTGTCTATTGCACACCAGCTGTTTCTTCTGCATATGCATATGTCTTAGAGTAAAAACTCCAGAAATATTTGATAAGTGAAAAAAATCAAATGATCCATAGTCTTAGCTTTACTCAATTTCTGAATTAATTCTAACAAAATCTGTCACTAGGCACTACAATAGGAACTAGTACTATCCTCATGTAAGTGATTACCCTAGGCAGGGCCCTGCACTTCATGTTGGCCTTCTCTAGTCATATCTGTCTAGACATACCCTCCTTCCCATTGTCAGTACAAAGTCAACTGAAACCTGTGGTCACTCTTATATCATGCTCTGGGTATCTAGGACACAGGATTCACTGGAATTCACATATCCAAGGCCTGTGTAGCTGTACTTCTCTAGTCTCACCTTACACAGAGTAGATCATGCATCCCAAAGATGTGCTCATGCTAGACCCCAAGGGCAGCTATTTCTTTGGAGTTCACACAAAGCTTCATTGTATAGATAGGGATTTATGGACTGGGAAGAAAGGAAGTATTCTCTCTTTTTTCCATGTATTTCTAGATCATCATAATTTTAACAGGGATTTTGTATAAGAGGTCTTCAAATATTCATGGAATATATGTATTATCTTTTAATTTCCATGAATGTTTTGAAGTATACTTGCATCACTTGTACAGAATTTTAAAGTATGGAAACAATGATAGAAGTAAAACCAACTTAACTTGCTGACAAACTAAGCTCAGAGTGACAGAAAACAATTCACCTTACACATCTTTGTAGCTTGAGGACTGGGTGAATAGCAGTATTATCAGGTGAAATTAGAAATTCAAGGAGAGTAGTATAAAGATGACAAATTCTATGGCAAACAAGTTACACTGAGGACCTCTGAATATTTAAGGGCAAATATTAGGGAACTATCAGAAATCTCAAGAGCAAGAATTTTACTACACATTTTATGATACACTTGACAATAAAAGTAAAGAGGCCACCCAGGAAACCTATATAAAATATAAAAATAAATACATGAGGTCAATGTCAGCACTTTGGTAAAAAAAAAAAAAAAAACTTCTGGAAACAAAAGGCACGAAGATGACCAAGAAAGAGTGATCAGACTGGAGAATGATCTGGAACATAGAAACTGAGGGAAAGTTTTAGCTAAACTCAAATAGCTCTTGATGTATACTGGAATAGAGAGGTCCATACAATCGTTTCTCACAAACATGTCTGGATTTGCCTGGCGGAGGTGACATTTGACCTAAGAGGCTGTCATATTGGTGAGTGCCACAGGCTGAACAGTGGTAGGAGATAAAGAAGGAGAGTTGGTGCCAGTGCCTCCGATTTCAAGGTTTCTCTCCTAGGGGAAAACAGTGCAAACACTTTCCAGCCAGATGGAAGCTGTTACCTTCAGGAAACTCAGTAGACTGATAAGAAAATCTGAAAATCAGCCGCTTTGAAAATCCAGACATGGTCTCTAGCTCTTCTCTTTTCCTCCTCCTTCTTCAATTTCAGCCATCAAGGTCCACTACTTAGCAATACCAATTAGAAGTGAAACATTAAACAAATGAGCCAACTTCTGCCCATCAAGTATAAATTTTCTCCCACCAAGATTAACACAAAAGTGTGACTTTTATTCATCATTATTTGATCATTTTCTTGGGGACTCTCAATTTATTAACCAGGCAGTTTAACTCTCTCTATTGCTATCCTATTTAATCAGTGACATAAATCTGATTTATTCCACTCTCTAATATTCAACAAGACAATTGATAAGACATAAGACCCTTCTTTCCCAAAAGTAATACTGTGTCAGGGCCGGCGCTGTGGTGTAGCAGGTAAAGCTGCCACCTGCAGTGCTGGCATAACTATGGGTGCCAGATCGAGTCCCGGCTGCTCCACTTCCAATCCAGCTCTCTGCTGTGGCCTGGTAAAGCAGTGGAAGATGGCTCAAGTCCTTGGGCCCCTGCACCCATGTGGGAGACCGGGCTCCTGCTCCTTGCTCTGTATCAGTGCAGCTCTGGCCGTTGTGCCAACTGGGGAGTGAACCAGAGGATGGAAGACTTCTTTCTCTCTCTTTCTGCCTCTCCTTCTCTCTCTGTGTAACTCTGACTTTCAAATAAATAAATGAATCTTAAAAAATAAAGTGACACTGTGTCAGCAAGGGCAAATGCAACCCAATGCTTCAAGTCCCACAGGACCCTGAGAATCTTTTGGTTTGGTGCCATGCTGCAAGCAGTCCTGTGGGACAAAGGCCACACATCTCTAAGGAAGAAAAATTATCAGACAGTGTAGCTTGAACACATAAGGAAGCATAACATAGTTTCCCAACGGCCTCCTTTCTGATCTATCATTTGGGAGGTGTCTCTGCCTCCTCTGATAGAGAGAGTAATGGTATTAAGTGGACCAACTATTGGATTTCTCAAGAGTGGGATCCCATAGGAAAAAAAAAAAAAAGTTTGGACTATGTTTTAACAAGTCCTCATTAAACTTCATCAAATACACTTGTTCTCAATTTCCATCTGGAAGAGGAAAAGGAAGTTGGTTTATTCTGCTACTATTCTTGCTTATTTCAGTTAGGATGAAAGACCAAAATTCATTACAATGTGATGCCCAGGATACTTACCCATTTGATAGACTCAATGAGCCAATTATTTTTGCTGTAACCAAAATTTCCTCATTAGAGCATCTCATAGTGAACAAGAAGTTGTTTTTTTTTTTTAATAAATCATTCTTGGGCATTTTTACAAGTATAACAATTGTGCTCTGATTCAAGACATATTTAAGGAATTATCAACCCTTGATATTCATATTTGACAAAATTATTTTAAGGTATCTTGTGATAGTTGTGAGAACTGTGATATTTGATTGGGAATATAAAGATGAATAAGATTTGAGTCTCTGCCCTGAAGAAACTTATAGAGAGTAAATCACTCACCCCAATCTAGTGTGACTAGTGCCGTGTTAGAATGAGGCACTAGAGACTAGAGAGGAAATCCAAGAATTATGGGGGGTGAAATGAAATCCATACCAGCCTGAGGAAATCAGGGATGACTTCCTAGAGGAAATGTCACTAAAGTTGGGCCCAGGAGGGGAAGGAAAAGGCAACAGTGCATTCTAAGAGAGGGATTAGCTAAGCAGCACAAAAGCTTGAGATAGCACTGCATGGTGAGAGGATTAAAAATGGTTTGGTATGACTAGAATGCAAAGCTGGAAGTAAACAACTTTATTTTAGTTTAACAAACTCACAGTGTGTAGCAGAGATGTTAATTTATTCTAGGGAAAATATCAGTGGTGAAATCTTGAATCGAGTTATAGTATCTATTAAGTTCAAAATTTTCCCATATACCATTTGGGGATTTTTGCTGCTAATACTCAGAGACCCTCAAAACACATTTTCTGATATAGAATAACTTTTTATTTTATAAAAGTTTTAGATTTTTTGAAAAGATGCAAGTTAGTACGAAGAGTTTTCACAATCTCTACATCTAACTTCCCTTATTCTTAACATTTTACAGCATGGTACATCTGCGACAGTTGAT
Source organism: Lepus europaeus (assembly GCF_033115175.1). Classification (NCBI taxonomy): domain Eukaryota; kingdom Metazoa; phylum Chordata; class Mammalia; order Lagomorpha; family Leporidae; genus Lepus; species Lepus europaeus. The sequence goes on from NC_084829.1 coordinate 56,448,707, forward strand.
GAACAAATTCTGGTGCATGGTTGTTAACTAAAGTCTATACTACATTGGATATTTCTTTACTTTTTATCCAGTGTCCTATTTTTGTCCCAGGATCTCATCCAGGATACCACATTAGTTTTACTTGCAATGTGTCTCTTGGCTCAGGTAGTTTGTCAGACTTTCCTTGTTGATGACCTTGATGGTTTTGTGTTGTACTTGTCATGAATTTTGTAAAATCCATAACTGGGTTTGTCTTATAGATTGCTCATGATTACAAGGAAGATATAGATTTGGAGAAGGAACCATGAACTTTTAAAAAGATAGCATATGATTTTAGAGCAAGACTGTCTTTAGGCGAACTTGATGAGTGGGTAGAGTCCCTACTGAATAACCATTTCCACACTACATCCACACACAATTCCACCTCCTTTCACCAGACCCAACACCAGCGCTGTCTCTTTATCCTCCATCTCTCTCAGATTCTTATACAAAGAACATTGCTTCTACTTTCTTCTTCTCCTCTCTCCTTGTCTGCATCTGGGATGATTGCTCTCTTTAAGATCCTAGACTGTGCTTCCTCACTTCCCAGAGTTATTACACAAGCTATTCTCTGCTTTGAAAATTCAGCACAGCATTCCCACACCACCCCAATCCACAGCCTCATTGACCCAGTCCCTCTCAATCACCCTGCCTATTTAAGGCAAATGTCAACTTCCTCCGAGGATCACATGCCACCTGAATCACACCATGTTTCTCAGAAAGTTAGATCCTTCTGCTCTAAGATCAGCTTGAGCTGTTCCTTTGGAGCATTAGTGTCTGGTGGGGATCAGGTGCTCATGTGATTTTATGACTAATGCCTACTTCCTTCTATTAGATTTCAGCTACATGAGGGCATAAATTATTTCTGTTTTCCTCACCCAATATTGTCAGTGTCTTGCACAGTGGCCTGACACAATGAATATGTTAGAGTGAGGAAAAAAGAGAACGCTGTAGCCAATAGTATCTTCGTTCTTTGACACAATTGATCTGCTTTCTGGGATTCTGAGGACTGTAGCAGTGTGACTTCAATTCTCTGTGAACATAGCATTCAAAGGTAAAACACAGGGTGAATGCCTTAGAGGAGTCAAACCACCACCATATAAATTAGAACATGGAGCAATAGTATCTAGTAATACAAAAACTTTTTTTGCATTAACACATTCTCTCCCCTCTTTGAAATGAGAGTATTTTCAGACTAACAAACTCTCTATATCTTAAGTCACATCAAATACTATTAGTTATCTTTTAGGATTCATGGAAACTAAAATACATTAAAGACATCCATTGTTATATTTTTATTACTAGAGTCACTAAAGCAATTATCATCTCTGCCTATGACCAGTAACTTCCAAATTGATCTTCCACTAGAAATCACATAAATCTACACACACATGTTTGTGTGTGTGTGTGTCTGAGGAAGATTACAGAAATGGGAGAACTAGAATTAAATCCTTTCTTTTTGGAATCACAAAAGATAGATGTAAATAATTAAATAGTGGGGATTGGAATTTATTTTATGTATTAAAATGTTTAATAAGCACTATAACATAGACAGCATTATCCAAAAGAGGAATGAATAATATTTAAATTATATCACATATGAAATAGTACAAGTGTATATTTTGTCATGGTTTCTATCTTGAATAAACAATCATACAAGGACTACATTATTCTAATTGCATTTTTGCAATACTGGGCTTAATTCCAGCTACCTGATTTTACCAAAACCCACAGCTTCAAAAGCATGTGGTTTTTCTTATACATACATACTTCCCTAATCCTGGTTTAACAAAGAGAGGTTTCTAGAACTGTATTACTTAGCAACTGCTTGTTTGTCCACCCTGATTTAATCTTGAAAAATGTGAGTCTCTTCACAGAAGAGAAATCCGTATATTAACATTAAGGTAGCAATTTAGATAATTTCAGGGTTCTTACGCAAAAAAAAGTATGTTTTGTTAAACATACTTCAGAAAATTCTGTTTTCTCTCCCCTTTCTCTTCAAACATTCACCAGAATTTGTCTCAAATAGCTGAACTGACGTCTTTTTATGCTTTGCTCCTCAGTCAACTTTCATTGAACGCCTGTTATATCCAGCTCACTTTACTAGTACCAAAGATACTAAGAAAATCACAGTTCTCTCTTTCATGGTGCTTACACTCAACAGGCAGAAGATAGACAATGGGAAACTAAACATACACATATATACCAGTAAAGAGCTTTATTTGGAAAGGCTTCCTTAAACGGAAAGTGAGTCTTAAACAACAAAAGAAACGCTGACTTGAAACATTCTAAAGGAAACATATTCAGTGCAGAGAACAGCAAATACATAAGGCCCCATGGCTGCAGCAACTGAGTATGTTGTGAAACAAACCAAAAGCCAGTTTAGCTGGAGCACCCTGGTGGGGGAAGAATAATAACAGATAAAATTAGGAGATATCCAGGACACAGATCTTGTAGCATTGTACAGACCAATGATGAGATTAGATTTAATTCTAAGTGAGAAACCATTAGAAATTTCTTAGCAGAAAAAAAAATGGAACTGAAATAGCATTTACAGTTTTTAAAATACCATTCCAGTTACAATGTGGGGAATGGATTACAAGGGTAGAAGTAGAATCAGAAAGAACATTTTGGAAGCTCTTGCAAGTAGGTAAAACAACAGGCAATGATGATCTGAACTAGAATTGTAACAGTGGAAACAAGGAAAAATTGATTAATTTGAGGTATAACTTGGAAGTCAACAAAGAGAGGACCTGGGGGTAGATTAAATTAAATAGGTGGGATGGGGAAGAGAAAAGTGAGGGATGACCCCTATGTTTTTCATCCACCTTCCACTAGGGTAGAAGATAATGCTAAGAAGGGGGAGAAAGATAGAAGCACAAGGAGGAAGAAAGAATAAAGAATCAAATGTTCCTAGTTAAGAAGGTTAAGCTTGAAAAGGTTGTTACCAAACTTACAGTTTACAGACAAGGAACACAAAGACAATGGCTCAGTAACTTGCCTAGGATGGTTCATAGCCACTACACTTCCTGGCATTTGCTGTTCAGTCCTTATTCCAAAGTGAATCCAACTTTGCACAGCACCTCAGATTATTTTATTTATTTTATGTTCCCAACATACAATTAACATATAATTAACACCTCGAATACCTACCTATTGACCAAATATAGATTCAATCTTCTTGATATTGTAGATACTGAGTATGACAGTATAATAAAAATAATGAAAGCTATCACCATACAGAGTTTCTCCTCAAATGGTTAATGTGAAGGATCACTTAGTATTTCCTACCTTTGTGATTGACATACACAGTGGATATCTTCAGAGAGGCATGAGCTACAAAGGACAACTTTGATTGAGTCATAGAATCCAAAAAGGACATTACCAAAAAAACTGTTGGAACTGAAATGGAACCCATTGCTTAGTTAATAGTTCTCACCTTATCAATGTTTACTTCTTAGTGTTGACAATTTATTTGGGTTATATGGGATGTTTATGTTAGGGGCAGTAGAGTGAATGAGGAGCTCTGTAAATTATTCCAAATATAAGATGACATGAAAACAAACAAAGGATACTGATGTAGCTCATGGAAGCTAAGTGCTTGAAATGCCCCATTAAGGAACTAGAACTGTGAAAGAATTAAACAGTACTGATGGTCATATGCAAAATATTTAACATCACTAGCAATTGAAAAAACACAGATCAATATGAGATATAATGCTTCCTATAAAACATGCCAATTTGTAGTGATAACCATTAAGTAGAGTTTGGGAAAATGATTCCTTTGTATCTTGCAAGGAAAACTCATCGTTTTGGGATTGGTATATTTTAGCTAATAGAAACTCACCCTCAACCTCTGTGATAAGGAGAGGATTTTTCAGCTTAGGTACCTGAAAAGTGTACAGTTAGGGCTCTTTTCAATAAAGGATGGCCCAACATATACAAATCTTGGTTGCTTTTCTATTATTTCTCTCTGCCTTCTACAGTGACTGCATTACCACAGAGTTGACTCTCCTTACACCATGGAACTGGTCCCATTTTCTTTGAGACAACAGAATGACTCTCCAAATAATGGCAAAAAAAAAGAAAATATTTCTCACTACAACAGCCTGAGCTGAGTTAGGAGTGCATCCCTGAACCATTCCTTCTGGCCTGAAGGAAGTCTTCACAGATGAAGTTAATCTCTCCAATACCTCTCAGGATGAGAACATGAAAGCAAAGTACAGCAAAGGAAATAGAGAACAATGTTTTCTTGAAGGAGAGATATAAATTAATTCAATTTTTATGGAAGCCTTTTTTAAAAAATGCAGTTTTAAACTATTATGGCACTTAAATTTATTCAAAGTAATTAGAACTGTACAAAAAAGGAATCATGCACAGGAAATAATTTGATAATTTTATGCATAAAATCATTGAAATAAACCAAATGCTTTGCTATAGTATTACATAAATTACAATGCACTGGTCAAAGGATTTCCATGCAACCGCTAAATATGATTTTTTCAATAAATATTTACCTTGTAAGTAAAAGTCATGTTGTATTAGTAAATTCACCACGTAGTTATTGACGGTCAACTAATTCCCAGACACTGGGACACAGCAAACCAAAAAGATTATGATGCCTGCTCTCCTAGATTTAAATGAAAAAAATGATTTTACAAAGAACATAATGAATTTTTTGAAAAACCATGATTCTCAGGTGCCTACACACTATTTACAAGATGCTAAGATACTCATGAGCCTTCACACACACAAATCTGCAAAACTGGCAGCACTAGTGTTCTCCGGCCAGTGGTTGTGGTAGGATGTTTTTTGTTTCCTTTACCTACACTATTCAGTTTTCCAAATTGTCTAACATAAACATAGTTCCTTTTAAACCAGGAAAGGAGCAACAAGTTTGTGATTTCTTCTTAGAGTATATATTGACTTCTAATATCTTCTCATTTGATGAGTAGCTGTTAGATGTCTAATTCTTTTCACTGTTACATAGTTGAGTTTGGGTTGTAAGAAAGGTAAGAGAGGATTTTGAACTTATGTTTCCACACAGAGAGTTAATTCCATCTATTTGTTCAATTCAAATATTCCTTGCATTAAATTTCATTCATTTTAGTAAATGATGATTAATTTATATTCCCAAAGATAGAATTTTAGATTTTTGAAAAAACAATGCAATGAATGGACATTACTTATTTTTATTATGTAAGATATGATTGCATAGAGAATTAAAATTTCACATTTTAGAATTCCTACAACATAATTCTATCATGTATTAAAAATAACTCTAATACTATCCAAGACATTCTGTATTAACTTGTGTGTGTGTGAATTCCAAAGACATTCCCAGAGCAGTTGTTTTGAAACAATTTCCCATGAGAAAACAAGGCATCAGACTTTTGGTAGTATGAAAAAAATCAAAGTTCTTCTCTCAAATGGCCAACTTTACTGCATTAAATAACCACCTCCATCATCAGTGGGTAACAACTTCTAAGGCACATGTGGCCTGAAGGTAAGTTTTTGGAGGAAAGTCCTCCTGTGCAATGAATTCCTACACACAGTCCATACTATGTATTAAATTGAACTTGATACACTTTGACCTCATGGTGTTGAACAATTGGTCAAACAAAACTATACAGTCTCCTTGGAATTTGTTGGGTGAGTGATGAGTGAATCCAAATTTACTCTCAGGAGTACCATAATTAAGTTACTAGTTCCTCACATACTGAACAAATGTCTCTGAAAGCCCTTTATACTTGTAATCGAAGAAGGTTAGAGACATCTCATGCATGAGAGGTGTTTTCTCAGCGTTCTGACATCCTAGTTTGAAGGATTGATGACTACCTCTTAAGTCCCAAAGTATTCCTTTGAAAAACTTAAAATTCATCCCAGACAAAAAAAAAAAAATATGCTCACTAAATCTTTGACACTTGTCCTTTCACTATTATTTGGACACCATTTAAAGAACCTTAATTCATCAGAAATAAATACCAGGTGTGTCAACTGTTTTCATGAACAAAAACCCAAGTGAAGTTATATAACTGTCAAGTACCTCTTATTTAAAATATACGGAGATTTTAGGCAAAAGCAGATCTTTCTATATATCAGATATATAATCATTTATTATGAGTAACTGTCGGACCCTCGCCAGCAAGGGTCCAACACAATCACGACACTGTCACTGTTTCTCGGTTCTCCAGGAACTTTTACTTTTGGGGCAGAAGGAAAGAGTAGGGGGGAGAGAAGAAAAGAGAAGGAGGAGCTCCAAACCCAATTCCCAATGTCCCTTTATACCCCAAGTCCCGTGGAGCATTCGCTCCACAGCCAATAGTGGCTCTCTTCACGTGCAGTTCACACTGGTATCGTCCAATCAGATGAAAGGATGCGTATAGTCTCAGGTAGAAAGTTCATCTGTTTCACCGGGTTCCTCCTAGTTGTCTATGCAGAGTCCATTCTGTTTCATCTGTTTCACCTGGCTGTTTTCGTAGGCCTTGTGGCAGACCGATTGCTGCAAGCTATGCAGATGAGGAGGTTCTCACAGGTGGCCAGCCTACAGTTCCCCACAAGTAACTGCTAAAAATACAAGGCTTAAAACAACTACTTTCAAATTTGTAGTGATTCAAAGAAGCCTAGTTTTTTCATAAGAAATTTAAATCCTTTTGAAGCAAGGGACTATTAAGTGACAAAGATCAAAGACAGGCCAATGTCTGCTTGATAGTAAATATTTTCTGCAAGAGCGGAAAAGAGAGAGAAAGAGAAATTAGAAGTAATATCTAGTATAAATTGATTAAAGTAATTGCTAACCTCATTAACTGTATATAAATGTTATTATCTGTGACTTTCTTGAAGATACACAACTTTTATAAAGTTATGATGGCACAATACTTGGAAAATAAGTCTGTAGAACAGTAACAGCCACAGTGTTTTAAATATAATGTTAATTTTTTTCACAAAACACTCTAACAGTAACTGCCAACAATTTAACCCAAAAGCTAGACATAGAAATACCCAGTTGACATGAATTGTTTGATGTTATGAAATCCACTTGGTAGAAGACCAGTAGGCTCTTTTAGTGCCTAATCCAAATCACAGTGCAGAAACGGTAATTAAAATTGAAAAAAAAATCTACTCTGGCAATTAAAATTCATAAATTTCCCTTCTACAAACATGACAATGCTGGACAATGAAACATGCAACGGTTTGGCTTCATAAAAATAAACCCTTTAAAACTAGAAACAGAATAAATTAAACAAATAATTACTGAGCATCCCCCAGGCAAAGTGTCATTCCTTACACTGTAAAAAGCAAATTAAATTGTCCCAAAGTTGATTTTCAGGAACTTGTAATCTGGGAAGTTCAAGTTAATCTGGATTTGGCACTTAGAAATATCCCATTCTGATTTACAAAGCCTTATACTTAAAATATATATACTACAGTACTAGCAAAGCTTAAACTTCAGGATCTTTCTTTTTTAGTGTGTGGGTCTCTTTCAAGACCCTTGATGGAGCACTAGCAAAGTACATTGTGGTATGTTTTTGATTATTTAATCACAGCCTAGTAAAATTCTTGTTTCTTTACACAATGACCTCCTTTCCATCATACTTCACTTCACATTGGATAGTACTGGTAAAATCAGGGGCATTTGGGAGATATAGTAAAGAAAGTTTTCAGCTGGAGATTCCTATAGTCTTAATTTGGTAGGATACTCAGAGGTCTTGAAAATGTCATGGAAATCCATATTATGAATAAATGCAAGGATTTAATTTCTTTTTTTGCACAAAAATAAAATTAGGTTATCTTGTTATAATATGTCTGAACAAGATCTAGTTTGAGTCATCAAGACGCCATTTGAAAAGGGCCCCATTACATGAAATCTACTAAAAGTAAAGCAAGAACAAATATCAAGATGATGGTGAAACTTTGGTAAAAGAATGCTGAAACTGCCAATGCTTGATGATTGGTTAAAGAAACTGTGGCATAAATACATGATGGAATACTACTCAGCCATAAAAAATGAAATCCTGTCTTTTGCAACAAAATGGATGTAACTGGAGACTATTATGCTTAGTGAAATAAGCCAGATCCAAAAAGATATCATGTGTTTTCTCTGACTTGTGGAAAATAATATGTGGAAAATAATGTATGTTAGTGAAATTGAAATCTTAAGATTTGATTACTTTTTATATCCCTTGTCTGTACTCCTGCAGAATAGTTTTTCTACTTTCTACTTGTTAGATTTTTTTAATTAGGTGGAGGATTAAGTTTTGATTATTAAGTAAATTTAAAGTATGTTCACACAAATTAAAAGACAAAATAAAAAAAGAAGGATAAGGGGGATGGAGAGAAGGGGGTGGAAAGTTGTATGACATACATGAAATTTGTTATTTTTATATAAATAAAAAATAAAAGAAACCATGAGATATAACAAAGCAGAGTACCAAACAATTAGCTGATAGGATGTTTTGCTTAAAAAATAAAAATATTTAAAGAAGAGAAAAAAATTTTATAGAGACAATGCTGCAAAGACATCAGTAGTTTACTAATAGAAAAGAGATGATGTTGAAGATGAAGCCCCCAGCAACAAACCATTGAAATTAGGTCATAAGGAAAAAATTAGTCTTGTTTGCGCTTCTGCTGAAAAGGATCAATGATGGACAGCAGAAAAAATAGCCAGTACTATAGACATATTGATTGGTTCAGCTTTTACCATGCTGACCAAAAAAAAAGAAAGAAAAAAAAAATGCAGCACACTTTCTGCCTGATGGGCCCCAAAGCTATTGTACCTACATCAGCTGCAGACACAAGGGAGCTTTTAATGTGAATTTTCAACAAGTAGGGTGAAGATCCTGAAACATTTCTTCCAAAAATTATACCAAGAGACAAAACACGGCTTTACCAATATGATCCTAAAGACAAAGTACAATCAAAGCAATGGTTACCAACAAGTGAAAGCAGTCCAGTCAAGTCAACAGCAGACTGGTGAAGAACAAAAACATGGCAAGAGTTTGTTGGGATGTTTAAGACATTTTGCTTGTTGAATTTTCTGGAGGGCCAAAGAACAATAAAATCTCTTCATTAATAGAGAGTTTTGAGAAAAATAATGAAAGCCTTAACAGAAAATATCCAGGAATACTTGACCATACAGCCTTTCTCTACCATGACAATGTTTGTGCTCATTCCTCCCATCAAACAAGCACAACATTCCAGAATTTCAATGAAATCATTCAACTTCCACCTTACAGCCCTGACTTGGATACTTGTTATTTTGATTCCTATCTGTAAAATTTCTTTAGTGAAATCATTTTTCTTCAGTTAATAAGGTAAAAACTAATAATAATAAGACTGTACTTACATGGTTAAACTCCCAGTACCCTGAGTTCTTCAGAGATGGACAAATGACTGGTATCATATCTCTATAAAAGTATCTGAAACTTTTTCAAAAGATTCTATTTATTTATTTTAGAAGCAGAGTTACAGACAGAGAGAGGAAGAGACAGAGAGAGAGGTCTTCCCATCCACTGGTTCACTCCTCAAAGGGTGGCAATGGCCAGTGCTGGGCCAATCCAAAGCCAGGAGACAGGAGCTTCTTCCTGATCTCCCATGCGGATGCAGAGTGCCAAGCAGTAGCGCCATCCTCTCTGTTTTCCCAGGCCACAGCAGAGAGCTGGAATGGAAGAGGAGTAGCTGGGACATGAACCAGCACCCATATGGGATGCTCAGCCTGCTAAACCATAGTGCTGGTCCCCAGTATCTGAAATGTAATGGAGCTTATTTTGAGAAAAAAAAATTTTCATTTTTATTTTTTAAATTCAATCTTTTTGTGGACTTTCTGTTTTCCTCTCATTTGCTCTTGCAGTTCACAGTCATTCATATGTACAGTTAACCACATCAGTGCATGCATATTGTCCAGGAATTATCCCATTGCTCCAGCTTATCCAGTATCAAAGCACAAAGATTTAAGATACAAAGGCCATGATACAAAAATGTCCTGTAGCATGTGGCATGAGAAATATGTGGGTAAACAAGGAGAAATAAAATTATACAGTTTATCTGTAATGAGATGAGTGCATCTTGGATAAATTCATGCGTTATCTATGCTAACAAAATATTATTCCAATATTTCAAATGAATTATCTTAAAGTTGTAGATTATGTGTTTATCATTCCATGCTGTATTTTTATTTTTAAATTTTTTATTTATTTTTCTCCCCAAAGAAACATTTTATTTAAGGAATAAAGACTTCATGCACTTCATAAGTACAACTTTAGGAATATAGTGATTCTTCCCACCATATTCACCCTCCCACCCACTCTTCCACCTCTCTTCCTCCTCCCTTTCCCATTCCCAGCCCCATTCTCCAGTAAGATCCATTTTCAATTAACTTTATACACAGAAGACCAACTCTATGCTAAGTTCAGACTTCAAAAATTTGCAAGGGGAAAAATATAAAAATAAAACAAACAAAAACTATTCTTCAACAGTCAAGACAAGGGCTGTTCAAAGTCGTTGCAAGTTGAATTTAATTTCACTTTTTTTTTTAGAAACGTAATTAACTTTAAAGAAGCACTCAAGAATGATATATCTTTTGTGAGCACTTAGACATAATATAATACAATTCTTTGAGGACAGAGGTCCTGCATAGGAAGAAGTGCACAGTGATTCCTGTTAATTCAACAATTAACACACTTATGTATGATGTCAGTGATCACCCAGGGCTCTTGACATAAGCTGCCTAGGCTATGGAAGCCTTTTGAATCTACAAACTCTTTCCCTGTTTACACAAGGCCATAAACAAAGTGGAAGTTATCTCTTTCCTTCAGAGAAAAGTACGTCCTTCTTTGACGACCACTTCTTTCTGTTGGGGTCTCACAAAAGTCCTTCATGAGGGACACTTTTTGCCATAGTGTCTTGGATTTCCATGCCTGACATGCTTTCAAGGGTTTTTCAGACAGACCAGAATGCATTAAGGGCTGATTCTAATGGCAGAGTGTTATTTAAAGTGACTGTATAGACTGCTTCCCATGTTGGAGTGTTCACTCTTTTTTGATTCTATTATTACTATCAAATATTTAGTCCAATTTATATGATCACTTTAACATTTAATCTTATCTAAATGATCATTTTATCACTTAATCCTATCACTATGCTCACTCTAACATTCAAGATGATATTTTTTTTCCCACTCAGTTTAAGGGGACTTGGGGTAGCACAGCAAGTTTTTAAGCTATACCTTTCAAACTAGGCCTGTATGAATGTATGAAGAAGTATACAGTTTTGCAGTTGCAAACTTCATATATTTCACAGTTACATCTTTAATAACATGGTGATTCTCCCCACCATGTCCACCCTCTCATCCGTGTTCCTACCCTCCTTTATTTTCCCTCTCTTATTTCCATTCTTGTTTTTTAATAATATCTATTTTCAGTTAATTTTATACACAAATGATTATCCCCATTTTGCATAAATTTCAAAAGATAGTATGAGAAAGCAGAAAGAATAGGAAGAAAAGAAAAAAGGCAAACTGTTTCTCAACAGTCAAGACAAGAGCTGTTCAAAGTGATTACTTCTCAAAGTATCGGTTTCACTTCCACAGATTGCCTTTTAGATGCTCTATTAGTTGTCACAGGTCAGGGAGAACATATGGTATTTGTCCCTTTGGGACCAGCTTATTTCATGATTCCATGTCTTAGCTATTGTGAATTAAGCTGCAATAAACACGGGTGTACAGATAGCTCCTTTATATGCTGATTTCAATTCCTTTGGGTACATTCCCAAGAATGAGATGACTGGGTCATATGGTAAGTGTATATTTAGATTCCTGAGGTATCTCCATATTGTCTTCCATAGTGGCTTTACTGGTTTACATTCCCAACAGTGGGTTAGGGTACCTGCTCCCCACCCCTGCATCCTTACAAGCATTTGTATTTTTGTTGATTTCTGTATGTTAGCCATTCTAATGTCTGAGGTGAAACTTCATTGTGGTTTGATTTGCATTTCTTTGACAGCTAGTGAGCCTGAACATTTTTTTATGTGTCTGTTGGCCATTTGGATTTCCTCTTTTGAAAAGTGCTTATTTAGGTCCTTTGCCCATTTATTAACCGGGTTGTTTGTTTTGTTGTTGTTGAACTTCCTGATCTCTTTATATATTATGGCTATTAATCCTTTATCAGTTGGAAAGTTTGAAAATAATTTCTCACATTCTGTCAGTTGCCTCTTCACTTTGCTGAGTGTTTCTTTTGCAGTAGGGAAGCTTCTCAATTTGATCGAATCCAAATTGTAGATTTTGGCTTTGATTGCCTGTGGCTCTGGGGTCTTTTCCAAGAACTATTTGCCTATTCCGATGTCTTATAGACTTTCCCCAATGTTCTCTGATAATTTGATTATATCGTGTTATAGATTTAGATCTTTGATCCATTTGAGTGGATTTTTGTGGAAGGTGTAAGGTAGGAGTCTTGATTCTTCCTTATCCATGTGAAGATCCAGTTTAACCAGAACCATTAGTTGAAGAGATTGCCATTGCTCCAGTAATTGATTTTGGCTCCTTTGTCAAAGATGAGCTGGTTGTAGATGGTTGGATTGATTTCTGGCATTTCTATTCTGTTCCATTGGTCTTTCCATCTGTATTTATACCAGTAACAGTCTGTTTCAATTATGACTGCACTGTAGTATGTCTTGAAATCTGGTATTGTGGTTCATCCAGCTTTGTTTCTGTTGTATAAGATTGCTTTAGCTCTTTGGGGTCTCCTATGTTTCTATATCTGAGAAGACTGGCCCTGGTATTTTGATTGGTATTACATTGAATCTGCAGATTGCTTTCAGTAGTATGGACTTTCTGATGATATTTATTTTTCCAATCCATGAGCATGGAAGATTTTTCCATTTTTTTGTATCTCCTTCTATTTCTTTCTTTAATACTTTGTAGTTCTTGTCATAAAGATCTTTAACATCTTTGCTAAATTTATACCAAGATATTTGATTTTTTTGGTAGTTATTGTGAATGGGACTAATCTTAGGAGTTCTTTCTCAACCTTGGTACTGTCTGTGTATACAAAAGCTATTGATTTTTGTGTGTTGATTTCATATGCTGCTACTTTACCAAATTCTTTTATGAGTTCCCATAGTCTCTTGATGGAGTCTTGTGGATCCCCTGCATGTAGAATCATTTTATCTAAGAATAGGGATTGTTTGAATTCTTCCTCCCCAATTTGCATCCCTTTGAATTCTTTTTCATGTCTAATGGATCAGGCTGAAACTTCCAAGACTATATTGACTAAAAATGGTGAAAGTGGGCATCCTTGTCTGTTTCCGTAGCCCAGTGTGAATGCTTCCAAGTGTTCCCCATTCAATAACACACTGTCCCTAGGTTTGTCATAAATTGCTTTGATTGTGTTGAGGAATGTTCATTCTATTCCAATTTGCACAGATTTTTTCATCATGAAAGGGTGTTGTATTTTATCTAATGCTTTCTTTGCATCTATTGAGATAATCATATAGTTGTTGTTCTTCGATTTGTTAATGTGATATGTCACATTGACTGATTTGCAAATGTTGAACCATCCCTGCATTACAGGGATAAATCCCACTTGGTCCAGGTGAATGATCTTTCTGATGTGTTGTTGGATTCAATTTCCTAGAATTTTGCCTAGGATTTTTGTTCATCAGGGAAATTGGTCTGTAGTTCTCTTTCTCTGCTGTATTTTTTTCAGGCTTAGGAATTAAGGTGATGCTGGTTTCTTAGCAAGAATTTGGGAGGAGTTCATCTCTTTCAATTGTTTAGAATAGCTTGAGAATTGAAATTTGTTCTTTAAATGTCTGGTAAAATTCTGCAGTAAAGCCATCTGGGCAGGCATTGTTCTAAGTGCTCCACATACATTACTTCTCAGGTGAACTTATGAGTTCATATTATTATCCCATTTTCCAGAAGAAGAACCCAAGTAACTTGATTTGCATGGGATTACACACCTAGCACAAAGTGAAACTGAATTGAAACACAACTTTTTTCTTTACCTATTCACCTTTCCCTGTCCACTCTCTCCTACCATGACACTTTTCACCCTTTGGAATAAGAAACAAGTGTAATAAATATGGGGGACTTAACAAAAATCATGGAAAATGGAATCAAACCATGACTGCTTTGGTGAAACAAACATTGAAATCTGTGCATAGTTTTTATATAATATGCATTTTCTATGAATTTTTTGAAGGCCCCTAGTGTAAGTACTGAAATCAGTAGAAAGTAGTCTAACAAAACAAAGTTTTAACTTAAAAAACTTCAGGTGACACCAGCCCAGGCAGCTATAGAAAAACTTCCTTTTAATTTTCCTTTTCCTGAGGATAAACTGCCTATAGCCTTTTAAGGTTTTTGGCTTTACATTGAGTTTGTAGATTGAGCTCCATATTTTATTTAGACATGGAGAAAATCTCCTATTCTCACATAGATAAAACAATTTGAGTCCCTGGAATATTAAGATCGACACATCACGACCTATGGCCAAAGAACATGGATGATCACATGCTGGCCATCAAAGTTCTAATTTTTCTGGCTCCTAAGTATTGCCTCAACTATCTATTGAGCTCCTCTACCCATTTTTAAAGCTCCCATGTCTCTGGTATTTCTGTGTCTTACCAGGAGGATTTTTTTTCTTACAGAAACTGTGAGAAACCCATTTCGTCCATTCCTCCTTCTTCCTACCTTTCACTGAGCCCCTGCAAACTTGTGTCAATTTTTTCATTTCACAATTGATCAGAGAGTCCCTGGTGTCTCAATCACCCTTTTTCACCTTTGTTTTTCTTCTTTCCAGGGAAATGACAGAATGCCTGATGGGAAATACAGATTTGGATGGATAAGAATGAAAGATTATTGATTTGAAAATGTCAGCATTTTGTTTCTTGTGACAAAGACTAACTAGATGCTCTCTGATGCTATTTCTTCTTCCTGGGAATTTGCGCAAATTATATTTCCCAGTCACTTTTTCCATTAGGCAAAGGCCATCTGAGAAGATTGCAACCAAAACAGAAATGAGGAGGAATGCTGTACGTTCGGGCCTGGCCATATAACTTCATGCACTTACTCTCCTTTCTCACAGATGTTGAATTACCCAGTGGAAGAAACTTGGACCTCTGAATTGCTGATTGAAGGAAAGCCAACAAGAGCTGCCTAATGCTCCTTGCAATTGAGATGTCAGCAAAGAATTAACTTCTATTGTGTTGAGTCATGAGGTTTGGGGGTTGAGAGCATTAATTACCCATATTCATATATCTATAAGAAAAATACGTTTTCTCTTTTTAAAAGCTTTATGTATTTATTTGAAAAGCAGAGTTACAGAGAGAGAGAGAGAGAAACAGAGAGAGATCTTCCATTCACTGGTTCACTTTCCAAATGGCTGCAATGACCAAAGCTAGGGTGGTTCAACATCAGAAAACAGGAGCTTCTCCCAGGGTCTCCCACATGGGTGCAAGGACCCAAAGCCTTGGGCCATCTTCCACTGCTTTCCCAGGCCATTAACAAAGAGCTGGATCAGAAGTGTAGCATCTGGGACTCAAACTGGTATCCATATGGGAAACTGGCTATGCCATAGCACCAGCCCCGTGAAAAATAATTTTAAGCTTAATTGATTAAATATAAGATAAATAGAAAAATGAATTCTCTGAGGTCAAAATTTGATCATAATTAATTGTAAACTATATATGTAGAGTCTTATTTCTAAGTTTAGGCATTAATTTTTAATTATCAAATTGAATATTTATTCATAGTAAGACAACAACATTTCAACAGCACTTAACTAAAATACGATCCATTCGTATCATCTCCAGAATCTACTACAACATTTTTCATAGCTGTATATTTACTTGTGTTGTAGTAAACCCAAAGATGTTCATTGATTTTTAAAAATGGTTTCTTGGAACCTAAAGAGAGTACCTAAAACATACCAGAGAAAGCAGAAAAATGGATAAATCTTTAACCATTTCCAGAATCCAACCAGATTTCAACTCCACTGAAGTGTATCAATACACGGGTGCCTCCCTGTACTAAATCTGACTAACGTTCTGAACTAATGTTTATTGTCTGTTTATGTATATGTGGGAGGTTATGTATTTTTAATGAAAAGCAAAATGTTAAAACTGAATTTATCCTTCAATGTATTTTCTATATTATGAAATCTTGAATTGATCTACTCTATAAAAATCTATTTATGGATAAATAAGAGCTTGAGTTCAAAGTGAAACTTCTTATTTTTTTCCAGCCATAGCCCTATGACATTGCAGTGATTTGAAAGTGGGTAACATTTTAATGTTTTTAACAGCTGTGTTTTATTCCTTTACAAAGATATCTGAGCTTGTTTAATGACATTAGAGAAGTTTCCAGTTGAGGATTTCCAAAATTCTCATTTTAAGAGCAGGGAAATGAAGCCATAGCTAAATTTGTCACCTTGTTGAAAGCCTTGGAGATAGCTACTAGCAGAGCTGGGACTAGAATCTGGTATCTTGTTTCCCATCTCCTTTCTGTTTTCCATCTGAGTTCAGAAATCGTCCTATTACAAAATAAATGGTAAAAATTTCAAAATCATTTTACATTCTTTTTGAAATTTAGTAATATACAGTCTCCATGTTTTGGAGCAACTTTATACATTCAAAATGTCCTATGCTCTCAACCTTAGTGATTTTTAAATGAAAATATCAACTAAATTTTCCTGTAGAAAATACATACCTGTAGAAAACTAGAAGCATCATTTTTTAAAATAATGCTAAGGTCCTATAATCTTTAATTACAATGAATTTATTTCCAGTTCTTACAGTGTTTGCAGCAAAAGTATCATAATTTAATATTAGGATGACATCTAGTTTCTAATGCAATGCTTTTAACAAGAAACAAGGTAACTTTTGTAAGCCAACTCACATGGAAGTTCTTTTAGATGAGAAAGCTTCGTGTTAGAACCCTCAAAGATCATTCCCTCTCAGAAGCTGTTTAATTGTCATCTGAATGTAATTTTTCTAGAGTTCAACAAGTTGCAAAATGTTTGGCTGCAGAATAGATGACTCCAGCTATTTTAGTATCAACTCCACATATGTTTACATCCCTTTCTAACTTCTGTTGATGAGGCTAGCCAAGCAACAAAATACCTTCAATACTAAAGAAAAATGGTTGCTGGGTTTAAACTTACTATTTCACAGGCTAAATTTATTTTCAATTTTAAATGCTAGTAAGTTGATAATTCAGTCTTCATATTGGGCAGGACTCACTTCATTTGCTTTTTGTATGTCAGGGTCCATTGTCCTTTGCTGCCTAATGTCTACTACCTTGCAAACTTTTGTTTTATTTATTTTTCCCTGTGTTTTCTTGCTGTTCTTGCTGTTCATCTGCTAGGATGGAGATGAAAGCATGTGAGTTCATTTTAATAAGAAGTGATTTACAACAAATTTTTGGAAGGGAAAAATCCTTTAGTTAATTGTAGATCTTGACATACTGTATACTTTGTGTAGAATCACAGAAAAAATAATAGATGAAAATTTGCGTAGTGAACTGTTTAACCCAGACACAGGGAGATTGGTTTTGTCTACTATAGAAAATATGTGCAAATTAACCATCTATCTTACCAATCTGCTTATAGTAACCTGTGCTATATATACACAAAGAAATTCCTCAAAGATTTAATTTTTGCTCCATCACAGGAGCCAGGATAATTGGATGTTTCTAGTTTCATAGCAGAAATAAGTAGGAGATTGCTGATAGCTCCTGTAGACATAGCCCAAGTCACATTACTCATATTTTATGGACTGAAAATAGTCACATGACTATTGCCATCTGGTGAGGGCACTGTGAAGAGAAGCCTATTTGTAAGTTTCCTGAATATTGAGAATACTAAAATTTACCAAGGTCAATAAAAACTCAACTAGTGGTTCTTAATGACTTTAGAATTCTTAGAAAGGTTTGAAATCCCCCTCTCAGAAAAGTGAAAATTTATAACAAACATAAATACTTTCCATATAGTATTGTGGCTCTGTAAATCCCCTGCAATTCACCCAAGGACCTGCCTAACGTATTTGGTCTATGGCCTCTAGGTCTATGGCCTGGAATCCTTACAATCTAGGTTAAGTACCTCCAATTGAGAAACTTGGATACTGAGTAACTTTAATGTTTTATAGCTTTGGGGGCCAGGAGACATCTTAGAAGTACTAAATGTTTATAGAATTAAAAAATCATATTTTGAGAAAATCAAAATGTACCAATTCTGATCTGTTCACAATATATCAAAATATTACAAAGAATAACTATAAATGACTGTATTAAACATTTTAATACATGATAATTAGTTACTTAACCCACCATGACTTCTATTTCATTTTCAGAAATATTAGTTTAGTTTAGTTATCCTTACAGAAATGTTCTTTAGACTGAAACAACTTTGCTAAATTTCATTTGAACATTTAACTCAATCATTTGATTGAGCCCATGAGAATCACAAAACACCTGTTGGTCAAGCAATGTTGCTTCTGTTTCTTTTAAGGAACCCTGCCAAATTTTAGACTGTGAGACTATATATGCTCCATTGAAAGTCAGAGAAGACCATAATAACATTTGAAATAAGAAACAAAATAAGTATTAATTCATTTATGCTTGGAATAATGGAAAAGAAAATAAATCAAGAACATAAAACACCAAAAAGGACAAGAAAATTATCTATATTTAGAGTACAGTTTCATCCATCTCATTTTAATCTGTATTTTGGTGGTAAACTTTTTATTGATTTAATAAATGATGATAATTTTCATGGGAGAGATTTTTTAAATGTTGTTAGACTCCATAGTTTGAAAATTATAATTCTGTATTTAAAAATAATGAAAGTATATTCAATAAATTTTTAAGGTCTTTTTAGGACAAAGGCAATAAGCAAATAAATGAATAAAATATAATAAAATAATGAACACTGTCACGATCAGGGTTCAAAACTCAAAATGGAAAAAAAAAATCAGGAACATTTATTTACAAATAAACTATGGGGAAAGTAGAAAAACATAAGGCATACTGCAGTAGTCTGAGTAACAATACAGCTTTACCAGACCAAGAGCAGCTAATGGCATCTAGAATCAGAGTCACTTAGGGAAATCTTCCTGGAGAAGAGCAGTGACCCCAGTTGGAAAGACACCACCATTTTAGGGTGATCCCCAAGGAAAAAGGAATCAATACTGGAATATACTCTCCTGCATCTGATTTGCCAGGCTTCTCGTTGGTAAAATCTGTTTTTGAAGAAGCCAGAAATAACAGAAACCATGTGATATAGAGATAGAATTGCAAATTGAAGGTATCTGGGCCATATATAGATATACAAAATCGGATGATTTTGATAAAATAAAATAACATGATTATAAGCTTTATTGTGCAAAATAACACTAAGTATTGCTTCATGATTATTGCCCTGTATGTCTACTGTGGTGAGAAGGAGGGTTGAAAACGGGGAGCCATCTTCTCAGATTTACAGTCCCAGTGGCCTGTTACTTGCCTCAAGAGACCACAACCAATTTCTCTTGTGATCCTGAGCATGTACTATGTATTTTTCACACAATAAATATTCACTTAATTAATTGGGAAAATGAGTGAACACATCACATTTAAAAGGAATAAGATTGATACAAATAAATCCAAACAGTGAAAATAGAAATCTATAATATATTGTTAATCCTGAAGGTAACTCTTTGGTGGTTTGTTATAAATCTATATGCAAAAGAGAGGTTACCTTAATTCTGCAACACCCTGGCCAAGGTTTCAAAATTATTCCTTTAGGTTATCTCAAACAATTTTCTTATATCCAAATATAAAATAAGGCCCTATGTTTTTAATTTATTTTATGGCTAGATGGTTCTCCAAATATATCATTACTAATTCCACCAGTTTTCTTTGGGTGTTATATGGTAACATATTAATCTCTAAATGAAAACAGGATGATTTGTTGGAATGAGTCAGCACTCAGGCCACCCCTGAGAAATAAATCTCAACACTTTCAGGAGAGCCAGGAGAGCTTTGTTCTTTTGGCCTCAACTTGGCTCACCCAGAAAGTGATCATATTTAAATAATATAAGTAAAACTCAAAGTCCCTCAGAGACCTAAAATGTGTAGCTAAATCCAATTCTAACTCAGTTTTCACTTGATTAAAAACACTGCTCCCTATGTGATTCACGTTAGGAGAGCTATATCCTCAGGCTCATTATGAAATCATTCTTCTTTGTCATTCCTTTTCCTTTTCTCTTTTCCTCTTCTATAGCAGGAGACAACTATAAAATATTCCCAAGTAACACAGACACTTATATGGAAAGAAAGGTGGGCTAGAAGCATATACATAATTTGCCAACTCCCTCATAAACTTTACGATAGAACCTAAGGGTCTGGTTTTGCTTTTGTTGAGCGTGAGTGCATTCTACCTTGACACAGAAGTTACAAACTATTGCATGTATAATAGATGATGGAGGGGAACACTGAAGGAATAAAAGGAGACAAGAGAAGAGAAAGAGCAGGAGAAAGAGAATCTTCTATGTTCTTACTCTCCCAAAATTCTTGAATCATATTGTTCATATCAAAGTAATATTAAAAAATAGAGAAAACACGTGAAGAAAATAGCATGTATCACTAGAATTTTTGAGAATTTTAAATAGATCATAGTCCTAGTTTAATGGATCCTAAACTAGAACAGAAAGGGGTTTTTATAATGCAGAAATTTCCTATTGATTTGGGTGAACTCTAAGGTAAGGACAACTACTTTGTGTGGAGATATGTAAACTCCACATAAAGAAAGACTATAGGCTTTATAGTTCAAATAATTTTGAGTTGTGGTTGTGACTCCAAACATGTCTTTTGGCAAAGAAAAAAAAATAGGATTCTGATGAGTTACACACTGAAGTGTGTGTAAGATGAGCTAAAATAATTATCAAAGAGAAGCTTCCCTTGGAACTAAGAAAGTTTCTGCTGTGGTTTCTCAGTTAGAAGACTTTATATGACGAGGAAAAAAATGAAGCAAAGCAGAACAAAAACCCTACACAACAGATAAATGTAATTGGTACACATAAACTAGAAGGATTATTCCAATTTATTCAAGTGTTCTAAGGACTCTGAGGTCTAGCTGAGTTACTCCTTTAAATCAAAGCATTCATCTTTGGAAGGCCACGTTCAACCATCAATCAACATATAACCAACAGTCCTATAAAACGACTCAATGCAGTTCATTACCAAAGGGTATACTTTGACAACCAGTTTATCTTAGAGGTTACAATACATAATTATGTGATATAAAGATAGACATTTTTGGGTGCTGTGGTGTAAGTAGTAGGAATATAATGACATCATTTTAAGAGTTTTTAAAAAATATTTTCAAACATACACAAGTCCTAACATAGGACAGAAACCAAGATGGGTACAATATAGTGGAAAATTAGAGTGAGCACAAATGTAATGTCAAAGTAGGAAAGGACTGAGCCATGGCTTTAAAAATCGGATTTTAGACCAACATGAAGCAATCAAAAGGTTTTAAGCAGAGGAACCAACAGTCTAAGAGATTATTTCTACATAATTTTAAGATTGTTGAAAATCCATATACAAATTCAATAAGGGTAATAACAGGATAACTTTATTATTTTTAACATTCACAATATTTAACAAAGCGCCTACTATGCAATACTTCCCAGACTAACTTAGGAGCCTTTTTAGTTGAGAACAGTACTTAGGTGGTATGTGGTATACTCCACACTCCAATGATCCCTGTCTCCTGGTATTCACACTCTTATGTAACCCTCTCTCTTCAAGTGTGGACAGAAATCGTGACTTGTTTTTAGCCAACATAATGTGTCAAGTGTCAGAAAAATTTTGATTAGGTTAAATAATAATTTGTATCTCACAGCTAACTTTGTTGCCTTCACGGCTTATATGCTTTGATTCAATAATGTTCGAGAGATCCACTTGTCAGGGTATACAACCAACATCTGTCTAGGAAATGTGACCTTCAATCCAATATCCCTTGAGAAACTGAATTCTACCAGTTTTTCCACCTATAAGTAGATCTTTCCCCAGTTGAACCTTTAGATGAGACCCCAGAACTGGCCAACACCTTAACTGCATCAAGAGAGAATCTGAAGAAGGGAACCTAGCAAAGCCATACACAGACTCCAGACCCATAGGGATTGCCATTCTCAATGGATATTATTTTAAGCCATTAAACTTTTAACATTGCAATTGTTAACTAGAATGAGAGGTGGTATTTAATGTACACTAATTCATTCTTTTCTTGAAACGACCTCAAAAATACAGGTGTGGGAGTTCAGGAACCATTTTCAGGCTAAGAGCACTGACACCCTAGCCACACTGTAATTAATTCACAATAATTTCCTGAACCAAACTGAGCCATTCACAGTCTGTCTCCCAAGAATTCAATGCTTGGGAAAGAGCAATAATGAGGCATAAGTAAGTCACAGTACTATTCCCACTATGGAAAAATGGCTAAAGGACTCCATTACTAAGGAGATAATTTAGTAAATCACATTTTTACTAACAATGTGGCAAACTAGGTGGATTTCAAAAACTCTTCTACAAATTTACCAAAAAAAAAATTCTAGTCTATCTGTGTAAGGTTTTCAAATCATAATTCAGGTATAAAATAATACAAAAATGCATTATAACCAAAATTCTATACAGTAAGTCTTTTAAAAGATGCTAAAATGCTATTTGCTTAATAACTCTATGTTAAGGGAAAAATTGAGTTAAATTTGTTAACATTAATTTTTTTTCAAAAAATCCTTAAATTAAATGTAGGGATATAGCATGCACATCTGAAATCATGAGAAAATTATAAACGATGTTGAACTGAAAGTGGAGGAGGATGGAATAATAATAAACATTTTTTAAAAAATTATTTATTTATTTTGAAAGTGAGAGTTACAGAGAGTGATCTTCAATCTGCTGGTTCACCTTCCAGACTGCTGCAAACTGCCAGTGCTGGGCCAAGTGAAAGCCAGGAGCCAGGAGCTTCCTCCGGGTCTTCCACGCGAGTGGCAGGGCCCAAGTACTTGAGCCATCTTCCTCTGCCTTTCCAAGGCACATGAGCAGGAAGCTGGATGAAAGTTGAGTAGCAGAGACACGAACCAGTGCAAATGTGGGATGCTGGCATCACAGGCAGCAGTTTTATCTGCTATGGCATGATGCTGGCTCCTATAATTTTGAGAGAATAATACGAAAAATGCAAGGGACCATCTTTCCAGAGATGGGAAATAAAGGATTGATTTGATAAGATTAGACAGAATGTATGCCTAACTTCCTTTGAAATGTTTTTATGGTCCTACAAAGAACTCAATATAAGGAAGCAAAACAAAGCAAGAAAGTCCAGCAGAGAGCTGGACTGGAAGAGGAGCAACTGGGACAGACTCCGGTGCCCCAACAGGGACTAGAACCCGGTGTGCCGGCGCCACAGGCGGAGGATTAGCCTATTGAGCCGTGGCGCCGGCCTTTAATTAATCTTGCATCATTCATCAGCATGATTACTAATACATAAAGATTACCAACAATCTGATGAAATTTTCATTCGTTTCAAGCTCCCTTCTAACTCAGGGCACCAGGAGGCAGCAGTCACCCTGACCAAGGAGGCTCTACAATTAGCCTGGCATTCCTTCCTGGCTGATGAGAACATGGAAATATCAAAAACCACTTTCCTTATTTTAAATGTGTATTATTATTACAAAAAATGGAGAAACTGACTTGTAAAGTTGAAATGAGATTAAAGCTTGTTTTTCTGTGTGGTCGATATTCTTGGCGTTTAACCCAAACTATTTAGAAAGTGTGCCATAAGCACAGCAGAGAACAATGGTGGAACTCTAAACCATTCTAACCCCTCCTTTGTTCACCCCTTGGACTCCACACAGACATAACCACAAGATCTAAATTTTGCCCTTACATGTGGCAAGGTTTTTTTTCAGAATCTCATGTGTGGATTTGATGTAAAATGAGGCCCAATTTCCTATGGTTTCAGTTTTGTCTGTTTGTTATACTTTTCTGATTTAATAGCCACTACTTTACCTATTATAGTGTGGCTATTAGCACATTTTGAAAAACACTAAAATTTTGCAAGACATTTTGAAAATAGAAGATATTAAGATATTTTTTCAGTCCCAGAATAGTTTTGTATAGCATTTAAGTGTGTATATATTTTAGTCATCAATTTTTCATGTCTATATAAGTACATTTTATATGAAAGTTACAGGTTTTAGGATATCCACTTATTTAAGGGGCCAGTGTGCTGACACAACAGGTTATACTGCCGCTTGCAACAATGGCATCCCGTATCAGAGTTTCAGTTCAAGTCCCAGCTGCTGTGCTTCCAGTTCAGCTCCCTGCTGATGTGCCTGGGAAATCAGGGGAAGGTAAATCAAGAAATTGGTCCCTGCCACCCTATGGGAGATGCAGATCTTATTCTGGGCTCCTGGCTCAGCCAGGACCAGCCTTGGCCATTGTGGCCACATCGGGAGTGAACCAGCGGATGCTCTGCCTCTCTCTTTCTCTTCCCCTATTCCTGTCAAATAAATAAAAAGATCTTTAAGAATAGAAAAGATATATTGCTAGAATAATTCAAGAAGAGAATGATAATTCAAAACTAAAATAATTCAAGTGATACATAATTCATCTATAAAACATATGATGCATAATTCTGAGATTTATGACTTATTTTTCAGTTTTCTTAATTTAAGTTATACGAGTTTCATGTATTTTGTATATACAGATTTAGGAACAAAGTGATACTTCCCACCCTACCCTCCATCCTGCCCAATCTCCCACCTTTACTCCTCCTTCTCCTATTCCCACTCTTAATTTTTACATAGATCTTTTTTCAGTACATTTTATATCATAAGGTTAACCCTACACTAAGTAAAGAGTTCAACAAATAGTATGAAGAAAAAAACACTGTTCCTCAACAGAAGACTCAAGGGCTATAAACAATAATTGGATCTCAAAATGTCCATTTCACTCCAATACATTACATTTTAGGTACTCTTAATAAAGTTACCCCAGATCAGGGAAGACTATTTGAGAAATAAAACTTATTTTCAATGAAACAGTTATGCGTTGAAAAATATGAATAGTTGGCTACATACACACTACAGAAGTTGTTTGATTTCCACATAATATTTTTATAGTCTGGACTGAAACAAAGTACCTACATCATTTGTATAACAGTGAAAAATACAGTGTAGTGATTTTTAAAATACTGGATTTAAATTCAAGAAACAGGGTCCAGCATTGTGGCACAACGGAATAAGCCACCTTGCACTGCCAGCATCCCATATGGTGCCTACTCTAGTCCCGACTTCTCCACTTCTGATACAACTCTCTGCCAATATGCCTGGGAAAGCAGCAGAGGATGGTCCAAGTATTTGAGCCCTTGCCATCCATGTGTGAGATGCATATGGATCCTGGCTTTGGTCTGTCTTAGCCCTGGCCATTGCAGCCATTTGGGAAGTGAACCAGTGGAAGGAAGATATCCCCTCCCACCCCTTCATTCTCTCTTACCCTCTCCCTCTTTCTCTGTAATTCTAATTTGAAGCAATTCCAATAAATAAATAATAAACCTTTTTTTAAAAAAACAACAAACAATGAACTAGATTAGGTTTGTAAAATAGTTTTAACTTGGCCGGCGCCGCAGCTCACTAGGCTAATCCGCCTTGCGGCGCCGGCACACCAGGTTCTAGTCCCGGTCGGGGCACCGATCCTGTCCCGGTTGCCCCTCTTCCAGGCCAGCTCTCTGCTGTGGCCAGGGAGTGCAGTGGAGGATGGCTCAAGTGCTTGGGCCCTGCACCCCATGGGAGACCAGGATAAGTACCTGGCTCCTGCCACCGGATCAGCGCGGTGCGCCGGCCGCAGCGAGCCTACCGCGGCGGCCATTGGAGGGTGAACCAACGGCAAAAGGAAGACCTTTCTCTCTGTCTCTCTCTCTCTCTCACTGTCCACTCTGCCTGTCAAAAAAAAAAAAATAGTTTTAACTTAGGAATCAACTCCAAATAACTTGGTCTGTTTGGGACTTTGTTGAGAATGAATTATGAGCCATATCTGGAATCAGCATGAAAAATATTTACTAGCAGTTGTCACCTTAGACAGATATCGAAAGATGTGTGTGTTGGGGTGGAGAGAAGGGATGGTAAATGTGTGGTATTCCTGTCCTAAGCAATATTTCCCAGAGCTAACCAACATCATTTTTTTTCCAGCTTCATTACTTGTAAAATAATGGAGTTGGACTATATCAAATCTAAGACAGTTTTCAGTTTTATAATTTTAAGTCTGGGCAAATTACACTTGTGCATTTTAAGAATAAACATTTCAATTATTTATAACATAAACACATTGTAAATACATAGAATAGAACTTTTAGTAGGAAAAAAAATGAATGAAAAGGAGTGGGCAAACGTTTAGCGTAGCTGTGATAACACCAGCTAGGATGGCTATATTCTACCCTGGAGAGCTAGCTAGAGCTCCTGACTCCAGTCTGTGCTAATACATAGCTTGGGATGCAGTGGTGAGGGCCCAAGTAATTGGCTTCCTTCCATCTACATGGGAGACCTGGATTGAGTTCTCAGGTCCAGGCTTTGGCCAGCCCAGCATAGCCTAGTCCTAGCAATTGCAGGAATGTAGAGTGAACCACTAGATGGGAGCACTCTCTCTCTTTCAAATAAATAATTTAAAAAAATTGTTTTAAATTCAAGGAAAAAATAATTCAGGATTTTCATAAAATCTGATTAAAAAATTAGTTAAGGGCTGTGCTTACCAGACAACATTGTAAGTATACCCCATACACAATTTTACTAAAACAAAATGTCAGTGTTTCAAGAAAAAAATTCATCGTTTTATATTCTCATACCAGCCGCTGGAACAGTTCTGTAAAGAAGTCTCATAACATTAATAACAAAACTTGAGTATAGTTTAGAGGTCTGCCTGTGAAAATTCTACTTAATCTATTAATTATCAGGTCAAGGATTGCATGCCATATGCAACAATTTTAAAGCACTATTAAAAACAGATGATTTTTAAAAATCCAAATTTATCCATATTTTAAGTTTAATATTCAAAATAAGCTAACGGATGCAGTCCTTTAGAGAAAAGGATACAAAGACAAAATAAAAGTAAAACTGTAGTGATTTGTCAAGGCATCTTAATATGGAGAGTTTTAAATCGAGTCTGTGTTAAATTAAACAAAATTTGGCTTGAGGATGACTCTCTACGTTCAGTTCTTTTGTAAGAAATTGCAACCTAACTTAGTACATAAACTAACAGAAAGCACAATTTAGGACACTCCTGTAACATCGAGCTGAATCTAGTCAACCACAGCAGCCAAACTTTAGCCAATCGGAGGCTGCCAACTGGTCAGCCCATGTTCAAATAAGATGAACACCAATAAGAAAACATTCAAGCTGTTTATGTACCTCACTCACATCATCCATCCATAAAAATGCTGCCTACCCTCACTAGTAAGATTCACAAATTGTTAGTTACTCAATTAAAATCTCTTAATTCTAAAGTTTTTCTTTTTAAGACATAAATGCACTGTAACAGTAGGTCTGTGTTATTTCCACAATTGTGACTCCACCTTAATTCCCAAACTTATTGAAACCTTACAAGTAACAAGGAGGACAGGGTGGCAAGGTGGGGTGCCACTGATGCTTAGTCCTACTTACCATCTGGTTCATTTATAGCAGAGGAGAGTAGACTGTGGAAAAAGCCACATTTTTCTATCTAAAAGCTGTTTTATTCAATATTCAACCAAAAACAAACAAAAAATGAAACAAAATCATTGCTGAAGATACAAACTAATTTATAAAGGAGTTGAAGTTCTATATCAGGAAAATCAATGCTTTTAATTTTAAACTGATTAGGAATCAGGATTAGTCAGTTGGAGAAAACAGTTTAAAAACATTGCTACCAAGATAACCTTTTCCTAATTTGGAGAAGGCCAACATGTGCAAAGAAAATAATTTTCTTTTCTCTTCATTCTATGTTATGAAAAGAAAAGTGAGAACACACAGATGAAAGGGTAATTTAAAACTAAACAGAAGAGAGAAATATATAGCAAACAATTAAATTTCCACATATTGGGTGTTAATAAATGGTGGCAAGAAATCAAATTAAGAGAGCTATGAAAGCTCTTAATTGTGTTCCTTTAAAATCTTACATAGGTTGTTACTTATACAAAGTCCTTGAACCTACCAAGAGTTAGACAAGGCATATTCTCTAGAATTATTCTAAGATGTGGAATTTTACCTCTAATGTAAGAGTAATGGTGACCAATGATTGTAGATTTGTCAGTGGGGGAGGGGGAATTGTACTCAAGTATTTATAGCCCATTAAATCACTCTTTTACAAAGTGGTTATAAAAGTCTCTTTGGAAAAGACTGCTCATTCTCATCCAAACCCATCCCCCTTTTCTTCTCCAAGAAGAAAATGGTGCTGGACATATTATCCTGCTGAAAATCTACCCCCCTCCCCGGCTTTCTTGCACCCTGGCCCTGATATGTGCAGTCAGCAAAAACAGAGGAGTTGTGAGACATGTTCTTAGTCTTATTTTAGCCTTGTGTGTTCATGATCTATTCTCCTGTCCTGTGAGCTGGGACACACACATGAGAGATCCAGTGGTTTTGCATGTATGAGGACAGCATCCTGGCAGAAGGCAGAGTAATAAGCAGAGAGAGTTGGGTCCCTGAGTGCCTATATGGAGCTGAAATTCCTCAACACTCTACATATTCACTAAGGACGAATATGTTAAAAGTGGAATAAGACATTTTTCTATTTAAGTCACATATTTGAGAGCCACTTTATTGTATAAGCTTAAATTTTGTACTGATTTTCTGCACACATTTTTAAGTTTATTTTGCAACATCATATCTATCTATATTCATTTATCTAAATGTAAAGAAATACATAGATGATAAAATAGTGACTATCAATGTACCATTTACTCTCACAATTACTAAAATATTACCATTATGGTTATACCTCTTGTTTACTTGTTATCAATCAAAATTCTTCCTCATGGACAACATCCAATGTCACCAACAGATAATCTTGAATTTGATATTTGTTATCCCATGCTTCATTCATAGCTTTCCAAAATAGTAAGTTTCCTTACACAATAAATGGCTTTATTTGCATGTTTTACAAGATGATATAAGTTGTATCTTTTTCAGCTGAGAACCATAGTTCCAAACACAAAATCATCTACTTTATCTAGTTTATCCAGATAAAAAAGAAATCTATCATAACATCCAACACATAGTTCAGAGACTCCCCAGGATCCTCAGAAAGGCAAAGCCTACAACTTCACAGTCCAACCACATCACAAAGGCATCTCTCACAAAACACCATGCTTCCCACCAGCAACTGTGGTGCCATGAGATGTCGAGGAAATATTTCTGTATTTATGCAATCTTTAGACTTTCTGAATAATTTTTTGAAAACTTGGCGTTTTGGAATAAGAGCAAGGGCTGCAGAGTTCATTTCCAATTGAATATATGGTCAAAGAACTCCAGAGAGTTTTACTGAACTCTGGAGTTAACGTGCTGACAATGCAAGAGAAAATCTGGCTCAGGACCTTGGAGACATCGACAGGCCGTAAAAAGCCAGGGTGATGCATGAGGCTGATGTGGCCCCTGTAGAGATGTGCATACAGTCCAAAAGGTTAAATAGAGAAAACAGAATCCTTTCCATCCCTTCTCCATGGAGCTAAGGTTTTCTCTTCTCTTTTCAGGAGGGAAGGGGAAAGCAATGGTCTCTTTCTCCAGTATTTAAGGAGAGAATCCATTTTTCTCTGTTCTTTGCCAATGTACTTTCCAGCTATTCACATAGTACAATTTTCCACCTGGCTTTCACCACAGCACTACAGGAGTAAGGACTAAGGTGAGCATAAATCACACACTTATTTATTGTAAGGTAATAAATAAGAAATATCTCATTGACCCTGTACCCTTCACATGCACATTCAACATAAAATTAATAGATGAATAAAAAAAAACCAACAATGTCTGCCACCACAGGCCAGAAATACCATCTCTGTCTCCCCTCTAGAAACACTATGCCACCACTGTCTGAGTCAGATGTCTTAGGTCAGATTACTGAGGAAACAGGCTCTCTGCAAGAAGTTGATTGGGAAATCAAGAACATCATCTCTAAAAGAGTGAGGGAGAGATTAAACAATAATAACAAACTATGTATTAAGAACACACAAAAATGTATTTAGTGTCAAATGCAAACTAAACAAAATAGTCTATTTCAATATATGTTTGTACATTATATTTAATGTAAATAGGTAGATTCATATAAAATAATAATTAGTATTATATATTTACAATTCAAATATTTTATATTTTATATTTTATATTTTATATATTTTATATATTCCAACTCAAATATTTTATAGCCTGAATTTTATATTTATTAAATACAACATAGATTTAGTAGCATGTAACATATCTAAACTAGGAGGGATATAAGAAAGTTTTGAAATTTATTTCTCTGTCTTGAATGGCTTCAGGCTGCTATTATAAATATGCTCCAAGAATTAATCTTACTGATCTTTCATTGTTAAAATATCGCCCTTATCTATATGGTCTAAGATTACTTGCTATCATGTTCACATTCTAAGAAATAGGATAGAGGGAGGGACAATAAATAACAGGTTCTTTCCCTTTATAAGCACAATCTATAAATATTCCACATTACTTCTGACTGCACTCCATGGTCCAGAACTTAGTATTATGGCCACACAGGGCTGCAAGAAAGGCTATAGAATATGGTCAACACTAATACACGTTGAATTATTAAACAACTACTTAGTCACCCTACTGCACCCTGGTTATAGTTTTTTTTTTTTCCATTTAATCTTCACTTTAGGCTCATATTAAATTTAATATGCACTAAGTCACAAAGTTGGAAAACTAAAACTGTAACTTGAATGTCTCAATTTTTAATTTTTTTCTCTTTTGATTCTATTATGCATTAATGATAGGATAATGACCTCTGAGTTGAGGGCAGAAAAGGACATCATGTAAGATGATGTAGTCTTGGTTACAGGAAAGCCAAAC
Organism: Lepus europaeus; assembly: GCF_033115175.1. Taxonomy (NCBI): domain Eukaryota; kingdom Metazoa; phylum Chordata; class Mammalia; order Lagomorpha; family Leporidae; genus Lepus; species Lepus europaeus. The sequence goes on from NC_084829.1 coordinate 56,479,811, forward strand.
TGAGATTATAAATTTTCCAACAAGTGCTCTAGGCATGACACCATATTAGATGTCTTCACTCTCATTCATTGAGAAGAATAATAAAAACGGGAGGCACCCAGATCTGTAAACGATGTTCAGTCTGAAGATTTTTGTGACTGAAATTTCACACCTAACAATGAGCATCTCTACATTTCAAGACCAGATGTTGACTTGATGCCAACTGCAATTGTGGTTTTTGAGTCTCTGACTAGTGTTTTCTATCCAGTGGAAATCCCTATAATACAACTGGTATTTTAACAAACCCCCTGCTGGGAATGTTTGTTCCAAAATTTCTCTCCTTAGGGCAAAATAAGCTTCCACTTAAGCAACTCTGTTTCATTTGTTAGTTAGTTAGTCATTTAATAAAAACAACAACAAAAACTTCATTAGCATGTACATAATATTTATTGGAAAGAATTTTCATTCAGAAAGATGTATTGTTTATGGGAGGTATAGTGTAGTTCAGGAGTCATATTGGAAAGAGGTGACAGTTTATAAAAATGACAATTATTTTTAAAATATTTCTTTAAAAGCTGGAGCAGCAGCAGTGTGTTTAACTTTTATAGGAATAGAAACCTTAGCCATAAATCAAGGATGAAAAACTTATCCAGGAATATCTGATAGGAGAGAAATGGAAAACTCATTGATGTGGGCATGAAAGCTGATGTTGAAGCACATTCAAATGCAAACTATCTTGGTAAAAAAAAAAAGCTATTATTTTATATGCTCTTGGTTAAAAATGATTCCATAGTCCTATTTTGAAAAGGAAAGAGAGAAGGAATGGCGTATTGCTATTTAGGCTGGGACAAACTACTTCTCTGCTATAGCTACTCATCACTCCATTTCTTAGGAACAATTCCCTCTTTTAGAATAATTGACACAAGGGTAGAAATTATGAAAAGTGGTAAACAGGGGAAAAGAATCAGTCAAGGCCACAACAAGCTTCTTCTACCTAAAAAAAAAAAAGCCTTCTGGTATGAAATGGCAGATGAAGAATTGCATATCCTTGCCTCCTGTAAGCTTATTAGTACTTTGTGTATAAGAGACAGAAATAGATTATGGAGATTTTGTGGTCTTGAACAGCAATTACAAAAATTTTTGTTTCGTTTCATTAGTAGATTTTATTTTTTAGAGCAGTTTTGGGCCCATAGAAAAATAATGGGAGGTACATAGAATCCATAATGTATGATTCTTTTTTACATTGTTGGATTCAACCTGCTAACAGTTTATTAAGTGTTGGGGCTGGCACCGTGGCTCACTTGCTTAATCCTCCGCCTGCAGCGCCGGCACCCCATATGGGTGCTGGGTTCTAGTCCGGTTGCTACTCTTCCAGTCCAGCTCTCTGCTGTGGCCGAGGAGGACCCAAATGCTTGGGCCCCTGCACCCGCATGGGAGACCAGGAAGAAGCACCTGGCTCCTGGCTTCAGATTGGCGCAACGCTGGCTGTAGCAGCCATTTGGAGAGTGAACCAATGAAAGGAAGACCTTTCTCTCTGTCTCTCTCTCTCTCTCTCTCTCTCTCTCTCTCTCTCTCTCACTGCCTATAACTCTACGTGTCAAATAAATTAAAAAAAACAGTTTATTAAGTGTTTTTACATCTATATTCATGGGAATTACTGGTCTGTAGTTTTCTTGAATTATCTTTGTCCAGTTTTGGTAGTAGGATAACACTGACCTCATAAAAGTATTCTGTATTCTTTTATCTTCTAAAAGAGATTGTAGAGAATTGGTACAATGTTTTCCTGAAATAGTAAAATTGACCAAGGAACTCACCTGGGCTGATGCTTTTTGTTTTGAAAGCTTATTATTTATCAGTTAAATTTCTCATGTAGATATAGATCTATTCACACTATTTCTTCTTCTGTAAGTTTTTTTCACCACCTTTTATCTTTATTTTTTCATTTGATTTTTTATTTAATTTTTTATTTACATAAATGGAAGAAAGTTCATGTGTCTCATACACACAGTTTTAAGTACATAATGACACTTTCCACCCCATCCTCACTCCCTCACTCACTCTCACCCTTCCTCCTGCTTTCTTTCTTATTTTTCTTTTAATTTTTGTGATAATATGCTTTTCTTTTACTTTGAGAACAAGTTTTATCATTAATCAAAGAAGCACCTAAGGAAGCAGACAATGGAGTTGGGAACTTAGGCTTATCTAAAACTTATGAGACATAAGAATATCTTCCACTTAATACACTAATACAAAGTAAATCTTTGAGAACAAGTTTTACTATTAACTCTCATAATACAACTCTTTGAGGACAGAAGTCCTGCATAGGAAGTTAATGCACGGTGACTCCTGTTGTTAGTTTAACAATTAACACTCTATGTATGATGTCAGTGATCACCTGAGGCTCTTGAAATGTGCTGCCTAGACTATGGAAGCCTTTTGAATCCACAAATTCCTTCAATATTTAGATAAGGCCATAAGCAAACTGAAAGTTCTCTCCTCCCTTCAGAGAAAAGTACCTTCTTCTTTGATGACTACTTCTTTCCATTGGGGTCTCACCCACAGAGGTCCTTTGTGTAGGACATTTTTTTTTTTCTACAGGGCTTTGACTTTCCATGTCCATGCCTGAAATTCTATTGTGGACTTTTCAGCCAGACCAGAATGCCTTAAGGGCTGATTGTGAGATCAGAGTGCTACTTTAAGCGATTGTTTTTCTGAGTCTGCTGTATAGACTGTTTCTCATGTTGGAGCATTCATGACTTTTTAATTCTCTCAGTTATGATTAACAAACACTGAATCCTTCTTGTATGATCACTTAACATTTAATCTTATCTGCATAATCACTTTAATGCTTAATCCTATCCCTATGATTATTTTAATACTGAAAATGCTTTTTTTATCACCCTACTTATGGGGATTTGGCATCCCATTGCAAGTTTTAAACTGTACCCTTAGAAATAAATCCTTAGGAATGTATGCAAACTATCGATCTTTACAATTGCAAGCTTCATACATTTCATAATTACTATTTTAGGGACATGGTGATTCTTTCCACTATGCCCACCCTCCCACCAACACACCTACCCCCCTCCTCCTCCCGCTCTTATTCCCACTCTTATTTTTTAATAAGATCTATTTTCAGTTAATTTTATAAACATATGATTAACTCTATGTTAAGTGAAGAATTTAACAAATAGTATAGAAAAATCCTATTCCTCAACAGTCAAGACAAGGGCTGTTCAAAGTTTTTACAGGTTGTGTCTTTCAAGTAATTGGCCCCATTTTATCTTATTATCAGGCATTAGCAGGCATAGTCTTGGGTGTTATTCATGGTACCCCTTTATGTTATTTTAAAGTCCATGGGATCTGTAATGATATATTTTTATTTTTCTAAAATTAGTAATCTGTGCCTTCTTTTATTTTTCTTAATTACACTGCAAACTGGACTATATTAATTTTATTACACTTTTGATTTTTTTACAGGCAGAGTGGACAGTGAGAACGGTCTTCCTTTTCCATTGGTTCACCCCCCAATGGCCTCTGCAGCCAGCATGCTGCGGCCAGTGCACTGTGCTGATCTGAAGCCAGGAACCAGGTGTTCCTCCTGGTCTCCCATGCGGGTGCAGGGCCCAAGGACTTGAGCCATCCTCCATTGCACTCCCGGGCCACAACAGAGAGCTGGACTGGAAGAGGAACAACTGGGACAGAATATGGCGCCACGACCCAGACTAGAACCTGGTGTTCCTGCGCCGCAGGTGGAGGATTAGCCTATTGAGCCGTGGCGCCAGCCTAATGACTGCCACTTACACTTTTGAAAAATCAGCTTTTGAGCTTTTGGTTTCATTGATATTTTTATTGATTTCTTGTTTTCAATTTCCTTGATATTTACTGTTGTTCTTAATATTTATCTGCCTAATTCTCCATTCCAGTATACTTGTTAGTTAAGGGATAGAGTTGTGTTGTCCCTCCCTCAAGGTAGTTAGGATCTGATAAAGCTCCACAAGGTTACTCACCAGTTAAATAGTTCTTCTTGAGAATAGACAATGTCAAGAAGACCAGAATACTCAGGTGAGTTCCAAATGGTTCCTTTATTCCTCTCCTTGCTGGGAGCAGAAGGGGAATTTACATTTACAGTCACTATGAGAATCTGACAGTTCCAGAGGGAAAAAAAAAATCACAAAAGTGTGGAGCCTCAAATGACTGAATCCCCTTAGAGTGGTCCATACTAAGCCTCCAGCAATTCATCAATTACAGTTTAAGCTTTTCCCCGGCATTTTTTCCATAGAGATTTCTACTGGTAAGTTCTCCAGTAAGCAGTGAGTCTCTGTATTTAATGACAAGTTTCTCCAGTCTTAGAAGAAGTAATTTGTTCTGTTACTTCATTTCTCTTCTAGATCCAAGGATGGCTGTTGATTTTTTAGTCTTTTCAGCTTTTTCCTTGTAGTTGGATAGAGTAAACACTTCCAACTTCCTAACAAGCCAGATTGGAAGTTGGAAATCCCAGAAGCGTTTTTATGAGAGAAAAATGTGGATGATTTTGCTGTGAGCAGAGCATGCTGGAAACAATTAGTTGCACAAATGGCAACTTGAAATCCTGGTATAATGTAGTTTTACATTTTGAATGAAAATATAAGTTCTAAGTTCATCACCAAAAGACTGACATTATCTCCATTTTCCTCTGCCAAAGTTTATTTAATGGAGGCCAACAGTAAGGGTAAATGGTGAAGTGGCTCTGATGTAACCAAGATTTGATCCCTGTGCTCCTTACTTTTGAAGGAATAGTAGACCCTCTTCCTTGGTTATGAGCAGATGAATCATTTGTCATGAAACCCATATATCCCCCTGGAGAAACACAGAAGAGGAGGAGGGGAGGGCAAGGTGGAGAAGGGAAGGACAGAATTGCCCCCAGAAGAAAAATATTAGTCTAGACTCTGCTGTTTTTTCCAAGTGAGGTGTGAGTGCCAGGTGGGAGCCAGCACTATCCAACTCCTCTTATCTTGCAAGTGACTCCTGGAAGTCTTCTAAAGTGGAAACTTGTTGGTTATTTTGGAGGTAATGCAATTGAAGGCTATGGAGTACCCAGATAATAATGGGTGGGACTTCTGTTGCAGTTCCACAGCTCCATCCTGTGCTGCACGTGGTCCTCCCAGCCTAGCATGCCATTCACACATGGCTGAATGTATTTCTGCTTCAGCACTGACAGCTGTTTGCTTCTAGCATCTTGCCCATCTCCTACCTTATCTCTTTGGGCTCCCAGAAGAGCTTGTGGTTTTCACATCAACCTAAATAAGCAACAAGAGACTAACTCTGCAGAACCAGAAGTCTATTCAGAAATAGCAAGGAATTGCAAGCCAGGATATGTATGTAAGGGTGGATTATAGATGCAATCAAGAAGACTTGGACAAGGGAAGACTTTTAAACACAAAGAAGAGAAATCCACATAAATGTTTTGAAATAAATCTCATTGGCTACAAGAATTAATTGCCAGTGTTTGTGATTAGCCATTGGTAATACTAGATATTGCTAGAGAAATGTCTTTATAAAAACTTATATGGAATTTCTTTTGTTTTCACAGTTTTTGCCTAGAGTCCCTACCATAGGCAAATATGCCTAGGAACTTTTCCATTAGGACCTCCTGGCTCCATTTTGCTAGTGTTGGACATATGTGACTTCCTTTTGGAGCTGACAACTTTCACATTCATATTACATGTGAAGTTCAATGAGCATAATTTTCCTCTGAAAATTCTTTACCAAGTTTTTAATCCATTGTCTTCACTGCCCACTACATGAGGTTTGAGTATCTCTACTCGGTCTTGATTTTTAGACTCATTCAGGTTCCTTTTGGAAATGTTGAAACAAAGATTTCTGCACTTAAAATTGAAATTTAACATGTTGAAGAAGCTTGCCATTCCCCCTGCACACCTGCTCTGGCTTTTGCCAGAAATAAAAACTACAGCCACATAGAGGACCAATTCTGCTGGTCATACACATGCTCCAGATGCCTGATATGAGTGCCCAGAGTTTCCCTGGACCACACAAACACAGGAGCTTTAGTTCAGTTTGGGGCTTGGACATCGCTGTTGATAATATGGGATGAAAATGAGCCTACAGAAATAGAGCTTGGGGCTATGCCGGACCACAACCCCTCACACTTATGTTTTGTGGGTTATATCCCAGAGGCCTGGCTGTGCTCCACCAAAACTGACTTTTATTCCTAGTGTGTACTGGATTGCTGAGGGGACTCTGGTAGATGCAGAAGCGTGGGAGTCTCAGCCCCTGATGTGATCAACCGCCTTTGACATTCTGGATAGAGGCATAGTCAAGGTTGGCCCACTCCATAACCAGGGACTTGCTGCTTTTATTTGTGCTGGTGGAGAGGGTATTGTTCCTGGAGGGAACAGAATGTTCTTCCCTTCCAGGATGGGTAGGAGGATAAAAAGTGCATTGCTGTTCTGCTGGCCTTCTACCCTGAATCCAGGTACTTGTTAGGTCTCTTATTTTCTGTGTCACTACTAAGTATATTGGAATAGAGATTGGAGGCAAGAATGGCAGGCATTTAAAGGACTCCCTCCTTTGAATTGTAAAATAGTCTATGGTCTATCTTGTAAGATGGAGAAGCATGCTGATATCACAATCATATCAGCTGAAAGTAAGAGCTTTTGGATAGAGATGCAACCCTCAAGCTCAGGTTTCCTGTATTCCAGAAGCAGTGACTATCATCACATTATTGCACTTCTGGCTCAGTGTCAAGTCCTGGACTCTTTTCTTGTGTGTAACCCATGGATAATATCAATTCTGTGTTCTTGGAGTGCTTATACTCGGGGAGTGGCTATAGATAAGAAGGCTTTATTTCATCATCTTCATGACCTATATTCAGCCATGGTATTTCATGACTTGTTTGAAAGTGACTCTTGCTAAGACTGAGACTGAGAAATTTCCTGAGCATATTTTCACATGCCCCATGCACATGTGAAAGGGAATATAATATGTTCTATTCTGGTTCCCATTACTTTTTGAAATTCAATCAGAAGGCAGTAATCAACTGATTGTTGTATGTAGGATGATTCTGATGGACTAAAGAAGGTGCCTAGGTTGGTGCCAAAAGGTCACTTTCTTGTCCAAGCCAAAATCTGCCATCTTGGCAATCATGCGTACATCCAAGAGCAGTGGTTCTGCCTTTAAGTCTCTATGAACAGCAAACTCATGGTAAATGTACTCAAAAGAGAGACTGGTGGAGTTTAGCTTGGACCATTTTGTCTTCCTACTGCCTTTGCTACTAGGTCCTCAAACATTTCTCCTATATGAACATACTCCTTGGCAAGGTGGAGTGTCTCCTGTGCCTCTATCTCATCAAATAATTTCACTACACAGAGATGGTTCACAGATTTCAGGACTTTTCATAGGAGAGTTTCTGGAAGCTGGATTTTGCTGGCTCTTGACAGTAAAATTCAAGGCTACCTCTTTCCTAGTTAGCATATGATGAGCCATCCTGGCCGGCGCCGTGCTTAACAGGCTAATCCTCTGCCTTGCGGCACCGGCACACCGGGTTCTAGTCCCGGTTGGGGCACCAGATTCTATCCCGGTTGCCCCTCTTCCAGGCCAGCTCTCTGCTGTGGCCCGGGAGTGCAGTGGAGGATGGTCCAAGTGCTTGGGCCCTGCACCTGCATGGGAGACCAGGAGAAACACCTGGCTCCTGGCTTCGGATCAGCGTGATGCGCCGGCCGCAGCGACAATTGGAGGGTGAACCAACGGAAATGGAAGACCTTTCTCTCTGTCTCTCTCACTATCCACTCTGCCTGTCAAAAAAATAATAATAATAATAAACTTAAATATATAAAATGAGGAGCCATCCTCACCCTATAAATTTAACCTTGGCAATTTTCTCCTAAAACGCGCTGCTGCCAGCAGGGCCTCTTCCACAACAGAGACAGCTGGCTGAAAATACCACAGCATATTCACCTTACCTCTGGGGTTGGAGTCAATGTATCCTCAGGTCAAGATTAAGAATTAAAAAAACTGGGGCTGGCGCCATGGCTCACTTGGTTAATCCTCCGCCTGTGGCACCGGCATCCCATAAGGGCACCAGGTTCTAGTCCCGGTTGCCCCTCTTCCAGTCCAGTTCTCTGCTGTGGCCTGGGAGGGCAGTGGAGGATGGCCCAAGTGCTTGGGCCCCTGCACCCACATGGGAGACAGGGAGGAGGCTCCTGGCTTCAGATTGGCACAGTGCCAGCAGTAGCGGCCATTTGGGGAGTGAACCAACGGAAGGAAAACCTTTCTCTCTGTCTCTCTCACTGTCTGTAACTCTACCTGTCAAATAAATAAATAAATAGAATTAGAAAAACTAGTGAGAAAGTTGGGCCAAATTTCCTCAAAAGAACTTCCAAAGTCCACCAGACAAACTGATATTTAGAAGGGAATCAAGACATACTAGCAGACAATTTTGGGTTTTTGGATTAGGGGTGCTCAACTGGGAATGTGTATCAAAATATTCCAAAATGTGGACAACTCTGAAACCCAAAACATTCCTGGTCCCAAGCAGTCGAAGTGAGGAATATCCAAGCTATATTACATGGCATTTAAATTTCAACATGACTTTTGGTGGGACACAAAATAAACAATAGCAATCAGAGGTATCAAAAAATATATAAGAAAGAAAAATGAGAAAAAAGTTTGAAAGAAAAACATAAAAAACAATGATAATAACAAACAGGATAGATAAAAACAACACAATGTCAGGAAGGCAGCAAGTTAACTTCCTCCTGAGAGTAAAAGTCCCTCAAATCACTGAAAACCAGCACTTTGAGCAAGGAAAACCTTATAACCCTTGACCAAGCCAAGGATTTAAACAAGAGCTTGAAATTCTGAAACTACACACTAATGATCAGGAACCTCTGAGTCTGGGATTAATCCACAGTTCTGTCATGTTTTGTCTCAAGAACTTTTTACTCTTTAGAAAAGATTATTGAAGACACCAACAAGCTTTTTGTTTGTGTGGGTTATGGCTATCAATATTTACTTTACAGGCAATTTTTAAAAGGCTGGAAGGGGCTGGTACTGTGGTGCAGTGGGTTAATGCCCTGGCCTGAAGCGCTGGCATCCCATATGGGCACCGGTTCGAGACGCGGCTGCTCCATTTCTGATCCAGCTCTCTGCTATGGCTTGGGAAAGCAGCAGAAGATGGCCCAAGGCCTTGGGCCCCTGAGCCCGCGTGGAAGACTCAGAAGAAGCTCCTGGCTCCTGGCTTCAGATCGGCACAGCTCCGGCTGTTGTGGAATTGGAGAGTGAACCATCAGATGGAAGACCTCTCTCTCTCGGCCTCTCCTCTGTGTAACTCTGACTTTCAAATAAATAATAATGAATAAATCTTTAAAAAAAAAAAAAAAGGCTGGAGGATGTCTGTGTGCCATTTTCATTTCTACTTCAAAAAGCTGTAATAAACTTTGATTTTTAACGAGTTCAAAGTGCCTACACTTAAAATATGATGGCCGGCGCCGTGGCTCCACTAGGCTAATCCTCTGCCTGTGGCGCCGGCAGCCCAGGTTCTAGTCTGGGTTGGGGCACCGGATTCTGTCCTGGTTGCTCCTCTTCCAGTCCAGCTATCTGCTGTGGCCCAAGTGGAGGATGGCCCACATGGGAGACCTGGCTCCTGGCTTCGGATAGGCACAGCGCACTGGCTGTAGCGGCTACTTGGGGGGTGAACGGAAGGAAGACCTTTTTCTCTGTCGCTCTCTCTCACTGTCTAAATCTGCCTGTCAAAAAAAAAAAAAAAATTTAGGCCGGCGCCGTGGTTCACTAGGCTAATCCTCCGTCTGCGGCGTCGGCTCTCCGGGTTCTAGCCCTGGTTGGGGCGCCGGTTCTGTCCCAGTTGCTCCTCTTGCAGTCCAACTCTCTGCTGTGTTCTGGGAGGGCAGTGGAGGATGGCCCAAGTCCTTGGGCCCTGCACCCATATGGGAGACCAGCAGGGGGCACCTGACTCCTAGCTTCCAATCGGCGCAGTGCGCCGGCCATAGTGGCCATTTGGGGAGTGAACCAACGGAAGGAAGACCTTTCTCTGTCTTTCTCTCTCACTGTCTAACTCTGCCTGTCAAAAAAAAATTTATAAAAAAATATGATGTTCATTTCCCCTTAAACTGAATTGCTATTCCCAAAATGATGCCAATATTTAACTGGCATTATCTCTGCAAAATGTTCTGTTGTATAATATTCAATAAGGTATATTGACAACATCTATAAAACTGAGGGGAATATAAATTTTATTATATTTTTATTTATCCTTTATAATTTTGTCCACTTTCCTTGGAATATATTCCTCCTTTTCAGAGGCCAACTAACTAATTCTTTAATGCATTAGTGATTAATATACTCATAAGAGCAAAGGTCTTAGTGTCTAATCACCTATTAAAGATCCCTCTTCTTTTTTAAGATTTATTTATTTGAAAGGAAAAGTTATGAGTAGAGAGGGAGAGACAGAAAGATAGAGAGAGAGAGAGAGAGAGAGAGAGAGAGAGAATCTTCTATTTGCTGTTTCATTTCACAAATGGCTGCAACATTAAGGACAGAACAGGCCAAAGCCAGGAACCAGGACCTCCATTCAAGTCCTCCACATGAATGGCAGGGAACCAAACACATAAGATGTCATCTGCTCCTTCCTAGCTGTATAGCAGAGAGCTGAATTAGAAGCAGAGTAGCTGGGATTTGAACTGGCATTCCAATAGGGAATGCAGGTTAAGTGGAAGCTTAACCCACCAAACTAAAACATGTCCCTGGGCCCACTTCTTAATACCTCACAATGGGGTTAAATTTCAACATAAATTTTGCTGGGGACATTCAAACTACTGCACAGTGGGAGTGTAATGGTGCAACATTGTGGTTTTAATTTCATTTCTCTGATGTTTAATGAGTATCTGATGCCTAGAGTTTTTTTCATATGTTGATTGGCCACTTTCATTAAATAAAATATTTTTTCAAATCTTTTGCTTATTTTAATATTTTGTTGCCTGCTTTTTCTTACGTTTTTATCTGGATATGCATTCTTTGTGGGAAATAATCCTGCATCCATTTCCTCTTCTCTCTACTCATCCCTATTAACTCTCAGACACCACCTCTTACTCCTTTACCACTTGCACATTGCTTTTCATCTATTGCACTTCTTGTGCATTGAATATGACAGACATACTCCCTCGCTGGGGCTCTTACCAGCTGCTACTTCTGTCTGAAACATTCTTTCCCAGAGATCCAAATGGTTCTCTCCAACACCTCCTTCAGATCTTTGCTCTACTGTCAGTTTCTTGGTGAGGCCATCCTTATATCCCTATTGGAAGACTCCGATGGCAAAGCAGCCTGATTTAGGGGTCTTGCAATATATCTTACACATCATATCTGCCATTTCCACCACTGATTTTTTTAATATTTTGTGTTGTAGACATCTTCAAACATACAGAATAGTATAGTATAGTATAAAAATAGTATAAAGGATCTTCCTCATGTATCTATCATTCAAACATTAATAATTATCAACATTGCTACAATCTTATTTTCTCTTATGATAAATATAAGTACATAAGTGTTCACCTTTAGATAAGTATTTTTAACAGAAACACTGTGCCATCATCATATTTAACAAATTAACAGCATCAAATAACAACAGTTCATTTTTAAATTTGCCAGATCTCTCCCTCAAAGACATCTTATGCAGTTAATTTCTTTGAATAAATGTTCAAAGTTTTTTAAAGACTAATAATTTGCTTTCTGCTTTTATTCTAACCCTCAAGTTTATTTACAGCATAATTTTGTTTTAAAGAACTAAGAAATTGTTTTTCAGAAGAATTGTGAAAGCATGCTCTTCAGAAGCAGAAGCTGAAGTAAAATTAGTTCCAAATATGATCTTCCTTCAATGTAATGATTATTCACACTGTCCACTGGAATAGAAAACTATAGATAATATTCCAAGATGCTCATATTTGAAAATTCAAGCAAAATTACTTGCAATCCCCAGAGTGAACTGCTTCAAAGTTCACACAAATATGAAACATTGTCTAAAACACATCAATAAAAATGAACAAATATGCTCTAATTCTGATATTAAAAAAGAATGATATAATGAAATTCACAATTGAGAAAAGTGATTACTTCAAGAGGTCAACATGCATGCCAATCATTAAAAGAGACTTATTACAGTCTTATTGTTTAAATACAATATTACAATGTATGCTGCACCTATTCAAGGGTTATTAAAGCTAAAATGGATTTAAGCAAGGTTTAGAAAAGATATTTGGCATGAGTACAAAGTGAGACAGCAGAGATGACAAGAAAATATATTGCACTGGGAATTAAGAGAGAAAAATTTTAGTGTATTCTCTACCAACAAGGAATCTGACATTAAGAAAATCAATGATCTTTTTGCTTCAGTATCCTCCTGTAAAGTAAGATAAAACAAAAACGTGTCGTTTAGTTCACAGGGTTATGAACTCTCATTTTAAATACCAATACTGTTTCCTGTCAAGCTGGTTTTTGCCTGCCTGTTTCCAAATGCTAGTGATTTGTAACTTAGTTCCTTTCCTTTCCTTTCTTTGCAAAAACTATGGGCACACACATTGAAATCTGAATCGAAAATGGAGTACTTTTTCTGAAGTTCACAAGGTTCAGTTTTCAATACATGATGTATTTGGTGGCTATAAACATTGAGGGTGCTGTGGCCTTCTACAGTGTGCTACCCTCATTCTTTCCAGTCATAGCCACATCCAAGAGGATTTCACCACTCTCTCCACACACTGATTGAAATACAGTGTTGTGGTGCATGCAGCAATATTAGAGACACCCATTGTCCTCATTTCAAAGTTCAGCCAACTTCTGTACTCTTTAATGAAGGAAGTCCACAAAGGGTATGGAATTTTACTTGAATTTTCAAAGTACTCATATAAATGTTCCCCTCTTTTTCTTTTTCTTTCACAACATATATATATATATATATATATATATATATATTCTTTCTTCTCTCTCTCTCCCTCCCTCCCTCTCTCTCTCTCCCTCCCTCCCTCTCTCTCTCTCTCTTTCCTCCCTCCCTCCCTTTCTCTCTCTGTCCTTCATTCTCTCCCTCTTTCTAACTCCCTCTGCCTTTCTAAATAGTTGTAAGAAAACTGCTGACTCTCCTACAATTCTCTCAGAAGCAGTCCTGAACAACACTGTGATAGATGACAGCATCTCAATATACTACTAGCTCTTTACAATTCAGTCCAAATTTGAAGTCTCCCATCTTCTCTCTCTCTCTCTCTCTCTTTCTTTCTTTTTTTTTTTTTTAGTGCACCACCATACAGGTGCACAAGAGTGATCACCTCTGTCCACCAAGGTACAAATTCACACAAATGTGGTTCTACTACTGAGCAACAGTGTCAATTTCATAAAATTCGATTAGAAAATGAAAAGACAAGCCCTAGACTTGAAAAAAATTGCAATATTTAGCAAAGTACTTGCATACAGAAACACAGTTGTTTACAAAGTTAAGAATACACATGTTTTACAATTCAATGATTCTACTCTTAATGCCCAAAAGAAATGAAAACACATCCTCACACCCAGATTTATAAATGAGCATTCATAGTAGCATTACTCAAATAGGCCACTGCTGGAAATGACCCAACTGTCCATACTACTCAACAATAAAATATGAATGAATTATTGTTGAACACATCACGGATGAATCTCAAAACCATTATAAGTTCATGATGTGGCATAAAACAAAAATTATATGAAAGGTGATTGTATTGACATAAAATGTTAGAAAGCAAAATTCTAATTTATAGTGACAGAAAGTAGATCTGGGATTATCTACATCTGGATGAGGGGTCAATTATTGGACAAAGAAAGGTACAAGAGTACTATTTTGGATAATTGATTTAGAAATGTTCTGTGTCTTAATTATGGTGATAACTTCTAACATAGCTACATGTATCAAAAACCTACAAGATATGCATTTAAAAATATATATATTTCATTGTATATTATAACTCAACATAGTTGATATTTAAAAGTCAGCCATGTATTTATTAAGTATATATAGTAGGCTGGCGCCACGGCTCATTAGGCTAATCCTCCACCTGCGGCACTGACACCCCGGGTTCTAGTTCCGGTTGGGGTGCCGGATCCTGTCCCGGTTGCTCCTCTTCCAGTCCAGCTCTCTGCTGTGGCCCAGGAAGGCAATGGAGGATGGCCCAAGTGCTTGGGCCCTGCACCCACATGGGAGACCAGGAGAAAGCACCCGGCTCCTGGCTTCGGATCAGCGCAGCACGCTGGCCACAACGCACTGGCCATAGCGGCCACTTGGGGGGTGAACTAACGGAAAAAGGAAGACCTTTCTCTTTCTCTCTCTCTCTCTCTCTCTGTCTAACTCTGCCTGTCAAAAAAAAAAAAGTATATATAGTAAACAAAATCAACTTTTAGTTTATACTTTGGGTTTCATGGTATCAAGAAAAAAGATAAAGCTAGAAGTGAGAATAGGGGAAAACAGCTATTTTATTTACTTGGGTTTATTATTTTTTATTTGAATTATCCTGTGTAATCAGAAGTACAAAACCATTGCAATTATTTTTGTTCTCAACATTTTGTTTCCCCCAAGTAACATTAGGTACACATTTCATTTCATATATATTGAGACAGATTGTCACAAAAGTAAATATTTGGAAAAGAATATTTCCTTCCCATTCTCCAGCTTAGCAAGTAGATAATGCTAGGCATAAAAAGCTATGTGATTGAATATTTTTCTTCAGCTTTCATGCCAAAAGATGATCTTTTAATTCCATCAGTGGTTAGTTTTGTGGAATGCAGAATTTGGTACCAGAAAACCACATTATTCCACTGACAATGTCATAACATGGTCATGTCCTTAGGACATAAATATTAAATTAGAAGAAAACCAGAAATATTAAACTAAATTATGATTTTTCTTAACAATCTATGTTTTTTTTTCTTTCACTGGTTCCCCTACTTTTTTGCCAAAGTGACTAATTTTCTCTGTAGAACTCAATATTTATTTTCTTTCATGGACTTATATAATGAGTGAACTTAACAAGCAAATGCATAAAATAGCAGTAATATTTAAAAAGTATACCCAAATGCTCACAATTAACTATACTTCAAAACAATGAAACTTGATTGCACACTATCTTGGTCAAGTCCATGAATTTATTCAGGGAAAAGAAAACATTATCACACATTTCAGAGCAACGAATTGTGGTCCAGCCAATAGTGACCGCAGAAACCACATCTGGATTGCAGGCAGCCTGTTCAATTCCTGAATGAATAGCACAGTTTCCTAGATGATGTGAGGTGATAATGGTGCTACCAATGGTGATGACATCCATAAGGTAGCAAGGGTGTTACCTTACACATTCACAGTTAAGTGAGGTTAGGATATTCTTGGGAAGAGATGTCCTTCATTCTATTATATGCAGAAGTAGATGAAGAAGAGTTTGGATTAAAGATGGATACGATATCTGGCAATTCTTTGTATGGGTAAAACTTGTGGCCAGCGCCGTGGCTTAACAGGCTAATCCTCCGCCTTGCGGCGCTGGCACACCGGGTTCTAGTCCTGGTTGGGGCACCGAATTCTATCCCGGTTGCCCCTCTTCCAGGCCAGCTCTCTGCTATGGCCCGGGAAGGCAGTGGAGGATGGCCCAAGTCCTTCGGCCCTGCACCTGCATGGGAGACCAGAAAAGCGCCTGGCTCCTGGCTTTGGATCGGCGCAATGCGCTGGCCGCAGCGGCCATTGGAGGGTGAACCAACGGCAAAAAAAAAAAAAAAAAACTTGTCCCAATACTTTAGAAATTAGCCACAAATGCTAGTATAGAAACTCACCTAAGACCACTAGCTCCATTGGTAATCACAACAGCTTACTATATGTCAGGCACTTGTGGTATATTTTTTAATTATCATATTTAAGAATAATCCCATCGGAGCTGGTTGCTGTGGAATAGTAGACCACACCTCTGACATCCCATATGGGCACCAGTTCATGTCCCGACTGCTCCATTTCCAATCCAGCTTCCTGCTAATGGCCTGGGAAAGCAGAGGAACATGGCCCAAGTACTTGGGCTCCTATACCCATGTGGGAGACCCAGAAGTTCTTGGCTCCTGGCTCCTGGCTTCGGATCATCTTAGCTCAGTCCAAACGGCCATTTGGGGAGTGAACCAGAAGATGGAAGACCTTGCTCCCTGTCTCTCCTTCTCTCTGTCTGTAACTCTACTTCGCAAGTAAAATCTTTTTAAAAAAACTAATTAAAATTAAAATAATAAAAAGCTTACTTTTAAACAATATGGTAAATCAAAAATATGTGTAAAATATATAATAGTAATAAAATAATAATCCTCTGAGGGTTACTGTCATTCCCCTTTCAAAATTGAAAATACAGGGTTTATCACAACTCAGTTTAAGGTCACATAGCTGAGAAATGGTTGCAAATATGTCCAAAACCTGTGATATTAAAGAGCTTCTGGTTCTTATGTCATCTTTCACAATATTGTTGGAGTTTAATATTGGGGGAGCTCCTGGCTCCTGGCTTTGGATCAGCTCAGCTCCAGTCATCGCAGCCATCTTGGGAGTGAACCAGCAAATGGAACACCTCTCTCTCTCTCTCTGCCTCTGCCTTTCTGTAGCTCTGCCTCTCAAATAAATAAATAAATCTTTTTAAAAAATCATCAGAAACTTGTAATAATGGTATTGTTTATGTAACTATTTATTAGGTACTTGCTATGTTCCAGGTACTCTTCTAAGTATTTTACTGTTAACTCACTAACATCCTGAGACTATAGTCATCATCATAAACCTACTTTATATGATGTTTGTACTAACGAATATGACTCAAAAAGAATTTCAAATCAAACCTTGGCAAGGGTATACTTGAAACATATTTCCAAACACTGCAGGAGACTTGCCTTTATAAAGCTCATAGGAGAGGGTTAGAAAGAACAGTTTCAATACAAAGTTAAAAACAAAATTATTAACCCAAATTGACCTGGGATAGTCACTCTGAGTGACACCTGCAAATGACATATCTGAAGGACAGAGAAAATGCAGTCCAACATCTTACTTTTTTGACTCACAGTTGAACTAGCTAAATCGCACCAGTGAAAAAAATCCGCCAGATGAACACAGTCACAAAATGATTAATTGGCCTCCAGTCATCAGCTAACCATTGTATTGCAACATGGACTCTATACAGAACACATTTCAGTTTTCCTAGGATTGAAAATGCTTTGCAGCCTGGAAAATCTGTGTTTGAATTCTGGATCCTTCCCTGTCTAGCAACATGAAGCTCAGTGTTTCCACTTTACAGTGATGTGATTACCTGCTCCTGTTTATAATAAAGAAGACATATTTTGGAAGTCAGAGGATCAACAGCTGCTGTTGTTGTTGGTGCTTCTGTCATGGCTTCCTAACAGATCTGTCATCTTTGACCAACTCAACAACCCCTGCTGCTTTTCCTCTAGGCTCCTAGGACTCTGAAACCCATAGTGGCTCATTAACATTTCCCGGGGATAGGCAAAAGCACTCATCTCTAACTCTCTGGGTGTCACTGGAGACAGTGATTATGTCTTATGTGAGTTTATGCCTCTAAAATTTTAACTAGCTTTCCTTAAAGGAACAAGAGAATCATTGTGTGATGTGGCATAAAAACTAATCAGAGCCAGCTGTCTTTTTCCACCTTTTTCCTACATGGGTGCCACTTATTCCTATTATGACTTGTAAAGATCTTCCCCATTACCCAAATCTTGACAAGGTATGAAGGAGTGTTTGTCAGTTAAATGAAAGCCAGACCAGCTGATATCACATCAATTTAGAGAAGCTGAAAAAGAAACATTACGTTTTCTCAGATGGAATTGAGTATATTATTTAAGGGATGCTTACACAGGCAGATTAGGAATAATTTTAGATGTTTCTCAAATATTGAAGAAAACAAATTCAGAAAGTTAATACATGGTTCTTCCCACCCACGCACAACATCTATAACCAAAGATTATTTTTTCACATTGCTCTTTGAAGGAGGTACCTTTCTCTGAAGGGAGGATAGAACTTCCACTTTGACTATAGCCTTGTCTAAATAAGATCGAAGTTGGCGAACTCAAGAGGCTTCCATAGCCTTGGCAGCTCATGACAAGAGCCTCGGGTGATTACTGACATCATAAATAAGAGTGTCAATTGTTAAATCAACAACAGGAGTCACTGTGCACCTACTCCCCATGTAGGATCTCTGTCCTTAATGTGCTGTAATATGTGAATTAACAGTATAACTAGTACTCAAACAGTACTTTATACTTTGTGTTTCTGTGTGGGTACAAACCGTTGAAATTTTTACTTAGTATATACTAAGTTGATCCTCTCTATATAAAGATAATTGAAAATGAATCTTGATGAAGAATGGGATGGGAGAGGGAGTGGGAGATAGGATGGTTGTGGGTGGGAGGGAGGTTATGAGGGGAAAAAGCCGCTATAACCCAAAAGTTGTACTTTGGAAATTTATATTTATTAAATAAAAGTTTTAAAAAATGCCAATTAGCCTAAGAAGTTTGAGTCTAAAAATGGAAAGTTAACTTACAAGATCTTCCCGAAAAGCAATCCTCAGTAATTACACTCTGTTCCTTTTTCTCCCTTATTGCTTCTTCCTTCCTCTTTGTTTTTCTGGACTCATACAAGAAAACTATGGGGCATATTAATTATATTTTAGTACTTCTGTTGTGCAAAAAGATAGTCATGAGCAACAGGGAAGAGGCCATGAAATTCCCCTCCAGGAGTGAAGTCAAGGGCCCTGCTGTCTACCAGTACCCACCCAAGACAGCCATAAATAAATTATGAGCTGATATTTTTAGCCAAGCCCAAAAAGTCCAATTTATAGTCATATGCTCAGAAAGCCCAAAGGTATGCAACTCCCCGATGTCACTCACAAATGCCAATCATGAGCAGCACAGGCACATCACTAGTCAGCACTCTTCATACTTTAGTTATAAAAGTGTCAAACCAGGAAGAAAGGGTGTCACATACTTCCTCAACTGGCCCGTTCCTCCCTTGGAAAGCACTTTGGAGTAGACTTTTTTTTTGCTATCACTACTGTCATCTATCTGAACCATAATTCATGACTCTGTTGGTGAAAAGGAATCTAGACAGAATAATATGGAAAGTACATTTCCTGACTAGGGTTAAGCTTCCCCATGTTACTTTGAGAATGTGTTTTTCCTAATGAACCACATCCTACCAAATAAATTTTTCCCCTTTTCCTTCTGCTACTAAATTCTGAAAGGATCAATCATGTTTTTTCAAAGAAACAAGCCATCCTAGAGGTTCAATTAGCCATTAATTTTTTTCAAAGATTTATTTACTTATTTGAAAGTCAGAGTACACAGAGAGAGGAGAGGCAGAGAGAAAGAGAGTGAGATAGATAGAGAGAGAGAGAGAGAGGTCTTCCTTCCGTTGGTTCACTCCCTAAATAGTCGCAATGGCTAGAACTGAGCCGATCAGAAGCCAGGAGCCAGGAGCTTCTTCTGGGTCTCCCACACGGGTGCAGGGGCCCAAGCACTTGGGCCATCTTCTACTGCTTTCCCAGGCCAAAGCAGAGTGCTGGTTCAGAAGTGGAGCAGCCGGATCCTGAACCGGCATCCATGTGGGATGCCAGCGCTTCAAGCCAGGGTGTTAACCCACTGCGCCACAGCGCCAGGCCCTATCCATTAAATTTTAATACAAATGTTAATGAATCAAAAGAAAACAAATTTCTGAGAGCATTTCTGAGATTACATTAATATTTCTGATTTTCTTAGTTTGTATCACTTCTTAATTTGCTGTTTACAATTAGTTATTCAACACATTTTCTAATCTCTAGATCTAGAATCATTTGTGTCTTGCTATATTGCTAGAGAAAGATGTTTCCACTAAAAGGCTTAAAGGGCAACCACAAATGACCAGCATGTGAGTTGGACACTGGTCAGTATCCTCTCCTTTCAATTCTTAAGTTGAGCTCATATTTATTTTAATAATTTTGGGGGACAGCATCCATATGAGCGCCAGTTTGAGTCCTAACTGCCCACTTCTGATCCAGTTCCCTGTTAATGTGCCTGCGAAAGCAGTGGAGGATGATCCAAGTCCTTGGGCCCCTGCACCCATATAGGACACCTGGCTCCAGGCTTCAGCCTGGCCAAGCCCCAGACACTGTGGCCATTTGAAGAGTTAACCAGTGGATGGAAGATTTCTCTCTCTCTTCTTCTCTGTCTGTACTGTGCCATTCAAATAAAAAGAAATAAATTTTTTTAAAGCAAGAATTTTTTTATCACTAGTGCCCTTGAGAAGAAATAGCTGGAAATAACTTAAAATAAGCAGAGGGAATAAAAAGCCTTATAAAAACCCATTTCTAGTTTTCAAGGGAAATGATGTACAATGGAAGATGGACAGCTTTGAGTCCTGCTGTGCATCTAATTCTCGTATAACCATGAAAAATCTGCACCTGGGTTCCTTTAATATATAAAATGCTTTATAGCTACATATTTTAGAGTTAAATCCAATTAAGAAAATATTATTGATGTTAAAATTCAAGTTTGTTGTTACAAAACCCCTAGAGGAGGTTACACATAGAAAAAATCAGTTTCATATTTTCCTCCTAATCCAGTGCCCCACCCCATACATAGGTCCTCATTTTGGGTTTTTTAATTTATTTATTTATTTTTTATTTTTGACAGGCAGAGTGGACAGTGAGAGAGAGAGACAGAGAGAAAGGTCTTCCTTTTGCCGTTGGTTCACCCTCCAATGGCCGCCACGGCTGGCGCGCTGCGGCCGGCCGGCGCACCACGCTGATCCGATGGCAGGAGCCAGGTGCCTATCCTGGTCTCCCATGGGGTGCAGGGCCCAAGCACTTGAGCCATCCTCCACTGCACTCCCTGGCTACAGCAGAGAGCTGGCCTGGAAGAGGGGCAGCCGGGACAGAACCGGCGCCCCGACGGGGACTAGAACCCGGTGTGCCGGCGCCGCAAGGCAGAGGATTAGCCTAGTGAGCCGCGGCGCCGGCCAGGTCCTCATTTTGAACACTAAGTTCCCAACCTCCTTAATTTCACCACTTCTTCCTTACAGCAAGGCAAATCAACATCTACATTAGGTTTTTCCATCCCACCAGGCAATCACTAACAGTTGCTGGCATTTGGCATTGAAAGGATCTACTTACCATTTCTGGTTTAAGGGCTTTGGTGTTTCCTTCTTGATGGTACATGATGATCTGGGAAGAAGAGAGTTCATCTTTTATCTGAAAAGCTAATTTGATTTACTGAGCACTTCCAGACAGAATGACATCCATTACAAAGACTTTCAGCTCCTCATCAATCACAATGCTTTTAGTGCCCGTATCATAAACAGAAACCCATCTCACATTTTTATACTTGTGCTATTGGCAAATGCCACTGTGCTTTTACTATTCCATGTGCATAAAGGATCACAGCATTGAGTAAAATAGAATTCTCTTGAATCATTAAGCATCAGAGAAAAAGAAATATAAACATGTAACTGTTCCAATCAGTAACAGACTGGTGTAAGACTTGAAAATGCAGATTTCTGCAGTGGCAGAAAACAGGCTGGCATGCTTTGCCCAACCCAATCTTAAAATGAATGCTTTGCCATTCACATTTCAGAAGATAGGCACTCACCCTGAACCTGCCAACGTTTTTAAGAGAAGCTCCTAAAACATACAGCACTGAACTCTGCAAACAAAATTATCCTATACCCAACATCAGGTGCAAATCCAGAAAACTTCTGTTCATACATTTATTTCACACTGCATGCCTTCACCTTCTTGAGTCACAAGGGTTGTATGGGTACGTTCTGGAAGTGATCCATGATTTTAGAACTAATAAGTTGTCTTTTTTTTTCTGTTTCCTTTGCTATATCTTATCTTCCCTCTATTTTTTTTACCATTTTCCTCAATGACATTGTAATGACATTTAGTTAGGGTCTCCCTACCCAGTATTGTCTGGTTTCATCTATTTTCCTTGCAATCAGAGTAATCAATCTAAAATGCAAATATCTACACCATACTTCCTTTTATGAAATTCCACAGGACTTCTACTTCCCTCAACTCATTTTCCTTATCTTTTTTTTTTTTTTTTTTTTTTGACAGGCAGAGTGGATAGTGAGAGAGAGAGAGACAGAGAGAAAGGTCTTCTTTTTTGCCGCTGGTTCACCCTCCAATGGTCACTGCGGCCGGCGCATCCTGCTGATCCGAAGCCAGGAGCCAGGTGCTTATCCTGGTCTCCCATGCGGGTGCAGGGCCCAAGGACTTGGGCCATCCTCCACTGCCTTCCCGGGCCATAGCAGAGAGCTGGCCTGGAAGAGGGGCAACCGGGATAGAACCGGTGCCCCAACTGGGACTAGAACCCGGTGTGCCGGTGCTGCAAGGAAGAGGATTAGCCTGTTAAGCCATGGCGCCAGTCATTTTCCTTATCTTTAATTATTATCTTTTGCCACCGGCTACCATCAGTTTTTTTTTTTTACAGGCAGAGTTAGACAGTGAGAGAGAGAGACAGACAGAAAGAAAGGTCTTCCTTCCGTTGGTTCGCCTCCCAAATGGCTGCTACCGCGCGCTGCGGTAGATAGGTGGCACTGCGTCGGCCACCATCAGCTTTCTAAAACCTAAAAGCAATAGATTGACTTTCACTTCTCAGGGTTCTTGTACAACCAATTTCCTCTGC
Organism: Lepus europaeus; assembly: GCF_033115175.1. Classification (NCBI taxonomy): domain Eukaryota; kingdom Metazoa; phylum Chordata; class Mammalia; order Lagomorpha; family Leporidae; genus Lepus; species Lepus europaeus. Next base: position 56,502,494 of record NC_084829.1, read on the forward strand.
CTGGATGACAAACCAATTACACCATAATCTCTGGGTGGAGCCCATGCCAGGATAACTTTTTAAAGCTCCCTAGGTGATTCTAATACACAATTAGGGTTTTAAAACACAGCAATTAAAACCCTTTGTTTTATAGGTAAAAAAAAAATTTAAAATAGACTTAGGGAAGTTATCAAAATTTATCCAAGATCACATGTGACAGGGCTTTTTATCTTTTTGTGGATAAAATGATTTTTCAGATTTATTTAATTTGAATGTCAGTAAGAGCTATTGAAACTTCCCAACTGTGATTTTTAAGTATTATGTTGAAATGGCAACTACATTAAGAACCTATGGTAAAAACATTTTTACTACATGTTAGTCCTTCCCCATAGAATGATCCTTTAGCTAGCCATTCCAAGTTGTCAATTGTATGGAAGACAGGACTTTGCAAATCTATGTATTCAAAATCAGTTGTGAAAATCTACTTAGGGGAAGGCACAGTTCTGCAATAACTTACTGGGATATCATTGGAATAATGTTTCTTAATTCAAATGTGTTATTTTGGGCAAAATAAAATATTCTGTGGAGTTTTAAGACCAAATTTTGTTAATACATTTCAAAGAGAAACCCTTGCAGCTCCATTTACAAAGCATGGGTTTATTTCCAGTCTTTTCCCTTGAAACTTTAGGAAAGACTCCTATTTTGATGTTCCATTTGTATTCACCATGCTGCTCCCACAATTCTCAGAAATGAAGCTCTCCTCACTGCAGGCACAGAGATGCTAATTTATGGTGTTGACAGCTTTATACAATCCATTGTACTAGATTTTGGTGGCATATCCTTTGACTATTCATTGCAGTCCTGGATAATAGAGATGGTTGCTTGAATTATGATTTAGGTCTCCTACTTATGAAAACAATGTGCTTTTTCATTTCTTTAGAATAATTATTAAGGAAATCAATCTAACCATACTTACAAAAATGAGAAAATGTTTGGGCTGAAGATATTTGGATAGGTAGGTGGATGGATGGATGAATGGATTGATGGATGGATGGAGATGTATCATTAATATAATGAAAAAGGTTATCACAGTGTCTGCAAGTGCGTGCGCACGTGTGTGTGTGTGCGTGTGTGTGTGTGTGTTGCTGCTCTCTATTGGAGATCAAATAAAGAATTCCAACTCTATTCCATTTGAAAACTTCTTCATGAAAATTAAATAAAGTGCCTAGTAAAGTTCTAAGTACCAGGGACAAAGTATAACCCTCAACTATCTTTTTCTAAATTGTTCCAAATTTATGTTTAGATTAAGACAGTCAAAATTTGGCAAAGATAGCCTTTACTGACAATTTTTTTTCCTTTAAAATGGGGTGCTTCAACCTGCATGGCGATGAATGGAATTGATTTTGTTCAGCATAAGTTGTACACATACAGACAGTTTTGAATACATTTCTTAGATGTTTCACCCTCAAGATTTTCTAACCCCAAATGTTCTGTGTGATTCCGGAAAATTGTAGGCAGGCACTTTTTTACACCGATTAATTTATCTTGTTTTATTTCATTTAATCCTCCTAATATTATGAGGTAACTATTAGTATTCCTCATTTAACCTATGAAGAAATTTAAGCACAAAGAAGGAACTTGCAGAAGACTTACAGAAATAGAAAGTAGGAATTTGAATGCAGGAAACATCACTATGGAAGCCAGGCTCTTTTTGTTGATGTTGTTGACAGGCAGAGTGGACAGTGAGAGAGAGAGAGACAAAGAGAAAGGTCTTCTTTTGCCGTTGGTTCACCCACCAATGGCCGCTGCCGCCGGCGCACCACGCTGATCTGAAGGCAGGAGCCAGGTGCTTCTCCTGGTCTCCCATGGGATGCAGGGCCCAAGCACTTGGGCCATCCTCCACTGCACTCCCGGGCCACAGCAGAGAGCTGGCCTGGAAGAGGGCAACCTAGACCGAATCCGGCAGCCAGGCTCTTCTCAATAACACTAAAAGGTCTTGCATGTAATATGGCCAAAACTAGGGAGCAACTATAGCCCAAAAAGGTACTTTCACTTAAAGTCATTCATTCTTAAATACCATGGTATTAGACGCCCGGGGTGCTGCGTTATAGTGATAATGGCAGGCTCCGCGTTGGTGGCATGGGCGCGGCTCTGGACCTGGGGCCGAGGGCCGTACAAACCCGAGGCTTCGTCTGGGACAAGCCCGAGGATATCCACGGGAAAGCGGGCTCCATCCGGGAAGCGGGCGGGGCCTTCGGGAAGAGAGAGCAGGCTGAAGAGGAGCAATACTTCCAAGCGAAGACTAAAGAACAACTGGCAGCCTTGAAGAAACCATGAAGATGAGATCGTTCATCATAAGCAGGAGACTGAGCGACTGCAGAAAGGAATTGAGCGGCACAAGCAGAAGATCAAAAGTCTAAACTCTGATGATTAAGTGCACACAGTTCCCCATAGAATGGCACGTGTCATTGCCCACCTCCGTGTGACTAATTCTGGTGTAATTAACATTGGTCTGTGTGCTACTAACAGGTTATAATAAATTGTCATCGGTGAAAAAAAAATACCATGCATTAATCTCAAATTTTCAAATAAAAATTATGTTGAGATCCAACATACTTGTATGCCATGATAAATTACAGAAATGTTTCACAGTGAGATGCCAATTTAAAAAGCAGAGATCCTGAGAGTAAAAATGGTTTCTATTCCATAGATTCTGTTGTTCTTAAAATTCACCATGCACTTTATAACCCCCCAGCCTTTTCTCATTTTCATTCTCTTTACATAATTTGTATATGTGAATGCCTCCTAATCTTTCAAATCTCGAATTATAATTCTTGTTTTAGGGAAGCTCTCCCTGCTGCCATCTGCATTAAGTTGGACTATCATAACATACTATTATAAACTGGGTGCCTTAAACAAAAGAAATTTATTTTGGAGGCTGGAAGTTTAAGATTAGATTACCAGTATGTTCAGGTTCTAGTGAGAGTCCTCTTCTGGGTTGCAGTGAGCCATGTTCTCCATGTGTGCACACATAGGCACTTCCTTGATGTATATGGTTCTGTGGGGAGATAGGGGTAGGAGAAAGAGAGGAAGAAGGAGAGAGCAAGTGCTCCCTCTCCTTATAAAGCCATCAATTTTATCCTATCAAATTAAACCACATCCTTATTACCTCATTTTTTAATCTTTTTTTAATATTGAAATTTATTTATGTATTTATTTTTATTTTTTATTTTACCTTTTATTTAATAAATATAAATTTCCAAAGTACAACTTTTGGATTATAACAGCTTTTTCCCCCCATAACTACCCTCCCACCCGCAACCATCCCATCTCCCACCCATTCTCTCTCCCATCCCATTCTTCATCAAGATTCATTTTCAATTATCTTCATATACAGAAGATCAATTTAGTATATACTAAGTAACCTGTTAAAATTTATATCTCTAAATTCTAGTAACATAAGGACTTAGGGCATCAACATATGAATTTTAGGGAATACTGTTCAGTGTGTAACATCATTATATACGTTTCTGTAACATGTTCTCCTTTCTTAGAATAAATGTATTCCACTCACCTGTTTACTTGCTTGTGTCTCATTAGTATGTGAGTTTCATAAGTATCTTCAAGCCAGATTCTAATTAAATCACCATGATATTCAAAAAGTACAAAACCTGATACTTAATGGCATTGTGGTAACTGGTGGCTGAATAATTGAAGAGATTTTATCAAATCATATTCTATCGTGCTTCTTTGCCAAGTCAGAGTAGCAAACACCATTAGAGCTGGGATAGGAGGACTGTTGTGCCCAAGCAGGCACTTGGAGCATTGCTGAGACAAAACACCAAAACAAGCCTCTGCCCACTCAGCTACTAAGCTTCACGACTTCAGTCTCCTCCAAAGTTCTCATCAAAGTGCATAACTAAAGCTAAACATAGACCAGCATTCATGACTGGTCTAGGAAGAAAGTGCTACACCTGTTTATCTAAGCAGCACACCAACTCAATTTTTGAATTATTTCAGATGAACCAGATAGTTAATAATACGGTAAACAAATAAATTATATCTACTGAATAAATTACCATGTGATAAGGATAATATACCCCAGAATCAGTTAAGATTAATTACAAAAAGACAATCGAAGCCTGTACAAAACTTTATTGTACTCTGAATAACAAGCATGTAACACAATTTTGAGCATGACAAAAGATGAAACATTTCAAATTCTGTTTCTTACAAAAGCATTAAGTACAGTACACCAAGATTGTTCATAATGTTTTAAAATTTGCTGAAAATATCAAGACATACTAGGATTTCTGTTGCTACCTTTCTTTCCAACTAGAACATGTATTCCCACTAGCTTTGCTACAATGAAAATTAACATATATGGACATACACATGTAATACATAGAATGCAAACTGAAAGCATACAACAAATATTCCAATTGATCAGTAAGTATGAAATAGAAAGTTCTTTTAGTACTTCTGAATTCATTTTCTCTGAATATGTTGATCAATGAAACTTTTCTAAAATGTCTTCGATGTCATATAATCTGACTACTCCCAACGTCATCCATGTTTTCTCATAGCATATTCATTCTTTAGAGTTTGAAAATGAAATGAGAAACACTTTAATCTTCTTCAGAGGTGATATTCAAAATGTTAAACAAGAGGTCCACTGACCCTAACCAACAGGCACAAACACTGGAGTAAATGATAAGGCTGACAACACAGTTGTCTCTCAGTATCCACCGATTCCAGGACCCTCTCTCACCCCCATACCAAAATCCCCAGATGCTGAAGTCCTGTAAAATGGCATGATATATGCATGTAATCCACGCACAACCTCCTATGTATTTTAAGTCAGCTCTAGATTACTTATAATACCTAATAAATATAAATGTCAGGTAAATAGTTGTGATAGTATAGTGATTAGGGAAGGATGACAAGAAAATAGTCTCTACATGTTCAGTTCAGATGCAATATTTTTCTGAATATTTCCAAGTCATGGCTGGTTGAACCTGGGGAAGTAGAACATGCAGATAGAGAGGGCCGACTGTACCGTTTATCCCAGCTGAATATCAGCCCTGATCTTATTTCCCATGACCAGATATGCTATTGCTAATGCAGAAGCATAAGTTGTGAGATGTGAAACATGAAATATACACGGACATGAAATTGAATTCCACTCTCTACTACGTGGAGACTGAATGTGAAGTATTTCACAGTGATTAAAATTGACTGGCTAACAGGCAATGGTGGATTTTTATACTTAATTCTGATTAAAATGAATGGACTTTATAAGAAACCCTTGAAATTTAATTAATGCTACTCATATCAAGGTGCCCTATTACTGAGGAGGCTTTAAACTCAGCCTATGTGACCTTTTATAACTCATATATTTTTCCTGCAGGACACAAATAATAAAAATGCCGAGGTACTTCAGTTTGTTTTCAAGGGATCGCTGTTGGGTTTTCTTCCTGAGATGCAAAAGACCACAAAAGAAAAGCACCATGCCTAGGCTGCTGAATGAATCACCAGACACTAATAGTTTGGTCCTTTTCTAAACGGATCTCTTCCAACAACGACACTAAAGCACAGCGATGGGTCACAGATGCCAGGGGGGCCTGGCTGCCCTTGGATTCCAGGATTCCCATGATCTCCATCTTTCCCAGGAACACCTGGGTCTCCTGGGGGACCTTCTTTGCTTATTCCAGGAGGGCCCTCTGGACCTAAAATGGGACATTAGCAATATGTGAACAGAACATTTTGGATTATGATTTAAAATAGCATTCTGCAAAAAAAAAATGTAAACTGACAATACACTTAATGAGCATTTTGTATATTTGCACTAATTGAAAAGAGAAAACATTCTCTTCCTAATTCCATATGCTATCCACCTTGAAAAGAATTATTCAAAAGTGATCACTTATTCTTTGTAAAAATAGGCTAAACATATTATTATAGCAATCATGCTACTGATTAAGACAATGAGCAAACATTTTAATATTCCAATTTGTAGACTGCCCAAGCTTATTTCTTATTCACTATCTTTTACCAAAGTTATTCTAAATTACCAAATGATAAATACACATAAGCAAAGGCTCTAAATAGTGATTTTTGTTCCACATCTGCAGTAAAACTGATTATTTCCATTATACATTTTTAAAATTTCCATATCTGAATACATTGTTATTAACATATCATTATAGTGTGTACAGCATTAATTTGTCAACTGTTGCCTGATTAGTGCAAGTATCATGCTCAAGAACAAGACACTGATCTTAGGCCTTTTAAAGATGATGATTTCAATTTTTTTGAAAAATATTCAGATTTTAGGCTATAGCACAATAGTTTGAGGTATTTCCTACTACTCTACTTCCTGCTACTACAAATAATAAGCATTTGCTTTGCACTTAACTACAGTTCTACGTATCATTATAATTGTTCTATATAAACTATATTAAAACATTTGAACCACTAAAAGCCTATGAATTAACAGCATCTAAAATAATAATAGCAAACCACTAAAAACATAATTACAATTGTCATGTTATGTTCTGAAAGTAATATATATATTAGTATTTTAAAAATTCCACTCAAGTTATCACCATTTTACAAATAAGGAAAATGTTAAATATCACAGCTAGCAGGGCTTACATAAGAGTCCAGTTCAGCGTTATTGTGTGGCCCTCAAAGTCACAAAAACTATACACTGGATAAGCCAGAATGACTAAAACTATTCCAGAACATTTCTAAGTAGATGTTAGACATCTTATATGAAAGAGACAACCTTGAATTATCTGTGATTGTAGTACAAAAACTCTAGTAACTGGATTTCAGCGTGTTAAATGTGAATCACTCAAGAATGGAAACAACTGTTTTGTCTTCCAATGATTTGACAGTGTCTTGTTGTTTTTCTGAAGTCAAAATGTTCTGCAACACTTCTATGTACCTGTCTATTCTTACCTGGGGGGCCAGGAGGACCTTGTTCTCCAGGAAAGCCAAACCCTTGGCTCCCCTTCTCCCCGTTTCTTCCTGGTAAGCCTGTGGAGAGTCAAATATGTGCCTGAGTTTACATTTCCTGAAAACCACTGCCTTCTAGATTGCTTCTTTCAAAGCTGTTAATACATACACTGAAAGAAAAGTAGAAAGTCTTTTTAAAAACAGCCTGCCATCTATTTTTGTATTACTTGTGGGAAACAATTTTTGAAGCAATGGTCAAGATGAAAGACTCAGTAGAAATTAAATTTTAGGAAAAGAAAATGGCTGGGAATTATTATCTTTTGTATTAATCATTGTTCTTTTAGATTTGAAAGATCTAAATTGTTCATATAGTATTAAATAAAAAGCAAAGAATTATCAACAAAATTTCACATAAAAATTCAAAGGCAAAAGAAGTTGTGAGCTATTAAAAGGTTTTGTTATAAAATATCATTTTTATATAAAAGTTTTTTTGAATAAGGTAGTAGTACAAAAAGTAACAAAAGTTAAAATGAAAGTCAAAATGCTATCTGATTTTCTATTTAAAGATCCAATTAGACTTCAAAAAAATTTCTAGATGCATTGTGAACATTTTCTAATCTATAACTTCACCTGTTCATAATTATGACCTCTGCTCTCTACTCTAGAATATTGCTATAAGAAAATAGAATAATGAATTCAGCTGACAAATGATCTAATGATTTAGGAACTTACAAATTTTTTCCTCATAATAACAAAGATGAGGGAGGCCGTTTGGCACAGTGGTTAACCTGCCACTTTGGACGCCTACATTGTCCCATGGTGTAGTGCCTAGGTTTGAGGTCTGACTTTGTTCTCCATTTCAGTTTCCTGCTAATGTATATCTTGGGTGACAGCAAATGGAGGCTCAAGTACTTGGTTCTCGGGTCGCTGTCACCCACATAGGAGAGCCACATTGAGCTCCTGGTTCCTGGCTTCACCCTGGTCCCGCCATGGCTGTAGGCATTTTGGAAGTGAAACAATTGATGGGGGATTCAATCTCTCTCTCTCTCTCTCTCTCTCTCTCTCAACCTCTCTCTCTCCCTTTCTCTCTCACTCTCTCTGCTTTTAAAGAGGAAAAAATAAATAAATTAAAAGAATTTTAAAAACCCAAAGATGAACTCTTCTTGCCTATTAAATGAATATTGTGTATGGATAATAAAAAAAAAAAATGCCCCTTTCCCCCACTTGCTTATTTTGCTTATTCAAACAAGTTTAGTACCTTTTAATCCTCTGGCACCTGGACGTCCAGGAGCACCCATTACTCCAGGAACACCATCTCTTCCTGGCAAACCAGGAAACCCTCGGGGACCTTCTGGGCCTATGGGACCAGGTGGTCCAGGAATGCCAGGGGAACCATGTTGGAACCGGCAATGATCACAATTTTGAATTCTTCCACGCTGAAGTAGGACTGGCAGCTGGGCTTAAAAACAAAGAAACCCCATCCCTTGTGTTTAAATGGTGACTTACAGTTAACATGTCAAAGAACAACTTACCCAAGAATGTTATGATCACTGAATATGTACATATGTTTTCAACAATAATTTCACTGGTAAGAATTTAACAAACATGGGAATGGGAGGTCAGCGCTGTAGCTTAGCAGGTAAAGCAACCATCCACAGTGCCGGCATCTCATATGGGTGCCAGTTCAAGTACCAGCTGCTCCTTTTCTGATCCAGCTCTCTGCTATGGCTTAGGAAAGCAGTAGAAGATGTCCCAAGTCCTTGGGCCCCTGCACCCATGTGGGAGACCCTGAATAAGCTCCTGGCTTCTGGCTTCAGATCAGCACGGCTCTGGCCATTGCGGCCATCTGGGATGGAAGACCTCTCTCCCTCTCTCTGTCTCTCTGTCTCTCTCTCTGCCTCTCCTTCTCTCTCTGTGTACTCTGACTTTCAAATAAATAAATAAATCTTTAAAAAAAAAAACATAGAAATACCATTCCCCTGTATAACAAATTTATTACAGTGATTGCTTAAACCAGGGAAAAGTATAAGCGCCCTCACAAAAGAAACTGGTCGATTAGACATCATATTTTTTAATTAAGATATAAAAATTATGCTGCAGATAAAATTTAATAATGGTGTCAATAATGATAAACTTTTATAAAAAGGATTACAAAATAGTACATATATAAACATAGATACCAATTAAAGGGGCCTATAAGCTATACTTTTTAATTTATCTAATTAATATCATACACAACTTCAATCAAGAATATCTATGACTTTTATACTTTGAAAAAAGTTGCTCAGTTCTTTATGCTTGACACTTACCTCTTAATACATCAGTGCAAACTTGGCGAATAAATTGTTCTGAAAATTCTCTTCCCTGCATCAAATTATAGGTGGTTATCAAATGTGCACACCAAGTAAAAAGCATGAAAATACATAAATTGTGAAAGAAACAGAGTACGTACAGGTTTCCCATCCAATCCTGGAGGTCCCTGAGGACCTGTTTCCCCAGGTGGTCCCTTGGGACCCACAGGCCCCATCAAGCCATCCACCCCAGATTCTCCTTTGGGTCCAATGGCACCTCTGACACCAGGCTCTCCATTTTCACCTCTCTAAAGTACAAAACATCGTTTAATGTTAAATTTAAACATTTCCTAAAGTACAAATTGCCTCTTAAAAGTCCTTAAGGATATAACAGAGCATGTGTATGTGTGTGTGTAATGTATGTTATGTGAAAATACTACCAGTGATCATGAAAAAATTTTCAAATGCTATTAAACTGTCATTTATCCATACACCCAGCCAACCAGCCCTATAAACAGCCACTATTTATTGGGAGTATATTGTATAAGTAATAGGTACAATGCTAGATATATAGCAATAAATGTGGCATAGTCCTGTTCCAAAGATGCTTCTGTTCCAGTGGGACAAATGCAGAAATGCACAATATTCTTTACTGAAAAATATGCAGAAAAAATTCAACTCTCATTCAAGAAAGAGAATAAAAAATATTGGCAAACACGTTAGATTTTTATAGCAAATTCAGTATAAATATATTCACTAATTCGGAAATTCTACTGAGGAATACGAAAGATATTTTCTGTTTACAAAATGAAAAGCTAGATTTACAGGATAAGAAACGCAACAACAAGGTCTATGTAGGGGGGGATGTCGTGGCCTAACAGGTACACTTGCCACTTGCAATGATAGCATCCCACATCAGAGTGCTAGTTTGAGTCTTTATTACACTTCTGATCCAGTTTCCTGCTAATGAGCCCAAGAATTCAGCAGAAGATGTTCCAAGTGCTTGGGCCCCGTCCATCCATGTGGAAGGAGTTCCAGGCTCCTAGCTTCAGCCTGGCACAGACCTAGCGATTGAAGCCATCTGGGGAATGAGCCAGCAGATGAAAGATCTCTCTCTCTCTCTCGATTTCTCTTTCTCATCTCAGTCACTCTGCCTTTCAAATAAATAAATACTTCTTTTTAAAAAGGAAGCATAATATATGAAGGAACATACCTCTCCTTTCATACCAGGATGACCTTGAATTCCCTTTGAAAGTTAATAAGAAAAACTAGAATAAATGCACAAGCTACAGTAATATGCCATGCATCTTTTACCAAATATTCAATCAAACTTTAATTTTCAGGTAGGAAATTCAACACTTGACCTCATGTGTGAAGCTTCATTTCATGCACTAAATTATTGTAAAAACTTTACAAAACTATCTCAGGCTATGGGTATACGGTACATAAAACATAAATAAATGTTATGTTTAGACTTGAGTTTTTTCTCCAAGATATTATACTGTGCATATGCAAACACTCAAAACCTAAAATAAAAAATCTGAAATGAAAACATTTCCGGTCCTAAGAATTTCAATTTTCTTCAGTAAAAAACACTCTTTAAGGCCATTCTTTAAATATTGCTTTTTTTTTTCTAAAGAACTACAGAGACTATCTGTTCCAGATATAATCCTACAACTAGAGCCAACCTAAAATGAAATATAAAACAGTTAAGTTCTCAGGATAAGAACAGAATTAGAGCTGAAACTGAAAACAGTTCACATCCAAGAATACATTAAGATGATTTTGTGAGAGAAATATTCACTTGGACTCTATTCACAAAATGAGGGCCAAAACATTACACACGTGCAGCACTTGATATGCTGACAGACACTAAGACTTTGTTTACGTCAAAGCTTGGGTTGCTGAAAAGCAACAGCTGCTCTTGCCCCTGGGTATTGCATTTAGGCTCAGTTCCTGGTCGTGGAAAATGCCGTTTCCAACAAGTCAAGGACACAGCTTTCTATGGAACCCAAATCCTGCATTAGGGATGCAACGTGGGCTATTTAGCTTGAAAAGTGAGAGAAAATCAAATGAATGGCAGCTAGTGGCTAGCTAAGCTTGAGCTCAAATTCCAGAGGACCTAGGATAATTATTCCAAAATGTTCAGCGAAGGGCATTAGCTTTGGGGGTTGAATGGATAAATGGGTGAAGATCCTATGAGAACAGCTGTCTATAGAGATGGTGTGATTAATTTAGGGGAACTGAAAATCTTTTGCGAGGGAGGGGAATAGGCACAGGTTCAGTTGTGTCATCAAGTTGGTTTGAGTTCGTGGATATTTTCCATCCAACATAAAATAATTATATGATTCTATGTAGGTAAACCTGATTAATTCTTCCTCTCCATTACTTATGCTCTTAATTGTTAGCTTTTTAATTCTGAACTCTTCCTCAAACCTAGCCCTCAGTTTCCATCCTATGTCATAAACAATCCTGATGTCATGCCATATGCTTTCAAACACTCTGCCCTCTGGTTTCTCTGAATCTTCAAGTGAGGGATACGGAGACCCTTATCCTTGGAGACATTCCTACATAGTTAAACCCCACCTTCTGAGTTGGTAAAATCGCTAAATCGTTCTCCCACTGATACTCAGAGACACAGCTGCATTTTATGGGAGAACCCAAATGCAGAGCTTGACATTTCGATTCAGACTTAGGTGGAATGAGGTCAACATCTGAAACTATAACACGCTACATAAACACTAAGTACATCTATGTTTCTTCTGATCCAATTTGACTCTGACTGAATTTGGATGACACATGGCAAACTGAATGAAACATTACCTAATGAGAAGAGTTTAGTCAGGGAAAAAGCAAAATAATCTTATTACATATCTTTTCATAACCCAGTTCCTCCAGATGGTATTTTAGTTAGTCTCTAAAGAAGTAAATTATATCTCTGAACAAACTGGAAGGAACTAGTACATTCCTCCACTATACGTGGCTCCAACTGTTCATACTGCAAAAGAAAACATGACTAAACAGTAGATATGCTGCCATGGTGGTGCTGGCTGTTTCTGACCAATAACTTCTTCAAGAACGAGGTGGAATTGTCACCTTCCATCATTTACTTGGCCAGAAGAAATCCTGAAAATCAATGTTCTCAGTATCAGAAAATGAAAATACCGCAGGTCTTCAAAAATTCATGGAAAGTATATATGTGTGAATTTTAAATATTTTTCACCAAAATAAATTGATCTTCTATCCATGTTTCCCTGAATCTTTTAAAGTAACTTCTTATAAAACAAAAAGCATTATTGCACCCCCACCTAGCATTTTCAACCTTGCATATTTAGGACACATATTACCCCGACCCTCTACTTCATTCACTTTTATTTGAAAATTGCTGAATTATAGGATTTATTATCTCCTTTATATTCAAAAACAAACCCAAATACCTGTTGACCTGGAATTCCTTGTCTTCCATTTTCTCCTTTTGGGCCCTTTAATATTTAATAAATAATAATTCAGCACAAATATGATATAATCACATATACAATATAAATTTTATACTATCTTGAAGTCTGAAAGACATGTTACCAAAGCAGTGATGCAAACATATAAATCATGAGAGAGATAGGAAAGTTAGCTACTTCAGAAAAAAGGGCAAAGTGAAAACAAAGTCAACCTAACATTCTAGTCAAAATGGACACAAAGAAAAAACTACTGACTTCAGAGGAACACATAAATAATTTTAAAGAATGAGAGCATTCTGCTGAATCCATATTAATAACATGAAAATAGCATTAAAATTCAATGGATGCGAAAATTTTTATCAATTCGTGACACGATTACATTCAGTGTTGACTATGGGTAAGTGAAGAAAAGCAAACCTCTTAAAAATTTTCTTTTGGCCGGCGCCGTGGCTCACTAGGCTAATCCTCCGCCTTGCGGCGCCAGCACACCGGGTTCTAGTCCCCGTCGGGGCGCCGATCCTGTCCCGGTTGCCCCTCTTCCAGGCCAGCTCTCTGCTGTGGCCAGGGAGTGCAGTGGAGGATGGCCCAAGTGCTTGGGCCCTGCACCCCATGGGAGACCAGGAGAAGCACCTGGCTCCTGCCTTCGGATCAGCACGCTGCGCTGGCCGCAGCGCGCTTACCGAGGCGGCCATTGGAGGGTGAACCAACGGCAAAAAGGAAGACCTTTCTCTCTGTCTCTCTCTCACTGTCCACTCTGCCTGTCAAAAATAATAAAAAAAATAAAAAAATTTAAAAAAATTTTCTTTTGTAAAATTAAAGCCATATTGTTCTCCTCCAGCAAGAAATTAAGTGTAGATTTTTAAGTAAAGCCAAATTAGAGAGCATTAATAAGTACATAAATATATTTGTTGATTCAATAATATTTCTTAATTTTTTTTTGTTTTTTAAGTAATTTATTATTACATTCATTTGTTGTGGATACAGCAAACTATACCCCTACGGTTGTATCTATGAACCTCATGGGAATTGTTCTCTGTGCATTAATATCACATTAACAAGAGAATTGATGAGAACTGTGTTGTAGTAATTATCATGTGTTGTTGTGATTCAATAAATATTTTTGAATAACCACTATATAAAGAGTGATTACACTAAATCCTGAAGAACTACTTCATCCCTATCTTGTGGAAGATAATTAAATTGTAGGACGACACTCTTAGGTAATATAATCAGTGAAAGATCTAATAACTAAACTTTTAAATTGGTCTTGCCTGGTATTTTATCCTTTAATTAAGTAAGTGAATTGTCCACATTTATTGAGCAGTACCAGTTTTCTGGAACTCAGGGACATCATTGTTGCTTTCAAGTTGCTTACTGTTCCAGGATGTGGAAAGATGAGCAACTAAATCAGGACGGATAAAAACACTGACATAAAAGTGTACAATGCATAATTGAATGTGTGTGCAGCATATTACTGAAAATCAAAATGGGGCACCTGACAGAGGGGGCAGGGACTATAGCTCGCTCTTGAACACAGCCCTGAGAGCTGAGTAAGAAGTATACAACCGGGACGATGACAGATGGGGTACCAGGCAGAAGACACACATGACACAAGCAAGTACCTGTAGTTCCTGTTGGCTAAAAGAGCACAGCAGAGGTGGGCAGGTGTGTGGGTAGCTTGGCAAGAAATCACACTAACAAAGAAGATTCAGTCAAACCAGCAGGCAAATTATGGGACAGACTTGACTTTGAACTGTGTGAGGCATCATTAAAGGATCCCTAAGCAAACACATGGCATAGCTACTGCATGTTGGTAAAGTGGGAGGAGGAAGAGAGTTGATTGGACTCACGGAGACTGATTACAAGAATGTTACAGTAAACCAGGATCCCTGACACAAAATGATTAGGACAGTGGGGACAGGGAGGAGGGACCAAGTTCAAAATATGTTTAGGGCTCATAGAACAACTGAATGTGAAGCAAGCAGACTAGGTTTTAGGATGCCTTCCAAGATTTTTTTCTGAAGTGGGGAAGAGGGATTGACTGTGTGGTAACACCAAATACTATGAAAAGGAATCTACAAGTAGGAAATTATTTATGGAGAAAGATGTCAAGTTTGGTTTTCAACAAGTTGCTGAGATAGAAACTGGAGCATGCACACAGATGTAAAACTTACCTTGTTCCTACTTAAAAATTAATTTAAAGGAATTTCATTATAATAATATAGGAATACCTTCAATAAAAAATTGCCTGGAAAACAACTGAATTTTGTCATGCTACTCTGAAAGAATAAATTCATGAGGAGGGACAATTAAGACTGTGAACTTAATAGTTTTTGACTGTTATTATTTCAATTTGAAATTTCTCCCAAATGTATCCAGAAATCCTACACCTTACATAATTGTATCAACTTGAATATGCTTCATATTTGGTATTGTTTCTTGTCAGATCTGTTTTTCAGATAAGCAATTTAAAATCATTTTAGAAACAAAACACTATAGATATTCAAATAGATAGATTTTTTGTTTAATTATTTGGTTCCTAAGTTGTCTATGGCAGTGAAAAGGTGAGGAATATTTAAGTTATATTTGGTATTGTCTGAGTAGCTGAGGAGCAAAAAAAAAAAATTGGGGGGGGGTTGAACAATTAGACATTCATGGGGAAAAAATAAAGGAATTAGAAAACAATATAAGATTTTTAAAAAGCCCCAATTTTACTGTTAAAACAAAAAAAAGAAACGCGCATAACATACCTGAATGCCTTTTTCACCTTGATCTCCTTTGTCCCCCTGCAAAAGGACAGTTTAATATGTATTATAATCTTCTATATTCTGTATTCTTTCAAACAAACATGTTTTTCTTCAGTACAGAAATCTGTAAGGTTTCATACAAATTCCACAAGTGCCTGTATATACAGAAGCTGACTCTTAACACAATATTTGGGAAAACAAAAAAGCCACATTATGTCAAAATGATATTCTAAAAGAACAGTTTCTTGTGCTC
The DNA here is from genome assembly GCF_033115175.1 of Lepus europaeus. Lineage (NCBI taxonomy): Eukaryota > Metazoa > Chordata > Mammalia > Lagomorpha > Leporidae > Lepus > Lepus europaeus. Next base: position 56,518,182 of record NC_084829.1, read on the forward strand.
GTACATGCAAAAGCAAATTTACCACCATTTCAATTTTACCAGGAAGAATAAAATTTTTCATTTTGTTCATCATCTGATATTAAACAAATGAGAAAACTTGTTTTGACAAATGCTGTTTTATAAAATCAAATTGAAAATCTTCCATTAACCTAACAGTAGCCACAAGTTTATAGGAAACAATGACAAAGTAAAACACAATGTTTAAGTGGTATTTTAGAAAATATACACTCCAAAAATGAGCTTCTAGAGGAAACCTCATATTCCATAATGATAAGTTTCATAGAATTTCTCATCTAGAAGGAAAATTAGAGACCAACCAGAACAACGCCCTCATTTTCACAGATAATAAAACTGCTGGTTACAACAGGAAATTGAATTTAGACACCTTCTCCAAACTTTCTTTGTATCTTACCATGATATCTAAAGAATCAACTTTTGTGTTTACAGAAAAAATACAGATTTTCCTTAAAATTTTCAATCAGAAAATTCTTTTTAACACAGGTATGTATTCACAGATTTAGCTAACATTCACCAAGAATCTAATGCTTAACTGCTGCTGACAGGTCGACCCCCTGTCTCTGCTCACGCTTCCAATAGCTCTTGTGAACAAAAATGACAAGATTCATACTGCATTTGGTAATACAGGGGCCTAGTAGACAACATATAAGGAATACAAAAATAAAATGGTAAAAATGGAAACAGCAAGAAATATGAACAAGGAGACATAAGATTTTATATTATTTTTAGAATAAAGGCCTGTATACAATAAACCTCCAAAAATTCATAGAAAATGTATATTAGGAAAGCATTATACATGTATTTGAAATTTTTTTCCACAAAAATCAATGCACATTAATTTGTTACAAAATCAATAGTTTGAGGCACTTAACTTTATAAGAGATCAACCTCACATCAGGTTGTAAAGAGCCTCTATCAGAACATCATGGATCATAAAGTAAGAACAAATATCCAATTTAAGCTGAAACTTGGTTCAAAGAATGGTGAAATCACTGATGCTAGATGAAAAGTTTCTGACCACCACAAAGAAATCATAACTTTACAAATGTATAACTTGTTTTATGAAAAGATGAATATGAAGTTGAAGCCCATAGCAATTGACCAAATTAATTAATGAAGAAAAATTAACCTTGTTCATGCCTTCATTTGATAGGACAAAATGATTAACAGCAGATACGAAAGCCAGCACCATAGGCATTTTTTAACTGATTCAGCTTACACAATTCTGACTGAGAAGCAAGCTTTTTGTTTGATGAATGCCAAGACAGTTGTGCCCAGATAAGCTGCAGACAACAAGAAACCTTTCTATGGACATTCTTTTCTTTTCTTTTTTTTTTTTTTTTTTAAGTGGGAGCTAAAATAGCAAGGGTTATTAGGGAAGGGACATCCATAGGATGTATGGGCACCTCTCCAGACAGAGCCTGAGACTGAGAGAGTGCCCAGTCGCTCGGACTGAGGGGGGGAAGGAGCGAGGTTACATGGTTGAGTGGAGAGAGTACACCTGGCCAGACCAGGCAGGCGGCTCAGCAGAGGCAGAGGGCTGAGCGCCAGTCCGGTTGAGGCTGGGGATTTTTAAGGAGATGGGTCTTGCTTCCGCACCTCTGCTCCTCTTGGAACAAAGGGCTTTTTGAATGTAAATAGAAAAACTTCTCTCTTGAAGGTCTGAAACAAAGGACTTTATGGATGCAAATGTTATCAGACAGGAGGAAGGGTGGGCAGGACATTTTCAACAAGTGGAATCAAGATCCTGAAGCATTTCTTCCAAGAATCATAACAGAAGATTAACCATGGCTTTGCTAGTACAATCCCGTAGTACAACCAAAGCAATGGCTATCAAGAAGCAGTCCAATCCTAGCAAAAGCAGAAAGTGAACAGAAAAGACAATAAATTGTTAGGATGTTCAAGGCATTTTTCTTGTTTACCTTCTTGGGGACTAAAGAACAATAATATCTGTTTATGAGGAAGGCCTTTCGAGCAAGCTAGCCAGAGGTTCAGCAGAAAACCTCCAGGTAAACCTCACCAGAGTCCTGACTGACCACAATAATGCTCCTGCTCATCCCTCACACCAAACAAGGACAAATTTGTGAGGGTTTCTATGGGAAACCACTAGGTATGTAAAGTTTTTCTTGAGCTTCTTCTGACTTCCTTTTGTGTCCTGTACCCAGTTTTCTTCGACTACATTGTAAATTTCCAGGACTCCTCAGTTCTTTGTGGATGGGGTAAATGGCTAATACTATCACTGACAAAAGTGTCTGGAACTTGATGGAGTTTATAGTTTTTATCTTTTAATTCCATCTTTCTCACCGATTATTTGATGCTGCCTCATATTCACAAGTACTTTTAGCTGCAAATGAATGTACATGTAGTAGTATGGACTTTGGCACACAAGCATCAGTTGCTCCTCAAAAATTTTAAACAAATAACATTTGTACAGATACAGCTTAGCATGCTGATACTTTACCAAAACTAAGGATAGCAAGAAAGAGACACAGAGAAAGAGAGAGAGAGAGAGAAGGAGACAGAGAATATCTAATATTTCTATCTTACCTCACCAGATATTTCAAATCAATATATATGATTTGTAATTTAAACTTTTTAAATTAATTTTAAATGAACTTATTTGTGACATAATTGCTCCATGGCAAAATAATTTAGGCATAATTTTTATATTCAGAATTTTGTCCCATTTTTGGTAAGAGTGATATTCTTATTTTGGTAAGAATGTTTGAAACTGACTTTTTAAAAAAAAATTATAATTCACTCGAATTGACTGAAAAAATTTGAATTTACAGGGTATAACTTAATTATACATTTATATTTTCTGATTTGCATTCCTCTTCCAAGATCTTCATCTAGAAGACAATACCCACTCAGGGATATAAAAGGAGCCAGAGTTATTAGCACAGGCTGAGCACATTACACACACATCACTTATATTGGGTATTTATTATTAAAAATACAACCAATTCTACTACGTGCATTCACAAAAGAGAAACCTAGGGACAGGTGTTGTGGCACAGTGGTTTAAGCCACTGCTTGAGACATGGGCAAATATTGGTTTAAGTCCTGCCTCTGCTTCTAATCCAGCTTCTTCCTAATGCACCTTGGAGGCAGCAGATGATAGCCCAAGTATTTGAGTTCCTGCCACCCATGTGGGAGACTCCGATGAAGTTTCAGTTCCTGGTTTTAGCCTAGCCCAGCCTTGACTGTTATGGGCATTTGGGGACTGAGCTAAAGGATGGAAGATATTTCTGTCTCTTTTTGTCTCCCCCTGTTCGTTCCCTCTCTTCAAAATTAATGACATATTTTAAAAGTGATTTCTATTTTCTAAACTATGCATACCTTTTTTCCTTGAATCCCAGGTAAGCCCATGTATCCTGGTTCTCCTGGAAGGCCCAATGCTCCTGGCTCTCCCTAGAAAACACACAAATTCCATAAAGATCATAGACAGATTACTTATGAAAAAATACCAGTGATTTTTATCTCTTATATAATATATCAAATTTACAACGGATGATTAAATATTTGTTGACAATGAGAATCATTACTACAGAAATAATAAAGAATAAAAAGTTTACTAGGGTTCCAATAAAATTTTCTGCATTTTTCCCTGTCTTTGCCAATTGAAAGCATTCCACACTTTAGAATTATATAAAGGTTTGCTATTTTAAGTCTTCAACAACAAAACAAGTAACAATATGCATGTATTTATATGCATATTTATATGATATTATATATGTATATTTATATATTTATATCATCATCCACTGTTCTCATTTATGATAATTTTTGTCTGACACACACATATTCAATTATTAAGTATATTCACCCTAAGTGCGCAATTTGATGTCTTTTAATCTCAAAATATAATAATACTGGGATTTTCCTTCATAGTCATTATGTATCTTTATAACATGATTTTTAATTTTAAGAATATTCAACTGTATAGGTTAACTTTTTTTGATAAATTTCCTAATGTTTAAAATTGATTTTCAAAATTTTATTTTTATAAACAGTGATGGGATAGATATCCTTATAGTTAAATTTATGCATATTTAGTTTTCTTCATATACACAGAATATCATTTTCTTAGAAACAAACGTTTGAGCTATTCTCAGAAAAGGAAATCTTTTATAAGTTATCCTAACTCAATTTCCCCACCCTCCATCATCCTACAGGAGTTTTTCTTTCTGAAACTAAGATTTTTTTTAAAAAAGAATTTTTAAGTAAAAAAATCCATGGATGATGCCTTGACAATTTTTAGGATCTATCTATAAAAGATGAAACATAGGGGCCGGTGGTGTTGGCACAGTGGGTAAAGCTGCCTCCCGCAGTGCTGGCATCCCGCATGGGTGCTGATTCAAATACCAGCTGCTCCACTTCAGATCCAGCTCTCCGCTAATGTGCCTGGGAAAGCAGTGGAAGATGGCTTAAGGTGCTTAGGAACCTGGACCCACGTGGGAGACCCAGAAGAACCTCCGAGCTCCTGGCTTGGATTGGACCAGCTCTGACCATTGTTGCCACTTGAAGAGTGAACCAGAGAATGGAAGACCTCTCTCTCTCTCTCTCTCTCTCTCTGCGTCTCTGTAACTCTGCATTTCAAATAAATAAATCTTTAAAAACAGAGAGAGAGAGAGAGAGAGAGAGATGAAATATAATATCCTGAACAAGTTTCCTGGGTTTTGTCTTATCTTTATCTTTAGTCCAAATCTCTATCATACTAACCAATGACCATCATTTTTTGTGGAAATCAAGATTTATTCTCTTTGCTTTCTTGTGCTAATTCCTGAGGCAGTGAATACTCCTCTAGGTTTTAAAAGGCAAAAGAGAACTTAAAATCCCATAGAAATAAGCATGAACCGTTTGGTTTGAAGGAAATTGTTAAAAGCACTGTAAGAGTCGAAACTCTTGTGTTAAGCTATTTTATACTCTGACTCCGAGAGTATATTTACATTTGCATGCACTTTTACCATTTCTAAAAAAATTAAGCCAAATTTTTTCACATCTTTATTGCCCAATGATAAACTACCTAAAAAAATAGAAATGAAACCCTGCACTAGTCATTTTCCTCCTTTGGTATAAGGTAATCTTTAATTTCATGTATCTCTGCTTAAGGATTTCAAACCATTAATTTTCTCAAATAATGAGAACTTACACGGTAAAATGTCTTTGCAAATATTCTCAACTGCATCAAATCACAATTACCTTGTTCCCAGAAGCCCCAGGCGTCCCTGGAAGTCCAGGTTCACCTTTGCTCCCCTGTCAATGAACAAAATAATTTAAATTAAAAAATTAGTCATAACATTCGTGATATAGGCACGGAAGGGAATATATTTCAATTTTCCTATTATTTGAAACATATTTTTTATACATAAAGCCTATTAATTAGAAAAATCCTTTTAGTTCATCAAGTAAAAAGTAGAAATACCACTGTTCTGCAGGAATACCAATAAGAGCTATCACCAATAATCAAATCACAAGATGTCAATTTCACTCATACACAATAATTCTTTTGGTACTCTATAAAATAGCTACCATAAATCAGACAATATATGATATTTATCTTTTTGAGTTTGGCTCATTTCACTAAGCATAACTTTATTCAGTGGGGGATTAACATCATGATTCAAAATAAATTGAAGGTAGGTTATTGTGAAAATTAAAAGAAAAAAAGTGAAAGAAAGGAAGGAGAGTGGGAAGGAAGCATCATTCTTAGAACTGTATCTAGGAAATACATGAAGCTTGTTCTCTTTATATTATTTTAAAAAAGGAAAAACAGAAAAAAGAAAAATGTTAGTAAAGAAATGAATCTGCACATTTATAAAAGTCTCTTAAAAGCACGTGTTAAATTTGGTAGCTCCATGTATAAGGGATGAGATTGGAATTGTTAGGGATCAACATTGATTATCTTGGTCTGCACAACGTACAGTCAGGGGCCATGCATTAGGAACATCCTCTGGGCTTACACTGCTCATCATAGTCCTGTTTCACTTTTTCTGTATGACTCATCTTCAGTGTCTAACTGAAGGAAAGAAAATCAGCTGCAAATATACAGTGGCTTTTTGAAGCAGCAAGAATCAGAAAGCATTTAGTGTGTGCTACTTTTCAAGACTGCTGGGTAATCCTTTGTAACCCATGGGCCAACCCAGGTCACTGTATATTTTTGAAATAAATTTTTACTGCGACACAATCACAGCCCATATCCATCTGTTTATCTATGGCTATTTATTTTGCAGCATAACAGAAAAATTAAGACAAAATAGTTACGAACTGGCCCTTTGCATAACAAATTTCCAACACCTGAACTAATATATTGCATGAAAAGAAGGCGAAATGCTTCACTGAAAACATTACACTAAGTATAATTTTAACATCTCAGCTCTATTTTTAACAAAAGAATAGTACAAGTTCAAGATGAAGGAAACCACATGATTCATGTAAAAATTAAAAATAAACTGTGATGCAGAAACATCACTTCCACAGCCCAGCATAATCAGTACAATCAATTCAAGTCATCGATGCTACAAATACATTGTTCTAAAATCATTCATGAAAAAATCGGGTAGGGGCCGGCACAGTGGCGCAGCGGGTTAACGCCCTGGCCTGAAGCGCCAGCATTCCATATGGGTGCCAGAAGAAGCTCCTGGCTCCTGGCTTTGGATCAGCGCCGCTCTGGCCATTGCGGAATTGGGGAGTGAACCATCGGATGGAAGACCTCTCTCTCTCTGCCTCTCCTCTCTATCTGTGTGTGTGTGTAACTCTGACTTTCAAATAAATAAAATAACTCTTCAAAAAAAAAATCAGGTAAATTTAATTGCACTTCAACTTAGTGTGAGCCAATATGTGATGAGGCTAATAAAAAAAGCTGATTAAATGTCAGACTATATGAAAATTAGAGCATCCAGAAGACTGTGAGAGAGCTCACTGTGTCCCAGTTATCAGGGAGGATACACTTTCTCTACACCTTCTTTATGAGCACCAGTTTGCATAATTAAATAAGACAGTTCCAAAAAGACAGATACCATGTGTTTTCCCTGATCTGGGATAACTAATAGTGTACTTGAAAGGTAATCTTATAGACATGAAATAGGCACTTTGAGATGCGATGACTGTTTACAGCCCTTGTCTCCACTGTGGAAGGACAGTGTATTTTGTTTTGTTTTGTTTTGTTTTGTTTTTCCCTCATACTATTTGTTGAACTCTACTTACTGTAGGGTTAATTTCATGAGTATAAAGTAAACTGAAAACAGATCTTTGTCAAAATTTAAGAGTATGAATGGGAGAGGGAGGAAGAAGGTGGGAGTGTAGGGGGCGAGGAGCATAGGGTGGAAAGAATCACAATGTTCCTAAATCTGTATATATGAAATGCATGAAATTTGTATGCCTTAAATAAAATTAAGGAAAAAATTTTAAAAGAAAATTATGAGCAACTTCTACTTTGCAAGTTCAGTCATTCAAGAGTTTTAACTAACTCTGTTTATACCTGCTGCTATTAGGATCCATAATAGTCCAAGGGACCATAAGGGTCCAACAATGATAAAACAGCAGCTACTTTTCCCTAATTGCTGGGCTCCCTTAACACTTTATTCTTCTCTTTATAATTTTGTTAGTATAACTAATTTAGAAATTAAAAGTAGGATAGATCATATTTATCTATCTGGTGTGCCAGGGTTAATTTCCCCGGAACAGTGTCAGCTCAAAGGTTGAATGTTTCCAAAGAAGCAATTCTGTCACTTCCTTTTGAAAGGTTCTCCTTGAATCTACTCAATAAATGGTTGGGAATAAAAATAGTTTTCTGAATCAAGCCAGAATTTATTTGGTTTGATCCCTACTCTGTTTAATTCAATTTTTTCCATCCTAAAACCTCTACCCATATGATATTGAAAGCATGGTCAACATGTAGTTGGCAAAACTGGCAGGCAGAAGTAGACAAGCTAGTACAAGAGTCGGTAAACTGATTCATGGGCTAAATCTAAGCAAAAGAGAAACAGTAGTCCTCATAGCACAGGATTCCATATCCCCATAAAATAGTCAAACCGGGGTATTCAGTTTCCATCTCACCTTAAAGTAACCTCACCTGATATCTTAAATATATTTTTCATGCTCACCTTATTTTTCCTTAATCTGAAAGAAAGCTATCTTCCCCACAGGAATAGGGGAGTGAATATCTAATAAAATTTACTAGAAGGCATTTTACAAAAAAATTTTTTTCACACACATTCCACTAAGTAAAAGTAAGAAAAGGAAAACTAGAAAATTAGTAAGATTTATCTTCAGTCAGTGGTTTTAGAACAGAGCTCTGTAGAGTTGCAAGTACTTCTAAGTGCTCAATGAAACAGCAGAAAAGAAGAAGGGACAAACTGGTGAGTTTTTGGATCCTCCCCAACTTGCACAAGATCTGGTTTATTTTAGCGTATTTCATGTACTGAACTTTTCCTTAAGACTTCATTCTTACAACTTATTGTTCATGGAATAATAAACACATTCATAGTAAAAATCAATGTAGTTAAAATTCTCATTGAGGGCAGGCATTTGTCTTGGCAGTTAAGATACCAGTTAAGATCCCCACATCCCACACTGGAGCCTGGGTTCAATACCTAGCTGCACTCCTAACTAGTTTCTTGCTAGGGCAGCCACTGGGAGGCAGCAGGGGATAGCACAAAAGGTTGGATTCCTGCCATCCATATAGGAGACCTGGATGAAGTTCAGGCTCCTGGTTTCAGCCTGGCCCAGTTCTTGCTGTTTCAGGCAGTTGGGGGAGTGAGCCAGCAGATAGGAGCACTCTCTCTACATATATATCCCTTCTTTCTCTCTCTCTCTCTCTGTTTCCCTCTCTCTCTCTCAACTTCTTCCTTCCTCCCTCCCTCACCACTTTCTGTTTCCTTGTCTCTCAAATAAATAAAAACAATTTTAACTGTCATTGAAGTTATAAATGGCCACTGTGATTGTACAAAGTTCTCAATCTTGTCAATTTCATTATATTTACCTTAGATCCTGGTGTTCCAGGCTGGCCTGGTAAGCCGGCAATTCCCATCAAGCCCTATATTTTAAAATGTGAATTTTAAGAATAATTTGGAGGAAAAAATTAAAAATTAAATAAATGTTCAAGTTATATATTTTCATAATAATTAATACATTAAATTACAATACTACATTTGGGAAATTTATACAAATACCTCCAGAGGATAACAAAAGTAAAGAAAAATCAAATGATGCAAGATAGAATACAGGCTTAGTAGACCTTTTATAATGCTGTTGCTCAAAAAGCCTATACATGGCAAAAATGAATAAAGTTATCATAAAACATAACAGTAAAGAAAAGTTGAGTTCTTTCTACATGCCTACCTCCTTCCTTGTGTTACAACATAAGAATAAAGCTTATTCGTGGACATCATCTTGATCAACTTATTTAAAACATCTATCTTTAACAATATTTTGAGAAGTACAATCTAATAAATTATGTAACTATAATAATAACTTCAAAATACAAAATGGCCATTTTTTAACCAATCATGTGATTCAAAGTAAGACAAAGGGGACCAGCATTGTGGAACAGCTGGTTAAGCCACCATATCAGCATTCCAAATCAAGTGCCAATTCGAATTCTGGCTACTCCACCTCTGATCCAGCTCCCTGCTAATGCAACTGAGAAGGCCCCTGTCAACCACATGGAAGACCTGGAAGGAGTCTTGGCAGGAGTCCTGGGCTACTGGCTTCAGCCTGGTGCCGACCTGGTAATTGCAGCCATTTGGAGAGTGAACCAACAAATGGAATATCTCTCTCTGTCTCCCCTCTCTGTTACTCTGCCTTTCAAATATTTAAACAAAGCTTTAAAAAATAACAACTATACATACTCTAGTAATTAGGACATAACAATTTATATTCTAATGTAAATACTGTTATATGCACTTAAAACACTTGGCAAAAGAAATAATTTAAAAATATTCAATTAATTTCATCAGAAAGTATGATCTCAATATGAAAATAATGACAATAGCATGACATCACTAACTATGCATTTATGTCAACTTAGGATGTTAAACGCAATATTGCAATTATAAAATATAAAATACGCTAGTAAAGTGAATAAAATACTTAAAATTTTATATATAGATATTTTTGAAGTTCACTGGATACTATTCAGTGCTTTCTTTTTTCTGGAGGCTAGACTAGATACTGATGAATAACCAAATTTAATTTATTATTTTAATTAGTAAATAACTTGGTAACAATGATAGGAGGAAAATCATTCCATTTTAAAGGGAAGTACTTTCTTTTAAATCTCAAAACTTGAATTTTTACTTAATGGACATTTCCCCTATTTACTCATGCATGCAAAAGTCATCAAAGCTCTCACCAGCTTCTGAATGATCTATTTTTTAAATTTACATAATTGAATAAAATTCATATACTTTCAAATCAGAAAGTAATATTTTTTACTTAAAGAGAAAGCTAATAACAGGCAATTCATAGATTAAAATCATCATCACTTCTAGTAAAAACTAGTATTTTTTAAACTTGTACACAAATGAAAAGGTTTCATAATTTCTAGTATCAAACTCATATGTCCCTTCTAGTCTTAAAACTTAGTAAAATTACTTGCTAACTAATTTAGGCCTTTCTTGTACTACCTACTCTGAACATTTTCTCCTTGATTAGCACAATAAATTTGTAAAACATGAGAAAAGAACAATCACTGAGTTTTAGAATTTTTTCATGGTACTTAGTATTCTGTTTTAAATCAATAGCTATGGGGCCGATGCTGTGGTGCAGCGGGTTAACGCCCTGGCCTGAAGCACCGGCATCCCATATGGGCGCCGGTTCTAGTCCCAGCTGCTCCTCTTCCGATCCAGCTCTCTGCTATGGCATGGGAAAGCAGTAGAGGATGGCCCAAGTCCTTGGGCCCCTGCACCTGCGTGGGAGACCTGGAAGAAGCTCCTGGCTCCTGGCATCAGATCGGTATAGCTCCAGCCCTTGTGGCCATCTGGGGAGTGAACTGGTGGATGAAATACCCCTCTCTCTGTAACTCTGTCTTTCAAATAAATAAAATAAATCTTTAAAAAAATAAATAAATAGCTAAAGCATTTGATTTTGATTTATCTGTAATAAGGGTCCTTAAATTTAATTTCAGTGGTCAACATTTTCAGAGTCTGAAAATGAGCATAAACATGATATTTTTCATAGAAATGGGTGTAATTTATGGACACCAAAAATCTAACTGATACATCCCTATAGTTTTGTGAACCCCAGAGCACAAACTCCTGGAATATAGTAATAGCATTTCAAACACCTTGATAACAAAGTTATTAACTTACTGGCATTCCTGGTGCTCCTTTTTTCCCTTGTGGTCCTGGAGACCCAAGTTCTCCCTAAAAGTGAAACACAGATCAAACTTAAAAGTTGTATATTACCTATTAATTGCCAGGAGTTTTCTATCAAAGCATTATGGAATGAAAATTTAGCATATATAAGACCAAGTGGCCTGTCGTCCTTTCTTCTAATACAAGAAATAGTAAAGCAAGACAAAAAAAATAATGGATTTAACTTCTTATAGATATGGGCTTAGGGTATGAGGAATTGCTATTAAATATTTTCATTGTGATATACCATACTTTCAAAGGAACATCAAGTAGTTCAGAAAGAGTTGGTGAGATGAAACAACAGGGAAAAAAAAATCAAGAGGAAAATTTTCTTGTTATCATAGAGTTTAAGAGCTATTTATCAAACATAATTTATTAATATTAAATCTAAATTAATAAAGAAAAATTAGTGTTTAGAATAACAACACTTATTCTTCAGTTTCTTGGTTTGTGGCTAACTAAGTGCCTAAAGGAAATTTTAAATCCAAAATAAAAGTCCAGAAAAGGACACTGTCTTTGAGACAATGCTGGTCTTTTAAGCAGTAGGGAAGTATTCAAAGATCCCTCATTTTAATAAAATACACTCTGGAATAGGGACATAATTATGAGGATTTGAAGAGTATACAAATCTCTCCTTAGGCAGACATATGAAGGATTCAAGAAGGGAAAGAATGTTTGAAGGTGCATGCTCAGCTCTTGGGGAACAGTGTTGGCACCCATGCTAAGAGGGCAGGAATCATAAATATCTAATGATAAATCAGGATTTCCAAAGGGAGCTAAAGTGCTAACCATGACTACCAGCCAGAGACACCTCACTATTCCAGAGTTAGGATAACAGATCAAAGACAAACAGGCATGAAGCAACGAGCTCACAACCAACAATAAAGAAACAAGAGGCAGCGAGCCACAAGACTAAGAGTCAGCAGGAATAACAAACACACTACACATATTGGAATTGTCAGAAAAAGAATTTAGAAATATATTTAAAAATTAAAAAATAGAATCATGAAAGATTATTAGGACTGAAAACATAAGGACTTCAAAAATATATGGAAAAATACAATCAAAGATTTTTCATGTAAAAAATTTATAATTATGGAGAGTGTTTATAACATATAGTTTCTATGAATGTTTTGAACACCTTCTATATAACAAGTCTACCAAAAAAGATATGGTTTCAAAACTTAGAACTTCTTTAAATGTGATTAAACTTCTATAAATATGATCCTTGATAAATTTTTTTAAAAATAAACTGATAGTTTTAATAATAGATTAGACAAAATAAAAGAAGAATATGTAAACTGGAACCTATATCCGAAAAATTAACCAGGATATGAGACAGAATCAGAGATATGAAAATATGGCTGCCCCTAAGAGATACAAGGTATAAAATTAGATGGATTGAAATACATATAACCAGAATTCCAGAAAGCAGATAAAATGAAGCAGAAGTAGTATGGAGATAATGGTTATTTTTTCTGACAATAAGTGGAAGTAACACTGCAGCCCTAGGATGCAAATTGAATTTCCAACAAGATCTATGACAAGAAATCCACATCAAGACACACCACAGTGAATTTTAAGAAAACTAAAGACAAATATATTTAAAAGAATGCAAAACAAAGGGGTATATCACTTATAAAACAATGATTTGTTGTTAACAATATCAACCAGGAGATAATAGAAATTACTAATTTATTAAGAGAAATTAATTGTCAACCTTAAGTTGTATACTAATTAAATAAAACCTGAAAGCTTACTATTATTGTACAAAAGGAGCATCTAAAGATATAGTTCAGGAAGAAATAAGCTATACCAAAAAGATTATCTTAGATTACAAAAACCGAAAAAGTATTCAACTAAAACAGGTCACATTCATATAAAACCAGATAATATTATCAGCATAAAATAACAGTAGAAATAATAAAAACTAATTTGTAGTCAAAATAAAAGCTTCTGAAATTATATCATATTTGAATAATTAACCATTACCATGACTGCTGTAAAGATGTACTCTATGTAAAGATAATAATATACCAATTTACTCTTTAAAGAGCAGATCCTGGCCCAAATTTTTACACTTTGATTAATACTCACCTTTTGGCCCATTAATCCTTGGCTTCCAGGAAATCCTGGGATTCCCTAAAAAGAGATAAACAAAAGCATTAAAGCATAAGTCATAATTGGGATTTTTAACTTGTAGAAAATACAAATGTACAAGTTGTATCATGCATATTATAACACTGCTACTTAACAATAATAGTTTTGCAAAAGAGAACATTTATGAGATTCAGCATTATATAAACATCTACCAAAATTAAAGCTTTAAATAAAGCCTGTCAAAGAGAGAAGCTGTGAGGAAATTAGTCTCAGTTCTTACTTCAACCCAATGTAAGTGATGAAATGAGGCTATTTCATTTGAACACATTATATATAACTTATAATGTATAACGCAAGAAAAATTGTCAAACGATGTTCAGATTTCCAAAAGCCCTTACAATCTCCAAGCTTAAATAAAAATAAGTGAAACTACATAATTTCCTCTAAAGTGACCCTTGAAATATTCAGAAAACTTTACTCCTGATGAGTCCCCTGCTGGTGCCATCACAAACACGCGACTCACAACGTGTGAATCCACAGAAGGGCAGAGCACTGGAGTCTTTCACATGACTCAATCCAAGTATACAAGATCTCTAGCAAGATTCAGATAACATTAATCTTAATTCTGTACAGTTGAGAATAAACTTAACAAAATACCAGTGTGAAAGCAGTTATCAACCATTTAATGAATTTATTCAACATGACTATCACCCAAAATAAACAGTGTTGGTATCAATTCATTTTTATTTCTTAATCATTTTGCTTAGCTCCTTTTTTGATGGCACTTCATTTGAAATAATGAACAGCATTCACATGTATACATATGTGTTGGCTTTTTGGTGGAACAGGGAATTTAAAGGACAAGAAAACTGGGTCCCATCAGTAAGTCCTTGAAAGCTCTCTCCATTATCCACCATCAGGGCCTTCACAGAAAGACAGGACTGTTCAGTAGATCAGGGTGGTGGAAGAGCTGCCACCAACAATGAGATCAAGTGTCTTCTATTACAGAGAGTCTACCAATACTTTGATGGTCCCATCTGGAGTTTGTGGTTACAACCACTGATCAGTGTTTAGCCACAACAACAGGGAAATATGGGCACACAGTTATAATATTAATATTTAAATTTGACCTGCGCTGTGGCATAGAAGGTTAAGTTTCCACCTGCCTTGCCAGCATCCCATATGAGATCCCATTTGAGTCCCAGCTGCTCCACTTCTGATCCAGCTCCATGCTAATGCACCTGGGAAAGCAGTGGAAGATGGCCCAGGACCTTGGGTCCCTGCCATCCACATGGGAGACTCAGAAGATTCTTCTGGTCCAACTCCAGCCATTGTGGCCATTTGAGGAGTAAATCAGGGATGGGAGATTCTCTATCCATCTCTATCTCTATTTCTGCCTTTCAAATAAATAATATATTTTTAAAAAATATTTAAATTTGATTCATACATTAGAATTCAATTTAATTCTATTTAACTAAATCAGCTTATCACTTCACAACACCCTCTGCAGAAAAAAAAAGTTATTTGTGAGCAATGACTATCAACTTGGGGCTCACTATCTACCTGAAAAGACAAGCCTCTATAAACACACTCTGAAATGAATCACTTCTGAGGCAAAATATATATTCTAAATGTAATAAGTTAATATAAATACTGTTCAAAGTAAAGGCCTCTGTTTCAATACACCATGATTTGGTGTGAAGCCCCCATGTCCTCCTCCCATTCAAACACACACACACACACACACATACAAACACACACACATGCATACACATGTGTGTAATTCACTATAAATTCAGGATAAGTTCTGAATTTAATTAAAATATGTAAAACCTTACTAGAATCAAGGTAGCTGTACATTGCTCCATGCAGGAAAATTGGTGAAGTCTTAATACAATCTCACTTGGCTCCCAGATCTCTCAAGGTGACATGCCATAGTTCAGGATACCATCAACCCTGAGAAGTTAAATTACTTATTCCATAGGAATTTAGGTCTCCATGCCCTTACGTAATTTATGGTGTTAGTATGAATTAGTTACAGATACCCTGAATCAAATGCTGTTTCTAAATCTGATCTCAGTGTTAGCAAGTCCACTTCCTAGAGAGTTATGACCAGGCATCAATGGACAGCCCCTTCATTTCCAGCTCCCAGCAGTCCTTGAGACCCCATTTTGCCAAGGTTCACTCCCCATATATATGACACCCTATTATTAGGGTTATTCTAATGCTGAGTTTGGTCTATACTGGGACATAAGCACAAGTTTTACATTATTTTAATATACCAAAAATTGAGATAATTTAGAGTAAATTTCAGATTAAACAATGATTACTTTTTTGTTTGCCTTTCAAGTTGGTCATAAAGTAATAGATTTCATTGATAGCAAAAGATACCATAATATCTTCTATGACCATTTAAACTAAGAATTTTTACTTATAAATATGAAGCAAAAGTATAAAACACAAATATTAAAAATGTAAAGCATTTATATAAGCAATTCTGTATAAAACTAATAGAAGACAAAAGCATGCATAGACACAAAGCCTATTAAGAGAGTTTAAGCAGAAGAACTGAAATTATTCAGTTATGTTAGTTAATAAAATTCTAGATACTATTTTCCTGGGATCCCAATACACGTGATGTTGAAATTTTGCAAAATTTATATTAGCAGAAATATCATTTAAGACTATTGAAAAGTTAAAGGTTTGTTGATCTAAGAGTATTTAGTGACAATTACATCATACAGCAAAAATTTTTCCAAGCAAACTATTTCAGATTCAACTCTTAGTCCATGTGGGTTTGGGTTCAGGCAACTGTGAAAATGTGTAAGTAGAGACATAAAAAGTATTTTATTTGGTAAGATTAACTGGACATATTTCCCCTACTTTCAGTTTGGGTTTGAGAGCAGAAATTCAACAGGAAAATTCTGCATAATGTTGTGGTGAAAGAATGTTGACAGGATAAAATGTTCTAGAAGCTTCTCTTCAACTATTTAAACCATTTGTGCAAAACAAATACATCATTAAAACAGAAGTGTATACAGTGTCTATTTCTTAGAGATTATAATGAAGGAAATTTGTCCATGAAATACTACTTAGAACAGATAAAATATCACATTATACTTTCCTGCATGCCAAGGATGAATCTATCTCATCCATGAAATTGAACTATCCGGGATCAAATCTGATTTTAAGTAAGGCAGTACTTTCAATGCACTATAAGTCGATCTAATCTAGCATTGGTATTTTCTGTTAAAATGTTCAGCCTTTCTACATTGTTGTAGAGATATTTAATACCACACAGTTACCAAAATAATAAAAGCATGTTACATATTTTCTTTGGTTTTCTCAAGAAGTAATTGATTCGGTTACACCTAAAGATTCAAAGAAAAAAACACACATGCTGAAAGCCTCGTTTATAAGCTGAAAATCTTACACTGTGATTACTAGTAAGTGTCAGGCACGTAGCATGAAGCAGTCATGACGGAGGAGTCAGCACATTGTCTAATGGCTGACAGAGCCTAGACCAGTTATTTAAACAATGAAATCCTAGAATCCTCATTTTACACATGGGGAAGATCACAGAATCTAACTCACAGGGATGCCAGAATCTAAACTTTCCTAAGTGCTGAGCCCAGTGCTGGCCTTACAATGAGTACATCTTTCTAACTGTGCTTTCACTGCTCCTCCCTGACCTTTGAACATTCTAAAATGGATAAAAGTTAGTTCTTTTACATGTTCTAAAATTTTGTCTTCTTTCATCACTATGAATATGTCAGCTAGTTACTTATTTACTTATTTTTGCCTTTCTTTACCCTGATTTCCAAAGGTTTCTGCTCTATGCAGAAAGACTCGCAATCTAAGGTTTACCACTGGAGGGCACCAACCAGTTGACATCACTACTCTGAATCAATCTGGCCTTTTCATGTTTGGCTTTCATTACACAATAATACTATAATGACTTTCCCATTTTAAATATATTTCACCACTGTTTGTCTGAAAAAAATATGACCAAGTAATTTAAATGTATTTGCAGTTGAATACCATAATATTTTTCAATCCTTTTTTTTTTTTTTTAAATTTCCACCCTGACAGATTATGAATGATCTACAACAGATCACTCTGTGGTAAAAGCACTATAAAGAGCAGTAACTCACAACTACAGTTGCCAGACCTAAAAGAAACCACTATACAATACTCGCAATAAACCTTTAACAGGGAAACTACCAGTTTTACTACTCCCATATTATATCCAAATTAATCTTCATAGGAAAAACATAATCTAAGAACACCAAATGAATTTATTTGACCTGGCCTGCAGACCACGACTCATGTGGATCCAAATTACCCAAATATGAATATTTTAAATAGAAAATGCTTTTAGTCAATATTTTAGGGCATTCATGTTTATATAGCACAGAGTATGTCAACAGTTTGATTTTACAAGTCACAGAAACAGACCAAGGATATCCTAAAAAGAAAAAGTTCCCTGATGGTTATTTACAAAGCTATCTCCAGTTACTTGTACTTCTCTTACATATCAAAAGTTATTTCTACATTTTTTTATAAGCCAACCAGGTAATCTAAACAATGTTACAGTTTCAAAGGTATTGGTTTTTAAGACAAGACAAAAAGATAAATGATCAGCAAATTTAAATAACATATCCAAAAATGCAGAGAAAGAGTAGGACTGCCTGGAAAGAACAAGATTAAGAAATCTGGGAACATATCTGCACTGTTACATCTTTGGAAAGATATATATAAGAATTATTCGAAAGATTCATGAAAAACAGGATGAAAATGTAAGTTAATTTTGGAAAAACAATGAAATTCATGTCTATAAGGGATCTTTTACAAGTTTATGAAAATGCATATCATGAAAAAACTATGCATTACTTGCAAATTTTGCACAAAAATGAACTTATGTTTTAATTCCATTTTCCACAAAATTTTCAAGTTCCTTCTCTTGTCTGCCCAAAGCATTCAGAACAAAATCTTTCCCCCTTTATATCAGAGAATACAGTGAAAGAATATTAAATTTATCAATGTTTTAAAAGGAATGTATCTATATGACTGAAAAATGTATCATTTTGATTGAAAAAGGTTAAAAATAATAGCAGAGTTATTCTAAAAAGAAATTTAATTCTTTGAAAGTCTAAAAAGTGTGTACCTCATTTTTGGGGCATATGAACCATAATTTTGGCAAATTTTTCATTAGGGGAAAAAGTGAAAAATGATTTTTAAAAGAGTTTGATAGCTGTCTGAGTTTCTGAGTAGATGTTATTCACCATTTTCCAGAAAAATACAAAAATTAAATCAATTTTTTAATTACATGATGATAGAGATCATCAAACAAAAATATTTAAAAATCACTAAATAAAAGGTGAAGCAAATTTGAAAAAAACAAATGAGGTTTTTACTTAATTTATATTACATAAATAAAATATTCTCAAATTATCTCTAATCATATCTCTTCAGTGTATCTCTCATTTTTGGAGAATATTATGTATTCATATTTGGAGAATATTATGTATTAACTATTCTAAAGAGACCTAAATCTCTGTTCTACTTATGGTGTAGCAGTTCATTGTGAATGTTGTATTTATATACAATGTATATACCATTTTTGTTTTAAAAATGAAGTGAAAGACTAATAATCGTTGACTAAACTAAAAAATTTAAAGCAATTATATTGGTTTCCTAAGCATCACAACCAGGACTTGAATCAGTACTCATATGTGATTCTGGCATCACAAGCAGCAGCTTAACCTGCTGTGCCACAATGCTGGCCACCTCATTGATGTATTTTTAATGCAGATAAAATCTATTTCCAAATGTTTTCTAAGAGTTATTTTCAATCAGATTTTAAAACACAACCACCAGAACTAGCAATATATTATTACAACTGATTTTTTTAATAAAAACAATTGAATTTTCAAACTGTATTATCTAAATTGTTAGATGTGGTTTGCATTCACGCTAAGAAGTGCCGTGTGAAAACCTTATCAGCGGATTTGGGTTTCCCATTAAGATTGGTTCATGCAATGTATACTAATAATGTGCCATTCCCAGAGCCCATAAAAGGAATGGGGAAAAGTATTAACAAATCTGTATAAAGGACTTAACAAGCTTACCCACACAATTGCACATAAAATAATAAAAACAGAACTGATAAGGATTTTCCCTATTTTCTTATCAATCTAAATTAAAATAATCAAGTGGGCAAATAAAGACATCTCCATATAACTAGCATAATAAAGTAGATTATTTCACACAAGAAATCATCATAATAATCTAATGTAAATTTTCCCCAAGAATTTTATGTATGTCTTCTGCCGATATGTATAAAAGTAATATGTCAAATAATCAGACCACAGAAAAAAGGTGACTAAAAAATCCATTTGTTTATTAAGTAAACAGTAACTTGGACTGGCTTAGCAGTTAACAGGACACCATAAACACAAGTATGGTTGTGGTTTAGCAAGAATTTGAAAGGCATGAGGAAAGGAAATAACAAAAGCCTCTATGAGCCAATTTCCTCAAACTACTTAGGGCGCCCACATCTTTATTCTTGGAACAAAGAAACAGTAAGCATTTCCAGAATAAAGAAGGTAAATATATCCTTAATTAAGAAATATGTGCTCACTTCCATAGATAGAGAAAATGTGGCTTTCTTTTTCTCATTTTCATGGCACTCCAGGGATCTCAACTCACAGAGTGGAATTGTATCCCTGTCTACTCATCTTCCCTGTGAGCCAACAGGCTCCTTGTTCACAATGAGGCTGGAAAGAACTAGCTATTAAAAGGTGCGGACCACCTGACAAGGGTATTGCACTAAATACAACATGTCAGTACAATGGAGCAACTGGACATGAATAACTGTGACAATAAATCAGTAGAAACCTTGAGAATACAGGTAATTTGGTTGGAAACAATTGGCCAAAACAAACTTACCATAATATTAAACAAGTAAACAGTAGAAAGATTACAGTTCTACAGGAGTATAACAAGGGCTAAAAGCAACAATCAAATCACAATGTGTCCATTTCATTCCTATACATTTTTTGTATTCTATATTAGCTGCCACATATCACAGAAAACATATATTTGTTTTTGGGGGACTGGCTTACTTCACTAAGCACAATGGTTTCCAGTTGCATCCATTTTGTTGAAAAGACAGGATTTCATTAATTTTTACAGCTGAGTAGTATTCCATAGTGCATATATACCCTAATTTCTTTATCTAGTCTTCAGTTAATGAACATCTTGGTTGATTCCAAATCTTAGCTACTGTGAATTGAGCTTCAATAAATGTGGGGTATAGATCACTTTTCATATGCTGATTTCATTTCCTTTGGGTAAATTCCAAGGAGTGGGATAGATGAGTCATATGGTAGATCTATTTTCAGATTCCTGAGAAATCTCTATACTGTATTCCATAATGATCGCACTAATTTACATTCCCATGAACAGTGGATTAGGGTGCCTTTTTCTATACATCCCCACCAACATTTATTATTTTTTTGATTTTTGTATGATAGCCATTCTAACTGAGGTAAGGTAAAACCTCACTATGGTTTTCATATGCATTTCCCTGATGGCTAGTGATACTGAGCATTTTTTCATATGTCTGTTGGCCATTTGTATTTCATCTTTCAAAAATTCTGGTTCATGTCCTTTGCCCATTTCTTGAGTGGATTATTTGTTTTGTTGTTGAATTTGTTGAGCTCTAAACCCTAGATATTAATCCTTTATCAGTTACATCAACTGCAAATATTTTCTCTCATTCTGTCAGTTGCCTCCTCACTTTACTGAGTGTTTCCTTTGCAGCACAGAATCTTAGCTTGATGTATTCCCATTGGTCTATTTTTGGCTTTTATTGCTTATGCTTCTGGGGTCTTATCCAAAGAGTTTTTGCCTATGCCAATGTCTTCCAGAGTTTCCCCAATGTTTTTCTCTAGTAATTTGATGGTAACTTGTCATGGGTTTAGATTTGTTGATCCATTTTGAGTTGATTTTTGTGTAAGGTGTAAGGTAAATGTCTTGTTTCATAGACCTGCATGTGTAGATCCAATTTTCCCAGCGCCATCTGTTGAAGAGACTGTCCTTTCTCCAAGAATTGATTTTAGCTTATTTGACAAAAATTAGTTGGTTGTAGATGTGTGGAATACTTCCTGAGGTTTCTATTCTGTTCCAATGGTATAAATGTCTGGTTTTTGCCAGTATCAGGCTGTTTTGATTATAACTACCCTGAGTCCCTGAGTATGTCTTGAAATCTAGTATTGTAATGCCTCCAGCTTTGTTTGCATTATTTAAGATTGCTTTTGCTATTTGGAGTCTCTTGTGTTTCCACATAAATTTTAGAAATATTTCTTCTAGATGTGAGAAGAATGCCCTTGATATTTTTTACTGAAATTGCATTAAAGCAGGAAAAGACACAACAAAGAAAGAGAACTATATATCAGTATCCCTGTTAAACATAGATGCAAAAATCCTCAACAAAGTACTACCTAATCAAATCCAACAATACATCAGAAAGATCATTCACCTGGACCAATTGGGATTTTTCCTTGGTATGCAGGGATGGTTGAACATATGCAAATCAATAAAGGTGATGCATCACATGAATACCTCAAGAATAAAATCATCTGATTATCTCAATAGATGCAGAAAGCATTTGATGAAATACTACAAACTTTTATGATAAAAATCTTTAAGCAAATTGGGTACAGAAGGAAAGTTCTTCAACACCATCAAAGCAATGTATGACAAAACCACAGCCAGCATAATATTGAATGGGGAAAAGGTGGAAGCATATCCACTAAGATCTAGAACCAGACAAGGATGCCCACTTTCACCACTGCTATTCAATATAATGCTGGAAGTTTTATCTAGAGACATTAGGCAAAAAACAGAAATCAAAGGGATACAAATTGGAGAGGAGGAAGTCAAATTATCTCTGTTTGCAGATGACGTGATCCTCTATATAGGGGAACCAAAAGACTCCACTAGGAGACTATTAGAACTCATAGGAGAATTTGGTAAAGCTGCAGGATATTAAATCAATAGAGAAAGATCAATAACCTTTGTATACACAGACAATATCATAACTGAGAAATAACTTGTAAGACAGGAGGCTCCTCTACAGATCTTTCCTGAATAAGTTCAACTTTGTGGTTTCTGGTGGGATGGATCCATCAGGCATACACCTTATCTTTAGCAGTAGCAAAAGTTTGTCCAGCCACATCCTTAGCCTTATCTCCAGCATGTTTTTCTGACAGTGAATCTTGTATTTGTAACATCTTTTCCAATATAAAGAAGCTGAATGAATAGTCCTTAAATCAAGTGCCGATTCTTTTTTGCTTAACTACTCTTTCACAACTTATCTTATTCTCTTCCCACTTAATTATAAACAACAAATAAACTATTTCATACATTCAGTACTTTGCTGAGAAATCTCCTCAGCTAAATACACAATTACTTATAAGTTCTGCATTGCACACGACTAAATGACACAATCAACTAAATTTTATGCCAGTATATGACAATGATTGCCACTCTTGCAGCTCCTAAAGCATGTTCTTTAATTCCTCTAGAGCTCTTATCAGCAGTGCATTATAATGCCTATTTATCTATCAACAGCCTGTTGATGGTGACATATGTATTTTCTAAGTTCTACTATCAGTCTACAAACTTTCTCCCAATTCTGAAAGCTCTTGCATTAGTTGGTACTACAGGTTTTCTCAGCTAGACTGCTGCTAGGTTCTGTCATGAACCAATTCCCTATTCTACAGTAAGAGTGATGTTTCTAAAACTAAAATTTGATCAATTCACTTCCCTATATTAAACATTTGACTAACTCCCATTACTATCAGATGTAAGTCCAAATAGCAGAGATATATAAAGTCATTCTTGACTTGGTGCCCCCACCCCTACAACCTCATTTAGTTCTGTCTTTTCCCCTTCAAGTACTCCATGAAGCCTGAACCATCAAATCCTATTTTCAAAGTACCATGTTTACTTTGCTTTCAACTAAGCTAAAGAGCCCTACCGTGCTGGGCCAAACAACTAGCTAACACCCATAAACTTCCAGAATTTGACAGAGATCACTGTGCATAAGAATTCACCCTTCACACTTTAAGTGGGTAAACTGTACAGTGTGTGAATTATACTTCATTTTAAAAGAAGAATGCATCCTTTCCAGTGATGCTCTCAAACTCATCTAGGGTGAAACATACCTTCCACTTCTCAAGCCATTCATTGCCCACTTCCATAATATACATACTGTGCTGTGATCTACTGAATCACATAGCTTTTCAAAGACTGGGCCACTAAGTAAATTATCTTCACATTCTCCTCTACTAAAATGATGTCTGTCAACAGTGGATACTCAGTAAATGCTTGTTGAATGAATGACAAAAAAAATTTGAGCCTTAAACACTGTGACACATCATTGAAACCAATTATAATAAATCTAGCGAGTATTATAACTGAGTTTATAGTCACTTGCATTGAAGTTAATTGGGTATAATTTGCCACTTAGAAAATAAATCACTTTAAGGTTGATGTGATAACCAGCCTTGAAAATTCAAAGTATTAGCACATGAATGTGCTGGTATCTTAAAGCAATGTAATTATTCCCCATTGAAATACAGCCTTTGCCCTCAATTTGAAATCCAGGAGTCAGTGTTCATATATCACTCTGCCTAACCTTCTTCAGGGATGAATCGCCATCAAGCTGCCATCTACTGTCTTTAATTAGTTTTAAAGCATTTTTCTAAGAGCTTGAGGCCTTCCAACTTCAACTCCATTAATCTTCTTGGCTGCCATATTAGAGAACAAATAAAATGAACATGTTGTTTTTAGTTGGTCTATATCATTCACTATAAATATTAAAACCTATACTCCCATGCAGTGGAAGAATTCATTTTTGCATCACAAAATATATAAACTTTAATGTTTTTTCCTGTTTTCAAAGATTTTCCACAAATGGCAATGATCAACCTTTACAGTGTATTTCTAACAAGCAAGTTTCCATAATTGTCAAAATAACAGAAGAGTTTGTAATGATACACATTCTGGAAGATAATACAGATCAGGAGAATTATATCCGGATGGCATCAGCACATTTTAGAAACTTTATCTATTAATTGCTTCCCTAAGCAGTATGTTTCCTGGCACAGGAAACCTGACTTCCTCTTTACTACTCATCATAACAGAGAGGATGTGGGGGAAAAAAGATAAGGTGAACTGTATAGTTTATCTGCAGAGTATCTCTTGCCTTCCCAAACATAGTAAGCTACAGTGGGAGAAGAACTGGAGTCTCTATAAGTAACTCTCAGTTTTCTGTCTTCTATGTTCAGAAGGGGAGATTGCATCTAAATGACCTCTGCTACTGCATTCATATTACTGTCTGCCTCAACACTTTGTAGTTTTGTTCAGTTTATGCCTTTACCATCAATCTCTCTGAGCAGTCTCTATGATGCCATGAGGTAGTCTTCTTATTCTCTTACCAACAACCCTAACTATTATAGGAAGGCAATGAATGTTGGGATGAAGGAAAAAAGAAACAGAAAATTAATATCTGAAGGGCCATGCTGTCTGGGATGAAAATTTATGCAGTTCAAAAGCTCTAACAGGGATACGTTTTTAATAAAGGGAGAGTGGGCAAAAGTGAGGAGCATGGAGCCTTAGAGAAGAAAAACGTCCAAAGCACTTCTCATTTCCTATTCAATATTCTTTGCTTTGCTTTGGTTTTATTAATAAGATTGCAACATTATTAGTTCAAAGTAAATATGTGTTCCTCACATTACATTGTGGTCTGCATAGACTTGCTGGTCAGTCTACCATTTATACCATTATTTCAATCAGAAAATGAGTTACAGATTGCAACTAACTGGCTCACAGATGCTTAGAACACAGTCACGTAACAAATTATGACCTGGCTCCCTGTCATCCCCACTGTCTTTTATTTCTCTCTTCCTCTTCATCTCTCTCTCTCTCTCTCTCTCTCCCTCCCTCTCTCTCTCTCTCTCTCTCACACACACACACACACACAAATTTATATACTTTTTGAAACAAGAGCACAAACCAATAGTCAAACCAAGTCTCACATCTAGTTCCCAAATCCTCTAATTCTTACTAAATAATAATTTTGGATAAGATCTACTAAGCTCAGACTATCCCTACTGAATGCACTCCATCCCTATTATCACCCTGGTTGAGACCTTAAACCCCACTGGCCAGGGCCATGGCTCAACAGGCTAATCCTCCGCCTAGCGGCGCCGGCACACCAGGTTCTAGTCCCGGTTGGGGCACCGGATTCTGTCCCAGTTGCCCCTCTTCCAGGCCAGCTCTCTGCTGTGGCCCGGGAGTGCAGTGGAGGATGGCCCAAGTGCTTGGGCCCTGCACCCCATGGGAGACCAGGATAAGTACCTGGCTCCTGACTTCGGATCAGCACGGTGCGCCGGCCGCAGCGCACCAGCCGCAGCGGCCATTGGAGGGTGAACCAACGGCAAAGGAAGACCTTTCTTTCTGTCTCTCTCTCACTGTCCACTCTGCCTGTCCAAAAAAAAAAAAAAAAAAAGAAAACCACATGGCAGTTCTGTCGAAATGACCAGCTAATTAATGTTGTGATTCCAGTCTCTTCTTCATCCTGCACACACCAGTTGCTCATAAACTGCCCCTAAATCACTCCCTTCCATCAAGTTATTCTTGCTCCTCTTCCAGTCTAGCTCTCTGCTGTGGCCAGGGAGGGCAGTGGAGGATGGCCCAAGTGCTTGGGTTCCTGCACCCGCATGGGAGACCAGGAGAAGCACCTGGCTCCTTGCTTCGAATCAGCACAGCCCCGGCTGTAGTGGCCATTTGGGGAGTGAACCAACAGGAGGAAGACCTTTCTCTCTGTCTCTCTCTCTCTCACTATCCATAACCACCTGTCAAATAATTAAAAAAAAAAAAACTTGTAGTCAAGAACCTCCATGTTATGTCTTTCTAATCTTACTTCCTATCACCCCACAGGAACAATTAACTGTAACCTCTGGACCTCATTAAGAGTATTTCATTATTTCTTTGGCATACCTTCAACCATCTCTCCTGTGTGTCATCACTCATATTAGTTCTCACTGTCTTCTTTACAATTCCAGTCAGACTTTCACAACCAAATCTAAGTCCCAAGTCCTTGGTAAAAGTTTTTCAACCACTCTCAGATGGCTTGCTTCCTATACTCCTTTAAGAATTTATTATTTCCCCACACATTAGTCAATGTTGTCACATATTTTCAGGTATCCTATGCAAGCCTTATAGAAACCCTATGAAATGAGCAATATAGGAATCTACACTATTCAGATGAGAAGAAAGGTATTCGGAGATGTTAAGTGACTTATTTAGGCTCACATCTGTGATGTACAGAGATTATCTACAAACCAAGGCCTGTGCCTCTACATGAAGTACATATTTGGCACTTACTAGAAACAGTGTTATGGTGCTAATCATTTGCATCATTTTGTTCAGTCTTCCAAATTAGATTATAAGCTCCTTGAAGTCAGTAGTTCTATATAGAACTTGCCCCACTGATAATACCCAAGACAAGAATTCAATGAATATTTGCTTGAGCACAATTCCAAGCGCAGTTCAATCTCTTGACCCTATTTAAGACTCAGTGATACTTCTTTTCCCTAGAATGTCCAATATTTAGATTCTGAATTCTCAACTGATCACTTCGTAATAAATACAATATATCTCAGGTATTATTTCGCTTCTTGAATTAGTCTCCCCCTCCATCAAATATACCAAAGCAAATTTCAAATTCCCAGAGGACAGTTACCTTTGATGAACAAAAGGAGATCTTCTGGTTTTTAAATGTTGGCCATGAATTATAGCATTAAAGGCGGGTGCAAACTGCATTTCCAAAATAATCTCAAGTAAGAATCATCTAGAATTCTTGCTAAAAACACAGATGTCTAAGATTTTAATTCAGTATTTCTTTTTTTTTATTCTTCCCCCCAAAACTTCCCTTCCACCCGCAACCCTCCCAATTTCCGCTCCCTCTCCCATTCCATTCACATCAAGATTCATTTTCAATTATCTTTATACACAGAAGATCAATTTAGTATATATTAAGTAAAGATGTCAACAGTTTGCACCCACACAGAACATAAAGTGTAAAATACTGTTTGAGTACTAGTTATAGCATTAATTCACATTGGACAACACATTAAGGACAGAGATCCTCCATGAGGAGTAAGTGCATTTCTTAATCATATGTTTCTCTACTCTTGATTTTTATTCAGTACATTATTGCAGAGAGTATACTATAAAATAATGGACCAGTGACAAAATGTCATTTATTAAAGGTTCTGCAACAGACCATGATGTTTGTGTTAATTCACTTATTTGTTTGGGCATGAGTGCTTGTGGTTGTGATTCATACTACATCCAAAATTCTTTCTGGTTTGTAAAAAAGGGTTGAATATTTCAGTATTTCATGGTGTTCCACAAAAATGGTCTACAACATCTACAATCTGGAAGTCACTAAACAAGAAAAGTCATCTGGATGAATTTAAATAGTCAAAAGATTTCAATGAAGAGAAAAGAACTTCATCCCCTATAACTGAATTGAGGAAGTACTCACAGGCTCTCCTCGCGGTCCATCTTGCCCTGGAGCACCTGGAGGTCCTGCTTCTCCCTTTTAATTATTTGATAAAAAGAAACAGAGAATTTCATTTGCAGGCCTTCTTACTAACATAATATTATATGATATAACATCACATATAAGAGCACATTAGATACAAAATTACTTCTGGAATATTAAATAAAAGTTAAAAAAAGATTAACCTTTCCTGACATGAAATAACTTTTTCAAAAATACATGAAGTGAGTAAACAAAATCCATTCAAAAATGGCACATGATTCCATTTTTATAAAACAATTGTAGTTCTTTATAGTCATTGTTATCAAAATAGGACACTCTTATCTTCAGAGTAAAAATGACCAACACTACCAGTCCTGTTCATATCCATTTTGATTTTCATTTCTACTTTAAATTTGACTATCCTATTGGATTTAAATGACATTGCTTTCCAACAGCTTCATCCTAAAATAAAAGTAAACTTTCATTAAGAGTGGAGTTATTTTGAGCCTGTTACTTAAAATTATTTGGCATATTAATTTAGCATCCATTTAAAATAAACATCTAGGGGGCTGGTATAGTAGCATAGTGGGTAAAGCCACTGCCTGTGGCACCGGCATCCCATATAGGTACTGGTTGAGGTCCAGCTGCTACATTTCTGATCCAGCTCTCTACTAATGGGCCTGCAAAAGCAGTGGATGGTGGCCCACATGGGAGATCTGGAAAAGGATCCTTTATCCTAGCTTCAGATTGGCCCAGCTCTAACAGTTGCAGCCACTGGGAGAGTGAACCAGTGGATAGAACTCGCTCTCTTTCTCTCTCTCCCTCACTCTATGACTCTGTGTTTCAAATTAATAAATACTAAATCTTTAGAAATTAAATTAAAAAATTTATTGGTTGGGCTGGCATTATAGCACAGAGGGTTAAGCTCCCACCAGCAGCACTGGCATCCTATACGAGCACTGCTTTGAGTCCCTGCTGCTCTACTTCCAATCAAGTTGCCTGCTAATGTGCCTGGGAAAGCAATGGAAGCTGACCCAAGTACTTGGGCTCCTGCCATCCATGTGGGAGACCTGGATGGAGTTTTGGTCTCCTGGATTCAGCCTGGCCTAGCCATGGCCATTGTGGCATTTGTGGAGTGAAGCACTGGATGGCAGATCTCTCTCTCCCTCTCTGTCTTTCTCTCTCTCTCTCTCTCCCCCTGTCTCTGTAATTCTGCCTTTCAAATAAATAAATAACACTTTAAAGAAAGAAAACAATAAAATATTGTTAGGTAACTATTAAAATTATAATAGTTTTCATTTATATACATCTGAACTATTATGTTCAAATTATTTAACCATCTTATTTTATATCGACCTTTGATAAGCTAAAAATTTTCCCCAAAATGAATCAACTTTTAGGGTATACAAAAGTATCTGGTCTTCTACCTTCTAAAACAATAAATAGTAGCTACATAAAAACATAAAATGTGTAATATCCTCACATTGACATCAACTAAAGTTTTTGAGCAAAATAAAGAGTAATGGGAGGGAGTATCCTGAAATATAATAACACACCCTCAAACATTCACACTTTGGAAACCAGTCATTAATAGCCATGATTCTGTTCCTGTTTGTAAAGTGCTGCATCACAGCAAGCAAGTTTGCTGGAAGCAATCATGACACACTTGTTTCATACCACGGAGATCATTTCATCCTAGATGACAACAGTAAGTGAATGTCTCAAATACCTGAACTGAAATATATTTTAGGGAGGAAGAGTGTTAGAATACATACACTGAAGCATTTTCTTTTTCTTAATTTTATTTTTTCCCAAAGAAACCTTTTATTTAAGGAATACAGACTTCATGCATTTCATAACTACAACTTTAGGAACACATTGATTCTTCCCATCACACCTGCCCTCCCACCTACTCTCCCACCCTTACTCCTCCTCCTTCTCCCATTTCCAGTTCCATTCTCTACTAAGATCCATTTTCAATTAACTTTGTACACAGAAGACCAACTCTATATTAAGATAAGGGTTCAACAAAACTTGGAGCTGGTGCTGTGGTATAGCAGGTAAAGCCGCTGCCTTCAGTGCCCGCATCCCATATGGGCACCAGCTCAAGCCGCAGCTGCTCCACTTCTGAACCAGCTCTCTGTTGTGGCCTGGGAAGGCAGTACAAGATGGCTAGGAAGTGAACCAGTGAATGAAAAGTATCTCTCTCTCTCTCTTTCTTTCTCTCTGTCTCTGCTTCTCTGTAACTCTGCCCTTCAAAAAAAATAAACACATCTTTTAAAAAAATCTGTCCTTCAACAGTTAAGACAAGCACTATTCAAAGTCACTGCATCTCAAAGCTAATTTCACTTCTTTTATTTTTTTAGAAATGTAGTTAACTTGAAAGACACACCCAAGAATGATACATCTTTTGGGCACACTTAGACATAATTATAGCTTGTGAGACATAAAAATATCCTCCACTTAAATGCACTAAAATGAATTAAATCTTTGAGAACAAGTTTTACTGTTAACTCTCATAATACAACTCTTTGAGGACAGAGATCCTGCATAGGAAGTTACTGCACAGTGACTCCTGTTGTTAATTTAACAATTAACTCTTATGTATGACATCAGTCATCACCCGAGGCTCTTGATATGAGTTTCTTAGACTATGGAAGCCTTCTGAATCCACAAACTCCTTCAGTATTTAGACAAGGCCATAAGCAAAGTGGAAGTTCTCCCTTCAGAAAAAAGTACCTCCTTCTTTGATGACCATTTTTTCCACTGGGGTGTCACCCACAGAAGTCCTTCACGTAGGACATTTTTTGCCACAGTGTCTTGGCTCTCCATGCCTGAAATACTCTCGGCTTTTCAGCCAGACCAGAATGCCTTAAGGGCTGATTCTGAGGTCAGAGTGTTACTCAAAGCAATTGTCATTCTATGACTCTGCTTCCCATGTTTAACTCCATCTATTATTATCACCAGACCTTTAATCTTATTTATATGATCACTTTAACACTTAAGATGGTATTTTTGGGCCAGCACCATGGCTCACTAGGCTAATCCTCTGCCTGTGATGCTGGCACTCCAGGTTCTAGTCCTGGTTGGGGCACCAGATTCTGTCACGGTTGCTCCTCTTCCAGGCCAGCTCTCTGCTGTGGCCCAGGAGTACAGTGGAGGATGGCCCAAGTGCTTGGGCCCTGCACCCCATGGGAGACCAGGATAAGCACCTGGCTCCTGGCTTCGGATCAGCACAATGCGCCAACCATAGCGGCCATTTTTGGGATGAACCAATGGGAAAGGAAGAACTTTCTCTCTCTCTCTCTCCCTCTCTCTCTCTCTCTCTAACTCTGCCTGTCAAAAAAAAATGGTATTTTTACCACCCAAGTTAAGGGGATTTGGGGACTCATGGCAAGTTTTTAAAATGTACCCTTAGAAGTAAGTCTGTATGAATGTATGCAGAACATTACAGCTTTACAGTTACAAACTTCATATACTTAATAATTAAAACTTTAGGAATACGGTGATTCCTGAAGCATTTTTTAAAAGTTTTTCACAGTTCTGTATCTAATCAATTTCCCAAAATTGTAGAAAAGGATACAGAAAGGTCTATCAAGTTTAGCAAACATAACGAGCTCTTAGAAAAAAATGCAACCATATCACCTTATAAAACTGATTCTTTCAATCTTATGAGATCTTGCATTTTATTAGCACAGTGAACATACCAACTAAAGCCAAATATCTCAATCCTTCCAGTTTTAGTTACAAACCCTAGTTGACTAGAGGAAGAAAGAATAATGTTTCCCTGTAATTTAACCAAATTAGAGAGAAGGAAGGATCTATGGATCCAATGGCTCCAAAGAAAAGCTTAAGGAAGACCTTTCTCTCTGTCTCTCTCTCTCTCTCTCACTATCCACTCTGCCTGTCAAAAAAAAAAAGCTTATGAAAATATCATAGAAAACAAAAATGTAGGTTGGGTTCACTTAATTTGAAAGCTACAGTTTAAAAGTCTAGAAAGTCATCACATCTCAAAGTGTCAATTTCGTGTCTATAGATCACCTTTTACTCTATTAGTTATCACAGATCAGGGAGAACATATGATATTTGTCTTTTGAGGACTGGTGTATGATGACTTTCAACAGCCCTGACTTGACTCTCAGGAACAGTTATATAAATATACACACACATATACATACACATACACACACATATACACACACATACACATAACTTGTTGAACTCTATATTTACTGTAGGGTTAATATTATGTGTATAAAGTTAATTGAAAATAGATCTGTGCAAAAAATAAGAATGGGAATAGGAGAAGGAGGAGGAAGAAGGGTAGGAGTCTGGGTGGGAGGAGGGGTAGGATGGGAAGAATCACTATGTTCCTAAATTTGTATTTATGAAATGCATGGAGTTTGTATATTTTAAATAAAAGATTTGTGGGAGGAAAAAGTCTACAAAAATTAGAGGAAAGGGTATAGATCTTTTAGCTAGCTAGCTAGATAGATAGATACAGATCTTAAATACTACATGGAAATAAGGCAATATCACTATGTCTGAGCTTAACGTTCCTATCAATAGTCAAAGGGAATCTTCCAGGGCCAGAGTTGTGGTACATCAGGTTAAAACTCTACTTGCAAAACTGGCATCCCATATCAGAGCACCAATTTGAGTCCCAGTTTTTCCTGCACTGCTTCCAATCTAATTCCCTGTTGATGCTCATGGGAAAGAAGTATAAAATGGCCCAAGTACTTGTCTACCTACCACCCAGATGGGAGGCCTCAATGGAGTTCCTGGCTCTTGGCTGTTGTAGACATTGGGGGAGTGAACCAAGGAATGGAAGATCTCTCTCTCTATCTCTATCTCTATCTCTGTCTCTATCTCTATCTTTCTCTCTTCCCCTCCTTCCTTCCCTCCCCCCTCATTGTCTTTGACTTTCAAATAAATAAAATAAATCTTTTTTTAAAAAAAAAGCAGGGTAGGAAAAAGGAGGGATCCTCCAACTAAATGTGATTCTCAAATGTGGTCCTCAAATCAGCTTCTTCACTTAACATGGAAATATTAAATGCAAAACTTCTGGTAATCATCATTTTATTTTTAATTTCAGTGAGATCACTTTTTCCCCTCTTTTTTTAAAGTTCCACATGAGTGAGATCACCTGATATTTATCTTTCTGTGCATGGTTATTTCATTTAATATAATAAGCTCCAGTTTATATCTGTGTTGTTGCAAATGACAAAATGTGAACTTTTTATGACTGGGTAGTATTCCATTATGTATATATATCACATTTTCTTTATTCATTCATAAGTGGATGGACACTTAGGTTGTTTCCATGGAAGAGTGGGAAAAGGTTGATTAATGAGTATGAGGCTATAGCTAGATGGGCGTAGGAAGTTCTGAGTTTCCACTGTACAGTGCATGACTATAGATAATTTAAATGTGCTGTATAATTCTTTATAAAAATACTATAAGATAGGATTTTGACTATTTTACCATAAAAATTGTTAAGTGTTTTTAGAGATAAATACATTCACTCTATTGAATATTCCACAATGCATACATGTACTGAAATACAGAAGTCCATAAATGTGCTCAATTTTTGTCTATTAAAATTTAATGAAAGATTTAAAAAGTTTTGTAAAAAATGAAAAAATAATTTCCACGTATGAGAGAGGAGAAAAATGCAAAATTTCAGATGCTGCCATGGCTTACTGAATCAAAAGTTGAAGTAGGGCTGCAATCTGATTTCTAACAAGTCTCCAGATGATTCTGCTGCTACAATTTGAGATCCATTGCACTACATGGACCTCCTAATTTCCCCCATCTCCAGGTAATATCTTACATGACTTATTAACTAAATTTGTAGTTTAGATTTTAGGTATGTAAAATAAAGGGGGAGCAGTTGTTAAATAATAGAAATAATTAATTTGGAAATGCATGAGTACCTTGGTTTACTTCTCTGTTCATGAACTTAAAATTTTATTATTTTCTTATAATTAGCAGAAGGCGTTAGGTATCAGCATGGTTTTCTAATAGCAAAGTGCCATAATTATTCTTACTTCTTGTTAGGATAGCTCACCAGATAATACATAATTAAATGAACATAATGCCATCCATTCCTTACATTCTTATAATCTATAGCAGTGATTCTCAAACTTTAGAACTATCAGAATCTTCTGGAGAGTTTGTCAAACTGCAAATTTTAGGCTCCACTTGAGTTCCTGATTTAATAGGTCTGGGGATGACCCCAAGTATCTGCATTTCTACCAAACACCATTGATGTTCTTGGGACCACACTTTGAGAACCATACTCTAGCCAAGATATCAAGATTCTTAGAAAAGACATTTACTCTTTTACGAGTCCTTTTTTTCTACAAACTACAAAGATATTGTACAGCTTTACACTTAGCACTGACTTGTAGGATGGCCAGGTTGTTCAACAGGTGTTCTGTTCTTATAAATAGCATTTCCTTGAATTGCACATTTTTTAAAAGCAGGAAATATATCTTAAATCAGTTTTGATCATGCACAGATCTTAGAATAGTGCCAGATAATGTAAAAAGTTGTGTCCCCTTCTTTATAATCATTGGGCACCTCAAGGAAGGAGAGAAAGATAATGGAGAAAGTACTAGTGGATAGTGTTATATAGCATTTGCTACTGGAGGATTATGGAAATCAACTACTACAAGATAATGCCAGTAATCTTTACATAAGAAGGTTTTCCTCATTTTTAAAATAATATGTTTTCATAATGTTTCATCAGGAGTTGAAAGGATAATTTCTGCTTGGCTATATTTCCTAAGAAAGCCAAAGACAAAACATAGCTAGCCTTTGAAATTCAGTAGTAAACATAACTTAATCTGATCATTTGATCGCTTTCATGATCTGGAGGAACTGGTACAGCTCACTTTGTTTGGCTTATGGGAAAAGCATATAACAACTCTACTTCTAATTTACCATTTTGCTATTCTATTAATTTCTTTCTTTATACAAAGGAATAGAGAAAATTTCATGTTCAACAATATTCCACAACCCAATTTCAACAGATGTCAAAGATGATTTACTCCATAACAAATCTGTTAGTTTTTAAAAGGAAATTTAACCAAAACCAGACATGTGAAATTCGTATTGCATGTGAATATCCTTTCATGTTGTGGTCTTTGGGACCTGAGCACAAAAAAACAAAAGGATTTAGATTGTGATCATAACAGTCTTCAAAAATCAGGTGGAAGGTATATATTACTGGCTATGAAAGTATAATTTAATTTTGAGGACAATACTTTCTTTGTTAGTTAAAAAAAAGTACTTTATTCTGACTTTGATCTCACTACATAGTTTATTCTTAGTTTGTAAATAATTCTCTCAAATGCCAGAGGGTATATTGAAGATGTAAGTCTAGAGAAATGTCTCTTAGCTGACCAAATAGTTAAGATTTTTGGAAGGCTTTATGCCTAGAAGGAGATCACACAAAATAGGCCTGGAATTCTTGGTCTGCCCTGATATTAACTATGTATACTTGGCTAAATCTTTTAATTTCTTTGAACCTGAACCTACAGGTAAATTACCATTAATGCCTGAAAGTTCATAGATTTCCTTTTAGGAAAATGAAATAAGAGGCTTTGTGAAAGTGCCCCTTGCACAGCTCTAGCCACAGTCACAGAAGGCAAGATTCACTGGCATCAAAAGTTGGGGTTTCCAAAAATTTTTTGGATGATTTCTTTTAGGCTGTATTATTTCCAGAAAGTACGTGTTATTTTTATATTTGAAATGGTATAGTCTGTCACAATTTAGGCAAAAAGGTTATTTTTTAAAATAAGGATAATTATCTTAGCAGTAGCATCATCAGTATCATCATCATTTTATATGTTTAGTGAGATTATTGGGATGTAACATGATTTTTTGACAATCTGGTGAAAGGAACTTTTATTACTTATTGAATTACATCTACATGATATGTTGGACAAGTTATTTAATCTCTTTAATCCTTGGTTTTTTCATCTGTGAAAGGAAGTTTTTTTTTACATCTAACTCAAAATGATTTATGAAGTTAATGAGAAAAATGCATATAAAGTGCTGGGAAAAGGGCCAAGAATGTAGTAAGTATCTAATAAATTATGTCCTTTGTTATAAACTGTCTTCTCCTTTCTTCACATAGTTTCATATGCAGCATAAGCACCATGTTTCATTATTTGTACACTCTAAAATTCGTATGCCTTTATCTCACTGCTCATTCACTGTACTCACTACAAATTCCACTGTTAAGTAATCCAAACTGAAAGCTGCCTCAGACTCATGCATGAGGTCTAAGTATGAGGAGTACACAATATCATAATGAGCTGCTATAATAAGCTTCACAAGGTCTTCAGTACAGTTTTTATATTTCCATCATCTCTTCCACATTTTCATGCACATAAGAAGTTTCTGTTATATAAGAAGTTACCCAGTCAACAAAACCCTTTTTATCCCTCTCTCAGTAGGTGACCACTACTACTTTCTTAGAAAAATTAGAAGTCAAACTTTCTGCCTCCAAATTAACACCTTCACATGGACTTGCACCGACCTATTCCTCTTTTCTATTACAGAGAAACAGGTATCTTATTCCAGCCATGGCCATCCCTTCCAATTCTGTTCAGTATCCCATTCCTTTCTCTTCCCTAAATGTAAGGTGGAATTCTAAACCTGGATCTAAACTGCTTATTGAACATCTCTTTCTTTACACCACAGGATCCTCAAATGAATCTATCATGGCTCTTGCTCCTCCGCCTCCACAGTGGAAAACACACAAAATCCTAACCAATGAATAACCTGATGAATTAAGGAAGCTGCTAACATAAAAGGAAATATGCTAGAATAAGAGTTTAGTGGCCGGTGCCGCGGCTCAATAGGCTAGTCCTCCACCTGCGGCGCCGGCACACTGGGTTCTAGTCCCGGTCGGGGCACCAGAGTCTGTCCCGGTTGCTCCTCTTCCAGTCCAGCTCTCTGCTGTGGCCCAGGAGTGCGGTGGAGGATGGCCCAGGTTCTTGGGCCCTGCACCAGCATGGGAGGCCAGGAAGAAGCACCTGGCTCCTGGCTTTGGATCAGCACAGCACACTGACTGTAGTGGCCACTTGGGGGGTGAACCAACGGAAAAGGAAGACCTTTCTCTCTGTCTCTCTCTCTCTCTCTCTCACTGTCCACTCTGCCTGTCAAAAAATAAATAAATAAAAGAGTTTAGTAAACCACACAAATTTGAATGGTCCTGCAGATTCCTGAAATCTGCATCTGTGTATTTAAAATTGGAAGGAAACATTTACTTGTATTGTGTTATTTGTGTTGTATATACTGAACTGTGCTGTACTGAGCTCTGATCTCTACCAACAGGTTAACTATAATTAATTTCTTGGGTATGATTCTATAAGGGCAGACTCTAAGAAAGACTACTATATTTTAAGGTAGTAGAATCCTTTATTCTCAAATATAATTTACATGGAATTCCAGTATACAAAACAGATGAGAGCTAAGTTTTTTCTGATTTTGGTATGGGCAACAACAACAAAAAAATACCAAAGGATGGGCTTCAAATATAAACTATTGGAAAAATCTGATTTTTAAAAAATTGTTCTACTCTTTACCTGCATTGTACATGCATTTTGCTGATGAATAGTCTCTCTAAACTATATTATCTTGGGGCCAGCACTGTGACATAGCAGGTAAAGCCACCGCCTGCAGTGCCCACATCCCATATAGGGCACCTGTTTGAGTCCTAGCTGTTCCATTTGCGATCCAGCTCGCTGCTATGTGCTGGGAAAGCAGTAGAAGATGGCCCAAGTTCTTGGGTCCCTGCACCAATGTGGGAGACCTGGAAGACGCTCCTGGCTCTTGGCTTCAGATCAGCGTAGCTCCGGCCATTGCAGCCAATTGGGGCTCTCTCCCTCTCTCCTTCTATCTCTGCCTCTCTTTCTCTCTCTGTGTAACTCTGACTTTCAAATAAATAAATAAACCTTTAAAAAATAAACTATATTATGTTTCTGAGTTTAGAAATCATAAATCTTTAGGGCAGGTGTTGCAGCATAGTGTGTAAAGTTGCCACCTGCAGCACTGGCATCCCATATGGGCACCAGTTCATGCCCAAGGTGTTCTGCTTCCAATCCAGCTCCCTGGTAATAACCAGAGAAAAGCAATGGAAGATGGCCCAAATGCTTGAGCCCCTACACTCTTGTAGAAGCCTCAGATGAAGCTCCTGGCTCCTGGCTCCTGGCTGTTGGCCCAGCTCAGGCTGTTGTTGCTATCTGGGGAGCAAGCCACAGATGTAATCTCTCTCTCTCTCTCTCTCTCTCTCTCTCTCTCTCTCTCTCTTAGTTTCTCCCCCCTCTCTGTAAATGTGACTTTGAAATAAATAAATAAATAAATCTTTTTTAAAAATTACATATTTTTATTTTGTAGGCCAATATTTTATGTAATCATTGAGAGATCAAGCAACATGTGTTCTATCATGGATAATTTTTAAACTGCAATTTCATGGTAAAATACATCAAAATTAGCAAAATGTTTGTACTTTTATAATGGTTCTTTTCTAAGTTTTATGTACAGAAATAAGTTATTGGATAAGTTGTATGAGTTCAGTATTGGGGCTCAATTATTGATACAAATTCAAAACTGTATTTTAAGCTGACTTAAACTTCCTATATTATTTTAAAGAAACCTCTCAAGAGACCAGGAATAAAAAATGAATATGCTAAACCTGATGAACGATTCCTATATAAAACCAACAACTAACACTCAATGGTAAAGAAATGAAATATTTCTACCTAATGGTTAGAAACAGACAAGATTGGGGGCCTGTGTTATGGCACAGCATCTTAAGTGGGTTCTGATCCAGCTACATGCTAATGTGGCTGGGAAAGCCACAGAAGATGGTCCAAGTGTTTGGGACCTGGATGCCCACACAGGAGACTCAGACAAAGCTCCTGACTCCTGTATTCCACTTGGTCCAGCCCTAGCCACTGTGGCCCTTTGGAGAATGAACCAACAGATGGAAGATATCTCTCTCTGTCTCCCTATTTCTAACTGTGCCTTGAAAATAAATAAATAAACCTTTAAAAAAAAGGGGGGGGGGACAAGAATGTATGCTCTTACCACTTTCATTTAATATTGCATAGGACAATCTGGCCAGAATATTAAAGCTACTAAAAAATAAAATTTTCCTAATTTAGTATAAAAGAAGAAATTGTCCTTATTTGCAGACAATATGATCAACCATACAGAAAAACCTACAGAATTCACAAAGAAAGCTTAAAAAAAGAATAAGGTTAGCTAGAATGCAGTATATGTAATCAATACATCAAAACTAATGTTTCCACATACCAGCTTTGAAAATCTATTCAGAAGAATATAAAAATAGAATAAAATACTTAGTTGTGAGTTTAGCAAAAATATACATCGAAACATTTAAGTCTATACATTGAAAAGGTCTATACATTGATAGATACATTTACACATTTGCTGAGAGAAAGTAAAGAAAATCTATGGGTCTTCAAGAGATTCGTGGAAAAGGCACACTATTGGTGCTGGCGCTGTGGTGTAGTAGGTTAAGCCTCCTGCTACACTTCTAATCCAGCTCTCTGTTATGGCCTGGGAAACTAGTAGAAGATAGCTAGAGTGCTTGGTCCCCTACACCCACAGGGAGACTCAGAAGAAGCTCCTGGCTCCTGGCTTTGGAACAGCCCCGCTCCAGCTGCTGCAGCCATTTGAGAAGTGACCAGTGAATGGAAGACCTCACTCTCTGTGTCTCCCTCTCTCTGTAACTCTGCCTCTCAAATAAATAATAAATATTTTAAAAATCAATCTTTAAAAAACAAAGAAAAAACTGCATGTTATCTTTTAATTCCATTTTCCATGTTCTCTTTGGAGTACTGAAGTGAAACAATACACCATATACAACATACTGGAAGATTCAATATTATTAAGATGGCAATTCTCCCTAAATATATTTCAAGACATCAAGATATTTACCCCTCTAAAAGTTGGAAACTAATCTCAACTTGTACCTCGTGTAGGGGTTAGACTTGGTGACTATGTTGCAAAGAATAGAATATGGAGAGAAAAAAATTAATAAATTCATAGTGGAGTAACCTGACAAATATTATTTAAACTAAATGCCATTAGAGGTTAATATCACAAATGAATAGTCATGTGGATAGCATATATGTTCTGATAAAATGAGATGACACTACCTGTGTTATTCTTCTCCAAAACCAACTATAATCCCAGTTAAATCATAAAACAAAACATATATAAAAATGATTGATAAATTATCATAGACTGGAGGAGACCAGAGGGGAATACCAAAAACAACAACAACAACAACAAAATAGGCTCCTGAATTGAATCCTTGAACAGAAAAAGGACATCAATGGAAAAACTAATGAAATGCAATAAAGTATGAAATTCAGTTTACAGTAATGTTCCAGTATTGCTTTCTTAGTTTTTTTAACAAACAGTAATATCAAAGGGTTAAAAGGCATAAGGGAACTCTCTGTAGTATATTTGCATATTTTCTGCAAATATAATATTATTACAGACTAAAAAGCTTATTTAACAAATCTGAGAAGGTCTTTTCTCATAAAATTTTCAAGCTTACACTGAAACTTATATAGAATTTATATGGTTCTGTGACATCCATTATAATTAAAAAAACAAATTTGAAGTATTTATGTTATCTGATTTCAAGACTTATTTCTTAAATTTTCTCTTTTTTTATTTATTTGAAAGACAGAGAAAGATCCTTCATATACTGGTTCAACAATTGCCCACAACAGCCTGGACTGGACCAGGGCAAAGCCAGGAGCTTGGAATTTGATTGAAGCTCCCACATAGGTGTCAGGGACACAAGAACTTGGTCCATCACCTGCTGCCTCCCAGGATGTGCATTATCAAGAGACTAGGAGGTCTCTAACCTAGTGATTGCTAATGGGTATACAGTTTCTTTTGATATGATGAAAATGTTCCAAAGTTAAACCATGGTGATAACTGTATAACTCAGTAAATATACTAGAAAGCATTAAATTGTGCACATTAAATGAGTGAATTTCGTGCTGTATCAACTATGTATCAATAAAACTGCTGAGTGAACTGATTTATATTTGTAGGTTTGTGTGCATGTACCCATGCTCCCCAATCAGATTCAAAGGGGATCTGAAAGCTATGGTCAAATCAAGAAAAGCACAAAGACACTAATTCATTCATGAACTTTTATTCTGTCAGGCACTGTGCTGATTTTCTTTTTATCTTAATCCCTACCATATCGTTTAAGGTAGATAACATTTTCTCCATTCTTAAAATGGAGGAAACTGGGAGTCAAAGAATTTGCCAAACAACATACAATTTATTAAAGTCATTACAGTCTGGAAATGCAATTCACTCCCATTTTCTAGCCTCTACACTACATTAAAAAAAAAAAACCATTTTGTGTAATTAATGGACTTATGCCAACAGAAGACAGAAAAAATAAATTAAAATGCCTATTTCATAGGATTACAAGGATCTGTGTTCTCTCACAATGGATGGATTAGACTATAAAATTCTTAAGAGGGATCATCATGGTTTCATTTTCTATTTTATGTCTAATGCCTAATTTAAATATCAATAAAATATGCTTATGTAATAAGTAAGATGTAAAATCTAAGCCCACTGAAACTAACAGGAAGTTGACCAAGTTCTTTACAATGGGCTATAACAATTTAAATTCAATTTAATACTATCTTGGAAAGCACTCCCAATAATCTTTGATGAATCATGAGTATCTGGAGTACTT
Organism: Lepus europaeus; assembly: GCF_033115175.1. NCBI lineage: Eukaryota > Metazoa > Chordata > Mammalia > Lagomorpha > Leporidae > Lepus > Lepus europaeus. The sequence goes on from NC_084829.1 coordinate 56,560,069, forward strand.
TCATATGCTCAAAGAAAATGAATGGACAATATTTTTAAAGAAAACAAATACAACTATAGACAAGGACAATTTGGACTAGATTTTTGAGGAAGTTTGGGTCTAAAGTCCTGATCATTAGGAAATATGACATTAATCAATTCAATGCTTTATCAAGTGGCTTCTTTAGCTGAGATGGATTATACCAAAAAACTCAATTATTTAATATGCTGTGATTATATTTCTAACACATAAGAGTTCACCAAAAAAAGGAAATTTATTATCACTTTAAGTTTAGAATAAAAAATTTAGTGTTGTAACTATATTCTAATGTCATATGTAATTAAAACATTAGAATATTGATATGTTCTTATAATGCTCACTCATTTGGTACAAAAATATATTTTTGTTTTCTTTTAATCAATACCTTGAAACCAGGGCTACCCATTAATCCATCTTTTCCATGTCTTCCTGGTTCTCCCTGAAAAGAAATGTGTTTTTAATACATTTTGCACTAATTTTTCTTCTTTAAAAAGATACTTAAAATAATGTACTCAAGGAGATTTTTCTATCAAACTTACAGCAGGTCCAGGAAGGCCAGGAAAGCCCAAATTCCCCCTTTCACCTTTTGCACCCTGTAGCAAAAACAAACATTTAAATAAATCTTATGATGATGTTTTCACAATCCTACTCAAATTTACACAGGAAAGCCAATAAAATAACCTAATTGTAAGGTCCTTCAAAATGTTCATGGAAAATACACATGATTTAAAAACATGCACACACGCTGTGGCGCCGAGGCTCAACAGGCTAATCCTCCGCCTAGTGGCGCCAGCACACCGGGTTCTAGTCCCGGTTGGGGCACCGGATTCTGTCCCGGTTGCCACTCTTCCAGGCCAGCTCTCTGCTGTGGCCCAGGAGTGCAGTGGAGGATGGCCCAAGTGGTTGGGTCCTGCACCCCATGGGAGACCAGGAGAAGCACCTGGCTCCTGCCTTCGGAACAGCGCGGTGCGCCGGCTGCAGCGTGCCAGCCGTGGCGGCCATTGGAGGGTGAACCAATGGCAAAAGGAAGACCTTTCTCTCTGCCTCTCTCTCTCACTAGCCACTCTGCCTGTCAAAAAGTAAAAAAAAAAAAAAAAAAAAACCATGCACACACATCTCAACTTTTGCACCAAAATTAAGTTATCTTTCACTCCCACTGTTTTATCAACTTTTTTGAATCACCTTCAGATGTAGTAAGAGTTCAGAGAACAACTCCTATTGGCCCTGCAACTCAGCTAATTATTATCTGGCTAGTGCAGCAGATACAATATAATAGATTGAAAATGTTGATAAATGCTGATGTATTATTATAGGCATCTTAACACAGAAACAACATCTTGGAAAAAATGAAAGTCAGGAGTATGTAAAATACACAGAGAACATAATCTCAGTCTGAGAAAATAGGAAGGCCCATAATAATGGATTCTCAGTGGACAGGTTTTTAAACAGTTACTTCTTCCTAAAAAATCTTTCACTATAAATATTTTAAAAGCTCAAAATGATCAATAATATCATCCAGTCTTGTAGAATACCATGCATTGCAGTCACCAGTTATTTTTCAGTTTTTTTAATGGCTCTGAATAAGCCCCCTGAGAAGGATGAAAAAATTAATTGTTCTAACACTGGGCAAAGACTGCAATTCAAGTTTCTATGTTCCCCACATTACAAGTTCAATGTGAATATTTGCTGTGTGATCCACACTTCCCTTTTTGCCATAAAATCCTGGTGATCCTTTATCTCCTTTGGGACCCATTTCACCCTAAAAAATAAAACATAAATATTAACATTAGAGAACTCTTTATGAACTATTATGAAGAAAAAAAAACATACACCAGATAATGTTTGTTTAAAGTTTAATATGCCAATGCAAAAGTAAAATTGAAATAAAGTTCATTGAAAAAGTCCTATTTTCTAGACTTTATAAATAAAGAATGAAAACAAGGATAACTAGTACTATCATAAGGCTTAAAGTTAGGCAGTAAAACTTATTCATCAATTTTTAAATAGCATAAGATTGCACATTTATAACTGGAAACTTTAAAGGTAAATGTTCCAAGATCTATGCAAATTATGACATTAAAATTAACTTAAATCATTAACATAACATTATTTATATATGAACAGTTATGTATAACACATTTGTCCTAAAAAATACTTTCATTTTGAATCAAAATATAGGATATATCTATGTTCATAAGGAATATTAGTATATAGTTTTCTTGTGCTGCCATTGGCTCCAGTACAGTAGGCAAATACTGGTCCCGTAGAATCATTTGAGTTGCTTTCCTTCCATTTTCCTTTTTTTCAGCTTCGAGATTTTCTGCATGTGTTTTTAAAGGAATACTATTATTTCATCTCTGAATATGTTATTGAATTCTCCAATGAAGACATCTGGGCATGGACTTACATAATAGTTCATGGAAAATTACACTATGAAAAAGTAGGTACAGGTTTCAATTATTTTGTGGCAAAATAAACTGATCTTTTAATTCTACTTTCTTCAAACTTTTTGAAGTACATACATATTTATGAGAAGATCTGTTAATTACTAATTCAAATTCTTCTCATGTCTTTCAGATTTTTTAAATTTCACCTTGAGTCATTTTTATATTTCTGTTTTTCTAACTGTCCATTTCTTTCTTTTTTTTTTTTTTTTTTTTTTTTTTTTTTTGACAGGCAGAGTGGATAGTGAGAGAGAGAGAGACAGAGAGAAAGGTCTTCCTTTTTGCCGCTGGTTCACCCTCCAATGGCCGCTGCGGCCAGCGCATTTCGCTGATCCGAAGTCAGGAGGGCCCAAGGACTTGGGCCATCCTCCACTGCCTTCCCAGGCCATAGCAGAGAGCTGGCCTGGAAGAGGGGCAACCAGGATAGAATCCGGTGCCCTGACCGGGACTAGAACCCGGTGTGCCAGCGCCACAAGGCGGAGGATTAGCCTGTTAAGCCACGGCACCGGCCACTAACTGTCCATTTCAATCAAGTTGTCTGATTTGTTGGTACAAAGTTAACAGTCTGCTTGTACTAGTTTTATAGGAATTTTTATAGGAAAAGTAGTGATGTTCTGTCTCCAGTTACTAATTTGGAAATATGTACCTTCTTACTTTACTTCTTGGCCAGTCTAACTAAAGAAGTCTCTTCATTTTGTAATTCTGATTCTCATTTACTATCTTCTCTTATGTTACACTGACATTTTGGAGTGTAAAAATATATATATACAACACAGCTGAATTTAAAAGAAACTAATTTCAACCTTTGATCCTGGCATTCCATGAAGCCCAGGGAAACCAGGAATTCCACGGTCACCCTGAAAAAAAAAGCCCTAAAATTAATTAAAAAGAAAAATTTTTCAGTCCAAATAATATCATCACATATTCTTCAACATCATCCTTGTCAAAATCTACTAGAAAGAAATCTGCGAACAGTTAAATTCATATCTTCATGAAAATCTCTATGAAAGATGAATCCCCATTGATTAGGGTTTCATTTATGATCATAAAAGAAAGGATTTTTGATCTAGAGGAATCTCATCGGCAATCCTGCCTTCAGATTTAGTGAGCCACCACCTATTCTGAAAACAACTCTGGCTTACATAGGGGCAAGACCCATGGATTAATTGAAATGACTCCAGTGCCAAGCTTCTGTGGAGACAAAGTTATCCTTTTGAGGTACCTTTAGTTCAGTCCGGACAGACTGAAGTGAAAATATCAACATACACTAGGACTCTGGAATTTTTTTTAAAATTCCTGATTTTACAAATTGTTCACAGCAGGGATCTGTTCAGATTATGCTTATGAAGATGAAAAGCCATAAGAGAAAAGACAAAGAAGCAGCCTAGCCACTTGATGTTCAGTGGATACAGATTTAGTATTAGTTCTGTGGAAAATGCTGGGTATCATAGCTTTCTCTTAAAAATCTTAACTGTGAAGAGAGAGTTAAGAGAGGACCAATGACTATCATGGCATGATTTGGATCAGAATCACATGTTTTTTTCGACTTTAGCATGGGAAAACGTGAAGAGGCAGAAATAGCTACACCTTATAGGCCAGGCAAGCATCTCAGTATAAGGACTGCATTCAGACTGGGGTTTTTATCCATGGGTATGGGTCCCCCATTTCTTCTCCCCTCCCTCTTTAGGGAAAATCTGGATGGGGGATTTTTGGGTGTGGAACTTTCTGAATCAAAGTCCTCTGGACAATCCTGGCCATCAGGGTTCTTATTTATTGGAGAAACAAATGACTCTTTCAGTCCAGTGATTATGACTGGTTGGACCAGCTGTGTTGCTCCCTCAATTCAGTGAAGTCTAACTGATAGAGGACAAGCAAGGACACCCTGGGCTAGAGGAGACAAACGGATAGGTCCTCCTTTCAAGACTTGTTTCTTCATTCCATTACACATAAATTTATTTTCTTTGAAAGTTCTCATTTTCTTCTGCCCCTCGTACACTACCTAGTTGCAATAGCAGGATGACCCAATGATAATAAACTAACAAATCATAGCAAAACCTGTTTTCTCAGATTCTTCTTGGACTCGCTGTGTGTAATTTCTTGTCTAATTAAAGGAAAGACACTTGTCACATGAGTGTGCTCAGGAGAAAAGGAGGGAAAAGGCCAGATAATGACCTTCCCAGCTTATGTGGTCTGCTTCAGGGGAGAATGGCTAGGTCAGAGAGACCTTCCTGCTTCTGCTGTCTTCTCAGTGCCAATTTAGGGGCAGTGTGACCTGGCCACCATCACTAGTTGTGACAGACCTTGAGAAAATTGAAGCTTCAGTTTCCTTATCTGTGAGATGGGAATAATAATTTTAACATTCTAGTATTGTCATGAGGGCTATATTAGCCAATAGGCTCAGCACAGGACCTAGCATCTAGGTTTTATATATTGGTTTTATGAGCAACATTATTGCTTCTATTTACCACTATTGACAGCATGTACTCTAGGAGATTCAAGTCAGACCAGATACCAATGCCATCCAAGGTTGCAAAGTGATTAACTAAAAGTGCCTTTCAACAGTTACTTAACAAACAAGAGGAAATGAAAGGTCAGAGGGAAAGTTGGAGAGAAGACACAAAGCACCCAATAAACACTGACTAAATGGTTGTAATGATAGGGATTTGCAAATCAAAGAATCAGTCAATCATTGTGACTCCCTGCAATTCTCCCCCTGTTAGCATTCCTGAAGGCTTAACCAGAGGTCCTGAAATAATTATTACTTCTTCCTACTAAATGTTCAATTATTCTCTGTCAATTCAATTGACTTATTGTTAATATCCAAGAATCTTTGAGCTTCTTTTCTAAAGATTTATTTATTTATTTGAGAAGCAGAGTTATGGAGGGTGGTAGCTTTGGGATCCGCAAGGAGGGAGGCCTATACTTCCGGGAATGGAGAGTCCTTGTCAAGGTCCTCGCCTCGAGGGTGCCTAAAGGTCAACCAATGAGGATCAGACCCGCCTCAACCTTTAACCCCCCATGCCCTGAATCTATAAAAGGAGCCCCCCCAATCTCTGATGCGCAACTTCCCCCTGCCCCTGCTCTGTTGCTCTGTTGGGACCGGTGAACCTCACCCAGGAGCAGAACCCCAATAAAAGCCTGTGAATTAATTGATTCATCTGCCTGGGAAGATTTGTTATGTACTGGACACCTTGCAGATGGGGCCGAAACCCGGGAGCTGAGGTTGCGTGCCTCCCCTTTCTGGGTTCGAGGCCCCCTCGCTCCTTGAACCTGTCTGGTGCCCCAGGCTGACTACGGACCACGCTCAACCAACTGTAAGTAACTCCTCCCTTGCTCTCCCTCCCTCCTCTGGGTTGGCCCAGTCTCTTCGATCTCCTGCTAGCTCTCCATCTGGACAGAGACCTCCAAATCATGTACACGTGGGCTCTGTTCTCCGCTATTTAGCCTCCCAGCGGCTGTGGAGACGTCCCGCCGCTGGCTTGGCCCTGTAGAGGACTGACCTCTAATCCGTCTGCTGAAGTCCGGGACAGGGGATGCCCTGACCGAATTTCAGTAGACCCGGGCTACCGGGGAGACCTTGGGATCTGGCCAATCCCGCGGGTGGGACTCAAAATGCCCCCTGGCCTGCCTGCTAAAGAACTTGAAGAAACTGGGACTGGCCCAGGACTTACGGAGTATGCCACCATTGCTGGAAGCCAGGTAGCCACGTGGCCCAACCACCAGTGTCAAGCTACACCCCCTTCCTAATGGGATGCTCCTGCTTCCCTGGCTGCCCTCCAGCAAAGTTTTAAAAGGACCTGTTCCTGAACACGTGGCTCTCTAGCCTCCTGCTCTGGTCTCCTTTCTCTTCTCTCCTGCTCACTCTCTCCTCTCATCTCTCTCTTCTCTCCTCACTACCTCCTCTCCTCTCTTGTCTCTCTTTTACACTCTCCTTCTCCCTCTTTTTTCCCTTCTTCATCCCACCCCTCTGGTCTGCTGGGTGGCCAACTGAATATGACATCATGGGCCTAAGGTGTTCTTAGGGAAAAGGCAACTGTAACTGTAACTCTAAAAAGACACTGAGTTTGAAGGAATTTCTCTTTGAATCTAGGAAGATCACTACCTTTGAAAATATCGCTTTGTAACTTGCTGAACTTATTTTGCAATTTATTTTAACAGGTTTCTGGGTAATCGGTACTCAGTGAAACAGCAATGGGTAATTAGTACTTGTTTTAGATGAATGCAATTTTAATTTTAATTAAATTCAGGTAGAGATATATAATATCAGCATCTTAAGTCATTTAGGTGTAACTGCTAATTTAATGTAAACTTTTGTATACTCAGCATGTTATATTCTATAAAAATTTTTGGGTTAGTTTATAAACTGTCTATGAAAAGAGTTCAACATTGCTTGGAGTAACTCAGGCTGAAATTTGATGTGTTACCTTAATCTTAATCTGAGATTTTTAACAGATTATTTCAAAACATAAATCAAGGAAATTGGCAGATGGAAAACATCACAAGTATAGAAATGTGTATTTGGTAAGGAAGGTTAAAAGGAAAGAGTTATTTTGAATAAAGAAAGGACAGGTTTGTAAGACTGACTTCATCCTAATGGCTAATTTACTCTAGACTGGAATGGAAATGATGGAATGTTTCAGGTAAGTTGAAGAGGGTGTGTGGAAGTCACAGAAGGTTACAGAAGAAATCTTGGATCTTAATGAGAAAGGCACAGAGGCCTAAAGAGTTAAATGTTCTGTAAAATCCTACAAGTGCTTTCAAAAATGCTATGTGAAGCAAGCATGTGCCTCTTGTTGGTTTATAATGAGTTTATAATTTTAAATGAGGCAACTTAAAGTCTTTTGTCATCCACAGTTTTATATATCAGATTTGCTGCTCATAAAACTAAAGTGTTGTTGGTTCTGTGTTTAGCTGTCCTCCTATAGGTTCTCATGGACTTTTTCCAGCCACATCTATTGTATTCAGTACTTTGGGATGGTGCTGTAAACAGATGAAACCAATAATGTATTATAGGTACCAACTGAAAGTATGGTTAGCTGAGGTTACTAAGAGCAGAAAGTAATTCAAATCAATTGATAAATTAAAAAAAAACAGTTAAAGTTTTAAAAAGCTAGTATTGAAACTGCTATATTTGTTATCTAATGATTTAAACTGCTTTCTAAGTTTTCATTTGATATTGCTATTTTTAGTAAGTGATCTGGGACTGGCACCCCCATTTCTCTATTCTAAGTCCAACTTGTTCTCTCATTTCTCTATTATCTTCGAGGTAGGAAGCTAATTCTATTCTGAAGGACTCTCCAAGGTGCACAATTTGATTTTTAGATTAGAGATGGGACTTGAGCACCCCTTGACTTGCATCCTCTGGTCTGCTTTAACAAAAACCAGGAGGAAGAGAAAGCTAGGCATCAGAAATGTAAAGATAGGTGGCAGACCTATTTATAGCTGTTCTGTACAGTGATCTGCCCTCAAGGAGACCCAACAGGCCAGTCCACTGCAGTGGCTTTCAATATGGTAAGCCTGGGCTTCAGCAGAAATCAGCTTGTGAAGAGCCCTGGCAACTCTGCCAGCCAAGATCTCTGGAAGTGGAACTGCCCTGGAGTTGAAGGACTTCAGGTCAGAGCCACGGATCTTATTGGTTCTAAGCTGAAAAGCCCCTCACTCAGCCCAGCTTCCAAAGTGACCACCACAGCTGAGAGGGACGGCCAAGTAGGGTCAGTAACATTGCAGGCAGAATTGTAAATTTCCTGTTAGAGATGCCACCTGCCTTTACCTAGCCAGCTCTCCTCCCAGGCCAGGTAGGTAATGGAAGTCAACAGGATGCCTTCCCCAAGGAGGTTCACACCTCCCTTAGGATGTACCCCATGTGAAGAGATAGGTCTGGGCCTCTTAACTTACAAGGCCTAAAGCACACCTGATTATTATCAAGCCCCTTCCGTCAGGTTCTATTTGCTTCTCAATCAGCAAAGTTATTCGTGGCTTAGACAGCACTTTTTTGGGTCCTCTAATAATGACTCTGTCCTTTGTTCTAGACCCTGTCTAGCCCATTTGGGTCTCATTCCTTTGTAATAATAACCTCTACTCTAACATCAATGACTCTGCTCCCAACCTGTGTGTACTGATGGTCCTCTCCTCCACTTAATGTTGCATGATTATTCAGAATTTCTCTACAGAGAAACCCCTCTACCTGCAAAAGTTGAGTGGCCTTTCTCCTGGTCTTGGCTGGGGTCAGATTTAAACCACATCCATCAAACAATCCTCACAAGGGTCCAGAGAGCCCCCTCATTTCCTCTCCTCTATGAAATCCTTTCATTACCTGGTTAATGCCACTCTTAGGATTGCTATTCTCACCCTGACTTATATACTACAGTGTCTGTTTAAGTGTTTATAGCAGGTGATAATGGAATGAACCAAGGCCTTCAGCAACCAGGCAGTCAACGAGGTGCTTCTCCATCCATACATGCCTGTCCCTGAGGAGCCCCAAGATACCCACAGCGGGCCCCTGTAGACGACACCCCCAATCAGCAGGAAGTAGCCAGGGAGACTCATCGTCGCCCCCTTTCCTATCATCAAAAGATCAGGATGGTAGCTTTGGGATCCACATGGAGGAAAGGCCTATACTTCCGGGAATGAAAAGTCCCTACCTGTACTTCCGGGCAGTTAAAGTCCTTGTCAAGGTCCCTGCAGGTGCCTAAAGGTCAACCAATGAGGGTCAGACCTGCCTCAACCTTTAACCCCATGCCCTGAATCTATAAAAGGAGCTCTCCCAATCTCTGACGTGCGACTTCCCCAGCCCCTGCTCTGTTGCTCTGTTGGGACCGAGGAACCTCGCCCGGGAGCGGAACCCCAATAAAAGCCTGTGAATTAATTGATTCGTCTGCCTGGGAAGATTTGCTACGCACTGGACACCTTGCAGGGGGGAGTCTTCCATCTGCAGGTTCACCCCCAAAATGGCCCAAATGGAAGGAGCTGGGCAGAAGCCAGGCGCCAGATGCTTCTTCCACTCTTCCGCACCCACCCTGTTCCCCCAGGTTAGAAGCCCAAGCACTTGGGCCATCTTTGGGTCAGCTTCCACTGCTTTCCCAGGTGCATTAGCAGGGCACTGGATCAGAAGTGGAGCAGCCAGAACACAAATTAGTGCTCATATGCGACTGGCACCACAAGCTGAGGTTTAACCTATCCCACAGCACTGGCCCCAAATCTTTGATCTTAAAAATGAGTGCTCTTTCAACTTTTCATCCATTTCAGGTACTCTTCTACTTTTCCACAACTTTGAAAATCCTTACTAGAATCTAATGACTTCCAACTCAGCCTCAATCAATTTCTCTTTTGAGCTCCAGATTCACTTGTCCAAAGTTTAGTTACCTACCTTTTACATCTCAAAAGTACTTCAAAATAAACTTATTCTGTGGTCACCTCAATCACCCAATTGCTCTAGTCAAAACTAAGACTACTAAGTTGAGACTTTTTCCACCACTTTTCTCCACTAATTCCAATATACTTTTAAGAAACCATATAGAATTAATTATTCTCTTGGCTTCTCTAGTGGCAAAAGAGGGAGATATTTGTGACTGATATAATTTTTATAAAGGTTATTCATTCACATGTTTCAAAAATGACAGCTATTCAAGGCTTATAGAGCCCACTAAAGGCAATTCCTTTTACTCTAAAGTTCCCAGCACTGTAAGTTCTCAATTTTCAGCATTATCTACTGATTTTTCACAGGAAACATACAGAGTTAACCTCTCATATCAACCAACACCATTTCCCTGCACCTATTTCTAATCTGCACTAATCCCCTTAACTTTCTATTGCAGTTTCAGTTAAGTCAGTAATCGGTGTTCACTATATTGAGTCACAGCTAAGCCATACATGTACTTATTACTCATTTTCTTGTCCAAATATTTAGTTCTTCTAGAGTCAAAATTTATCTTTTGGTTGTGCTGCTTACTTTCCTATGAACTTATTGCTATATTCAACTCCAAATCTCTCCAACTGCTGAGATCAATTCTAAAAAAAAAAGTGCATTGAAAATTTCACATTCTTTATTCTCTCATAAAGTTGTCTCTTTAATTTCTGCATACACTTGTTCTCTACATTTGTGTTTATTCTTTTGTTTAGTGAAGCACATTATTCAGTGGCTTCCTGAGAACTAATTCATAGTGATAACATTTGAGATCTTACATCTCTATAAATTTCTTTATAATATCGAATTATGTAATTGATAACTGACTTATAAAAGTACAATTTTGAGGGTTTTTTTCCCCTTAGACTTTTGAAGGCTCTGTTCCATTCCAAATCTTGTTTCAATGTCACCTGTGAAGTATGTAAAGTCTTCCTTTTTTCTGACAATTTGTAACTTTGCCTATTTTGAGGGAGGGTCATGAGTTGGGTACAGAGGTAGCAGGAATAGTGGTATTTTCCCTTTCAAAAAGCTTATAGGTCTTCCTTTTGTTTGCAATGCCTGGACATTTTATAATATTATACATAAGTATGGTTGTAATAATTATTCCAGGCACTCTATACATATATCCTAGAGCCTGCACACATATATATTCTACATTACACTTCCAGTCTCCATCCATACTTTACATAGACAGCCTCCTGTCACCCACCTACAGAAGTAGACATGCAACTGTGTTGAGGGCCTTTAGGAGGTCAGAGGTAGGAGAGAGAGAGGCCCACAGACCCTGGAAATGGGATTGAGATAGATTGTATAGTGATTGCAAGAACCTGGTATCTGGAATATGGTCTATAACAGGGTCATGAATGGCAGGTCTGCTTCCAGGTTGCCTGAAAACTCCTTGCTCAGCACTAAGGAGCACAACTAAAGCAGGCTCTATCAGGGATTCTCCTTCTCTGAGGGCATTCATAACTGATTTTTTTAAGTCTCCCTCGCTACACCTTGTATGAATTTCTTCAAAGAATTTTTGTTTTTTAATATCTAACTTTCCTGAGCTATTTGGCAATTCTTGATCAACAGCTGATATAAAAGTAGATCAGAAACTCTCAATAGGTACAGTTCACTGACTATGATCTATAGTGTAACATGCTCTTCAAAAACATTTCATTGGATAGCTCTGGGCATCAATGGATTTCCCATAGAAGGATCATCTGGGCCTGAGGCATACAGGACTTGCTAATAGCGTTTTTGATGTCAGGTTGGAGGAGTATGAGTTTTTGGGATGGGTCAGCACTCTCTAAATCCCATTGTTGTAGTACAACTCTATTTCTCTAGCCTAGAGGCCCTCATTTTTGCTCAGAGAATAAACTTTTATTCTTCTTCCAGGTTGAAGAAGAGAAATTTACCTTAAGAAGGGAGAGTGGGATGTAACTATTCTTAGACATTCAACCATGCTCTCAAAAGCACCAATGAACTTAGATTTTATGGCAAATAGCTGAGAAAACAGAATATTGGTATCATCACTGACTATATTTGACAAGGTACTATTTTTTAAAATCTTGTATCAGTAAGTGTAGAGAGGAAGTTATAAATGAAACAAGACTGTGATTGTTCTATTGACTGCAATCAAAAGTTAAAGATAAAGGGTACTTCAAAAAGTTCATGAAATATAGAATCAAGATGTAAGTTTATGTTGGAATTTTTTTTTATAATATTTGTTCCCTTGAATTTTGAAGACCCTGAAATCAATTGCAAACATACATACACACAACACATATATACCTAATATATATATATATACACATATGTCATCAAAAAGTAGACTACGAAAACAGATACCAACTAAAACTAAACAAAATAATACTTGTTTGAGACTTAAAAAGAAATTAAACTTACCAATATTGGCACTATTTTTACTGTTTCTCTGGACTAGCCAATGAGTTTAAACAAGATACAGTGGTAAGAGGGATAAACATAAAAGGAAGAAAACATATAATCTTCTTTAAGATTACATATCTAACTTGCCATAATACATAATGCTTTAAGTAAGTTAATAAGAGAAATCAATTAATTGTTTTAAAAATTAATATATAAAAATAAACAGATTTTCATATGTAAATAATCAATATTCCTGTTTATCCCAGCACTATTGACAATGGTCCAAAAAGGGAAACAACCTAAATGTCCATCATCTAATGAATGGATAAAGAAAATGTAATGCATATACACAATGGACTATTTCTCAGCCATAAATAAGGATGCAATCTTGTCAGTTGCACCAACATGGATGGAATTAGAGGTCATTATGTTAACTGTGATAAGCCAAGTACAGAAAGAGAAGTGACAAATGATCTCATTCATTTATGGAATCTAAAAAGGTAGCTCTCATAGAAGTTGAGAGTATAATGGAATTACCAGAAGCTGGGATAAGTAGGGGGCACAGATGAGTACTAAGTTATAGTTAAGTAGAACTAAGACATTCTAACATACCATCACACAGTAGGGTAACGATATACATGACAATACACTGTACATGTTTTCATTTTTAGTCCTAAAAGAAAGGATTTTGATATTTTCACCATAAAGAAATGATAAATATTTGAGGACATAGATATGCTTACCCTGATTGGATATCATATAATATATATGTGTATCATAATGCCAGATGGTATCCCATAAGTACACACAATATTAATGTATCAGTTAAAAATAAATAGTACTTAAGAAAAGATTCTACTTTTAATAGGGAAAAAAGAGAGTTAAAAACTCCTAGGCATGGTAAACTTAAGTAATATTCAAGATCACTGTAAAAAGAGCTTCAATATTATTACAGCAAGTTTTCAAGAGTAAACAGAAAAATTAAGCCATAATCTTTAATAGGAAAACTCAGTACTGGAGAGATGTCAATGTTTCTAAAATCAATCCATAAAGTGAAAGGAATCCTAATTAAATATGAATGGGAATTATAAGAAATTGAAGGAAACATAACTGAGTTTTATCTGGAATAATAAGCATTAAAGGGGAGCCAGGAAATTTTTGATTATAAGGAATAATCAAGAAGCAACTCTCCTGCCAGTATTAACTCATACTATTAAGTGACAATAATTAAAACAATTTGGTGGTGGAAAAGATGTAGATAGATCAAGGGAACAGAATGGAAAGCCAAAATGTTAGGCCAAATGAAAATGGAAAGTTAATGACAAAGATGATTTTTCAAATAAATGAAGGAAAAAAGTGATATTCCACCAATATTTTTGTAGCAACTGGCTATCCATTTAGAAAAAAAAAGAAGAAATATATGTGAATGCTTATATAGATCATTCCTACCAGAAGCATAAATGCTAAAAATAAATTAAGAGAATTTTAAAAATCCTTTAAGTAATGATAATCAAAATTCTATAATGTGGAATAAACATAGGAGAAATAAAAGAAAAAAAACATACAATACAATTTAATTTTCTGTATGGATAAAATGCCAAAACTAAGTCAATATACTTACTATAAGCCAAGAAAACATTTTTACAAAGTAATCTATGAAATACATATATGCAAATAAATTTCTGAAAAAAAAAAAAACAGCCCAGAAAGGGGGAAAAAAAGTGAGGATATGAACAAAAGCAAAATATAGAGAAGTAACACAATGTCCCCAAATCACATGTCAAGGTTCCTTATGTGACTTAACAACAAAGAAATAAAAATCAAACCAGTAGGATTATTAACATATATTGGTAAAATTTAGAAACTGTAAAACTAATAAAACCCAAAGTTGATATGTGTGAGGAAAGATATTTTCAAATACTTATTGGAAGAACACAAACTTTCTGCAGTTTGTATCAAGGTATAATGGTGAATTTAACTCTTTTGATACAATAACAAATTCCACTTCTGGGTATCTTTCTATGGATATACTGAGAAAAATTTAGTAAGAAAAACACACAAAGGTGTTCCTTGTGATCTCGTTGGTAATACAGCAATGTTAAAATGACAATAAAGAACCAAAGCAGAAGACATTTTGGGGAGGGAGCTGAGTTAAGGTTGTGCTGACTGTGCATGAGAGAGTATTCACACTGTACATCTCTCTTGGAAGAAGAGGAATCATGAGCTCTAGATTACAGGTTGCCATACTTTTAAATTGCAAAACGCTTTCAGTAAGAGATTTTTTTTGACATGTGGCCCTATATATACATATGAATTTTATACCTATGCTACTGAACAAAGCATTATATAATTCTTCTCACAGTTGTACACAATGCAGTCAAAGAGGCACAAGCCACATGGTGGAAAATTATTCTGACCCAAGTCCAAAAGTATAGGGAAAACATGGTCAGACTGGGTTTAAGGCATTTTATCTCAATCCCTTACTCCTTGAGTTCTGTTAGTCACTTAAATGACTCATGTGCTTCAGTTCTCAGTTTAGCAAATTGGAAAATAGAGATAGTTTATTTCACAATTAACATAACATGGGCACAGAATAACTTGCTTTGCAAACATGAGGGTTAAGTGTGAGGAGTTATGAATTTGGATTCTACCAATGCAAAACCTTTTATGAATAAAATAGAAAAATTTACACTCCACAGGAAAACATTCAAGTAGCCAATATAACAACTCTTGTACCTAAGGCTCCTTCTTCTCCCAGGCTAAAAAAATTTGCTAAGTTTTACAAAAGGCTCAGGCTATAATGATAGTTGGGATTATTTAAACTCACTAAAATATTTCCTTCCTCTAACACACTGATGGACATTCCCTTTGGGTTTAGGAATCACCACTGGCCTACTTGGGTTTACTAAAAAAGTTGACTTGTGATCTGCTACTCCAGAGTCATTGCCTGAACTCCTCAATGAACCCTCCAAACAGTTAGAAATGGAGTTTAGAACAAAGCATGAAGCTTTCTTTAAAAAATCAGCAACATTTCCAAATGATGTCACTATAGGAAGACAAAAAAAAAAGTAAAAGTAGCCAGTAGATGAGGTAGGAAGTAAAGTTAATGTTCTTCATAATAAATTAAGATGCTGAATCAATTATATGTTGTTAAAATAAAAAAGGTTAAAAAGTTAGGAAATAATCAAGACTTTGTTAAAGCAGCCACAGAAGTAGTAAAACTATGAGCAGACAGAGAACAGCACTATACATATAGCAGGGACATGCAAGAGAGCCTAAGATCAGAAAATATTTAGGGAGGCCAAAGCTAGTGTCGCTTTGGGTGAAAAATCTCTTACAGAAGAAGTATTTAAAAGAAAAGAAAACTGTAGAAAGGGAAGAAAGATTTTCTTTTTTTTTTATTTAGTAAATATAAATTTCCAAAGTACAGTTTATGGATTACAATGGCTTCCCCCCTCCCATAATTTCCCTCCCACTTGTGCACCTCCCATCTCCCACTCCCTCTCCCATTCCATTCACCTCAAGATTCATTTTCAATTATCTTTATATGCAGAAGATTGATTTAGTATATATTAAGTAAAGGTTGCATCAGTTTGCACCCACACAGAAACACAAAGTGTAAAATACTGTTTCAGTACTAGTTATAGCATTAATTCACATTGGACAACACATTAAGGACAGATCCCACCTGAGAAGTAAGTACACAGCAACTCCTGTTGTTGACTTAACAATTTGACACTCTTGTTTATGGCATCAGAAATCTCCCTAGGTTCTAGTCATGAGTTGCCAAGGCTATGGAAGCCTTTTGAGTTCGCTGACTTTGATCTTATTCCGACAGGGTAATAGTCAAAGTGGAAGTTCTCTCCTCCCTTCAGAGAAAGGTACCTCCTTCTTTGATGGCCCCGTTCTTTCCACTGGGATCTCACTCACAGAAACCTTTCATTTAGGTCTTCTTTTTTTTTTTTTTTTTTTTTTCCAGAGTGTCTTGGCTTTCCATGCCTAAAATATTCTCAAGGGCTCTTCAGCCATACCTGAATGCCTTAAGGGCTGATTCTGAGGCCAGAGTGCTATTTAGGACATCTGCCATTTTATGAGTCTCCTGTGTATCCCGCTTCCCATGATGGATCGTTCTCTCCTTTTTTGATTCTATCAGTTAGTATTAGCAGACACTAGTCTTGTTTGTGTGATCCCTTTGATTCTAAGAAAGATTTTCTGAAAAGTCCTATTTCTAAAATTTAGAATCTAAAAATTCTCTAGATAAAGCAAAATATATATCAGTAAACAGATTGTCTATATGCATATGTGCATATATTTATTTTTAAATATTTGTTAATTGTATCAAAGCATTAAGAACAGTTATAATCATTACATATAATTCTGTAGATAATATTAATATACATATTTATATAAGTATATACTTAATAACATTATAATCATAAACTCTAATAAGGAGAGAAGGGAAGCGCACAGGACTGAACTCTGGAACACCCTAACATTTAGAGAATGGATGAAGGAGGAAATGCCAAAAATTCAATAATAAAAAAGGTAACTACTGAAGGCCAGGGAAAATCTAGGAATGTGTAGCATCTCAAAAGCCAAGAGGAGAAATAGTTCCAAGGAGGATAGGAAAAAGAAATAGCAGTGTCAAAAGTTGCTGAAATATACTGCAAGGCAACAAAAGATTTCCGAGCAGAACTGACTGTTGGATTTGAAAGTAGACTGGTTATCTAAATATGCAGCATGAAATTGTGATGGATGTCCCACTGAAGTGGGTTAGAGAGAGACAGGGAAGTAAGAAAGTATCTTTTTGAGTATTTATACTATGATGTGAAACAGAAATGGGGAGGTTGCCAAAGGAGGCTATGTAGTCTTTAGGCTATTGGTAAATTTTAATTAGAAAAAAAAATTAATGATGCCAGAAGAGAATGAGTAATTAATCCTCAAGAGCATACTGAGGCTTGCGGATTATACATGGACAGTTCACCCATCTAACAGGAAGGAGGATAAAATATAACTCTATAGTTAAGAGGGTAGATCTATAGGGAAGAAACTTGTGAAATTTCTATTTGATTGTTTCAGATGGGGTATTTCAGCAATTAAAGAAAGATACAACAAAGCTATTTTCAAAATCTTTTTTTTTTTTTTTTTTTGACAGGCAGAGTGGACAGTGAGAGAGAGAGACAGAGAGAAAGGTCTTCCCCCAGTGGCCGCTGCAGCCGGTGCGCTGCGGCCGGCGGACCGCACTGATCCGAAGCCAGGAGCCAGGTTCTTCCTCCTGGTCTCCCATGTGGGTGCAGAGCCCAAGGACCTGGGCCACAGCAGAGAGCTAGACTGGTGGAGGAGCGACCGGGACAGAATCCGCTGCACCGACCGGGACTAGAACCCAGTGTGCCGGCGCAGCAGGCAGAGGATTAGCCTATTGAGCCGCGGCACTGGCCATATTTTCAAAATCTTTACATTTGGTAATCAGCAGGACAGGGTTTTTCAAAACAAACCATCATCACCAGTAATTTATAGTGTTTATTTTAGGCCAAACATATGGTGGCCTCAATTAATCTTCACAATAAGCCCATGAAGTAAGTAATTCTATAGCTTCCACTTCCCAGATGAAATTGAGATTTAAAGAAATTAAAAAGCAGGGTTTAGGAGATTAGCAATTTGAATTCATAACTGATCATGTAACAAGTGACTGCCTTAAGTCCCCAAATTATACATACATGTACAAAATATGCATGCATATTCATGCGTGAGCACGCACACACACACACACAGTGTTTGAGGCGTGGTGCTATCAGAAAGCTACATGTATAGATTATCCTCCTTTTTTTTGGAAAAGCAGGACAAGGAGGCACTTCTTTACAATTGGACTGTAGGAGTATTTTAAGAACTATCAGCACTAACATACTAAATTCTAATATATTATCCCCTAAAAATTTTTGTTTTAAATTTAGTTCTCTATTACTGCTCTCTCAAAACATACATTGGTTGTAATAGAAATCAGTAAAAACAACTCAGTCTTTTGACACTGGAAGGCCAGAAATATGAGATTTATGTAAGGAAGGAAGTCTAAACCATGAGAGCACTGAGAAACTGAGGTTCTGAAGAGACCACTTAAATATTAAATGTTCTTACAAAGACAAATAAAGTGGATGGTTCATTCAATAATGATAGCTTATATATAATCAATACATCTTATTTCTTAAGTCCAGAAAAGTAAACAATTAATAAATTGGAACAAAGTCTAGATAAGCTAAAAAAGTCAATTATTAATATTAACTGCATCTCAGAATCGAATTTTCTATAGAAAAGTTTCATGTCAATTTGAAAATTTATAAATTCATATCAATTAAGCAACAAGGAGTAACATAAGTTTTTTTTTCCACACAATTTAAATATATTAGATCTCCTTAGGTATGAGAAAGTATTTAATGATTTTTTTAGACTTCAAAGAATTCTTTTAAAGCATGTAATAAAATGAGATATCAATTGAAGATGATTTGCTGAGTGTTCCTTTTGACAGTAAATTCATTAAGAAAAAAAAACCTAAAAACATCTATCATCTGATATACAGAGAACAAAGTCAGCAAAAAAGTGGATATAGTTTTAATTATCATAAGTGGAAACTCCTAATGTGCGAGTCTTTAGAGAAAAGCCACAAGATGAAAATTATTCTGGGAAAATATCCTAACAGAGAACAGTATTGGGTGGAACAATCTCCCACAGGCCACTGTGTGATGCCTGGAAAAAGTATCTTGCACAGCCACAAGTCAAAGCCATCTCAGGGGTATATTTTGTAACCTTCTCATTTCTGAAGATCATGTATTATAGTAGAACAATCAAGGAAAAACTTTTACCTAACTCACTAAATTACTTTAATTCTGGGTAATGAACTGTCAAAAGCCAACTGGAATATATAGGAGCTGGGAAGATAACACAAGAGATTCTAGGCCCATGGTGACTGTGACAAAGGAGTTTAACCTCGACAATGAACCTCAGGAAACCACCAACTCCAAATGCAATCATTGCTGGTCTGAAAACAGAGGCTTCTGTTGAAACACACAACTTAGTTATCTTATCCAATTAAATGTATGGCTTTGTAACATTCACACCTCTATATTTAAAATTTAGTACAATGACCCAAAACAATAGAATAGTTACTACTAGCAGAATTGCTGTTATTCTTTGATTCTTTTTATTATTTTTAAAAATTTTTATTAATATAAAAACAATAGATTTCATGTATTTCATAGATACAATTCTAAGAAGATAACCACACTTCCTTTCCTCCACCCCTCCCTCAATGTCACCTTTTTACTTTTTTTTCCCTTTAATTTTTGCAATAACATACTTTCAATTTACTTTGTAGTCACTGGCTTAATGCACCACTCTCCATAATGTTCAACAAGTAAAAAAGCAGAAATACCAAGATTATTTTTTTGAGATGAAGAGAGATGTGGAGGGACACACACACACACACACACACAGAGAGAGAGGAAGAGAGAAAGCACAAGCAAGCACCCTATTTGCAGGTTCACTCTCTGAATTCCTACAATGGTGCCTGGCAGGAGTTGAAGCTGGGAGTCAGGAGCAATTCAAGTCTCCTATAAGGGTGGCACAGACCCAATTACTTGAGCCATCACCACTTCCTGTCAGAATCTGCAAAAATCAAGCAGAAAGTTGGAGATGGGCATCAATTCCAGGTACTCTGATGTGCGATGTGGGTGTTTTTAACTGCTAGGTTGAAAACCTACCTGCATACCTTTAAAGATAAATTAGGATAAGTAAAAAAATTGCAAACAGTCATAAATAGTCATGCTGTGTCTCACTCTCTTTAAAAAAGATTTATTTATTTATTTATTTATTTATTTATTTATTTGAAAGAGTAACAGAGAGGAGAGACATTTGCTAGATCACTCCCAAATGTCCACAACAGCCAGGGCTAGACGAAGCCTAACTTAGGAGCCAGAAACTCTGTAGGTAGGCAGGAACCCAAGTACATGGACCATCATCTTTTGTCTCCTAGGTGCATAGAAAAGAGTTGTGTTACAAGAGGAGAAGCCAGGACTTGAACCAGGTGCTCTCACCTGCGATGGGAACTTCTCAAGTGATGGCTTAACCTTCAGTGCCATAGTACCCACTCCAGCTATATTGTGATTTTTCAAAAAAACACATCTTTTCTCATAAAAGCTTATTCCAATTCTTTTAGGATATACAAATAAAAAGTCTCCTTTATATATCTAGCCTCTAAAACTCAATTAAGAGGAAAAACAAATGCACTCATTCATTCATAGACATATTCATTCACATAAGCAATGCTATGTATTTTTTTCCCCAAAAATCAGACTGTTTGTGTTTGAGATTGCTCAGTGCTTAAAGGACTCATAGAGGCCCTCAGTAGACAAGAGGATTTCATTCTTCTTTGAGAATAGATCAACTATCAATTCTGCTTTACCACCCATCACTCTCCCCATTTTACCAATCTACCCTCATCTATTCCATCTTCTGTTTTGTTTTCAGGCACTCATCCTCCTATTTGTCCTGGTGAATGTAATAACTCATGACATCCCGATGATACATGTTAGCTCCCGTCATGCTACACATCCCAACTATCACTAAACCTGATGAAGAAAACAGAACAAAAGCAACCCTCTATTTAAAACAAAAACAAAACCACAACAACAAAAAATCCTGTGCCAGGAGTCGCACTAAGTAGTTTCATATACAATAAGCATTCATTAACTTGCCAAAAATTATATAGCTCGAAAGTTTAAAATTTGGTTCCAGAGATACATAATTTTCTGAAATCAACATGAGCAACCATCAAATCATAAAGTGGATCAAGTCTACATCAGTGTTTCTCTGATCTGAATGCTGAGAACATTATTTGTAAAACATAAGACTTTTGCAAAGTTGGAAGTTCAAAATTATTGTAGGTTTTTGTTTGTTTGTTTGTTTTTTAATGAGGACACATCCAAATGCCTCAAAGATTCTGGAAATAAGGCTGTACTCCAGGGATGAAGCTAATAAAATCAACTTAGAGATTCAAGAAAATCCAAAGGGCACCTTGCACATGGACAAATTATCAGAGCTAGTAGTCTCTGACTATCTAGGGAACACATTTAATGAATATGTACTTAAATGGAAAGTATGGGAAATCTCAGCGCTGTAATAAAAGAGCCTGTAACATAAAATTTTGTCTGAAAACTTATGGGAGCAGTGTATGACAATAGACCCCCTTCCAGGTAAATATCGATTTGGAGCTGGACCTGCAGGCATTGGGCTATCTGACACTAACGTGCATATTTTAGTTCTAGCTAACACAGAGTAGCACCACACAGAGCTTAACAACAGGGCAGAACATGGAATCCAATCCATGCCAATATCTGCTTCATCCAACAGTGGTCATCTGTTGCTGAGCACTTACATCCAATTATAAATGCCTTGTATGAGCTTTATTGGTTAATGGTCACCAACAAATTTCTGAGTCCATGAATCTTGAATTCACCAAGGTGAACATTACTGAAAGGCAGCCATCAAGGGTAATCCTGTTACTGTATTTGAGTGACCAAAACCATCAATTACTATTTGCATGTTTACCTTTCCACCATCTCTCCCTGGTTCTCCTTTGTAACCTGGTAGTCCTTGAGGTCCCTAAATTAAACACAAAATAAAATTTTGTTAATTATATTTTTTAGTTTCCTAGAGTTGAATTTTCTAAAATGTTTATAAACAGATCACATACTTGTATTCCTGGAGATCCTGGAACACCTGGTGATCCTGTGATTCCCTGATACCCCTAAAGAAAAATAAACATGAAATAATTAACATTTCTCTGTATTTACAAAAAAGAAGCTGTCCACTGGATGATTCCCTTCTGTCTCAAGCTTTTTACACCTAAAATTTCATTTAGCAGCTGTTTAAGAAATAAAACTAACAAAACATCAAATGCTTAATAAGCAATTCAAATCCTTCAATGTTTATAAAATCTATAAAAATACAGAAAAAGGTATTTGATATTAATAAAAATATTCAAAAGATTAAATTAAGTGGAAAGCTCTGGGTTGAAAATAGCTCAAAGAAATGTTCTGTATGTTGAAACACAGTACTCAAGAGAAAACACTTAAGATTGGAACATTAAATAAATATATCACATTTTTAAACTACTTGATAAACGGCCAACTGAGTTAATCCCTAGAATAAATTAAAACCTTGATGAATGTTAATCTTCAGATGAACTGTGTAACAGTCTTTGGATTGCTTATTTTAGAAAGCTGCTGATGTTAAATCCAAGAATATGGCTGTGACTTATCATTCTCCAACACAGAGCTGTCCATTGAAGCTCGGGAGACCAGAGGAGTCAATTTTATCTCCATTGCATCTTACACATCCCTCCAGAAACTGGACCCTTCGTAAAGTAGCACAACTTTTTAGATAGAGGCAAACTATGCATTGCTTGCTCAACACGTGGCAGTTAAAATTTCCAAACAAACTTGGAGGCCCCAAACTTTATCTATGTTTCCAAGAATGACAATAACATTAACTTGGACAATCCGGCACTTATAAACACACTTACCACTCTATTCGGATTCAATCTTTCTTACTATTTGGATACATGTATCTGTTGCCAACAGTGTTAACACATATCTCATTAATGTTTCCAATTACATCTTCATTCATTAATCCAAAAGCTACATTTCCATATGGCTATCCATGGGTGCCTACCCTGACCTTCATATTCATCCACTCACTTGTTGGTATATTTATAACTGTAATTTTAGAGATGTCATAATTCCCTTATTTACACTCACATTTTCAAATATTCCTTCTAATATTATTTGCTAGCTCTAACAATAATAATGGTTGTCTCTGAATAAGTCTTACATTACAGATTTTCTTTTTTTACATGCACTAACTTTTCTTTTCTTTTCTTTTCTTTGGTAAAATGCTATGTCAGTTCCTTCCAGAATGATGATTGTACAATTTCTATTCAGTTTTTCACAGGGTATAACATTATGCTTTCTGCGTGATGTCTAAGATTCAGAATTTTCTCTTGAGTTCCTTTGTCCAATCTTTAAACATTTCACTTCACCAGCAAACAAAGGTTCCATAATCAACCTCTCCATATGTCATATAAAACAACCTGTAATTTTCTTTTTCTTTTTTTTTTTTTTTTTTTTTTTTGACAGGCGGGGTGGATAGTGAGAGAGAGAGACAGAGAGAAAGGTCTTCCTTTTGCCGCTGGTTCACCCTCCAATGGCTGCTGCGGCAGGCGCATCTCGCTGATCCGAAGCCAGGAGCCAGGTGCTTCTCCTGGTCTCCCATACAGGTTCAGGGCCCAGGCACTTGGGCCATCCTCCACTGCATTCCTGGGCCATAGCAGAGAGCTGGCCTGGAAGAGGGGCAACCGGGATAGAATCCGGCGCCCCAACTGGGACTAGAACCCCGTGTGCCAGCGCCGCAAGGCGGAGGATTAGCCTGTTAAGCCACGGCGCTGGCCTACAACCTGTAATTTTCAAACTCACCATCTGCTCTCTGGGTGGCACCAGCTCTGTGTCACTGGATTACAAACTCCTTAAAGTCAGGAATCAGATCTAATTCATCTATGAATTACAGCATTGTACACATTGTTGGGCAGATTTTTGTTGATCCAGCATTGGGAAAAATCTAAGTCATTCAAACTGCATACAATTGTATACAACCTCTTACCATCTTACATTTGGGCAGTTTCCAGTAGCAAATTGAAACTTTAGTAATAGCAAGTGTTTGATATTCTCAAGATCAGTCAAAAGACAGAAGAAACTCTATACAAATTTTGGTCAGCCCTATCTTGCTACCTTTTCTGCTTAGCCCTGAAACTCCTTCTTTCAAAGACTTTGGAAGAAGTCCTGAAACTGAATCTGAATCCTGACTGATAGCAATGAACATAGCTAAATTACATTAATATGTCCTATCAAGAAATCCTGCAGATCTTTTAAAACATATGCTCCATCTGGAAAATCCAACATGATTTAAAACAAGCTATTGTAATTGGGAAAAACAGTAACAACAATGATTTATAGTATTTATCATATGTTGCACACTAAGCATTTCATATATTTTAATTCAAATAAACCCCACATTACCTGGTAATGTGGGTTCTAAATCATTGCCATTTTCAGATAAGGAAACGAAAGCGTGGAAGGTTAAGTAACTTGTCTAGTTACATAGCTAGTAAGTCAATAGACTCAGTGGGAATACCCTCTACAGAAAGTGCTTCATGGGAAATCAGATCTGATCATTCTTGAATGACTCATCACATTCAAAGAAGTCCATTTTTCCAGACTATTTTTAAATTGTTTAGAATTCTGAGTGCCCAGAGAAAGGAATGTTCATTAAATTCCTCAAAAGAAAGTTGTCATGAAGATTGGCTATTGATCAAAATGGCCAGTCATCTGCAAAGTTCACATTTAATTAATTATTTTTCTTTCACATTTTTTCAAAAGCTAAGCCAAATGCCATATCTGCTTTATTACTTTTTAAAAGTTCACAAGCTGCTGTGCTGTCTGTCCTCTTCGAAGAGGTTGATATGATGTCTTTGTCATGGAGGACACGTTGCACTTTAATGGATTAAAATGACTTGGAGATGCCCTAGACTATGTTCCCAGCTCAACTCTGACTCATAATGCGACCTCAGGCAGAGTCATCAAATCCCCAAGTCCTGGGAGGCAACACACTGAAGTGGAAAGACAATGAATTCTGAAATTGGAAAAGACCTTGGACTGGATTTTTGCCTCTCCTTCTACTTTCTGTGGAGTTTTGGCTAAGTCACATTGCCTAGCAAAAGCTCAGTTTGTACCACAGATTGGGCTAATATTATCTACTACACTTTTGAAGAGAAGGAAATGGAGTCACAGGTGGAAACATGTGGCATATGTTAGGAGTTTAGTGAATGTAGCTTTCATCATTTTCTTCAGTCTCAAAGACTATTTCACAAAACCATGAGAACAATTTTTCAGAATGGTACTGCAAAGGCTTAACAATCACTGTTGGTGCATTCAAAAAGGCAGGCTCTGGAATCATCATTATGACTTAACCATTTCATAAAAACTTAATACAATACTGAACATACAAGCATGCTTACGGTGTATTTTATAACGACTGTTTCATCTTTAGAAAAACTAGATAAAAGGGGCTGGTACAGTAGCATAGCAGGTAAAGCCACTACCTGCAATGCTGGTATCCCATATGGGCGCCGGTTCAAGTCCTAGCTGCTCCAATTCCGATACAGCTCTCTGCTATGGCCTAGGAAAGCAATGGAAGATGGCTCAAGTGCTTGGGCCCCTGTACCCACATGGGAGACTCAGAAGAAGCTCCTAGCTCCTGACTTCGGATCAGCACAGCTCCAGCCGTTGTGGCTAGTTGGGGAGTGAACCAGCAGATGGAAGAGTCTCTCTCTCTCTCTCTCTCTCTCTCTCTCTGCCTCTCCTTCTCTCTCTGTGTAACTCTTTCAGATAAATAAATAAATCTTAAAAAAAGAAATACTAGATAAAAGAATAAAAGCTCCTCACATTATCAGAATAATGTAGCCCATTTTTTTCAAATTTATAATGAGATAACATTGTTGAGATATTAGTTGTGTAAAGAAAGTCAAGATTATTTTAGAAGCTGGAGGAAACATGCTCAGTAACAAAATATAGAAAACCAAAAGCCACATCCAAGCTGGGGGAATCCCAGGGCAAAACACCAGAAGAGATTGGGTGAAATTCAGAAAAATAATTTCTGGACTGAAAATCAGGGAAATAATGGTTAACAGGGAGGAGTATTATGACACAGAACAATTTCCAAGAGGAGCTAGAAATAAAACATTGGTTGACTCATAGCGGGATACACTAAAAGAAAAGAAAAATGTCCTAAAGCTGAAAAAATGATAAGCTTTTGCACGTAGCTTACTTAGGTTTACTTTTCTGAACATGAGTTTCTGTTTCATTGTAGAACTGTATATTTCTTATGATCTTTGTTTAATGGTATTCAATTTTAGTACTGCAATTATCAACAGGTCCAAATATCTACCCTACCCCCATCTGCAAAATTTCTTGCAGTATTTATGTCTTTTCCATGTTCACAGAGAGTCTCTTTATAAATGAGTCATTTTTAGGAAAAAATATTCTCATTGCCAAATTGTAGGGTTGAAGAATACAAAATCAATTTAATTATCTTCCATGATTCATAGTGACAATGCTCCAAGAAAGATGTATAGCATTGAAATGAAAATTAAGAAAATAAAATCCTCAAATTTGCAAGGTCCATCATTTCTTCTAAATCTAGTTGTAATGATCCCATAAAACACTCTGCCAATGTAAACATATACCTTTTTAAAAGTAGAAAGGATAGTAGATATACTGGTTTTCCTTAAATATTCTAAACTTAAAGTGAGAATAAAGTCCAGAGAAATCATTAGGATGTAAACCTTGCTTGGAAAATGAAAGAATGTGATTTAAAGTTTATTGTATAATATAATTGTCTTCAAAGTTTCCCAGAATTCCAACCTATACTGTGGTACACAGCCAGGGTAACTATGCAATGAAAATCAAGTTTGTATTTTTAATGTCCTCTCTGGATTCTCTGAGTCATTGGCAGACTTTATAGCTCTATACAACTAAACTCCAAGAAAATTCATGTCTTTGTCTTTCCACATACAACTAATAGAGAAACCAGTTTAACTGCCTAACCTATACTCAAGTCATTTATGTGCTTTAATTGGTTGCTCACTTATGGGATTAATAGGTGTCAATAATCAAGTAATTAACAGGTGACATCTGAGCTATGTCCCAAGAAAGAATGGTGATGCAATGGAAGTGAAGAAAAGTAGGTACTGTTGGGATGCTTTCCTAGGAGACAAAATCAAAGGGATGCAAAAGGAAGCACAGTGCACAAAAGGACACCTTTCAATATGTCCTGCCACAAGATCCAATGAACCAAAT
Organism: Lepus europaeus; assembly: GCF_033115175.1. Taxonomy (NCBI): domain Eukaryota; kingdom Metazoa; phylum Chordata; class Mammalia; order Lagomorpha; family Leporidae; genus Lepus; species Lepus europaeus. The sequence goes on from NC_084829.1 coordinate 56,587,269, forward strand.
TCACAGAGCCAAAAAGAGAGGAACAAGACAAGACTGGGACAGTAGATTGGAGGTTACATGCACAGCTTACAAAGAACTTTGATCCTTATCTAAGCCACTAAAGTAATTTAAACCAGGATGTCACACGACCAGACTTGTGCTCTGAAAAGATCACCTGCTACCCTATGGAGGATAGATGATGAGGGACAAGTGAGGGACATGGGAGAGCTGTTCCTGCAGAGGGAACAGAATGGTAGGTATAACCTGAGTGCACATGCAGTTTGTTTCATCTAAATTAACAATGGGTTTTCAGGGGTGAGGAATTTTGAGTTATGGAGGTATGACTAGGTTCCTAGGCAGTGGGATGGCCGATGATATCACTGAATGTAAGAGGGATTCTAGAGGAAAATATAATTTAATTGATTATGAAATATAAAGTAGCACAAAGTATTTTATGAAATAATTTTAAAAACACATTTGACATTTAAAAGCTATATAAGGTGCTGGGGAGGTAAACACAATCTCTCCGTCAAAACAAACTACATTGACTACAAATGAAATTTAATCTAAATGTAATCCTCTCTGTCTTAGGAAAGGTGAACTGGTGACAAAAACAAAGCAACATCATCTGATTTCCTATAATAATTTGCCTTGAGCAAAGCACACAAGTGAAAAACACTGCCTACTTTTGACAAATAATCTCTGCAAATAGAGCTAAAATATTAGTCCCATAATTTGGTTAAACATTGACAAATTGCCATTTTTCCTGACTAAGATTATACTCAAAGTTGTTCCAAGCTTATTTCAAGAGGAGAATGCACACAACTTTTTAAGGTAGCCTATTCTATTTTTGGCAATTCTTATATTACAACCTACATTTTTAACAACTATGCTTTTTATATTGAAACAACATAGGTAACCAATAGCTAACCTCTTTCCTTCTCCTGCTATGCTGCTATATTTTTTTCATAGTACCTACCATTACCCAATACTATGTGCCTATATTTATCGTCTTCACCCAAAGTATTGGAAGCTTAGAAGAGTTTTAGGAACACAGTAAACATCCAACAAATGTAAGGCATATAAGTGAATTAATGAAAGAATGACTAATAAGAAAATAAACCAATGAATATTTATTGACCCAACCAGCAATGAAAATAAGAACTATGATAGAGACAGCCCTATATTCATATGGATAATGATCAAAAGAATATATAAGATAAGCATAAATTTATCTTTAAAATCAGAAATGCTAGATGTCTTACTGAACAATTCCTTAAAGAGTTTAATTTATATACAAACAGGGGTGTATATATATATATATATTTATCTACACATAAGCTATTATTATTGTATATGCTACACATAATATATAAAATACAAATAATCAATTTAAAAGACATGTCAGACTAATGGGGAAAGATCCACATATGATTTCTATAGGACAGTGTTGTAGGAAAATGAATGAGCTAATCAGTTAATCTTTGTTTAGAAAAGCTTTATGGGGGCAGGTGCCGTGGCTCACTTGGTTATTCCTCCACCTGCAGCGCTGGCATCCCATATGGGCACCAGTTCTAGTCCTGGTTGCTCCTCTTCCAGTCCAGCTTTCTGCTGTGGCCCAGGAGGGCAGTGAAGGGTCACCCAAGTGCTTGGGCTCCTGCACCCACATGGGAGACCAGGAGGAGGCACCTGACTCCTGGCAGCACCAGCCGTTGCAGCCATTTGAAGAGTGAACCAATGGAAGGAAGACCTCTCTCTCTGTCTCTCTCTCTCTCTCTCTCTCTATCTAACTCTATCTGTCAAATAAAAAAAAAAAGAAAAGCTTTATGAAGATGTAAGTTTTAAATAACATTTCATTAGAGAAAAGAAAGAACTACCCAAAGAGTAGGACAATTTATTCAAGACTAATAGGCTATATTTTAACTGGGCTGGGGTTGGGGAGAGGTTGTTGAGAGAGATTAATGTCAGTGGAATAAAATGAGAAAATAAATGTTGTTGCTAAGAAATTCAGAATGAGGTGAAATGAGAATTCAGGTAGAAACTGTTCTCTCTAGAAGAATGTTTCATAATTAAGCTGCAACTTTTAGTTCTCTTCTCCAAGTCACTCCTTTTGTTTTTATTCTAATGTATCCTATTCTCCAGTTCATTAATTTTCATGACAAATAGCCCCAAATTCCCCCACTGCTCTCAAATTGTTGAGCCCACAATTGACACCACATTCAGTTAAGGGTCTGAAAGGAGGAAAGCATAAAGAATTTGCCTCATGGGTCCTGCTTGTTTTACTACCAAGTATTCACCTCCGTCTGTAGTCTGCAAGCCTAAGTGATAGTTCTCCCATTTTTCTCCTACTCTCCACCATCTGAACATCTGGATATCTGAAAACAGTACCCCTCACATGGATGACACAAGCAGTTCAGTAAATCCTCCCTCATAGTCTGCCTCCTAGTTACTCTTGCTGAAGGAATTCCAGCTGCTAAATGGCCCTAAATGTAGAGTCCTAAACCAGATCTAACACTCCATGGGCAGTGCTGTCATCTTCCTCAATATAAACATTTCATATTACCTAACTGCCAAAAATTGCACCAGCCTTTAGGCGGCTCCATTACATATGTTGAACTCTTTCTTGCCAAGATTAAATAACACCTCATATTCAAGTTAAGAGCCATACATTTATTCAGGTTGAAATTCACTATGCTAGAATTGTCCATTCTCTAAGTTTCCCATATCTTTTTGGATCTTCAGGTCACTCCAAGTGCTGAAATATATTCCCATTGAAATCAAGAACTAAAAGCCATTAAACATCACAACAAATTAAATAAGCATATAGTAGGGTAGTTCATACTTAAAAAATAAATAACACTGAAAGATATGTTTACATTTCTAAACTTAAAAACAAAATTATAAAGCAAATGAGTAGTCAGAAGAAATATTTGTAACATGTATTTAATGGTTTAATTCTCTTGAAGCATGAGATCTTATTGATCTATATGAAAAATACCATCAACCCTACAGAAAACAAAGGACACCCCAAAAAATGGAAATTACCCTGAATGCCTAACTTCTATATTCACTTACCCACTTAAAATTTCTACTCATACACATTTAACATATCCAAAACTACACTCCTGATTCCATCACCTCATTCTTCCACAATACTAGAGTCTACCTGGACTTATCCTTCTCAAATACACATCTAACTCACTGGCAAGTCCTGGCAGCTCTATCTTCAAAACATAGAATGTAAGCAGTTCTGCTCACCTTAGCACTGCTCACCCTGATCCTTGCCGCTATCATGTCACAACTTGGTTATTGCAATAGCCTCCTGCGTCTCTCTGTTCTCATCCCCGAAGCCAGAGTACTTTCTTTTAAAAATGAGTTAGACCCTGTCACTTTAGTAACCTGTGCAGCTCACTCTAACAGAAAGCCAAGGTCATCACGATGGCCTAAGGGACTCTGTGCTCTTCCCTCCACTGTCCTTCCTACCTATCCAAATTCATTTCCCACAAATCTTTCCCCTCCACACATTTATACTGGGTGGTTTGATAGCCACACAATTTTGAAATTTACTGCCTGTGGCTGACTATCACTTGGTGGGGTTTAATGTCTCATAGAAGTAGACCTCTTTTTAAGAGTACTTAATGCCACACTTAATGCAGGAGAAGGAGGACACTGAATCACTGAGTGTGACCCCCTGAATAACTCACTGCTTTATCTACTGGTGGCAAGGTGCAGCCAGGCTTCCCAACTCACCTCTTGAGGTCATGGATATATAAAATCATCTCCAGATTGTACAGCTTAGTCTCTTTCACCTTTTTCTCTTAGCAAACATGACGGCTTCCATGGACTCTTAGAAATAAACTGGACAGAATCTAAACTTCATTAGACACCATCTTCTCATTTTCCAGGTGAAAAAACTGAGTCCCATATAAGCAAAGCAATTTTGCTGACTAGAGAACAAACCAGACCCAGATCCAATCCCTGCAGTGACCAGCAAGGGCTTTTGTTTAAGTAAAATGCTTTTTTTCATGGAGAGTAACTAATAATGACAAAAAAAAATCTCTACAAAATAATAAACCAGTCAGTTTATGTTTCCACATATGGCTTTTTTTTTTAAGAAAAATCAATGCCATATCAGTATAAAGCCTTTCGTAATTGCACTACTCTGAATTACCTAGCAGGATATTTAAGTATTTCCTGTGTCTCTCTTTTGTAATAATAAAAGAGTTCAGATCTTAAACTGATAGAAGTTATTTACCTGATTAAGCAATAAGAAAGAAATGGAATGATATGACTTAGCTCTCTGATTTTTATTGAACTCATTTTCCTTATGAAAATTCATGTCTCCAGAGTGGAATAATTTCCTATTTAAAGCTTCAGTTGACTTGGCCTGGTTATAATGTGTGAAAGAGAATCAAATTGCTTATTGAGGGGGATTGCACAGAACGAAATCCAAACAAAGCAGAATTCCCTTCTAATTGTTCCATCTGAGTTTCCTTGGTCCAGATGGCTTTCATAGCCAGCCAGAAGCTCCACCCACACCTTCCCACCCCTGCTGGGTGCTGGCTCTGGACACATACTAATGACCCTCAGCTGTTCTGGCTCCCAGGCTCTCTTTCCCTTCCTGCTTGGCCACCCAACCTCATGTGTCCTGCAGAGGGAAAGAAACAGGGGGTGGGGGATATTTAAGAAAAATCCACACAATGGGAAATCAGCATTTAGGCTGGTTTAACAGTTTCCTGTTGCCACCATGACAAATTATTTGAAACACAGATTGATTTATTATCTTCTAGCTCATAATTCTGGAGTTCAGAAATTCAAAATGGATCTTATAGAGCTAAAATCAAGGTGTCAGCAAAGCATCCTTCACCTAGAGACTCCAGAAGAGGATTTACTATTTCCCAAAAGTTCATAGAAAAAATGAATGAAAAGATTTAAGTTTATCTTGGTATAAAAAAATTAAGATAGATATACACAACAGCTCTTTAAAAAGCTAATGGTCATGCATGTAATAACAAAATCATACACAGATTTCAAAAAAATTTTGTACCAAAATAAACATCACTCAATCCTAAACATCATTTAATACTAAAATACTAAAATAAACATTTTGAAGTACATTTGCAGAAGCTGCTTATAAATGCTGACTCATGGCTATTTCACTCTGATCTCCCCTTTCTCATTACCAATAATCCTCTAACTCTAACACTCTGCCTCCTTCTTCCAAATACCCATTCTATACTGGGCCACACAGGTAATTAAAAATAATTTCCCTATTTTAAGATCCTTACATTAACTGTATATGTTGTCAGGTATGGTAACATGTTCACAGTTCTTGGGAAGTAGGACATGTACGAATTGAGGAACTATTATTCTGCATATATCACACTCACTGGTGTTTGATACTAAATAGCTTTAAATAGAAAAGCATATGTATGTACACAAAAGCACATATATACATGTACTGATGAGATGAAGCACTGTCTAGGATAATTTAAATCAGAGTCATAGACTAATATTTATGGTCTTTAGTACTTCATTTATAGGAATATATTTAATCAAAAATAAAAATAAAAACCTGCCAAAAGGCTTCTCAGCAACTCACTTCCACACATTGCTCGGGACTTTTCATTACTGAAAAAAAAGGCCCTCAGGGGAGCACTGTGTCATTATAAGATACCAGCAGATAACAGATCAGCTTATGAAGGGTATCTGCACTGGAATTAGTACAGCACTTCAGCTTCCAGTCATAGAGTAGCTCCCAGGAAAGGGGTCTCCAGGTGGAGCAAGGCTTCTCATTTATAAAAATCTTTTCACCCAGTGTAAGTAGGAAAGAAGTCACAGAGGACATAAGAGAAGTATCTTCATTTTTGTTTCCCTTTACGTCCTTAGAAGAACATACATGTTTATAAATGCTCACCATTTTCCTATCTCCCATTCCCTCTTGAATCCCTTCTGTCAAGCTTTCATTCTCACCCTGCATGAAATCCTATTTACCAAAGTCCTCAATTACCCCACACAGCAAATGTAATAGTCTAATTAGGGGTGTCACTTTTTTTGACCCCTTGACCACACTGATCCAACCAACAACCTCCTATCTGAAATAATTTTCTCACTTGGAATGCCACACTCATCTAGTCTTGTGCTTCGCTGATTAGTCCTTTCCAATTTCCTTGGCTGAATCATCCTCCTCCTAGCCCAAAGCTCATTCAACTGTCCCCTTCTCTTTATAGGTAGTCACTCTCTACACTCCATCCATTTTCATGGTTTTAGATACATCTACATTGGCCAGCGCCCCGGCTCACCAGGTTAATCCTCCGCCTGCGACGCCAGCACCCCGGGTTCTAGTCCCGGTTGGGGCGCCAGTTCTGTCCAGGTTGCTCCTCTTCCAGTCCAGCTCTCTTCTGTGGCCCAGGAAGGCAGTGGAGGATGGCCCAAGTCCTTGGGCCCTGCACCCGCTTGGGAGACCAGGAGGAAGCACCTGGCTCCTGGCAGCATGCCGGCCATAGCGGTCATTTGGGGGGGTGAACCAACGGAAAAAAAGGAAGACCTTTCTCTCTGTATCTCTCTCTCTCTCACTGTCTAACTCTGCCTGTCAAAAAAAAAAAACAAAAAAGATACATCTACATGACAACTCCCAACTGGGCACCTTTGACATATCCAAAAATGTATTCTCAATTCTTTTTGCAAGACACACCTATGCCTGAGTCTTACCCAGTACGGTAAATCGAACCACAATGCATCCAGTTACTCAAGCTAAAATACTTCGGGTCTGCTGTGACACCTTCTCTCACATCTCATACCTAAATTCAAAAGTTCTGGCCAACTTTACATTGAAAAGTAATCCAGTACTCTAGTGATCCCTTATCTTCTCTTCCTCCACATCCTTCCACTCCAAGTCACTCTTACTTTTCAAGTAGAATCATGAAATAACCTCATACATGATCTCCCTTCTTCTACTCTCAGACTCATATAATATACTCCCTAGATAATATTCATATTTTTCCTTCTATGTCTTATGCAAAGCAGATCACTTCCTCTTTCAAAAGCTCAAAATTACCGTCACATTCAGAATGAATCCAGCAGGTCAGCTGAGAATGCCGCCCCAATCATGCAGCAGCTCATGGTTTATTGTAGTTCTAGATGGCCACCTCTGGGTTACCTCTTTGGCCTCTCTGACTCTCTCTAGAGAAGATCACCTACTTGTTGAACCCTTTCCCATTCACTGGTGCAAAAGGCCTCACTTATCACCTCTTTGTCAAAAGTTGACTCTATTTTTTGTATTAAATTTGTTAGCAAACCTCTTTCACGGACTTAAGAAACTCTTCCATCTTGATGATTACAGTATTTGGGATTTAATTTTAGGACAATGGTTCTTTCATGCCTTGATAATATTTACTCAGAATACAAACTTTCCTATTCCTTCATGGTAGAGTTTATTGTCTCATGATACAGAAAGTTCCTAAGGAGACACAATTTTGGGTGGCAATTATTTAACATTCAAGAGCTAATCCCTAACATATGTTTACTCTTATAAATACGTTGGCAGGTGACTTACCTGTAAACATTTACCAAAAATATTTTAACATTGATTTGTGCTTCCTTTGAAGTTTCTTTGAAGCTTAGAGGATACTGCTTTTTTTTATAAAGTCATATTATAAATCTATTCTAGCACACATATTCTTTGGAAAATAAGATTACCTGCAAAAGATTTTTAGGACTGGGCATTTGGTGCAGTGGTTAAGTTGCCACTTGGGAAGCCTGCATATCATACTGGAGTATTTGAGCTCATAGTCCTGGCTGCTTGCTTCTGATCCAGTTTTTAAGCTAATGCATACTCCTGGAGGCAGCAAATGTTTCAACTACTTGGGCCCCCAACATCCAAACTATATACCTGAATTGAGTTGCAGGCTCCTGGCTTTAGCCTGGCTGAACACAGACTGTTGTGACATTTGAAAAGTGAAAGAGCATATGGGAGACTGCTCTCTGTTTCTTGTCCTTTCAAATAAAAATCTTTTTAAAAAAAATTTAAGATTTTTAACTTGAATAATTCCATATTGGGAAAATAAAAGATTTTTTAGTGTTTATTTTATTTTCATCAACTTGAAGAGCACGGTGAGAGAGAGGGGGAGAGAGAGAAACACAACCAGGGCAGGGTCAGGTTGCAGCCAGGAGCTCAAAACTCCATCCAGGTTTCTTATGTAGATAAGAAGGGCCCAAGAACTTGGGCCACCATCTGTTGCCTCACATGATGCATTATCAGGAAGTTGGATGGGAAGCAGAGCAGCCAAGACTTGAACCAGCACTCTGTTGTGGGATGCAGGTATTGCAAGCAGGAGCTTAACACACTGTACCACAAGGCTTGCCACAGATTTTTTAAAAATTCATTTATTTATTTATTTACATGAGAGGCTGGTTCATTGCCCATGTGCCCACAATCTTAGGGCTAGGTCAAGGCTGAAGTCAGAAATTGTGAACTCAATTCAGGTATCCCATGTGGGTGGCAAAAATCCGATTACGTGAGTCATCATTGTTATATCCCAGTGTCTGCATTAGCAGACAACTGGAGCAGGTAGCAGTACCCAGAGCTGGGCACTAAACCCAGGCACTAAAATGTGGAACATGGGCATCTTAACCACTAGCAAAACGCCTGCCCTGACAAGATTTTCACACCCAGCCAATTCATGATATTGAAACTTATGAGAGGATATTTTAGATGTACCAGAGACATATGAGATTTTGAAGTAAGATAACCAAAAAGTGGCTAGAACACTGAGTCTATTGACCAAAATGGCATTGATATTCCCTTCGGTTTGACCAAACTTAGGTACTCTTATTTTTTTCACTCTACCCTAGCTCCTGACCCATTGATAGAGCATTTACTTTAGAAAACATATAAATTATTTCTCTGCTTTTTTAATATGTAAATCTATTTAAAAGCATGTAGACAGGAATGTCTTACAACCTGGACTGTACTTCTCCAGACACTTATAATCAACAAGGGAAACAGCACCTCTACTTTCCAGTCTCTGTGGGAAAATAGGAACCTAACACTGATGGATATCAATCAGAAACCACAGATGTTCTAATCACAGAGGAAATGATTTCAAATTGAGGAAGAACTCAGTGCACTCCATCTCATTGGTCAGCCTTTCCATTCGCCTACCCCAATATTCAAACACACTCCATCCCTTTGTATCAAAAGGGTTGAGTCCAATCTGTCTTCTGTATTATTGCAGTATTAAGTAAAGTCTTCCTTGTCTAACTGTGTGTAGTACAGTTTATACTTCATCACTATGATCCCAGTACTGGAGATGACTAAGCTTTCAGTACTCACAGGCTTACCATCTTGACCAGGTTGTCCAGGATAGCCAGGGTTTCCAGGCAGTCCAGGATCACCCTAAATAGAGAAAACAAAACTTAGTACAAAACCACCAATCATGTTGGTGTAGTCAGAGAATACTAAGTTCAAAACCAATTCTATTATCCGAGAGTTTTTGCATTTTTTAAAAATACCAGAAGTTCCAATATAGGATTACGAAAATTGTACTATATTTTAAATGTCTACCTGAATAAATATGGCTTTTCATTACATAAAACTTTCAATTATTTATTTCTGTGAATGTACCAGATATAAAAGTGAAGTATTTTTCACTGGTACAAATGTCAATATTTGTGGCAGGATACATTTTGGAACTTAAAAATAAAATTGTGAAGTGCCTTAGCAAATATGGCTCCCATTAAAACAATATTTGACCCATAAATCTTTAGAATTAATCCTATTCTAGCCGGTGCCGCGTCTCAATAGGCTAATCCTCTGCCTGTGGCGCTGGCACACTGGGTTCTAGTCCTGGTCGGGGCGCCGAATTCTGTCCTGGTTGCTCCTCTTCCAGTCTAGCTCTCTGCTGTGGCCCGGGGAATGCAATGTAGGATGGCCCAGGTCCTTGGGCCCTGCACCCGCATGGGAGACCAGGAGAAGCACCTGGATCCTGGCTTCGGATCAGCGCGGTGCGCTGGCCACAGCGGCCACTGGGGGGTGAACCAATGGAAAAAGAAGACCTTTCTCTCTGTCTCTCTCTCTCACTATCCACTCTGCCTGTCAAAAAAAAAAAAAAAATTAATCCTATTCTAAATGTTGTATCAGATATGAATATCTGATAACAATAACTCAACTCATAAGATTATTATTTATTTAAAAAACAATCCACAAACCATGTGATCTTAGTTGTGGAACTGAAGTTTAAAACAGCATAATAATCATTTATTTCAGTTCTACCATTCCACCTATATTAACAACCTCAGAGTTTTACAATGTTTAAATAAAAAAATTTGAATATTTTCATGACAGCAAGGTACAGACCAAACAACTCTCTTTGAACCCCTCTTGTGCATGAAATGCTTACTCAATTAAGAAATGATCTTGACCCCCCATACCTGAGATTTTCAAATACTGTTCCATACAATGTGGAAATGAGCTCAGGTAAATTCTATAGAACTCTGGTGTTGCCTGACGGCCAGTACTGAGCATCTGGATGATCTCCAACAATGAAAAAACAGTGAAAGCAACACTGTTTTATGAGTGAGGGTGTTCTCAGCTGGCTCCGTGGCTCAACAGGCTAATCCTCTGCCTAGCGGCGCTGGCACACCAGGTTCTAGTCCCGGTTGGGGCACCGGATTCTGTCCCGGTTGCCCCTCTTCCAGGCCAGCTCTCTGCTATGGCCCGGGAAGGCAGTGGAGGATGGCCCAAGTGCTTGGGCCCTGCACCCCATTGGAGACCAGGAGAAGCACCTGGCTCCTGCCTTTGGATCAGCGCGGTACGCCGGCCGTGGTGGCCATTGGAGGGTGAACCAGCAGCAAAAGGAAGACCTTTCTCTCTGTCTCTCTCTCTCACTGTCCACTCTGCCTTTCAAAAGTAAAAAAATTAAAAAAAGAAAAAAGAAAAGAAAAAGAAAAATGAGTGAGGGTGTTCTATAATTCCAAGAAATGCTTTAAAAATAATATAGCATTTATCTATCCCTGAATCATCACGTCCAAAAGAGTTTTTTTTCTTTTTGCTGAAAACAGAAAGTTTCTATCATCAATACCAGTAAACATTTGTGAGGCAAAAAGTAGGGATTTTCATCCAATAATTCATTATTTTTAATCAAGAAAGCATCCACATAGATCCCTAATTATTAACTGTACTTTTACTGAGCTAAATTTGCTGCTATGAAATACTACTTCAGACTCCTGGCTAGGAAGATTTGTTCCTGAAACATAATAAGAAAAAAATGGAAAAAATTATGTGAACTCTATTATGGAACCAATAAAGAAGGGATGGGCTATTTACTTACCACTTTCCCCTCAAGAAGCTTAGCATGAGGAATGGCTTAGAAGAAGGGAAGTGACATGTTTTAAAGATACAGAAAATAGGCTCATAAATCCAGGGGTTGGGGGAAAATTTTTCATTCTTATCCAAGGATGTGAAGTGCTGGTAAGATTTTAGGGAGCAAATTTCTGTATCCCTAGAGAATTAGTCTCAGCATCTTTCTCTCTCACTCGCTCTCTCCCTCTCTCTCTCCCTCCCTCCTCCCTCCCCTCCTGCTCACCTTTCATCCTTCCTTACTCATGTCCTGATTGGATTTGCTGTCTTTCATCAAATTCTGACTTTGCTTTATCCTGGGAAGAAATGTTTCCTCCTTTTCCACTTAAGAACCAGTATGACAAAATTCTATACGACTACACTTTCTTTGTTAGTCTATTTCCTCCTGGAGTCTTTTCTATTGAAATATCATGGCAGTTCCTGTAGCAGGGATCTCTTTTTCTCAGCTCTTGTTTTCTCTGAGTTTTCCCTGGCTAATCTTCAATTCTCACTTGGATTGTAGCTCCTTGAAACTGAGTTCTATTGAACTTAGGGCATGGGAGCCACAATCCTGAGAATCAAGTAGAGATTCAGTAACTACTTTAGGACTATTTTTTCCAAGCACATTGGCACAATTATTTGCAAAATTCAAGTAGGTTTGGTGATGTTTCCATAAAATTGGAAGAATAAAGCTTGAATTAATTTCACTAATTTCACTGAATGGACAGAAGGTCAATTAGAATAGAACAAAATTGAAGAGCCAATTTATTACCCTTAATGAAAGCTAAGGCGCAGCCTTTACTGATTATTGTGTGCATAGGACTGCTCTAAAAATGTACATATATTAAATTTCTTAGTTCTCACAAAGACCCTATGAAGAGATACTTTCATTATTCTCATAATATAGAGAGGAAAATTAAGGCACGGAAGATTAGGTAACCTGCCCAAGGTCATACAGCAGTGGCATACATGGGATTCAAACCCAGCCTATGCTTCTTCAGAGCTCATGCTCCTAAATACCACTATGCCTGCCCTGCTAAAATGCACATACTCATCAGGACCACATATAGAGACAGATAAAAAAACTGAATATTAAAAAATTATTTCCAAATTTACTTACTTAGATACATGATTTAATACTGTGTAACTGTGATCAAATTCCTATCCACTTTATTTGAATTTACTTAAATATTTGCATATTTTGAATTTAAAAAAATGTATGCAGGTGCAAAGCAGAATGTATTTATGTTAAATTGAATTTCTGCCACAAAATTTTTGAGTTCTTGACAGTAGTGGAAATATCATGGACTAAGCTAAAACATCTTTGAATATGGCTTGTCAAGTAGTATAAATATAACTAAATATAACTGAAGTAAGAAACAGCTGTGCTTGCAAAAGTAACCTATTGTTTTAAGTTGTTCATCCAAAGCAAATGTCTTTGGAATTCCTTCATGCTACCCTCCTGGACCTCCACAGAAGTGTCTGACCTAATACCTATTCCATTCCCGAAGATCAACCTCCATCCTCTCTCAAAACCCAAACAGAAGAGGGATCTACAAGCGGTGGCTTTAGCCACCATGCCACAGGGCCGGCATCCCAAATGGGTACCAGTTTGAGTCCAAGCTGCTCCATTTTCGATCCAGCTCCCTACTATTGCATCTGGGATAGCAGCAGAAGATGGTCCAAAAGCTTGGGCCCCTGCATCCATGTGGTAGATCGGGAAGAAGCTCCTGGCTGATGGCCATTTAAAAAGTAAACCAGCAGATGGAAGATCTCTCTCTCCTTCTCTCCCTCTCTCTCTCTCTCTCTCTCTGCCTCTGCCTCTCCTTCTCTGTAGCTCTGCCTTTCAAATAAATAAATAAATCTTTAAAAAAAATCCAAATAGAAGGGATCCACTCAGGGAAAATTAACATAAAGATGTGAAGGCCCAGTAATGAAACTTTCCAAAATCTTTTGTGTTTTAGAGTCAGGATACATTGATAGCCCAAATAAGTCTCTAATTGGTAGAATTACTAGGGTGAAATAAAGGACATCAACAGATACATGGCTATAGAGAAAATGGTATTGCAGAGCAAAGAAATTCTTGAGAAATTGTTTCAACATAAAAAAAGAAGAAAAGTGATTTATTTTCACTTTGGAACTACTGTATGTAACATTTAAATTAGGTCAAATATGGGGAGTTTGTCCCCAACAAATGTTCCAATGACTACTGAAGCAGGAGAAGAAGCTGCCACTTGAAAGGGATTTGTTTGCAAATTGGGGATTTCCTGGATCTTTCATACAGAACAGAGATATTTCATGGTGGATACTTGGGGATAGATGAGTACCGTATTTTTTCAATTATTTCAGAATTCATTCAATAAAAATGATTACTGTTACGTACCATGTCATACAAAGGGATTCCAAAGGAAAATCTCCTCTTTATTAAACATCATTGTGAACAAGAGGTGCTTACATATGGAAATGAAAAGTATTCTAATAGATCCATTATTAATTCCTCAATTTTAAAATTAGGTATTAAAAACTGAATAAACTATTCTTTGAGGGGGCCACAAACCAGTGACAGATACATTTTTTGACCTTTCATGAAGAGTTATCACACTACCAAGTCAAAGCATGGAGTGTCTTATTTCGACTTCCATTTATAACAGCTTTCTCATACCTTTCAGAACTTTAAAGAGCTTTCAACAGAAAACTTTATCTTAAAATAAGCACTTCCTATCCACAAAAAGATTTGTCATCTATTTCAATATCACAGCTCAACACTCAGCTCCCAGAACCCTATATCTGCTTACTAGAAAGGCTAGCGCTATGCTACAAACGTGTCTGTTTGATGGACATCTGAAAAACTCTTCAAAAAGCATCTTGCAAAAATGGCCAGTAAGTCTCAGTGGAATCCAAAGTAAAATAATCTCATGCATTTTAGTTTGGGCTCTGTGGAATTAATTAAAAATCTATCAGTTCTCAAAGCCAGAAATTTTCTAGAAGAAGTGCAACTTGGAGTGTTGCTAAGGATTCTGTTTTTCACATACAGGTCACTGATCTGGGTAAAGAACCACCTCCAAGGGAAAGAGGCCTAAAAGGATGGAAGAGTGTGTGTGTGTTCCTGTCCTCCTGCCAGACTTTCTGAAAAAAATGGAAAGCAGATCAACAAAGCATGCCAACTCAAAGATTGGTGGAAAACCGCAATTTCACTTAAAGTGGTAGGTGGCAATGAGACTAGATTATGAGTAAGAAAATGAATATAAGGAACACATGAAAATTGGATATACTATAAATTAGTATTTACAAGACAATGGATGTACTATAAATTTGTGATAGAAAACATATGAAAATAAGAATGGGTGGAAGTATAAGACACCTATTGGACCACAAATGAAGAATTTGAAAATAACAGCAGCTTCAGCAGCCTCCCCCAAAATGGTCAACTGTTGAAATACCCTGGGGGTAGATTGAATCTCATTGGGAGTCGAGAAAACACTCTGTTTTTAAGACATCAAACATACAGGTGCCTGATTTCTACATTCTATCGCTTGCAGATCAAATTATTTTTATGTACAATATTCATAGTTGAAAAAAATATACAATTTTTAAAAATAATCTGCTGGAATGGCACACCAAGCTGTCTTACAAGGTATATTCTCCTAGAAGCATCTTATATTTATTTCTTCTTTTAATAACAAGTCATTCCAAAAATTATGTGGCTACATAAGAACACTTGGATTAACTTTTCTAAATAAAACCTAAAAATAATAATTGATGATGTGTGGATACTTTAGGAAATTCGTTGAAAATGGAACTAAAAGATAAGTATTTTGGGCAACAAAAATTAAAATCCATATTTAACTTTTTCATAATATATATTTTCTATGAACTTTTTAAGACCCTTCAATTTAATAATAGGAAAACATGTGGAAAGTGTTCTTATGTAAAAAGTAAACTGTTTAAAGCCAGTATATACAACATGGTTTCAATCACATAAAAATATATACACATGTGTGTGTACAAGTAAATATGTAAATGTAACTGCAGCAAATTCATATACTCTGCAAAAGTAAATATTATACGATAAACCAATATATATATATATGACTCTATTATTAGAATTAGATATTAAACTTGCAATACTAAAATCAGGTTAAAATCTTTTACCACATTTTTCCATCTGAAAATCACTTTGACAAAGAATTTAAACACCGAAGAATTTAGATAATATATATCTTAACAAATGCCCTTTCTTCATGTTTTTTACCAGGTTGTAATGAAGTATGATTCTTGGGATCTAATAGCAATATTTGGGGGAAAAACAAAACAAATAATTCTACCTCACTTTAATGTAGGTTAGGGTGAGCACTGGATTTAGTTTCAAAAGGCAATTCCAGATTATAAAATGCCTTTTCAATAAAAACACCAAACTCAAGTTTTAAACTTATAAGGCATTAGATGGAGATTTTATAACAGGATCAACCATGATTAGGAATTCTGCGCATTTGCTCTGCTCTTGTTTGCATGTTTTAGTAAAAATGGCATATTGGGTACTACTCACTTTGGGGCCTGGTAGTCCTGGTTTTCCCGGAGGACAAATACAGGGAGCAGGAGTTGAACCTACATCACTGGGACCATTTAGGCACTAAAAAGACAAAAAATGAAATGAGAAGGAAACACAGAAAGTCATACATATCCACATACACTTGTATATGTGGGGGTACTAAAAATTCATGGAAAATTTGTCTTATCTTTAATTCCACTGTCCATGAACTTTTTGAGATCCTTTCTGATGTACACATTTGCATGGGGAGGCAGCTATTTGTTTACACAAAGTGATAAAGTTATCATGCATCCATTTTCCTCTTTATTTAGCCCAATCCAATAAATTGTGAAGTTAAAAATCACAAAAGTCTATAAATACTGAATACAAACTGTGTTTGTCTAATATACATACAGTTGGTGGGAGAAAGCTAAATGGCTTCACAATATAAACATTACCTTAGGAGAATCATAGTATCCAAGCTTACCTCTCCATTCTGAAAGAAAAACAACATATTTTACAATAAGTTTTTAATTAAGTTGCTAAGTTATCTTTCTAATCTGCAGATATTTAGTTATATAAATATGTCAAAGACAGCAAGCACTGAGTATCTGCTTACACATAGCCTAATAAGTTATTGATCTTTATTTGTTTACTTATATATGTACAGAAGGATAAAGGAATAAGATTTTAAAGGCGGAATAGTGGAAGCAAAGAATTAAAACATCAATGCTTCTTGATTTAACAGTCATGCAAGGACAAAAATCTCCCAGGTGAGATTATGCTCTCTTGAACTTTCTGCAGATTGTTTAAGAACTGGGGATGGGTAGGGAGCCATACGTCATCTGATTGCATCAGCAGCAGCTTGCATGAAAATGTTAGGTAATTTACTTTAGGAGAGCTTCTCATTCTCTTATTGAATAAAACATGTTAAAAATTCTTTAATGTCATCTTTCTAAACAATAAGCAATTAGAGCAGAGTAAGAACGAATGTGCAAAAGAAAAATGGGCCACATGAAATCATAGCAGAGACTAAGGAGGAAGACAAAAAAGTGGATGTGAGAATTCAAAATCTTCAAACTAAAAGCTGTGTTTTAATTGTATGGGAGGGTAATGGGAAAAGTCATGCATCAGTACAAAGGCATCAATGAATAAATCAAGCACAATGCACTCTCAAATGCAACACTTTAGGAGAGATGTATATTGCGAGTTAAGAATATCTAAAATAAAACTATGATGTCTAAACAATTATCTATCTTGAAAACTCATCCCATGCTTTATTTATTATATGAGCTTCTCTATATTCTCAAGTTTTCAGAACATGTGGATTCATAAATTATTCTGTTTCAAAGGACTAAAGACAAGGACACCATGATTAATGTTGAAAAGATTGACAACATTCCACCTTATTTCCATTAGCAATAATGCACCATTTCTTGCCCAAAGAAAGGGGACTTATTGCCTATACACACAGAAATCTATATAATCAGAAACAAGCATGTCAGCTTATAGACTTTTCCCTCTTAACACATTCATGAAAATAGCTAAATAAATAGAAATGTTGCTTATATCCTAGAAATATGAAAAAAATCTTACTTAGTTAACCACAAAAAGAAAAACTATTAAAAATTAAAATTAAAACATTAAAAAGTAACTATTGATTCATCAGGCTTAAGAAAAAGTGCTGATGAACAGGAAAATCACTTATTCTCTACTCTTCAGAACTGTGCTGCTTAGAGTGTTCTACATACATATTTAGTTCCATAAAGAAACATACTGTACATCATAATATTCAGACAAAGCATCCTACATTTTTCAGGAACAGGTGCAATTCTGCTTCACATGAACATTGGAAAAATCACAATTAAAAACAATGTGGAGGAAAAACATTTCCTTGTGTTTTTTCATTCACATTTACACAGTGACACATTATTTTGTTTCAGTTATGAAACTGAAAATATATTTGCTACATTTAACTTTATTAATATTGATAATAAAGACAAAATCGATGATATATATTAAATTAAGCCTCAGATATTTTCTGCTTTTGATGTATTGCTTTGAACATATCAAATAAAGCAACACTTTATTGAAAAGAAATATACCTTACTTACAAAGCCAGGAATCTCACATGCTGTTTCCCGGTTGTTCTGCTCTGGGTCACAGTAGATGCGCAACTTTTGTACATCAAACTGGAAACAGAAACATAACCCAGTTGAGTTACAGTTGAGTCACGCTAATTTTTCATAAGAGCAACTCAGATAATAAAAACAGCCCTTACAGTACTTATGTAAAGTTTAGATCACAGCTAAAAGTATAAAAAATACAAAATTTGAACACCTGACATATACTACAAAGGTCTGACACAACATACCTCCCTAAGAAAAATCCCCAAAGGTCAAGAGCAAATCTCAGATTTCCTTCAGAAGCCCAGGAAAGCTTTCTTAGTATTAACAGCTCGTATAGAAAAACATTCCCCAAGACACTTGAAAATGCTTTCCAGTTTTTCTGTGTTTATCCTAAGTTGCTGCAACATTCCAGATTGTATAGTATGGGCTCAAGAAACCATCTTTTGTTTTAGAGATTTAGTTGCTGGAGTGGGATACTGTGTGACAAGTATGCCCAGCACCTGTTGCTGTTTAAATATTTATATCAATGTGACATTGAATTAATACACAGATTTTGTAGAATCATCCATATTTCTCAATCCAAAACAGATATTCCAGCTTAAAGCATATCGAAAAAGTCAAAACAAAATGTATTTAGGTATGAAGTTTATATTTAAGCAAGTTTTGTTTGTGAAGAACTCTGAAATGCACTAATTTTATCCTTGCAGCTGCAAAGAAATTTTTATAGCCCGCACTACAGCTCTAACCATATCATCTTTTCCGAATTCATTATTTAAAGTATGTGTCTCCTGGGAAATGTGAAATTAATGCTTCCGAGAATTCTACTCTGGACTCAAGAGAACGTTTTCCTAAGTAATCTTAGAAACAGATTAAGTCCAATTTTGCATTTTTATATGCACACACACACAATTTCACTAACAGATTTACCACATTTTGATTATATATCTTAAGAGAATTCATAATTGATTTAAATACACTTAAATGTGGTAAACACTATTACAAAGTATAGCAAAGATTTCATTTCATACAGTACAAAACCAAGTCATTAGTTATCTACCTGAACAGTTTCATCTTTCCCAGAATATTTTCCAATTTGGATTTGCCCATTGATGAAGATTCCTAAAACTGGATGTAAGGGCTTATCTTCGATTTGTTGATCATCTATATACAGAGTCACATCTTGCTCTGTTACCAAGAGACGAATTTGATGCCAGCCTTCATCAAATAATGTCTACAGGAACAAAATACGGAGATTCATAAATAAAACCCCAGACAGTGTTTTATTTTCTTTGTTCCCATTTCTTTTCTCCCAAACATTGCTGACAAAATCTGTACACCACAGATTGGCTGTGTTATATACAAATTCACCCTTACCTAAGCAGGGCCTCACATGCTACCCATCAGGTCTTTTATTAACCACATTTTGAGTTCCAACCCTAAAGTTGCTGTATCAAACCATTTACTAAAGCGATTCCCTCAAAGTCACAGATGTGTGCCTTAATCTCTGAATTCAAATGGCTTCTCTCTTTCCTCTCCGTTTGGTACATCGTAGCTTTGAATCCCATCACTATTCTATCTTCCTGATAGTCTCATTCAATTTGCATGATTCAAGCCATCCTGATTGTTTTCCTTTCTTTCTAACCAGTCGCTCATTTTTACCATCCCTCCCTTTCAGGTCTCCTCTCCTTCACCACCACCCCTCCCCTTTTTTTTTGATGAGGGCATCCGTCACACCCTTGACATTTTTCACTATCTCTTTTATCTAGCTCTTCTGTTCCTGCAAGCCAATATTGCTTCTATGTTATTCAGCCTGAGCTGCTCTCCTTCACATGGGACAAGTAATTTCACATTGCTTGGAATAAGTTTTCTAAGCTATCTCACAATCAGTCTAACACAATACATAACAAAAGGAACTTGAACTATCCCCCAAACTTTCTTTCTCTCCATATTTACATCAGATACTATCTTCTTTTTCTAAAACATAAGCTTCTTTCCCCAAGTTGCAAAAACAAGATGCAAAGTTCTACCAAATTTGTCTCTTCAGCATAATTTGACCATTTCTCAATTTCCATTTATACAACCAGTATTAATGTCTTGCTTTATTTCAATAATTTTCAAATTATCTCTATTTCTGACCTCTCCCTCTTCAAGTATCCTTCATACCTCCAGGAGAATTCATCAACCCTCTTAGTGTTTTGTTAAAGAAGATACTCCCTCATATTTATTCTGTACCCTGAATATCTGACATAATTTAAGGAAAAATTGAAAATACTGTTCATGGAAGGAAGAGGGAGAGGACAGTTTTGACCATGATATACCTGTTATCATGAGCTTTTAATGGAACCCTATAACCAACTGAATATAAGGTCCAATCCAATTTGCATGGCCACTTAGGCACTTCACCAATTGGGTTCACACCTTGTCCTGTAGTATGAATGTGACTTGTCCCTGAAGGTTCAAGTGTTGATTGTTTTGTCCACATGTGGTTATATGAAGAGGTTGTGGAACCTTTCAGAGGTGGGATCTTAGCAGGAGGCCCTTAGGTCATTGGGAGCTGCCCTCACGAATGGCTAGGGAGTTTTAATGATACCATGAGATAGTTTGCACATGCATGCGAAAAAGAGATATTTGTTATAAAAGAGAGCCAAGCCTCTGAACTCTCCTGTCTTGTGATCTATTACTCTGCATGTGCTCTTGCCACCATGGTGCCATCTACTAAGAGGCTGACACCAGGGTAACTCAGCGCTGGCACCATGCCCTTGGACTTCTAGAATTATGAGTTAAATAAACATCTTTTCTTCCTAAAGTTATTCAATATCAGTTATTCCATTATAGTAATGAAAACCATACTAGTACTCCTTGCTGGCCATTTGTTCCATGAAATTTACACTCCAAACACATTGGACACTGATTTTCAATGCTCTAAATAAAAATCCTACTTTTCACAACATACATCACTAATCAATACTGAACCATTGACTTAGTATGACCCTATATCCATTCCCATCTATGTCCTCTATAATCTTTAGTACAAAACCCATCTCATTTGTGACTGTTTCCTCATTGTTTTGTGTTATTACCAATTTTCTCTTCAATATGCCCACTAATGCTTTGTACTTCTATTTATTTGTTTTCTTTATTTTTTTCTTTATTATTTTTTTTGGACAGGCAGAGTTAGTGAGAGAAAGAGACAGAGAGAAAGGTCTTCCTTTTTCCGTTGGTTCACCCTCCAAATGGTTGCTGTGGCTGATGCACTGCGCCAATCCAAAGCCAGGAGCCAGGTGCTTCCTCCTGGTCTCCCATGCAGGTGCAGGGCCCAAGCACTTGGGCCATCCTCCACTGCCTTCCCGGGCCACAGCAGAGAGCTGGACTGGAAGAGGAGCAACTGGGACAGAATCTGGCACCCCAAATGGGACTAGAACCCAGGGTACCAGCGCCACAGGCAGAGGATTAGCCTAGTGAGCCGAGGTGCCGGCCTGTACTTCTATTTAATTCCAGTTTTCTTAAATATATCACTAGTAATAAGCTCCTTGAAAGTTAAAAACATACATATTCATTATCATTTCTTACATAGCTTAGCACATAATCTTTAATGACATTGACAGACAACAAAATTTTAAATTTAATATGCTTACTGAATGAAGAAATTCCCCAAATGCAAATTATACAAATGTATATTTCTATATATAACATGTACATTTCCTGAATCAAATAATATACATTTTGAATATGGTAATTACAGTAAGAAGCAAAACTTAATTTCTTTGAACACATAACTTGGAAACTAAATGTTTTTGGTTTATGTTATTATATATTTTTTAATTATATGTGTATATATTAGTATAAATATATAATATGTATTATATATTAAGTATATAAATAGTTCATTTTATTAAATATATATTCCTTTTCAGGAAACAAATTACCCCTCAAGACAAGGGTAAATAATATACCAATCATCCATTTGGTATTAATGTTTAAATAGATGTTTTTATCTTAATATCATGTAAAACAGGGCAGTATAAAACACACCAACATGATCTATGAAGTCACTCAGACCTCTGAAGTACATTAACTCCTACAATTACCATTTACTAACTATGTGACTTTAAGGAGGAATATAATAGCCTTGAACTGGATTACTTTACAAGGGTGAACAATAGCTTCTTCACTGAGTGATGATTTTTATTAAATGTAGCTGGTATCTAGTTGTAGGCACACAAAAGGTATTTGCTCCCTTCACCCTTTGTCACCATATTAATTAAGAAACAGTCTTCCTTCTTCTATTGTTTACCTTCCATAAGTTAATATACTTTGTGTTTCTGTGTGGGTGCAAACTGATGAAATCTTTACTTAGTATATACTAAACTGATCTTCTGTAAATAAAGATAATTGAAAATGAATCTTGATGTGAATGGGATGGGAGAGGGAGTGGGAGATGGGATGGCTGCGGTTGGGAGGGAGGTTATGGGGGGAAAAAGCCGCTATGATCCAAAAGTTGTACTTTGGATATTTGTATTTATTAAATAAAAGTTAAAAATATGAAGTCAGTACCTTTCTTTTAGTAGGAAAATTATAGCCATCACTGCCCCAACACACACACTCAGTGGTGTTTTCAAGAGAATACCATGATCACGCATCTTTACCTTAACTCGAGGGTCAGTAAAAGTGACCACCTGTGAGCCATTAATGACACTGGTTGTTGTAAATAATAAGGTTTTGTCCACACCATTTAAGGTCACTGCTATTTGTGGCCTTCCATCAATGGTTAATATTCTCCATAAATCCCACATTTTCTTGACCTTAAATCTCTGAGTGGAAACAAATACATACGATGGAGGAAGACCTTCTGGGAAAACATTGCTAGAAAAAGAAGAACACGTGTAAGCTTCAGGAATTCTCAGCACATCCACAGACATATTTTTTAAAACGTTATATGAACATACAATGTTTACCTAGTAAGTTCTGATAAATCAACTTTTGATGTTACTTCATATCCTTTTAACTTTGCTGGTGAAAGCTGAATTCTTTTCTTAACCTTTTTCTTTATATCTAAACCTAAAAGAATATCAAATCCCTTCTCATCACGAGCTGCCACAGGAATTCTGGTTGGGCAGACAGATTCTATAAAACAAGAGCAATAAAAGATGGTTAATCATGAGCCACTGTGACAAGCAAAATAACAATCCAGAGAGAAGCACCAGAGAATATAAGATTTACAAAGTCTATATGTGTAAATATGGGTATATAAACACAATTTCTGTTAAAACATGAAGTTGTTTAAGCATTTGAGAGTAATGTTGCAATTATCTCTTTTTCCCTTAAGAGGGGATAAAAGCAAAACAAAAATGTTAAAGTAACGTTTAATAGATTTTTATCAGGACAATGCTATGCTAAAATTTTCAATACAAGCAACTTAATAATTAGGAAGTAGAACATTGGGACAGGATTCATGATTCTTATCAAGAATTTGCTATTCATCAGTCATGCACCTTGGATAATGCTCTTAAATATCTTAGATCTAACAGATGAACTTTAAGATTCTTTTCTTGCATTCACAGCTTTGAAGAGGTGAAAAACATTTTCTTTCCAGTTCAGTTTATAATTTTATAACAAACATCATTGGTTTTATCACCCAAGTAAAAACTTAACTTGGGCCTCATCTAATCATATAAGTTTATCAAGTGAACCAATTATTTCATATAATATCAATTATATTATATATAATCACATTTATAAATAAGAATATTTCCTTTAGAACAATCATTAATATTAAAGAGCCATTTATATCATTTATAAATATATAAATAGTCTATAGTTCTCAGGGAAACTAGCATTTGAAAATATGTAGAAATTTTTTATGGTTGAAATGCTATTAAACTCTCATACTGTAGAAATGTTACAATGTTTTCAGTTTCTTCTAAGGCCCTTATATAACATGCACATTAAACATGACTATTTATGTTTTATAGAACAGCTAACAGAATAAAACAAGAACAAATTCCACCAAACATGCCCTAAAATAATCATCCTCTTCCATAAATTAAGGAAGGAAAAGGTATTATTTTATAATACAATAAAAGTAAGGATGTAAATTTTATTAGCCTAGAATGTACAGTCACAACTTGTACCATAGAATATTATAAACACAATAAAGTTTTGACATAAGTGAAATCAGAGGTCTTCCTGGAAAGGGGTGGTTATATTCAGGCCTTTAAAATGTTGTATTTTGAAGGGGCTCAATCATTTACATTCTTCTCCTGGGAAGCTTGGAAATGATACAGGAACGAACAATTAGAACATGTTGGTTAGATGTGTGTTCCAATGATTTTCATGAAGTTCCTTGCTGTAATTAATGTCACTTTCCCAGCAATTCATGGCTGGGAGATTCATTCCCCAGCCTCCTTCAGGAGCAGGCCTGTCCACTGAGCTTATCATGGTCTGGAGACGAAGCCAGAACACACCAGCTCCACAGAACCCACTGATCCAAAAAGCAGAAACCAGAAGGCACTCTTCCAACCATGCCTCGTGTTATCAGACTCACTAATCAGAAAACTTACTTCTCTTTAAGTGGTAACAGTGAAAGAAGTTTGAAAGAGTCACCTGAAGAGTTAATCTAGCTCATCTCCATGTGAAAACAGGCAGAGAATAAATATTCAAGAATAACCCTCGATTAAATAGCTTCAACCTACAAATCAATTCTGTGCTTTACTAAAGAGAAGGTATAAGATACTGAGTGAAGAGCTCCAACTTTAAGACAAGATTTAGACCTGAGCCTCTCGTAACCTCCTGTGAACCTCCAAACTTATACCTGCAAGACAGACTTGTAAGGATCAAATGTGATGATATATGTGAAAGTACTTTATAACTAAAAAATGGCATGCATGCTCAAGAGATAATTATTGCACTCATATTTTTCTATAGTAAAATCTTTCACATTGCACTCTAATCCTCAAATACAATAGAAAACAGTGTGGTACAGTCTGTAAAATCAAGAGCTATAAATTAAGAATAGGGCCAGGTTCTATCAATTCTTAGCACATCTAAAATTGGGGAAAAATATTTCTACAGGGGAAGTGCATTTAAATAACTATATTTCCATGTAGGAATATTTTCCCAATTTCTCCATTTACAAGTAGATCAGTAAGATCATTGGATATTGGAACTTATAAGAAAAATATGATGTGCTCAAATAGAATACAGTTTGTTATGTTTGCATATGCCTGGCTATGAGAAACAGAAGAATTTAGAAATACACAATTTCACTTTAATTATCATCCAAATTTTGCACAAACTTCAGGAGAATCAACAGTAAATAATTAACTTCCCCATTGTGTATAAAAAGTAAATAAATACATAATTTTCTAACCACACCTTAAGAAGAGACAGGAACTGGAAGTACTCACTGTAACTTGGAAGTTATAATTTAAAGTGCCAGGGAAACTAAATACTAAAAAAGACTCAGTCAAGATCTTGTGCAATACCTAAAAAAGGTAAGTAGAATGATTTGTACAAAAAAATTGGTTTAAAGAAATGCAGCCAGGGGCAAAGGCAAAAACAACCAACCAGAAAATCCCATAGACTTAAATTAACAAATGGATTCCTAAACAGGCAACAGTTATTATTTCAGCTTAATGTTTAAAGACAACTCACAATAGAAATGTTTTAGGATGATCACAGATTATTTAAACTTTGGGGTTTAAAGATCTAGAAATATTTGCTTTTCTGTTAAAAGTATTAATGGCATAGGTAATTCCATTTTACTATATTTTTTTTAAAAAAACTGGCTTTTTAAGTCCTTCCATGCATAGGAACACAAAAACTGCTTCTGTAGAGTCTAGACAGAGCAATCAAATATGCCCAGCTACATTTAATAGAAATACAGTAAAAACAGCAAAACCAAAGTAAATTTTCTGAACAGAGATTCTACTGCATAGATTATCGAAAAGACCACTCAACTTCACACAATGCCTTTTCTCAGAACAGATGGGGCTGATCCCACCCTCTTTTTCTAGCAAATAACACTACTGACTTGAAATTTACAAGGACTTGGAGTCCTTCACCTGCGGAAGATGTCTACAAGATACATGACTGGCAAATGGGAGAAGAGTAAGCACAGATTCTCATAATATTACTGTCACTGTCAATGCCTTTACTTCATTCCTTATTTCATTTGCTTTTCCTTCTTAATAGGAAACATTTTTCAGACATTAGTTATATTTCACTTTAATCATAAAATCCTACTGTTTGAGCATTGGTATGTTTGAGTTTGTTTAATCAGATATATAACCAAATTGACTAATGTGTCCCTGCTTTTCGAAGACACATTGATCATAATATTTCTTTTTTTTAACTTTTATTTGATAAATATAAATTTCCAAAGTACAGCTTTTGGATTATAGTGGCTTCCCCCCACCCCATAACTTCCCTCCCACCCGCAACTCTCCCATCTCTCACTCCCTCTCCTATTCCATTCACATCAAGATTCATTTTCAGTTATCTTTATATACAGAAGATCAATTTAGTATATATAAAGTAAAGATTTCAACAGTTTGCACCCACACAGAAACACAAAATGTAAAATACTATTTGAGTACTAGTTATAGCATTAATTCACATTGGAAAACACATTAAGGACAGAGATCCTACATGAGGAGTAAGTGCACAGTGACTCCTGTTGTTGACTTAACATATTGACACTCTTCTTTATGGCATCAGTAATCACCCTAGGCTCTTGTCATGAGTTGCCAAGGCTATGGAAGCCTTTTGAGTTCGCCAACTCTGATCATATTTAGACAAGGTCATAGTCAAAGTGGAAGTTCTCTCCTCCCTTCAGAGAAAGGTACCTCCTTCTTTGATGGCCCGTTCTTTCCACTGGGATTTCAGTCACAGAGATCTTTCATTTAGTTTTTTGTTTTGTTTTGTTTTTTGTTTTTTGCCAGAGTGTCTTGATTTTCCATGCCTAAAATACTCTCATGGGCTCTTAAGCCAGATCCAAATGTGTTAAGGGCTGATTCTGAGGCCAGAGTGTTGTTTAGGATATCTGGCATTCTATGAGTCTGCTGTGTATCCTGCTTCCCATGTTGGATCGTTCTCTCCTTTTTATTTCTATCAGATAGTATTAGCAGACACTGGTCTTGTTTATGTGATCCCTTTGACTCTTAATCCTATCATTATGATCATAGTATTTCTAAAAAATAGTATATATATCCAAGGTTGCAGCCAATCACTTAGCCCAAGCTCCTACCTTAAGAATGTGATGCTGACAAAGTCAGGAATCAAACCCAGATCCAGGTCTGACTCTAGAGTCTAGGTTGGAAAAATGTAACCACAAAGACTCTAGTTTGGGAATAAACTATCCAGAGATTTTTTCACTTATTCTCAACATACTGTCGGTGAACTATTTCATGTTTTCCCAAATAACAGTTTTTTTTCTTTTTTGTTGCATTGCATTGCATGAATTATATTAATAATTTAATGTTGATTCAGTTTCTCATAGGAAGTTGTTTTCAGTTTTGTGCTACAATGAACAAAGTTGCTGTAAACATTCATGAACATGTCTTTTAGAGGACATAACCTATCTTCCACAGTTAAATATCTTTGAATACAATTTCTGCTTCATATTGTAGATATACTCTTTGATATATTAAATAGTGCCACAAAGTTTTCCAGAGTTGATGTACCAATTTTCATTCTCACGAGCATGACTACTGGCACTTAAAAATGATGAGGTCATAAAAATAAAATATATAATTAGATGATAGATGTTATGTGTAACATAATAATATATGCAATTGGGTGATAGGTAATGTGCAATAATATTTACTGAATGCAGTTTTAAGCTTCTTAATGAAAATTATTCTAAAAATAATTAACCAAATAATAATACAGGTGCATATTGATACAATTATAAATACTGACAGTAGGATATATATGTTACAGTTTTGCGTTTTCTAATTTTTTTCAAAGATTTGTTTATTTATTTGAAAGGCAGAATTACAGAGAGGCAGAGGCACAGGAAGAGTGACAGATCTTCCACCCACTGGCAATGGCCAGAGCTGGACTGATCCAAAGCCAGGAGCCAGGAGTGTCCTCCCAGTCTCCCATGTGGGTGCAGGGGCCCAAGGACTTGGTCCATCTTCCTCTGCTTTCCCAGGTACACCAGCAGGAAGCTGGATCGGGAGTGGTGCAGCCGGGACTCAAATTGGCATTCACATGGGTTGCCAGCACTGCAAGCAGTTGTTTTACCTGCTATGACACTGTGCCTTCCCCAGTTTTATGTTTCCTGAATTATGACTTACTGACCATTTTTCCAATGAATAAATAAATATCACTTTTGATATAAAGTACAAAAGTGCTGTATTTCCTTATTTAAAACTATAGTTCCATCATCTCTAATTAAATGATTAAAAGCTCCTGATAATGTTAAGTTGCCATGAATTCAAACAGGACTCTGATTCTTTAATTCTACAGATAGACTACAGAATAATTCTCTAAATCATTAATGAGGTTTTATGGACCATTTTAGTCAATTCTCTTCCACTCACAAATCCCCGCCCCCATACCCTCCATTTCCAACTTAACTCCTGTCTAATTTTAGTGGCTAGAAAATCATGAACATAGTGCCCCTATTCAGCTAAATGTCCTGTGGGAAGCACTTCAGAAAGCCAAAGCAGCAGATACATGGTTTATTCCTCTCCCTTCCTCTGGAGAAGCCTTAAGTTCTGTACCTTTTACCATCTGCACAGAATTGTGCCATACACTACCAACCACGTCCTTCTCTTCTTGCTTCTCAAGAGCCCCCAGGTGGTAAGACACATACTCATCTTTCAGGCAGTGCTTTGAAAAGTCAGAGCTTTAAATGCATGTTTCATTTTTCCAGAGAGAAGTTGTGCACTGAGACCTTCACTCTTGACTTTGATCTGTGCCACCTTCAAAAATAACCTGGCTTGGTCACAATGAAATTTTTTTTTAACCAGTTTCAATGTAGCTGTTCTTGGCTTTGTGTTCTCACAGGATTTGCAGTATCTTAACTTGATTCTGTAGTTCTGATGAAGGTGTTTTTGTCCATGTTTTATTGTTAGTTTGCTATTTCTGTGAGGCAACATTGGTTGGCACTTCCTATTATTGCCATCCTATTCCTATTATTCCCATATTTCTGATGCCACTTTATTCATTTATTGGGTCAACCAAGCTTGGGACTGGTGGAACAGAATGAGGAAGAAGAAAGAACTTAATTTCTGGTCTTCTCTTGCTCCCTGAAAGATACTTTCATTAGGCATCTCCAGGGGGTTCCAACAGTCTGTGGCTGGAATAACTGGGTTTCATGGCCCAGATCTTGATTCAAGTGTTTTGAACTTGCTTGTGATAGGTGAAATTATTTGAAGAGCAGGCAACAGAGTGCTTACTGTTCCGCTTACAGCTATGTTGACTTTTGGATGATTCTGGAAATTTATATATTTCTTGAGCGACATATATGATATTGCTCAAAGGGGCCAGATGACAGATGACAGGTCTGATCTTGTCTCTTAGTTATGCAACTTTATGCTTAGCCTTTCTAAGTGAGCCTCAGTTTCCCATTATTTGAAGTGAGATGGTTGGACTAGATGGGTAATTTCCTAACATATGTTAAAACTTTATTCAAATTATCTTTATCTATATCTAGCATACCTAATAGTATTTGTCTTTTAGAACCTTCAAGAAAGATAAAAATTATTTCTGTGTTTGGTATGTGGCTGGATTAGTTTTTTCCATTTTGAAGCCAGATGTTTGTGGTAAAATGTCTGGTTTTCACACTGATAAAACACTCTCTCATGACAAATGAGAAAGATTGAGAAATAGAGGAGGAAGCAGAGAGGTAGAATGGGGGAGAGAGAGATGGAAAGAGATAAGAGAGAACACTGCCTGCTTAAGTGGACATTTGGTGTCCTTTATTTCCTAAAACTCAAGTGCTTTTCTCCCATGCTCTTCACCATGGTGTACTTTAACTTGAAATATTGACCAGGATTTTTTTCTGAATCCCTTTTCCTCATATCAAAAATGACTTATACATTGTATTATGGTTATAAATTGCTAGATAATTGGATTATCTAACTCAAACTTATACTTGTTTAAAATGCATTGGAATATTACCATATCTTACTCATTTCTACTTTTATTTTAGCAGAAGTCTCAAAGGGTAAGGTGCACATATCAAGAGCTATTGCTAGAATGATGGCGATTTCTGTGGAGGTGGGCTGTAGTTTAGCTCTCCTGTTTTTTTTTTTAAGATTTATTTATTTATTTGAAAGGCAGAGTTACATTGAGAAAGATCCTCCATCTGCTGGTTCACTCCCCAGATGGCTGCCAACAGTCAGAACTACGCCAGTTGGATGATGGTTTTCCACTTTGAAGAAGATAGAGGGTGGTAGTTGGTGCTAGAACTAGAGAATTTACAGTGGCATAGACAGATACCAGAGGAAGCAAGAGAATATGTTTCTGAAAAAATAATTCAGCAAATCACTCTAATTGAGAAATTCCATGAACAGACCAACAAAAGTTTCATCCCATCCCAAAAAGGTGTAATGTAAGTAGCCCTTCACCAGATGATTGGTGAGGGTCTTTTCTTATATGCAACAATTCTGTGAAAATGGGGGAAGAGACTGTTTCTTCCAAACACTTGGACACAAAAAAAAACTAAAAGCACACAAAGAAAGAGGGAAATATGGCTCAATCAAAAGAACAAAATACATCTTCATGTATCAACTATTAAGAATGGGAGTACATTAATTAAGTGACCATGAAAATAACTATCATGAAGAAGCTCAAGAAAATAAGGGATGAACACAACATAGATATAGAAAATATAAACAGAAACTAAACAGATATATGAAAGTACTTCAAAAAAATTCATGGAAAATACAGTTAAATGAAAAGTTCCAGTGCAAAATGTTTAAAAACCATGCACATGAAGGGTTTTCATAAAATTCATTTAAAATGCATATTACAGAAAAACAATGCAGGATTTTCAAATTATTTTGCACCAAAATAAATAATCTGTTAATTCTATTGTTCCAAAGCTTTTTGAAGTTCATATTGGAGTTGGGGAATACAATAAATGAACTAAGAGACTCTCTACAGGAGTTCAACAGCAGACTTGAATATTCATAAGAAAAAGAAATAGAAAATTCAAAGATAGGTAATTGAAATTGTATAGTCAAAGGTCCAAAAATGGGTTCAGACTGCAGCATAGAAAATTAAAGCCTCTGTCTGCAGTGTCACCATCCAAATGGGTGCCAGTTTATGTCCCAGATGTTGCAGTTCCCATCTAGCTCCCTGCTAATGTGCCTAGGAAAGCAGCCCAAATACTTGGGTGCCTACACCCATGTGGGAAACCCAGAGGGGGCTCCTGATTTCTGGCTTCAGCCTGGACCAGCACCAGCCATTGTGGCCATTCGGAGAAGGAATCAGCAGACAATTGGATTTCTCCCCTCTTCCCTCTTCCCTCTCCCTCTCTCCCCTTCTCTGTCTCTGCCTTTCAAATAAACAAATCTTTTTTTAAAAAGTCCAAAAAGACAAAGAATGAGAAAGGATGAAGAAAGCCTAAAGGGATAAGGAATATCTCCAAGCAGACTAATGTAAGCATTATAGAAGAATCAGATGGCGAGCAGGGTGAAAAACAAACAAAATTAAGTTGAATAATGGCTGAAAACTTTTACAATCTGGGTAAGGAAATGGACAACAAGAGTCATGAAATCAAATTAATTCAAACTAAAATACACCCAGAAAAGTCAATACGAAGATATATTATAGTCAAATTATCAAAAAGTCAGAGACAAAGAAAATTTAGAAAGCAGCAGAAAATAGTGATTTGTCACAGAAAACAGGCCTTCCATAAGATTTCACAGAGAAATAGAATTTTCAGGCCAAAAACAATCAGGATCATATATCCAAAGTGTTGAAAGGAAAAAACAAACAAAATTTGCCAACCAAGAATGGACAACAAAACTATGCTTCACAAATGGAGGAGATGAGGGCCGGCGCCGTGGCTCACTTGGTTAATCTTCCGCCAACAGCACTGGCCTCCCATATGGGCGCCAGGTTCTAGTCCCAGTTGCTCCTCTTCCAGTCCAGCTCTCTGCTATGGCCCGGGAAGGCAGTGGAGGATGGCCCAAGCACTTGAGCCCCTGCACCCACATGGGAAACCAGGAGGAATCACCTGGCTCCTGGCTTTGGATCGGTGTAGTTCCGGCGGTAGCGGCCATTTGGGGGGGTGAACCAACAGAAGGAAGACCTTTCTCTCTGTCTTTCTCTCTCACTGTCTAACTCTGTCAAATAAAAAAAAAAAAATGAAGGAGATGAGAAAACTTAAAAGCTGAAGAGATCATCACTATTGTACCTGCCTTACAAGAACACTAAGGAAATCCCTCAAGTTGAAATGAAAGGACACTAAACGGCAACATAAAAGTATTAAAAATACTGCTAAATGAAATGCATACATAAATACAGAATAACATAATCATGTGGTGGTGGTACTATGTCACTTATTTCTGGTATAGAAATTAAAATTAGGGGCCAGCTTTGTGGTACAGTGGGTTAAGCCACTGCCTGCAATGCTGGCATCCCAAAGCAGAGGAACATGGCCCAAGGGCTTGGGCCCTTGCAACCCAAATGGGAGACCTGGAAGAATCTCCTGGCTCCTGGCTTCAGCCTGACCCATCCCTGGTGATTGTAGCCATCTGGACAGTGAACCAGTGGGTGGAAGATATCTCTTTCTTTCTTTCTCTCTCTCTCACTCCCCTCTCTGTACCTCTGACTTTCAAATAAATAGATCTTTTAAAAAAGAAATTAAAATTATAAATATATTTATGGATACACAACAAAGAACATGAGTTTTTTTAACATCAATAACATAAAGTGTAGGGGAGGAGTAAAAATATAAAGTAATGGTATGTAACTGAAGTTAAGTGCTATCAGTCTACAATAAATGGTTATAACCATATAATGCATTATGTAGCCACCCATGATAACCACAAAAAAAAAAAATTCCATGTAATATATACAAAATAAAATGAGAAAGTAGGCCTGCGCCGCAGCTCACTAGGCTAATCCTTCACCTTGCGGCGCCGGCACACCGGGTTCTAGTCCCGGTTGGGGCACCGGATTCTGTCCCGGTTGCCCCTCTTCCAGGCCAGCTCTCTGCTGTGGCCAGAGAGTGCAGTGGAGGATGGCCCAAGTCCTTGGGCCCTGCACCCCATGGGAGACCAGGATAAGTACCTGGCTCCTGCCATCGGATCAGTGCGGTGCGCCGGCCGCAGCGCGCCTACCGCGGCGGCCATTGGAGGGTGAAACAAAGGCAAAGGAAGACCTTTCTCTCTGTCTCTCTCTCAATCACTGTCCACTCTGCCTGTCAAAAAAATAAAAAAAAAATAATAATAATAAATGAGAAAGTCATCAAAGTACATCACCAGAAAATATCAATGAAACATAAAGAAAGAAAGCAAAATATGAAAAGAAGTACATAAAAGCTGTAAAAAAACAATCAACAAAATGACAATAGTCATTTCCTCTTGAAAAAATGTTTTGATACTCAAATCCAATAAATGACCCAACTATCACACTCCTGGGAATATATCCAAAGGAAATGAAATCAGCATATGTAAGAGATAACTGCAACCCTATGTTTATAACGGCTTAATTTAAAATAACAAAGATATGGAATCAACCTAGATGTCCATCAACTAATGATTGGATAAATAAAATGTGGTACACATATAATACAGGATATTATAAAAATAAGAATGAAATCCTGACATTTGCAACAAAATGAATGGAACTGGAGATCACTGTGCTAAAAGAAATAAGCCAGGTCTAGAAAGATCAATAACTCATTTTCTCTTATTTGTGAAATTTAATATATAGAAAGTGTATAAAAATTTTGTGGATGTCATAGCATGTGGTATTTAGTTATAAATACTGCTTCACTGAGTAAATGACAATACACTCTTCTTTTTCCACATTATGATCATTGTCAAGAATCTCTCACTCTGTGAAAACTATATCTGTTTTCAAGAAAAAATAGTATCCATGTGCATGTACATTATGGCTACATTTGAAGTGAATGTGGAAAAATGTTAAAAATAACTATAATATAAATAAAAGAAAAATTAAAAATTTTTAAAAACCACTCCTATCCTCTACCTTCTTCTTGAAATGTTTTTCTATATGACATTTAGCATGAGCTGACTTTTTTTTTGACTAGTTTTATTACATTTTTTTTCTTCCTGTCACCTAAACAAAACTGTAAACTTCATGAAAAGAAGGACTTCCATCAGTTTTGTTCATTCTTTTTAGCCTTAATGCCTAATATAAATTCTGGCATGTGGCAAGAATTCAATAAAAATTGTTGAATGAAAAATGATTACAACAGAAAAAATAAACAAAGAACCAGGGCTGTAGCATAGTAGGTAAGCCTTTGCCTGAGGCGCCAGCTTCCCATATGGGCCCCAGTTTGAGTATCAGCTGCTCCTCTCCCAATACAGCTCTCTCCTATGACCTGAGAAAGAAGATAGCTCATATGCTTGGGCCCTTGCACACATGTGGGAGACCCAGAAGAAGCTCCTGTCTCCTTGCTTCAGATGGGTTGGCTCTCCTTTCTATCTGTAACTCTACTTTTCAAATAAATAAATAAAATATTTTAAAAAGAAAAAAGAATCAAAACTGTTGATTTTTTGAAACATCAACAAAATTGGCAATTCTAATATAAATTAAGAAAAATGAAGGCAGACTCAAATTCAGAAATGAAAGGCAGAGAAAACACAACAGATACAACAGAAATAAAATGGATTCAAACAAACAACTGCAAACAACTTCACTGTTATACGAAGAAATTGGAAATTTGAGAATTTATATATGTCCAGTAGAGATACAGAATCAGTAATCATAAATCTCTCAACAGGGGCTGGTGTTGTTGTGGATTGGGGTTAAGCCACCACCTGCAATGCCAGCCTCTCATATGGGTCAAAGCCTAGCTGCTTCACTTCAGATCCAGCACCTTGCTGATGTGCCTAAAAAGGTGCTTGGGTCCCTGACACCTATAAGGGAGACCCAAAGAAGCTCCTGGCTCCTGGTTTCAGCCTGGCCTAGCCCCAGCCACTGCAGTCATTTGGGAAGTGAACTGGCAAATGCAAGATTGATCTCTCTCTTTCAGCCTCTATCCCTCTCTTTCTCTGAACTCTGCCTTTCAAATAAATAAAATCTCTTTTAAAAAGTTCAACTCTTCAAACAAACAAACAAAAAAAACTCTCAACAAAGAAAATCTAAGAACAAGTTGGCTTTACTGGTAAATTCTAGCAAACAACTGAAAAAATACTATCCTAATCTTTCTAAAAATCTTGCAAAATAATAGAGGAGGAAACAATTCCAAATGTGTTTTTATGATACCAGAAATATCTTGATATCAAAGAGAGAAACACTAAAAGAAGAAAAATAAAGGTCAATATATCTCATAAACACAGATGTTAAAAATTCCACCACAAGATGAATTCAATACCACATCAAAAGGAACATACACTGTGATCAAGTGAGATTTATTTCCAGAATACTAGGATGATTCAACAAATCAAAATCAATCATGATATAACTCATCAACACAATAAAAGATAAAAATAAGAGATTCACCTAAAAATGCAGAAAAAGCAACTCACAAAATTTGATTCCAACTCATTGTAAAGAATATTAACTAATGGGAATGGAAGGCCTGCACTGTGGTGGAATGAGAAGGCCATGCCAAAGTGGCCACTGGCAAGCGAGCATCAGTTACTCAGGAATGGCTTTGGAAACTGCCTGGCGACAGGCTGTGATTGGATGGCTTTGAAAACTGCCTGGCGACAGGCTGTGATTGGATGGCTTTGGAAACTGCCTGGCAAACTGTGATTGGATGGCTTTGGAAACCGCCTGGCAAACTGTGATTGGATGGCTTTGGAAACCACCTGGCAAACTGTGATTGGTTGGGGCATAGACCGCCCCTTGACAGGATTGGCTGGTCTTGGCTATATAAGCTGTTGTACCACCTGAAATAAACGAGTCTGCGGGCTGCTCGCCTCAAGCCTGCTTTCACCTGACTCCCGGAGTCTGTGTGTTGACTCCGCGCCTCTTGCCCCCACCACGCTGCTCCTCTCAGAAACGAATCCACTGCAACATTGTTGAGAAATCAACAGCAACACTGCACCTCACAAAATGGACATCATATATGAAAAGCCCACAACTAAGATCATATTCAGGGGTGAAAAACTGAAATATTTTCCTCTAAAATCTCGAACATGACAAGAATGTACAGTTTCACTACTTATAATCAAATCAGTACTATACAGAGAAATTAGGCATATGAAAAAGAAATAAAAATATCCAAACTCAAAGATCAAAGAAGTGAAATTATCTTTTTTGAAGATGAGATAATCATATACTGAAAATGACACACACGCACACACATACACACACACATATTGTACATCAGCTTTGGTAGCATGAACATCTTAATATAGAAAAACATTCCATCTGTAAACATGGTATGGTTCCATTTATTTGTACTTTTGATTTCTTTTAGTAATTACCATTATAATTTCAATGACAACTTTTCAGACATAGAAAATATCCCCAAATTCACGTGGAACCACAAAGGACCATGAATAGTCAAAATATATTGAGAAACAAGAGCAAAGCTGGAGACCTCATATTTCCTGGTTTCAAGACTTAGATATAGGTAAATGTTTGCTAGTCATATGTCTTTTTTTTTCTTTTTTTTTTTTTTTTTTTTTTTTTGATAGGCAGAGTGGACAGTAGAGGGAGATTCCTTTTTGCCGTTGGTTCACTCTCCAATGGCTGCCGCAGTAGGCGCGCTGCGGCCGGGGCACCACGCTGATCCGATGGCAGGAGCCAGGTGCTTCTCCTGGTCTCCCATGGGGTGCAGGGCCCAAGGACTTGGGCCATCCTCCACTGCACTCCCTGGCCACAGCAGAGAGCTGGCCTGGAAGAGGGGCAACCGGGACAGGATCGGTGCCCTGACCGGGACTAGAACCTGGTGTGCCGGCGCCGCAAGGCAGAGGATTAGCCTAGTGAGCCGCAGCGCCGGCTTTTTTTTTTTTTTTTTTTTTGACAGGCAGAGTGGACAGTGAGAGAGAGAGACAGAGAGAAAGGTCTTCCTTTTCCGTTGGCTCACCCTCCAATGGCCGCTGTGGCCCATGCGCTGCAGCTGGTGCACTGCATTGATCTAAAGCCAGGAGCAGGTGCGTCTGGTCTCCTATGCAAGTGCAGGGCCCAAGCACTTGGGCCATCCTCCACTGCCTTCCCGGGCCACAGCAGAGAGCTAGACTGGAAGAGGGGCAACCGGGACAGAATCCGGCGCCCCAACAGGAACTAGAACCCGGGGTGCCAGTGCCGCAGGTAGAGGATTAGCCTAGTGAGCCGTGGCACCGGCAAGTCATATGTCTTATAAGTTGTTGATACCCAAAATAAACACTGGGTAAAGGTCTTGAAGGAATATTTATCTAAAAAAGACACACAAAAGGCAAACAAACATATGGAAAGATGGTCAACATCACTAATCAACAAGGAACTGAAATCAAAACCACAATGAAGCATCACCTCATACAGCCACTATATTAAAAATCAGAAACCAAAAATAAGCTTTGTCAAGGATGTAGATAAATTAAAACTCTTATGCACTGTTGTTGAGAATATACTGATACAGCTGATGTGAAAAGCACTATGAGGTTTCCTCAAAACATTAAAAATATAAATAACACATTATATAGCAATCCTACTTATGAGTATTTATCAAAAAGAGTTTAAAATAGAATCATGAAAATAGATGCATTTGTTAATATTCATTACAGCAATACTCAAACTGTGAAAACAATCTAAATGTCCAAGTATGTATATACTGATAAGAAAATTGAAGTACACAGATGAAATAAAATTTAGCTATAAAAAGAAGGAAAGCCTGTCATATAAGATACCATGGATGAACACTGAAGCTATTACACTAACTGAAATAAGCAAATCACAGAGGAACCAATACTGCACGACACTACTAAAGTAGTCAAATTCATCAAAACAGAAAATGGAATGATGGTTGGTAGTGGCTAGGGGAGGGAGGAATGGAGAATATTTTTACAATGATTATACAGTTTCAGTTGAGTAAGATGGAAAGTCCTAAAGAGTTGATGTGCAACACAGCATTATCATGCAAAAACCTGCACACTTAAATTTGTTAAGAGGATAGATCTCCTGCTACATGCTTTTTACAAAAAGCAGGCAGAAGAGGAGGAGAGCACTACAGAAGAGAAGGATAAGAAGGAGAAATAGTAGTGGTAATTTTAACAAGAGGCTTCCAGACACATAAATAAAGAAACCATTGCCCATCACAAAATTAATGGTCCTAACATAAGGAAAATATTGGAGATAACACTCCCAGGGAAACTGTAAATCCATGAAGATGAAATAAACTGGAAACATAAAGGTAAATAACACTGTGTTCATTGTGATTCGGACCAGCAGTGTATAAAAGCAAAAAATATTAGAAAATAGTCATTTTATATGGTAAGCACTTCAAATAGAAGTTAATCATTTGTCAAAAAAAGTGAAGTTGTCAATTGATTCAAACACAAATTATATGATTTGATTATATGATATGATGCATCAATTTAGTACAATAATTATAGTTTAATATGGCATAAAAGTTAAATGTAAAAATACATATATTCCATAAATATAATTACAAAAACCACATTTTAAAAGATAGCTATTGTGCAGCTTAAGTAAACTGAATAAACACAGAAATTATTTACATTATTTGAGCGTGGATGAAGAAATATTTGGAAGGATTTCAAATTTGATTTTTTTCTACAGATTTCAGATTTACCCCTTTTTGCAGCTTTTCATGTCTAATTAGAATTTTCATAATATAATACACTAACCAAAACACATATACCCAAAATAAGTCAGTGAAGCAAACACTGAACAAGTATATTTAATCAGCTAACCTATTTTTGAATACAAATGAATAAGTGAACTTCTTCAGGAAAATTCTATGTTAATAATGAAATACATGGCTTTAAAAATCAAAGAATTCTGGGGCCAGCGCCATGGCACAGTAGGTTAATCCTCCACCTGCGGCGCCGGCATCGCATATGGGCACTGGTTCTAGGCCTGAACGCTCCTCTTCCAGTCCAGCTCTCTGCTGTGGCCCTGGAGGGCAGTGGAGGATGGCCCAAGTGCTTGGGTCTCTGCTCCCACGTGGGAGATCAGGAAGAAGCGCTTGGCTCTTGGCTTCGGATCGACGCAGCTCTGGCCGTTGCAGCCATTTGGGGAGTGAACCAGTGAAAGAAAGACCTTTCTCTCTGTCTCTCCCTCTCACTGTAACTCTACCTCTCAAATAAATAAATAAAATCTTTTTAAAAAAAAATCAAAGAATTCTAACCAATCTGACAAAATAATAGAAAGCTAAATCCATCCGACCTGTTCAGCATGACAAAAGTCAGTTCAGTCTTTCTGTTAGTCACTCATAAAAAACACAAGTGTGTATTTGCACTTGTCACAGTACTTTTCATTAAAGTTTGATTAAAGAAGCTGCCCAATTTTCTATACTTTCTTAAGTATTCTAAATAAGCTCTAAAATGCTTTTCTCTTTTTCCTGAAACAATTTTTTTTTAAAAAGAGTTAATTAATGGTACAATTTGTTTCTTCATCCACAAACACAGGAATTTTAACCAAATGTAAACTAACATACTTCTGGAGTTTTTGTAGGTAAAGTGGAAAATGAAGTCATTTAATAAATATTATTTTCATTTTACATGAATATTACTTTTAACCAGAATATATTAAATGCTTCTAATATTACAAATAAAATACATGAACAAATTATTGTTCCACATAATCTTGAACATAGAATATCTATGTCCTGACAAGGTTAACAGTGGCCAAAAATTTGAGCTTTTGTAATAAAATGTACTTATAATCAACAAGAAGTTAGATTTTGTGGAATAATATATACATAATTAATACCCTTATTTTTTCAAGTGTTCTTTAAAAGAGAATTTAAGCTTTTCCTTTTTTAAAAACTATAATTGAGGGGCAGAGAGAGACAGAGAACAAAAGAGAAAGTGAGAGAGGACTTGTATTTGCTGGTTGATTCGCCAAATGTCCACAATGCCAAAATCACAGTCCAAGGCTCTGAGAAGAAAGCATGGACCCCATCACTGCTGTCTCCCAGAGTCTGCATTGGTGCAAAGCTGAGAATCAAACTCAGGTACTCCAATGTGAGCATCTTAATCGCCAGGCTAAACACCCATCCCCCTTAAGTCTATCAGTGCAATTTTTAGCACTTTCCCAAATCTTTTAAAATGTCAGTAATTTGATATTCATTTGCTAAAAATTATTCTCTTTCAGAATTGTATACAAGAATATTTGATATTGTTATTTATAGTAATAAAATTTAGAAATAAACCATATGTATTAAATTTGAAATTGTTAAATAAATTACAGTAGCAAATTGTTATCATATTTGTAAGAGTATGGCAATTATATATATATACACGATGAGGAATATAAAAAATTAGAGTATGAAATTATATAGCAAGGTACTTCTAAAAGTTTATGGTGGACCGACATTGTGGCATAGCAGGTAAGGCTGCCTCCTGTGACTATGCATCCCAGTGAGCACTAACTCATGTTCCAGCTGCTCTACTTCCAATCCAGCTCCCTGCTAGTGGCCTGGAAAAAAGCAGCAGCAGAAGGTCACAGTGCTTGGGTTTTTGTTACCCACATGGGAGACCTGGATGAAGCTCCTGGTTCCTGGCTTCTGTGGCCATCTGGGAAGTGAACCAACAGATGGAAGCTCATTCTCTCTCTCTCTCTCTCTGTGTTTCTCTGACTTTCAAGTAAATAAATGTCATTAAAAATTCATGGAAAATGAAGTTAAAAGTTTATTCTGGTCAAAAAATTGAAATCTATGCATAATTTTTAAATAATGCATATTTTTTCACAAATCTCTGAAGACTCCTCATATGCCACAGTATCCTGATTTAGGCAAAATAAATAAATTCTAAGACACACAGAGGGCAGAAACAGCAAAAAGACTAGAGTAAAAAAAATGTAAAACCTCAGTAACAGGGATGATATGATTATGTGTGGTTTGTAGTTTTATGTGTCTTTACATTCTACCATCTTCATAATAGATGTTCTACATATTAAAGGAAATGTTGTAATTTCTATATGCAGATTATATAAAAGAAATTATTCCTAAAAACAAAATTTATCCAGAATAAATCCAACATTAAAATGTGTGCTCACCTCAATTCCAATATCATAAATATTTTGACATTAAATGAAATTATACCAGAGTTTATGAGCAGATAATACCAAAAAGAAATGAATCATTAATTGCTGCTGAATCACAGGAAGACTTACCTTCGCAAAGTTTCTGCTTCATCACTTCCCTTATTTTGGATATTGCAATGTAGTCCTCCACATAAAACACATAAGTAGATGAAGGCTTGTTGGCTATGGCTCTCAGTTCTGCATCTTCTGTTTCAGAACCAACACCGATTGCAAATAATGTTATTTTACTGTCTCTCGCTGCTTCTGCTGCATCTTTAACTTCATCTTGGGATTTACCATCTGTAAGTACCACTGCTATCTTTGTCAGAAATCGTGAGGACTTGGCAAAAAGGTAATCAAGTGCAAACTGGATGGCCTTTCCAGTCCTGGTGTTTCCTCCTAAGTAGTGTATGGATTCCATTGCTGCTATCAAATTCTCTCCTGAATCATAGCTGCCCAGGGGAATCTCCAGCACGGGGTAGTCACTATACTGGACCACTCCAACTTGAATGAACTTTGGTCCTATGTCAAAGTTTTTTGTGATGTTGACAAGCCACCTTTTCACTATTTCAAAGTTTTCTGGGCCAACGCTGTAGGAACCATCTAAGATGAACACTAAATCTGTAGGAGCAGTACGACAACCTAAGTGAAAAAGAAAACCGCCAGAGAACATTTATTATACACAAAGGAAAGAGAAAGAGGTTTTAAATAATGTTCAGGTATAAAATCAAATCATGTGTGGGTGTTTGGCTCAGTGGTTAAGACACCAGTTGAGACATCTGAGTCCCATATAGGAGTACCTGGATTTGATCAATACTTGCCTCTGGATCCTGACTCTAGCTTCCTGATAGTGAGGCGCTGGGAGGTAGCAGGTAATTGCTCAAGTAATTGGGACTCTGCTACCCCATGGGAGACCTGAATTTTGTACCTGCCTCTCTTACAGGCCTTTGGAGAGTAAACCCGTGCACTGGAGTACTCTTTCTCTGATTAGCAAGTGGGTGAGTGGGTGAGTGTGTGTGTCTCAAATAAACAAATATATGTATATAAATATATTTATATGTATATATTTTAAAGTTCTTAGAAAATGAAATTACAAGTTGATGTTTGGATAGGTGTTTGGCCTGTCAGTTAAGCCTCCAGTTAGGATGCCAGTGTCTCACACCAGAGCCGTTGGGTCAGTTCCCAGCTCCATCTCCTGCCTCCAGCTTCCTGCCAGTATAGAACCTAGGAGGCAGCAGTGATGCCACTAGCAGTTGGATCCCTGCTGTGTACACGGTAAATATGAGTTAAGGTCTCAGCTTCCAGCTCCTTACCTAGCCCCTCAGTTGTGGTGGGCCTTTGAGGAGTGATCCAGCTGATGGGAGTGCTCACTCTGTTTTTCTCTCTATCTCCATCTCATAAATAAATAAATAACTTTCTTACAGGATAAGTTTATTTTAGTGCAGGAAATTTGTTTTTTTTCTTTTTTAATTTTATTTATTTATTTATTTATTTATTTTTGACAGGCAGAGTGGACGGTGAGAGAGAGAGACAGAGAGAAAGGTCTTCCTTTGCCATTGGTTCACCCTCCAATGGCCGCCGCGGTAGGCGCGCTGCGGCCGGTGCACCGCGCTGATCCGATGGCAGGAGCCAGGTGCCTATCCTGGTCTCCCATGGGGTGCAGGACCCAAGCACTTGAGCCATCCTCCACTGCACTCTCTGGCCACAGCAGAGTGCTGGCCTGGAAGAGGGGCAGCTGGGACAGAACCGGCACCCTGACCGGGACTAGAACCCGGTGTGCCGGCGCCGCAAGGCGGAGGATTAGCCTAGTGAGCCGCGGCGCCGGCAAAAAATAGATTTTTGTTTTTAGATAACAAAAGAAATACAGGTAATCAGCACATCGTAGAGTTCTATCAGGAACAAAAAAGACTATTTTTGATATAAACTATACCTGGATATGTTACAAACATTTGTAGAAAAAGAATAAAATCTTAAATATCTTGTCTGCAGCATACACAGCATGTCTCTAGTCCTATTTCATTCTCCTAGTATATGTATAATGGATATATACTTTATGCCTGATATTATGCTAGGTACTGTGTTCAAAGACACATAAGAATCTCAATAAAGCTCATAGTCTAATAAGACAGAAAACTGGCTGGTGAGAGAAAGTACAAAGTACTGTAAGAGCACTTCAGATGGAGGAAAGGTTTTACGGACAAGTGAAGAGGCAACCTGAGATACGAAAGGAGAACTTCAACCAGGTTATAGGGAGGACAAATTCCAATCAAAGGGAACAGCAAGCACAAAGGCCCAGAGATAAGAGACAGGCACAGACCCTGATAGACAATTTTATTTGCTTGGGGATGGCAGAGACTTCGAGTGGGAAGGAGCAGCTGTATCTGGCTTCTCCTATTCTAACTTCTGAATGCAGGAAAACAGCTGTTGTTTATGGTCCATAGGATAAAACTTTATATGCATTCTTTATTTACGTTTAGCACCAGGAAGTCTCAAATCCCTGAAATTATGAGTTGTAAAAGATGAGATGGGGAGTCAAGGAAATATGTTATCAAGTGTTAAGTATTTTGATTTTACTCATCTTATTGATCTGTAAGCAGTTATCAGATGCCCAATTAAAAGTTATAGTAAGGGTGATTTATTTCTTGCATATGTTTGCAAATAAGATATAATTGTAAAGTACTACACTACCAAAGTAAAAAAAAAAATTAGTGACAATTGGTATTCTTAGCATTTTTTGCCTCTCTTTAGCAATCCTCTCTTTTTCCCTTGTCTTCTTTTCACTCACCTTCCCTTATCCGTCTGTTTACATACCTACCATGTTAACAAAGTTCACAGGAAGAGGCTCCGATTTTAACTCACTCATCACAAACACCAGCAAAAATAAACA
This sequence comes from Lepus europaeus, assembly GCF_033115175.1. Lineage (NCBI taxonomy): Eukaryota > Metazoa > Chordata > Mammalia > Lagomorpha > Leporidae > Lepus > Lepus europaeus. The sequence continues at coordinate 56,631,485 of NC_084829.1, forward strand.
TTAATATTAGCTGGATATGTTTAACAGTCAAGGAATTACCAAAAATTTTCCAAAAAAAAAAAAGAAAGAAAGAATTGTCACAAACATTGAGCTGGGATCATGACAATATGCCTAAGGTGTCATACTACAGGTATGTGGCAGTGCCCTCAGGCAGGTGTTAGGGACACAATTCCATAAAACCTCTGCCTGACCACCACTGCCAGGGTTCAGGGCGGGGACAGCAGAAATGGAATTCTGCCTAAAGGCAAAATCACTAACCCAGGAGAATGCCAGGCTTTTGTTAGTTTTGGAAGCTTAAACAAGATTAAAAGGTTATGCTTTTGGGGAAAGGCAAAAGGAAAGGAAAGCTGCACTTGCAGAGCTCCTCAGTGTCAGCTCTTCTTAATACTGAGGCCCTCTGTCATCTGAACCTCATAGGGCTTGTGTGCCATCCTATTCAGTGGTTCCAGCTCTTACAGGGTTATTCTGGGCCTTTCGCACCCCTTCCTGGTCACAGAGCAAAGAGTATGTATTTCATAATGGTAACCCTTAGCCAAGAGCATGGGTACAAAAGCAAGCCTTGGCATTTAAAACTCCAGACAAAATACAGGAAGTCTCCTCCTTAGAGAGATGAACGATGTCATAGAACAGGAATGAGAATAAAGATTGAAAGTGCTGTTCAAATACTAGTTACCACTCTAGCCAGCTGTATCACACTAAAAACTCCCTTAAATATTTAAATCTCTTCTCACTCATAGATTTTATACAGTGTTGTCAGCCAGAAGTGTTATACTAATATTAAATATTATTGCTTTAATGAATTTTAAGTCAACTTGAATCATGTTGTTGAATTACGTGATTTAGCTGTTACAGAGACCATAGTTAATTTAGTCAGGTATTCTTGAGTTTAAAATATGAATATGGGGCCAGCATTGAGGCTCAGAGGATTAAGCCACCACCTACAACACCAGCATTCCATATCAGAGTGCTGGTTGGAGTCCCAGGTGCTGTTTCTTATCCAGTTCCCTACTCAGGCTTGGGTCAGCCCTAGCTATTGCAGCCATTTGGGAAATAAGGTAGCAGATGGGAGATCTCTTTCTCTCTTTGTCTCTTCCTCTCTCCCTATCACTCTGAGTTTCAAATAAATGAAAGAAATCTTTTTAAAAATAAATAAGATATGAATATAAGCAAACTTTTAAAATGAAGTATCATATCTATAAATAATGGCCTGGATAACAGCACTGTAATTAGTATGGTTTTTCATCTCTAATGCAAATCTTCTTGCAGGTAATAAATAAAATAGTCACCATTTCCTGAGATGTCATTGTACTAAGCAATTGATATGCATTGTTATCTCATTCAAGCCTGATAACCATCCTATGATTCTTGTTTATCCCCACATCATGCAGTTCAGAAATGGTTAAACATGGACTACATACTAGACTGTTCCAAAGCCTGATGGATTACTAGAATAAGCTTCATTAGAGTTGTGTCAAAGTTACCCAAAAAAGGAAGCTATTCCTCTCCTTAATGCATAGCACAACCATTTGTTTATTTTAGGGAATTACAACAGTAAAGCCAGTAAGAATGAGCTCTTTAAAACCACTGTTTAAACTCATTTGATTTTATTTCCAGAATCAACATGCTGGTAACAAAATAGAAAATGTTGATAGTTCTTACTTGATCTTATTTCACCATCTTCAGCTAAGACAGAATTCTGAAGAAGTAGAATCAAAATAATCCAAAGAACAGCAATATGATGTGCCATGTTTGTGTTCATTCTAATATTTTGAATTTACAATTCCTAAAAAAAAAAAGAAAGAAAAAGGAAAAAGGAAACTTAAATATATCAGGTAAGAACAAATGCCTAGTCATTATACAGTTAGGTTAAAATTACAATATCAAGTTGGAAAACAGTTAACTTCATAAACTATCCTTAGAATTAATTTAGATTATACATTAACACAATAAAATAATATGCAGCTGATAATCTTGTAATTCATAATTATCTTGGGAAAGTGTGTACTTTTTCTGAGACTGTGATCTTTACTCAAAATATTTACTAGAACTTTTAGCACAGCATGTAGAGCTTTACTTCAATTTCTGAATGATAGCCAATATTTTTTAAATATGTGTTTGCATTTAAGAAACACTCAAAGGGTATCTGGTAAAAATATTTGCATAATAAAACTGAGAAATAATATGACAAATGGGGATTATAAACATTAAAAACTATTTTGATTCATACACACTCAGTTATATGACTTCAATATACCTTCTAAAAATCAGCCCCAGAATTTTGTTCTGAATACAGCATGGAAATTTGGAAGATATTGTTGTTCACAATTGTGGACATACCAGAAACTACAAATCCATAGTCATTTTAAATGCAACAGAAAGGAGAGGATTTAAAGAAACCTAATGAACTCTAGTCTTAAAGTTTAGAAGTTATTTACCATATATAGAATAGAAGAAATTCACAGCTGTTTCATCTGTGTCAGAAAGGGCAGCCCCTTCAAAGAGAAGGAATTTGAAAGACACAGAGAGACAGAAACAGAACTTACTTCTATTTACTGGTTCATTCCCAAAATGTGTGCATCAGTTGAGACCAAAAAAAAAAAAAATGTCCAATAAGCACATAAATGGTATAATCAATAGTGATCAGAGGGGCCGGCATTATGGCACAGCAGATTCTAATGTTTAAAAAATGGGGCCAGGGGAATGAACCCAATGACTTGTAATCTTCCCTTAAATGATGGAAATGCTGCTCCATATTCTCTGTCCTGACAGGATTACTGTGATAACAAAATTGTATAGTTTAGAAACAACACTAGTTTGCACACTGTTGAGGGAAATAAGACTGACTTAGGTTCTATACTGTTGAGGGAAGTAAGACTGACTTAGGTTCTATACTGTTGAGGGAAGTAAGACTGACAGGTTCTATGGCTTGCCTGTCATGCACTCCAACAAGCAACAGACTCAGAACCTCAGACTCAAGAACTCTTTCCTCTATATTTATTCAAAAACAAACATTTATTAAGGGCCTACTGTGTGACAGACACTCTTTCAAGAGCTGGGAATTCAGAGGTGACCAAACTGGATAAGAAACTTCCTTTCATGCACTATATGTGTACCAGAGACCACATGATTGAATTTCAGACAGTGATAAGTGTTGTAAAGATACACAGTAATGTGTAACTTGGGAGCAGCCGGAGAGACAGCCTCTTTGAAGAGATGACATCTGAGCTGATATTTAAGACACATGATGGAATCAAACTTAATAGGATTGGTGACAAACTTTCCCTTCTACTGATGGAATAGTTTGCCTTGCTCTACGAACAGAATAAAAGGTCTAGGAATTGCTTGTGGGAACAAAGGGAAGAACCAACAGCAGGGGGCAAAGTCAAGTGGCATGAGTCACGTGGAGTGTATATGCTTAGAACTATTTTCCTTAAATGTGGAATTAACCCATCAGTGGGTTTAAAGTGTGTGGGTGCATCATGATGTAGCTTCCTCACTAAGTAGATCATCCCTCTTTCAACCCAAGGAGCACTTTAAAACTGACTTGATTCTCAGGGGAGACAGGAAATAAAGAAATCAACTGATTGATCATTGTCCTCTTTTGCTTTTCATATCTCCCCCACTTCTTTACCCTCTATGCTACACTGTCATCATTGCTAATATTTTGTTAATATCAAAATAAAAAAATACCTGTCAGTGAATTTCTCAGAACAGTAGACACAAATGAAAGTAAATTTCTTGTCCCTGAGCAAAGAACATACCTTTAAGGGGATCAGGAGAAAGGCACAGGGATTAGCATGAGGAATGTAATAAAAACTTTCAAAATGAGGAACTGTCAGGAAAGATGCCATCCCAAACTGGTTGTAGTGCTTGGCTGTAAAACGAAGATGAAAAATAGCCCCTCCCCCCAACAGGAACTCATGCTTACTTAAAGCAGATCCAAAAGGAAACTGGAGAAAAGAGGGCTCCAGAAGTATTATCTAATGGAAGAAAAAAGCTAGAGTGGGCTGCAACAGACTATATATTACAACAGAGTATTTGGGAGGAGAATTAAGGATCTTTGGGCAACAAAAAAGGCAAGAGAAACATATAATCATCATTTGAACAGAAAAGCTACTCAAGAAATGAATGTATTTAGAGCATTATTCAGGAACCAAACCAAAAAAAAACCCATGTGTTTAATCATAACAATGTAACTGATTATTGACTTTAAAATGATGCATTGGCTAGGTGGGATAACGGAAATTTTCAGTAATTATAATTGAAATCTAATAGATATACAAAACTAATAAAGAATTTAAATATAAACAGAGTTATTTAAAACAAGTAGATAATCTCCAGAAAAGATAGTTACAAGAAATTAGGTTGTAGCTCTATAGTAAAGAGGAATGTTGCAGGAGATCTTCAGGTTTCTAACTATAGCTTTTAAGTAATATAAATTTTAGCCATTTCCATATATTTGAAAAAATATCTTTAATTAAAATGTCAGTATTTCAAGAGACTGCACAAAAGAGTCAGATAAAGAATGGAAAACACAAAGAAAAGGGTCTGACAATTAGTGAGCTTTCAATAAGAAGCTATTATGATTATAGACAAAAAGTACATTTAATTTTGTAAGGCAATTCTGGGGCAAGAAGCACAGACATTTGCACTCAACTTACTATCCAATAAAATTGTTACATTTTAGTTTATTTTCAAAATTCATGCAAAATTAACTGAGAGAGAGACAGAGAGAAAGGTCTTCCTTTGCCATTGGTTCACCCTCCAATGGCCGCCACGGCCGGTGCGCTGCAGCCGGCGCACCACGCTGATCCGAAGGCAGGAGCCAGGTGCTTCTCCTGGTCTCCCATGGGGTGCAGGCCCAAGCACTTGGGCCATCCTCCACTGCACTCCCGGGCCATAGCAGAGAGCTGGCCTGGAAGAGGAGCAACCTGAACTAGAACCCGGTGTGTTGAGTCACGGTGCCCCCCCTTACTCTTTAAATGTTTAATTTAACCACCAGCTACTAGCTATTCTTTAAATTATGTGAACATCATGGTTGAAATACAAGAGTAGAATCTAATCCATTTCTAGTTAAAAAATTAAAGCTAAAAGGGGAATCCCCTAAAACATAAATTTTGATTAACCATGGTTAGGGACAATATAGATGAAACACCACACTATGTTTCAATCCGGATGTTAGAAGCAACAATGAACTAGCTTATACTTTCTCCAGAGAAAATTTTATTTTAAATATCTGTGTCACACAAAGAGGTAATTAATGAGTATGTCACAAAAATGTAGAGAGAAAAGCATTAGGGAAGAGTAAGGTAATTAATTAATAAAATTTTATTATTTACCTGGAAAAAGGAGGGAATCACAGCATTTTCCACCACTAAATTGAAAGCATTGGTTTCTATCCACTTGTTAAAGCTAATACCTTAGGAGCTCATGTCCATCTTTTCTATTTCCCCTACATTTAATAAATGACCTCTAAGGATGAAAGAGACTTAGTCACTCTTTTTCATCACTGCACCATCAGTGTCTGAAAAGCACTGCGCAGCACTGACCCTCAATAGATACTGTCTTAATTAAATCTTATTCTTTCTACTTCCAACAACATCTCCTCTACGTATCTCCCTACTTCTGTCTCCACTGGCAACACCTTGTCATCTCACATCTGGTCTATTAAAATATGTACTTAAGCAGTCTCTTTACTGATAACATCCCCTCTAATCCAAACTGCTAGATTCAGAGTTTGCTTCCACATTGCAGAGTGGATGAATGCTTTCTTGATTGGTTTGTAGAGTTCCATGCACTCTATCCAGTAAAAGCACACAGGACAGAAGTGATTGCCATATGGAGCTTGGAGGAGTGTTGTAAAATCCAATCTGGCCATAGCAACTACTAAATATTGGATCAAAAAAAAAAAAGAATATACATGTCTGTATAATCACTTAAAAGGAGACTGGTAAAAGATAGCCAAGGAACATGGAGTACAGTGTACTTTATCTGCCTGTGCCAGCAAATCTGCTGAAAATAGGCAGGGAGATTCTGTTGGTAATTTTAACCTATGTTTATAAAGGTAGTCTTTTTTTTATCCATAAATTCCTCTTGAATTACATACTATTAGCCTCATTTCTTTTTTTTAAGAGTTATTTATGGGGCCAGCACTATGGCTATGGCGTAGTAGGTGGGGCTGCCACCTGCAGTGCTGGCATCCTTAATGGGTGCCATTTCCAGTCCCAGCTGCTCCACTTCCCATCCAGCTCTCTGCTGTTGACTGGGAAAGCAGTGGATGATGGCCCAAGTCCTTGGGCCCCTTCACCTACATGGGAGATCCGGAGGAAGCGCCTGGATCCTGGCTTGGATTGGTTCAGCTCTGGCTATTGCAGCCATTTGGGAGTGAGCCAGTGGATAGAAGACCTCTCTCTCTCTCTCTTTTTCTCTCTCTCTCTTTCTCTCTCTCTCTCTCTCTCTGCCACTGCCTCTCTGTAACTCTGCTTTTCAAATAGGTGAATAAATCTTTAAAAAAGTTATTTATTTTATTTAAATGAAAGGCAGAGTCAGAGAGAGAGAGAGAGAGAGAGAATGAGAATGAATCTCCCATCCACTGGTTCATTCCCCAAATGGCCTCAATGGAGATGGCTGGGCCAGATGGAATCCAGGAGCCTGGAACTCCATCTGTGTCTCCCATGTGGGTAGCAGGAGCCCAATTTCTTGGGCCATCCTCTGCTGTTTTCCCAGGTTCATTGGCAGGGAACTGGATCAAAATGAAGAAGCTGTGAGTCACAGGTGCCCATATGGGATGCCAGTGTTTCAGCCGTGTGCAGAAAATTGTCTCTCCAACTAATAAGTATACCTGCCAATGCTAGACTGCTATAAAAACACTGGCCCATCAATCACTCCCATGAACAACTTACCTAAACTTGCTAAGCTAGTTTTTCTCATTAAAAAAAAAAATCAGTCTGCTAGGACTGCTGCAAAGCTAAAAGGGTATGGTAAATCTATGGCTTATGTAAGTAGCAGGAGCTTCTATTTCATTTTTGACCCTTCTTACATCCCTTGCTCTCAGACAGGAAAGTACTATAGATGATACTTACCTCTGGTAATAGATATTTGATATGCTTCTTTTTTATCCCACAGAGACCTTGACAGTACTAAGTTCATAGAAGGCCATCAAGTATTTATTGGATCATTTATTCAATAAATATTTGAGAACCTACTTGTATCAGGTGTTCGGGTAGGCATCAGAGAAAATGAAAATGAAGAATGCCACAGCACTTTCACTGGAGATTTTTAAATCAGCTAAACACCAAAGAATACAGATGTTACAGTTATGATGTAATTTTCAGATAGCTTAGGATAATCACATTGGGAGGACAATCGAAATACAAAACCAAACTAACAAAAGCACATAGTAGTAGCTAAACATGAAATATGTCAGGCTATGGCCATTGCTTATCTCCATAATTGAAACTGTCCTATAGTTCAACTTCAATGAGCTAAATGTGAATATTCATTTAATTGGAGACCTGTTTTCTTTTTCTTGGAGCAGAACTCACAGGAAAAACATTGCAGAGTTTCAAGTTCCATGATAAAGGAGGAAAAACAAAATGGGTTTTCATGGATGGGATGAAATCATGTTTCCATGGAAACCCTGAGCTGGTCTGTTGCAGTCCAACTTTAGTTGGCAACCTGGGAAAATTTCAGCTATAAAAATGTACTTGCAAGTTACAAAATGTATCCATCCTAGCATTAATGTAATTTTTAAATGATAGCTAGATACGTGCAAAGTATCTCACTGAGTTAAAGACATATTTTTTAAATTCTTTAATTCTTACCAACTTCACCTGGCAAAGATGACATTTAATTATAAAACAAATCCAATCAACTAAGTTGTGCCAAAATAAACAGAATCTAGAATATGACTGTCCTCTGATTCCAGTGTTGGAGCAAGAACAGGGACAAGGACTTCCTTGTTACAGACTAGCAGAGTCTGTGGGTTTAATAGCTTTTACTAAATCATGATAACCAAAACAGACTCAATATCCTACTGCAGTCAAGATTACTTTTTAAAATTTCGTCCAGTTATAGCTCCATTACATCATGGCATACGGTTGTTAGATAAAGCAAAACTATTTATATATTAAAGATTTTTAAAAATATCCTCACTTTTTTATATTTATTAAAGACTTTTACCCTTAAGTAACACATTGTTATTCAGAGATTGGCTCCAGTCTCTGAATTTGCTCATATGAATTCCTTTTGCATTGGTTTTAGACACAAGAAATTCAAAAGACAGGCAGATATACACCTGGAGATTCAACTGTGATTTAAAACTGTCCAGTAGAATAAGCTTGATCACATCCCAGTCACATTCACAAACGCTTAAACTCCTAGTTTTACACATCTGACAGGCGATACCAGTTTTGGGATATGTGCTGACAAAATGAGTACTCACAGGCAAACACAAAAGTAAGAAACTTACAATTAATTCTTAAAGGATTATCCCTCTCTTGACCTTGTTACATGGATGTTCCTTTATTTCCTTCTTTAATGGTCGAGCTTTATGAGATAAATATTTTTATTTGGTTCCTTCCACTTCCTCGCCTCCTGCTAAACCATCATCCAACAATCAATTTCTCTGAGGATTTGGGTGGTCTCTCCCCTCCCCCTTCCCTCTCCCTCTTTCTTATACTATCACTTATCCCAAATATCTAGTTTTCAAAGACAAGTAATATAACATCTTATGCTATAATCATATTCTTTTTTAATCACTCCTCCTGCAACTCCTAATACACAACCTCTATGTGCAGACATGTCCACCATACTCAAGTTCAACTACCCACAGATAAAACTGGAAATATCCATGGAGATTTATCCAAACTAAGCACTTTTGTACTTTCCTGCACACAATGCTGGAAATCATGGCATAGTTGAAAGAGTAAAGGCTTTCATATGAAACAGGCTCAAATTATCAATCTACCACTCACTGTATGATTTAAAACAAACTGCTTAATTCTCTGAACCTTACTGTCCTCTCTAATAGCAGGGATAAGCCAACCCTGCCTACCTTGCTAGATTGTTGTTAAAGCTACATGAAATGGAACAGAAGCACGTTGCACAGACTCTAATCAACTTGAAGAACTAATAAAGAAATGTTTTCTTCCCTTCTCCTTAAATTTTGTTTAAAGATTTATTTATTTGAGTAGCAGTTAGAGAAACAGACAGTGAGCTTCCATCTGCTAGTTCACTCCTCAAATGGTCAAAACAGCCGGGTCTTCACCAGCCCAAAGCCAGGAGCCAAAAACTCCATCCAGTCTCCCACGTGGATGAAAATGGGTCATCTTCTTCTGCCTTCCCAGGAACATTAGCTGGAAGCTGAATCAGAAGCTTAGCAGCCAGGGCTTGAACCAGCACTTGGATGCCTGCATCCAAACCAGAGGCTTAACCTACTGTGCCACAATGCCAGAACCCTCTGCCTTTAATTTTTTTAAGACCGGATTTTCAAAAATATAAGTGGACAAAAGAGCAGTTGTTATGGTTGAAAGGACTACTTTCCTGTGTATTCATGGTGCATAATCTGTTAAATTTTAATGAGTCATTGATGGACATCCTGTGATAATATACACTCATTTGTATATGTGTATTCATAAATATCTAACTGGTTGCCTGTAGATTCCTTGAAGACAGGAGTTTACAACCAATTATTCTGTAAGCCATACGATGCCTTGCGTGTTTTCGCAATCAGTTAAATATTTAGTGACTCCCCCATCACTGGTAAGATATTTTCTTTTTTTCCTCAAGATGGTGATATATTTATATCAACATATTTTTATTTTCTGAAATTACTTCCAGTGAAGCCACAAACAGTGGAATGAGTGGCCAGAACAAAGTGTACAGAACACAACTGTGGAATGCTATATAGTCCACTGAGACACAGAATCTACTACTGCATTAGTGGCTATGTTCCAACCAACCAAGCAACCAAACAAGCCAACCCAGATACCACCCAGTCCCACATAGAAAACCAACTGTTATTTTTGGAGTAGAGTTTAGTTTTAGGAAATGCATCTCTAGCTTTGAAGTTGTGGATCAATTAAAGCCAAAATATGACACAATCAAATATACAAAGAGTAAAAAAAAATAATAATCTCTCTTTTGTTCACATAAAATAACTTTCTGTTTTAGCCAAATAACTTTTTTGAAGCCCAATTAATGTAAGGATAATTTTAAAAGGTGCTTAGAATCCTGTTCTCTTCCTCTCCTTTTACTCTGTTTCTGTTATCCAAATAATTCCTATTGGAATCATCAACAGAAACTCTTGATTAGGGTCAACATCATACAGATGTGAGACTCCCTAGCTGTACACAGCCAATGCTATGTCAGCATTATTCACAGCTTATGACTAAGTTTCTAGTTCAATTCCTTTCCCTAACCACCTGTAGAATCTTGAAGCTATATTTTCTTAACACATGTCTTTCAATGCAGGCCAAAACTTAATACACCAGAGCAAAGATATATTTTTCCACACCTGCTTACATTTATACAGTGAAAATTTTTATGAGAACCTGTCCTAAATATATTATATCTTAAAAGTAATAATATATTACTGCAGAATAATTTCTGTCTGAAAATTATACACATAAGAAAAAAATTTGTAGATTTAGAAGGTATGTCCTGATAACATATTCCAAAGCAACTTATATCTAATAACAATATTAAACAAACAGAGCATATTCTGTGGTACACATATTGTTCAACTGTGTCACTTATCAATAAAGGTAACCAATACATATTTTAAGAAATTCTTTAAGGTGTAGCATTTGGGTGCATTACAAAATATATTAAGTTTCAAAATAAGAAATAGTGTTACTCTCAAATGCAATATAAATACGTTAGAGTTTTTTTTAGATTTAACAATTTTTAACATATATACTTTACATTTAATATAATAAATAATTATGTGCATACCATTTTTCTTGAAAGCAGGGATAAATATTTTAATATAGTATGGAATTTATGACAAATATCATAAAGAGAGGAAAGAAGGGCATATTCTTGTGTAAGGTGCATAATTCTGTGATGACAACATTTAAAATATCTATTTAACAAATAATATGCATTCACAAATTTTACACTGCATATACACATGTGTGTGTATAAACTTCTACATGAGAGAAAATGGAATATGTATTTCTGTGCTTTATTTGACCTAATGATCTCAAGTTTCTCCAATTTCATTGCAAATATCAAGATTTCATTCTTTTTATGGCTCAGTAATATTCCTGTGTGTGTATATGTATGCATCACCTTTTCTTTATTGAGTCATCATCCATTAGTAGGCTTCTATGTTGATGTCATATCTTTGGTATTGTGATTTGGGCTGTAATAAACATGAAAGTACAGGTATTTCTTTCATATGCTGGTTTTTTTCCTTTCCATATACTCCAAGAAGTTGGATAGCTGGATCATATGGTAGATCTATTTATCATTTTTTGAGAAATCTCTAGGATAACTGTAATAATCTGAATTACCACCAACAGTATATTATAGTAATCTTTTCTCCACATCTTGCCTATGAACATCTGTTATTTTTTGACTTTTGGAGAATATTCATTCTAGCTTCAGTGAGACAATACATCATTTTGGTTTTATTTGCATTTCCCTATTGGCTGGTGATACTGAGCAATTTTTGTTGGTCTTTTGTATTCAGACCTATTCAGATCCTTTGCTCCTTTCTTAACTGGATCCTTTATTTTTTGTTATTTAATTTCATAAGCTTCTTATATATTCTGGATATTAATCCTTATTAAGATGCATAGGTTGCAAATATGTTCTCCCATTAAGTTGGCTGATTTTTTTTCTTTTGCTGTGCAGAAGCTTCTTAGTTAATATAATGTCATTTGTCTGTTTTTGCTTTTATTGTCTGTGGTTTTGGGGTCTTCTCCAAAAAAATCATTATCTGAACCAGTGACTTAAAGTGTTTCCCTTGTGTTTTCTTCAAGTACTTTCACAGTTCCAGGTCTTATCTTTATATTCTGATTCTACTTTGAGTTGATTTTTGTGCAAGGTATAAGGTTGGGGTCTTTTTCAACTTTCTGTATTTGAAACCCAGTCTTCCCAGCACCATTTATGGAACAAACTGTCCTTTCTCCAAGGAGTATCATTAGCACATTTTTCAAAAATATTTTGTTGTATATGCCTGGATTTATTTATGGATTTCCTATTCTGAACCATTGGTCTACTTATTTTTATGCCAGCACCACGCCATTTTGGCTATAATACTTGTAGTATATCTCAAAATATGTTATTGTGTTGCCTCTGTCTTTGCTTTTACTGTTTAAAATTGCTTTAGTTATTTGGAGTATTTTCTGTTTAGATATAAATTTTATGATTTTTTTTAATTCTGCAAATACTGTCATTGATAGTTTACTGGGAACTGTTGTGAATCTGCCAGTTGCTTTGGGTAGTATATACATTTTGATTATATTAATTTTCCAGCCCATGAATATGAGGGGTCTTTCCATTTAGTGTATGTGTGTCTTCCATTTCTTTCACTAGTGTTTTGTAATTTTCACTGTAGAGAAGCTTCACAACCTTAATTAAATTTGTACCAAGGAATGTTACTTTTATGTAGCTATTGTGAATTAGATTGATTCCAAAAGTTCTTACTCAGAAAGACCATGGTTGGAATATAAAAATGTTACTGATTTTTGTATGTTGATGGACATTATGAGTTTCATATACGGTATCCTCTGTTGAGACAATTGGATCAGTGAATTAGGAGGAATGCACTTGATGAGGTCTCACTGATAACTATTTGAAGCTAAACTATCAATTAAATCAAGGCTTTATCCCAGATAACTGTTCAACTACCAGGTTTGACAGAAATCCACTCCAATCCTCCAGAGCAGTGACAATCAAGAATTTTCTCAGAGACATAGAAAAGCAGTACTAAACACTTTTAATGAGGAAGAAACTCCACATATACAGAAAAAAAAAATAGTTCTTAAGAAAAATGAACCAAGTGACTGAATACAAGAAAGTCCTCCTGACTCAGTTTCATTGTTTAACATATTGAAGCTCAGTGAGATTCAATATTCCAACCAGTATTAAATATGCTGAAATGACATAGCAATATCAGAACCCAGGTCCTCTGGGCCTCAAACTGTATTGTTCCTTCTAATCTGCCATATTGCCTCCCTTAAAATGGAAAAGGGTTTAATGTTGTTGCTCTAGAAACAACCTGTAGGAGTCAGCATTTGGTTAAAACACAATACTTCTACCTACATGTAGTGTCCCAGGAACCTCAAGAAAAGTCTGCTCCTTCCTCAGGCTTCCATAGCCTTGGCAACTCATGACGACAGCCTAGGGTGGTTACTGGCGCCATAAACTAGAGTGTCAATTTGTTGGGTCAACAACAGGAGCCACTGTGCGCTTGCTCCTGATGTGGGATCTCTGTCCTTGATGTACTGTACATTTTGATTTAATGCTATAACTAGTACTCAAACAGTATGTTTCACTTTGTGTTTCTATGTGGGTGCAAACTGTTGAAGTATTTTATACTAAATTGATCTTCTGTATATAAATAGAATTGAAAATGAATCTTGATGTGAATGGAAGGGGAGAGGGAGCGGGAGAGGGGAGGGTTGCGGGTGGGAGGGAAGTTATGGGAGGGGGAAGCCATTGTAATCCATAAGCTGTATACTGGAAATTTATATTCATTAAATAAAAGTAAAAAAAAAAATAAAAAAAATGGCATATATTGAAAAAAAAAAAAAAAAGAAAAGTCTGCTCCTTCCTCAACACTGGGCAGAACTGTCCCAAATCCAGTCCTGGCTCTGCAAAGCACCAGTTACATGATCCTCATTGTCATTAATCCCTTCTAAGAGCTGGTGCTTACATATATCAAAGGAGATGGGAAATCATTTCTAAACCATCGTACTGCTGTGAGAACTAATGTGTTAACGAAAGTTAGAGTTTCTCTTACCAAAGCAGGCATTGTGGCACAAAGTTCAAGCAACTGCTTGGGATACAACATCCTTTTTCAGGGTGCCTGGGATAGGGTTTCACCTCCACTTTCAATCCAACTTTCTGCTAATGGACACCCTGGGAGGCAACAGATGATGGCTTAATTACTTGGGTCCTGCTACCCATATAGGAGACCCCGATGGAGTTTCTGGCTCCAGACTTATACCAGGCCTTCCCCCAGTTGTTGCAGGTATTTGAGGAATGAAATAGCAAATTTTTTTAATATATTTTTATCTTATATTTATTTGAAAGAGTTACAGGGGGGTAAAGGGAGGAAGGGAGAGAGAGGGAGAGAGGGAAAGAGAGAGAGAGAGAGAGAGTGAGAGAGAGTGAGCGATTCATCCATTCACTAGTTCACTTCCCTGATGGCATATTTTTAGATTTTTGATACTAGCTAAAATATATTACCACATAACACACAATAGAAGCTCAATCAATATTTCTTTTACTGCTAACATATTTGCTCATATATTCATCCAGCATTTTATTGCCTGCTTGCCAAATGTTGAAATACATGCACAGTATATGTGCAATTATAAAATATATTTCACAATACTGGCAGAGAGTTTTCAATATAAGCCATATTAGATGGAAAGAGAGCAGTATCCAGTGATGATTTGTATTAAGCAATGGGTACAAAATGGAGATACAAAGAATTCTGGTGTTCAAAAACAAGAAAACACTTGGGGGAAATCTAAGCAAACAACTAACACTAGTTAGCTGAGGGAAACAAGGGAACAAGTATGTAAAAAAGAGTCAATGTCTTACTATCATGATACAAAGCAAGCTTGATATTGTTGAACATTAGTAGTGCTGCTAATACTTATTTGATGTCATCCTTACCTAATATTTTATATTTTATTTAGGAATTGTTTTGTATAACTAAGAAAGATGGAATGCCATACAACTACTCATGATAGTGTTGGAAGGAACCCAAGATGTGTGCGCATTCTATTTGAACTTATCCTGGAAGAAGAAACTTGCTATTTCCTAAACAATTCAATCTTTAGAAAATTCTAATTGTTATGATGTTCTTCCTAATAGTAATCTGCATAAAAGCATTTACTGAGCTCTTACATTATGTACTTTGAATGCAAATCTCTAAAATCTCATGACTATAATGAATTTTTTTTTTTGACAGGCAGAGTGGATAGTGAGAGAGAGAGAGACAGAGAGAAAGGTCTTCCTTTGCCGTTGGTTCACCCTCCAATGGCCGCTGCGGCCGGCACATCCTGCTGATCCGAAGCCAGGAGCCAGGCGCTTCTCCCAGTCTCCCATGCGGGTGCAGGGCCCAAGCACTTGGGCCGTCCTCCACTGCCTTCCCGGGCCATAGCAGAGAGCTGGCCTGGAAGAGGGGCAACAGGGATAGAATCCGGCACCCCCAATCGGGACTAGAACCTGGTGTGCCGGCGCCGCAAGGCAGAGGATTAGCCTGTTAAGCCACGGCGCCGGCCTATAATGAAATTATTATACAATCCGAGTCTTTAGTGCATTCAAAGTACATAATAGAAAGGAGACACCACTTCTCAAAAGAGAGGTATTAAATTGAAGACATGTAATTCATTTCCATGATGAAATGCACATTCACATTCAAGGATAAATAATTCTTTTAAATCAGTTGAGTAGGATAGTACTAAGAGAAAATTAATCTGGTTACATTTATGGTTCAGAAAAATAATGTACTAAAAGAATCTTTGGCTTTTAGCCTAGAGGATTTTCAATGTGATTGTAGATGCGAAATATTTTCATTCATTTTAAGCTTCTACTTTTCAAAGAAAGGGACTCCCACAGAGGTGTTTGGGGAATTTCAAAATGGATTACATAGACTTGAACTCCTAACATTCCAGAAAAGCTAAAGTCTACCTGGTGGTTTTGGCAAAGGTGGGTGAGTAAACAAATTCTATGTCTTTGACATTTACCCTCTTTTGCATGTGTATTCTCATCGCAGTGAGATATGTGAGTCACTCAGGTATTTTTCATTAAATGCTAACAATATATACATGGAGGGAGTAATTACCTTTGGTCTATTTGGAGTCAAAAATTTTTGGAATACCTGGCTAAGCTCTTATTGCTATTATTGGATCTGCCATTTCTGGAATAAACAGGTCTACCAATATTACTTTCTATCATGGTCTATCCACATGTTATGTTCCATTGGAAGACAGTGACTGACAGTAACATCAATAGATGGGAGGACAGTAATAAGCTATTTTTACTGTATTCTTTGAATAACTATTGCTTTGATTTTTTCTTTCCCTTTCCACTGACAAGTAAAGGTGCTTCCTCAATATGAAGGGAAAGGCTTGTACTTATCATTTTATACATGCTTTATTTGGACTCCTAACCAATATTCTTCATTGTATATGATGATGCACTGAAACACCTACTTATTCGCTTTCCCAAACAACTTAATCATTAAATTTTTAACTTATATGATTTTTTTTTCTAAAAAATATATCATTTTCTTATATACTTGTATTGGCAAACAAAGTATATTAAAACTTTCTGAATGCTACCAGTAAATGGTTTCTGGTGATAATTACAATTATTGTATTGGAGTTTTACCAGTAAAGAAATCATTCAAATTTTACGACGCATAAAAATTTAATCAATGAATAACTATATTTGCATAATATACTCATTGTAAACTATTTTTAGCAAATGATGCTTAGTAATGCTACTAGCTATTTCTAAAGTAACAAAAGGTACCATGGTTCATCTTATAAGAACCAAATTAATGGACATTCAATACATATTAGAATTCTGCATTGATTTTTTCAACCATAAAGTTTTGGAAAATGATTCTGCATGGTGTTTCTGTGCCTCTTCAATCAGTTTGTTTCTCTGCATCATCTTCCCATGAATGTTGTGAGTCATTCCATACAGTCTTGGGAAGCAGACAGGAAAAGGAAGGTTTGTTTCCTTACTGGTATAATAAAGTGGATTTCTTCCTTCAGTACAAATGCTGAAGAGAACTTTTAATAAAATTAGATATCTTGAGCTCAGAATCATCAATTGTGACACAAACCCCTCACATACACAGCACTCACATATCATGCCCATGGGACCTGGGATTGAAAGGAACCAGAACAACATGTAGTTCATTATAACTGTGTTGTAATGAAGTCCCTTGTCTATGACCCATCATTTTACTATCTGCCAGCATCTAATTGTAACAGATTAGCATGTTAGCTTCCAAGAAGAGTGAAGTCTCAGACTTCACAGATCCTGATCAAAAAATAGCATATGGACAATATTTGTTAAATGAAGAGCATGAGTTACCACATATAACTAAATTCCATTATGTAATGTGGAGGTTTACATCTTTAGCAAATGTAAATGTTATAGCCCATATTGTGTGATATACATAAAACACAAAAAAAATGAATTTAATACTTCCCATTCTCAAATCTACATGCTTATAGATAAATAACTGATACTTAAAAAGTTTCCATTTCTTTCTGAAATACAGAAGATATAAACAAAATTTTAAAAATCACAGTATCCAAAAAAAAAGTATTATGTTCCTAAAGCCAAGCAAATTTGACTGATTCAAAACATAAAAACAGTGACACTACAGGATATTGTTATCCTGACATTGTTTGATTTTACCATATCCCTTACTGGAAAAAGCACATTACTATGAGCCATTTAATGAAAATGATGATATATTAGATTACATTTGGACAACAACACTGAAATATTATAGTTGTAAAGGACCCCATCCTATTAAATTCCATTATTTAACAAAAAGTACTGCTTGACCTATCACAGCAAGTGAACCAAATCACACCAACCACTTGTTCCACTTCTCTTTAAATAGGTGGTGATGAAGGACAGCAACACTTTTGAGCAGGATACCTTGCAATGTAAATTGTAACGTAAAACAAAAATAAGTCAATAAACGAGGAAAGAGAAATTTAAACCCTCCAGAACCCTCCAGGACCAAAAAAAAAAGCCTGAAAAAAAATTTCCCTTATCTCAAAACTCTAAAAATGTTCACTTTAACCACTAAACATCACTAACTCATCCAAAGCCATTAATTTTAAATTTCCTACTACAAATTCTTTAAATATTCCACTTTCCTTTAACATTATGCAAATTACAAGGAAGCCTAATTTATTAAAGCAAACTTCTCTTGACTTAAATGGTCATTTTTTTTTGACAGGCAGAGTGGACAGTGAGAGAGAGAGACAGAGAGAAAGGTCTTCCTTTGCCATTGGTTCACCCTCCAATGGCCGCTGCAGCCAGCGCATCGTGCTGATCTGAAGCCAGGAGCCAGGTGCTTCTCCTGGTCTCCCACGTGGATGCAGGGCCCAAGCACTTGGGCCATCCTCCACTGCCCTCCCAGGCCACAGCAGAGAGCTGGACTGGAAGAGGGGCAACCGAGATAGAATCCAGTGCCCCGACCGGGACTAGAACCCGGTGTGCTGGCGCCGCAAGGCGGAGGATTAGCCTGTTGAGTCACAGCACTGGCTTAAATGGTCATTTTTTAAGTCATTTTGAGACCCTGAGCTACCAAGAAATGATATAATTTCCAGGCCAGTAGATTTTATTCATTGCAAACACCTGCCACTGCCTGATTTCACAATGAGTCAAAATTTTGTACACCTTTAGAGTTTCAATTTTAGTGGCTACTACTGTTTCCTCACGAATGAAACTTGAAAGTATGTGCCAGGGGATTCCAATACAATCCCATCAAGATTGCATGTACCAATGCCATCTCACTAGTCTAAGTGATCAATTTCAGTTCACAATCGATGGCTCTGATAGGTCTAAGAATCAAAGGGATCACACAAACAAGACTAGTGTCTGTGAATACTAACTGATAGAATCAAAAAGGGAGAGAACAATCCAACATGGGAAGTGGGATACACAGCAGACTCATAGAATGGCAGATATCCTAAACAGCACTATGGCCTCAGAATCAGCCCTTAAGGCATTCGGATCTGGCTGAAGAGCCCATGAGAGTATTTTAGGCATGGAAAGCCAAGACATTCTGGGGAAAAAAAAAAAAGGACCTAAATGAAAGATCTCTGCAAGTGAGATCCCAGTGGAAAGAATGGGCCATCAAAGGAGGAGGTACCTTTCTCTGAAGGGAGGAGAGAACTTCCATTTTGACTATGACCTTGTCTAAATAAGATCTAAGTCAGCAAACTCAAGAGGCTTCCATAGCCTTGGAAACTCATGACTAGAGCCTAGGGAGATTACTGATGCCATAAACAAGAGTGTCAAATTGTTAAGTCAACAACAGGAGTCACTGTGTACTTACTCCTCATGTGGGATCTCTGTCCTTAATGTGTTGTCCAATGTGAAGTAATGCTATAACTAGTACTGAAACAGTATTTTACTCTTTATGTTCTGTGTGGGTGCAAACTGATGAAATCTTCACTTAATATATACTAAATCAAACTTCTGTATATAAAGATAACTGAAAATGAATCTTGATGTGAATGGAATGGGAGAGGGAGCAGGAGATAGGAGGGGTGCGGGTGGGAGGGAAGTTATGGGGGGGGAGGAAAGCCATTGTAATCCATAAACTATACTTTGGAAAATTATATTAACTAAATAAAAGTTTAAAAAAAAAAGAAAGTCTTACGTAGCTGAGTTCTCTGCTCAAGAACAAATGGAACCTACAATAATTGGTGGAATGAAAGCAACAAAAGCCTTCTCTGTCATTGGAGAGCTGAGATTTGGCTGTCTGAATGTTGCTAGTTGGGTGAATTTTCAGCTTGTTCTCAGCCTAAGGATGTGCGGTTTTCAGAAAAGAAAATAATCTACATCAGAAAAGAATCTGGGGATGACTTCAGTAAGAGAAGATCTTCCTAAAGAGAACAAATTCAGGGGCAGGCATTTAGCCCTGTGGTTAAGACACCGCGTGTCCCACATGAGAGTAATGGGATTCTATTCCCAGTCCTGGCTTTCAACTCCAGGCTTCTGCTAATGGAGGTTTTGGAAGGCAGAAATGACAGTTCAAGTAACTGGGTCCCTTCCACCCACGTGGGTCCTGGCTTTTGCCCCTGTTCAGCTCCTTGTGGGCATTTGGGGGGGTGAATCTACAGATGAGACTATTTGTTTTCCTTCCCTCTCTCTTCTCCACCACTGTATGTGTGTGTGCCTGTGTGTATGTGTGTTTAAAATCTTTTTTGTTCGTTTGCTTAAAAAAAATGACTTCAAATGATAAGAATGTGCTATTAATATGAATCAGGCAAAATTCTGAAATTTTGAAATACATTCATGACCTTTACTTTTTAAATATATTAGTCACTTAATAGAATATATTGTATTTATGATGTTATACATAGTATAAGAGTTACAATCTGTATTTTGCCTACTGTTTTGTGATATCATTTTCAAATTTTACTTCAAGTGTTCTTCTCAAGAATCAAGAGTATAAGTAGTAAAAATATTTGTTTAATAATCCAAGTACCTTGAGTTTTCTTCTGAAAACTAACATTAGAAACATTGCTGATGGTTGATTTATTTACCACTGAAGAGTAAAATAACTATATTAAGCATTGCTGAATCTCTCACAAGGTAGCTTTTACAGTCTAGTTTACACCAAAATAAGTCACTTAATTAATTCAGTTTCTAGAAACAAGAACAAAGTAACTTTTTATAAAATATTTGTCACTATTTAAATTGCATGGAGGCATCTACTAACAATTTCAATTTTAAAAGATAAATATTAGATCTTCTCCTTTATAATACCAGAGGGAAAATGTAACTGCTATGAAATATTTTTAAAACTTCATGAATTGAGTCAATATAAACTAAACCAGTTTCTCAATTTTGTTAATAGTCTGGCTTTTCAGGACAGCATTCATTAGAATGTTGAGAATATAAACAACAAACAAAAATTTCAGACTTCCACTTGGAGGCAATTGCTAACTAAACTAGCAGGTCTGCTTTAGTCATGTTGTATTCAGAAAACCCAATTTTCTTAACTTATCTTGAATTATTTATATGATGTTGTTTGATTTTCTTTTAGGATACCATGTAATACTTCATATCTTCAGCATTGCAGTTTACATAAAAATCAGATGCTCCTCTCTTCTACAAAGAAAAGAAGAATGTGACTGAAACTAAATTAGGTGGCAGTTAGGCTGGTATGACTGAAATTTTTGATGAGACTATCAAACTTGAAAATAGGTCCCTGAGAAAAACAGAAAGATTTTCTTTGGAGATTTTTTAAGCAAGTAGGATTCTCACCTCCATGGTATGGCATTTATAGAGAAGCCCACAAATTGTATAATGAACTTTGAATCACCCAAGTTCTTTTCCAAACCTGTAATGGCGACATGGAGGGTCCTCCAAGGAACTAAGAAAAACAACTTTCTCAATAACTACAAACATAACATAGTTCCAGATCATCAAAACTCTGCAATGCTGGTTTTGTGACCTTGACTCAGAGTCCTTGGGATGTACCAGGAAACCACAATTCTTGGCAGCTACATATTCAATGTGCAAATGTTTACCAGATGTGTTGTTCATATGATCCATGCTGTATAACAGAAACAAAAATGAATGTACTGTGGGGGGCCAGTGCTGTGGCATAGCAGGTTAAGCCACCACCTGCAGTGCTGGCATCCCGTATGGGAGCCGGTTCCAGTCTCAGCTGCTGGCATCCCATATGGGTGCCGATTCGAATCCAAGCTGCTCCACTTCCAATCCAGTTCTCTGTTATGGCCTGGGAAAGCAGTACAAGATGGCCCAAGTTCTTGAGCCTCTGCACCAATGTCAGAGACCTGCAAGAAACTCATGGCTCCTGGCTTCTGATCAGCCCAACTTCCAGCCATTGTGGCCATTTGGGGAGTGAACCAGTGGATGGAATACTTCTCTCTCTCTAACTATGCCTTTCAAATAAATAAGTAATTTTTAAAAAAATGAATGTTCTGTATGACATGCTGGCTCTTGGCTTTTCTTTGAGCCATCTGGAACAGTTGGTCTCATACTTAGGTAGGGGGTATCAATTTGGACTAAAGATAAAACTCCTTAAACCCTACTTCCAACTCCAATTAAAACTAATCCCATAACTTTGTTAAATCTGGAATTCTTAAAGGAAAAAGTCTTTAGGAATTCTATCACTATCAAGGGAAAACCCCTTAGGAGACATAAACTGTTTTCAATTATGATACTTCACAGTAAATGAATTTCAGACACTGTATTGACAGCCAATTTTGATAAGAATGTATGAAGCTTTGTTGTTTGGATTTTAAGACACAGGGGAAAAAATCTTCAAGAGATAAGAGTTAACACATGAATAACACTTTTGTCACTATTATTTATCCTTTCCTTCACTCATTCATTCAACAATATTTATGGTATGCCACTATTTTGAGGCAATTTAGCTAAGCACTAACAGGCAAAGATTTAAAGAAGCATAGTAATGACTTCAGAAAGTAGAAGGATTTTTGGTAGAAGTATGTCAATGCAACTACAATACATAATATAGATGTTAACTAAGATATGTACAAGGTACAATGGGAGCTCAGAGGAATGAGTACCGAATCCTATTAGGCAGACAAGAGATGGATAAGCCTTCTAAGAACAAGTTTGATCTGCCCCTCTTCCAGGCCAGCTCTCTGCTGTGGCCCGGGAGTGCAGTGGATGATAGCCCAAGTGCTTGGGCCCTGCACCCACATGGGAGACCAGGAGGAAGCACCTTGCTCCTGACTTCGGATTGGTACAGCACGCCAGCCGTAGCGGCCATTTGAGGGGTGAACCAATGGAAGGAAGACCTTTCTCTCTGTCTCTCTCTCTGTCTAACTCTGCCTGTCAAAAAGAAAAAAAAATGAATCTTAATGAAGAATGGGATGGGAGAGGGAGTAGGAGATGGGATGGTTTGCAGGTGGGAGGGTGGTTATGGGGGGAAAAACCGCTATAATCCAAAAGTTATACTTTTGAAATTTATATTTATTAAATAAAAGTTTTCTAAAAAATTTTAAAAAATAAATGCCAGTTAGAGAAAAAGTAAAATAGAAACTATAGAGTAAGCCATTGTGTAAAAATGCATCTTCCACAGAAATGTCAAAAACTCTTATCTCCAGATAACAGCACTTTGGATATGTAATTTTCTCAATATTTTTCATGTTTTTATAAAGAATATATATTATTTTCAAATTAGAAATAACTTGTTTTTAAACTTGCATGTTTTAGATAAAAGTTAATATTTCCAAAGAAGATTATCTTGACCAATAGCAGAACACATAATCAAGAGGGGCTAGGCTATGCTTACCAAAAAACACATCCAAAAATTTTAGTATTGTAAAGCAGGGAAGGTTTATTTTTTACTCATGATTTATGTACACCATGATCTGACTAGGAGCTCTACTCCACTGCACTCATTTTTAGGATTCAGTGTGAGGTGGGTGGTGAGTTACTATGGCAGATATTAAGAGCTATGGAGGTCACACATGCAAATTAAATACTGGGGTCCAGAAACAACTAGTTTCTCCTTAGCTCATTGGCCAGAACTCAGAACTAGGATGGAACCAGGAAAGGTTATCCTACCATGTATCTGAAGCATATTTGGCAATAAGACTAATAAGTATATTTAACTCCAAATTAATCAGCCCTGACAATCACAGCAACAGAACCATGGAAGGATTTTTATGGCAATGTTTCCCAAGATGCCAACTACTACCCAGCAGTTGGTTGTGAAATCCATTTAGTGTTCCATGGACCACATTGTTTAATAAAAAGAAATGGAGAGAGGGAATGTCAGAACATAATACTTGTATAAAAAGTAAATATTTATCATGAAACAACATTTGAGATATACATATATGAAATAAATTCAACTGTGTCACAAGGAAAATTTATTTCTTTCAGAGAGTCCGGTAAAATAATTTTGAATGTGACAGTACTGCAAGAGCCCCAATTAAACCAAGTATACAGAAAAATAGCAATTGCCAAACTGGGCTGTTCTAACTCAGGGTCCTATGAGTACCATTGGAGACTGGGAAATGCAGTCATCCTGCATAATAAATCCCAAAGACGTGAATCAAAATTTTACTCTTTAAAAAAGATTTATTTATTTATTTAAAAGCCAGGGTGACAAATAGAGAAGCAGAGACAGGGAAATCTTCTATCCATTGGTTAATTCCCCAAATATCTCCAATAGCTAGAGCTGGGCCAGGCCAAAGCTGGGTGCCAAGAACTTCATCCTGGTCTCTGACATTGGCAGCAGGGGCCCAAGTAGTTGGGCCATCTTCCACTGCCTTCCCAGACACATGACCAGGAAGCTGGATTGGAAGCAGAGTAGCTGGGACTTGAACTAACACTCAGATATAGGATGCCAGCATTACAAGCAGCGGCTTAATCTGCTGCACCAAAACACTAGTCCTAAAGTTTAACTTTTTAATATGTTTCTCGATAATAAACAGAAAAATATGAGGAAGTGACTGATTTTTAGCATCTTACAGCTAGAGAGAATATGTTATTGCAACATATTTATCCTGCAATAAAAAATTTCAAGTTTCCAAAGAGATTTTCCTTCTCTACCTAGAGCCACATTTTGCTGATCTTTTTAGGAACTGATACAAGTCATATATTAATTAAAATTGTATCTCTGATAATGATAAATAGTAATATAAGTGTTTTTACTTTGTATTATGTTACCATGTTTTATAAGGTGATGATTTTTATCAAGTTTACTTATGCTTTGGTGTTTAAGGGAAGAAAACACACTTCAAAACTATATTCAATTGGAAAATACCCATTGTATCTGACTGCTTGTCTCATATTTAATATCTACAATTTTCATCACTCTATTTCTTCTCTTCCACTAAGAAAACACAAATTAGGTAAATAATAATTCTGTATGTTTGTTTAGGTATAAGGTGTAATCTTTAGAAATTTAGTTTTAAATTTCTCTTTTCCAAAATTGTCTTAACTCTTAATTCCTATGAGCAACAGTTTCAGTTAATTTCACTATTTTCCACACTTCCCTCAAATAACCACAATGCTTTTTCCTAACAACCCTTTATAACACTTCCAGCTCCTTTGTTTCTACAGGAAAAATGCTTATTGCACAGCCAAAAACAACAAAACTTCTCTTACGGTACAATCTTCTTTGACCTCCCAGACGTCTCCACTGCCATTTACTACATGTGCCGGAGGGGTTTCCTAAGGAAGAGAGTCAGTGTGAACTAATATAACCTACCATCCTGACATTCGAGAGAACCAAAGAAAACATGACTGCGTTTAAAAGAATGGAAGACGAAAATATCATCCTCAAAAATAAACTAGCGTGCAGAGTTTTACCATATAAAAGGAAGCTGTGGTATGGAAAAATGATGAACATCCTACATCTGTTCATTAAGGAAGTATTATATTCAGTTCAGCAACAGTAACTTGTTTAAAGGTGATGAGTCACAACACTCAGTTCCTTCCTGGTGTTATCCAGCTACATGTGCGGGGGAAAGGATTATAGCTACACTGACTCTGTTCCAGACCTGGCAAGGCCAGTAAGATCCTGGAATCTGGGCAAGAAAAGAAGCCTGGATGGACTTCAGAGCCTCCTCAGTACAACAGGAGAATAAAGAGATAAGAGAGTTTAAGGATCTTGGTTCTACTTGGGTACGGTTCAACTCTTAAATATTTTACTCATTATTTATACTGTTAAATACATGATTAATAATTAGTTTTCTAAATCAAACTTAAAAGTCATCTATTTTCATTATTGTAAACTCAATCTATAGAAGTAAAACCTTATAAATTTTCCATGTTACAATTTTATAATCAGAATCATAATGCTATAATATTTCTATGACATTCGGTCAACTCCAATGATTTACAGTATTTAATATTGTTGGATCATTCTCCTTCTGTGAACATTTCTGATTGCTATGCTTTAAAAACAAACAATCATTCCAGGAAACTGTTCTGTCAAGCACTACATAAATTAAACTGACTGCTTGTAGTATGATATCAAATCTTAAAATGTGGGATTTCTTTAAACTATTTTACAATGTTCTCAACACACACACACACAATTAGCAAATAAATGCCACAGTTAAATTTTGACGATCTGCCAAGTAGGATGGCAAGAAAGAACCAGCAGAGATTCTTAAATGGTGGAGAGTACAGAGTGGGGCATGTACAACAGTGCATTAGAAAGTATCTTATTCTTATCTTGAATAAAATTATGCCTGATGTCCTGAAAATTGGCAATACTACACTTCAAACTGAGTAAATAACAAAAATATCTTGAGAAAAAAATCAACTCAAGAGAACTAGAAAACATTCTAGTTTGCAAATACCTTGGTTCACACCTTCGAAAACATGAACAGTAATAAAGAGAATGCATTACTGGCTTTGATAGCATCATTAACTATTTATAAAAAACTTATAGATAGAAACCCTAAAGGGGATTATCATATGTAAACTCAAAATAGTATTAGAATCATTATCAAATTTTCCTTCTACAAAGCAAGAAATTTATGAAGTGGAAAACTCTTCATTTCTCACTCCAAAGACGACTGGTTATGTTCTGTTACATAGACTTTCAGATTCAGTGATCTAAAACAGAAACAGCTGCACTGGACTTCATTCATCCAGGAAAACTGACATTTCTCAAACAATTGCCAAGTGCAATCTCTAAAGTACAACACGTCAGACTTTATCCAAAAGGAGATATTCTTATTTTACTCTATCATCCAAATGCTTTTCAGAAGAAATTGTAAACAAGGTCCCCAGAGCCATATTCCACAATGGTCCAAGGAAACAACAATGGCTGTCCTCCTCTTGTTTTATCCAAAAATATTCATTTCATAATGGAAACAATAAAGGAGATATCAAAATAACTTGCTGCTTTTTACAATTATTAGCACTTTATAATATTGTCAGATTAGCACTGTATGTAATACCTTTCCAATTCTATAGCTTCTATTGCTGGAAAGGTCACAAGAATAATACTTCTCAGACCTACAAGGAAAAGTACACTTCTCAGACTGAGAAGAAATTAGTTTTATACAAAGAAGAAAGAAGAGTGGCACCTTGCGCATCATGTAACACTTCTATTAGTATTCATGAGAATCCATGAGTTTGGACACTTAGACTAGACTGGAAAAGCAGAACCCAGGTAGTTTCTAGACCAAGCAAACCTAAGAAAAGCAGGAAATAGCCATGTCCAGTAGAGAAGACACTATACATTGCCCTAGGTACAGTAAACAGGAAAAGATATCCATCTAGAATAAAATATGAAAGAAAAAAATCATAATAATAATTATAATAAAGGAGAAGAAAGCACAGTACAAACTGAAAAAGTAAAATTCAAGAAAAGAGTACAAACATATTCACAATCATAACAAAGTTTCATGGGTTAAGTTTTATATTTAGAATTCAGAAAAGTGGGGCCAGTGTTGTGGCATAGCAGGTAAAACCACCCTGCAATGTCAACATCCCATATGGGACACCAGCTGATCCACTTCAAATACAGCTCCCTGCAATTAGCCTGGGAAAAAGCAGCAAAAGACGACTCAAGTCTGGGCTCCTGCATGAAGATCTGCATGAAGCTCCTGGCTCCTACCTTCAGTCTGGCCCTGGTCATAATGGCCATCAGGAGAGTGAACCAGTAGATGGAAGATCTCTCTGTCTCTCCCTCTCTCTAACTCTTTCAAATAAATAAGCAAATCTTTAAAAAGAAAAAAGAATTCAGAAAAGTTTCAGATTGTGTGTGTGTGTGTGTGGTTTTTGTCTGCCTCTATATTGTTTACAAGCAACCCACCTAAAACTCTGGACAGCAAATGCTGAAAATAAAGGTGCAGAAAACTAATTAACTAAGGTAATGCTAATAAAGGAAAACATATATAAATATAAGATAAAATTCAAAGCCAATGCATCAATCAGGACAAAGAAAGGAATATTTCATGTTTAAAAAGAACATATTTTTGAATTATAAAGCTGTACATATCATTCTTTTAATATTTTATAGGAAAATTTTCTGTATATAAATGTGTTTACTTTCTATATTTTCTACCTTTATATTAGGTAGACACATTTACTGTTAAACATCATTCTAACAGTTTCAAAACCAATACAACCTTTTCCCTAACAGTGCACATTTAGAATGTTTTCAAAATATTACTTACATAAAAAGTAGGATAATAAACACCTCAAGGGATATTCCCTCTAAAAATTAATAGGCTGACAAATCAACTAAATCCAGACTCTTAGACCCTCAGGCCATCAGACAAAAAGGGAAATTCATTCTGTCAACATGGGAGCTGATTCATCATGTCTGGATCAACACAAACATTTCTGAAGTGCTTGGAGTCCCAACATGAACACCAGCCAACAGCTGACATCTGCTCATGCCAGATACCATGTTCCCACCACTAAATGTATCATCTCTATAAATATGTTGAAAATTTGAACAATGCATTACAAACTTTTTTTATACTTATTTATTTTTGAATTTAAGAAATCTATTAACACATTAGATTCTCAGAGTCACAGCAGATGCATGATAATTACCACAATTCTCATCAATTTTCGTGTTAATGTGATATTAATAGAGACAACAGATTCCATGTAGTGAATGGATATCATTCTAAGAAAATAATGATACTTCTCTTACTCCCTTCCTCTTTCCTTCCCTCTCCATTTCTGTTTTATTTTCTTTCTTTTTGAGTTTTTGAGATAATATATTTCAAATTTATACTCTAGTCAAAGGCTTAATGTTCCACTAACTAAAGGGTTTTAACAAGTAAAAAGAACCCAGTTCAGCATGAACATAGGCAAGCGCTATTATCAACAATCAAGTGAAAAGATGATGATTTTACTCATATGCAGTAAATTTTAAAATAATTGCAGATCATTAAAACTATTATTATGAACTAGTGTGTTTCCCATCAGAATGTTTTAATGATTATTTATTTGAAAGGCAGAGTATCAGACAGAGAGAAAGAGAGAAAAAAAGAAGAGAGAGAAAACTGGTTCACTGGTCAAATGCTCTCAATAGCCAGGGCTGGGCCAGACCAAAACCAGGAGGATGGAACTCCATGGGAGGCACACGGGTGCCTCTTCCACATGTGCAGTAGGAGCCCAAGTACTTGGGCCATCATCTGTTGCTTCCCAGGTGCATTAGCAGGAAGCTGAATCAGAAGCATGGAGTAGTCAGGACTCAAGCTGGCATTCTGATATGGGATACAGACTTCCCAAGCAACAAGTTAACATGCTGCAAACACCTGCCCCAAGTATTGATTTTAATAAGAATACTGCCTAGTGGAATAAACACAAGACAGACATAGGAGAGAAGAGAGCCCTAACTCAGGTATTAAAAATGGGTAAAATAGAGCCGGCGCTATGGCTCACTAGGCTAATCCTCCGCCTTGTGGCGCCGGCACACCGGGTTCTAGTCCCAGTCGGGGCACCTATCCTGTCCCAGTTGCCCCTTTTCCAGGCCAGCTCTATGCTGTGGCCAGGGAGTGCAGTGGAGGATGGCCCAAGTGCTTGGGCCCTGCACCCCATGGGAGACCAGGAGAAGCACCTGGCTCCTGCCATCGGATCAGCGCGGTGCGCCGGCCGCAGCGCGCCTACCGCGGCAGCCATTGGAGGGTGAACCAACGGCAAAAAAAGGAAAGGAAGACCTTTCTCTCTGTCTCCCTCTACTGTCCACTCTGCCTGTAAAAAAAAAAAAATGGGTAAAATGAAGTACAATGATGCCCTAGAACCATTTGAAAGGATTTCTTTGAAATTAATTCACATTAATCCACAGAAAACGTCTTCATATACCTCTTCAGTATGCCCTTATACAGGATGAAGATAGTTACACCCAAAATCCAAAACCTAAAATGCTCCAAAGTCTGAAACTTCTGGGCATCACATACTACTAGTGGAAAATTCCACACCTGACCTCATGTAACCATTTACAGTGAAAAACACAAACAAGTTAAAAAAATATTGCTTAAAATTAGCTTCAGGCTATATATATAAACTGTGTATTAAACATAAATGAATTTTGTGTTTATACTTGGAACCTATGCCAAAAATTTCTCACTATATATATATATGTATATTATTTATATATATATATATATATATACAAATATTCCAAAATCCAAACTCTTAATTCCAAAACACCTTGGATCCCAGACATTTTTCTTTTCTTTTTTTTTTTTTTTTACAGATTTATTTATTTATTTGAGAGGCAGAGTTACAGAGAGAGAGAGAAGGAGAAACAGAAAGCAGAGAGCTCTTCCAACTGCTGGTTCACTCCCCAAATGGCCACAACATTCAAGGCTGGGCCAGGCTGAAGCCAGAAGCCAGGAGATTCATCTGCATTTCTCACATGGGTGGCAGGGGCCCAAATACTTGGACCATATTTCTGTTTTTCTCAGGCCATTAGCAGGGAGCTAGATCAGAAATGGAGCATCCAGGACTGAACAGGTGCCCATGTGGGATGCCAGCATCACAGGTGGTGACTTAACCCGCTGCACCACAATGTTGGTCCCGCAAGCGTTTTCAGTAAGGGATGCCCAACCTGTACCTAACTTCATTTTCCTTTATCTTCAAAATCCTTCCTTCACACATTTAGGAATGAGCAGGACTGAATTCTTAGAAGTTGGAAGAGCACAAATTTTTCTCTTTTTGCTTGGTGGATATGCCACAAAGTAAGCAGCACTTGAATTATTGAGCTGCACAGGTTTTCTGATAAAGGCACAACACTTTAAGGGGACTTGTGTATTTGTACTGTGGTAATGATTATTTTCTTTAAATAAAGGGATATGATATAATAAGAAAATTGTAATATTGACTAGAAAGCAGAAAGATTAAAGTCTTTTTGCGTAAACCTTCTCATCCCCTACATTTCCCTTACTGTTACCCACTGGCAATGTTTTTCAAGCAACTACGTATCTCTTGTCATAGTCAAAAAACTCATCATTTTGCATTTTTTCTAAAATATACTAAACACAATGAAATTGTTTTTCCATCCTTATCACCAAATAGAAATCATCACCAGAATATTTGTGGCATCTTCATTTCCAAAATCAAGGACTTCATCTGCATTTCCCACACCTCACTCCTTCATTTCCCTCTGCTTAAGATCACACTCTTTTCACGATTTTGCATATTTATCCCTTGAAAGATCTTCTTTATCCTGATAGGTCATCTTCTTTCATTCTCTTTGTTGCATGTTATTGACATCATCATCAGGCAGATGACCACTGTCCCTCGTGCAGAAAACACGATGTTCCCCACAGCTTCAGGAACTGTTCCTTCTCAAGGATTACAATTCCCATGTATTAGAATAGTTTGCTTCCTACTTTTCCACACACTAAACTCTCCTTACCCATCAGGAAAGTCATATCAAACTCCTTAAACAAACCATGCTCATTCCTAGATCTAAGCTTTTTCTCCAGATAAACCTTACTTTGTAATTATGTGTAGCCAGTAAACTACGTAAATTCATAGAGTCAGTTAAAATTAGTCTGTATGTATAAGAAATAATCAAAAGGCAAGATTTAAAAAAAAAAAAGTTGTGAATAGCAAGAACAATATGTCTCCAGTAAACCAATAAGGCACAGGGTTAAAAACAATTGTGAACCTATCCTAACCTCAGCTGATACAAAGCAGATTTGCTTTGCAGATTATGTACACACATCTGTTCTGAAGTGGCCCAGTGCCCATACTGATTAGTTGATGTTTGGGTCTTCATGACTGTTAAACATCTTAAACCTCACTCCTATGTGTGATCACTTACAAACTTAGAAGAGCAATGAGTCACCGAACACTGAACACGATGAAATGCTTGCTATGTGCCAAAAATAAATCATACCAAACTAAATGATACACCTTTGATAGTAGATTAAGCTGACATCAAGAGAATACTATGCTCCTATTATTTCAAAAATGAAAATAAGTCAATGAATGTTGTATGTAAAACTCTCCCAAAGGAGAGTAACACCTGGTGTCAGCCTGGTAGGAGGTTTCTATCGATGTGTTTTAGAGTTCTGCTACTTAACTCTGCCTGATTAATAGGTTATCTGCAATTGAGGGGAGGAAATGATGACTTACAAATCAAACTGCCAGACAAAGTAAACCTAAGAAAGATGTCTGACTGCACAAAACAGTATGAATTCAAAAATATCTCCACTGAATAAATAATGGACCACTTGCATTAAAACAAAATCCAAAAGAAACAAAGAAAAGTTCTAAGATCCAAAATCTGGATTATAGAATGCACCAGTAGGAATAAACTGACTTAACAGCACGGCTGAGTAGACTAAAAGGTCTTAGTTGATGGCAAACTAAAGTCATTAGTGTGAACTGGATGCCAACAATTAGTTTGCTCTTGGGCTACAGTAAGGAACAAACAGGGCCACACCCTTTCTACTCAATCACCAATGGCCACAGAGAATGAAAACTGAGTAAGTCCATAGAAGGCTGATCACAGCAGGGATAAAATTCCAAATGATCTCCAAAAAAAGAAGTATTTTTAGAAAATGATATTCCCCTTGGGGCACCATGTTAGCTACCTTAAATACTGGCAAGATTGTCCCTCAGAAAAGAAATAAGGCTTCTTCCTGTCACTCCCAGAGCCCAGAATTAGGTCCAAAGCCTGGAAGCTCCAGGGAGGATGTTTTTGATTTGAGGGGAAAGTTTTTAATAGATGGGGATCTTCCTAAAACTCAAGGTTTCCCATCATTGGAGATGTCTGGCATTGGACAACAGACTCATTATATGTCACAGGGAGGGGTAACAGCTTCAGTTACTGTTGAAACAAACAATTTTGGTATGGTAAACATCAGTTTTATGACTTATGTTGACCATAGTGTGAGTCTACACTGAACTATTTTTTCAAACTAAACTCTGTTTCAAGAGGCCAGTTCAAGCCTCATCCCCTCCACCTCTTCACTATTCATGTCTTCCATAGGGCTGACCTTGAGTGTTCTGGACCTTGAGATAATTTGGAACTCAATTACACAAAGTATTAATTTGCTTCCTAAAATTATTTTTTAAATAGTCCATCTCCACGCTCTATCAAAAGCAACCACGGATGATGGCCTTCCTCAATCTAGTAAGTATATAGTGGCCACTGAAATTGAACCTGCTAACTCACAGTTTCTCTTGTTTTTCATACAGCACTTAGTGTTTTCAGAATTATCAATATCTCATTGCCATGAAAGTGATGAAGTTTACAGCAATGGCTTCCTTAGAAGTTCCCATATACCTCCTCTCCTGAACTCCTCCACCTGATTTATCAAAGTTCCTGTATTTTTCCATTTAAAACTTCTCAACTCTCTAGTAAGAACAATGGCTACAAAAACTGAAACCATTACTTGCAATTTTTGCCTAAAATAAAATATACCTCTTTTCTCTCCTCCTTTACCCTAGGATATGTCAACAGATGACTCAGAAAGTAGACATTCCAAAAGAAAGATTTAGAAGGCAAAAATAAAATAAAATAAAATTTGAAATTCTCTAAATAGTAGCAGGGCTAGTATGTGGCACCGTGGGTTAAGCCACTGACTGAAACACTGCCATCCCATACTGGAGAATCCATATGAGTCCCATCTGCTCTGCTTCCAATCCAGATTCCTGCTAATGCACCTGGGAAAGCAGCAGAAGGAGTCCCAAGTTCTTGGGCCCCTGCCACCCATGTGGGAGATCCAAACGGAGTTCCTGGCTCCTGGCTTCAGCCTGACCCCAAATGTGGGCATTTGTGGGTGAAACAGTGAGTCGAAGATCTCTCTCTCTCTCTCTCTCTCCCTCTCCCTCTTCCTCTCCCTCACTCACTCTTTCTCTTTCTCCCTGCCTCCCTCTGCCTTTCAGATAGATAAAAATAAATATTTTTTTCAACAAAGCAGTAGCAACAAAGTCTTGCACTCTTGGAGAAGCAGAGCTATGTCTCCTCTCCATTGCCATTTAGACAGCTTGCATCTCTTATAAGTGGATTCGTTGCAGTCATTCCCTTGGGTAAAACAGGTTTGCCTTACTTAAGAACTGCAACACTAAAACAATCAAAGAAAACAGGAAAATTTTCCTCTGTAGCTAACTTTATCATAAATGCTTACCTTTGGTGAAAAAGTTAAAAGCATGTACACATTATTCTTTTAAGTCACTATTATTCAAATCAAACTTGAAAATTTGAAACTAAAATTGCTTCTCTAATCTTACTGAGGCTGTTTTAGGCCCACAGCTCAAAAATGTGACAAGTTATTGGAAGGGATATTTGGAATTCAACTCAGCAATCACATCCAAAATGGTGTAGAAACATTTTAAATGCGCAAACGTATTGAATTACTCATAGAGCCTTTAATAATATTAGGTTTGGCCAAAAAATGCCCAATGTGAAATTACGTTATCCAGCTAAAAATTAAAAATTAAAAATATTTAGAACCACAGTTAGGAAAACATAGACGCACAAATGGTTCTAACTTCTACATAAGTAATTGACTATTCATTTATTTAATTACAATGAATCAGAGATTAAAAAATCACTTTTTTCCAGTGTTTTGAGATAAAAGATTAAAATAATTGATTCCAATTTTCCCAGTGCCACCATATTTCCTTCTGTTTACCCAGAGTCAATTCAATTCAGTTTGAAAGGTTTTTTTGTTTTGTTTTGTTTTGTTTCTGGTTTAATAAACTACATGCCTAGTCTAAATACTGTGTAGAAACTTACATACATTATAAACATAGACCTCACCACAGTTTAGATTCAACCATAGACTCCATTTATAAACCTTCACAATGAGGTGAGAGTTCGGTGCAGTGGTTAACATGCTACTTGGGACATCCACATGCCATATCAGAGGGCCTGATTCAAGTACCAGCTCTCCTAATGCACACTCTTGAAGGCAGCAGATTATGACCTCAAATACTTAGGTCCCTTCCCAAGTCTCCAACCTAAACTGAGTCCTGGGGTCATGGCTTTGGCCTGGCCTGGCCTGGCCTGGCTGGCCCCAGCTATTTCTCTCTCTCTCTCTCTCTCTCTCTCTCTCTTTCAAATAATGAAAGTAAATAATTTTTTTAAAAATAATCACACAAGTGGATGTGGAAGCAATCAGTAACCTCTGGAAAGTGCTCTACTATAAGCAGCAATTGATGAAGAATGTAGCTTTGTGGTATGACAACCAACAATGACATCAATGACATCAAGACCATCTATGGGGAAACTGGCTAAGACAGTAATTCTTTGAGGACAGAGACATGTCATGTATTGCTACATCCCTAACACCTAGTCTAATCTATGGAAAGAGCAGAGTGAATGAATTAAAGCACACACTTTATACAAATCAAATGCACCAAAGTCTGGGTTTTTTTTTTTTTTTTTTTTTTTTTTTTTTACAGGCAGAGTTAGACAGTGAGAGAGAGAGAGACAGAGAGAAAGGTCTTCCTTCTGTTGGTTCACCCCCAGATGGCCGCCATGGCTGGCGCGCTACGCCAATCCAAAGCCAGGAGCCAGGTGCTTCTTCCTGGTCTCCCATGCGGGTACAGGGCCCAAGCACTTGGGCCATCCTCCACTGCCTTCCCAGGCCACAGCAGAGAGCTGGACTGGAAGAGGAGCAACCAGGACAGAACTGGCGCCCCAAATGGGACTAGAACCCACAGTGCCGGCACCACAGGTGGGGGATTAGCCTAGTGAGCCGCGGCACCAGACAAAGTCTGGGTTCTAACAGCATGTAAGCACCTGGCCTAGGTGGCAATGGATGCTGATTCCCAACGGTGCATCTGAAAGAAAAGATTGTCTTCTAATTTTCAAAAAGGTGTGATATGGGTTATCTATGAGGTACTTTAAAATTTTTCATGGCTATACAGAAGTAAAAAATAAATTAGGGACAGCTATTTGGCTTAATAATCAGACACCAGCTAAGATGCCCATGTTCCATATCGGAGTGCTGAGCTTCCACACTCAGCTCTGGCTCCTGATTCCTGCTTCCTACCAATGTAGACCCTAGGAGACACAGGTGATGACTTGAGTAACTGAGTCCCTGCCACCTCCATGGGAGACGTGGATTGAGTTACCAAGCCCTGGCTTTGGCTCCAGTCCAGCCCCAGCTATTGTGGGCATTAGTGGAGGGAACCAACACACAGGAGTGTCTTTTCTCTCCCTCACAGCTTCTCAAATAAAAAATAAAAATTTTTGTACAAATAATTTTTAAATTTATGCTTAGGTTTTTTTGTAATACACATTTTTTTCATGAACCTTTTGAAGACCTGTCATATACATGAATATTTTTTAAGTTAAAGAAACTCTTTTATTTATTTATTTTTAATTTATTTATATAAAGAATACAGATTTCATGTATTTCATATATGCAATTTTAAACACACAATGATACTTCCCACCCCCTTCCTCTTTCCTTTTTTTCCTTTTGATTTTTGCAATAACATACTTCTAATTTACTTTATGGTCACAGCTTTTAATTTTCCACAAGGTGGATAATGGCTACAACCTTGATTTGCGTCTGCTGCATGACCTATATGAAATAAAGAATATTCTCATCTAAAGGGGCAGCAAGCTTTCCAAAAGACATGTATCCAAATGTAAGTGTGAAAAAGCTTAGAAGCAAGAATATGAATATTTACAATAACTTATTCAACTTTATTTGACTACTTTTTATCTGCCAGGTGTTATGCTAAAAGGAATTATATGTATTGTCTTATTTAACCCTCCTGAGGACACTACAAAAAAGGTCCTGTGATTCCCCTACTTGACAGCTGGCCAATTAAGCTTTAAAAAGTCAAATATTATAAACAAGCTCACACAGGTGATGTCAGGATCATATCTACACAACACCCATGATCTTAGCTATTATCTTCTATGGACTCAATGAATTCTAGTATTTTACATCCTTTTGGCATTCACAAGAAGTAATAATTATTTTCTGCTTTTAAAGAAATTGCTTCATTTTAACCAAATTTTGATGTCTCTAATTAGTGTGTCTAGTATTTAAAAGTACATCTGGAATAATCAGTACTTCATGAATTGAAGAACATGAATTACCCTCTTTTATTTCATTTGTATGAGATTCAAAATATGATTCCAGATGTTTCCATCTATAAAGCATGGAACTGTGTATTCATTTTTAAATTACAAAAGTAGTACATAACTATTCTTAAGAAAAAAATAGAGAAAAAGAAAAACAGGGAAGAATATTTCCAATCTTACCACCCAAACACAACAGTTAATGTTTTGGGAAACATGTAACTTAGAGCTAAAAAATATAATTTGATTACTCATAGAAACATGATTTTCCTCAAAGAACCCATAAGTCAGAATCAGGATTTTTTTTTCTCCAAGTGTTGAAAAGACCAATGAAAAATTTTATATAACTCCCACAAGGAGGCCAAACCATAATATTTTTAAGCATTATGAGAAAAGATCCAGGCCTCCTGGCTGCTCTACTTCCACTCCAGCTCCCTCCTGATGGCCTAGGAAGGCAGTGGAGGATGGCCCAAGTGCTGGGGCGCCTGCACACATGTGGGAGACCTGGAGGAGGCTCCTGGATCCTGGCTTCAGATCAGCCCAGCTCCAACTGTTGTGGCCATTTGGGGGGTGAACCAGCAGATGAAGGTCCTCTTTCTCTCCCTCTCTCTCTGTATGTAACTCTGCCTCTTAAATAAATAAAATAAATATTTTTTAAAAGGAAAAGATCAATTTAGTTATTCATAATTCATTGTAACATCCATCATCTGGGATTATTCAAGAAATGTGTTGCTCTGCTTTCACTGTGTTTTCTCAAAAATGCAGGTGTTATCAATGTGATAATAGAAAGTTATTGCGTCTTTTAAGAGATGGCCAGGTCTTGAGAGCCCCTTCCTCATGGACGGGATTCAGACCCTAACAACAGAGACTTCGTGCAGCTCAATGTTGCTTGTCCTTCCACCTCCTGTCAAGTGAGCACAAAACATTCCTCCCCTGTGGAGGATCCAGCACTAAGTAAGGCAACATCTGGGCATCTTGGAGGCAGATAACAGCCCTCACCAGACAACTGAACATGGGGCACCTTGATCTCGGACTTCCCAGCTCCCTGAATGGTAAGAAAACAAATTTCTGTTTTTCATAGGTTACCGCCTCAGGTACCTTGTCAGGGCAGCACAAAATGGACTAAGACCTGTCACTAGCATTTTTAGAACTAAATGAGTTCTGCATTTCTCAGTAGACTAACTTCTGAAAGGATACATTACTCCACATCAACTGTACACAGATGCTCTAAGATGCAGTTCTTAACATCTTCCATGATGGTCTCTAACGGTGTTTTTAACAAAGAAAAAAGCATGCAAACAGTGACATGCAAGAAGATTTGACAATCATACCTGTGTAGCTCCCCCTTACTGCAGGCTTACATAAGCTACCAGCTTCTCAATAAGCTGGTGCCAGGCTGGGATGAGAAACCATTTCCAGATAAAAGGCATTCTTGGAAACAATGTTAGTGTCTACTTACTGAGTACTTATAAATAGAGTTGTCTGTTGATTGAGTACATATAAATACTATTATCCAAATGGTATCATAGATATATGATTTACATTATAGGTATCTACTTGCACACACTCACATGTTTGCTCCCACTAAAGATACAAGAGCTTGAATTGGGCTCCACGTGCCTCCAATTCCCATTAAGGACTCTGCATGTTACCCTTTTCAGGCCTACTCCCTCATCATTCGGGACCCAAGCAGGAACCCTGCCTCTACCACTTTCATGAACACAATTACCATGTTGCTACAAACAGAAATGGGCACACCCCAAACTCTTATGTTGAAGCTCTACCTTGCAAGGTGATAGTATTTGGAGGTGAGGCTTTGGGGAAGTCATTAGCTCACACAGGTAGAGCCCTCCGTATGGCTTAATCAGAAGAGATAGGAGACAGCTTGCTTCCTCTCTCTGCTATGTGAGGACCCAGTAGAATGATGGCTGTCTACAACCCAAGAAGAGAGCCCTCACCAGAAACCGAGCCAGCCAGAACCTTGGACCTGTACTTTCCAGTATTATGAGAAATAAATTCATGTTGTTTGAGCCACCAGGTAATGGTATTTTGTCTTAGCAGCCCCAGCTGAGACATGTCATCCCTGCTCCACAGTACATATCTGCTTTGTCTCAATGTTTCTTTTTTCAAATGTCTACCCAAAGCTGCTAGCTAACAAGTGATTTGAACAGAGAGAGAAAAATAAAGGGGCTATAAAACGGCTGAAAGGCAAACTGACAAAGAGACAGCGTAAACTTTCCACAGGGAAGTAGAGTTGCCTTCATTCTTAGCACACTGAGTATTTATCCTCTGCATGATGCTTTGCTCTTTCTCCACTAACTGCCAAGATATTACTTCAAATCACAAGGAATATTTTGTAAAGAATGCAATGTGGGCCGGCGCCGTGGCTCAACAGGCTAATCCTCCGCCTTGCGGCGCCGGCACACCGGGTTCTAGTCCCGGTCGGGGCACCGATCCTGTCCCGGTTGCCCCTCTTCCAGGCCAGCCCTCTGCTGTGGCCAGGGAGTGCAGTGGAGGATGGCCCAAGTGCTTGGGCCCTGCACCCCATGGGAGACCAGGAGAAGCACCTGGCTCCTGCCATCGGATCAGCGCGGTGCGCCGGCCGCAGCGCGCCTACCGCGGCGGCCATTGGAGGGTGAACCAACGGCAAAAGGAAGACCTTTCTCTCTGTCTCTCTCTCACTGTCCACTCTGCCTGTCAAAAATTAAAAAAAAAAAAAAAAAAAGAATGCAATGTGGTGTGTCGTCAAATGAGAATTAAAAACAGTTTGCGAAGAAGTGAAACATGCTATGCTTGCTGTTGATTTTCTTAAATTGAAATTAAAACCATTTTTGCCTTATACATTTTGTTCACTCAAGATGTTTGTAAAATATTATTTTTACATAATAAATTGTAGAGTGTTTTCCATTTAAAAATGAAAACTGCCAATTGGCTATAAATAGATTCACTAAACTGAATTTAGCAGCTATTTTGTCTGAATTCCCTTTCCCTAGGACAGCTAGGCACTTGGAAGGTATTTCATAGCTATTTGATGAATGGCAGAACACTTAAAAGGAATGTACCTCTCTGTCTTATCTCCAATATTCTATCATCTTCTGGGCACTGCTAGAAAACATGTGCCTAGACACACCCTATGGGTGGAGTCAAACACTTTCTAATCATATACATACATATACAGCAATCGCTAATATTTTTAAGTACATATTTCAGTATCATCTCAATCTTTGAATCAGTGATTTCATAGACTGAAAGTGACCATAAAAATATAATATATATTATTTGAATGTTAGTTTTTATTTGTCGCTTGCACAGAAAAAAAAAGATTAAATTTCAAACAAAATGGTTAGAAGGGCAAACTTTCTATAAAGCTGAAACTCCCCTAGAACTTTTTACTTTGCATATTAAAAAGGAACTTTCTTGGTGCTTAAGTTTTTCTTCTTGACACCAATAACTATACAAACAACCAATTAATGGGTAACACAACACTGTAGTCATAGCTAAATTGACCTAGAGCAAAACAAGACAAGTTAAACAAAAAGCACCAAATCAAACACAAGCAACTGGCAGGATTCCCAGAAGATCACCAAACATGGACTTGAGAAAACTGTCAATGTTTCCTGAAAATTTAAAAGGTATCTCTGAGTGTTTCATTAGTAAAAAGCAAGATGCCAAATAAACAACAAAGAGAAAAATGCCAAATTGAATCCTTTGGAAAAAAAAAAAAAGCATGTATAATGAAAAAAATGATCCTTTGCAAAATTGCTAGCTATAGATTTATTTCCTTGGCACTATAAACATAATGCTTTCATTGCTTTTTAATTGAGGAAATCTTTTAAGTAAATATCCTTGAAATCAAAACAGGCATAACTAGAGCATTCCAACAGTACTCCATAACAGGGATTATGTGCCTCTTTGACAACATTAGATGATTTTTTTTTTTTCAGAAGGCAAGACAGTTGGATGAAAACCATACTGAGTAGAACATAAGCAACCTAACATATTATCCAATGCCACCATGAACTGTTCATGAACCCTTGGCTAAAATGATTTCCCCATACCTCTGTTTCCTCATTTATATTAGACTAATATCCCATTAAGCATTCATTCTAAAAATTCTATCAGTATACAAGAATTCCATAGTTATAGTTAATGTGCAGACATGTAGACAGGGCATGTCTTTACAAAGGATGTGATTATTCTTTTCCACAATAAATTCTAAGTATTATAAACCAGAACCAACTGAAAAACTATTCTCAGAGAAGCAGTCAAATGGGAAAGCAGTGGGTTAAAGCAGTGATTCTCAAGCTATACTGTCTGGCCAGCAATAGCAACATCTACAGGAATTTTTCAAAAATGTTGTTCAAAATATTTACTGTTATCTGAGAAACATGAAATAGTTCACCTATTTGAAACCAATTCTCCCACCACTTTAAACAGAAAAACCATGAAATGAACACACAAGGGGGAATCTCCCAATGAAAAATGCACATTATGAAAACACTATGGGGGCCAGCACTATGGCATAGCAGGTAAAGATGCCTCCTGCCATGCCAGCACCCCATATGGGTGCCGGTTCATGTCCCAGCTGCTCCAGTTCTGATCCAGCTCTCTGCTATGGCCTGGGGAAGCAGTAGAAGATGGCCCAAGTCCTTGGGCTCTAACTTGTGTGGAAGACCTGGAAGAAACTCCAGGCTCCTGGCTTCGAATGGCACAGCTCCCTCTGTTGTGGCCATCTAGGAAGTGAACCAGTGGATAGAACTAACTAACTCACTCTCTCTCTCTCTCTCTTCCTCTCTCTCTCTCTTTCTTTCTCTCTCTCTCTCTCTCTCTCTCTCTCTCTCTCTGCATCTGCCTCTCCATAACTCTGCCTTTCAAATGAATAAATAAATCTTTAAAAAAATATGCATGCATTTCAAAACTTTTGGTACCAAAATAGACATTTTAATTCCACCTCTCCACAAACTTTCTGAAGTGTTCCAAATATATATTAAGAACCTAAAGCCGGCACCGCGGCTCACTAGGCTAATCCTCCGCCTTGCGGCACCGGCACACCGGGTTCTAGTCCCGGTCGGGGCACCTATCCTGTCCCAGTTGCCCCTCTTCCAGGCCAGCTCTCTGCTGTGGCCAGGGAGTGCAGTGGAGGATGGCCCAAGTCCTTGGGCCCTGCACCCCATGGGAGACCAGGAGAAGCACCGGGCTCCTGCCATCGGATCAGCGCGGTGCGCCGGCCGCAGCGCGCCTACCGCGGCGGCCATTGGAGGGTGAACCAACTGCAAAAGGAAGACCTTTCTCTCTGTCTCTCTCTCTCTGTCCACTCTGCCTGTCTAAAAAAATTAAAAAACAAAAAAGAACCTAAAATACCTTTTGCTTCTTAGGATCCCAGCTTCAGAGGTAAAAATTAAAAAGAGAGTTTCAAAAGAGTACTCCCGCTTAAACCATTCACTAATGTCCAAAGTAAAACAAGAGCAGCCTCTTACTTCAGATATGCAATGAGCCAGGTATGGTTCTTAGAACTTTAAATATATTAACTTATATACTCCTAACAACCTGAATGTGATAAGTACTACACGGGGACTTCCAAAAATTCAGGAGAAATGCAATTAAAAGTTAAGTTTATTTTGATTCAAAAAAGATTCACATGCATTCATAATATTTCCATAATATACATTTTCCATGAGATTTTTGAAGAGAGCTTATGTTTCTTCACCTTTACTAATGAGGAAATAAAATCAAAAAGAGATTATGTAACTTGTCCAAGTTCAAACAACTAGTAAGTGGAAGGGCCAGGGTGCAGGGCTTGGCACTCTGGCTGCAGGGCCTGTCTTTAAGCATGAGTCTATGAAGACAGTGAGGTTATTTGGCCTCCCTGATCAGTTTTCTTCCTGTGAGACTAGACCACCTGCCAGAAATAAACATGTCAGCTTTGTTTCTCACAAGAATGATAATGGGTTAAGCTAAAGAATTACTATTGCATACTGAGA
Source organism: Lepus europaeus (assembly GCF_033115175.1). Lineage (NCBI taxonomy): Eukaryota > Metazoa > Chordata > Mammalia > Lagomorpha > Leporidae > Lepus > Lepus europaeus. Next base: position 56,674,424 of record NC_084829.1, read on the forward strand.
AATAGTATCCAAAGATAGTAAATATGAAATAAAACCATGGGTCCATTTCCTGTGATGCTCTTTACTCACAAGGGCTTCAAGACTGACCTAGAACAAAACCATGCACTGTGGATAGAGCCCTGGAAATGAACCCAAATGAATGCCAGGTAATTCTGCTCAAAATCTTTCTAAGTGAGCCTGGTTATGTAAACCAAGAGCAATTAAGCTAACTTCAATTTCTACTTCAGACCTTTTGCCTGGGAGAGGAAAACATAAAGTCAAAAAGGAACATTGCAATATTGATCATTCCTAATTGATCACTCATTGCAAGCAATGCTGTCGCATATGTTCTGAATTGCGGCAAATACCTACTCTCATAGCTCTTTTAGCTAAACTACCCAGAGAGGGTTGGCACTGTGTCATAGAAGGTTAAGCCTCTGCTTGCAGGCATCCCATATGGGTGCCAGTTTGAGTCCCTAGGGCTCCACTTCCCATCCAGCTCCCTGTTAACACCCCTGGGAAAGCAGCAGAAGATGGCCCAAGTGCTTGGGCCCCTGCACCTACATGGGAGACCCGGAAGAAGCTTCTGGCTCCTGGCTTTGGCCTGGCCCCACCCTGGCTGTTGTGGCCATTTGGGGAGTGAACCAGTGAATGGAAGATCTCTCTATCTCTGTCTCTCTCTCTCACCTTCTATCTCTGCCTCTCAAATAAATCTCTAAAACATTATCCAGAGCTCACAATTTGATTAGAGTCTGAGTCTGCTTCCACATGCCTTTATTTTTGGCATCAAGAGATGTGTCTCTGATCTTCCGTTTTGATTGCCATAGCTATTTCTTATTCCATAGTAGGACAAATAGAAAACCCTATGTATAGTAAGCTATAATTATATTTAGTTTAATAACATTAATTTTTAATTTTGTTCAACTTAATAACTTTAAATTTTAAGTTTTAAAGTATCCTAACGAAAATCTGATTTTCTGAACTGAAGGGTTACTAAGATGTTCATATTCTAGACCTTGCCCTATGTGTAGTCTTCCAGAAGTCATAGAAGATTGGTAGTAGACAGGTTATAACCTCTTGTACTCTAAGAGGGAAGATGAGTCATTTAAATGCATCCAAGTTAGAAATCTAATATCCACACATCACTCAAATTAAAGAGACTTGAAACTAATTTCAAAGCTCAAAATCACTTGGTATCTTTTCTTGGAATTCATAACATAAATATTTCTCATTAGAATTATTTGGTCCCAGAGGATTATACAGCTCAGTTCCAATAAAATAATGGGAAAGGAATTGATTGATTGTGTGTTCATATGCACATGCATGTGTGGTCAGAAGCATTTTCTAATTACTGCAGTTCAGGAAGAAAAGCACTCTCAATTACCTCATCTACACTTTTTGCCAGTTTAGGCTTGCCCTGGCTCTGGTCCTCATTTTGCCTTCTCTTGGATTCTCTTAAACAAGCCTTAATGTAACAGGATAAGATTTCATATTTTCTACCAAGAGCCTAGGAAATACCAGATAGTACTTCTAAATTAATTCTATTGACCATGACACTGGGCCACTTTCAGATACTCTCTCATAATCTGAATTTTATTTTATAAAGAATATTATTCTGAAAAGCTAGGTTTTAAGCCTATTTAAATATAGATGACAAGAGATTAGATATTGTACCACAAGGTGAAGTCCTTTACCACAGTGACTAAGAAAGATGAGGCTATTGATTTAAACCTAACCTAAAAATGTTTCTAGCAAGTTCCATCTAAAATTTGCAATAAAATTATGAAGGTAACTTGAAGATGTCTTTACGTTCACCTGTTGGTAAAAAGCAAAAACAGGGTGAGTGTTTGGCCTAGAGAGTAAATGGATGCCCACTTCCCATACCGAAGTGGCTGGGTTTAATGTGCAGCTTCAATTCCTAATTCCAATCACCCAGTAAAGCAGATCCTGGGAGGCAGCAGTGAGGGATTATGTGATTGAGTTCCAGCCACCTATGCGGGAGCCAGTCCAATCCAGGCTATTGTAGACATTTGGGAAGTGAACCCAGTGGATGGCCATGCTCTCTCTCTCTGTCTCCCTCTTTCTCTGTCAAGGAGGGGGAGGGCTGGGTAGAAAAATGAATAAATTCTAAGGGTATAGCTGGCATATAAATATATAATCTGACAATATATTAATATATTTTCATTTTGAGATATTTGGGGGTTTTTGGTTTCTTATATGTGTGTATATGCATTTTGTATTTTGGACTAACAAATATTTAATTTTGTATGGTAGACTTTTCAGAAGCATTACTCATTAACTGTGATAACAATGAGAGAATGCTGAGATTAGCATTGTACTCCTACAGTTCCCATTGTACAGATGAAGAAAATGTAGTTCAGAGAAGTCAGGCAACTACGTGCAAGAACACAGAGAACTAGAACAGGCCTTAAACCACATCTGCCTGAGACGATAGCCCCTATTCCTAAAGAATGTTTTCCCTAGTTTTCTGAACCCAAGCTTAGCACCTGTACCATAACAAGTTTATATACTTTCAACACAAATTGGCACAGAAAATCACAGCTTGGAAAATGAATATTCCCTGTACAGAAAGTCTTGGTACAGTTAGCACTGTCTTCACTACAGCACACATGTGGTGAGACTGGAGTTACGCCTACTCTAGATTTCCTTATCCAACTTCAAATTTTCTAATCCATTTAAGCCCATTTGCAAAGTCATTCTATTTCTGTACTAATGGCTTAGGAACAGCTGGAAGTTTTTTAGCCAAAATTTTGAAATCTTGTATCTCTATTAAAACAAAAACCAAAGGACCCACTTCAGCAATCTAGAAACCTGTAACAATGAATTCCCTTTCACTTGGGAGAGTTGGTATTGAATGCCTGAAACCTCCAGTTGCCTTGAGGAAAAAAAATATTGTATATGAGTCCTGTCATCTATACCAATGACAACCATGATCCAGGATTATCTCATCAGGGTCCAAAGATATATGTTATTACAGCTCGAAGGCTCATGTATATTTCTTCCTTGGCTTCATTTCAACTCTCAAAAAAGGGAGAAAAAAAATTCCTCCACTCTCCTAAAGCAAGTAGGCAAATTCTAATACGCAAAAATCAGTCAAAATGATGGTTAAGTCTCTACCCTGTATAGGACCCTCCAAAGTCCAGAGTATGTTTTTTAATATGGTCAAATCCCTCTTGATGAATACCTGAGAGTTTCTGAAAAGAGGTCTGTTTCTTCCTCCCTTGGTGTGCATGTGCCCCTCTTCCTAACTTCCCACACACAACCTCCTACCCTCCACAGTGGAATATTGCAGGTGTCCGTCCTTACCTTAACTGGAGACCCAACCCAACAGTTCTCAAATTTGAGCAAACACCAGCATCACCTGGAGGGAGCATGAAAACACAGACTGCTGGGTTCCACCTTCAGTAAGTCCAGTGTGGAGCCAGGGCCCTGGACTCTGCATTTCGAAAAACTCCCTGGTGCTGGGGCTGTGGCTGCTGGCTACAGACCACAGAGAATCACTCCTGTAATTCACTAGTGCTTCAACTTACCTGCACGTGGTAATCACTTGAGTACAGTGTTTTTTTTTTTTTCCCATGCTAACGTCCAAAGTCACACCCCCAGGTACTATTATTAGTCTGGGGTGCCGCTCAAGCCCTAAACGTTTTAAGGCCCTGGAAGAGACCACTGTAGGGCCACCTGATCTTTAAATTTGCCTCAAGATCGATTTTAGGTATAAACCTGTGTTCTATACTGCAAAGCATTATATTGTGCACGATAAATACATACAATATTATCTGTCAATTTTTAAATATATACATATTTTTTTTTTCAAGTATAAGAACTTTTGGTCTACGTCACACAGCCCGACCCCCTGCCCTGGGCGCTCAGCGTCACGCTCCACAACACGCCACGTGTGGACGCGGGAATCACTTTCAGGAAGATGAAAGCAGAGGAGAGCGGTCTTGAGGGAGTAATTCTTTGCGCATTATTCGTTGTCAGAGGCCAAACCCTTCGAGGCAGAAATCTGCTCCCACAGAACCTCCCAAGATTCATTAACATCAAGTAACTGCAAGACAAACCGTGACATCTCAGCCTGCAGCCTGGGCGCCGAATCCAACCTCCTTGGCGCCAAGAAGAAACTTCACAACACCTAGAAGGTCAAACTGCACCCCCCCGAGAGCCAACCCCGAAACCCCCTCTAGGTCATTCCGCGGGGAGTGGGCAGAAGCCTGTGGCGCCTTACCTGGTGTGGCGTCCAGGCTCCGGGATGCCGTTGCGCCTGGCGCGCAGGGGTGTCCCAGGCAGTGACAAGCCCAACCCCGGCCAAACCTGGGCTGCAGGCGGGTGGAAGCCCGCCGCCCAGAGCCCGGCTAGCCTGCCGCGTCCAGTGCACTGCGCCTCGGCTCCTAAACGCTCTCAGCCCCCTGGAGGCGGAGCCCGGGAGATAAGGTTCGCGCTCCCCACCCGCCCCCTTTGCGGGGGCGAAGGCCAGAGGGTGGGTTTTGGATCTGGATCTGGATCTGGATGAGAGAGCAGCTCGTGTAACTCTGGTGGAAACACGCTCAGTGGAAATCCGGCTGGGACCAGAAAATGCGTGCCTGGGGACTGAAAACTAAGGCGAAGAAGGACTTGCGAAAAGGACAAGGGAACCGCGGGAGGGAGGCTAAGGATTACCGGGAAAGCAGGAAAGGGAAAGGCAGCTCGAAGGTGTCGAGGGCAAGCACGGAATAGGTAAACCCCTGGTGGCATTGCTTGCACCAACCAAAGGGGGCCCCTCCTTCTTCTTGGCCAATGAGACCGGCCTCGTTCCTGGGGGCACCAAGATCAGTGGCCACAGACTGATGCACCGTGCTCACGACCTAGTTGCCCGAAAACCCAAGGGAAATTCACCTTCCAATAGGCAGGCAGTTTACCTTTGAGGATGTGGGAGTTACAGGAAGCCTGGGAATAAGTATGACGATGAGGGGTGTTTTAAGCTGCCCTTCTCTGGGTCCATTTTTCACATAGAAGTCTGAGACTCCTTTACTATGTAAGTGCCTTAAATTCCAGTAGCTTTTTTCTGGCCCCTGGCTGGCTCTCATGCATCAGTCTCCCCCTTCTCACTCTGCACCCCCACACAAACGTAGGGGCTGCTTGCCCTTTCTTGTATATACCAGCGTGCTCTCCTGCCTCCAAAGCCTGCCTCTCTTCATTCAGATGCCTACTCAATTGTCACTGTGAGTCCTTCCTGTGAGCCCTATCCAAACGGGTTCCCACACAACTATTTCCTTCCATAGCCCCACTTTGTTTTCAACAGCTTGCTTATTGCTATCTGAAATGTGTTTGCTGCTCTTGTGTTTCATAACCAACTCAAGGTAAGACCTAAGAGGGCAGAAAATGGGGGCTCTTATTTCAAGCTTAACCTTCTGTATCTAAAACAATACCTAGAAAATATAAGATGCTCAATAAAAACTGGCTGAGTGACAGTGTGAATTATATTATCACCACAGGAAAAACTTCTAAAAAATTCCTTCCTTCAAATAACTGAATTTCGCTGAAATCTGCCCAGATATAAACATCATAGAGACTTTCCTGTATTTCCTCATTCATTGATTCGTGTTAGATTCTGTCATTATGTAAATATGATAGGAGCAAGTTGCTTTGCATTTGGCAATAGATTTTTAGTAGGACACCAAAAGCACCAGCAATTAAAGAAAGAAGGCAGTTAAACTTCACCAAAAGTTAAAATGCTTTTGCTTCAAAGTGAGAACAGCAGCCCACAGACTTGGGAGAAAATATTTACAAATCTACCTTCAATAATATTTTTATATTTAGAATGTACAAAGGGATCTCAAAAAGTGCACTGATGAGCTAATTGTGGCACAACAGCTTGAAATGCCATTTCCCTCACTGGCATCACACACTGAAGTACCAGATCAAGTTTTGGCTTTTTTGTGCTTCTAATCCAGCTTCTTCCTATTGCTCCCGGGAAGGTAGCAAAAGATGGCCTAAAGTACTTGGGGCCTGGCCACTCAGGTGACACCAGGATGGAGTTCCTGGTTCCTGGTTTCAACCTGGCTCAGATCTGGCTGCTGTGTGGTCATTTGAGGAGTGAACCAGTGGGTAGAAGATCTTTCTCGTTCTCTGTCACTCTGCATTTCAAATAAATAAATAAATAAAATTTGTCTTTTTAAAAAGTTTATGAAAAAATGGAATAAAAGCACACATTTTCTAAAAACTTTCTGAAGCCCTCTCATATAAATCATTCTGCAACTCAACAATAAAATGACAACCCAACTGACATTGGAAAAATGACTTAAAACCACACAGTATATGAAAGGCTATTCAATATCAATAACTTAGGGAAAGGCAAACCAAAACCACCAGCAGATTTTCATAGCCACAAGGGTAGAGTTCACAATAAACTAATGTGTATTTTCTGAGCAAACAGAAGAGAAGAGCTCAGAGCCTCTAATCATAAAGTAATGACAACTAGAGAGAAGTGTTAATTACCTTGATTTGATCAGTAGACATTCTACACACGTACTGAGATGTTACACTATACCCCATAAATGTATAATCATTGCTAATCAGAAATTTTTCAAAAAATACAAATGGAGATGCTAACTAATGTGACTTTATCTTTACCTGTTAAATACATGTATCACATTGTACCCTGTAAGTATTTGCAATTAAAATGATAAATTTAAAAAGACAATAAATGTTAGCAAGAGTATATAGAAATTGGGAGACTCATATATTACTAGTGGGATTATAAAAGTAGTTCAGTCACTTTGGAAAACTGTTTGGCCATTCCCTAAAATATTAAACAGAGCTATCAAATTGCTTGGCAATTCCCTTTCTTTTTTTTTTTTTTTCCATTTCTAAGTATAGTACATAGCTGAGACAAATGAAGATATTTGTCCACACAAACACTTTGATATGAATATACGTAGCAGCATTATTCATAATAGCCACAGATAGTGACAACCCAATGTCCCTCAGCTGATTAATGGATAAGTGAAGTGTGACATATCCATACAGAGGAATACTTTTCTGTCATTAAAAGGAATAACATACAACATGTTAAACACAAATGGAACTTGAAATGTTAAGTGAAAAATTTATGATTCTGTCAATATAAAATGTCTACAACAGGCAAATTCATGGAGCCATAAAGTAGATTAGTGGTCGCCAGGCATTAGGGGAAGGGGAACTGGGATGGAGTTTGCTTTGTGGAAGATTAAAATGTTCTGGAATAAGATAATGGTGATGGCTACACAATTTTGAATATATTAAAAACTACTGGTCTGTTCATTTAAAACAGCAAGTTTTATGGCATGTGAATTATATTTCCATTTCAAGACATACGATTGCACTCTTTAAGATGGTAAATTTTGGGGCCAGCATTGTGGTATAGAGGGTTAAGACACCACCAGCGACTTTGGCATCCTATATGGGCAATGGTTCATGGCCTAATTGCTTCACTTTTGATCCAGCTCCCTGCTAACATGCCTAGGAAAGAAGCCGAGGATAACCCAAGTGCTTGGGTCCCTGCACCCATGTGGGAGACCTGGAAGAAGCTCCTAGCTCCTGGCTTTGGCCTGGCCCAGCCCCAGCTGTTGTAACCATTTGGGAAGTAAACCAGCAGAAGGAAGATCTCCTCTCTCTGAAACCCTTTCAAATAAATAAATAAAAATCTAAAACAAAAAATAAAATGGCAAATTTCATGCTGAATTTTATATCAATGCACTTTTTAAAAAAAAGATCTATTTATTTTATTTGAAAGGCAGTGCCAGGAAGGAGAGATAGAGAGATCAGTCTTCCAACTACAATTTCACGCCCCAAATGCCTGCAACAGCCAGAGCAGGCAAGGCTGAAGACAGGAGTCCAGAACTCCATCCGGGTCTCCCAGGAGGGTTGTGAGATCCAAGGACCTGGAACATCATCTGCTGCTGCTGCTTGGGCACATTAACAGGAAACTGTATCTGAAGAGTGAAGTAGACAGAACGCGAATTGGCACTCCAATATGGCATATGGGCAACCCAAGCGGCAGCATAGCCTGCTGTGTTGTAATGCCCACTCTACATCTGAATTTTAAAGCCATGGTTTGTATATTTTAAATGGGTGAAGTTTATGATATATTAATTATGCCAATAAATATGTTACAAAAATAAAGAGACATAAAATGCACTGGCTTAAATTAAGAACATTCCTTTAAATTCTGTCATGGCTCTCAGGAGAATTCCAGTCCAAGGGGAATTCAGAATGTTTTTAAAATATGCCTGACACAATCATTGCTTGATTTCATCATTCTCATCCCCAAAATATTCCATGTAGACATATGAGGGTACTTCAGAGGAATTAAAAGATGTTCATTTTGGTACAAAAATTTTTTGAAATTCATATATAGCTTTTGCATAATATGCACGATCCCTAAATACGTACTTACATATTCACAGTATCTTTTTTTTTTTTTTTGAAAGGCGGAGTGGGCAGTGAGAGAGAGACAGAGAGAAAGGTCTTCCTTTGCTGTTGGTTCACCCTCCAATGGCCGCCACGGCCAGCGCGCTGCGGCCCACAGTATCTTTTGAGGCAACTGCTCCAATTATAAAATATAGCTATAAATTATCTGGATAACTACTGTGAAGAGATTTTGTAGGTGTAATCAGGTCCAAAATTAATTAGCTTTAAGATAGGGAGACTATATTGATTGGTGAGGTCCTATCACTTGAGCCCTTTAAAAACAGAGACTTTTCCTCACAGAAGAGAAGTGAGACAGGTTCAGGCTAGACTTGAAGAAAGCAATTCACCATGTTGTGAATTGTCCCTGGAAGCCACATGCCAAGGAACTGTGGGCACCCGCTAGATCTGAGAACGGTACCAGGTTGACAGCTAGACAGAAAACAAAGACCTCCACTGTACAACCACAGGGAAGTGAATTCTGTCAAGATCAGTGAGCTTAGAAGATGAACCTACAATGAGAAGTTCAGCTCTAGCCAACACCTTGATTTCAGCCCAGCAAGAACCAGAATCTAGCAACATCATGCCCAGATTTCTAACCTACAGAAAGTGTGATGTAAATCATTTGTGATGTCTTCAAATGTTGTTTGTGGTAATTTGTGATGCAATAATAGCAGACTAATGGTGACATAAACTCAGATAGTCTAACAAGGTCTAAATTTTCAGAGTAATTTATTTTTGTAGACCATGTTGGTTTGATGCCATTAACATTATTTATTATATCCATATAATATTTGCATCCAAATGTTTAAATTTTTGTGTTAGGAAAAATATGCTTACCAAGTAAAATTTCCCAATGTTTTGAAATACAATAACAATGGTATGTACAAATCTGTAATTTTACCCCTTACTCCCCAATAACAGAGATCTTAGTCATATACCAAAAATTTGAACAGATAAAAGGATCCCTTTATTTCCTTTAAAGTCTTTTGTCATGTATCTGTCCCATCCAAACTCAGGCTATACATATAGAAAGAGCTGTGTTATAAAAACATGGCTATAATTAATATACTGCTTTCTTATAAGTGCCTTCTGTCCTGACTCTTTAGAGCTCCATTTCTCCACTCGAGGTACTAATTCTTCTTCAGAAGAAGGATAACCCTAGATTACTGCTATCTTGTTACATTTTACATCTCAAATTTGCAATGAAAGCATAATCTACCATAGTGAAGCTAAGTCCAACATAGCTCTAACTAAATAAAAGCCAGGGCCATTGAGGCTAATGATATATATAGAGAGATATACATTACCATTGATATTCTCATTTTGTAGATACATAATTCTCAATTGACATATATATTCTCATTCCCACAAGAACAAAAAAAGTTTGTTAAATATATGAACAAATCTAATGAGACAAGATGAGGGGAAAATAACATCAGTGCAAATATACTGAATAAATTCTTGAATAGAGCTAGGAACAAAATGAACCCTGTCCTCGCTCATAAAGATTCTAGCCTTGGAATGAGAATTTGGCCTAGCAATTAGGATTCTTATGTCCCTTATTAGAGTGCCTGGATTTGATTCCCGGCTTCAGCCACTGACTCCAATTTCCTGCTAATACAGAACTAGGGAGGCAACAGGTGATAGCTAAAATAACTGGGTTCCTGCCACCCATGTTGGAGACTTGGATTTGAAATGCTGGTTCCTGGTTTCAGCCCCAGCCCAGCCCTGGCTGTAGCAGACATTTGAAGAGTGGACCAAAGGATGGAAATGCTTAATCATCCTCTCTCTCTTGCTCACTGTCACTCTCTCTTATGCATTTTCTCTCTTGCCTCTCTTTCTCTCAGCCTCTCCAATAATTAAATATAGATTTTTAAAAGATTCTGGTGTAGTGGATGAAATCTAATTTGGGGCATAAATAGCTAAAAATCACCTCCAAAATAACGATCATGCACAAAAATTTACTCTTTCTAGATTTTCAGGAACATTCACCCTTAGCAGATCTTATTACATTCTCTTTCCTCTAGCAATCCTAATTAAATGAACCATAACAAAAACTTAAATCAAGGGCATGTGTGGAGACGAAAATCACAGGCAGCTTCTGCCAGAAGGCAAACTTATTTCTTTCCCTTCTTGATAATTTTTACGTAAGATTTTTTTATTTATTTGAAAGGCAGAGAAACAGAGAGAGAAGGGGGAAGGGGGAGAGAGAGAGAGAGATAGAGTGAGAGAGAGAGCCTGAGAGAGCTAGAGAGAGAGAGAGGGGTGGAGGGAGAAAGAGAAAGAAGAAAGAATCTTCCATCCACAGTTCACTTCCCAAGTGGCTGCATCGGCCCAAGGAGTCAGGAGGTTCCTCCAGGTGTCCCATGTGGGTGCAGGGGCCCGAGCACTTGGGCCATCTTTGGCTGCTTTCCCAGGCACATAGACAGGGAACTGGATCCAGAGTAGAGCAATTGGGACTTGAATCGGCACCCATTTGGACCACAGCTCTGATCCCCCCTTGACACTTTTGATCATACTAACCTTATCATTGGCAGAGAACTTCCCTTTTCTATTTAGTTAAGGCTCCAGAGTATCAATCTTTGAGGCATCTTTTTTGCAGTCACAGTATCTCCAGAAAGACCCTATTTTTTGTCTTTCATTGCTTTCAGAATGAGCTTCAGCTGAAGTTTGTCAATTTCTTCTAGGATCCCACTAAAATCTACAAGATGTAGGCCAAGAAACTTCAGTATCTTCACATTTTCCTTCTGCGTCTCTGAAAGATTCAAATGTCCTGAGTCCCAAGTTACTACAGGCTACAGCTTAACAAGCTTTTCCCTTATTGCATAATAATGATGGCCAGCTTCCCAGACCTGGATGGAGGCACATTTTGCATGGTGAGCTCTGTAACTTGCAATACCCTACAGCTAGGCTTGATTTCTAAGTCAGTTAGGGCTCTTCTGGTTGCAAGCACAGAAATTTCTCCTGCCTTTGCAGAAAATAAATCCTTTAGAAACATGTAAGTAGCTTACTGCCAGGCTGGAGAATTAACTTTAGACAAAGAGGAACCAGGAGTAGCTGCAGATATCAGGTAGCAAGAACTAGTCACATCTTACAAGGACACCAGCACTGGTATAAATAAGCTTCCATCTTCTTTCACTCATAGATTAATAGAATAAGGACAATAACAGAAGTTGGACCAAAGATACCTGCTGATCTCATACAATGAGTAGAGTAATCTATGAATGGAAAGACATGTGGCTTACTTACACCATTGCTGGTGTCCCTCTAAGATGCTGAGTAGTTCTTGCTACCTGGTCTCTGTAGCTTTGCCTGTTTCCTCTTTTTTTATAAAATTAGTTTCAGAAAGGACAGGGACTCTAATTTTTGTGCCCTGCTACACTGGAGAAGAAAAAAATCTTCAAAGACAATCAGGATGTGGTTACCATAAAAAGGGGGAATGAATGATGAGTGGAAAAACAAAACTGGGACTACAATGGGAAGGAAGATGTGCCATGCCCTTAGGACTTCTTTAGAACCAACTACAGGAGCCACTTCCTTCTCCATCTGATACCTACCTCCTTAAATTGTACATACCTCCAGTTTGTTGGGTAAATCAGAATGCTTCATAAACCAAAAAAGATATGACCTATAATAACCCGTGTTAGAAATAAATAGAAACAACTCAGATGCTCATTGTTGAAATACAAACATTGGACTGCCTCTTCCAGAAGCATCCCAGCCTAGCAGCCCATGATCATTCAGCACAATTCCAGTGGTCTTTGGTTGTGTTTCCCATGAAAGCATCATAGGGTCACTCAACCTGCAGAGGGCACTCTCCATACCTAACAGCTTAGATATGCACAAGTGACCCTAATTGGGTCAATTATAATGCAATCTCACTGGGACTTCCAAAAAGAAGGAGAAGGAGCATGTTTGTTGCTCTTTCTTAGACTGTAAACCACAGAGAGCCAACAGAGAAGAGCAGAATTGTAGAAAGAGAGAAAATAATCTACTGACATCATTTGTGTATTTATATCCAGCCTTTACTGAAATTAGGCCCATTTGTGAAATTTTCCCTTTTGTGAGTCAATAAATCTCTATAATTAAAGTAAGCTAATTTGGGTTTCTGTTGCTCTCAACCTGATGTAAAGTGAACATCTAAAGGTAATTCAGAAGCTAAAAGACTCTTAAGAAAAAAAAAAAGTCATAAGAAGTCCTTTTCTGTGCTAAATCCTGCAAAAATGTCTAGTTTTATATGCCAGATATGATTAACAGAGCTTGGAATCAATGATGAATATTTTAATAAGCTTGCTTAAAATGTAAAATTTCAAAGAAATCTGACAGTTTCTAACTTGGTTAAATGACAAACAGCACTTATTTCTGCAGGCGTGTTCTTAGATCCAGATGTGAGACCCCAAATTGGCAGGTAAAGATGAACGAGTCTCACAAATACACTGGAGTGCAGTCAGGGAGTACTTAGAGATATTTATTCCATGTCATGATTTCCCTTTTCCTCAATCTCAGAATCCCGAGATGTTTGGCCAAAAGAACACTGAGTGAAATCATCTTCCCCGGGTTTGGGTCACATTTCTTATACTTTTTTTCTTAGGGCTAAATGGCAAATTTAATGTTCTTCACATTTAAACAACAACATAAAAATGAGAAATTACCTTTTATTTCTTCCTATAGAAACTTCCAGTGGTCAGCATTGTGGCGTAGACCTGGATTGAGTTCTAGGTTCCTGGCTTCAGCTTGGCTCAGCCTGGGCTATGAGGGGCATTTGATGGGGAAACCAACAAATATGAGATCTCTCTCTCTCTCTCTCTCTCCCCCCAAACCCCTGAAAATACATATATATATATTTTTAACTTGGAAAATAGAGTCCTATCAACAAGGATTCTACATTTTTTCTACATTCTTTATAGGAATGGTTAGTAATAGGTTAGTATAAATCAAGAAAAGTCAAATTTCTATTAACTTTGAAGTTAGTATATGTATATGTAACAAAAAAGTTTACAAGTTCAATGGAATGGATATGTGTACATAAAAATATGAAATACTTAAAGATACTTAAAGTATATATTTTTCTAAAAACTATAACAATCCAAGTCCCTTAATTTTCCTTAAAGATCATATTTTCATTAACTTTTCTTAAAGATTGTATTTTCATTGCTCCAGTCACTTCCTTAGAAATCCACAGTTAGAAATCTTCAAGTTTTGTATAGGTCCCTAAATAATAATTCATGCAGAAAATTAGTGACAACCACTTGGAAAAGTCTTCCTACACTATGCCACTTGCTTTCAAGAAAGAAAAAAGGGGCTGGCACTGTGGTATAGCAGGTAAAGTCGCCGCCTGAAGTGCCAGCATCCCATAAGGGCGCCAGTTCAAGTCCCGGCTGCTCCATTTCCTATCCAGCTCTCTGCTATGGCCTGGGAAAGCACTGGAAAATGGCCCACGTTTTTGGGCCCCGACATCCACATGGGAGACCTGGAAGAAGCTCCTGGCTCCTGACTTCAGATAGGTGCAGTTCCGGCCATTGCAGCCATTTGGGAAGTAAACCAGCAGATGGAAGACCTCTCTCTCTCTGTGCCTCTCCTTTCTCTGTGTAACTCTGAATTTCAAATAAATAAATAAATCTTTTTTTAAAATCCTATACTGTTTGTTTTCGCAATTCATGTTAATAAACCCTAGATTTTTTTTCTATAACATTAAATAATTTATTATACAACTTGTACATTTTTCCCAGGTAATGACTCAGTATTCATTCTCTTAAATTTTAATTCTGTTTAATTCCAAATACTATTCTTATCGAGGTCATTTTGACCAGATTTAAGAGATACTTTATTAAGTATCATATGAATAATTAGCATGATTGATGAAAGGATGTCTGGGGTCTCTTTACAGCTGTATGGGGTTAGTCAAATCATAATTATAATCATACATTACAAGCTGTGTATTTTTCTTCCTGTCTTCTGTAAATCATGGCTAATTAAAATAAGCAGAGTTCTAAATTACTATGTGCATAGATGTTGTCTCAGTCTAACTGCAGAGAGCCTTCTGAAGTTAATCTTTTCTTACTAATATGCATGCCTCTTTATCAGATGCTCTCTCTATAACTCATCTTTATAAATTAGGCCACCTGCCTGCATTACGTCCTGTTGTAAGGAACAGGGAGAGAAATATCTCCCTCTTGCTCTGCCAAGATTTTTTCCCCTGGCTACAAACATACTTAGGAAGCTTCATGTAGCGGTGGAGGGTGGGCGGAGATGAATGCCTTGGCTGGCTGCATGCCACACCACCAAAGATGCCAAATTATTAAAACAGAGCAGTCCCTCAGCTTCTGTAGCAGTCATGGCTAGAATCTGTGTACAAGGAAGATGCAACTTCACCTTCAGCCCTTCCAAAACTTGGAGTGATAAAACTCTTAAGCCTGGATTCCAGAAAGCCGCAATGTACCTGTTAAACAAGATTCAAAGGGGTCCCAGCTCCATCCCTTACCACCACTTGGTCTGAGAAGAGAGTACTACAAGGGATGAACTAATAGGCTCCTTACAAACGTCAACTGCAGCTACTCTAGAATGTCCTCCTGGCTCAGCAAAAAGACAGACTCCCGCCCTTGGTTCTGTTAGGGATTACTAAAATCTAAGAATGTGTGATAATACTTCCAGAGTCACCCTACAAATTATTCAGATTTTTTCCTATGGAGAAGTTAAGTGGCTCTTTAGCAATTTTAGCAGAGACTTTAGGTTCTATATAAGGGAATACAGTCGATCTTCTAAGTGATAACTGTCTATGATCAGGCTAAAATTATTAAAGCCAATTCAATAGTCTCATCACATTTCTCAGCCCCAGCTAATCTCACTGTGCAAGTCTTTAGGCATCTGAAGAATTTAATCAGAAGAGGATCTTATATGGGTTTCAGATTTGGCCTGTTTATCTCTGATGCGTATAGGAATAGAAACAGACACAATAACATACTCCTAAATAACACAGCATTTTCCTTTCAAATCCTAAGAGAATGTAACTTATTTCCAGGATTTTCTAGGTGAAAATCCGTTTTGTGTCAGTTTCTTACTTAAAAATATATTTTCCTACATATGGAAACTTTGCTAAGCAAGTATTCAAAATCAGGACCACTGCATAATTTTGTGCATTGTGAGAATTAAAGCTTCACTTCCTTTGCAACTTGGGCCCTACAAGATGGCTCCCACAAAGAAGGGTTGTGAGAAAAAGGGCCATTTTGACATTAATGAAGTGGTGACTGAAAGTACACCATCAATATTCACAAGCTCATCCATGAAGTGGGTTTCAAGAAGCGTGCCCCTTGGGCACTCCAAAAGATCCAGGAGTTTGCCATGAAAGAGATGGGGACTCCAAATGTGCACACAGATACCAGGCTCAGCAAAGCTGACTGGGCCAAAGAAAAAGGAACATCCCATACCACATCCACACAAGATTATCCAGAAAACACAACAAGGGTGAAGCCAAGCAAGCTCTACACTTCAGTTGCCTATCTACCTGTCACTGTAGCAGGATTCATGTACCAAGGCAAGACACCAAGGCCTCTTAACAGGAAGTAGTCTTTTGTTATGCCAGCATTAGGCCCAAGCGGAATTTCTAGTTCAAAATTCTGAGCCTGGAACAAAAAAGGGTTTTCCCTTATGTATGATTTTAGTCTCTCTGTCTCCCTTAAATGGTTACCTGCATACATTTGATTGGATATTTTAATGGCGGCCATAAGACTGATACAATACTGCGCATGGCAACATAGTTACTGAAGATGTTTTTTGGTTTTTGTACACACTTACTGAGCCTAAGCTGTGTGGCAAAGGTTAACATCATTTCTTACTAACAAACAGAACCTGAAATGGTTACGTATAAACAGAGAGGAACTACAGCTGAAGCATTCATGGGCAAACAGATAACAACCACATTTAATCCCCAGGACAGATGCCTCCCTTTTTCTTCTAACCTTGGGCAGACCTCTACCACAACTTTAATCACGTCAGCTACAAACAAGTTTAATTAAAATACAGGCCTCTGCCACATCACCACTTTCAAAAATCTACAGTCAGTCGGTGTGGAGGAGAACTAACTGCTGTTTAACCCTGTGAAACTGATAAGGAAGGAGGAGGAAGAAGAAGAGGAAGAGGGCAGGAGGAAGAGGAGGAAGAAGAGCTTCAAAGAGGAGATTCAACACTGTATCCAATATAATATAAATGAGTTTCACATTAAGGAGGGTAAAATCTAGACTTAACATTTTTCTATTCTCCCACTCCTTCAATCAAATAACATTAAAAGTTACTAAGCCTTTTTCAAGGGCAGGACTACACCCTTTTAGGGACACACATGTGGATGAGACTAATCATGTTTCACTGTTCAGGTGGCAAATATATTTATCAGTTGAAGGAGAAGTCACTGTGAGTAGATCCAGGTAGAATTTATGTAAAATCAATCATTTGAGATAAAATGCATATAGTCAGGCAAAAGAACCCTAATCTCCTATTTACACAGGATCAGATAGACTCTGATGAATCTTTTCTTCCCCCATTATAGAGAGAGACATTTCCCCCATTAAACATCCTGGTTTACAATGACTGGGGAGTAAGCAAGCTCTAGGAAGTTACACAATAGGATATGGCAACAGCAGAAGCTGAACAGATTCAGGTCTATATTGAAAGGAGCATGTGAAACTTACTCCCCCAGAAAATTATCTACTGGCAAAGTTGGACATGATTAATACTTTGTTTTATTATTAAATATAAAATAGTTTAAGGCAGAGTAGTATGGAATTTATATCGCCAAAGAAAAATTACTGGGGCCGGCGCTGTGGTGCAGTGGGTTAATACCCTGGCCTGAAATGCTGGCATCCCATATGGGCGCTGGTTTGAGACCTGGCTGCTCTACTTCCAATCCAGCTCTCTGCTATGGCCTGGGAAAGCAATAGAAGATGGCCCAAGTGCTTGGGCCCCTGCACCCATGAGGGAAGACCTGGAGGAAACTTCTGGCTCCTGACTGGATCGGCACAGCTCCAGCCATTGTGGCCAATTGGTGAGTGAACTATCAGATGGAAGACCTTTCTCTCTCTCTCTCTCTCTCTCTCTCTCTCTCTCTCTCTCTCCCTCCCTCCCTCCCTCCCTCCCTCTCCTTTCTATGTGTAACTCTGACTTTCAAATAAATAAATAAATCTTTAAAAAAGAAAAAGAAAAATTACTGCAGCTCTCATATGCTTTTGGTGGGGGTGTTACTTTGAGTTTTCTGGAGAGAAATTTAACATATTTATACACTTTGACATAGTATTCTGTTTTTAGGAAAACAATTCCCCAAAATGATCAGAAAAATAGAGAAAGATTTTTGTGCAAGATGTCAACTAAAACATTATAGTGGGCAATAAAAAAATGATCAAAGAAGAAAAAATCCAAAAGAGCAAAAATGGTGGATTGGTTAAGTCAAAATCATCAGACAGTTTCTGTAAAGACCCAAATAGTGAATAGATTAGTTTTTGTAGACCATGCTCTTTCACAACAATTACTCTACCATTGTAGTATGAAAATAACCACAGATAATAGTAACTAAGTGGATATCACTGTGTTCCAATAAAATCTTGTTCATATACAGAAATTTGACTTCATGTAATTTTCAAATATTATGGAATATTCTTTTAAGTTATCCAACAAGTTATAAATGTAAAAACAATGCTTAGCTTGTGGATTTTACAAAAACAGGTGGCAGATCAGATCTGTTGAACCCTGGGCTGATTTACAAAATTATTCAAATTTAATGTTTATTATTTAATAAGTCAAATTATATAATGAGAAAGAGAGAGACTGGAAGATAATATGCCCAAAGATTTAGGATAGTTAATTGCTATTTTTGGATACAGATATCTATTAGTTCTTCTTTTATTCTTAATCCTCTATATTTTTAGAATTTTCTACAATAAGGATAAGCTAATTCATGATGAAATGAAGATTTTAATAGGTACTTTTTGGCTCAAAGATTAATTTTTTCTCATTTTTAGACATTACTTAGAAATTTTAGACTTTCTGAAATTCTTCACAATGCTCACACTGGTTTTTAGCAACAACTTTTAACCAACACTACTTTTGTAAATGATCAAACCATTTATTTTCAGGGGTAGACACATGAGGTCTTCAAAAAGTTCACATAGAGACTGGTGTTGTGGCACAATGAACAAAGCTGCCACCTTTAAGACCAGCATCCCATATCGGAGCCCTGGTTAGAGTCCCAGTTTCTCCTCTTCTGATCTAGCTCCCTGCTAATTCTCCTAGAAAGACACAGTAAGACAGCCCAAGGACCTGGGTTTCTGCCATAATTTGGGAAACCTTCATGGAGCTGCAAATTCATGATTCCAGCCTGAAACGGCCTCAGCCACTGAAGCCATTTTGGAAGTAAACCAGTGATGGAAAATCAAACTCTCTCTCTCTCACTCTGCCATTCAAATAAATAAATAAACCTTTAAAAAATAAGTTCACAGAAATGTGAACTATGAAAAACTATGCACGGATTTTAAATTTTTTTCACCAAAATAAACCTCTTTTTTTGTTTTATTACACAAATGGATGTTTTCTTTATAAATTTTTGTGATTTCTTTATCTATTTAAAAGGCAGAGAGAAAGAAGAAGAAAGAAATCTGGAAAAGAAAGCTGGGACTGGACTAAGCTAAAGCCAGGAGCCCAGAACTCCAACTGAGTAAGTGGCATGGGGCCCAAGTAGTTGGGCCATCTTCTGTTCTTTTCACAGGCATATCAGCTGGGAGTTGAAGCCATAGCAGAACAGCTGGGACTCAAACCAGCACTCTGATATGGGATATTTGCATTGCAGGCAGTGGCTGATTGACCTGCTGCATCACAACACCAGCTCCCTAAACCTATCTTTTAAGTTCACTTTCCACAAATTTTTTAAGTATCCTCATACTTTTTACAATGACTTTCATCAAAGTCTGTCTGTCTTTTAAATTACCATGCCAGACCTATGCTCATTCTGTCTTTTTGATATCCTTCAACATCTCCCCAGCCAATAAGCAATGCATACTGCCCTAGCTCCCTTGTGCTTGCTTTGTAGCACCTCTGACTACTCCACTTGACCTGAACCCAGCCCAGTATCTCAAATGTATCCCTCTACCTTACGTGCTCACTAGTCAAAACCCATACACATGCACTCTATTCTTTCATCTCTAGCTAGCACCTTATAGGACCAAGATCAGTTAATAAGCTTACTGTTGCTTATTGAAGTAGTGCTGGGTGTTTTAATTGATACTCGCTCACTCTTCAAGCTCTCCAGTCACATTTATATGATTAAAAAGAGTTTTTTAATCTTAATATCTCAACTTAATTGAAAAATTAGTTGAGAGGCAATTTGCAGGCATCCAACCCAGCATTTCCCAAGCTGTTTCACAAACAATTGTCCTATAAGAGAATGTATTTTGCATACAATATTTCAAGGACTCATAATTGATATTAGCATTCTAAAGGCTCTGCAAAGTCCAAAAGTAAAGATACTCATTTAACTTTATTCCTTGTATCCCAAACTCTCTCTCTCTCTTTCTCTTCCTCTCTCTCTCTCTCTCTCTCTCTCATACACACACACACACACACACTTCACATACACTTTGTTTTGATAGGAACATATATGTACCCAGTAGAAGCAGTGTTTCCAAGGGACACTCTTGGGGAGATCTTGACCTGGCCAACACAAGAGCTGATTTGGGAAGAGGGAGTATAGTAATTCACAATAACATCCTTAAATCATACTGTGTTGGGTTGTGAGGTCTCAGACACCAAAGTAGATCCATTCCAGCCTGGGGTCTACTGCATTCTTCAGCTATTTCAGCATGGCTACCATTTGCAATTCTGCAGACTACTGAGTGCCTTCAACTCTCCTTCTCCACTTGCTGCGTTTCCACTCATCTATCTCTGTGACTCCACGCCACAGGCACTATCATGCTAGTACATTCCTATCGTTGTCGAGTGCTCACTCATTAATTATGTATTTAAACTTGAGTTAAAAGCACCATAGCTTCCCTTGGCTGTTTCCAAAAATTAGCATATGTTTTCAGTATTTACGAGACAAACACAGCTGACATTTTTAGGAAATTACATTCCATCTGCAAAAACACATTTATCCAACTGTGATGAGATTAGATGTTCCTGCATGTATTTTTCTAAGAATCAAGCATATCCAATATACAGTCTTCTCTGAATGCATCCCATTGTTTCTCTTTTGGCAATATTTTTCAAATGTCCAATCACCAGGGAAAGTTAGGCATGAAGATTTAATTCAATTAATAGCTTCTAAGAAAAACATGTACTTTTCCCAAAAGCAAATTTCTATAGCTAGTCTGTGAATGACATAGGATATTGCTGTTGCTTAGTGTATCTGTCACAAAACCCATTATTTCAGATTTCAAATATGTACCCTCTTATAACTAGAGCTTAAAGACACACATGGCCATTTCAGAGTTTGTCAGTTTCTCAGCCACATATGATCTCCTGGATTCATTCTTGGCATTTTCAGAGAAATATATTTCCAGAGGAGGAAAAGCATGACATAGTTTCTCACAGTGACACTTGGATTCTCACCCAGAGTGCAGGAGTGACCCAATAACACTCTACCATACACAGGGCATCTTTTAAATTCAATATGAGTGAAAAAGATACACTTGAAACCAAATAATGAGTCCAGTTTAATGGCAGGATATTGCTTCAGAACCTAGGTTAAAGCTAGGTTTTTTATTTTCCCTCAAGAAACAACTCTAAACTTGATAGAGTGACACTTCTGTAATCATGTACGTAACCCCCAAGAAGTCTTAGATGAAAACAATTCAATGAAAGTTGTGAGACTCTGTTACATTATTACACACAACATGAAATCTCCTGTGAAGATAGTTCATAAAGTGGAAGTGGACGATAATCTTGTTCTTGAAGAAGACCCTGCCGGCGCCGTGGCTCAGTAGGCTAATCCTCGGCCTGCGGCGCCAGCACACCGGGTTCTAGTCCCAGTCAGGGCGCTGGATTCTGTCCTGGTTGCCCCTCTTCCGGGCCAGCTCTCTGCTATGGCCCAGGAGTGCAGTGGAGGGTGGCCCAAGTGCTTGGGCCCTGCACCCCATGGGAGACCAGGAGAAGCATCTGGCTCTGGCTTTGGATCAGTGCGCTGCACCATCAGCAGCGTGCCAGCCACGGCGGCCATTGGAGGGTGAACCACCAGCAAAGGAAGACCTTTGTCTCTCTCTCTCTCTCTCTCTCTCTCACTGTCCACTCTGCCTGTCAAAAAAAAAGAAAAGAAAAGAAGACCCTGCATTTTTAATATAATTTTACATTTAAATATAAATATATATATATATATCTTTTGCAGTCATGTCTCTATGTTCAAATAATCCTTAAAAGTGACTCCCCAACTTCTTGATTTTTTTCCCCTTACATATTAAAGTCTAATAACAAGATTTATTTGAATGGCAGGTTTTAATGGCTATGGTTAATTCCTTGGTCTCTTAGTTTTCTATGTGGAAATCTTACCCTCCTCAGGGATGGTATGGGGAGGCAGGGGCCTTTGGGAAGTGCTTAGGTCATGAAGCAAGAGCCCTCATGAAATGGATTAGTGCCCTGATCAAAGAGGCCACAGGGGGTCTGTCCCTTCTTCCAAAGCAAGAAGGCCCCTTCTATGGCCCAGATGCTAAGCCATTGCAGCAGTGGAAGCAGCTGGTGACTTGAACATGAATTTCTCAGCCTCTAGAACTGTAAAAAAATAGATTTCAGTCATTTATAAGCTATGCACTCCAAGGTATTATTATAGGGTATTAGCCCTAGCAGACTAATACAGTTGGGTTTTCTGCAGTAAAGATCTGTCAGAAAATTCTGATGGGCTTAACAAAGAACTATTTCTCATCCTCATTGTAGGCAGTTCAGCAGGAAACTACTGCAACTAGTTACTCTGGGAATTGGTTGGTGACAGATTTAGCTGGTTCTATCCCATGCATGTGGTACATGTGGTCTCAGACCACGGAAGCAGAGGGAGAATAAAGACTGTACACTGCCGCAGGCCAGAAGTGCTGCTTGTCACCTCCCTCTCATTTCATTTTCCAGAGGACTGGGAAACAGACAAGAAATTAGAATCTTTAAAAAGCTTTACTTTCTCTGCCAAATTCACACATATATACAAAGTTTACCATTATATTTTCTCACAGTGACATTTGAATTCTTACCCAGAGTGTAGGCATGACCCACTTCCACCCCACCATACACAGGGGCATATTTCAAATTCACCAAGGATGAAAAAGATAAGAGATTTGGAACCAAGTGATCAATCCAATTTTATAGGAGGCTAATTTTTTTTATTCAATACACACACACACACACACGTAAAGCAACAACTAAATACAATAGATACAAATTTTACTTACTAATGCATCGGATTCTTCAAATCTTATCCCCAGATTTTCAAACATGTTTCCTCTCTGCCTGACATATTCACCACAAACATATCCCCCTCCCTTCAAACCCTACACTTGTTAAATTATCATCTCCTTTAAGGTCCTGCTTGGACAGAATTTCTTCTGAGAAATCTTAAAACAATCCACCTTCCCTTAACCTAGCTCTCCTCTGTGCTCTCACTTTTTCCCCAATAATAACACAATAATACACGTTTATTGTGTATTTACTGTTTGCCATGTACTTTTTTGAGGACTTTAGTTAATGCTTACAATATACCAAAGAAATGGTGCCTTTGTCTGAGTTCCTTAAAAAATCAAGTTTGAGTCAAAAGTATAAATGCTAGCCCTATATTATGTGAGCATTCCCAAAAAAGCATGACGGGGCTGGGTCAGGGGTGAGTAGGTAAGCAGCAGGTAGAGAGGAGAAGAGTGCAACATGCCAAGGAAGAAGTAGAACGTACATAAGGGACTGAGATACAGAGCTGGCCATAGCTTTATAAAAACCTATATGTTCACAGCAAATCACAAAACTCATCCATTTGTTAATTTCATCCCTTTGCTAAAAATTCAAGAGTTCTGTTTGCTTGGGGTGTCACCAGATAAGCAGCCTTAAATCAGATTTGCTCAAAGTTAAAGTCTTCTTTACTTGTGATAGCTAAATAAGACAATTGGATGGTATAGTTCCCTACAGACACTGCCTCCTCGAGATGCAGTTTGCCAGGGCTTTTATAGCAAGGGTTAGGGGAGTGCCCAAAATGGAGAAAAGGGGGAGTAGGAGGACACTTCCTGCTCAAGCAACACACATCTTCAGACATTATAAATTCAAACCTCTGACTCAGATTGGTTTCTCGGGCTTTCCTTGTTTGTGGTGGTCTGGCCCTCTCTGAGAAAAAAGGTTGCAAGATAAGCGTTCCTGAAACATCCTCTGGAAAACAAGCTCAAGCAAGTCAACTGATTCTCTGCCTGTGTTCCTGTGCCCTCTCTTGCCCAAACCCTGCACTCGGTTACCTCACCTCTAATTAAACACAGCAGCCAACTAGCAGCCCCAGGTTTGTAGAGATGGCAGCAGCCTGTTCTATGTCCAAGAAGAGTATAGGATGTTTCACGCACTGCTTCTTGAAAGGAAGGTGAGGCCAGAGATCTGGGGTGGGGCAGGAACTAAAACCAAAAGTATTTCTCTTAGGTAGTTGTAATTACCTCCAGTTTTCAGGTGATTTCAAATAAGATTACACAGTTAGAAAGTAACATAATCATTCATATTTCTGTTTTGGGAGGAACTGTCTATTCAAATGTGTTGTCTGCTTCTTTACTGGGTTATTTCATTGTTCAGAATTTTTATATTCTGTATATTAATCCTTTGTCAGATGAATAATCTGTAAATGTTTACTCTTTCTACAGGTTGCCTGTTTAGTTGAGTGCTTCCTTTGCTGTGTAGAAAGTTTTCAGTCTGATCCAATCTCATTTGTCTATTTTTAATTCTGTTTCCTGTATCATTGGGGTCGGATCCAAAAATTCTTGCCAATTCTGATGTCATGAGAATTTTCCCTGTTTTTTCCTAGTAGTTTTGACATAGGCAAGCAGGTAGTTAGCAAGAAGGAGCTGAGATATATGCACCTCTGCCTACACAGTACAAATCCCCTCCCCGCCACATTCATGCAATGGAGAACCACAATTTCCGCTATGCCAGCCAGAGCTGGTATTGGCCAAAAATACCCAACATGGCTGCAGCTGTGACCCCACAGTGATAGTTAGCTGATTATAATTTCATTATAATAAAATTATCATGGCTGACACTCCTACTTTCGTCATGCAACTGATGTGATGGCACTTCCAAGATTTCCAAAAAAAGGGGGGGGGGGCAAGGAAACTGGTGATAATCAAGCCCCACACCAAACTCTGCTCTGTATGAATTTTCAATTAAACCTCAGCCCAGAGCCACACTACATGCCTCCAGAAAATATAAGGAATGGCACCAAACTTGTTCAGTGTAGTTCACTTTTGAATAGGCCCTGACTCCCTCTTGAGTATGTACTTTCATTTTGAGTGCAAATAAATCTTGTTTCCCTGCTAACATTTACTTATGTCGTGTCTTTGAATTCTTTCTTGCATCACAGACAAGAAACTGGACCCACCCATCTGAAAAGTTTCATAATTTCAAGTCTTACACTTAGAGCTTTGATCCATTTGAGTTTATATTTTTTTTAGGGGGTAAGAGGCAGGGATCTTATTTCAATCTTTTAGAAATGGCCATCCAATACATGAAAAAATAATGTTCAACATTACAAAACCACATGAGATTATCATCTCATTCCAGTTAGAATGGATATTATCAAAAAGAAAAGTTAATAAATGCTGGCAAGAATGTAGAGAAAGAGAACTCTTAGACACTCTGTTTGAAAATGTGAATACATATGGTCACTATGGAAAATTTAAAAAAACTAAAAATAGATCTATCATATAACCCAGCTATCTGTCTTCTAAAAATGCATCCAAAGAAAATGAAGGCAGCATATGCAAGAGATATCTGTACTCCTATGTTCATTGAGGCACTGTCCATAATAGGCAAGAAAGAAATGGAATCAACTAGATGTCCATCAATGGATGGATGAATAAAGAAAATGTGTTAACATATAAAATGGGATATTATTCTGCCTTTAAAAATAATGAAATTCTCTCATTTGCAGCAAAATGAATAGAACTGTAGATAATTATATTAAGTCAGACACAGGAAAACAAATATCACACATTCTATCTCATATGTCACAATTAGATTAATAATAATGATCTTTTTATATATTGATCTAAATTTAAGATGGTGATCACCAGGGTTGAGTATTGTAGAGCAGCAGGTTAAGTGCCACTTGAGATGCCCACATTCCATATTGGAGTATTGGTTTGAGTCCCAGATCCTCCACTGCTGAGCCAGCTAACTGCTAATGCTCCTAGAAAGACCATGGATGATGGCCAAGTAGTTGGGTCCCTGCCACCCATGTGAGAGACCTGGATAGAGTTCTGAGCTCCTGGCTTTGGCCTGGCCCAGGCCTGGCTGTTGTGGCCACTTGGGGGTGAAGCAACAAATGGAAAATCTCTCTGCCTCTCTCTCTCTCTCTCTCCCTCTCCTTTTCCTTCTCCCCCTCCACCTTCCCTTCCCCTTCTTCCTCTTTCTCTCCCTCTATATGTCTCTGTGTTACTCTGCCTTTCAAATAAATGAATAAATCTTTAAGAAAAAATTGTGACTAATAAAAACTGAGAAGTGTGGAGGAAGGAGATGGGAGGAGGTTGGATAATGGGAACCAAAGCACAATATGGTTGTGGTATTTTTGCAGCACAATGGGGTCACTATGACTCATGATGATGTATCATGTTTTATATAAAGAACTGGAACAGAGGCACTGGTGGGCTTCAAACACAATGGAAAAATAAGGAAACAGAACTCCTGGTAGTCTGTTTTGGTTGGTTTATGCTGTGTATATTTGTTGAAATGTTGTACTGTATCCCTTAAAATATGCAAGCATTATGTGTTAATGAAAAATATTTTTTAAATAAATGAAAGTGACCTAAACAGGATGTAAAACTCAGAATGCTGACTCTAAAACATGCAAGTCAACTACTACACTGCCATAGAATGCACTATCCATGAAAGCAAGAACAGCTGTCTCCCTAGCAGCCATGACACAGCCTGACACATGAACAAGTTTTATATAACTGGTTTTTCTTTAAAAGGCCAAATAAATTAATATTAAAGAGAGATAACAATTTATGGAGTTAATCTGGAAAGTTCTATGGCTGAAGTGACATCTGAACTATATCTTCCCAAGAAAAATCTGACACAAAGGCCATATTTGGAGACTGTGCTTTTGAATGGAGGATTAAAATAAGTGAGTATCAGGAAATAAGACTTTTTTTGTATCAAATTTTGTAAACTTGCCATCTTCAAGGTGAACACAATGCCTCAGCTGAACAGAAGTCAACAACAGTGTTCATTCCAGAAGAAAGCACCTGAAACCATGTCGATAGCCAAGGGAGCAGGAGCACGCCCCAGAAAATCTCCAAATCACAGTTCACCTAATTCATGTTGTACTCTGCACTCCAGGAACCCATAATCATTCATTCTTTTCTAGCCAAAAGTTCTGCTCTTTTGTTACTCAAGTTTCTATGGCTTAAGATGAAGCTATGTTCTTGTGTTCTATCAAGGGAAATAGAAAACATCTGTTTGACATTCTCTCTATAACAAGCTTCACACACTTAAGGCAGTTATTTAAATATTTTCATGATGTTTGATCATTAACATAGCACACATGATAAGAGATACCATAGGAAAATTATAGAATAAAGAACAGATGATAATATTGGCTCTAGAAAGATAATCATTCTCATACTCACACACAAATTGGAAAAAACTATAAAGAACAAAATTATGTTCTTTATAGTATAATTTCTGTTTATAATGTTTTCCTTGTGATACATAATGCATTGTATTTATGATAAATGAAGTCCCTCTGGAAATGATTATATTTTACATGGGAAAAAATTGCTGAAATATATTTTTATTCAGCAACATAAACATTCCAAAGAAATCCACAAGAATTCCATAATGCTTCAATTTCCATTTGCAATTATAATTAATATCTTTGTATATCAATAGATGTAATAGAAATAGAATAACCACAAATTACTTTTAGCCACTTCTTTTCCTACCACTTTTCTTGAAGACAAGCATAATTTTTAGCTTAGAAACTATCTACTGACTCTTCTGCTCCAATGGTATCCCTTTATCATACTCCTTTGGATGCTTAATCTTATCCACCCAACCATTAAATGTCAGAATCTCACACACACAAAGATCAATCCTAAAAGTTCTCTTTGTTTCATCCTGCACTGCCTCATTAGAAGATTTTACTCACGTGACAAATATGTTTACAACTGCTTCAAGGCTTCTCCTCTGAAGTCTACATCTATGTTACTGATGACTAGCGTGATATTTCAATTTAAATGCCTACATGGCACCTACAACTCAACATATCAAAAATCAAATTTATGATGCATGGACTCCCCATCTGAACCTAGTATGAAGTTCTTCTTCTTATGTCATTCTCTTTTACTCCCTATATCTAATCCAATATATTCTAAGCCCTATAAGTATTATCTCCTAAATATTTCTAACCCATCAACTTCCATCCTTCACCACCAAACTAATCAAAGATACTCCAGCAAAATACGGAGTGGGACTTTCTTTGTGCCCAAGAGTAATCAATAGTTATGCACAGGAAAGAGAAAGTACCTCTCCCAAGCCAGTGTGAGAGAGATCGTAAGACCAACATCTTGTTCTATGGTAGATGCTTACTTATACAAAGCTCTTGTGGATTCTCCCACTCTGCTTATTTGAGCAGGAGGAGACAGCAGGAGGGCAACCGCAGGGCTAAGACATAGATGGCAGTGGAATAGTAAAATCATCTTGGAAAATCAATATTGTGTGCCAAGTGGATGTCCCAGCATTTCTGTTGAGGACATGAAGCACAGGAACCTCCGGATTGACCGTCAAGGGCAGAAGCTAAGTGGGAACTGAAAGAGATAATAGAATACAGGCAAGTTCATCATAAGAAGCCATAATTTAGCTATGTTTCGTACCTGAGTCACCACGGTCTAGTCAGTATTAGTCCATAAAAAAAGCTGTGGCATATAGGCTGTCTCCTGCTGTGGTACCTGCATCCCATTTGGGTGCCAATTCGTGTCCTGTCTGCTTCTCTTTCAATCCAGCTCTCTGCTATGCCTGGGAAAGCAGTAGAAGATGGCCCAAGTCCTTGGGCCCCTGCACCCATGTGGGAGTCCCAGAAGAAGCTCCTGGTTCCTGGCTTCAGATAGGCCTGGCTCCCGCTGTTGCAGCCATTTGGGGAGTGAACCAGCAGGTGGAAGACCTTTCTTTCCAACTCTTCCTCTCTCTGTCTGTAACTCTATCTCTCAAATAAATAAATAAAACCTTAAAAGAAAGCAGAAACCAGAAGTTCAAGGATTACAAAAAAAGCAAACTAAAGAAGAGATACTACCTCCCCTTCCTTCTTCAGTATCTCACTCACCAGACAGGCCTGTTTCAAGAGTAGACAATGATATTCTAGTACCCACTGCTCCGTGAGTCCAAAGACTAACTTAGAAACACTTGTTGCATAAACAAATGCTAATGGTATCATAATTCAAGATTTCTTTATTAAACAAAGCTCTGCATTCCATGGTTCCCAACAGTGATAGATCACACCAACTTAATTCAGTAGGCACTTGCCTGCTTCCATCTACATCATTTAATTAGATCTATCGGTGTACTCTTGCAAGTGAAACAGTGATTTCGCATTTTTTACACTACTAGCTGTTGTTAACATTTTAGGAAAAGATCCCTTCCTAAACAGTTTGAAAATGTTAAATAATGAAGAAAATGATTGTTGCTACCTGAAGCCTTAAGAGTAAAAGCTTTGATGTAAGAAAATTAAATTCTACCCATTTATGAGAAGAATATGAGCAAATACCTACAACTAAAGTTTCATTAAAGACTAAATTTAATGAGAAAGTTCTATGAAGTCTTCTTTAGCAATCTCTGGGCCTCTGCCCTGGTACTTATAATGAGGCCGTTTTACTCTGTATACCCAATAGTATTGCATGTCTGTGATCTCACAAAACATGCTAACTTAGTGATGATTGACAGTTTCATTAGCGCTGGTGACAAAAGATATAGTGAATTAGTAAGTATTGTCTAGTGATTATTCTTCTACCCAAAAATCAAAATGAAAGTAAAATTCTAAACTCTGTAAAGAGACATTAACTCCATAAATGTCATAAGCATCGAATATAAATTAGAAAATATAATCTTTTAGAAAGTACTGAACATTCTAGACCAGAAGCTGGCAAACCTTAGCCCATGAACCAAATCTGGGCTGCTACCTGTTTATAAGTAAGTATTTATTGGAACACAGCCATCATCACTTGCTTACACAACATTTGTAACTGTCTCCACAGTTTAATAGCACAGTTGAGTGCTACAGACTATCAGAACTGCAAAGGCTAAAATATTTACTACTTGGTAACCTCCAGTAAAATGTCTGCTGATTCCTGTTAAATACAGCACAGAATCTCCAGTTCTGCTGGGATCACTGCTGTCCTGTGAAAGAAAAGCACCTGAACCGAATCTTTTCTGGCAGGATTCACTTAGATAGATAGTGTTTACCAATAATAACATGAACATTCCCATTAATAACACCTAAATATGTAATAAAAGATACAGGAAGTGTATTTCTCATCTCGTTGTAACATGTTATTCTTTATAACAGATATTTTAAATTACCTAAAACTATGATCAAAGAAAGGAAATAATTTTACTCTTGCTTTCCTTTGTGTAGTTAACCATTCCAAATTTATATGGATCCATCCATGTATGCACATTTTTCAGAGCACACAGTTCATATCTGAAAGTATACAGTTACTTTCACAATCCTGTTCATTTAAGCTTGATTTGAGTTTTAGGAATAGATTGTGAGCAGTATTTTCCATCTCTCTTCCAAATGGGGATCTGGATTATTGAACTCAGTTTTTTAAATATGGCACATGGCACACATTCAGCAAAATAAATTCTATCCTACATGTGACTAAAATACAGAGGTGTCATGAAAATTGTGAGTTTATATTCAATATAATAATAATACCAACACTCATTAAGGGTAACAGCATGCTAGACATTGTTGTAAGAAACTACAGCATTATCCATATATCTCATCATCGAACCTGCTTCCTCCTCTACATAAGAACATATCTTGTGTTCTGGTCAATGGAATACTTCAGTTCCATAAAAAATACTCATGCATGGAACTCCATTCATTTCTTTTTCACTGATTTGACAGAGATGGCTCCAGTCACCTGGCAAAACACTGTTGAAGACAGGAGAGCTCATGATGGAAGAAACCTGGGTCTGCAATTACATTTTGGAAAAGAACTCTATCTATAAAAATTCCCTATTTTAGACTTCATGTGAGTGTGAAACTAAATTCTTTAGTACTTGAACTAATATAAATATGGAGATTTGCTTTTATCACTAGCATAACTGTAGTGGATATAACCATTTACTCCAGAGGTATTTTTGTTCGTATTACTAAGTATAGGTAATATCTAACACTTGTACTCTACAGACATTTCTGTTAGGATCATCAGAGCAATTTATAAAAATATACCAACTCTTCTAAATATTTGCAACTGTGTAGGTTTTTTAAATGTACTTAACTCCTTGATCCTAGAAATACACATGCTATTTTTTGCTACCTTTTGGGTAAGTCATTTTAGATAGTGAACATCTTTGTTAAAACTAGAGAATACTAAATAAGCATGTACACTTACATTAAAGTTTTCATGTATATTTACTGTATACTAAAAACTAAATAAGCATGTAAACTATGAAAATGTTCATAATCTCCCAACACAAATAAATGCCACATGCCTGAGGTGATACATATATCAATTACTCCAAGCTGATCATTACACACTGCACATTTGTATTGTAAAGTACCCTATGTGGGCCGGCACTATGGCATAGTAGGCTAAGCCACTGCCTGAAGTGCCACCATCCCATATTGGCGCTGGTTTGAGTCCAGCCACTCCTCTTTCCATCCAGCTCTCTGCTATGGGCTGGGAAAGCGGCGTAAGATGGATGAATTGCTTGGGCCCCTGCAACCACATGGGAGACCCAAAAGTTTCTGTCTCCTGGCTTCAGGTCAGCCCAGCTCTGGCTGTTGCAGCCATTTGGGAAGTGAACCAGTGGATGGAAGACTTCTTTCTGTCTCTCCCTCCCTATTCCTGTAACTCTAACTCTCAAATAAATAAAACGTTTAAAAAGAAAACAAATACTCCATAGATATATATAACTACAACGTGTCAATTTATAACAAAGTCGGGGTCGGCACTGTGGCACAGTGGTTTAATGCCCTGGCCTGGAGTGCCAGCATCCCATATGGGCGCCGGTTCTAGTCCCAACTGCTCCTCTTCTGATCCAGCTCTCTCCTATGGCCTGGGATAGCAGTAGAAGATGGCCCAAGTGCTTGGGCCCCTGCACCCACGTGGGAGACCTGGAGGAAGCTCCTGGCTCCTGGCTTTGGATCAGCGCAGCTCCGGCCATTGCAGCCAATTGGGGAGTAAACCAGCGGATGGAAGACCTCTCTCTCTCTCTCTCTGCCTCTCTTCTCTGTGTAACTCTGACTTTCAAATAAATAAATAAATCTTTTTAAAAAATTTATAACAAAGTCAATAATGGTTGGTGAATTCAGGTAAGGCATGAAGGTGGTTAAGACAGACTTAGATTTATTTATATGCCTGACAAAGGCATGATATTTGCACTAATTACATAAAGGCCTTACAAATTGCAAGTAGATTATTATGTGTTAATTCTCATAATGTTTATATAATTTTGGTTGAAAGTATAGATTCCTGGAGCATCTTTTATTGTTGAATCATAAAATAAAATTATTCAAAGTGGTATATTATTTCTTTCCAACCTGGACTTCATTTCAAAACAATTTTGGACATTTTGTACCACTTAGATTGGAATTTTTTGGTATATTGTCTTTTTGGGAAATACAGAATTAAACAAGAGCCAGAACCTCTCATCTTCCCTTTCCCATAAGAATTCTTCCCACCACCCTCCTTTCCCTTGAGCATTAGACCCACGTTACTTAGTTTATGTGAAGAGGCTAAAATAAATTATGGGATGTTTGAACAACTGAAATCACTGCCTGGGGGTTACACTTAATGATCTCAAAAGCTTCCCAGCTGACACATCCCTGTGTAGACGCCAAAACGGAGCAGGGGGGTTGACTGTAGGGGACTGGAGAGAAAAGAAAAGAGCAGATTTTTATGTATAAGTCATTCTTTGTCTCTGTATCCCATAGCTCCACCCCACCATTCCCCAGTGAGCCAAACTCCTGCCCTATCCCCTTTACATTCTCCTTCCAGTTATGAACAATATAAAATGTGCCCATTTGTGCTCTCATACAGCCTTGTATCTTTTACAGAGCCCTTTCACATCTGTTCTCACTGGGCAGAGCAGCTCTTTGACTTGAGTACCAGCATGGTCACAATCAAATACAAAACCCGAGGCTTAGGGATGACTGCCACTTCCCCTTGCCACACTAGTACCTGGTAGATGACTGAACCTATGATTGAAGTTCCATATACCTCCCTAAATAGTTAAATTCTTACACACATACCCCATACACTTCCCTACTGAAATAATAATACTCTGGGACCACACTGGACCCAACTGCTCTGCTTCCAGTCCAGCTCCCTGCTAACATGCCTGCGAAAGCAGTGGAAGATGGCTTAAAAACTTGGGTTTCTGCCACCCAGGAGGGAGATCAGGATAGAGTTCCTAGCTCCTGGCTTTGGCCTGGCCCTTATTTGGCTATTTTGGATATTGTGGGAGTAAACCAATGTATATAAGATATATCTCTCTCTCTTTCTCATATCTGCATCCATCACTCTGTCTTTAGAATAAAATACATCTTAAAAACATAATTAGATACTCTGATTGCCTAGTTCTTAAATTACACTCATGCATGAGAACAAAGTTGCTTAGGGCTGAGCTAGGAATGAGCAGGGGCAGAAGAGGCTGATATAGATTTAGCTACTTGTTTGCAGATATGTGGACCTGGGACCCTTGCACTTCCTGGAATTACTGATAGCAACAGAAGGGGCCAGGAGTATTTTGCTCTTGGCAATCAAGAAGTGGCCACTCCTTTCTGATGCAGCCCTCATGAGAACCATTCAGTTCCAGTTGCCAAATTTGATAACTCCAGGACTGTTCAGGAAAAATATTGGAAATACTTAGGGGTGACTCAGAAACCTCAGGTGCAAAATAAAAGCTGCATTCATTTCATTGCTAAAAAAAATCAAATGAGGTACTTAAATGAGTTTAAGCTCATTAATAATTTTGTCCGACAGCAGGTGGACCAGAAAGATAAATACCAGAAAAAGCACTTCTCTTCTTTGGTCAACAAGTGCCAGATAGCTTTGTATCTCAACTATGTGTATTTAGCTGAAAAGTTTCCCTTTGTAAGATTTCCAACATCCTTCAATAACGTAAGCTAACATTTAATAGCAATGAAAGAAAACTAAGCCTGATAAATCGCTTAATTCCCTCAGCAGCTCATATGAATGCACATCCTCCCCCTCTAATTCTTTCCCCACCTCCTGTAACTTATCTTCTCTTTCTCTGTCTATAAAAACATGCGCACACACACACACATTGTAAATGGAATACAAATGGACACAACCTTCTACAAAAAAATCACCTTCCAAGTACTATTTTACTTAGCTACTGCCCATGAGTTGTAAGTACTCTATTTAATCTTTTCTTTTCATTGATTTCATGAATATTTATTGTGTCTAGTCCATGCTAAATACTCAGCAGGTCACCTAATTTCAATTCCACAAACCTTTCCTATGGGCTTTATTTACATATATCCTTATTAATATTCTTCAATCAACAAGTGTCGACTAAATACTAAACTATCAAGAAATAAGTTTGGATAGATGGCACAAGACCAGGCTTTTATTGCTCTATTCTGATTTCTTCCAAGTTTCTCAGCTCCTCTCCAAATTCTTGATATTATCATGGATTCTTTCACACAACTGATACAGCTCAATGCAACTGCCACTCATGGAGCCTCTGCTCTCAGCCAGACAGTGACTTGTCCCACTGGAGAGGAAAAGGGTACAAGACATCAGCCCTGTCCTCAAGGGCTGAACCTATAGGGTGTGACTACAAGTAAGGTACATATGGAGCCATGAGAGAAGTCAATTCAAAGGCTATAAACATACGAGAAAGGGTAGAAAATGCAAAACTTTGTGGCCTACATATTATAAGACCAAGCCAGGAAGTTAACACATAAGCTTATATGTGAAAGAGATTTTATTACTATCATTTTATGAGTAAGGAAACTGACGTTCAGAAGGTTGAAATGATTTACG
Organism: Lepus europaeus; assembly: GCF_033115175.1. Classification (NCBI taxonomy): domain Eukaryota; kingdom Metazoa; phylum Chordata; class Mammalia; order Lagomorpha; family Leporidae; genus Lepus; species Lepus europaeus. Next base: position 56,709,277 of record NC_084829.1, read on the forward strand.
TGAATCTGACTGGTGACAGAGTCAATGTCATTTCTCCTACAGTTGTGTTGATATGTTCCCCAGGGCTCAGATCCCTGATGTCTGTCTACCTTCCAGCTTTCATGTCTCAGGTATTCCTACTTGGGACAGCTTCTGAAACAGGACCACAGCCTGGCACATTTGTTCTGAAAGAAAAAAAAAGAAAATGAGAGCTTTCATATTGCTTTGAAGATAATTATTTTTTAACAATATTTTCATTTCTATATCTATTTATTTTTATTTTATTCAAAAGGCAGAGAGACAGATATTTGTCTCACCCACTGGCTAATTCCCCAAATGCCCACAACAGCCAGAGCTGGGCCAAGTGGAAGTCAGGAGTCAGGAACTAAAAGCCAGTCTCCCATGCGGGTAGCAGGGATCTAAGTACTGGAGCCAATACCTGCTGCTTCCCTGGATGTGCATTAGCTGGAAGCTGGAATTGTGAGCTACAGCCAAGGGTCAAACCCAGGCACTGCAACATGGAATGTGGGCATGCTAAGTGGTATCTTAATTGCTACACCAATCAGCCCCATAAACATAATTACATTTTAATAGGTGATGATAATATCAAATGCCACAAACTTATAATTAACAGATCCATTTCTCATTTAATTCAGACATATAAAAACTGTGGGAGGGCATTAAGAAAGTCTTTTTTTTTCTTCTCCATGTATAATTAATGTGGTAAAGAGGAAAAGCAAGGAGGAAGCAGTCAATTAACACTACTCCCAAATACCATATCACCACTATCAACATCAACTGAAATATACACATAGATATTATATTTATATGTTTCATATATATACAGAATGATACATGAAGTTTAGACTTCAAGAATATGTCCAAGTAAAAATAACATTAAATTCTGCTGATATTCTTCCCCATTATGTAGCAAATAATTTTTTTTCATTTTTTGCATGAACTTTTTCCTTTTTTTAAAAATCCTGACACTGATGCTCTGGAGAAGCAATGTCAAAATCCGTGAGTTGAATGGTTTTTTCTGATCTCAGCTTTAGAAATTAAGAAACAATAGAAGTAGCTGATTCTTGTATTCATCCATGGACTACATGGGCTGCTGAGGATAAGTTTGCATCAAAGGGTACCTAGACATGAGTGACAAGGCCTGCAATAAAATATTGCTAATGCCACAAGAAAGGTGTCACATAAAATATAAGGGAAAATATTCTAGGAGTTCTAAAAGGAAAAATGTTGGACTCTGAAAACTTGGGAAATTTTCTTCAATACTGAAAAACTTTGCTGTTGTTTTGTGAGATGATGCTTCAAGAGTGGTTTTTTAATGCTGCAATTTTCTAAGTGGCAAATTTCTCATTTAAATATTTTTGGAGGAATTCTAAAAGCTCTAGAGCCTGCAAATTACTGTTCCAGGCATGTCAAGTAAACAACTATTGTATCAAACACAAAGTCTGTGTTCCCAGCCTAAAGAAGCAACTCAGACTTGGCACTGATTACCATTTAAATCTTACACAATTGTAGTGATATGAGGGCATTGTAAGGATCTATAGAAAGAAGAAAATTAATAGAAAATTTTCAAATGTAAAGAGCAAACAAGATACTAGCTCCTGTTGGAAATGGTGGTAACTTTCATTTTTAAGTAATTTTTTTCTTTTCTTAGACACATTTTTTTTCATAATAAAAGAAAATAATTTTAGAACAAACATTCCCACCAAAAAAGAAAATTACAAACAAAGATATAAAGACTGGAGCCACATTTCTATTGTTCTATTATTATGAAACATGTGCAGGCAGAGAAAAGAGACTTGGATGCCAGATACATCACATAAATGATCCAAAGTTTATCCATCACAAGCTCCTCTGTGGTCAGACCAGCATGCAGAATACTGTATAGCATGAAGACTTCTTCCAGATGCATTGGTTGTGTTATATTAACTTAAACAGATCCAGCCACCTCTGCCTCATGCAATTTGCAATATAAAAATGTTTCCAAGAAACATATAGATGAATTTTTAAAAGCTTATTTATTTGAAAGGCAGAGTTACAGAGAGAGACGGAGAGAGAGACTGATCCATCATCCATCTGTTGGTTCACTCTCCAAATGGTCACAACAGTAAGGGTTGGGCCAGGCCAAAAGCAAGAGATTTATCCAAGTCTCCCACATGGTGTAGGGGGCCAAGAATTCGGGCCATCTTCCACTGCTTTTCCCTGGGGGATAAGCATGGAGCTGGATCAGAAGTGGAGCAGCCAGGACACAAACTGGTGCCCAAATAGGATGCTGGCATTGTAGGAGGTAGCTTAACCCATTACACCACAACATCAGTCACATAGATTAATTTTAATTATCTTGCAAGAAGCATATTATCCATGCACAAGTTACTAGCCGATAGATTGCCTTCAACAAAATGATCACCTTTTACCCAGTAAGTAAAATCCCTGCCAGCCAAATCCACACTGCAAACCTATTGCAGGGCCACTCAAGTTAATGAACTGCAGTTCTTAAAAATAATTTGTGTTGGGGCCAGTGCTGTGGCACACGAGGTTAATCCTCTGCCTGAGGCACCAGCATATGGGCCATATGGGTGCCAGTTCTAATCCAGGTTGCTCCTCTTCCAGTCCAGCTCTCTGCTATGGCCTGGGATAGCAGTGGAGGATGGTCCAAGTGCTTGGGCCCCTGCACCCCCATGGGAGACCAAGAAGAAGCACCTGGCTCCTGGCCTCGGGTCAGCATAGCTCCAGTCATTGCGGCCATTTGGGGAGTGAACCAACAGAAGGAAGACCTTTCTGTCTCTCTCTCTCTCACTGTCTGTAACTCTACCTGTCAAATAAATAAATAAAAAATCTTTAAAAAATTTTGTGTTGATAATCTCCTTAATTGTTATCAAGTTCCCAAGGCTTCCTCAGCTAAAATGTACTTATTTAACTTCTCATTTAAAAATTATTTGATGTAGGTCATACATACTTTCTACTACAATGATGAGATGTTAGAGAAATATATGTCTGGAATATGATCAAATATTTTAATTTAGCAACATGTATAAAAGTTCCTCAACAGTAAACTAATCCAGTAACTCCCTTGCTTATCCTAAAGAAATTGAGACTTGAATAGAATTATGTTGATCTCAGTGTAGCATTATTTATAAGAGTAGGGAAAGAAGCTAAGGTTCAACAAGAGTATGTGGACAAAATATACTATAAATCAACTTGTTGGAATAGTATACAGTCATTAAAATTTTTGAAAAAAGATTTAATCTGTACAGAAAATTTCATAGTCCAAGGAAGGTAAAAAAAATTAAGGAGAATAAAACTGAAGTGTGACGGCTATCTACTAAGTACAGATAAGTTTAGGTAAATGTGTCCTTGAAATATATGAAGCTGGTTACATTGCGTGACAATTGTATTACGAATAATTCTTATTCTCCTCTTTGATTTTCCTAAATTTTTATAAGTATTTACAATGTACAGGAAATATTTTTTAAAAAGAAAGTAAGACAGTCACTGATCAGAAAAAAATAATTTCTATCAGTTGTGTACAGCGATAGAAAAACAGGCACGATGGTAGGGATCATAATAACTATTTGGGAGGAGCACACAAAAAAAAGGAAATCAGACTGCTTTCCAAGAGATGAATGAATGAAAACCATACACAAACTCCACCAATCATGAGTAGCCATCTATGGTAACAATCAATTTTTAAAATTAACCTTGAGGAAGATTGCACCATAACTCAAAAGTTCCAATAAGAAACCAGTCTCAGGGAGGCAGGTCAGGGATGAAACTGTATCTATTGACACAGATACACACACACACACACACACACTCCGCAACAGGTGAGAAATCAAACAGTAAAAGAACAAGGTTGCCCCACAGCAAGCCCACTCATTATTTTTCATAGAGTGATTTCTCAATCAATAGATACTAAAATCATAATCACTAGAGTGTGGATATGTGTAGTTCTGAAATTTAAGTTTAAGAGTGATCTTTATACTTGAAAGCATGATCTGGAAAATCTGTTATCTTGGGATCTCCTTTTTCCTTCATCAAGCTAAGCCAACCAATTAACAAAACTGTGAGTCTATCCCAGCAGTGTCAAAGGAATATGCCTTTTCCTCTCCATGCTCAATGCCAACGTCTTTGTTTACCTGGAATACAGCAATAGCCTATTAAAGCATTGCCTTCCTCTCCCATCCCAGAATGGCCACTCAATAGCACAATTCTTATGTTCTTCTTTACAACTCTTCCTTGGCTCTAAGTGACTACAGAATAGGCTCTGAACACTATGACAACCCAGGTCTTTCATGAGCTGAACGCCCCAACCTATCCCTTTTCTGTACAGCAGCTCCATCTTCTGGTTATGATCAGTTCACCCTGTCCTTCACCTACACCAAATCACTTATCCTTCTCCTCATTTGCCTTGCTTTTCTATGTTCCTACGTCTGTGGGCACAATTACTCCTTCCATTTCTTTGCTTTCAAACCAACTAAATGAGACTCACTCAGGATGGAATCTGGCCATTAGTATTTTCTAAGTACCTATGTGATTCCAACATGAAGTTCAATGTTAAGAGCCACTTTCATAGATATTCCTATGCAAGTACTTTCCTCCTTGTATTCTTTTTGTGTCTGTCTCCCCAGTAACTTTGCCTTCCTTCCCTAGCATGCTGAATCCATCAGCAGCAGGGACTTTCCCATTTATTTATTCCTTCATCCAATTCTTACACTCTGTTTAAGTGCCAGGCATTATTCATCTTCATGTCTAATATCCTTTATTGCCTTTTCATTTCCATCTAATATCCAGCATATAGACTGGCACAGAATAGGGATTCAGTGAAAATGTATTCTATTTCACTGAAATCAATAAAGGGATAGCCCAACTCTTAACTTATTATACTTTTTATTTATTTATTTTTATTGCATTTGATAGACAAAGAGGGATCTTCCACCCACTGATGCATTCCATAAATATCTACAACAGTCCCAGGTATCCCAGGCCAAAGTCAGAAGCTCAGAATTCCATCTGAGTCTCTCACATGGGTTTCAGGGACCCAAATAATAGATGCATCATCTGTTGCTTCCCAGAGTGAGCATTAGAAGAAAGCTGAAATCAGGAGCAGATCAAGAACTTGCACCCAGGGATTCCAATATGGGATGTGGGCATCCCACACAGCATCTTAACCACTGCAACAAATACCCATCCCTTAACTTTTGCTAAATATCTTAAATAGCTTCTTCTTAAAGGGCAATTAGTTAGCAAAGATGGTAGATGTGTGCTTCTTTATTTTTAAATTATACATAATTCATATAATTTGGGCTGAAAAAGATCAACTGTCCTGAGGATGGAACTGGGTGTAGAATTTGTTCTGAGCAATTAACCTCATAAAACACAAATAGTTTTCCTCTTAGTATAAAACAATTCCTTCACAGAAGAACATATATTTTGAATTTGGAGCAGGTTCTTTTCATTTCTTTTCTGTTTGGATAACAAAGAAGTAAACATGCCAAAAAGGTAACATGTGTTAAATTGGTATAAGGTCTTCTCACGTACCATGTAATATAATATGTAAGTGAAAATGTTCTCAGTTACTACCCTCCTGGAGTTCCTGATGTCTATTGAGTAAAACCAAGTCTGTCTTATTTTAATTCTTCTGTTCAGGTCTTACCACCCGCAACCCAACCCTCCCTCCTCAGCCTGCCTTCTCACTGTCCTGAAGGCAGATTTTGCAAACATTGGCTACTCTCCATAACATAGTGTGCTTGCTCTATTTTCCTGCCTTACATTCTCAATTTTTGACTCTCCCATGGAAAGAGAAAAGCGGTGTAGATGCTTTTTTTCCTTTCCTTAAGCATTGTCTACTGGAACTTTTTTTAAATTAAATCAGGACTTCACTAGTTCAAATGGTTCCAGGAGACTGAAATGTCAGTAAGAACAAAGCTTAGAGTCTCCCTTGATAGGTCTTAATTAACAGGCCAATTGTCTTGCAGACAAAAAAAAAAAAAAAAAGAAATTATTCACTGTTTAGGCTACCGTATAGGCCATGGAATTTTTTTTATACAAGCAGTGCATGTTCAAAACAAGTCAGAATAATAACTACAGATAGAAACTTAATATTGATTTCAAAAATAGGGGAAAAAATTGAAAGATTAAAAAAATCTTTACACATGGATTTTCTCCCTGTATTTTGAATTTTTTTAATTAATTAATTTTACTTTATTTGAAAGGCAGAAAGACAAGGAGAGAGAGATCTCCCATTCACTGGTTCATGTCCCAAACACACTCAATAACTAAGGCTGGGCGAGGCCAAAGCCAGGACATAGGAACTCAGTCTGGGTTTACCATGTGATTGGCAGGAACCCAACTACTTCAGCCATTACTTGATGCCTCCCAATGTAATGAGGATGTAATTAAGATCTACTTAAGATCTAATTAGGAGCTGGCGCCGCGGCTCACTAGGCTAATCCTCCGCCTTGCGGCGTTGGCACACCGGATTCTAGTCCCGGTCGGGGCACCGGATTCTGTCCCAGTTGCCCCTCTTCCAGGACAGCTCTCTGCTGTGGCCCGGGAGTGCAGAGGAGGATGGCCCAAGTGCTTGGGCCCTGCACCCCATAGGAGACCAGGAGAAGCACCTGGCTCCTGGCTTCGGATCAGCGCGGTGCGCCGGCCGCAGCTGCCATTGGAGGGTGAACCAACGGCAAAAAGGAAGACTTTTCTCTCTGTCTCTCTCTCTCTCACTGTCCACTCTGCCTGTCAAAAAATAAAAAAATAAAAATCTAATTAGGAATTAGAATGCATTAGTTGGAAGCTAGACTGGAGAACAGAGCTGGGATCCAGGCACTCCAATATAACATGCAGATGTCCAAACTGTTCCCAATGCCTTCTCCTAGTATCTGGAATTTTTGGTTTCCCATTTTACATCTTTCTATATTGCCTATCTCTTTTAAAATTTTTTAATTTTTAATAATGTATTCATCCAAGAGACAGAGAGTAGGAGGAGAGAATGAGAGAGAGAAAGAGAGAGACAAATCTTCCATCTACTGATTAATACTCAAAATGTCCCAGGGTCAGAAACAAGAGCTAAGAATGCAGTCCAGGTCACCTACATGCGTGGCAGGAGTCCAACTACTTGAGCCATCACTGCTGCCTCCCAGAGTATACACGGAAAAGAATCTTAAATCGAGAGCTGGAGTTAGGAATTGAAGCCAGGCACTCCATTATTGGATTCAGGCATCTTAACTGCCATACTTAGGACTAGGCCAACAGCCCCGCTCCTATTGCCTTATTAGTATCCAAGCATCCAATATCAGAGCACCCACCCAAAGGTACAAAGCAAATACTAATAAACTCAAAAGGAGAGAGAAATTCCAATACAAGAATAGAAGACAACATTAGCACCCCACTTTCAGGAATGGACAGAATATCCATAAATAAAATCAACAAAGAAACTGAAGAGTTGAACTGCACCCGGGACCAATTGGAACTAATAGCATCAACAAAATATTGGATCCATCAGGTGCAGAATACATGCTCTGATCAACAGCATGTGAAATATTCTCCAGGATGGATCATACAATAGGTCACAAAACAAGTGTTCAAACCTGAAATTAAATTGGGTGTCTTTTCTAAACACTATGCAACAAAACTAGAAACCAGCAATAAGAACAACTTTGGAAACTATACCTAATACATGGAAAACAACTTAATTCTGAACAACCAATCAAAAGAGACATTATAGCCAACAGACACATGAAAACATGCTCAGGATCACTAGCCATTAGGGAAATGCAAATACAAACAAAAATGAGTGTCACCTCACCACAGTTAAAATGACTCCTACAGAAATCAACAAACAATAAATGCTGGTGAAGATGTGGAGAAAAATGTGCCCTAATCCACTGTTGTTAGGAAGGTAGTCTGGTGCAACCATTGTGGAAGACAGTATGGAGATATCTCAGAAATCTGAATATAGACCTGCCATATGACCCACTCCTGGGAATTTACCCAAGGGAAATGAAATCAGCATATGAAAGAGTTTTCTCTACCTCCATGTTCATTGCAGTTCAATTCACAATAGCTAAGATATGGAATCAACGCAGATTGTCATGAACAATTGATTGGACAAAGAAATTATGGCATATCTACACTATGGAATACTATTCAGTGGTTAAAAAAAAAAAAGAAATCCTGTCTTTTGAAACAAAATGGATGCAACTGGAAACCATTATACTTAATGAAATTAGCTAGTCCCAAAAAGATAAATATGTTTTCTCTGAACTGTGGTTACTACTAGAGTATCTAAAATGTAATGTATATGACTGAAATTTTGAAATGTGTTAATTATTTACCACCCTTGTCTCTACTGTTGAGGAACAGATGATTTTTTCCTCATACTATTAGTTGAACTTTTTACTTACTGTACAGTTAATCTTTTTTTTTTATTTGACAGGTAGAGTTATAGATAGTGAGAGAGAGAGACAGAGAGAAAGGTCTTCCTTCCGTTGATTCACTCCCCAAATGACTGCAAAGGCTGGCACTGCGCTGATCCGAAGCCAGGAGCCAGGTGCTTCTTCCTGGTCTCCCATGCGGGTGCAGGGGCCTAAGCACTTAAGCACTTAGGCCATCCTCCACTGCCCTCCTGGGCCACAACAGAGAGCTGGATTGGAAGAGGGGCAGCTGGGACTAGAACCAGTGCCCATATGGGATGGAGGTGCCACAGGCAGAGGATTAACCAAGTGAGCCACGGCGCTGGCCCCTGTACAGTTAATCTTATGAGTATAAAGGAAATTGGAAATAGATCTTTGGAAAAATTAAGAGTGAGAATAGAAGAGAAAGGAGGAAAAAGGGTGTGAGTACCGAAAGGAGGGAGGGTGTGTGGGAAGAATCACTATGTTACTTATTTTGTATATATGAAATGCATGTGGTTTGAATGCCTAATATAAAATTTTTTAAAAAGAAAAAAATTCTTGACTAAAAATTGAAACACAACATACCAATACATATGTGATATAAGAAAATCAGTAATAAGAGGGAAATTTATGTCAAGTAATGCCAACATCAATAAAGCAGAAAGAATTCAAATAAAAGCCCATGATTAAAACTTGAGGAACTAAAAAAGCAAGAATAAAGCAAAGTCAGGATTAGCAGAAGAAAAGAAAAACAATATTCAGAGCAGAAGAAAAGGAAATGGAGACTACAGAAAATCAAAAGATCACAAAATGATGAATTGATTCTTAGAAAAGATAAAATTCATAAATCCTAAGAAAAAAGGCTAAAATAAATAAAACCAGAGATGAAAATGGAGACATTAAACAAATGACATCACAGAAAGACAAATGATTGTTAGAGAGTATTATAAACAATTATATGGCAAAGATTTAATGACCTAGAAAAATGGACAAATTCCTAGAAAAATTCCCCTTATCAAGATTGAAACATGAAGAAATAGAATACCTGAATAGACCAGTAGTGTACAATGACATTGGGTGAGCAAAAACAAAAATTCTCTGATCCAAGAAAAGCCTAGGACCACATGGCTTCACTGCTTAATCCTACCAAACTTTCAAAAAACAAACACCAATTTTCCTTACATTGTTTAAAAAAATATAGAAGAGGAGGAAATTCATCTCACTCTATATGGCCACCATTACTCTGATACTATAGCCAAACAAAGACACAACAAAAGGAGAAAGCTACAAGCCAAAATACTTGATGAACGTAGATGCAAGAATCCTCAACAAAATACTAGCAAATCAAATCCAAACAGTACATGAAAAAGATTACACACCATGATCAAGTGGGATTAATTCCATCAAAAAATTTGATACATCACACAAATAGAGTGAAGGCCAAAACTCAAATGATTACATCATAGATGCAGAAAAAAAAACATAATAAAGGTTATCAAGCCAACTATTAACATACTGAATGGAGAAAAGCTGAAAAATTTCTGTCAATGATCTGAAACAAGAAAAGGATGCCTACCTTCGTTTTTAAAAATTTATTTATTTATTTATTTTTATTTTTTGACAGGCAGAGTGGACAGTGAGAGAGAGAGAGACAGAAAGGTCTTCCTTTTGTAGTTGGTTCACCCTTCAATGGTCGCTGCGGCCGGCGCACTGCGCTGATGCAAAGACAGGAGTCAGGTGCTTCTCCTGGTCTCCCATGCGGATGCAAGGCCCAACCTTGGGCCATCCTCCGCTGCACTCCCGGGCCATAGCAGAGAGCTGTCCTGGAAGAGGGGCAACTGGGACAGAATCCAGCACCCCAACCGGGACTAGAACCCAGTGTGCCGGCACCACAGGTGGAGGATTAGCCTATTGAGCCGCGGCGCCAGCCAAGGATGCCTACTTTCACCACTTTTATGCAACATTACTGGAAATCCAATTCAGAGCAATTAGGGGGAAAAATAATGGAAATAAAGACATCCAAATTTGGATAAAGTCAAATTGTCACTATTTTAATATGACATCTTCTTATATAAAGAAAATTGCAAAGACTACACCAAAAAACTTTCAGAACTAGTATGCAAATTCACTAAAGTTGCAGGATATAAAGTCAACATACAAAAATCAGTAGCATTGTTATATGCTGATATCAATCAAGAAAACAGTCACATTTCCAACAGTTACAAAAAAATTAAAATACCTAGAAATACATTTAACCAAAGATATCAAAGATCTCTATAAGTAAAACTATAAAACATTAATGAAAGAAATGGAAAAGGCCACAAGAAATAGAAAGATAACCCATGTCCATGGATTGGAAGAATCAATATTGTTAAAAGGTCCATAATTCCAAAGCAATCTACAGAATCAATGCAATCCCTATCAAAGTACCAGTAACATTTTTCACAGAACTGGGAAAAAAAATCATACTGAAATGCACATGAAACCACACATAAAAAACAAAACAAAACAAAAAAGCAAATAGCCAACACAATCTTGAACAAAAAGAATGAAGCAGGAGTCACTACACTACCTGACTTTAAAATATATTACAAAAGCATAGCATTATATTGTTGTAGACACATAAGCCAATGGAACAGAACAAACCCTGGAAGTAAATCCATGCATAGACAGCCAACTGATCTTTGACACAGTGTTAAGAACTCACACTGGGGAAAGAACAGTCTTTTCAATAAATAGTACTGTGAAAATTTATATCCGCATGTAGCAAAATGAAGTTAGTCTCTCATCACTCACACATCCCATACAAAAATCAATTCATAATTGATTAAAGACAAAATCTAGTACTTGAAACTATGAAACTACTAGAAGAAAGCAGGGGGGCTGCTCATGATATGGAAATGAATAAGCATTTTTCAGATCAGACCACAGAGGCACAGGAAACAAACAAAAAAAGCAAAATGAGATTTCATCAAATTGAAAAGCTGCATAGCAAAGAAAACAATCAATAAGGTGAAAAAATAATCTACAGAACAGTACAACATATTTACAAATAATACATCTGATATAGCATTAATAATCAGAATACATAACTAACTAGAAACACTCAATAGCAAAAATATAAATAATCCAATTTAAAAATTGGCAATTGATCTAAACAGACATTTTTTTCAAAGAAACACATACAAATTGCCAAAATGTACATTAAAAATATGTTCAGCATCACTGATCATCAGGGAAATGCAAATCGAAACCACAAAAAGAAATCACCTCATTCCTGTTAAAGACTGGCTATTATAAAAAAAAAAAAAAAAAAAAAAAAAAAAAAAAACAGAAGATAACAAGTGTTGGTGAGGATACAGAGAAATAGGAACACTTGTACACTGTTGGAAGGTAAATTAAATCTGCCATTTGAAAAACAGTATAGATATTCCTCAAAAAACTAAAAATAAAACTACTGTATGATCAAGTAATCAAATTACTGGGTATATATCCCAGGGAAATGAAATCTGCCAAAGAGAAATCTGCACACTCAGATTTTTTTACATCAGCATTCACAATAACCAAGAAATGGAAATTCCTGAGTGCCCATCAACTGCTGAATACATAAAGAAAATGTGGAACATGTACATAATGGAATGTTATTCAGCATTTTAAAGAGGAACTCATCAGTTTCAATAACATGGAAGGAACTGGAGGTCATTATGTTCACTGAAATAAACCAAGCAGAGATAAAACTGTCACATGCTCTCACTCACATGTGGAGTTCAAAAAAGTTGATCTCATAGAATTTGAGAGTATAATGGTGATTAGGAGACCATGAGGATAATAGGGGAGAGAGGGGAATGGGGAAAGGTTGATTAATGATTAATAAGTTACATTCATATGGAAGAAAAAGTTTGGTATTCTATTACACAGTAGATGAATACATATAAGAATGTATATATTGAGCTAGAGGAAAGGATTTTGAATGTTTTTTCCACAAAGAAATGATAATAGGGGAGACAGATATGTTTGCCTCAATTTGAACATAACACAATGTACACATGTATCAAAGTATCGTGTTCACTTAATCAGTTAAAATAAAAACAGAAATAAAACATTTAAAATCCACACACAAGAAAACAAGCTAGAGAAGAGGACATCCATAAAACACCAACTGAGAAGCCAGTTTGATTCAAAGTTCAAGCAATTGAGCTACCACTGTTATACATACATACCCATACATGCACATTAACATGTGCACACACATACACATGCCTATATATATATATATATATATATATATACGTGCACACTTACATATTATCTCCCAAATAAGATTCTACATTCCTTGAGGCTGGTGCCATATCATCTACTCTTATATTCCCTCAGCACTTAATATTGGGCTAAGCCATCTTTAACACTCAACAAATTGTTTAGTCAAAGTGTTTATGCAGTTTTTAAATTGGTATGCTTAATTTACTAGTTAATTGACTTTAGTTAATGAAGTAGGTTGTTTTCCCGAAGGAAAACTGGATAATAATCCCTACTTATCTCATAAAGTTAGAGTGCTATTCAAAGCAGATGATCCTTGGGCACAGGCACTATAAAGGCATAGGCAAGTGTGAGAAGTGGCCACAACTTCATAGCTTTCCATACAAAATGAGACTGGAGATGAATAGAATGTTCACAAAGAGAAATGGGATGACCTCTGAGCAAAGATTGGGTTTTTCTTTTCTAAAAAGAGTAGCATTATCTTGTCTCCTTCTTGGCTTGCATTTTGTTCAATGATAGTTCTGAAACGACTTCAGTGTTCATGAAATATACTAAGTGTTCTCAGGGAAACAATAAACATAAAGTGTGAGAATAACTGCTGACATTTAGTCCTATTAAGGAATTTACGTATGAATAGAAACCAAAATTTCTCGGATGGAAATTGTGGCAGACACAATACTGAACCTGTTCTAGCATTACATGGGAGCACTTCAAGACTACTTGATACATTTAAAGCAGGCAATTTCATCATTTTACTTTGTGGCCTTATGCTGAGAAGAACAATGGCTCCTCTTAAATGTCTACATCCTAAACTTCAGAACCCAAAGATGTCAGGTTGTATGGCATTGGGGAAATTAGAATTCTAATCAGCTGAGTTTGAGACCAGGAGACCATGCAGAACCTATACTGCACAATCTGGATAGGCACAGTGTCATCACAAGGTTTCTTAAGGGTAGAAGAGGGAGAACAGGGTAGGCATTGTGGCACAGCAAGCAAACTGCAACCTGGGACACCCCATCCTATACTGGAGTGCTGAGTTCAAGTTCCTGCGACTCAGGAATGATGATGGTTCAGATGCGAGGTTCCTGCCATCCATGTGAGACTCAGATGGAGTTCTGGACTCCTGGCTTCAACCTGGCCTTGCCCTAGCTGTTGCAGACATTTGGAGAGGATGGAAGGCTTTTCTCTGTATCTCTTTCTCTGTGCCTTTCCAATAAAATAGGGGAAAAAGAGTTTTGAAAAGGGGGCAGGCATTTGACACACCACTTAAAATGCCACATCACATATTGCAGTACCTGGATTCAAGAACTTGCTCTGCTTCCAATTCCAGCTTCCTTCTGATGCACACTCTGGAGGGAGCAGGTGATGGTGCAAGTATTTGTGCCCCTACCACCCACATGTGAGACATGGATTAAGTTATCAATTCCAAGCTTTGTCCTGGACCACCACCAGCTATTACCAGCAGATGGAAGAGCTGTGTGTGTGTGTGTGTGTGTATCCCTGCTCTAAACAGAGATCCTCAATACTGGATACACGCAAGAATCATGTAGGGAGACTTTAAACAATCCAATGATTAGGGAACACCTCAAACCAACTACATCAGACTTAGTTGGGGTGGTATCTAGTCATTTGGAGTTTCCAGATGCTCCAGGAAATTGGAATGTTCAACCAATTCGGTTCACCTCTGTGTAGCACTTCTGCTTGCTCATAAAAGTGCAGTGTATAGACCAGCAGCTATACATCACCTGGGAAGTGGTCATCAATGCAAAATATCTGGCCTCAGACCTACTGCAACAGTCAGGACCTAGGAAGGATACTATAAATCACACCCATTATTTGAACAGTGAAAATTTAGTATTAAAAAATGCTATTTAAGTATAAAGTTGCTTCAATAATTTTAAGAGTAAAAATAAAATTCTAACCTAGTAGGAAGTGACTACAAATTTTAGTTACCAAAAACAGAGTTAAAGGAACAGAAAAAGTTGAGATCCCTGAGAAATCAGGTATGGTTTGCTTTGTAGTTTTGCGAGAGCTGGGGCCTTGAAGATGAATAATAAGGCTCATTCTGAGAATTCTGGAAGACTGTAAATGGGAAGTTGCTGCCCAGGAACGAACCAACTGCTGCCAGTCTGAGATGCATCCCTGGGGTGACCCACAGGAGCAGCAAGAGGACAGGGTATCACCTCCTCCTCCAGCACCTCCCACTGAAAAAATCTAGCAGACAGACAGCTGGCAAGGCAGAAATGGGAAATGCAGTGTTTTGCCCCAATGACACAAAGCAGAACTTATGGAGGTGGACTTGGAATTGAGAGCCAATAGCTCAATAACACAACTACAGAAAGAGAATCTGCATTCTAACAAGATCCCTGGGGCTTCCCACACATGTTATATCACAAGCAGCCCTGCTTTAGAGGGGGTCCCACCTTCTATACACATTACCTCAAGTGAGTCAGTCACTTGGCAGCCACCCCCACTTAATAAAATCACAATTCTCTTCCTAATGCCAATGGAAGAATCCACTACTTTATTGTGGTTTAGCCTCTTACATAGAAAGACTATTTTTCAATGTCAGGAAGAAATGAATTGAGTCCATGTGTGTAACTTCAAAGCTAAATATTCCCATGTCTATTTTCCCCCTTCTGTTGAAAATGATTCCTAACGAGAACAAAGTGTCATCCTTTTCTTTGTCCTTTCTCAATAGCTGAGTAAAACTGAAAAACTTCAATTGTGTAGTTAATATCAACAAAACAGGTTGCTCCTCCAGGAGAATTGGGTTTCCTAAGTCATCAGGGAACTAGGAATTCCCAGAATTAGGTGTTCCTTTCAAGTACAGGTGTCTTGGTTTCTATCAGGGAAAGCCCCCTTAAATTGGGGTGTCTCACTCAACCAGGCATCAGGAAAATGTGCCTGGTTTTCCACAAGGGATACCTAATGGGAAAACATAGCAGCAGCTCAGTGTCAACACATGGACGCTGCGAAGAAAACATGGTCAGTGCATGTTCTCCTTGGGACCATCGGCATGTTATTCTGTGCAACACCCTTAGATAGCACAGTCCCAGGCCAGGAGTGTTTGTGAATGTTCCTGGTATGCTTCTGCCACCTGGTGGCTAACATCTAACTCTTACATTTAGAGTAGAATTGTAAAGCCCAGCATTTTGAAATTTATTGAAAGCCGAAGCATAATTATCCCTGAAAATTGCCAATCCTTTTTAATAAATGTATTAAGACCGGGTAAAATTGGTTGCATTCACATGTGTAGGATTGTGTGAACAATATGTAAGTGTATATTCAGTCTGATATGATTGCAGATTTAAAATAGGTTTTATAGTGGGAGAGCAGCTCATATCAAAGTGTGAATGAAAACAAAGTGAAGCTGTTTCAAACCTGGGGATATTGCACATGGTTTAAAGGCATGTTAAGAATATTAGTATTGCATTGAATCTATTATCAAAGGAAAATTTCCATCTGTGTCTACATGTTCAGTTTTTTTAGTTCCAAACATAAAGGGGGTATTCATGAAAAACATGAATTACAAAAGAACTATGCAAATATTTCAAAAATATTACACTATCATAAGCTGATCTTTTAATTCTGTTTTTTGTGAGTTTTTGAAAGGCTTTTTGTATTATGAATTTCCTTTCAACTTTTGCACAAAGTAAAAAAATTAAGTAACATCAAGAATGCCAATAAATTTGATTCAAAGGTTCTTTTTTGTATACTGGCTTGATAAAACACTGTTCTTTTATAAGACTGTTTTGCTTATGTGCAGAGTTATTATTCTCACACCTTTTACAAGTCTTAGATTCAGTCCTTGAAAATGTCATGACATATGACATTCAGGGATTCTGTTATTTGAAACTGAATGAGTAAACTGAAAGATAAATATCCTAATAAAAATATTATATGACATTCTTCAGATAACAGGAACGGAACAATATACAATAATTGTATGTTTACAATGTAGAAACCAGAAGACCTGCTTTTCAATATTTAAAAAAAAATTAAAGGAGATTTAAGAAAGTCAAACCCCTGTTAAACTGCTGTAAGTTTTTGGTAATAAAATAAAATGAAATTTAGATAAAAATTATCTGACATTGTCATTTCTTTTGGTAACCCTGACTCAGTTGCTGAAACACATATTACAGAAGTCTTTGGATTCAAAATATTTAAATTAGAAAAATATAAGAATCATGAAAAAAATTAAAGAAGGTATAAACATGAAGGCTGATGATGATTTGGATTTTCAAATGTGATTAAAATAAATGAAGTAGTTATATGATCATTTCAAACAGTTGGCGAAATATACAAAACACATTCAACCATGAGAAATATTTATGAATAAAGAAAAAGTTTCTATTATGTAAAATTCAACTGAACCATCAAATTACTAGAGAACATTAAGGAAACTCTGAAAGACATTGGCATAGGCAAAGAATTCTTCAAAAACACTGCAGAAGCATAGGTAATTAAAGCCAAAATTGACAAATTGAATTGTACAAAGTTCAGAAGCATCTGCACTGCAAAATAAACACTCAGCAAAGTGACCAGGTAACTGACAGAATGGGAGAAAATACTTGCAAACTATGTAACTGATAAAGAATTAAAATCTAGATTATATAAAGCACTCAAAAAAACTCACAAACAACAAAACAAACAATCCAGATAAAAAATGGGCAAAGGAATTGAACAGGTACTTTTCAAGAGAGGAAATTCAAATTGTCAACAGACATATGAAAAAATGCTCAGGTTCATTAGCCATCAGGGAAATGCAAACAAATCACCAGGAAGTTTCACCTCACCCCAGTTAGAATGGCTCTCAAACAGAAATCAACAAACAACACATGCTGGTAAGGATGTGGGGGGGAAATGTACTCTAATCCACTGTTGGTGAGAAGGTAGTCTGGTGCAGCCATTGTGGAAGACAGTATGGAGATACCTCAGAAATTTGAATATAGACCTACCATATGACCCAGCCATCCCACTCCTGCTAATTTACCCAAATGAAATGAAATCAGCACATGAAAGAGTTATCTGTATCCCCATGTTCATTGCAGCTCAATTCACAATACCTAAAATATGTCAACCCAAATGTTCATCAACTTATGATTAGATAAAGAAATTACGGAATACTATACAGCAACTGAAAACCATTACACTTAGTGAAATAAGTCAGTCCCTAAAAGACAATGCCATATGTTCTTCCTGATCTGTGGTAACTAATATAATATGTAAAAGATAATCTATAGAAGGGAAATTTACACTTTGAGATGTGATGATCTTTTAAAACCTTTGTCTTGATGGTTGAGAAACAGTGTGTTGTTGTTGTTTTTCCTTCCTACTATTTGTTGAACTCTTTACTTAATGTAGAGTTAATCTTATGAGATGAAGTTACCTGAAAATAGATCTTTGTAAAAAATAAGAATGGAAAAGAGTAGAATCAGTGATTGTGAAGAGGGCAGATTAGGGAACAACATACTATGCTATGCTGGGGATACATAGTAAAAAAAAAGTGTAGGAAGTGTATTCTCAGGAGAGAATTAGTGAGAAAACAGAACTGGAAATCCTACAAGAGGAAAAGGACCACCATGGACCTGCATGGAACACAGACACAGCATGAACACAGACACAACACATGACTGCAGCAGCTGAGAGCTAGAGTGGGTAGCAACTTGGAAACTGGACTGCAGCAACCTGTGGTGATACAGCTGGAGGGAGAGTGTAGACTGGAGCCCTGAGGGCTAGCATTGCTAGTAGTTGCCCATAGACCCAGTGGGAGTAAGGGGGTACATTTATCTGGCCCCAACTTCTCTACATGAGTGCTCACTGCCCAGCTGAGAAAAGTTGGGAGCCATTTTTTGTTTGGGCAGCTGCTGTGGGAGTCTTTGTGAGCCCACATAGCAACTAGCTGAGATAGGACACCATTCTCTCAGAAGTACTGGCGGCAGTGGCAGGGAGAGAGAGCAACATTTGGCCAATGACTCTTGTGTATGCATCTGATCCATAGATTCCAGCAGAGGGAAAAATCCATTATCCCCACTGACTTTGAGAGCAACTGGGAGAAGTGACAAGTAGCTGGGCACTCATGTAGGACTGTAAGGTGCCCCCAGCCTCCCAACATACCACAGGCTCCTGGGATCAATATGCCTAGGAGGAGATGGCTTGGGGAAAATCTGCCTCTCTATTAGCTGGACAGGCTGGCAGGGCAGAGCCCAACCTCTGCACCCAGCAACTGTGGGAGCCTTGCGTGCTGAGACTGTGGGAACTTGGTGGTTACTTGAGAGGGTGCAGGGTGTAGCTGGGTCTCTGGCAATGACTGGGAGCAGCTCCACATACTCAGAACTCCTTGGTATCCTAGGGCAGGTCATTGCATTGGAAATGATGCTCACAGTGAGGACTGTGCAGATCATTTGTGTGGTGCATACAGCAGTGTAGATGAGTGTTGAACACATTGGGGGCTAACACTCAGGCACTGCTAAGCTTAGAGGAGAGAAGGGGAAGGGGTGATCACAGCAACAGAGATGACCATTCCTCCCTTCTGTTGACAAGAGAAGACCTACCACACCCAACTTGGGTGTTACCCTGGATATTTGCCCCACAATGGAGCACTGACCAGAGTTCCCTGGCCAAACCCACCATACACTACTTGGTATTCACTGAAAGGGAGATATTCCACTAAGCCACAGAAGAATAGCTCAAAGATAAAAGCCACCAGAGGAAAAAAATCAATAAGTAACTCCACAAATACCTAAAAATAAATGCAGAAATTCAAGAAAAAGTAATAAGGAAGACATCATGACCACTACTCCAAAGAAACACAATAACATTTTAATATTAGAAAGTAAAGATGAAGAGATTGATGAAATTCCAGAAACAGATTTCAAAAAATTAATCATAGGATTACTCAAAAGCATCAGAAGCAAATCCACAAACTAAAGAAAATCATACATGACATGAATGAGATTTTTTCTATGAAATTGAGATTTTAAAAAGAAATCAAAAAGATATATCAGAAATGAAGAATTCATAATAACTTTAAAAAATAAAATACCTTAGAATAAATTTAAACAAAGATAGCGAAGATCTCTATGATGAGAATTATACAACATTAAAGAAAGAAATAGGGGCTGTCGTGGTGGCATAGCAGGTAAAACCACTGCCAGCAGTGCCAGCATCCCGTATGGGTGCCAGTTTAAGCACCAGCTGCTCCACTTCTGATCCAGCTCTCTGCTATGGCCTTGGAAAGTAGTAAAAGATGGTCCAAGTACTTGGGTCCCAGCACTCACAAGGGAAGAACTGGAGGAAACTCCAGGCTCAGGCTTTGAATCTGTGCAGCTCCAACTATTGAAGCCAATTGGGGAGTGAACCAGCAAAAGGAACATTCTCTCTCTCTCTCTCTCTCTCTCTCTCTCTCTCTCTGCCTCTCTTTCTCTCTGTGTGTAACTCTGACTCTCAAATAAATAAATAAATATTTTTTAAAAAAACAGAAGATACCAAAAAAAGGGAAAAATCTTCCATTTTCCTGGATTCAAAGAATAAATATCAAAATGTTCATATTACCAAAAGCAGTTTACAGAGTCAATGTGATACAAATCAAAATAACAGGGACATTCTTCTCAGTTATAGAAAAAATGATGCTGAAATTCATATGGGAACACAGGAGACCCCTCATAGCTAACATTCTTATATAACAAAAACAAAGCCAAAAAATCACAATATGAGATTTGAAGACATACTACAAGGCAGTTAGAATCAAAACAGCATGGTACTGGTACAGATGAATAGAACAATGGAACAGCATAGACACACCAGAAATCAATCCAAGCATATAAAACCAACCTATATTTGACCAAGGAGCTAAAACCAATCCCTAGAGCAAGGTCAGTCTATTCAACAAATGGTGCTGGGAAAACTAGATTTCCATATGCAGAAGTATAAAGAAAGACCCCTAACTTACACCTTACACAAAAATCCACTCAAAATGGTTTAAAGACTGAAATCTATGACCCAGTACCATCAAATTATTAAAGAACATTGAAGAAATCCTGCAAACATTGACACAGGCAAAAAGTTCTTAGAAAAGACCCCAGAGGCAAAAGCAATCAAAGCCAAAATGAACAAATTGGATTACATCAAATTGAGAAGCTTCTGTACTGCAAATGAAAAACTCAGGAAAGTATTGAGGCAACTGACAGAATGAGAGAAATTATTTGCAAACTATGCAACTGATAAAGGATTAATAACCAGATTATATAAAGAGATCAAGAAACTCAACAACAGCAAAATGAACAAACCAGTTAAGAAATGGGCAAAGGATTTAATCAGGCATTTTTCAAAAGAGGAAATACAAATGGACAATGGACAAATGAAAAAATTCTCAAGATCACTAGCAATCAGGGAAATGCAAATCAAACCCACAGTGAGGTTTCACCTCACCCCGGTTAGAATGGATTTCATACAGAATCAAAAAAACAACAAATGCTGGCAAGGATGTAGGGAAAAAGATATCTTAATCCACTGTTGGTGGGAATGTAAATTGGCAAAGCCACTATGGAAGACAGTATGAAGATTTCTCAGAAATCTGAATATAGACCTACCATATGATCCAGCCATTCCACTCCTGGGAATTTATCCAAGTTAAATGAAATCAGCATATGAAAGAGTTATCTGCAAACCCATGTTTATTGCAGCTCAATTCACAACAGCTAAAAAATGGAATCAACTCAAATGCCTGTCAACTGAAGGAACACTGGATAAAGAAATTATAGGATATGTACACTATGAAATACTACACAGTGGTAAACAAAAAAATGAAATCTAGTAATTTGCAACAAAATGGATGAATCTGTAAACATCATACTGAGCGATATAAGCCAATCCCAAAGAGGCAAATATCATATGTTCTCCTTTACCTGTGATAACTAATGGAGCACCTAAAGTACCATCTGTAGAAGTGAAATTGACACTTTGAGAAGCAATGACTTGAACAGCCGTTGTCTTCACTGTTGAGGAAAAGTGTTTTGTTTTTTTTTTTTTAGACTATTAGTTGAACTCTTAAGATAGATTTAAACACGTGCATAAAGTCAACTGAAATAGATCTCAGTAAAAAATAAGAGTGGGAATAAGAGAGGGAGGAATAAGAGAGGTATGAGTATGGGTGGGAAGGCAGGCATGGTGGAAAGGATCACCATTTTCCTAAAGTAGTAATTATGAAGTTTATGAAGTTTGTAACTGTAAATTTGTATACTTCTACATAAATTCCTATGGACTTATTTCTAAGGGTACAGTTTAAAAATTTGCTATGGAGCCCTAAATCCCCTTAAGATGGTAAAAATAAAATCTTAAGTGTTAAAGTGATCATACAGATAGGATAAAGGGTCTGCTAATGACAATAGATATAATTAAAAAGGAGTGAATGCTACAACACTGAAAGCAGTCCACACAGCAGACTCATAGAATGACAATCACTTTAAGTATCACTCTGACCTCAGAATCAGCCCTTAAGGAATTCTGATCTGGCTAAAAAGCCTTCAAGAACATTTCAGGCATGGAAATTCAAGACACTGTGGAAAAAATTTCTTACATGAAGAACTTCAGTTGGTGAGAGCCCAGTGGAATGAAGTGGTGATCATCAGGGGCTGGCGCTGTGGTGTAGTGGGTACAGCCACCACCTACAGTGCTGGCATCCCATATGGGTACCATTTTGAGTACTGGTTGTTCCACTTTTGATCCAGCTATTTGCTATGGCCTGAGAAAACAGTAGAAGATGGCCTAAGTGCTTGGACCTCTGCACCCGTGTTGTACATCTGGAAGAAACTCCTGGCTCCTGGCTTCATATCAGTGTAGCTCCAGCCATTGTGGCCAGTTGGGGACTGAACCAGTGGGTGGAAGGCCTCTCTCTCTCTCTCTCTCTCTTTCTCTCTCTCTCTCCTTCTCTTTGTATAACTCTGACTTTCAAATAAATAAATCTTTAAAAAATAAGTGGTTATCAAAGAAGGAGGTACTTTTCTATGAAGGGAAGAGAGAACTTCCACTTTGCTTATGGCCTTATCTAAATACTGATGGAGTTTGTGGACTCAAAAGGCTTCCATAGCATAGGCAGCACATGTCAAGAGCCTTGGGTGATTATTGACATCAAATTGTTCAATTAACAACAGGATTCACTTCCCATGCAGGACCTCTGTCCTCAAAGAGTTCCATTATAATTATGTCTAAGTGCTCCCAAAAGATGTATCATTCTTGGGTGCTTCTTTAAAGTTAATTAAGTTTCTAAAAAGAAAAAAGAAATGAAATTAACTTCAAGATGCAATGACTTTGAATTGCCCTTGTCTTGACTGCTGAGGAACAGTTTTTTTGTTTGTTTCTTTTCTTGTGCAAATTATTGAACTCTTTACTCAGTATAGAGTTGATCTTCTGTGTATAAAGTTAATAGAAAATGGATCTTAGTGGAGAATATGACTAGGAATGGGAGAGAAAGGAGTAGGGATGAGAGTGGCAGTGAGAGGGTAGGAAGAAGAATGGTGGGAAAAATCATTATATTCCTAAAGTTGCACTTATGAAATGCATGAAGTTTGTACTCCTTAAGCAAAAGATTTGTTTGGGCAAAAAATAAACTTTAAAAAGATAAAGTTCACACAATTTCTTTTTTTAACTTTTATTTAATAAATATAAATTTCCAAAGTACAGTTTATGGATTATAATGGCTTTTTCCCCCCCATAACTTCCCTCCCACCCACAACCCTCCCCTCTCCCGCTCTCTTTCCCCTTCCATTCACATCAAGATTCATTTTCAATTCTCTTTATATACAGAAGATCAATTTAGTATAAAGTAAAGATTTCAACAGTTTGCACCCACACAGAAACACAAAGTGTAAAATACTGTTTCATGGGCAGGCGCCGTGGCTCAACAGGCTAATCCTCCGCCTTGCGGAGCCGGCACACCGGATTCTAGTCCCAGTCGGGGCACTGGATTCTGTCCCGGTTGCCCCTCTTCCGGGCCAGCTCTCTGCTGTGGCCAGGGAGTGCAGTGGAGGATGGCCCAAGTGCTTGGGCCCTGCACCCCATGGGAGACCAGGAGAAGCACCTGGCTCCTGCCATCGGATCAGCGCGGTGCGCCAGCTGCAGCGCACCAGCCGCGGGGGCCATTGGAGAGTGAACCAAAGGCAAAGGAAGACCTTTCTCTCTGTCTCTCTCTCTCTCACTGTCCACTCTGCCTGTCCAAAAAAAAAAAAGATCTTAAAATACTGTTTCAGTACTAGTTATAGCATTAATTCACATTGGAGAACACATTAAGGACAGAGATCCTACATGAGGAGTAAGTGCACAGTGACTCCTGTTGTTGACTTAACATATTGACACTCTTCTTTATGGCATCACCCTAGAAAGACTCTTGTCATGAGTTGCCAAGGCTATGGAAGCCTTTTGAGTTCACCGACTCTGATCTTATTTAGACAAGGTCATAGTCAAAGTGGAAGTTCTCTTCTCCCTTCAGAGAAAGGTACCTCCTTCTTTGATGGTCTGTTCTTTCCACTGGGGTCTCCCTCACAGAGATCTT
The DNA here is from genome assembly GCF_033115175.1 of Lepus europaeus. NCBI lineage: Eukaryota > Metazoa > Chordata > Mammalia > Lagomorpha > Leporidae > Lepus > Lepus europaeus. The sequence continues at coordinate 56,733,475 of NC_084829.1, forward strand.
TCATTTAGGTTTTTTTTTTTTTTTTTTTTTGCCAGAGTGTCTTGGCTTTCCAATGCCCTAAGGGCTAATTCTGAGGCCAGAGAAGTTCACACAATTTCAGGCTGAAAAACAAAGAATGAAGAATTCAACAGATCAAATAATTGGAGTGGAAAGCTAACAGCAGAGTTGGTGAGGCTAAAAGAGAATATCCTATCTAGGAAACAAATCTTTGAAAATCTTTTAGTCAAACCAAAAAAAAAAAAAAAGGAGAAATTAGAAACAGTGTTAGAGATCTATGAGATATTATCAGATGACCCAACATACAGGTCATATGAGCTCCTGAAGGTGTGAAAGAGAGAATGGATTAGAAGACCTATTTAGTAAAAATAATTACAAAAAACTTGCCCAATTTGGAGAAAGAAGGAATGTCCAGGTATAGGAAACACATAGAACTACTAACAATGATGAACAGAAAAGATATTCACCATGATACATTGCAGTCAAACTTTCAACAGTAAAACATAAAGATTCTAAAATGTGCACCAAAAAAAAATGTCTGATTACTTTCAGAGGCTCTCCAATTAGACTCACAACTGAGTTCTCATCAGAAACCCTACAGGCTAGAAGAGAATGGTGAGACACAGTCCAAGTCTTACAAGGAAAAAAAATGTCAACCTAGAATACTTCACCCTGCAAAGCTCTCATTTATGAATGAATGTGAAATAAAGATCCTACATAACAAACAAAAATTGAAAGAATTTGTCACCATTTGTCCAGCCTTACAAAAGATGCTTAAGGATATGCTACACACAGAAACATAGAAAGACAGTCATAATTACAAAAGAATGTGAAGGCAGAAAATACCCCAGTAAAAGACAAAATAAATCAAAAGTAAACAATAGCAATACTCATGTAAAAATGAAAGGGCCAAGTCATTACTTATCTATAGTCATGTTGAATATAGATGGCCTCAACATTTCAGTTAAAAGACACAGACTGGCTGAATGGATTAAAAAACAATATCCATCTATTTGTTGCCTACAAGAAACACATCTCAACAATCAAGTACACATAAGGATGGAAAAAGTTATTCTATGCTAACAGAAAGCAAAAAAGGTCAAGTGTTGCCATCCTAATACCAGACAAAATAGACTTTAACACAAAAACTGTTAAAAGAGACAAGGAAGGGCACTATATGATGATTAAAGGATCAATTCAACAGGAAGATGTGACTATAATAAATGTATATGCATCCACTTACAGGGCACTTGACTAACTAAAAGAAATGTTAGTAAATTGAAAGGGAGACATAGCCTCCATACAATAGTAATGGGGGACTTCAATACCCCACTTTCATCAATGGACAGATAAACTAGACAAAAAATCAATTGTTGCTGTGGTGCAATGGGTTAAAGCCCTGGCCTGCAGTGCTGGCATCCCATATGGTCACCAGTCGAGTCCCAGCTGCTCCACTTCTGATCCAGCTCTTTGCTATGGCCTGGGAAGGCAGCAGTATATGGTCCATGACGTTGGGCCTCTGCACCCATATGGGAGACACAGAAAAAGCTCCTGGCTCCTGGCATCAGATGAGCTCAGCTCTGGCCATTGTGGTCATTTGAAGACTGACCCAGCAGATGAAAGACTACTCTCTTCTCCCTGACTCTACCTCTCTCTGTAACTCTCTCTTTCAAATAAATAAATCTTAAAAATCTTATAGGATACAGCAAAAGCAGTGTTAAGAGGGAAGTTTATAACAATCAGTTCCTATATGAAGAATTTGGAAAGGTACCAAATAAGTGAGCTATCAATGCATCTCAAGAACCAAGAAAAACAACAACACAAACCCTAAATTAGTAGGAAGAAAGAAATAATTAAAATCAGAAAAGAAATAAACAACATTGAAACAAACAAAAAAATACAAAAGATCAGTGAAAGGAAGAGCTGTCTTTTTTGAAAAAATAAACAAAATTGGGGCTGGAGCTGTGGCTTAGCAGGTAAAGCTGCTGCCTGCACTACTAGAATCCCATATGGGCACCAGTTCGAGTCCCAGCTGCTCCACTTCTGATCCAGTGCTCTGCTATAGCCTGGGAAAGCAGTACAAGATGTCCCAAGTGTTTGGGCCCCTGCACCCACATGGAAGACCGGAAGAGGCTCCTGGATCTTGGCTTTGGATTGGCGCAGCTCCAGCCATTGCAACCAACTGGGGAGTGAACCAGCAGATGGAAGACTTTTCTCTCTTCCTCTCTCCTTCTCTCTGTGTAACTCTGACTTTCAAATAAATAAATAAATCTTTTAAAAAATAGACAAAATTGATACACCATTCACCCAAATAACAAAAAAGTAGGGAGAAGACCAAAATCAATAAAATCAGAGATAAAAAAAGGAAACTTAACAACAGATACCACAGAAATAAAAGAATCATTAGTAATTATCATAGGGAGCTAAATATCAACAAATCGGCAAACCAAAAGAAATGGATAGATTCCTAGATATATACAATCTACCAAAATTAAGTCATGCAGACAACCAACATCAAAAGAGATCAATAACTAAGATGGAAAATTGAATCAGCAATAAAGACTCTCCCCAAAAAGAAAAGCCCAAGACCAGATGGCTTCACTGTTGAATTCTACTGGACATTTAAGGAAGAATTGATTGCAATTCTTCTCAAGTTATTCAAAGCACTTGAAAGGGAGGGAATCCTACTATACTCTTTCTATGAAGCCTCTGTCCCCTTAATTCTTAAACCAGAAAAGGAAACAACAGAAAAGAGAACTATAGACCAATATCCCTGATAAACACAAGTGCAAAAATCCTCAACAAAATTCTCACCAATTGAATCCAACAACATATCTGAAAGATCATTCACCCAGATCAAGTAGGATTTATCCCTGTTATGCAAGGATGGTTCAACATTTGCAAATCAATACATATAATATATCACATTAACAAAATGAAGAACAAAAGCCATATGGTTATCTCGATAGATGAAGAGAAAGCATTTGATAAAATACAACACCCTTTCATGATGAATATCTTAAGCAAATTGGGTATAGAAGGTACATCCCTCAATAGAATCAAGGCAATTTGTGACAAAACCATGGCCAGCATCTGATTGATTGGGGAAAACCTGGGAACACCCCCGTTAAGGCCCAGAACCAAACAAAGCTGCACACTCTCACCATTGCTATTTAATATAGTCCTGGAAGTTTTAGCCAGATCCATTAGACAAAAGAAAAAAAAAGAAATCAAAGGGATATAAATTGGAAAGGAGGAAGTCAAACTATCCCTATTTGCAGATGACATGATTTTATATAAGGGAATCCAAAAGACTCCACTAAGAGACTATCAGAAGTATAAAAGAGTTTGATAATGTGGCAGAATATAAAATCAACACATAAAAATCAATAGCTTTTGTATACAAAAGCTTATATACACAGACAATGTCATGGCTGAGAAAGGACATTTAAGATCAATCCCGTTCACAATAGCTACAAAAAGAAGTAAATACTTTGGAATAAATTTAACTAAGATGTCAAAGATCTCTACAATGAAAATTATAAAACATTAAAGAAAGAAATAGAACAAGACATTAAAAATAGAAAAATAATCATGCTCATAAGTTGGAAGAATCATTGTCACCGAAATGTCCATACTACCAAAAGCAATTTATAGATTAAATGTGATTCCAATCAAATTATTAATGGCAATTTAGTTCTACCATAAATGGACTTAAACTGTTACATTACTCTATGAATCATAATCATCCTGAACTCCTATCTAGTATTCTAGTATTTGTTATTTTTTTTTGTCTTTTGATAATAGGCATTCTAACTGAAGTGAAATAATACCTCATTGTGGTCTTGATTTGCATTTCCCCAATGGTTGGTGACATCAAACATAAAACATTTCTTTTTTTTTTTTTTAATTTGACAGGTAGAGTTACAGACAGTGAGAGGGAGAGACAGAGAGAGAGGTCTTCCTTCTGTGTCTCCCATGCGGGTGCAGGGGCCCAAGGACTTGGGCCATCTTCTACTGCTTTCCTAGGCCATAGCAGAGAGCTGGATCAGCAGAGGAACAGCCGGGACTAGAACTGGCACCCATGTGGGATGCCGGCTCTGCAGGCAGAGGATTAACCTACTGCACCACAGCAATGGCCTCTCATTTTCTCTTGATAAATGCAAATGTATGGTGTATAATAAACATCCAAAAGCAAGTCTGTAATTTGTTTCAATGATTCAATTATTGGCAGATATACTGTGCAGTATGCCAAGTTTATCCCTGAGACAATATTTAGTCTGCATCTGAACTAACATTTGGGAAAGGAATACAGCCTTATGTAGATAGGATTAGAAGATGCCAAACGAAATTGTCATGATACCATCAACCAAGAAGAGTTTTCAGTAACAAGAGACTACTTTTTACATTTTTTCCCTAGAAAAGTACACATAAATGTCCATGAAAGACTTGAGAAATGCTCAATTTCAGGCAAAAAATATATGAAAGTAATTGCAGGAATGAAAACATAGCACAGTCCATCAAAGTAAGGGTGGTCTCCCAAAATAAGTTGCTGTCCTTAGGGTCTTCATCGCTGACCTGCAAAGCACCCTGGAGAAGGCTCAGCTCAGACTATTTCTATCTATGAGATGACTGAATCCCCTTCAATGATTTGTCCACTTCTTGAAAGTTTATAATCAGCAGGACTTTAGAATAATCAGCTGCAACTTTAGAATAAAGCCCACAGCTAGATTAAATTGCAAAAAAAAAAAAAAAAAAACCATGAAGCCCACATTTTTCTAATTTTTAAAGAGCAGGACATTAAAAGAAGATCAAAATTAAAAAATACTGTGATACTGTGATAGCAGGTTGACTGAATATAGATCAAGTGACCATGACTTTGAGTTATGTAGAATGAATGAAACCCTGTACAAGAGAAAAACCGTTTGTCATTGCCTGTACTTCAAAGTCATTTCAGCAAATTAAAAAAAATTTGCATATTTCAGAATTTCCTTCTAATTACTTCATTGTTTTGTTTACTTTCAGCTTAAGTCAGGTGAAATTTGAGATTACTTTTCACTGATCTTAAAATTAGATCATTACACAAAGATTGGCAGGTCCCTGTGTGGGGCCAACATATATATTTTTACTTTGCTTAATGTTCTTTCATATTGTAAAACAATTCCTAGTGGGAAAAAGAACAGTTAAGAATATTTACTATGTTCTTTCACTGATTGCATTTTTTTGTTTGATTTTATGGGAAGCTGTTATAATGCCAATCAAATAATAATATCTTTTTTAATTTATGGAAACCTGAAGATTAAATTCCTTTAAAAAACAAGCATGATTAATAATGATAATAAAATGACATGCTGGAAAGTAGAAACAAGTCCTAGACAATGAAGTTATGGTTTACAAAAGGTCACAGCGCTGCAGACTGATGGCATCTAAATGCCATTGCTGTGACTCAGAATTTGTCCTTCAAACAGTTGAACATTATGTTACAATCAGGGTTTAAAAGTTGAGAGTCTTCATCATTTTATCCCTTTATTTTGTATCGTTTATTCTGCATATGTGCACATATTTTCAGGTCTGCAGAAGGGCATCTGGGAGGTGTTGGGTCCTAACATGGAGTCAGAATTTCTGGTACTAACTCTCAAGAGTTGTGTTAGTAGACAAATTTTTTGTTGTTGTTTCCTTATGGTTCAATTTCTTTTATGAAAGCAACATAGATGCTAAAAGAAAAAAGCTTGTCACATAAATAGATACATAAATAGATTGAAAGGAGCCAAGTCTAATGATGAGGGGAATACATGAGAGGCTGTGGCCTGTGGATCTCTAGAACTGGGTAGGTCAGTAGGCTTGCAGATCTGTTGTAATGAGAACCAATCTGTGAGCAGAAGGTTGGAGATACATGTAACTGTTAGAATCAGTGGAATTGGACACTAACTGAACATTGTGAGTTAGGGAGTTATTAAGTGTAATCCTTAGATTTCTATATTGGACACTTACAAACTTGGGGTACTTTTAACTTAGACAATGGGTACAAGACATGGAATTGATTTGACCAGGGGATGAGGAAGGGATGGTTATTAGGAACAGCTGAGTTTGCTGCACCTGTTGAAAGTCCACATCTGAGAGCAACTGAAAGCAGAGTATATGGTCTATGAACGGAGGAGAGACTGTCTGTAAACAGTAATGGGGAATGAGGAGGATACCTCCCTAAACTGACCTCGAAAATCTATCAGGGTGGCATATTCAAGGTATAACCAATTTTCATTAAGGAAAGAGGGTTGAAGGAATCTTCAGAGAGCTATTTGAGAGTGTGGGAAGATGCTGTCGTTAGAACGCTTCCTCACCAGAACTATAAACATTCCACCATCACCACCAATATCCTCAGCAACAGAGACCAGAAAAAGTCCTAGTCTCTTCATTCCCCTATTTACATTTAATTTTTTGGAAATATTTGGCATAGCTTATTATTTAATTTTAAAAATGTAAATCAGGGGGCCACTGTTGTGGCACAGAGCTAATTCAACCCCTGCCTGTGATGACAGCATCCCATAGAAGCACTGGCTCAAGTCCCAACTGTTCTGTTTCCAATCCAGCTTCCCTGATAATGCACCTGGGAAGACAGCCAATATGGGCCACGTCCTTGAGCCCCTGCCACTCATGTGGGAGACCTGGATGGAGTTCCAGGATCCTGGCTTCAACCTGGCCCAACCCTAGCTGATGCTTCCATGTGGGGAGTGAACCAGGGGATGGAAGATATATCTCTTTTTCTCTCTCCCTTCCTCCCTCTCTCCCTCTCAATTTCTCTGAAATTCTGCCTTTCAAATAAATAAAAAACAAATTTTAATTTGAATCAGGACCTCTTCTTATAAATGTATCATATTAGCAGAAGGGACTTTTTTTTTTAAAGATTTTATTTATTTTATTTGAGAGGTAGAGTTACAGACAGTGAGAGGGAGAGACAGAAAGGTCTTCCTTCCATTGGTTCACTCTCCAAATGGCCACAATGGCCAGAACTACGCCGATTTGAAGCCAGGAGCCAGGTGCTTCTTCCTAGTCTCCCAGGTGAGTGCAGAGGCCCAAGGACTTGGGCCATCTTCTGCTGCTCTCCCAGGCCACAGCAGAGAGCTGGATTGGAAGAGGAGCAACTAGGACTAGAGCCAGCGCCCATATGGGATGCCAGTGCCGCAAGCAGAGAATTAACCTACTCCGCCACGGCACCGGCCCCAGCAGAAGGGACTTTAAAAGTCATATAACTCTTTCAAATGGCATTCAGTTCAAAGTCGTATCATCCAAGTATAGATTTCTATACCATCATAGTTAGCAGAATAAAATAATTTTCATTTGTCACTTGCAATAAAAATTCCATACTTTGTAATGTGAGATAGGGAGGGAGAGCATCAAGCTGGAAGGTAGGAAAGTTAGTCTCTTCCCTCTAAACTGGCATTTTCTAACTGTGTGACCTTTAGCAATTCAATTAATTCAGAAACCTCGGGGCCCAGACAAAACTTTCTGCTTTGGAAGAGTGGCATAACAAGGAATTTCAGTTTAAAAAATGTTTAAGTGTTAAACTGGGATGTGAAAAATTTGTTCTTTCAAAAAAATTTTTTAAAGATTTATTTATTTGAAAGTCAGAGTTACACAGAGAGATGAGAGACAGAGAGAGAGAGGTCATCCATCCATTGGTTCACTCCCCAGATGGCTGTGCCAATCCAAAGCCAGGAGCCAGGAGCTTCTTCCAGGTCTCCCACACGGGTGCAGGGGCCCAAGGATTTGGGCTATCTTCTACTTCCCAGGCCATAGCAGAGAGCTGGATTGGAAGACGAGCAGCCGGGACTAGAACCGGCACCTATATGGGATGCCAGTGCTTCAGGCCAGGGCTTTAACCTACTGTGGCACAGCGCCGGCCACTCAAAAAAATTTTTTTGACAGGCAGAGTTAGACAGTGAAAGAGAGAGAGACAGAGAGAAAGGTCTTCCTTTTTTCCCCTGGTTCACCCCCAAATGGCTGCTATAGCCTGCACGCTGTGCCGATCCGAAGCCAGGAGCCAGGTGCTTCCTCCTGGTTTCCCATGCAGGTGCAAGGCCCAAGCACTTGGGCCATTCTCCACTGCACTTCCGGGCCACAGCAGAGAGCTGGACTGGAAGAGGAGCAACCGGGACAGAATCCAGCACCCCAACCAGGACTAGAACCTGGGATGCCGGCGCCGCAGGTGGAGGATTAGCCAAGTGAGCAGCGGCGCCGGCCTCAAATATTTTAACTCATACATTTTAAAGTTTGATGTGATCCTATTGAATGTATCTTTGCAGATGATACATGATTTTCCAATAGTGACATTATCCTCTAGCCCAGCTAACCCTAATAATGTGAACTTTTGTTAATAAATTTAATATATTGAAGAAGGTCTTTTACAGTAACTGTACACACCCATACATGAAAAGACAGTATTTTAATAATCAAAAGAAATATTTCATATTGTGTGATGCCATATTTTATATGATTTTGTATTTCCTACTCAAAGTGATATATTCATCAATATCTTATGTTGCATTTCAAGTTCTGCCTTCATTTAATTTTTAATTTTTTTTTATCTGAGAGACTGACAGAGAAAGAGAGATGGAGACAGAGATAGCTACCATCTATGAAGTCAGTTCTCCAATGCTCACAACAGCCAGGCCTAGGACAGGATCAAAACCAAGAGTACCATCCAGGTCTCCCCTGGTGGTGGCAGGAACCCAGTTACAGGAGTCATCACCACTGCCTCCCAGGGTAGGGTTCCCACTGGTGGGAAGTTGGAGTCAGGAGCTGGGGCCAGGATTTTGATGTGGGACACAGGCATCCTAACCACTAGGCTAAACGCCCACTTCTGCCTTCACCTAATTATTAAGAGAAATTTTCCCTCAGAATGCCATTCTGAAGGTTCACTATGCACCTTCTGAAACTGGATTATACAAAAAGGGCTTTCAAAAAAAAAAAAACTCACACAAATGTGTATCATGAAGAAAATACCCAAAGATTTCAAAATCTTTTTACATCAACATAAACATATTTTAATTCTGTTTTCCCATAACCTTCTTGAAGTACCCTTGTATATGTTTTAACTTGACACTATCAAATATGTTCCTAAAGTAAAAGGCAGTAGAACTTGAATGTGTTTACTCATATTTCCTCTGTGGTTAAGAACTGCCTTTCTCTTTCTAAATAAGAACGCAAATATTATCTTAAATCTACTTGTAATCTCATACAGTTCCACTTTGTAAGCTCTTTTCTAAAAAACACAAATTGAAGTAATAGGAAAATTAAACAAGGCTGGCTGGCTAAGTATTTGCTATATTTAGCTGTTATATTTTTCCTTCAGTATAAAATTCCACATAAGGTAAAGAAAAGACAGTAAATGTCAGAAAGATTATGGAGCAGCCAAAATGTGCAGGAAGCCAGCATGAATATGAGGAAATCCAGTAACAAATATGTGAAATGTGTGTACAAATGATTAAGTGTACAGATAACATTATATAATTCTGGCATTGGCTTTCAAGCAATCAAGGTGGAGTGGCAGAGGGCATGTGGACAGGGAATAGAGCATTTCGTATGGATGGAAACAAGTCAGCCACGGGGTGGTTACTTTTTAAGCTGGGTGATGGGACATGGGGATTTTTATATGAAACTCTGTACATTTGTATATGTTTGGATTTTGAAAACTAGGATTTTATTAAATGCTTTATTTGTAGGTAAATAAAACTGGACATTTTTCATCCTGGAATATTTTCAAAAAAATAGGATTAATAGCTCAATCTTCCAGTATAAACAATTAATAAAATAATCATAGATTCTCATACACTAACTCCCTTCACCAAACAATGTGTTAATATTAAACTGTCCTTGGGACCAGCGCCATGGCACAGGAGGTTAATCCTCCACCTGTGACACCAGCATCCCATATGGGCACCAGTTCTAATCCCAGCTGCTCCTCTTCCAGTCCAGCTCTCTGCTGTGGCCTGGGAGAGCAGCAGAAGATGGCCCAAGTCCTTGGGCCCCTGCACCCACATGGGAGACTGGGAAGAAGCACCTGGTTCCTGGCTTTGAATGGGCACAGCTCCGATGCTGGGGCCATTTGGGGAGTGAACCAGTGGACGGAAGACCTTTCTGTCTCTCCCTCTCACTGTCTGTAACTCTACCTCTCAAATAAATAAATAAAATCTTTAAAAAAATTAAAATATCCTTGTGTTGTAGAATTTATTTATGAATCATAATCATTTGTCATTCTATTCTTATTTGTTCATATCCTATTTTCCAGAGAGCTATGTAAACAAACTTTGACTTCTAATGCTTTAATAGTCCAAGACACATTTTTTTTTATTTATTTGACAGATAGAGTTATAGACAGTGAGAGAGACAGAGAAAAAGGTTTTCCTTTTTTCCATTGGTTTACTCCCCAAATGGCTGCCACGGCCGGCGCTGTGCTGATCTGAAGCCAGGAGCCAGGTGCCTCTTCCTGGTCTCCCATGCAGGTGCAGAGGCCCAAGCACTTGGGCCATCCTCCACTGCACTCCCAGGCCACAGCAGAGAGCTGGACTGGAAGAGGAGCAACCAGGACTAGAACCCAGCACCCATATGGGATGGCGGCATCGCAGGCGGAGGATTAACCAAGTTAATGGCGCTGCCCCCCCCAAGACACATATTTAACCAAAATGAACATACCAGGGAATTACCCCTCAATCTTTGAGTGGTGATTGATAAATACTGCTCCAAAATCTGTTTCATGAATTGATTGGTTGGTTAATTAATTGACTGATTGACCAAGATTTCAACCCAGGAAGATGGTAAAAATTGATGTGCTTTTCTTTAGGACATAAACATGTCATAATATATTTTTACAAACATGATTTATATACTCTAGCGATCAAGGGAAAAGGCAGCCTTCATCAGAGTGCTAGACACCTTCCTTGGCCAACCAGCCTGCTCTTCAGTGTTCATAGTTCTTTCTGCGATTACCTTGTTTTTTTAATTTTTTTTTTTTTTTTTTTTTTTACATTTTAGGCTTTTATTCAGTGAGAGAAATCAAAGAATAGTGAGAGCTTTATCTGAGAGAGGTAAATCTGGGTTCATACTAAGCACCAGGAACCAGCCACGTGGAGGAGCATCTAGGCCAGGAAGACTAGGGCGGGTGGCCCGAAGGCCACGTGCCCTGGAGGCACAGGGCTACAGCCAGCTCCCTCCTGGCAAGAGGCCAGGGAAGAACAAGAGAAGGGCAGACACACCATGTCCCAGGCTTTTAACCCACTTCCAAAGGGGAGCAGTTAATTAACCTGATTGGCTGGTGGGCACCCACACAGGGGCGTGGCAAAGGTATCAGGTAGGATGTAAGGTCACACGGGGGCATGGCAAACTCGTGGTCTTCCAGCTCACAAACCTAATTGATTTTAACCTCTATGCCTGCCTACTTCATTCCCCCCTTAGAAACTCTATCCCTTAATCCTAAGGGAAGCTGAGGGATGTCGAATCATGTCTTCTGTAACTGCTTCCTGCTTATGAGGGGCGTAGTGCAGGCCCTGCCTATCCAGGGTCTGGAAGTCTCTGTCTAATCCTATCTAATAAATTTGTTTTGTGAGCTGGAGCAGTCTCAGTCATTGCCAATGTCTGTGTCCCCTGCATGGTCAGTTACTCCCAGAAATTCTTACTTTCTATGAGTCTCCCCTCTGCCCAGGCATCATTGTTCTAATTCAGTGCTGGCCCCCTTGCATGCATAGAACCATTTTTCTAGTGGGATATGGGAGAGCATGGCTTATATCAGGAAGAGATCAAGATTCGACCCATATGGTTAATCATCAACTACAAAGCTGACCTGTTGTCTCGTGTGATCACTTAGTTCCCACTGCTTTCTACATCATACAGTGGCTAATATTTGAGTTTTTCATTAATTTTTTCTAGATCCCTTTGAAAAAATTTATTACCCCCACTATTCAGGCTGAAATCTAGTTGCAGAGATAAGGATAACTACAGGGTGTCACTGAAGACTAGAGCTCTGTGGTTTTTCAATATTTAGATATTTCTGGAGCCTTCTCTCCCAACACCAGTTGCAAGTTCTAAATGAGACCACAAGACCCCCAGATCCTTAAAATAGAGTCCTTCTCCATGCAAGGTCTTCTTTATAGATGATTAACTCAGTGCCAACTTCACAGTAAAACACTCTGTTCCAATTTCTGAATCATCCGTATAAAGTCATGGGTAGCAAGAACAGATAAAAATGAAGTCTGTCACTTCAGAGAGAATATGAATTTGTTTAAAGCTGCTTCATTTATGAAGCAAACATGAACTGTTACCAATGTACAAAAGTAGCAGTGTTGAAACAAACCATAATTACAACTCTTGAAACTCTCTTTTTCTTGCAACATACTTATCTCATTATCCTCTTCATTACTCTGTATATTTTCAACTGCCCTTGTAAGATTTGGTTGTTTCTTCTTCCAGTATAAGGCTCCAAAAGCAAAACCAATTACAAGAGAAAAGAATACTGGCAATGCCATGGCTGCCCATTGTAGGCTGGAGTCTCCAATGGAACTTGCAGCCTTGCTGCAAGTTACTGCTACAGCCATCATTCCTAAGGGAGTGGGACACAACAGGGGGTAACATGAATGGTTTTGTGACACTGACTCTGGAATCTTTCTCAGAACTTAATACTTAAGAAACCACCCAATCACTAGTTTCAGATACCACCATAAAGTCCTTGAAGGCATTGATGGATCTATTAAAAATTCTAAAGAATTGTTCAGGAGTAAAGGGCCCGGGTTTGGGCCTCTCAGATGATACTTTTACATTCTTAGGTGAGATTTCTTCCACACACTCCACAAGGTCATCCACTATTTTCCCAAGTTTGTCTATGATAGAATAATTACTCAAGCCTTCAGAAATATTTGAAAGCTTATCCAGAAGATTAGTCAAGCTGACTGACAGCTGTATCACCATCTCATGTATCCAACAACGACTAGGCAAAATGTCCATCCCAGGGACATAGTTGAAGGTTATCATATAGTCTTTTGGAAGATTTGCCACCAATTTTGTGATGTCTTTTACATTATCAGTCACAAGATTCCCGCAGATCCCTTTAGTTTTCACAAGAGGATTAAATGGGAATAGTTGAAGATAAACGCAAGTGATAATCAAAGTTCATGTCTTCTTTATAAGGAGAGGCAAAGCTACAATCCAGCCCAGGCAGCAATGTGGTGACTCTGTTTAGCTGTTCTAAAGCTCCAGCATATTGCACAAGCATTGGCAGCAGAGAATCCAAGAATTGGGTAGCTTGAGTGCTGAACTCTCTCCATGGCCCGTGTTATCCTAAGAACTAAAATCATTAAGACTCAATTGTTGCTGTCAAGGAGGTAGACAGAAAAAGCAGATTGGAAAACAGAATTTGAGGCAGAATAGTACAACCATGTGGTGAGCAGAATAAGCGGTCCCCAAAGACATCCATATCCTAATCCTTGGAACCTATGAACATGTTACCTAACAAGGCAAGGGGAATTCTGAAGATGGGATTAAGGATTTTGAGATGAGGAGTTATCTTGGATCATCCAGGTATATCCACTATAACCCAAAGTGTTATTATTATAAGTGAAAGAAAGAATCAGGATGTCCAAGTGACAGAAAGATTTGAAGATGCTATCTATGGCTGTTGGCTTTGAAGGCAGAAGAAGGGACCACAAGCCAAGGAATGCAGGCATCCACTAGAAGCTGGAAGACAAGGAAACAGACTCCGCTAGAACCTCCAGAGAGGAACCAACCCTACCAGCAGCTTAGTGCTAAGCCAGTAAGCCCCATTTCAGACATCTGATCGCCGGAATCTAAGATAATAAACTTGTGTTCTTTTAAGTCACTAAGTGTGTGATAATTTATTATAGCAACAATAAGAAACTTAGTGAAAGGAACAAGATTACTTCTGACTTGAGATATCAAGAAGAGATTTCTGGAGGAGATAAAATGGAAATATGACAGAGATCACTATTTCAGCATGCTTTAGATCTGTACTGTCCCACAGAGTAGTCACCAGCCACATACTGACTATTTAAATGTAAATGAACTAAAAACAAATATTTACATTAGCTAAGGTATGGAAAAAACCTAACTGAACATTGAAAGGCAAATGAACAGATAAAATGGTTACATAAATTGAAATTTGAAAAAGGAAATTCTACAATGCAGAACACCACGGATGCTGTGCTCTGAATGCTCACATACATTCATGTGTTGAAACATAATTCCCACTGTGATGGTATTAAGGTGTGGGATCACTGGGGAAGTGATTATGTCATGAAGGCTCTTCTTTCATGAATAGGTTATTGTGCAACATAAGAGCTATAGGGAACTAGCTTAGGCCCCTTTTCACCCTTGTAGCTTCCAGCATGTGAGGAAACAGCAAAATGGCCCTCATCAGACACAAAATCCTGGTGCCTTGATCCTAAGCCTCCTGAGCTGTGAAAAAGTGAATTTATGTTCTTTATTAATTACCAAACCTGCACAAATGGACAAAGACAATAGGTGAACCTAGAGGACTTTGTGTTATGTCAACCAAGTCAATCATCCAAAGACAAATACTGCAGGAGTCCATTTATTCTTACATTAGGTATCTAAAAGCAGCTAAATTCACTGAATCAAAGAATATAATCATGGTTTTCAGGGGTCAGGAAAAGGGTAAGTAGGGAGTTGCTACTCAAAGGTCATAAAGCTTATTTAATTCAAGCAAGATGAAAAATCTATAGCGATCTACTGTACAACATTGTATCTGTAGCCAACAGTAATGTATTTTACACTTAAAAATTTGGTGAGGGTAGCTATCACATTGAGTATGCTTACCGAAATAAAATAGGTTTTTTTTTTAATATCAATGCTTTTAAAAGTAATATTTTAAATTCAGTTCTCTGCTGCATTAGTCAAATATCCAATGCTCAATAGCCATATATGGCTAGTGGACACTCTATTGAACAGGATAGATAGAGCATTTTCATCATGACAGCAAATTCTTTGAACAGCCTGGCTGAAAGTCTGTAAGAACTGCACTAATTTCCATAATTACTCTGTGATGCGATATGCTTCTGATTTACTATCTTGGCCAATATGGAGGAAAGACAGATGGAAAAGACACATAAATTTCCATTCAACCTTCAATTGTGTCTTAATCACTCTTAGCCTTTTATGTCTTTTTTAAAGCATGTCACTTGCACTTTGAAAGAGTTATCCAATCCCATTATCCTGATAGTTCCTACTCCTCTTTATTTTAAGTAACTGATACATCAGACCAGCTAGTTCATTCCTTCTATTGGTGTAGCACCCCAGTTCACCACTGGTGACTTTTCAAAATTGGATCACAAATTTCTGCCACTTGAAGGCCCACATCTCCCACCACCAGGAACAGGGGCCTCAATGCCACTGGAACAGTGACTAATCCAGTTTAAGAACATTATTTTGTCATAGCTTTCTTGTGTCACTCCTGCAACCACCTGCTGCAGGTTGCAGCACTTAACATGCAGAATGCTCATTAGAGTGTTTAGAGAGCACCTTTGGATGGCCCAGATCCAACATACATCAGATACCACGTGGAGCTCTGGAACTAAATGGCTATTACAGTTGCCCTATGTTGGGCTCTAATACACAGAACTTCATAACTCTGCCTCTATCATTAGATGTGGGGTAACCCAGGATAGGCACTGACCATAGGCCAGATAGCTCTTCATAGTTAAGGCAATGCATGATAGAACTAACAACTGAAAGATATTTACTAACAATGATCCCCAGCATCTATATCAAGAAGTATCTTCTGAAGAAGATCTGGACAATTTATTTCCATATCCTTTCATAACTCTCCTTGGAATAGAAACCTGACAACTGAATGGACTTTTGTCTACTTTGTTCATCTTTAGTACTCAGCCCCTAGAACACTGCTAACATAGCATGACATTACTTCTTCATCTGCATAGACAGAGGAAAGATTGGATAGTGGATGGATGGATGGATAAATGGATGATGATAGATTAAGTGCAAAATAAAGAATTCATTACTTACACATCTGTAATGATATAATCCTACAGTGGATTTTTGTAAGGCAAAAGCTGTATATTGTTTATACATTGAAGGCTCTGGAACTCCAAAATTAATAAAAGTTAGTGAATGAAAAAAGTCAGGGAGTTGCAAGGTAAGTTACTTGGAGTGTGAATTAAGTGCAGCAAGAATTTGGTAAAAA
This sequence comes from Lepus europaeus, assembly GCF_033115175.1. Taxonomy (NCBI): domain Eukaryota; kingdom Metazoa; phylum Chordata; class Mammalia; order Lagomorpha; family Leporidae; genus Lepus; species Lepus europaeus. The sequence continues at coordinate 56,749,694 of NC_084829.1, forward strand.
GAAACTAAGTTTCTGTATGCAGACAGGCCAAGAAATGGAGGACTTAGGGAAGAAAATTTAAATAATTGACTTTATTCCTGTAGAAATATTCCAGCTCACTTTGGACCACTTTGGAAAAGCAAAGTTCATGTCTTCTGGCTCCTACTACAGAAAGACTTAAAGCAAGAGGTCTCAGCTCTGGCTGCAGATTAGACCAGTGGGGAGTTTATAAAATACTAATGCCCATGGCCCTACCCAAATGAATTGAATTAGAATCTTGGAGAAGAGTTTGAGTACCAGTATTTTTTATACTCCCACATGATGCTATATATCCATCCAAGGTTGAGCACCACTGTCTTAAAGGCATACTGATATCCAACAAGTAGGTAAGTAGAAGTAAAGTTATCAATATTAATATTGTGCCTGATAATTATTTAATTAGGATTATTACTGACAAAGAATTTCACTAAAGATAAGCATTCTGATATTACAAAAATGTTTCTTTCTATTTTTATAGAAATTACTTAGAGGCCATTTACAAATATATGACAGCAGCCAGGATAACTTGAGTTACTAGTTGAGTAGGTCTCAGTGAAAAGCCAAGGGGGTGTACTGAGAATAAATGAAGTCTTCAAATAGTTCATAAAAAATGGAATTAAAAAATACATTAATTATGTTGTAAAATACTTTCAAATACATGCATACATATTTTCATGAACATTTTAAAGATAGCTTATAGGCTGGCGCCGCAGCTCACTTGGCTAGTCCTCCACCTGCGGTGCTGGCACCCCAGGTTCTAGTCCTGGGCAGGGCACCGGATTCTGTCCCAGTGCGCTGGCCATGGCAGCCATTTGGGGGGTGAACCAATGGAAGGAAGACCTTTCTCTCTGTCTCTCTCTCTTTCACTGTCTAACTCTGCCTGTCAAAAAAAAGAAAAAGATAGCTTATATACATGAATTTCAATTTTCCTGCATCAAAGTTAACTTTTAATTCCATGTTTCCACAAACTTTTTAAAATCCCTTTGCACACATTCATTCATATACTTACATATAACATTATTATAGCTACAATATTGTTATACAATGCTTAAAATATAGCATATATTCATGCTTTTAAAAATGAATACATTTTTCCTTCTGCCAAAAATCTATTTAGCCCATAAACACACTTGAGTAGTTATGCAAAACATGGACATCCTGGCACAGTTACAGTAAATTAACAGGTACCTAACACTTAAGAGCCAAAAATAATAAACAATTATTCATTTTTAATACTTATGACATAGATTTAGTAATGAAGCATCAATGTATTCTAAAAGCACCATTTCCATAAAGAGAAAACTTCCAAAACTCCTAATGTTACCCTTTCGAACACTAGTCTGATAGAATATAGTGATTCTTTCCCCAAGAGGAATGTACAAAGATGGTGAGCAGAAAGAATAAACTGGAAAAGGCAACTCTTGGACTAGTGTGTAGGAACTAGTTCCAGGACATGAGCTGCTGAGAACTTGTGTTCCTAACGTAATCAGGGAGTAGTCCAGATCAGGGCCTCTGGGCAAGGAGTCATTTGGGCTCCTATAATGCCACTCTACTATTATAATGCCTGCTCAAGTTCCTTATCAGATAAGCAATGAAAAGCAGGAAGAACACTGAGAAGAATGCTGTTAGAACCCTTTATAATGGGAGCTAAGGAAAAATTACAATCCATACTTTCCTGAGAGAGTACCTTTCCTTTAAGTAAACTGACAATACAAGTCTAGGTTTTTATAACAAAGTAGCAAGACAACAGGCACCTAACAGCTGTAACTGTGTGTGTGTGTGTGTGTGTAGCTTCAAAAAGCTTTTGGAAGACCAAATTAAATGTATGAACTTTTTGGTGACAGTTTTTTTTCATAAGCTATGAAAAATTCATATTTGAAAAAAACTATGCATGGCTTTCAAAAAAAAAAAACTTGCACCACAATAACTCACACTTCTTTTTTTATTTGGACAGGTAGAGTTATAGACAGTGAGAGAGAGAGACAGAGAGAAAGGTCTTCCTTCCGTTGGTTCACTCCCCAAATGGCTACCATGGCTGGCACTGTGCTGATCTAAAGCCAGGAGCCAGGTGCTTCTTCCTGGTCTCTCATGCGAGTGCAGGGGCCCAAGCACTTGGGCCATCCTCCACTGCCTTCCCAGGCCACAGCAGAGAACTGGAGTGAAAGAGGAGCAACCAGGACTAGAATCTGGCACCCACATGGGATGGCGGCACCGCAGATGGAGGATTAACCTAGTGCGCCACAGCGCCGGCCCAATAACTCATACTTTTCACTATATTATTTTTTTTTGATAGGCAGAATGGATAGTGAGAGAGAGAGACACACTATATTATTTTTTTATTTGATTTTTTGAGACACAGACAAAGAGACCTCCCATCCATTGTTCACTCCCCAAATGCTCACAAATACCATGGCTGGAACAAGGCTGAAAGTTAGGAACTCAATTGAGGCTTCTCAGAGTTTATATTGGCAGGAACCAGGAGCTGCAGTTGGGAATCAAACTCATGGACTCTGATATGGAATGCAAGCATCTTAACATCTGTGCCAAATGCCTACCCACTAACATTATAACATTCTAACAACACTGAAAAGCTTCTAAGGTACAAAACACTCAGCTTCCATAGTGTCCAACTCAGAATCTCCTATTAGAGTTTTACGTGTCTCATTTGTGATTTTAACATGGAAAGAAAGATAAGGATACTGTGATATTATTATTAGTCTTCAGCGCATTCTCTAAATGGAACAAAAGCAACAAGTCTCTTAATTTCCAATTAGTGCAGAGCTGCTTTCTACATATAGTAACCGTAAACCACAAGAGAGCCACTAGAGGGCAATAGAGCAACATAAATACTCTGGCATTTTGCATTTGCTTCTCTAGTGCAATATACTTGTAGACAAAAATCTTTAGAATCTGAGCACTTTCAATATTATGGGATGTTCCTTAAAATGCAGGAAGATAATTGTTCAAAAATAAATCAACTAAGAACTATTTAAGGCCAGTAAGTGCAGTAAGTGTTGTAGATATCTTGTCTATAAACAAGGCAAATGCATGAATGCAAACTCAAACTGAATTTTCAGCCAGATATCTTACTATACAATAAAGAACACTTACATTTTGTTCCCTTTTTAAGTGTATGGTCTCAGGAAGAGGCCCCGAGGTATTCTCTAAGCATAATGGCTGTTTTCCACCTGTGAAGGTCCTCGCCATGCCTCACACCTACCCTCCCAGCCTTTGATCCCACAAGAGCAGATAATGCACATGCTGGCAATCACCTCTGAGGTAGCTTCATATGAAGGCTCTAAGTAAATGTGGCCAAGGATGGCAGGCTGAACCAATAAGATTCTCTCATTCTGGAATTTAAATGTATATCCATGGAGATAATCAACCAGTTCATAGCAGGAATGTAAACAAGAAGAAAACAGTTTTATGATCCCTGAATCCTTCTTCTGAGGGGCCACTAGAATAGTCCTTCTTTAGATGTGGGTTGAGTCTCACATCTTTCCCATTTCCAAGCCACAGTTGCTATTCCTCCTTAGAGGAGGAGGAGCTTCCTTTGAATTCTTCTCTCCAACTCTCTCTCTCCTCATAACCCTTCATTTTCCCTCTCCCTTTCTGTTTTTGCACATGGATATTTTCAATTCTTGAGTCGAGCTCATCAGTTCCCTTTTCTTTCCACCTGAAAAGGGAGCTTAACAGCACACTGTAAGGGCTGGCATGGTCGCACAGCAATTAAGCACAGCTCACAACATCCACATAGGCATCCACATAGGACCTCCAGTTTGAGTTCTGGCTGGTCTGCTTCAAATCTAGCCTCCTGCTAATGGGCTGGGAAAGCAGTAGCAGATGACCCAAATACTTGGGTTCCTGCTCCCATGTGGAAGACCCAGACTGAGTTACTGGTTTCTGGCTTTGGGCTGGCCAAATCCTGGCTGTTGTGGGCATTTGGAGAGTGAACCAAAGGATAGAAGATATCGCGCGCTCTTTCTCCCCACCCCCATTCTCACCCCCTGTCACTATGCCTTTCAAGTAAGAGTCTATTTTTATTAGACTCCACTGAAGTTAATAATAATATATACCTGAACTTTGTTAAGAGAGTATCTATCAAGTATTTTCCCGGCAAACAAGTAATTACATGAGATGACAGATATGTTCATTAGTTTGACTGCAATCACTTTACAATGTATATGTATATCAAAACATCACAATATACACATCATGTATATCCAATATTATTTGTCAATTATACCTCAATAAATCTGGGGGAGTTCATATACAGTAAGTGCTTGGCCAATGCTAGCCAGTTTCTTTTTTAATTTACGCTTTGAGTTGGCAAATAAAAATCATATATATATATATATATATATTTACATTCTACAACATGTTTTGGCATACATTATATATTATGGAATGGCTAATTTATGCAATCTATTTAACATATGTATTATCTCATATACTTACCACCTTTTTGTAGTGAGAACAAAATCTACTCTCTTGATAATTTTCAACTATACTATAATTTGTTATGAGTAGTAGTCACCACAACATACAAAAGCTTCCCTGAACATACTGCTAAGCAATTTTCTTTTTTGCTTATGGTATTTCATTGCAATTGTGTGGGCATATCCTTGAACCACCATGGAGTAAAATTATAATGTTATTGATGCCCTAAGAAAAACTACAAATAAAAACACAATTTAATTATAAGTTCAACATTCTTTTTTTTTTTTTTTTTTTTTGGACTAGCAGAGTTAGACAGTGAGAGAGAGAGAGACAGAGAGAAAGGTCTTCCTTTCTTTTTCCATTGGTTCACCCCCAAAGTGGCCGCTACAGCTGGCACATTGCGGCCGGCGTGCTACGCTGATCCGAAGCCAGAAGCCAGGAGCTTCCTCCTGGTCTCCCATGCGGGTGCAGGGCCTAAGCACCTGGGCCATCCTCCACTTCCTTCCTGGGCCACAGCAGAGAGCTGGGCTGAAAGAGGAGCAACCGTGACAGAATCCGGCGCCCCAACCAGGACTGGAACCCGGGGTGCTGGCGCTGCAGGCAGAGGACTAGCTTAGTGAGCCACAGCACTGGCCCAAGTTCAACATTCTTATATTCAAAAAATAATTGCAGCTTTATAAGAATATTTCAAAAGATTAAATAATTTGACTTTTTTTTATTTTTATTTGACAGGTAGAGTTATAGACAGTGAGAGAGAGAGAGACAGAGAGAAAGGTCTTCCTTCCATTGGTTCACTCCCCAAATGGCTGCTATGGCTGGCGCTGCGCCAATCCGAAGCCAGGAGCCAGGTGCTTTTTCCCTGTCTCTCATGTGGGTGCAGGAGCCCAAACATGTGGGCCATCCTCCACTGCCCTCCCGGGCCACAGCAGAGAGCTGGACTGGAAGAGGAGCAACCAGGACTAGAACCCAGTGCCCATATGGGATGCCGGCACCTCAGGCAGAGGATCAACCAACTGAGCCATGGCACCGGCCCCAAATAATTTGACATCTAAATTCGAGCTGCTGGAGAGAAAATATAAACATATCAAGCCCAGCCTACTCACTAAGGCATATGACTTCTACAGAAGTGATGTCTAGGATTTGAAAATGGAAACCCCAGGACTGGCATTGTGGCACAGCAGAGTAAGCCCCAACCTGTGACGCTGACATCCAACATGAGCACAGGTTTAAATACTGACTGCTTCGCTTGCAGTCCAGCTTCCTGTTAATACACCTGGGAAAGCAGCCAAAGATAGTCCAAGTGCTTGGACCCTTGAAACTCATGTGGGAGCCTAGGATGCAGTTTCAGGCTCCTGGTTCCACACTGGCCCAGCCCCAACCATAGCAACCATCTGGGGAGTGAATCAGTGGATGGCAGATCTCTCCCTCTCTCACTCTTTCTCTTTCTCTCTCTCTCTCTCTTACATATTCTCTCTCTCTTCCCTCTCTAATAAATAAAATAAATCTCTTAGAAAAAGAAAAGCGCAACCTCAAGGGGTGCCTCATTCTTATGCTAGTCCACACTGAACCTTGAAAAATTCATCAAAATTATCATCTAATTGTACCTACCAGCTTTTTTTCCAGGTGAGATTTCATCTGTGACTGAGTTCACCTCTTTCTCCAGATTTCAGGGTGGTGGTTTGTTCCTCAACATCAGTTCTATGGTAGGTTAAAAAAAAAATGATCATTGTGTATCAGTTTATTCTGTTTTTTACTCTTGTAATAACAAACGTTGACTTCCAAGCTCTTTACATGTCAGAACTAAAACTACAAAGTTCAGAAATTATTTACTAAGCACTGACCACACTATGCAAAATCCTTTATGAGCTTCTGTCCCTTTTTTCTCCCAACAACAATGTGGTTCCCTGCTGCAACCCGGTGTACAGCCACCATTGTGCCTTACTGCAACCATTGGAAGATCCCTGGGTGATTCTTCCTTGTTATGGGAAGATTTTAATTCCTTAGTTGCACTATTTTTTGCCATAACTTTTACACATTTTGAAATCCATGTCTGTGAGACTTCCAATATCTCATCCTTTAAATTCCTTGACCGCTTCCCTCTCCACAGTTAACCATACCCTTCCTGTCTCAGCTCCCAGTTCCAAACCAATGGCATGTTTCCCATTACAAATAACTGAACCCCTTCATGATCTCAATTCCAAACATATTGTGTTCTGACTGCCACCTTGCATCTCTCCAGCTGAATCCTTCCAAAACTTCTACTCCATAGAGTCTTTAGTGGTAACAGATGTATGATACATTAATTCTACTTTGATTGTCCCTTGCCACCTTTACAATCCACTTTCTTTTACACCCATATTCTATCTTTATAAGCATGCCTATGAAAATAACCACAAATCCTTTTCTTCTTCATTATACTTTCCTACTACAATTCCTTTCTCATGAAATAGTACCTACTCTCAGGGGCCGGCGCCGTGGCTCACTTGGTTAACCCTCCACCTACGGTGCCAGCATCCCATATGGGCACCAGGTTCTAGTCCTGGCTGCTCTTCTTCCAGTCCAGCTCTCTGCTGTGGCCCGGGAGGGGAGTGGAGGATGGCCCAAGTGCTTGGGCCCCTGCACCCGCATGGGAGGCTGAGAGGAGGCACCTGGCTCCTGGTTTCAGATTGGTGCAGCGCTGGCCATGGCAACCATTTGGGGGTGAACCAGCAGATGGAAGACCTTTTTTTCTGTCTCTCTCTCTCACTGTCTGTCAAATAAATAAAATAAAAAAAAGAAATAGTGCCTACTCCTAACCTGTACCTGTGAAGGTGGAAAGTGATGAATAAAAATAACCAACCTTTCTGACTGCTCATACACTAAAGATGTGTAAACTATTCCTTAATGCTACTTGGAAATCCAATTGTTGTACTTTCTAGTTCATTCACTTGCTCATTCTGCTAAACCCTTTTCCGTAGTTTGTCTTTCCCCAAACCATCAACACTTTCACAGTCCTCCTGATTCTCAGATGATGGAAACAGCTTCTGCTTTTTTTTTTTTTTTTTTTTTTTTTTTTTGACAGGCAGAGTGGACAGTGAGAGAGAGAGACAGAGAGAAAGGTCTTCCTTTGCCGTTGGTTCACCCTCCAATGGCTGCCGCAGCCAGTGCAATGCAGCTGGCGCACTGCACTGAACCGAAGCCAGGAGCCAGGTGCTTCTGCTGGTCTTCCATGTGGTGCAGGGCCCAAGCACTTGGGCCATCCTCCACTGCACTCCCAGGCCATAGCAGAGAGCTGGCCTGGAAGTGGGGAAACCGGGACAGAATCCGGCGCTCCAACCAGGACTAGAACTCAGTGTGCCAGCACCACAAGGTGGAGGATTAGCCTATTGAGCCACGGCGCCGGCCTGCTTTTATTTCAAGAAGAAAAAACTATCAACAGAAAGTTGCCATTCTCTCTCACCACTCCCTCTATCCACTTACCCTGAAATGGTGCCCAAATTCTCTGCTTTCAAGATTCTTATATCTAACATAGCTTTCCCATGTGTGCATTGAACCCTTCCCTCTTAGTTTCTCCAGCACTGATCTCTTGACAACATCATTTTTTCCTTCTCCAATGGGTTATTCCCATCAACATACAAACATGTTATAAAGAATCTCAAATTAAGAAAGTGTGCTTGGAGAGAATAGCAAGATATAGTCGAAGTCTTAAGAAAAATAAATTGTCGACCCAGAATACTATACCATGCAAAGCTCTCATTTATGAATAAAGGTAAAATAAAGACCTTCCATATGAAGAGAAATAGGAAGAATTTGTCACCACCCATTCAGCCTTGCAAAAGATGCTTAAGGATGTGCTGCACACAGAAACTCAGAAACATAGTCATCACTACAAAGAAGGTGAACGCAGAAAATCTCCTAGTAAAAGTACAAAAAAATCCAAATTAAAAAATAGGAATATTTATGGAAAAATGGCAGGGCAAAATCGTGACTTACAAATAGTCACCTTAAATGTAAATGGCTTCAACTTTCCAGTTAAAAGACACAGATGGCTGAATGGATTGAAAAATAAAACACATCTATTTGTTGCCTGTAAGAAAAACATCTCACCAACAAAGATCACAAAGACTGAAAACGAAAGTATAGAAAAAGATATTCCATGCTATCAGAAACCAGAAAAGAGCAGATGTAACCATCCTATTATCAGACAAAATAGACTTTAAAACAAAAACTGTTAAAAGAGACAAAGAAGGGCACTCTATAATGATTAAGGGATCAATTCAATAGGAAGATGCAACTATTATAAATATATATGCACCTAATTACAGGGCACCTGACTATTTAAAAGAAATGTTAAAGGATCTAAAGGGAGACCTAGACGCCAATACAATAGTAATGGAGGACTACAATATCCCACTTTCTGCAATGGACAGATCAATCAAACAGAAACTCAGCAACTAAACAGATTTTATCAACACAACAGACAGACCAAATGGAACTAATGGTTATCTATAGAACTTTTCATCCTACAGCCAGAGAATACACATTCTTCTCACCAGTGCATGGAACTTTCTCTAGGATTGACCACAAGCTAGGCCAACGTAATTCTCAGCAAATTTAAAAAAAAGTCAAAATCATAACATGCATCTTCTTGGGCCACAAGGGAATGAAGCTGGAAATCAGCAACTCAGGAATCTCTAGAACATATGGAAACACATGAAGACTGAACAACATCCTCCTGAACGAAAAATGGGTGATTGAAGAAATCCTAAGAGAAATCAAAAAATGTCTGGAAATAATGAAGATGATAATACAACATATCAAAATTTATGGGATACAGCAAAAGCAGTGTTAAGAGGAAAGTTTATAGAAATTGGTGCCTACATCAAGAAATTGGAAAGGCACCAAATAAATGAGCTATCAATGCATCTCAGGATCTAGAAAAACAACAAACCAAACCCAAAGCTAGTAGGAGAAAAGAAATAATTAAAATTAGAGAATAAACAAAATTGAAACCAAAAAAAATATAAAAGATTAGCAAAATGAAGAAATAGTATTTTGAAAAAATAAACAAAATTGGCATACCATTGACAAAACTAACCAAAAAAAGGAAAGAGAAGACCAAAATTAATAAAATTAGAGATGAAAAAACAAATGTAACAGACCCATAACGAAGATGGAAATTGACTCAGTAATAAGGACCCTACCAACAAAGAAAAGCCCAAGAACAGATGGCTTCACTGCTGAGTTCTACCAGACACTTAAAGAAAAACTAACTCCACCTCTTAAGTTATTCAAAACAACTGAAAGGGAAAGAATCCTCCCAAATTCTTTCTATGAATCCAGCATCACCATAATTCCTAAACCTGAAAAAGATGCAACAGAGAAAGATAACTATAGACTAATTTCCCTGATGAACATAGACACAAAAATCCTTAACAAATTCTAGCTAATTGAATCCAACAACACATCAGAAAAATCATTCATCCAGACCAAGTGGGATTTATCCCTGGTATGCACGGATGGTTCAACATTCGCAAATCAATAAATGTAATACATTACATTAACAAAATGAAGAACAAAAACCATATGATTATCTCAATAGATGGAAAGCATTTGATAAAATACAAATTAGGTATAGAAGGAACATTCCTCAACAGAATCAAGGCAATTCATGACAAACCCAAAATATTGGCCTGAATCCTATTGAATGGGGGAAAAGTTAGAAGCATTCCCACTGATATCTGGAACCAGACAAGGATGCCCACTCTCAACACGGCTATTGAATATAGTCCTGAAAGTTCTAGGCAGAGCCATTAGGCAAGAAAAAGAAATCAAATGGATACAAATTAAAAAAGACAAAGTTAAACTATCCCTATTTGCAGATGACATGATTCTATATATAGGGGATCCAAAAGACTCCACTAAGAGACTATTAGAACTCATAGAAAGTTTGGTAAACTAACAGGATATAAAATCAAGATACAAAAATCAACAGCCTTTGTATACACAGACAATGCCAAGGCTGAGAAAGAACTTCTAAGATCAATCCCATTCACAATAGCTACTAAAAAAATCATACTGTCTTCTATAGTGGCTTTACCAGTTTACTTTCCCACCAACAGTGGATTAGGGTACCTTTTTCCCTATATCCTTGCCAGCATTTGTTATTTGTTGATTCTATATGAAATCCATTCTAACTGGAGTGAGGTGAAACTTCATTGTGGTTTTGATTTGCATTTCTTTGACAGCTAGTGATCCTGAACATTTTTTCATGTGTCTGTTGGCCATTTGATTTTCTCTTTTGAAAAATGTCTGCACCCCCATGAATATTGCAGCTAATTTTACAATAACTAAGACATGGAATAAACCCAAATGCCTGTCATCTGGAGACTGGATAAAGAAATTATGGGATATGTACACGATGGAATACTACATAGTGGTAAAAAAAATGAAATCCAGTCATTTTCAATGAAACAGATGAATCTGGGTGGGAGGGTGGGCATGGTGGGAAGAATCACCATGTTCCTGAAGTTGTAATTATGAAGTGTATGAAGTTTGTAATTGTAAAGCTGTATAGTTCTTCATATATTCCTATGGACTTATTGCTAAGTGTACAGTTAAGAAACTTGCCATGGGATCCAAATCCCCATAATCTAGGTGATAAAAATACCATCTTAAGTGTTAAAGTGATCATGTGGATAGGATTAAGTGTTAAAGTGATATTATATATAGGATTAAGTGTTAATGTGAACATATAAATAGGATTAAGTGTTTGATAATAATAATAGAATAATAGGATTAAAAAGGAGTGAATGCTCCGGCATTGGAAGCAGTCCACACAGCAGACTCACAAAAGCACAATTGCTCTAAGTAGCATTATGACCTCAGAATCAGCCCTTAAGGCATTCTGATCTAGCTGAAAACCCCACAAGAACATGTCAGGCATGGACACTGTGGCAATAAATGTCCTACATGAAGGACCTTAGTGGGTGAGACCCCAGTGGAAAGAAGTGGTCATCAAAGAAGGAGACACTTCTCTCTGAAGGCAGGAAAGAATCTCTAATTTGCTTATGGCCTTGTCTAAATACTGATGGACTTTGCAGATTCAAAAGGTTCCATAAAGCAGCTTATATCAAGAGCTTTGGGTGATCACTGATGTCACACATAAGAGTGATAATTATTAAATCAACAACAGGAGACACTGTGCACTAACTTCCCATGCAGGACCTCTGTCCTCAATGAGTTGTGTTATGAGAGTTAACAGTAAAACTTGTTTTCAAACATTTATATCATGTTAGTGTATTAAGTGGAAAATATCCTTATGTTTCATAAGTTTTAGTTATGTCTAAGTGTCCAACTCCATTGCTTATTTTCTTAGGTGTTTCCTTAATTAATGATAAAACTTCTCAAGCACTTACTTTCTTTTAATGTATTAAATGGAAGATATTCTTAAGTCTCATAAGTTACAGTTATGTCTAAGTGCTCGCAAAATATGCATCATCTTGGATGCTTCTTTAATGCTAATTAAGTTTCTAAAAAAAGTGAGATTAACTTGGAGATGCAATGCTTTTGAACAGCTCTTGTCTCAACTATTGAGGAACAGTTTGTTTTGCTTTATTTCAAATTGTTGAACACTTCACTTAGTATGGAGTTGGTGTTCTGTGTATAAAATTAATTGAAAATGGATCTTACTGGATAATGGGACTGGGAATGGGAGAGGAAGGTGGAGGAGGGGTGGGAGTGTGGGTGGGAGGGTGGATATGGTGGGAAGAATCACTATATTCCTAAAGTTGCACTTACGAAATGTACGAAGTTTGTATTCCTTAAATAAAAGGTTTCTTTGGGGAAAAATGTACACAGAGGACAAAAAAATCATTTATCTGTACACTTATATGCATTTCTTGGTATGTGGACTGTATTTAAATAAAATGTTTAAACAATCTGGAAAAAAAAAAGAAAGAAAGCATGCATCTAGTATTGGCCCCGCTATCTCATTTATTTAGGTCTACTTTTCAATGCAACTTCTTGAATGGGGGCAATGCTAAATTTAAGAACTGTCAAAAGGATAAGAATTATAAATATGATCAAAGCTGTTGTGCAGCTAACTGCACCTGTTGTCTGAAATTCCCCCCCACCACTCCCCTCCCTATCTCTTTCACTCCGTCTCTCTCTGCCTCTCACTAACAAACTCATTGAGGCTTTTACCTCAGCTCCAAAACCGTTCTTTCCATAATCATCACTGAACACAATGCTGTCTCATCAAATACTCAGTTCTCAGCCCCTGCCCACTTTGACCTTGCAGCAACACTTAACTCTGTAAATGCCACCTCCCCATTTCAGCACTCTATTTACTTTGCTGATGGGGTGTCCTCCTATTTGGTTTTCCACTATTGTTTTGAGATTTCTTCTCACCTCTACATTATCAAGGAATAAGTCAGAAACATTTAATTATTTGTCACTCTGTTTAGTTAGTTTTCATGCAGAATTTTTTGCATAGGTCTAGTTGGCAGAGTAGAGAGACAGAGAAGCTGGGAAAAGTATAGAATCAAATAGTAGGTGTTTTTATACATTGGGTAAACTGATTAGTTGACAGAAAGAAAGATCAGCAGTATGTCTTTGAATAAATTGACCAGGGGTAGCAAAGAAAAAATTTCAGTTATTTGCATATCTTCCATGAAATCATGAGAGTTGAGCCATGGAGCACACCTGAAAGGTTGTCACAGGTACCATCTGCCCAGATCCTTGGCATCTCTACCGTAATTAGACCAAATCTGTACTATTGCCCTCATTTGAATTTCTTCTTCTCCAAAGACTTTGGGTCATCTCAGGGATCAGTAATTAGACTTCTTCTCTTTTTTAACTAGTTAATAGTGGCTTCCTTAAGTCTTGCATCTTTAATATCATCTAGATATTGACAATCCCAGATTCCTGTATCTAATGAGCTATTTAACATCTCTTGGATATTAAAGAAGCCTCTCAATATAACACATATCCCAAACTGGTACCTTGCCTTCTACCACTCCTAAGTTGTTCCTCCCATCCTCATTACAGTCAATAGCAACTCCATCCTTCTAAATACAAGGGTCCAACTCTCTAAAGTTATTCTTTTTTTTTTTTAACTTTTATTTAATGAATATAAATTTCCAGTGTACAGCTTATGGATTACAATGGCTTCCCCCCCCCATAACTTCCCTCCCACCCGCAACCCTCCCCTCTCCCGTTCCCTCTCCCCTTCCATTTGCATCAAGATTCATTTTCAATTCTCTTTATATACAGAAGATCAATTTGGTATAAAGATTTCAACAGTTTGCACCCACATAGAAACACAAAGTGAAACATACTGTTTGAGTACTAGTTCCAGCATTAAATCACAATGTACAGCACATTAAGGACAGAGATCCCACCTGAGGAGCAAGTGCACAGTGGCTCCTGTTGTTGACCCAACAAATTGACACTCTAGTTTATGGCGCCAGTAACCATCCTAGGCTGTCGTCATGAGTTGCCAAGGCTATGGAAGCCTTCCAAGTTTGCCGACTCTGATCATATTTAGACAAGGTCATAAAAGACAGAGTAAGGATAGTAACCAATGATCCTAAGAGTGGCATTTACCAGGTTTGAACAATTATACAGCATTAAGTGGGGAAGAGGACCATCAGTACACACATGTTGGGAGTAGAGCCATTAGTGGTAGAGTAGAGGTTATGATTACAAAGGAATGAGGCCCAAGTGCACTAGACAGGGCCTAGAACAAAGGACAGAGTCATTATTAGAGGAGCTAAGAAAGGTGCTGTCTAAGCTACAATTAAGTTTTCTGATTGAGAGGCAAATAGAACCTGATAGAAGGGGCTGATATAAGATTGTCCATAAATTTAAGCTGCTAAAATCAATCAAAGATACATTTTAATTTGTGGGACCTGAATCTGTGTATCATATGTTTTAGACTTGTTGGTAGAAAGAAACAAAACATTTTAGATGGTTGTGCTTAAGTTTACTGGCTAAACAAACTACACCATGTTAGATATTTAAGAGGTGTTTTCAAATACATGATTCTTAATTTAGAGAAGGCATTGGACCTTCTGGTAAATGTTTTCTTAAGTTGTTATCTAATGGTTGAAACTGTTTGCTAAGTATTCATGTGATATTGCTATTGTCAGCAAGCGATCTAGGACTTGCTCCCTCATTTCTCTATTCTAAGCCCAACTTCTTCTTTCATTTCTCTATTCTCTTCAAGGTAGGAAACTAATTCTATTATGAAGGAATCTGTAGGATGCACAATTTAATCTTTAGACCTTATAAAAGAGATGGCTAACATTTTTCTGCAATAGCATAGCCAAAATAAGAACTCAAATAATAATCTCATAGCTAGATTCACTTCGCCATCAGCGAAGTATACAGTAAGTAGAAAAAACCTCCCTTTCAGACCAAAGGGAAAGAAAGTTTTAAAGTGAGAATATAATTTTCCTCATGGGCATTGTCTACCTTAGAAAAACTACTACAGAACACGCCTGTGACTATAGACTTGTAGTTCAGGCCACTGAAGATTAGAGATGGGAAATGGGCACTCCCTTGACTTGCATCCTCTGGTCTGCTTTAACACAAACCAGGAGGAAAAGAAAGCTCGGCATCAGAAGCAATGGGTGGCAGGCCTATTAATGGCTGATCTGTACAGTGGTCTGCCCTCAAGGAGACCCAACAGGCCAGTCCACTGCAGTGGCTTTCAATGTGGTAAGCCTGGGCTTCAGCAGAAGTCAGCTTGTGAAGAGCCCTGGCAGCTCTGCCAAGAGTTGGATCACTGGAAATGGACCTGCCCTGGAGTCGAAGGATGCCCAGGTCAGAGCCACAGATCTTATTGGCTCTAAGCTGAAAAGCCCTTCACTCAGCCCAACTTCCAAAGTGACCACTGCAGCTGAGGGGATGGTCAAGTAGGGTCAGCAACATTACAGGCAGAACTGTAAAAATCTTGTTAGAGATGCCCCCTGCCTTTACCTGGCCAGCTCTCCTCCCAGGCCAGCCAAGTAATGAAAGTCAACAGAGTGCCTTCCCCTAGGAGGTTCACACCTCCCTTAGGATGTACCCCATGTGAAGAGATAGATAGGTCTGGGCCTCTGAATTTACAAGGCCTAAAGCCCACCAGATTATTATCTAAAGTTATTCTTGATACTTTTCTTCATCTTATACCCCTTGGCTAATTCTTCAGCAAATTCTGTTAACTCTACCTCCAAAATATATCTGAAATTTAATCTTTTCTCTTTACTTCATTCTAATTATCAGAAACTCTCTCCTACATTAGTACAGTAACATCCTAAATGATCTCCCTAATTCTTCCTTTTCATTTTTCTGCCACAGTACTTTCAATTCATGATACCATTTTAAAATAATACAATGATAGTTCTTAGCTCAAAGCTCTCTAGTGACTTCCCATTTCATGCATAATAAATATCAAAGTTCCCCTACAATAACCCCTGAGTTCCTATATAATCTGTATGCATATGTGTGCACTTATATACACACATACATCACTCTGATTATCTTCTATTTCTCATCTTCTGACTTCCCCTACTCCTGCCTCATGGCCTGCTTATAATTTCTGCAACTCAAGCAATAAGGACCTCCATCAGATTTTATATTTCACATACACTGTTTCCTCTGCCTGGAAATCTCTTTCCTTTTATATCATGTTGCTTGTACCTTCATATTTTTCAGACTCATACTCAATTTTCACTTTCATTTAAAAAAACCTAATACTCTCCCTCCTTTCTGCATTGTTTTATATTTTCCATTTGACTTCATATATACATCAAAATATTTATAATCAACATATACCCAGTGGAATATAAACTCCATAAGAGTGAATTTGCTTGCTTTATTTACTGTTTTATTCTAAATGCCCAGAAGACTGCCTAGACTCAGTGAGCATCGGGTACATGTTAATTGAAAGAATACTAAATTTTGTAGATGAGGAAACCAAATTTTATAGGTGGCACATTTAGCTTTTCCACTAGGGGTTCAAAACTGACAGAAATTGCAGAGCTTATAATTAGACATAGATTTTCATCACAACAGAGCTGGGAGTTAATTCTTCATGAATCTCTCACGTTTCAGCACATCTTATTAGTAGAAGAACTTGCTCCAGACTGTATTTTCAAGAATATTTGTAAAGTTATCAGTTTTAGAAATTAAAAATAATATCTCCCTCTAGAACAAAGGACAGGGTGCTTGCTTCGGCAGCACATATACTAGAACAAAGGACAGGAATGCTTTGGCCCATTATAAAATATGTGTGTTCCCAAAGGTCAGTGTTTCTTTCTTATGATAAAGCCTAAGGCACCAACCTGGACACGTTACATCAGCTCCATGGAAATCTGGAGCAAAGATAACTAATGTAAATATGCTACTTGCTGTACCATAATTCACAGTCCTTTTTGTCTTTGAGCCAGTTACCTTCTGCTAGCATTCTTATAACTGAGCAGGTTAACCTGTAAGCTTAGAAGAAGGTAAAATCGCAAACCTTTTATAGTTTGACAAACACTATCCTGCTGTACTCCGGTGTACCAAGTGAATCCTGAAGTTTATAGCTCAAATTCCTAGCAACCCGAAGTTACTCAAAATATTCCATTTAATTAGCCTTTATTTAATTATCCATATCACCTATGTAGTTGGCTGTAGATGAAATGGTTAATCCTTTAGTTATGCTGGTATTTAATCCAAAATGCCAGGTAAATCCTTTAAAATTATGTTTTTCAATAGTCTGATGAAAAAATAACAAGTTGAACATTCAAAGACTACAACTTTTTAAATTCTCAAGTACTATTTAAAATCCATCACTCATTTGTGTGTGATTAAGGAATATTTAACCAGAAATTTTAGATATGGTATGAATATCAGTTTTCTGATATTTTTCTTGAAAATAACTTTTTTTTTTTTTGGACAGGAAGAGTTAGACAGAGAGAGAGAGACAGAGAGAAAGGTCTTTCTTCCATTGGTTCACCTCCCAAATGGCTGTTGCGGCCGGCGCGCTGCACTGTTCCAAAGCCAGGAGCTGGGTGCTTCCTCCTGGTCTCCCATGCAGGTGCAGGGCCCATAACTAATTGGGAACAAATTTAGAAATATGCTTCAAATGATGTCATAATTCTAGGGTGAATGTTACCCCTTTAAGGTAGGTAACTTTTACAAAATGTTCAGTCTAAAATAGAAGAAAGCACTCAGTTTACCTGGCAATACTATGTTGTTAGAGTACTGCAATTAATAAGATAAATATTTATGCATACTTAAGCATTTAATGATTTGAATAATTATTACTATTATGTAGCCAGAAGTAAAAATGTTAGAAATCACTCTTCACTAAAATTAATAGGGCATTTGTGTTGTGCCTATGCTTATACACATGAAACTACCAAAATGGCAGTCTCACAAGCAAAGGCTCTTTCTGTTTTAGCCATAGCTGTGTCCAAGCACCTAATATATTGAATAAATTTGTATTGTTAAAGAAAATTAGAAATGGACAAATGTTAAAGCAGGGACAATAGATTTTATTTTAAAAAATCTATTGCACTAGAGGAAGATAGACTCCAATAAAAACTATGCTCAATTTTAAATACAATCAGAAAAATGGAAGTTTATAGCAAAGGAACAAGTTGGCGGTTGGAGTGTGGGATTCGTGGGTGGAAAATTACTAAGAGGCGACATCAATAAGGAGAATTTTGTGTGAATAACTTCTCAGAATTCTTCCTGAAAGCAGATCATGCTATCAGATATCATCTGGGAGATTGTGGGAGGAAGAGTTTGACCAGATATCAGAGAGCAAAAGTGAATAACTCTAGCTAAACTGACTTGGAAAAATTCTCACCAAAGTGTACAAACAAGTGTATGGATGGGTTGGGGCAGTGGGGAAGGTGGCTGTTTCTTGGGAGCCTGACTACAGTTTGGTAAAGGAAAGAACATTTGCCAGCATGCTCTATTTGATTAAGTGGCTTATTATGCAATATTATAAAGATTGGTAAGACTTGTTTCATCAAAATAATGCATTGTGCTCTTTGGTTGCACAGATTCAGGAAGTGAAAGGATGGCAGAGATCAATGATAATGTGGGATCATAATTCAAAGCACCTTTGATGCACTTCCCCACCCCTAGTGCATGATCATTTAACCCCCAAGAATATTTGCCCTTAACCCAAATAGCCAGCACTTAGCCCCCATTTCTTTGAAGTAAGAACTAGAAAGCAGAAAACAAAGGTGGCAACTTCTTGAGTTTTAAGCACCATATGGTAGGCAGGCTGAGGCACTAACTTGCAGAGCAAGTTTACCCTGCCCCTAGACAAGATAAAAGACATCACAGTGTAGTAAAGTAAGTAGAGACAGCCATCTGGAAAGGAGTAAAGACAAGAAGTCTTCAGCCATCACAAACACAAGCACAAGTCAGTACCCAGTTGCTCTCCTCTCCATGCTCCCATGTACAGCCCATGTGTTGCCTAGAATACTTCACCAGGAATGACATTTACCTGTGCCTTCACACATTGCTCAACATCCTCCCATTTGACCCCTCATAAAGGTAATCTCTGCCCACTGACCTTCTGCATGGGTGGAACAGGGTCCCAGACGCATACATAACTGGCAGAAGCATGGAAGGCAGATCCACTCAGGCCCACATCTGATCAAGAAGAAACTAGACAAAATCAAATACCCACCAAGTCTGGATAGCCATGGGACCCCACCCACTTTCACTGCATTAATAGAATCATTTAGACAGTGTGTATGACTGTCAGTCTTCCATCTGACAGGGTTCAAAACATGCTACCCCAAAATATGGTTCTGACTCCCTAAAGTTTTATACAAAAGTGTGGCCCTTTAAAGTTCCCCAGAAGTGCCATCTGGGATGCCACATATGCTACTGGAATTTGGGGTGCCATACGATTTCACCATATGCTTACTAATAAGTCCCCAATATTAATAAGCCCAAGAGGGTTCTTGCCTAATATTTAGAGAAGAATTCTAAATACCGGCACAGATAAACGAGGCAGCATGGTATATTTAAAG
Source organism: Lepus europaeus (assembly GCF_033115175.1). Taxonomy (NCBI): domain Eukaryota; kingdom Metazoa; phylum Chordata; class Mammalia; order Lagomorpha; family Leporidae; genus Lepus; species Lepus europaeus. The sequence continues at coordinate 56,769,163 of NC_084829.1, forward strand.
CTTTTATTTAGTGCGAAAGATGCATAGGAGAGTTAGAAAGGTAAATCTGGGTTCATACAGAGTACCAGGAACCAGCCACGTGGAGGTCATGCAGGGGCGTGGTGAAGGCGTGGTCTTTCAGCTCACAACCTAATCAATTTTAACCTGTATGCCTGCCTACTTAAGTTCCTTGGCACACTGAGTATTTAAATCTGAAGGTATTTCAGAAGCAGTAAGTGCAAGAGAGTCCCTCTGACTTTCCCCTACTCTTCCTCCCTTCAGCAGGTCAGAAAATACAGACAGGATTTTCTGGCCTCCCCTTGAAATCGGTCATAAGACCATGAGGGGAAAGGCATCTTCCTCCTACCTGCAAGAAAGGAGCATCCTTAACTCTGAAGATGATGGATCACAGAGAAGAATATGAACAAACAGGCCCAGCCAAGTTTTCCCGACTATATTACCATTGAATCATGCCCTTTTAAACCTATCCATTTCTCCACAACTCTCTAACCAAGCGAAACAATACTTTGTTTTATCTTTGCTGAAGCAAGCATAACAATATTCAAGTTCACCTGCTTCTTCAGGCCTTCATTTCCTTACAGAGGAGTGAAACATGACATAGTTATACAGAATGTCTAAATTTTCTTATTAATATACTAGAAGTAGGTGGTGTCCCATGACTGTCCAGATTGAAGGATGGAAGATATCTGGTTCTGTCTAATAGAACCTTGATCCTATGTGAGAGTATGTAGGTTGGTTTCCCTTCTCATGTCATGTAAAACTGGTTATCAAATAAACCTGGATGCTTCTCTCCTGTTAATCTGTCTTTAATTATAGGGGCCTCAGCCATAAACCTGAGATAGGTAGAGGAAAAGATAAGTTCTGCCACAAATCATATTTAATTAATATTAGTTGCAATAACGAATTAATGATTTTAACACAAAACAAGGGAAATCTGAGGAAACACCTGGTTCTAAATCACCTGTGATTAAATATGAAGTCTTTTTTTTTTTTTTTTTTTTTTTTTTTTGGACAGGCAGAGTTAGACAGTGAGAGGGAGAGACAGAGAAAAAGGACTTTCTTCTGTTGGTTCATCCTCCAATGGCTGCCACGGCTGGCGCACTGCCCTGATCTGAAGCCAGAAGCCAGGTGCTTCCTCCTGGTCTCCCATGGGGGTGCAGGGCCCAAGCACTTGGGCCATCCTCCACTGCCTTCCTGGGCCACAGCAGAGACTGGAAGACTGGAAGAGGAGCAACCGTGACAGATCCTGGGGTGCCGGCGCCACAGGCAGAGGATTAGCCAAGTGAGCCATGGCGCCGGCTGACATGATGTCTTTCATTACCAAAGCTCTTCACATATGTAATTCACAAAGTAACTAACTGTAATATATTTATCATAAAACAGATAATTGAGTTTAGAAAATCTTTTAATCATTCCAAAAGTAATCAATGTAGTAATTTTGAATAGTTGCATTCTTCAGTTAGTGTTAATTTATTGTATTAATATAATTCAAATATATCCAAGCAACCTAGGGAATTATAAAACAGTACTCAGTTAGAAACAATAGGATAATCATGTTTCCCCATATTAGAAAGTAACTGCAATGGAAGCCTTAACACACCATTTTTTCTCCCATACCTAAAACTAGATTCTTCCTGATTTCATTAGGCTTTCAAATCTAAATGATTCTAACTTAGTGACATTGTATCACAGTGATGTGATACAGCATCACAAATCAAAATGACAGCCATGTTTTTTTCTCTCTAGCTCATAAATTTAAAATCTTACATGGTGATCAGTTGAAGCAAACCTTGGAATTCTTCAAAGTGTTTATTCCTAACAAAGTGACTATTTGATTAATTATATAGGAAGGAAATCTGAGAACATTTAGTGAAACAGCTATTATTTCAATAAACAACTTGTCTGTGCAGTTAAAGATATGTATTCACTTCTATCTTGACTGGATCAGAAATAATGGCTTGTAACCCAGGAATGACTTAACTAGACATTCATACCTAAATCTAACCTGAGAAGTCACTTCCTGTAGACAGCTGGACTCAATAAAAGGAAAAACTTTGCAGAAATGGAGAAATTTTTACATTCCAATTATGTGTTTAGGAAGTGATTTGTGTTGACAGATGAATCCACACAATGGATTTTTTTCATTTTTATATATATAAAGCATTATAATCAACTCTAAATTGCAAATTATAACATAAAGCTTTATTATTTTAATTTATTCATTTTATTATATTGACTTAGGTATTTTATGAACCTCTATTAATGCTACATATTAATAACTTACATATATTAAAATGCTCTAAAATTCTATAAAATTTTTAATAAATATTTTAAAAATTCAACAACTTGGCTTTGGATGAACTCTAGAGTTCAGAAATTTGTGTTTACATATGAGTAGACAAATAATTATCTCAAAATATCATTTCACTTAAAGAAAATATTAAGGATAGGCAGCTGGTACAGCTTTTAGAACCCTTGCATCCCATATCAGAGTGCCTGGGTGTGGATCCGGGCTCCACACCTGATTCCAACTTCCTGCTAATGCAGACCCTGGGAGTCAGTAAGTGAGGACTCAAACAACTGGGTTCCTGCTACCATATGGGAGACCAGAATTGAGTTCCCAGCTACTAGCTTTGACCTGGCTCAACCCCAGTCATTGCATGTAGTGAGTAAATCAGCAGGTGGGAGATATCTGTCCCTTTCTCTATCTCTGTCTCTTTCTCTCTTGTTCTATTTCTCTCTGGCACTCTGTCCTTCAAATAATTAGGAAATATACTAAATTAAATTTTTTAAGTATTAGACACAATATTTAATGAGATATTAAATCAATGAATAAAATATGGATTACAATTATTGAATAGAATATGAAATATTAAATTTACAAAAATATAACATTAGAAAAAAGTAAATAAAAATGTGAACTTCATGCCATATAGTCTGTAGTGAATTTTGATAATAGAATAAAACAATCTGGCCTAAGGAATGGAATGTATTAATGTAATAATTTCATAAAAATATTTTCATAGGTTTTAAATTTATTTATATTGTCTTTATAAAGTTTTCAAAGTCCAAACTTTTAAATTTAATATGATTCTATTTGAGAGAGAAAGAAATAGTGTTATCTTTTCACTGTGTATGTGTGTGTGTGTAATGGCACAGAAAAAGGGTGTGGAATATGTGAACCTACAGCTAACACCGGTTCCTTGGGGTTGGAGAAGAAAAGGTTATAGAAAAGGTGAGTGAGGAAAATAGGGATTGAAGAAAATAAAGAAGATTCATTTATTTTTTTGTATAGCTTTGTGCTGTTTTGATGTTATGACATTCGGTAAATTTTTTTTAATTTTTTTTTTTTTTGACAGGCAGAGTGGACAGTGAGAGAGAGACAGAGAGAAAGGTCTTCCTTTACCATTGGTTCACCCTCCAATGGCTGCTGCAGCCAGCACACCGCGCTGATCCGAAGCCAGGAGCCAGATGCTTCTCCTGGTCTCCCATGCGGGTGCAGGGCCCAAGCACTTGGGCCATCCTCCATTGCCTTCCCGGGCCAGAGCAGAGAGCTGGACTGGAAGAGGGGCAACCGGGACAGAATCTGGCACCCCAACCAGGACTAGAACCCAGTGTGCCAGCGCTGCATGTGGAGGATTAGCCTAGTAAGCTGTGGCACCAGCTGACATTCGGTAAATCTATAATTCAGGAAGAAGAAGGCATTAAAGTTTTTGAAGATACAAGGTTATTAAGATGCAGAATGGCTACTATTTGCCACTGCTGGTCTTGCTGGGGTCTTTGAGGTGAGTATCCATTGTTTTATGGTGACTCTGGAGTCCACTGGCTACCCTGAAACTTCATGGTCAAGCTTTATGATAAGGTTGAACTTCTACAAAGGTTAACCATTGTTATGAAGCAGCAGATTTAGCCTACTAGAATGTTAGGAGATCCAGAATCTAGTCCTACCCAGTGACTTGATGGCCTATGACCTTGAGAAAGTCTCCACCTCTTTGGGCTTCAGATTTCTCCCTTATATGATGAGGGAGAAGAAAGAGATATGACAATGCTCTCCATTTCTAAAACACTGAGATTCAAAACAGTCTATCTTAGCAGGTCTTATTCAGTACTCATGAAATGGTTTTTCAAGAATATTTTGGGGCCAGGGCTGTGGTGCAGCGGGTTAACTGCCCTGGCCTGAAGCGCCAGCATCCCATATGGGCACTGGTTCATGACCCAGCTGCTCCACTTCTGATCCAGCTCTCTGCTGTGGCCTGGGAAAGCAGTAGAGGATGGCCTGAGTCCTTGGGCCCCTGCACCCACGTGGGAGACCCAAAAGAAGCTCCTGGCTCCTGGCTTCAGATTGGTGCGGCTCCGGCCACTGTGGCCATTTGGGGAGTGAACCAGCAGATGGAAGACCTCTATCTCTCTCTCTCTATCTCTCTCTCTCTCTCCTCCTCTCCTCTCTCTGTGTAACTCTCTCAAATAAATAAATAAATCTTTAAAATAAAGACTATTTCACAGATATTATTGATTTATTTTTATGATCCTCTTGATTCTAAAATATGATTCACATAGCAAAGATTTAAAAGCCTAAGAGTTATGAGGAAAACAAAGAAAGTAGATGACAAGACTTTGCCCACAAGATGCTTCTAAAGTCTGCTTGAGCAGAAAATATGTGTACCCTGTAAATGAAATTGCAAAGTTGACAAACAAAGGCTCTACCGAAAAAGAGCTGTAGAATTAAAGAAACAATTAAGTGACTTCTTGAATAACTACATGCCCTCACTGGCACCAGAGTACAAAGAAGGGAACAACTGTCCCTGGGAGTAGGGCAGTGGTGAAAGGAATCATACATAAAAAGTATTTAGAGGAAAGAGAAATGGGAGTTTGACTTGACACCTTGCTGGAATGCAGAAAGAATGACAGATGGCTGTTGCCTGTACTATTTTAGAGACAAAAAAGAAATCTTAAGAAGAGCGGACGACAGTACCCAGCCCTGCTAGAAAAAACATTTAGAATACCTCCCCAGCCTCATCATATTTTTTCATTAAGTGGCCTTGCATCTCAGAGAAGCCAAGATACACGATTGAACACACAAAATTAGGTAGAGGAGTGGCTGGAAATAAAACCGGGTTCCATCTGCAAAGCACTTCCTCTTCCTGTTCCACCATTCTGCCTCCCTAACACAAACAAGTTAAAACTAAGTCCCAAGAGAGTCTCACCCTCTGCAGAGAAAGCACATTTGTTTATGAGACAGAAGTATATTCTTCCTAGAGAAAGTTTAAAATTTAAACATAAAGGCAAATAAAATAGAATAACCAAAATGATCTTCAGAGAGAAAACCTTTACTCAGCTTTAAGACTTGTGAAACTTTTGCTCAACTTCAAGGCTATGGTTATTAAGACAATGTAGTACCAGTGAATGAAATGACAAACAGATCAGTGGAACCAAAGTATACCCACAGATACAAGTACAGTGAGGGTCCCAGGATCATTATCACATGAGAGAGAAAATAACTTTTTTTACATTGTTTCAATCAACTGTATTGAGGTATAATTTACACAGAATACCACAGCCTCGATTCAACAATTTTTGACAGATTTATAAACCTGTGTGATCATTATCATAATGTTCTACATTTTTTTTGACAGGCAGAGTGGACAGTGAGAGAGAGAGACAGAGAGAAAGGTCTTCCTTTTGCCGTTGGTTCACCCTCCAATGGCCACCGCAGCCAGCACACTGCGGCCTGCACATCACACTGATCCAAAGCCAGGAGCCAGGTGCTTCCTCCTGGTCTCCCATGCAGGTGCAGGGCCCAAGCACTTGGGCCATCCTCCACTGCACTCCCGGGCCATAGCAGAGGGCTGGCCTGGAAGAGGGGCAACTGGGACAGAATCCGGCGCCCCGACCAGGACTAGAACCCGGTGTGCCGGCGCCGCAGGTGGAGGATTAGCCTATTGAGCCACGTTGCCGGCCAATGTTCTACATTTTCATCACCCTCAAAGTTCCTTGTGTCTCTTTGCTGTCAATCCCTCCTCAAACCCAGGCAACTACTGATATGCTTTTTGTCACTAGAGATAGGTTATGCATTTTTTGGAATTTCCTACACATAGACTGATCCTGTGTATAGTCTTTTGTGTCTGGCATAATCAGTAGCGAAATATTGAAAACCTTTACTTTGAGGCTGGGAATGAGACAGGGATGTTGACAACTACTGCTTCAATGAACACTGTACTAAAGTATTTAGTCAGTGATGTTGTTGAGGTGGATTCATCTGAAAGGAGGAGCGTGGTGGGGGTAAGAGGGGCAGAATCACCACACAGACCCTGGGAATCGGGTGAAAGCAGGCTGGAGGCGAGCAGCCCGCAGACTCGTTTATTTCAGTTGGTACAGCAGCTTAAATAGCCAAGGCAGCCAATCTGGTCAAGGGGCGGTTTATGCCCTAACCAATCACAGCCTATTGCCAGGCAGTACCCGAAGCCATCCAATCACAGCCTGTTGCCAGGCAGGCTCTGTTGCCAGGTGGGTTTGGAAGCCATTCCTGAGTAACTGATGCTCACTTGCCAGCGATCTTGGCATGGCCTTCTCATTCCACCACATGATGTAAGACAAGAAAATTGAACACACAGTAAAACTACTGGAAAGAAGAAATGAGTTGTCATGATTTGAAAGTTGGATTGTTACATGTTTGGAAAAATAAAAAAGAAAGAAAACTCTACAGAAAATGTTTAGAATAGAAGTGCTTCTCAAGTTTCCTGAATATAAAACCAATGCAAAATGATACTTTCATACATCAACCCCAAAATGTAGGTACAATTTACTATGGAAATAAAAAAATAAAAAGCACCTACCCAAAACATAATAAATATAAAAGAATTATTGGGAAAAAATACAGAACTTTAATAAAAAACATTAAGGAAGTCTTCAATAAATGAAGAGCTATTACTTTTAAAATTTATTACAAAGTGGATTTGGAGACTCACTATCATATAAACTGAAATGACCACAAGTTGATTTGACTATTCAGCAATAAAAATAAAAATCCTAAAAGATATTTTAGCAAAGCACAAAAGCTTACTTAAATATTCATTTGGAGGGGAAAATGTCCAAAAGCTGTCAAAATATGTCAATAAAGGATAATAAGGTAAATAAGGTAATAAGACTTTCTCTACCAGATACAAATATATACCAATAAATTCAAAGTAATATTGTCATAATGATAGTAAAGAACCACTCTAATGCAATAGAATAGAGAGCTCAGAAGAGCAAGAGGCATATATGGATGCTGTAATATTTGACAAAAGATGGTATAACAGATTAGAGTAAGATTGAATTTTTTGCTAAGTGGTTCTAGTATCACATTGATAAAATGGAAGAGTAGGGCCAAAGGAAGAAAAAACACATAAGACATATATAAAACAGCAAGACAACATACATAAATCAAAAACAGCAAGCATTCAGAATGTATTAAATACTCAAATTGCAGGCCAGAGACTGGCAGATAGACTGAACAACAAAAACCAAAGAACATACAGAATCCCATTATATGCTGACTGAGAGAACACTTTATTTTGAAAGAAACAAGTAAATTGAAGGTAAAAGCACATAAAATACATACCATGCAAAGCATAACCAAAAGAGAGAATTTAAGATAATACTTATTCCTAAAGAAAAATACATTTTATAACAATGAAAGAATCAACCCATCAAGAAGATAAAACTATTATAAAAATAAATGCACCTAACAACAGAACACCAAAACATATGAAGCAAAAACTGACAGAATTGAAGGGAGAAATACACATTTCAAGAATAATACGTGGGGCAGGCGCCGTGGCTAACTTGGTTAATCCTCCGCCTGCGGCGCCAGCAGCCCATATGGGCGCCGGGTTCTAGTCCCAGTTGCTCCTCTTCCAGTCCAGCTCTCTGCTCTGGCCCGGGAAGGCAATGGAGGATGGCCCAAGTGCTTGGGCCCCTGCACCCGCATGGGAGACCAGGAGGAAGCACCTGCCTCCTGGCTTCAGATCTGTGCAGCTCCAGCCATTGCGGCCAATTGGGGAGTGAACCAACGGAAGGAAGACCTCTCTCTCTCTCTCTCTCTCTCTGCCTTTCTTCTCTCTGTGTAACTCTGACTTTCAAATAAATAAATAAAATATTTTTTTAAAAAAGAATAAAACGTTAGGGACTGGTCTTGTGGTACAGCAGGTACAGCCATCACCTGCAATGCCAGCATCATATATGGCTGCCAGTTCGAACCCCAGCTGCTCCACTTCTGATCCACCTCCCTGATAATGTGCCTGGGAAAGCAGTGGAAGACAGTCCAAGAGATTGGGCCCCTGCAGCCATGTGGGAGACACAGAAGAAGCTCCTAATCCTGGCTGAAGTCTGGTCCAGCCCTGGCCACTGTATCCATTTGGGGAGTGAACCAACAGATGAAAGATTTCTCTCTCTCTCTCCTTCCCTTCATCCCTCCCTCCTTCCCCCCTTTCCCTCTCCTCTCCTTCAAACTTTGCCTTTCAGATAAATAAAATATTTTTTTTAAAAAAGGAATAAAATGTTCGACAGAGTAGGTATTTGGCATAGCATTTAAGATGCCTCTTGGGATACCTACATCCCATATTAGAATACCTAGATTCAAATCCTAATTAACTCAGCTCCTCATTCCAGCTTCCTGCTAATGGATACCCTGGGAGGCAACAGGGTGACAGCTCCAGTAGTTGGGCCACTGTCACCCATAAGGAAGTTCTGGATTAAGTTCCTGGCTCCTGGCTTTAACCTGAATCAGTCCTGGCTCTTGCAGATATTTGGGAATGAACCAACAGATGGGAGCTCGCTCTCTCTCTCTCTCTCTCTCTCTCTCTCCCCCCCCTCCTTTCAAATAAATAAATGTTAAATTAGTTTCCTCTTTAAAAAATAAAAAAATAGTAGGAGATGTCTATATCCACTTTTCAAAACTGAATACAACAAGAAGATAGAAGATCAACAAGGAAATGGAAGACTTGAGCAATAGTATTGCCAACCAGACCTAACACTTCTATAGAGCACTCCATCCAAAAGTACCAGAATTCACCTTATTCTCAAGTACACATGAAACAGTCTCCATGATTGGTCATAAGATAAATCTCAAAAAATTTACAAAGGCTTAAATAAAACCAAGTATGTTCTTGGGCCACAATGGAATAAAATCAGAACTCCATCAACAGTCTCCTTCTTAACCTTTCTGGAGGCTGGAAACTACACGACAAAAATGAAGTCTAGTTGACTTAACATGGTGGAATAGCAGACACATAAGAGACAAAACTTACTGCCTCAAGCCCTTTTATATGGACACTAATCCACTCACAAGGACAAGGCCCTCAGACCTCAGCATCTTCTAAGGGTTGCATTACTTGGCACTGATGCACTGGGGATTAAATTTCCAGGTGTTTGAAGAGGGGCACAAACATTCCAAACACTTCATGTCTCAACTTTTGAGATACTCCACACTTAGTGCAATCAAGCTGGCCAGAAGTGCTAGGGTGCCAACAAGCAGTGTGTGTGTGGGGCCTCCCTCTACGTCCACCCATTCTAGGACACCAAGAGCCCCTGCCCCTGGCTACAAGGGCCAGTGCCATGCATCCTACCTTGCTTCCAACTCCAATCGCATGCTGGCCCTCTGGCCCCTAGTGTGTGGAGCAGCGCTCTGCTGCTGAGCTGTGCTTAAATGCTGGCCCCAGTGTTCACAGTTCAGTGGTATGCAGAGCAGGTGGGAACAACCCTGGTGCTGGAAGCCAGGAAGAGAAAGGGCAGTGTGAATGTGGGACAAAGCCCAGGTTGAGGTCCCTGCAGAGAGCATGGAATATGCCCCTGCAGCACTCTGCACAAACTCCACTTGTAATCTAGGAATAAACAAGGAGTCTTTAACCTTTGAAAAGAAAATTATTCCTAATTAGTAACAAACAAAATTTTTAAAAATTAAAATCACATGCTTGCTTGGTTCAAAATAATTATATATATTTATAACGGGTGAAAAATCCAAAATTCACAAGCCTTTTGATTTAGTTAAAATAATATAAATACATATCCTTTGGGATTATGTGGTTACTGCCCATCAAAAACAACATACCAACAAAACGTAGGACCTGGGAGAATGGGGATGGCACTTACTTCCCATTATATTGCAGATGTCTTAGAAACAGGTACCTGGACAACAGCTTCAAGAAACCCAAGCAGTCGTCTCCTCTGCTGATGCTGATAACCTTGATGGGCAGGTCAGGGGCCCAGCAGGGCCTTCCAGGAACCCCTGAAACCCTCTCCTCACCATAAATGTCCCCATCCCCCTCCAACAGAGCAGCTTCACTTTCAGGTGTTTTTCTAGGGCAGATTCCAGATAAGATTTTCATGCAAACATGGTATCCATGGCTAGGGATTCCCTCTTTTTCGATTGCTCTGAATAGTTTGAGAAGAATTGGAGTTAGTTCTTCTCTAAATGTCTGGTAGAACTCAGCAGTGAATCCATCTGGCCCTGGGCTTTTCTTTGTTGGGAGGGCCTTTATTACTGTTTCAATTTCTGTGTCAGTTATTGGTCTGTTTAGGTTTTCTATGTCTTCCTGGCTCAATTTAGGGAGGTTGTATGTGTCCAAGAATCTGTCCATTTCTGATAGATTTCCCTGTTTGCTGGCATACAAGTCCTTGTAGTAATTTCTGATGATTCTTTTTATTTCTGCGGCGTCTGTTGTTATGTTTCCCATTTCATCTCTGATCCTATTGATTTGGGTCTTTTCTCTTCTTTTTTTAGTTAGTTGGGCCAATGGGGTGTCAATTTTGTTTATTTTTTCAAAAAACCAGCTCCTCGTTTGGATGATTTTTTGTAGTGTTTTTTTTGGATTCAATCCTGTTGATTTCTTCTCTGATTTTAATTATTTCTCTTCTCCTACTGGGTTTGGGTTTGGTTTGCTGCAGATTTTCTAGATCCTTGAGATGACTTGAAAGCTCATCTATTTGGTGCCTTTCCAATTTCTTGATGTAGTAAGCACCTATTGATATAAACTTTCCTCTTAACACTGCTTTTGTTGTATCCCATAGGTTTTGGTATGTTGTGCTGTTATCCTCATTTACTTCCAGAAAATTTTTGATTTCTCTTTTGATTTCTTCTATGACCCATTGTTCATTCAGGAGCATGTTGTTCAATCTCCATGTGTTTGCACGTGCTCTAGGGATTCCCGAGTTGCCAATTTCCAATTTCATTCCTTTGTGGTCTGAGAAGCTGCATGGTATGATTCTAATTCTTTTGAATTTGCTGAGACTTGCTTTATGGCCTAGTATGTGGTCAATCCTAGAGAAGGTTCCATGTACTGCTGAGAAGAATGTAAAGTCCTTAGATGTAGGATGGCTAGGGAAGTGAAAAACTCAATAAACGAGGCCACACTCTTCCTTGCAGCTGCTTTCATAAGTAACAAACTTCCAAGCTTGCTTTAAAACAGTGCTACACTTGCATATGGCGTCTTCCCTTCTGAAAATGAGACTGGTGCCAGAAGTTAGAGCAAATAGCAAGAATAGATTTCCACAGAAAAAGATAACTGACTAACCAGGGGTTTGCATCATGACTGAAATAAATTAAACCTAAGTCCACAGAAGGACTTAGTGACAGAGCTGAAGGTACTCATTAAGAAACAGCAGGAACTCAGGACTCAGAGTTCAACTCCAGGACCACCATTTTAGCATCAGCAGCTACAAAACCATTATCCGAACTTCTCAGACCAAGTGATTTAGAGAGGGAGCCTAATGCCAAGAACTCCTGTCACTTGAGATCACACAATCCCAGTGTTACAGGCAAAACAGTGGCAGAGAAAAGATTACCTCGCTTCTTTGTCTCAGATGGAAGAAGAATTTCCAGGAGGATAAGCCAGAGATAAAACAAGGTGTATTTAAAGGCAAGTTTTATTTAAGTCAGAGACCACCTGGCAGAGTGGCCAGGAGGGAGGCTCCAAGAGAGGCAAAATCCGAAGGGGCTGGTGATAGTGGGGTTTCTAAGCACAATTTTGGGGAAGAAAAAACTTGACAATCAGCTTGACATTCAGTTACAAGGCAAAGACAAAACCCATCAAAAGACCTGATCTGTAATCTTATTTGCCAAGGGGTGGGATATGTAACTTTGTTTTTACAGTAAACTGTGAGCACAGAAGGATGGAATCGCCACTCCCTTGTTAGTCTCAAGGTAAAATTGGAAGCTCCCAAGGGGTGGGGCTGTGCACCCTCAATTTCCAAAAGGATCAAGAGACTCCCTATTAACCCATCTGACTCCTCACACCAGCAGGAAATCCCTGGGGACCCAACTGATTGGGTCAAAACTTTGAGCGAGTAGTGTGATGATTCACCCAAAGAAGGACTTTCAGAAAACATGCAGCAGGCCAGGTTAGGCAAACCACTGCAAAGCACTATTCTCTTGAGATCATGAGGAGCCAAACAGGTCAATAGATAGTCAGATTGGTACCCGTGGAAAATGAGGAAAGGAGAATCCCCCTTAGAGGGTGCAAAATGGTTGCTTTCCCCAAAAGTTACCTTTAAGAGGAGCAGAGTGTTCTATTGCATGGCAGGTTTCTCCCCAAAAACTACCTTTAGCTAAACAAAAGTTCCACTCCTTGGGAGCTTCCAGTTGTATCATGAGAATAGCAAAACAGTGGTGATTGCAGATTCCATCATCCCACTTTACTGTAAAAACAAGTTACCTATCCCTCTTTTGTCTTATCATAAACAAGCCAGAGAGGGAAAATTATATACAAATCAGGTTTTTTCATGGGTTTTTTCCCCACCTTATATCTGAGAGTCAGCTTATTCTGTTTTTCTCTCAAAATCGTGCTTAAAAACCTCACTACCACCAAACCAGCCCCTTCAGGTTTTGCCTCTCTTGGACCTCCCCTTTTGGCCACTTTGGCAGATCTCTAACTTAAATAAATCTTGCTTTTCTCTCTGCCTTGTCCATGTGGAAATTCTTCTCCCATGTGAGACAAAGAACTGAGGTAATCTTTCTCTGCTGCCATTTCACCTGTAACAAGAACACATTTCTGAATAAGAAAACATGGTTGCTTCTTTAGAGAATGCCGTGAAAATGTGCTTCCAAGTAAAAAAGGAGGAAATTCTTCTCTAAAGTAATACAACAAACTAACCATATGAGTCCCATGACATGCAGAACAAACCCCTCGAGAGAGTCACAATTCACAGGTGAAGCGCTAATGTAAATGTGTCTGGCATTAAATAAAAACACATCTGCTATGGTTTGAATTTGGTTTGTCCTCCACTGGTTCATGTGTTAGTGTCCAAGGCTTGATCCCCAGGAGGACTGTGTTCAGAGATGGAAGCTAGTGGGGGGTCCTGAGGTCCTGAGGGTGTGCCCTAGCCAGGGATTAGGGCAGTTCTCTTGTTACAATAGTCATCTGATTACTCAATCTCACACTTTGGTTTCCTGCCTGGGGATGTGATCTCTTGTTCCAGTGTGATGCCTTTCTGCTATTAGGCTTTCACCAGAGCCAAGCTAATGGAAGCACCATGCCCTTGAACCTACAGCACTGTGAGCTAAATCAACATCTTTTTAAAATCAAGTTAACCTTATGGGAAGCAGAGCACACAGCAGATTCATAGAATGACAAACGCCCTAAATAGCACTCTGGCCTCAGAATCAGCCCTTTAAGGCACTCGGATCTGGCTAAAAAGTCCATGACAGCATTTCAGGCATGGAAAGCCAAGACACTGTTGCAAAAAATGGCCTACATGAAAGATCTCTGTGAGTGAGAAAGAAGGGGCCATCAAAGAAGCAGGTACCTTTCTCTGAAGGGAGGAGAGAACTTCTACTTTACTTATGGCCCTGTCTAAATAATGACAGAGTTTGTGGATTCAAAAGGCTTCCATAGCCTTGGCAGCTCATGACAAGAGCCTCGGGTGATCACTGATGTCATAAATAAGAGTGATAATTGTTAAATTAACAACAGGAGTCACTATGTACTTGCTCCCCATGTAGGACCTATGTCTTTAATGAATTGTACTATGAGAATTAATGGTAAAACTTGTCTTCAAACAGTATTTTACACTTTGTATGTCTGTGTGGGTACAAACTGTTGGAATCTTTACTTAGTATAGAGGTGATCTTCTGTATATAAATATAATTAAAAATGAATCTTAATGAAGAATGGGATGCGAGAGGGAGTAGGAGGTGGAATGGTTTGGGAGGGTGGGTTTGGGGGGAAGAACCACTATATTCCAAAAACTGTACCTATGAAATTTATATTTATTAAATAAAAACTTTCTTAAAAAATCAAATTATCCTGCCTCTGGTGTTTTGTTGTACTAAAACAGATTAGATTAATATACCTTCCCTTCTCTGGAGGTAAAAAAAAAAAAATAACTAAATAACCATTCATGCTATGAAAGAACAATAGAGTTTTGTAGGTTGCCTGGGACCTATGTAAACACCTAGGTGAACTGGTTTACCCTGGTTTAAACTCATTCACCATGGTTTAAACTCATTCAGACTCAGTCCAGTCACCAGAGAGCTGGGATCAAAACCAACTGTTGCCCAAAGAGCCAAGAATGCTTTACAAAATGACTTGTAAAAAAAAATAAAAATACAAAGAAGACTATGAGCACTGTTGTAAAGCATCATTCAAAATTTATGATTTTTTTCAAGTAAGTCCAACAAAAAGTATCAAAAATGTTAATCACTACATGCATGGTTCTGGGATAGTGACAGTATCTATACCACTCAATAAAGCATTTTACCAGATAACAAGAACCAATGTGGACCATGATTCCCCAGGTCAAATTTGCCTCAAGAAGAGAAGGTATCTTTAGCATAGCCAAAGGAAAATTATTTCTGAGAAACAATAAATTATTTTTGACAAGCAAATGACACTAGGATGACAAGCAAGAAATGTAGAATCTGGTTGATAATGAAGTTGAATGAAAATTGAACAGGCTCTTTGAAGATCCCGTTGAACTTTTCCAATGAGACAAAGAGATCACCTTTGAGTGTGCATAGCAACCTTTCGTGGTGGGGAGAATCACATCCTCTCTAATCCCTGAGAATCTGCATCTAAACACCAAACAGCAGGAAACTTCAAGAGCCCTCTGGAAAGCCTGCCCAGAAAGTTCAGAAAGCTTAAGCTCACCTACCACATCTGAAAAGCATCCAAACAGATTCTAATGCTTTGACCTTTTTTTAAGATTGTGTTTATTTATTTGAGAGGAAGAGTTACAGACAGAGAGGGGGAGACAGAAATGTCTTCTATCCAGTGATTCACTCCCCAAATGGCAGCAATGGCCAGAGCTGGCCCAATCTGAAGCTAGGGACCAGGAGCTTCTTCCTGGTCTCCCACATGGGTGCAGGGGCCCAAGCACTTGAGCCATCTTCTATTGCTTTCCCAGGTCACAAGCAGAGAGCTGGATTGGAAGAGGAGCAGCTGGAACAAAAACCATGTCCATATAGGATACTAGCTCCACAGGTCGAAGCTTAGCCTACTGTACCACAGTGCCGGCCCCATGCATTGAGTTTTGATATAACCTTTGGGGACATTTACACACTTTACATTCTTTGAGGGGAACAAAAAGTGGAATTCCAAATAAAAACTCTCCTCTGACTTATTGAAGATTTCAGGAAGGAACACCTCATTTAGTAACAACATATAATAAAGTTTTGAATTTGCTTGAACTCGAGAATAACAATGTACAAAGTCCAGCCACAAAAAAAATGACTTAGAGACAAAGGTTGGAACCCTATCTTTCTGGATTGAGACCAGAAACAACTCCCTCAATATCTATTTGGGCTCTGCTTTCTTCTTCCAGCTTTGTGGCTTGGGTCTCACTGGTGCCACCCAGTGGTTCTCAAGAGGTGGTCCAGGAAGCTCTGTGCCACCAGATATCAAGTACCAAATCAATACTGCCTACCCCAGCTGAATCATACACCTTTCCAGGCATGTTTACATATTTTATCTTCTACCATTGTCCCACAAACAACAGAAAGGCAGAGCTTGCAGTGTTAAGAATTTGCTTGCAGTCACAAAGGTAGTGTTCTTGAGTTGGGACTCCAACTTTCCTCTGGCCCTCTGCACAAATCATCTTTACTAATGTGATAGTATGACAGCAACCCCAAGCTTACTGCTGCATTTCCATAATTCTCTGAACCCAAACTTATAAATAATCATGCAATGCATTCTAAATATACTTGATATTCCCAGAGACACAGCTTGACTCCAAATAAATAACTAAGATCATTTCCTGCTCACCTTTCACCACATTCTGGACTTTCACTGAGGTGACATCATTCAAGCAACTATATAAATTCTGTGCTGGGGCACAATTCTGATTCCTCTCCTGTTACTTTTTCAGTATCGTAAATTTGCAGATTGTAACATTTTCTGGCCCCTCCCAGATAGTATCAGTATCACTAACATTCAAGCCTAGGTCAAATTAAAATCATAATTCTTATCCACTCATTCCCCAGTTTCCAAGCAAGGAAAATTAACTGACTGTTAGCAGGGTTATAGTCTAGGATCCTTATAAAAATGGCTTAGGAATTCAGTTATTCCCACCAATACATCATTTATAGCCATTTACCAAAAAAAAAAAAAAAAACCACTCCCTTTATTAAGACAAAAAAGGTGAAACACAATTTGTCACTTAATTCACTCTTAAAATATATTAAGTGGCAAAAAAATCACTTTAAAACTAACTTAAGTTCTGAAGGGCACTACTTCACATAATCAACACTAAACTATTAGGATATAATGTTCATGATGATAATGCGGGTAGTGAGACTGGTTTACAATACAGCATGAATTAAGTTGGAATTTAGGAAAGTAACGTGCAAGAAGGAATTCACGTGGCGCAAAAAGAAAAGCAGATGCTTTAGCCCTTGCCACCCTGTCTCCATGTGTGTTTAAACAAAACACAGACACTATTTTAGTGGCCACAAAAGAAGACAGCAAGAGACCTGAATTCTAGTCTCCATTTTGCCACTTCTGGGCGTTTGGGGAAAGAGCACATTCCAAAGAAAAGTTATGAGGTGGTAATATCTGCTTTGTAATACCTGTTGATCTCTTAGAAACCATATAATTTACTTAGCAGAGTTTATGTTTATCAATGCAAATCAATGCTTTTTAGGTGTTTGTGCTCATTAGTTGTAAATTTAAGATTCCCCAGCCATTATAAATACCAGAGGTGACATTAGAGGGTATGAGAGGAAAGAAGATGTTTACTGCCCTTTCCACATAACCTCAACACCTAAATTCATCTTCAGATAATAATTTATTGATGTGCAGTTAACATTATACTTGGCCCTTCCCCACTTTGTTCATTTCCTCTTTGGCGGCTTTCTAGATTGAAGAATGGCTCCTCAGAGATATTCCACACATCTAGTGGTTTCCTGGTACATGGTAGATTGTTCCTAGTCCTCAAAAGATGTGCCTCAATCAAAGTTGTGTGAGGACTCGGACCATCTCAAAACCTACTAGATATTTCAATAAGATCTCCAAGTGATTTTGTTAAGGTTGAGTCCTGCCTATATATTTTAATTGTATATATTTATGTAGTATGTATGTGATATGATGGTATATGTCTACACTTCATAATGTCTAATCAGAATAAACATATTTGTTACTTCAAACACAACATTTATTTGTGGTAGAAGCATCTAAAATCCAATCTTTCATTTTTTTCTTTTAAAAGACAAATTTATAATAAATTAATATTATCTATAGACACCCTACCATGCAATAGAACCCCAGAATTTCTTACTCCTATCTGGCAATAGCCTAGTACTCACTAATCAATCTTGTCCCCTCCCTCCCCAACTTCAAATAACAATCATTATGCTTTTTTTTTTTTTTAAAAAAAGATGTTATTTGTTTATTTGAGAGGTAGAGAAAAACCAGCTTTCAAAAACAGCATTCAAAATGAAAAGGAAAATAAAGATTAAAAATTTTCAGAATCCTGGTCTCAGAAAATTCTAGGCCTAAGGTTCTGAAATACTACTGACAACTCCTACACCACAGGATGTGAGATACTGAGTAACTTACACAAGTCTTCTCTGTCTTCAGCTACCCTGTTTTGCCACTTTGCTTGCCAGCTAGAAATTATTTACCATGAAAGTATCTTTTCAGTAATCTCCAAAACCACAGTAGTAATTCATATGTCTGCAAGCAATAAGCGATATGTGCATTATTTCAAAATAAAGGCTGTCATTAATTCTATTTCTGCAACTAAAGAATCCATACATATCTTTATTAATAGATGAATTTTGGGAACTGTTCTCAGAACTACCATCCTGTACTAAATCAAAATTGATGCCAGAAGATGTAAAACTCACACACACATTATAAAATAATCCAAACTCGGCTAATTTCTTCACTTGATCCATTCTTCTAGAATCCAACACTAGTCTGTTTCACATCAAAGGAAGCTCATTCTTCTTAGGAAATGGATCCAATAGAATGGCAATTTGAATATGAGTTCAAACCACAACTTTGGCTCCAACAATAATTTTATTTAGTTATCACTTAAGTACCATCAGTCTTGACTTGCTCCTCTCCTCACCTCTCACCCCCTGCACTTGTATTTCTAGAAGTTTCACATGCATAAGTTTGATGATACAACAGGGCAGAATATTGAACTATAAATGTAATTTCTCTGAGGCACAGGACACAATTAATCCATATTATTCAACTATTTCCTCCCAGAGTCATCCCCAAGAATACACTTTCCATGTCTTCATCCCAAATACAGTACCTCGGTGCACTAAAATCAGGCTAAAATCTATTCCAACAACTAGTCCCAAATCTTTTTCCCTGGTCCCCAGTACTATATTAATTCGAAGACTCCAAGGAGTCCTATCGCTGTGCCTCTCCCTCAGTACTTCCCTGATGCCCCTACCACCCTGAGTGCTCTCTACTTGTCGGCTTCTCTTGCCACACCATCCTTAACTAACAGCTTTCCAGGCTGCACTCCTCAGTGCCCACCTACAACCACTCCCCACCTCCTTTTCACCTCCAGATACCAGGGAGGACATTCTACCTACTTCCCTTTATATATATTTACTCATTAATCCTCACCGGTTTCTATACTGACAACTAACAAAAATGTGAATGAATAAATACTTTGCATAGTTTTAAAGCACCCAGGAGACCCAACTGCTGCCTGTCTCAATATGTTACTTGTTCTCTAAGGCTGAGAATTTTGCCCAGGTAGGCCCACATGAAGCCTCATCCCCAGTCCCTGGTCTATAGAACAAGGTGGTTCTTCCAGAGTGAGCTTGGGGTGTGGACACCAATGCCTGTGACTTCTGAAGAGATCCCAGTGACTCTGGAGTCATTTGCTGCTGTTACTGGTTACCTAGGACTCCTGCTTCAATCTCTTCTCCCTGCCCAAGGTGCTCCCTAGCATCTCTGACACCATCTTCCTGCCACAGTAACAAATCTGAGGAATGATTAAGAAGTCTGTGAAGCATGATCAGCCCTGGACATGGCACATGGTTGTCTCTTACTAAGAGGCAGCCAATGTCACCATTAGGACAAGCTTGCTGATAAATTCCGCTGGCAGGGACTGGCCAGCCCTGTTGTTACTAAGCACTAATTGTGCATGTGAGAGCTCTGGAAGCAGAATCTTTGTTTGGCAGGAGCTGATGTGCAAACACTCCCCAGCTCTGAATTTGCACCTCTTCCACTTTCCCATATCAGATAGCACTCCTGATACCATCTTCATCTGTCCTTTAGAAAGCCAACCTAGGTGCAGGAAAATTACCTTGAATATATAACGTCTTCCTAATTTTCCAGACAGACAAGGATAAAAACTGTTCTAACTTACAATAAGCTACCTAACTCACCCTTTCCTCAGAAACTACATGAGTAAGGAAAGCAACTTAGTGGAACATATTTGCTACTTACCTGTCCTAAAATATATTGTTCTCTGCACATCCTAACCATAGGAACAAATCCTGTAAGCAAAAAACAAGAGCTACAAACCTTCTCTAGGATTCCCTTTATATTTTAAAGAAAATACATGGACTTTTTTTCTAGCTAATAAACTTTGGATTTATATATATTATATACACACATATTTATGTACATGTATATTTATACACTGTTCTTCAATAGTTTTATTGATATATAATTCACATATCATACAATTCACTCATTTAAAGCATACAATTCAGTGACTTTTAAGCTTTACCAATCAACTTTAGAACATTTTAATCACTTCCAAAATTTGCTGTACTCTTTAGCTATTACCCTCAACATTCCCAGAAGTAAACAACCAACAACCTACTTTTCAGCTATTCTGAATGTGTCATGTGATGGGAATTGCAAAATATGTGGGTTTTTGTATCTAGCTTCTTTCACTTAGTGTAATGCTTCAAGGTTTGCCATGCATGATGAATACTCCATCCCTTTTGATGGCTGGATAATATTCCATCATGTAGTATTGTAGGTTGAATTGCATCCCTCTGTCCCAAAATCAATATGTTGATGTCCTAATCCCCAATATCTGAAAATGTAACCTTGTTTGGTGATAGGGACATTAGCAGTAATACAAAGCACGTAGGATGCATCTTAATCCAATATAATTGAAGTCCTTATGGAGGGTGGAAATGTGGATACAATGATACATACAGCTAAAATGCCACCACCCACTTTGTGAGGTATTTTGTGACAGCAGTTTTAGAAAACAAATACAAATGGATAGATCATATTTTGTTTATACATTCATCAGTTGGATTTGCGAGCTGCTTCTACCTTTTGGTGATTAGGAACAATGCTACTATAAATATCCATTCACAAGATTTTGTGTAATCTTATGTTCTCATTTATCTTGAGTATATATGTAAGAGTGGGATGGCTGGGTCATATGATAACACTGTTAACTGGAGTACTGTTCAACCACTTCATATTCCTATCAGCAATGTACAGGGTTCTAATTTATCTATATCCTTGCTGACACCTGCTAGGATATTTTTTATTATAGTCCTCCTAGTAAGTGGGAAGTGGTATCTCCCTGTAGCTTTAATTGTAAATCAGTGAAATTAAATTGAGCATTTTCCTACATGCTCATTGACCATCTGTAATTCTTTGCAGAACAGATATTTTTTAATGCAAAAAAGGAGTGTGGAGGGGTGTAGACATATAACAATCCAACCTCTCTGATTCCAGTTATCTGGCCTTCCTCACTCTCTGGATGCAAGCACTATGTACTTTCCTACCTCGGGGCTCTTATGCCCAAAAGTCTCCTGAACTAAGGCAACTTTTCCCTAGCTTTGCTCTGTTAACCCCAACTCATCCTTCAGAGTTCAGTTCAACCCTCACCCATTCATGGAAGCCTCCCATGATGACCACAGTAAGAATCCATAGCCTATATGAGCTCACAGAGAGCTCTAACTAAATGGTCAGTCTAAAAAAACAGCCTAATTACCCTCACCTAGATAAACCCTCAGTTTCACTGGATACAGCTTTGTTACCAAACTTTAAACCCACTTTTTTCACTAGGCCAAGTAATCATAAAATTTTAGCATTTTCAAGTGAAGATGAATGTTCCCATCTTTCACTTGGATTTCCTCAGTAGAACAGAAAAGTGAATTATAATCTATCTTGCTATGAACTGGTTGTTTTCCAACATTTCACTCAGGCACTTAATACTCAAACCTTTACCTAAGCTACAGTCTTTTGACATATCCATGTTGGGGTTATGGTAATCTAAATTCTGAGAAACAAACACAGTTTAAGAGGATAAATAGAAGAATAGGATAAAACCTTATGTCATTTTTAGAAGCCACTAAGCCAATAATAACAGAAGCACCATTTGCTGTGAATTAAATCACCTCTCCAGACCCAAGTAGCCTTGCATGTCAAACACACACCATCTACAAATGGCAAACAATGCCATATCCTTAGTGGGAAAAGATTTAGGTCAGGAAACCTTAAACATTTCTTACTAGAGAGCCAACAAACTTTTGGATTACATTTGATTTGGTTCCCTGAAAATTCTTCAATTTTGTACCTTAATCTCATATACTGTTCTCTTAAAAACTGAAATTAAAGTCATCTCAGTATATACATATGCTGTAGTTTCATTTACATAAAGATTTCAATAAAATAAAAGTAAATAGAGATTTTAGAGAGGTATGGCCAGGTGGTAAAATTCCAAAGAAATAGTAGGTTTTGCTTTTAAATTCTTCTTTAGTGAGAAAGAAGCTGCAGTTGGAAAACAGATGGCGGGGCGGGGGGGGGGGGGTGTTAGTCTCTCTTGGATTGATGTGCTTTGTATTAAAATAGGTTGCATAGATTTCTCCCTTCTTGCCTTTAAAAATTGCCACCTGCCTCATTCTCTGTGTATATGGCCACAGTTCATTATGCAGTTCTCTGTTATTCCTAAATAAATATTATCCTTTGAAGAATCTCTCTCTGTTATCTAGATTGGAAGAAAGAATTTATATTTCTACTTTCACAAAATTTAAGTCATTCTAGGATAGGTACTTTAACCAAACAACCACCCTGTACTCCTCCAGAACTCTGCTTAAAGGTCTTCCAGAATCTAGGGGTCTGGAGTCAGTGCAAAACAAGAATGCTGGCCAGGTGGGTGATACACAGCTGGCCTAGGATGTTCGTGTACAACAGGACCTGGAGTGGGCAGCAGAGCTACAGTGTACCCTCAGCAGGAGGATCCACTAAGGAGTGACAATGATCTGCCATGGGACAAGCTTAGATTACATCAATATGAAGAGAAACATGAAGTCCTGGCCTTGGACACCTTTCAGACTGAGCAGTGACCACAAACAGGGGTGCAGAGGAAGGGAATCCCAGAACACAGGACAAAGTAGAGTTTCTAGGATCAGATTCCACATATAATAAATGTCACTCAAACAATGGCCTGTGAGGGAGGGAAGAGCAGAGCCACTGTCACACACAAGCCCATTATGCCCAACATGGAAGCTGAAGGTACAGACTGGCATCTTTTGGCAGGTCAAAGAAATCAACCTCTGCACTAATGATTCCTTATCCCCTCCACATATTCATTACAAAATTAAGATTTGGTCCTGCAGGGGCAGGTCTATGGCACAGTGGTTAAAACACCACTTGGGATGCCCACATCCCATAGTGGAATGCTCAGGTTCAAGTCCTGGCTTTGCTCCCAATGCTAGCTTCTTGTTAATGTGCGACCTGACTCAAGTAGTTGGGTCCCTACCACCCACATGGGAGACCTGGACTGAGTTCCTAGCTCCTGACTTCCACCTGATCCAGTATCAGCTATTGTGGCATTTGGGGGGGATTTGGGGTGTGAACCAGAGGATGTAAAATATCTTTTTTTCTTTCTTTCTCTCTCTCTCTCTCCTGCTTTTCAATTTTATTTTCAAATAAAATAAAATTTCTTTTAATTAAAAAAAATCTGGTTTTATAACTCCAATGGAAAACACTTTTCTTTTTGTTAAAGAGTAAAGAGTGAGGTGAGCATTTTGCCTGGTGGTTAAGATGCCCATGTCCCATAAGGAAGTACTTGAATGTCATTCCCATCTATAACTTCAACTCTAGTTTCTGTTTTTGTTGTGTTTTGTTTTCTTTTGTTTTGCTTTGCTTTGTTTGCTAATGCACACCCTGGGAGGCAGTAGGAGATGGCTCAAGTGGCTGGGTTCCTGTCACCCACATGGGAGACCCACACTGAGTTTCAGGCTCCTGGTTTAGACCTGGTCCTGCTCCAGGCATTTCAGATGTTTGAGGACTGACCCAGTGAATGAAAGATCTGTTTGTGTGTGTGTATGTGTGTGTGCGTGTGTGTGTTTCTCCCTCTCTCTCTCTCCCTTCTTCCCTCCCCACTTCCTCAAACCCTCTAATTTTTAGAAAAAGAAAAACGCAGCTAAATATGTGTAAAGAAGTCATCATTGACAGACTCCACTGCCAGCCTGGAAGAGCTCTGCTAAAGGATCATGAAGTCTGCAAACCAGGATGTAAAAGCTCTCTGGAGTTGCAAAGCCCCATGAGACTGTTTAATCTTGTAACTTCCTTCTCTTCAGGCTGTCTAGACTGGAAGACCCATCCAACATGTTATGGACAGAGTCAAGACTTGACTGGCAGAACCCATTCAGAGGGTGACACTCTGAAGACTCCACAGGTTAAGGGCGGAGACTGGAGTGAATCATGGCATCTGAGAGGTGGGTCTTTTTTTCTTTGAGAACATGCCCCCAGAAGGTGGGTCTCATGAGAAGATTGGAGATTTAAGCCGAGTTCAGCATAGCTTCTTTCCATTTCCTGCCTCACCATGTGGTTTTTCCTCCACACGTGCTTTGCCATTGCCAGTTCTACCAGCCATCAGACAAGTGGGGCTGCCTGACGTTGGACTGTGAACCTCCAAACTGTAAGCCAGAATAAACCTTTTGCTTCCCAAGAAGCCCCTCTCAGGTATTTTAGTTGAAGTTTTCACTTAAACAAATATACCTGCTCTCCAATTTCAGTCAAGCATTAAATATTGGGGAATGGATAAACAATGGTTTGAACTGAAAATGAAACCATGAAGTTTGGATCATTTCTTAATATTATAATTATTATAATATTCCACATTATCATACTATTCCTATCACATCTACAATTCCAAACATGTCAAATTAATATAGAGCTCTAAGGACATGGAAGAAAAAATTAATATGGGTAAATGCTGAAAACACACTGCAGTAAAAGGGGAAGATTAGAATGGACTGTATAGTGCATTCACATCCTGGTAAAGTAAGCCTGTAGCATATGAATAGAAATCAAACAGAAATATGCTACAAAGTCCTAACAATTTCCCTCAAATATGACTAACAAATGATTTTCTTTTCTTTCTTCTGCTTCCTAGAATATCCTAAATTTTCTACAATTAATATAATTTTATAATCAGAAGAAATCTTAATTTTTTTAGTCATTCAAACTCTTTTCTTGTGGAAATCTTACCAAATGGATAATCCAAAAGAGATTGTGAAAGAAAAGCCTATTGGTGCACAAGCAAACACATGGAGGTGATGCAGTAGGACACAGCAATTTTCACCAAAAATACATGGCAGTCACAGGATACACCTGGGAATGGCTGGATTTCCTCTGTTGTGTGAGCCATGAAGGAGCCAGGAAGCCAGAGCATTCCAGTTACCTGGGCAGGATGGCCACCCAGGAGATACACAGAGAGGAGACAGGCAGTCAAGGAAGGCAGAGTAGAGCTAGAATAAAGCTCTGGAAATGCCTTCAGATTGTGTTGGAATTAACTAGAAAGAACTATGCTTGAGTTCAATTTTGTTTTGTACCTAAGCAAATGTAAATTTTAATTCCACTTTCCATGAACTTTACATGCTCAGCCTAGTCTCACCCATGGAAACACAATCCTCCATTTGCCTGTGAGTGAGGACCACCATACACTGGGTAGCCTACCCCTTTACTTCCACTCTCCTTGAGCCTTACCATTAAGAGGTAGCTTATAAGGGAAACTTGTTATTTAAATTTGTCTAGTAAGTAATATATTATGTAGATTACATGGTGATAATAAAGTATGTTCTAAAACATGAGCGCTTCAGGTTTTGCAGACACATCACCAGGCTGGGGTAACTCTACTGCATAGCTAGTGGACAGGAGTAAGCAGAGGCTGGGATCCGTTAAAGTTCCATGGCCCTGGCCGGCGCCGCGGATCAATAGGCTAATCCTCAGCCTGTGGCACTGGCACACCGAGTTCTAGTCCCGGTTGGGGCGCCACATTCTGTCCCGGTTGCCCCTCTTCCTGTCCAGCTCTCTGCTGTGGCCCGGGAGTGCAGTGGAGGATGGCCCAAGTTCAGGAGAGGCACCTGGCTCCTGGCTTCGGATCAGCGCAGCGCGCCGGCCGCAGCAGCCATTGGGGGGTGAACCAATGGAAAAGGAAGACCTTTCTCTCTGTCTCTCTCTCACACTGTCCACTCTGCCTGTCAAAAAAAAAAAAAAAAAAAATACAAAAACTCCGTGGCCCTGACACAAGGACTGCATATATTGACACATTTGGCATTCAGCATGGTGCTGAGTGGTGGGCAGAGATCACCAAGGCTTACAAAAATGATTTTGCCCAATGTGAAGTTGCCTAGTAAATAATGATAAAGCTAACACTGAGTACTCATATTTCCAAGCACTTTAAAACTATTATCCCATTCTATTGAGAGTTCTGCTTGGCTTTGTTGCTGCAAGCTTTCACCCCACTCCTGAATTCCCCTTGGCACCCCATCTGTGGACCCAGAGGGAATATCGTCATGCTTCATGCTGATCCAGCTGCCCCAGGATTCATATCTTCGCTGATTCATCATAAGTATAAAATGTATATAGGGAAAAGTGGAAAGAGGAAATATCTGTGAGTCTGTGAACAATTGGATCATACAGAAATCAAGTCATTTTCATCTCATTTCTCTTCCTCTTCTCTGTTTCTTTACTTATATTTTTCCCTTCCCAGCTTGAAACCAACCATTAGCTACAGAAATTTGCCTAAAGTGAAATCAGACCACCAGGGGGCAGCATGAGGCCACAGCCTTGTCTGAAAACAAGCAGGTTCTAATCAACCAGTCTCCCCCGCCAAACACATAGATCACAGGCTCCCAATCTTGTGCGTGCATCTGAGGCACTTGAGGAGAGTTTACAAAACTGTGAATGGGCGGGCTCCACCTAACACCAATTGTACTTTTGATCCTCAGAATAATTTTTTGTTTACAAAATAGTTCCTTAGGTAATTCTACTATACAAAGAGAATGAGAATCATTAATGGAAGGGAGAACTAGAAGAGAGGAGCTTGACAGTTCCAAGCCTCGAGTAATGACAAGGAGATGGAAGTGCTGATTAACCCAATTTGATCAGTAGACACTGTTAAAAATGCGTTGAAATATCACACTACGCCCCTTAATATGTTCAATTACTACATGTTAATCAGATAAACTTGTTTAAGACAATGAATCTTTGAAAACCAAAAAGGCTCTCAGGAATCACCTGACCCAACCCATCTGATCCCATTTCACAATTTCACAAACTGAGGTTCAGAGATAAGAATTAGGGGTCAGTGGAAGGTAGAAATGGCACAGAACCCTGTCATTCAGCCCATTTCTCCTTCTCGCATAGCACACGCTCTTCCGTGTTTAAGATTGGTCTGGGCACGAAGGGGCACGAAGGGACAACTCTTCCCCTCTGCCTCCTTCCTTCTGAGCCAGCTGCTCGGGCACCACCACACTGTCTGCTACAGCTCTGTGGATGAACTTCCTTCTCTGGACTTGGAGTTCTATAAAAACCTCACCTCCCTAAGTGCTACGATGGGGGGGCATCCCCGACCTGGGCCTGACACTGTCTTATGATGAGGATGTCATTGGCCAGGTTGTGTGTCTTGAGCTGATTCCTGGAGGCAAGACCAAACCTGGCACAAATGAAAACAAAAGTAGCTACATCCATTTGATGGCTCATTTTCGAATGCACACTCAAATTAAAAACCAGACAGCTGCCCTCATTAGCAGCTTCCAGTCCATCATCAAACTCAAGTGGATCCAAATGTTCTCAACCCCCGAGCTGCCGGGGTTTAACTCTGGCAACAATGCTGAAATCGATCTGTCCGATCTAAAGCAGCACATGCTGTACTACGGTGGTTTTCATGGAAGCCACAGAATGAGCATCTGGCTCTGGGATATTCTGGCCCCTGACTTCACACCTGATGAGAGCCATGTTTGTGACTAGCTGCTCCAGGCCCCTGCTCCTGAGATTCATCCACTCAGGCCTCCATTCTCCATCTGCTGTGTGGAAGTATCAGATGATCAGGACACCGGGGACATCCTAGGCAGCGTCCTCCGGGGCTTCTTCACCATCCGCAAGGGGGAGCTGGGCGGCAGGCTGCACACCGCCTCCACCTGCTTCAACCTGCTCAAGCTATCCAACTAGGGCAAGAGCCTGCTCGGGGAGAAGCCGCGTTAGGCTATCAGCATGGGCACTAGCTTCGAGCTCTCCTAGCCTTCCCCCGGCCTTCTAAGGCTCCTGGTGGCCTTGGCCCCAACCTTCTGTATAGCCATTAGACTGTCTGTGATCTGCAGAAGTTTGGGCGCAGGTGACATGACCCACATGCTCCAGGCGGCACCCACAGACAGGGGCTATTGAAAATAAAGCTCCGGGGCCGGCGCCGTGGCTTAACAGGCTAATCCTCCGCCTTGCGGCGCCGGCACACCGAGTTCTAGTCCCGGTCGGGGCGCCGGATTCTATCCCGGTTGCCCTTCTTCCAGGCCAGCTCTCTGCTATGGCCCGGGAAGGCAGTGGAGGATGGCCCAAGTCCTTGGGCCCTGCACCCGCATGGGAGACCAGGAGAAGCACCTGGCTCCTGGCTTCGGATCGGCGTGGTGCGCCGGCCGCAGCGGCCATTGGAGGGTGAACCAACGGCAAAAAGGAAGACCTTTCTCCCTGTCTCTCTCTCTCACTATCCACTCTGCCTGTCAAAAACAAAAACAAAAACAAAAAACAAAGAAAGCTCCGGGTTCCACCCACCCTGGTCCTCTGTTCCTGCTTCCCCCGGGGGCCGGAAGGCCAGGCCCGGCCGTGGCAGAAGGGCTGCTTTTTGGATGATCGGGCTTTCTGTGAGTCTGTCTGCCCTCAGCCCTCTGAGCGAGCTGCCTGCTTAAACTTCAGGAACTCCAGGCCCTCCCACACGAAGTCCCCAGCGCCGCGAGAGAGCCTCTGCTTCCGCGTCTGAAAACTCTTGACTCAGGTCAGGCCTCACCAAGCCTCCAGGTACTCCGTCCCGTGCACCGCAGCCTCTTCCCAGCCAGCCGGGCTCTGCTGCCACACCTCGAAGCCACAGGGTCCACACTGCGTTCCCTGTCCCCTCTCGTGAGCCCTCAGCAAGCCGAGCCCGGACCTTTCAAGCCGGCCTGCGGGACAGCTCCGCGTCCGGGACGCGACGGCTGCTGCCCAGAGCCTGCGGGCGCCGGAGACGGCT
This sequence comes from Lepus europaeus, assembly GCF_033115175.1. Classification (NCBI taxonomy): domain Eukaryota; kingdom Metazoa; phylum Chordata; class Mammalia; order Lagomorpha; family Leporidae; genus Lepus; species Lepus europaeus. Next base: position 56,798,089 of record NC_084829.1, read on the forward strand.
GCCCCTTGCCCCGCTTGTCGTCTTCCGGGGAAACGAACACTCAGCCCGGCTTCCGCTTCCTGGCTGGGCAGGGGCTGTACTACGTCGACGGCAAAACCCCAAGAAGCGTGGGTGCTCCTGCCAGGCTTTCCTCAGCACTGGGAGCCTGAGAGCTCACTGCCCTGCCAGGTCTCCGGGGCTAAGGTCGGTGTCCATCTCCCCTTCTTTCTTCCCCTTGATGGCGACGCCTTTCTCCAGAGGCCCTGTCGGCGGCCACGCTGACGGCCTGTCCACCCTGACCCACCTCCTCCTGCTCCCCCCTCCAGCCTGAAGCCCATTGGAAGCCAGGGGTGCCCAGCCCTGCCTCTGCCCGCAGCTCTCTTCAAAGTGGCAGAGCGCGCAGTAGCGAGAACCTCCTTGCTGGCGGCAAAGCGGGTAACACGCACCCAGACACCCAGCCACCCAGCCACCCATCCCCGCAGCGTACCTCGGACGGCTTCAGCCAGGTCAGAGCCCTGGGCTCTGGTGCACTTGGTTACAAAGATGGTGAATGACTTACAGACAGGAATTCGTTACTATTGAAGATTTGTTCCTAACCTCTAACTGTGTGGACTTCGCACTTCATTTAAACTCTTGAGCCTTTGAGGAGTTCTTCCAGAGGTGTGTGCACTAAGCAAGTTTGTACGTAGATGCCAGGACCTGCACAGGGCCCAGGGATCCCATACTGATTTATGTGCCCTGAGAAGTCGAGCCAGTGCGAGTTTGGAGAGGGTAGCTTAGGAGCTCCAGTATCACCTCCACCCAGCTCTCTTCGTAGCGGGGAGGTTGTGATTTCCGTGGGTTCTTCTTTCCAACAGTGGAAATCCTGGGCTGAATCTGTGCTTTTACAGCTGGTGTTCATTGGCACCAGGATGGCTCTTGATGGCTGGAAAGAGTCGTGGGCTGCCTTGTTGCTCCGTCTTCCGTCTTCCGGATAGAGACGCAGACAGAGGCTTTATTAAATTTGTACGTCAGCACTAAAAAGGAAAAAGAAACTACCTTCTCATTATTTGTTTAAAAGCATTATGTTGGCAGTCTCAGCCAGTGCAAAAAAGCATACAGATACGAAAGGAAGAAACAGAACTTCATTTGCTGATGATAAGATAGGAAAGGAAAAAATCAATTTATTTGCTGATAACATGGTTGTGTATATAGAAAATTCTCAGGAAATTTTTTTTCTTTAAGAAATCTCCCAGGGGCAGGTGTTTGGCTTATTGTGCTGCCTGAGTTTGGTTCCTGGCTCCACTCCTGATTCCAGTTTCCCACCAGTGCAGACCCTTTCACCCCAAGCTGTTGGGTCCCTGACACCCATGTGGAACACATGGAGGACTGAGGTCCTGCATTCCGGTTCTGGCCCCAGCTGTTGTGGGCATTTGGCAACTAGAAGCAGATGGCAGACCTGTTGCATTTGCTCTCTCCTTCTCCATCTTTCAAATATATATATTTTTTAATTTTTAAAATATACTAGGGCCAGCGCCATGGCTCACTTGGTTAATCCTCCGCCTGCAGCGCCGGCATCCCATATGGGTGCTGGGTTCTAGTCCAGGTTGCTCCTCTTCCACTCCAGCTCTCTGCTGTGGCCCGGGAGTGCAGTGGAGGATGGCCCAAGTGCTTGGGTCCCTGCACCTGGCTCCTGGCATTGGATCGGCGCAGCGCTGGCCGTGGCAGCCATTTGGGGAGTGAACCAATGGAAGGAAGACCTTTCTCTCTGTCTCTCTCTCACTGTCTATAACTCTACCTGTCAAATAAATTTTAAAAAAATAAAAAATAAAATATGCTAGACTATTGTGAATTTAACTCAGTTACAGACTATCAATAGACAAAAATTGATTTTACTTGTATAGATCAGCAAGGAACAATTCCCTCATATGAGTTCCAACTCTTCTGTATCCTCATCATCAGTTTGCATGGTCAGTCTTTAATTTAGCCATTACAATAGGTATGTGGCGTCATCTTCCTGTGGTTTAAATTTGCATTTCTCTAATGGCAAATGATGTTAAACATCTCTTCATGTACTAAATTTGCATTTGTATGTCCTGTTTAGTGCATTGTTCAAATCTTTTGACTTTTTGTTGTTTTCTTTTGAGTGTGCTTTATATACTATGGTTACAAATCCTTTATCAGATGGAAGTACCATGGCAAAAGAGGAAAGAGTGTCAACAAGTTCATAGAAAAAAAAAAAAAAAACAGAAAAGGGGCCAGCACTGTGGAGCAGGGTGTTAAAGCCCTAGTCTGCAGTGCCAGCATTCCATATGGTCACTGGTTTGAGTCCCAGCTGCTCCACTTCCAATCCAGCTCTCTGGTGTAGCCTGGAAGGCAGTGGAAGATGGCCTGAGTCCTTGGGCCCCTGCACCCACATGGGAGACCCGGAAGAAGCTTCTGGCTCCTGTCTTTGGATCAGCTCAGCTCTTGCCCTTGCGGTTATTTGGGAAGTGAACCAGCAGATGGAAGACCTCTTTCTTTCTCTCTCTCTCTCTCTCTCTCTCTGGCTCTACCTCTCTCTGTAACTCTGTCTTTTAAATAAATAAAGTAAATCTTAAAAAAGAAAGAAAGAAAAAAACAGAAAAAAAATTTTCATTGTTTTTTTGAATTCCCTTGTTATTGTTGCATATTGACTCTAATCTCTTAACAGACTCTTTTGAAGAGATAAAAGTTTTTCATATATATGGAGTCCTTTCATTCTTTTTTTTTCTTTCATGCAGGTGCTTTTATTGTTGTGTCTTTAAAATATATATATATATATATATATATATATATATATATTTATGTGAGAGTAGAGTTACAGAGAGAGGAAGAAAGGTCTTCTATCCGTTGGTTCACTCCCCAAATGGCCACAATGGCCAGAGCTGAACTGAACCAAAGCCAGGAGCCAGGAGCCTCTTCCAGGTCTCCAATGTGGGTGCAAGGGCCCAAGCACTTGGGCCATCTTCCACTACTTTCCCAGGCCATAGCAGTGAGTTGGATAGGAAGAGGAACAACTGGGACAGGAACCAGCACCCATATGGGATGCTGTTGCCACAGGCAAAAGCTTAACCAACTATGCCACAGTGCCAGTCCCTAGTGTTGTATATTTTAAAAAAAACTTACCCTGCCCAAGGTCACAATATTTAGAGTGCCCACTTTCAGTAAAAAATTGTTAGAATGTAAAGAGCTAGAGAAAGGGGGCTGGTGCCGTGGTATAGCCGATAAAGCTGCTGCCTGTGGTGCTGGCGTCCCATTTGGGTGCAGGTTCAGTTCGAGTTCCAGCTGCTCCATTTCTGATCCAGCTCCCTGCTAAAGTTCCTGAGAAAACAGTGAAAGATTACCCAAGTCCTTGGTCCCCTGCACCCACATGAGAAACCTGGAAGAAGCTCCTGGTTCTTGGTTTCAGCCTGGCCCAGCACCAGCCATTGCAGTCATTTGGGGAGTGAACCAGCAGTTGGGAAACTTCTCTCTGTGTCTCTTCCTCTCTCTTTGTAACTCTTCATTTCAAATAAATAAAATCAATCTTTAAAACACGCAAAGCATTGCAATATCTACACAAACACTTACTTTTCAAAAATAATAATAATAAGCTATAGAAAGAAGGAATAGTCAGAAAGTCACTTATTCAGAGATGCCCTTCATGACTGCTCAAATTTGGGTCCTTTATGTTATTTGGAAAGTTTATCATAATTTCTAATCATAGACATATCTGTCCATCAGCCTTTCTATAATACTGGTTTCAAAATGGAACCCACAGATCAGTAGCATCAGTATCACCTAGGAACTTACAACCCCAAATTCTCAGATAGTTTAAAATCAGACCAGCTGACTCAAAAACACATTAGTGCAATAATGATGCTATCTATGTTATAACATTTCTGTGGAAATGCAAACTTTAGCCTGGCACTCAAAGGAGAACAAGTTTTGAGTTACAGTTGGCATTTGTTACTTCTAGATGCTGGTGTGGTGACTGAAAGGGGCTGTACAGGGAAGACAATCAGAAGTTAAATGTGAACTGCAATGAGATCAGGTTTTGACTGTGGAAGGATGCCTATATGGCCAAGTAGGGGCTTGTCACATGGCATTAGCTTAGAATTCAGTAAATTATAGGATCAATAGGCTCAGGGTCTTAACTAGCTAGTGTGCCCAGAACAAGTCATTTCCTTGAATAGACTAACACTAATTAGGTTCACAATAGGTGATGCCAAAGTGAACCAATCTCTGAGTTGTAGTAAGGTCTAAAAATGTCACATGGGTTAGGTCACTGGTCTGTGAAGTCAGAACTTCCTCTCCCTGTAGATTTTCTCTGTGGTTGGAAAGATTGAATATATAAGCAAACAATGTCCAGACTACATATAAAACCTGAACTTTGACCAGCAACCTGCAGTGATCTGCCCAGGAAACTCCTTATCTACAATAAACAACTCAGGAAGTCAACCCATGATAAGACTTGTATGAAGTGATCTCTAGTGACAATCCACAACACTAAACTTCTGGAACAATTGGCCTCAAATGGTCAGAACTTGAATAATAACTGATAGTTGCCATAATTTTTGTCACTGCCTCCAACTTAGGACCAACCAGAGGAAGCCAAACATGCATCCCTAGCCAATTACAGTGGATGCCCCTATTTCTTCTTAGCCCACTACCGCCTCCCTTCACCAGTAGCACACCTGAAACCTTCGTTTTGTTCTAAAAAGTCTTCCCCTTCCTCTGTTTGCCCTTGAGTCTCTGCCAAAACACAAGTGGCAATGGCCAACTCTCTTGCTATAGCAAGCTCAGAATATGTGGGTTTAGCTTTTCTCCTTTATTTAGTCTTTATTTTAAAAAAAGATTTTATTTATTTATTTGAGACATAGAATTACAAACAGAGAAAGGGAGAGACAGAATTCCATCTGCTGGTTCATTCCCCCAAATGGCCACAACAGCTAGAGCCAGGAGCTTCTTCTGGGCCTCCCACATGGTGCAGGGGCCCAGGCATTTGGGCCATCTTCCACCACACTCCCAGGCCACAAGCAGAGAGCTGAACCGGAAGAGAACCTGCTAGGACACAAATCAGCACCCTTATGGGATGCTGTCACCACAGGCAGAGGCTTAGCCTACTATGACCACAGCACCTGCCCTTAGTCTTTATTTTCATATCTTCATGGGTAAGCCAAGCTGTGCTGCCCACAGGGAGCCTTGCCATAGATATTTGGTTTAGTTCTGTCCATAGTAATTGCTCAGAATTGCAAAAAAAGCCTCCATCCCTATTAACTTTACTATTTTAACTGTGAGAGTTTAGGAACTGCCTAGCTGTCGACTCATTGCATTATCACCTGCTTGAGGATAATGAAAGACAATGACCACAGCGAGGATGAGGTTGACTGGGAGGACAGCAATAGATGAGGGCAACAGCAGACAAGGATACTGCTAACATTCACTGAACACAGGCTATGTGCTAGGTCCTCTGAAAAGCACTTCACAAAATCAATTTGCTCAATATCCCCAGAGCTCTCAAAGTATATAAACTTCAACCAGTGACTATGGGGCCAACGCTGTGGCACAGAGGGTTAAAGCCCCAGCCTGCAGTGCCGGCATCCCATATGGGCTCCGTTCAAGTCCTGGCTGCTTCACTTCCGATCCAGCTCTCTGGCATATCCTGGGAAGGCAGTGGAAGATGGCCTGAGTCCTTGGGCCCCTGTACCCACATGGGAGACCTGGAAGAAGCTCCTGGCTCCTGCCTTCAGATCAGCTCAGCTCTGGCTGTTGTGGTCATTTGGGAAATGAACCAGCAGATGGAAGACCTCTATCTCTCTCTCTCTAATTCTGTCTTTCAAATAAGTAAAATAAGTCTTTAACAAAAAACAAAAAAGCATGCAACTGTTCAGAAATGCAAATTCTCTGCCTCTTCCCCCATCAACCAAATAATGACCCCTAGGGATTGGGCACAGAAATTTGTTTTAAAGAATCCTCTAGATGAATTTGGTGCTGCCTAAGTTTCTGAAACACTAGAACACCTTATGAATTCATTTTAGTTTATATAATTTTAAGATAAAATTTGTCTTAAGGCACAAGACAGTTAAATAATTTGCTTAAATTCACACATAAAATAAATCACTAGGCTATGTTCAAACCTGGATAGTTTGGTTCTCTATATTGTCTCTCTCATCATGAGAAAAGACAAAAACTACAGCTTTCCTTATATAATTAGTAAATGTGGTTACTATGCACTTTGTGAGATTTTAAGTGATTATAATATGAAGGATAAACAGATGGTACGAAAGCTTTCTGATATTAAAATTTTCTCCCACAGCCTTGTATAAGGGATAATATAAACCAGGCTTAGGGATTGAATGAACTTTCCTCAAAACCACAAAGATGAACCATGTTCCCCATAACCATTTTCTTCTCAGAGTTGTGCAACAGTGCATTATCAAAGAAGACAAATTGGGGTCATTCTCAACCAAATGAGATTGCATACGTAAAAATATTTTTAAGGAATTATGTGTATTGAAGTTGCTATCATTATAGTTAGCTAGGATCAATAGAAGTGTCTGCAACATGATCCTGCTAGTATCTATCCCTACCCTGTGATTTAGGTTGAGTCTACTCAGTGCCAAAATTTTGGTCATTGCAGTGGGAAAAAGAAATCTGTCAAACCAGTCATTTAGTACTATCTAGCTCCAAACAATGGGTGGATCATTTTCATCCAGTTATTTTGGCAAAACCAATATGGCTCTGTTGCTTTGTTGTGACTACATAAATACTTTCTGTGCCTTTTTCCACATTTAAATCTCCATGAATTCCACCCCACCCCTGCCACATTTAATTATTTCATGGAATTTTTCTTAACTCAGACTTTAGCTTATTCTTCAAGAGATTTCTTTTTATCTTTCAAATATGCTCCCCCAATTCACTTTTTGTGGATGCTTTTCTTAATCCACCAAGATGACAATCATGAGTAGACATGAAAACATTGGATATTCCCAGTCCAAAGACATTCTAGACAACAAACATCTTTGTTTTTTTAGAATCAGTTTCTCAAGGACTCTATGATATAATACTAAAAATAGCAATAGCAATAACAACTACTATACTGAAGGTCAGTAATATTGCAAGATCTTCCAGTCTACATTTCTATCCTGCAAGGCTGAGATGAAAAGATACAGTCCTCGGAGAATAAATTGTTTCTTGAAGGAGCCCTCCTTATAGACAGTCCTTAGGTGTATAGGAAGGTGTTACACCACATTAAGAATTATAAGGATCAAAGTTTGTCACTATTAATTCTTGTTCTCAACCACCAATCTGGGATTGTGCTGAGGGCCTCAAATTGGAGTCAGACATTTCCTCCTGCCACTGTGATCTTGGACCTCTCTTGCCCGGAGTTTTAACACCTGTGAAATGGAAAATAACACCTAGTTCAGAGTTCTAGTGAAGATAAAATTGGGTAAATGTGCACATAACAAGCTTACTGATATGTTTAAACTTAATGTATATAAATGTAAAAAGACTTCCTTTTTTCCTCATATGCTGGCTTCATCATACACTATGTCAAAGTTTTTGAAAAGTACTCAAATTTAGAAGTCTTGTCTAGTCTGGTTAGATTTTTTTTATTACAGTCTCACATTCACCACAATGCTCGCTTCTTCCCTTAGCTTATGTCACTTGAAACAGGGAAGAGTAGGGAGCCTTGTCTTTTACATTACCTTCCTCTCCTCCTTCCATTTCTTTGGAGACTAGGCACTCTTCTTTCACCTACCTTTAACTGCTTTCTCAAGTGCTGCTGTTCTGCACCTGCTGGCCTTCATAAGGCAGCGTATCTCCTAGAGGCACTGGAAACTCCCCACAGCTCAGTTCTCTGACAATGGAAATGGTTCCACCTTAACCTCTTTTGACCCCTGCCCTCCCTCACCCTGACACTCCATCCCTCAGCATCTTGCATTTGGAGTAGAGCTCCTACAAGGTAACCCAAGCCCAGCCACTGTTAATAGTGCTCAGTGGACCAAATGGAAAATCATATCTTTACCAGCCAAGATATCGCCTTCTCTTCCTCTTTTCTCCTTGACCCAAGACGCAGAGGGCTCAACTAGTCTGCTTACTCAGCAAATGTGTAACAGAGTAATGCTAGGCCTCCACCAATTGCTCTCTGAGATGGTCATTGGTGTCCCCTGTTGGCTGTGTAGGAAGACAAATTCATGAGAAGGAAGAGAGTAGTTCATGCTAAGTATAGATCCTCTCAACTCCTCATTTGAATGAGTGCCTGGATATTCTTGACTCCTACTTCCATGAAGATACTCCAAAAAGTTTGTGGGAAAAAATTAATTAAAAGATAAGTTTTTGTTGGTACAAAGAATTTTTGTAATTAATGCATATCCGTTTCATAATATGCATTTTCCATGAACTTTTTGGAAATCTCATATATGCATAGATTTCAAAATTCTTTGCACCAAGATAAATGTATCTTGTAACTCCATTTTCCATGAACTTTTTGACTGCTCTGTATAGGCTTCTGGGAAGAGAGAGGCTCTCATGATGGTTGGAATGGCAGAGCCGGCTCACATGCTTCTTAATGAACCATGAAAACAAAGTCTTGCAACTCTCTATCAGAGGGTGTTTCTTGTCGCTATGATTCCAGTCTTAGATGCTAATAGTAACATATTATACCAATAGGAAATGATTCTGTACCAAATATGAAGCACAGTGCATTACAAATTAGCCATCATTGTCATCATCTCAGATGTAAAAACTGGACTTGGAGAAACTGCATCATTTTCCCTAGGAGTCACAGTAATCAAATGGCAAAGGAGGGAAAGAGACAGTCAGAAGTAGCTTCTGTCTACTAGTTCATTTCCCAAATGCCCACAACAGCTGAGCTGAGGCAGGCTGAATCCAGAAGCCCAGAACTCCATCTGGGTCTCCCATATGGACATAGACAACCCAACTACTTGAGCCTCACCTGCTGCCTCACCGGGTATGCATTAGCAGGAAGCCAGAATTGGAAATGGAGCTGGGACTCAAACATAGGCACTCCATAGGGGATGCAAGTCCCAATTAGCAACTGCTGCACCAAAGCTCTGCCCACAGAGGAGTGATGTGAACTTCTCCCTTCATCATACTGCTTCCCCTGATTGCTCCTGTCCAGTTGCCTGTGGGTCTGTTGTTTAGCTCATAGGTTGGTGCCCTGCAGTAGTAACTGTTTGTTATCTGGAAATATCTATTTTTTATGACCCAACAAAAATTTTATCATTCCATTTAGCCAAAACCTCATAAATACCTGTCTAAAAAGTAGTACTAGCCTACATGTTCTTCTGGTAGCCACTTAGGATTGTTTTTGTAGTTGTGGTTCTTGTGGATTTGAATGAAGAGCCATGTGGTCATCTGCCCTTGAAATGTCTTTAAACCAAAAGAGTTTGGGATCACTTATCTAGAACATTAATTTATGCTGCTGATAGTTGGTATAATCAAATCTTCAGTCATCTATGGAGGAAAAATTCTAGGTAGCATATACTTCATTAAAAGGACCCAGCTTATTTATGGAAAGTCACTTTCTTTTGATCTTTATAGTAGATTTCCAGACATGCATACTCACCAACGTTTAGGTAAAGTGAGAACTAGTGCCGGTATAGAAACAATGCAAGGCATCTAAACCAGCTTTGTGTGGTTACTTCCAGAGTCATAATAAAAAATATTTCCCCTTAACTCAGCTGATTGAATACTTTCCCAAGCCTAGTTTCCTAAGCATGCTGTAATGTTTTCTTTTTAAAATGGATAACCTTATAAACGCAATAAGAGAATAAGTATAAAACGTAATGAACTAGTAGTAAATGAAAAACCTCCAAAGTGTATGACAATGGAGTAATATGATATTTTGGAAAGAAAACGGTACTACTTGTGATAGTGGTTTGGGCATCAGTCAGGTTTGGAGGCTCCATTTCCTACCATTGAATAGCAGCTATGAGGGGGAGAAACAGCCATTCAGAACCACACAGCCAAACCCATCTGAAAGCAGGGTGTTTATCTGTAGAGCATTGCTTGTCCTCTCCATCGAATCTCCCTCTGAGCCCCACTTCACCCTTCCTGCCTCAGTGGTTCCTCAGCCACCTGAGAGCGATGCTGTGCTCCCTGGCTCCCATCTTGAGCTGATGTATGCTGTCTCTCTCCCTAAGAACTGCAGAGATCACAGCCTCAAGAGAGGAGGAGGGGGCGGGGCAGAGCTTTGAGAAAGCTAAAAAGGAGACAGGTTGGACAGATGGTGCCCTGCTGCAAAGTGGGCAGCAGGGGAAGGACTGCAGATTTTCAAGACCATGCTAAGTTCTCTCCACACTTCTTGTTGCAGGAACGTGGACCATCCCTGTCTAGGCATGCACTTGTGGAATATTTAGTACATAATCATTTGCAGTTACTTATATAACAGATTTCATGGTTCACATTTAAGTTCAGAGACTGTTTATTTTCAAGTAACTCTTTGGATTTTCCTGATGGGCATACAATATTGAATACCCTCCTAACAAAGAACTGAGTTTTTCAGTATTTTCCTCATTTGGGGGATATTTGAAACTTACAATAAGTTTGCTGATATCCACAAATGATTTCAGATTGGGTTGAATTCCAGTCTGAAAGTGTCTGCGTATTTTGCCATGAGGAGCTGTGAGCTCAGCAGATTAGTAATTGTTTGCTCTAGCAGGCTAAGGTGCCAGCAGGTGCAAAATAATAAGGCTCCTTTGCTCTTTGAACACAAAAACAGCACGTATCTGAGACAGGTGAAGTAAACTTCCAGGGTATCACAGAGTCATGTTTGTGCTCTGGGAGTTACTACCATGGCTATCACTTCAAAATTCAGCTTGAAGGAGAACAAAATTCTGCGTTTACAGATGGAAAACCAAGGCCCAGTGACAGACTACTGCACTCTGAAATAGAAGGAGAGAGAGAGTTTGGGAATAAGAAATTTAAAACTAAATGAAAGAATAGAATACCAGTATATCAGAAAATTAAAAAGGAAAATTATGATAATAAACATGAAGGAAACACATCTAAAAACTCTCTTAAGGTTCAGTGCAATTTATTTTTACATGATATAATGTAATCATTGTTCAGGGATGTATAAAAATTACATTTGTTCTATTACATCCAGACAATGGAATATTATTCAATGATTAAAATAAATGAGCCATCAAGCCATGAGAAGATGGAGAAGAAAATAGGAAACTTAAATCCATATTCATAAGTGAAAGAACCCAGTCTTAAAAGACTAAATATGGGGAGCCGGCGCTATGGTGCAGTGGGTTAATGCCCTGGCCTGAAGTGCCAGCATCCCATATGGGCGCCGGTTGTAGCCCTGGCTGCTCCTCTTCAGATCCAGCTCTCTGCTATGGCTCTGGGAAAGCAGTAGAAGATGGCCCAATTCCTTGGGCCCCTGTACCTGCACGGGAGACCAGGAAGAAGTTCCTGCCTCCTGGCTTCAGATTGGCGCAGCTCCAGCCATTGCAGCCATCTGGGGAGTGAACCATTGGATAGAAGACTTCTCTCTCTCTCTGCCTCTCCTCTCTCTGTGTAACTCTGACTTTCAAGTAAATAAATAAATAAATCTTAAAAAAAAAAAGACTATATATGGTGGGGCTGGCATTGTGGTATTGTGGGTAAAACCCTCTGCAGAACCTACATCCCATATGGTTCGAGTCATGGCTGCTTCACTTCCAATCCAGTTCCCTGCTAATGCCCCTGGAAAAGCAGAGGAAGGTGGTCAAAGCCCTTGGGCCCCTGCACCCATGTAAGAGACCCATATGAAGCTCCAGGCTCCTATCTTTCATTTGGTTCAGATCTAGCCATTGTGGCCATTTGGGGGATGAACCAGAAGATGGAAGATTATTCATTCTCCCCCCCCCCCCCCCCCATGTAACTCTGCCTTTCAGATAAATAAATCTTTTTTTAAAAAATGGATAGACAACAAGAGTGAACTGTAATATAAAACATGGACTTCGGGGTCGGCGCTGTGGTGTAGTGGGCTAAGCCTCTGCCTGAGGCACCAGAATCCCATATAGGTGCCAGTTCAAGTTCTGGCTGCTCCTTTTCCAATGCAGCTCTCTGCTTTGACCTGGGAAAGCAGTGCTTGGGCCCCTGGACACCCCGTGGGAGAGCCATAAGAAGCTCTTGGCTCTGGGCTTTGGATCGCCTCAGCTCTGGCTGTTGCAGCCATCTGGGGAGTAAACTAGTAGATGGAAGACTTTTCTCTCTGTCTCTCCCTCTTTCTGTAACTCTCTCAAATAAATAATAAAATTCTTTTTTAAAAATGGACTTTAGGTGATAATAGGTTTACCAAGTTATCTGGTAGGTGGTGCTGCTATGTATGTGTAGAGACAGGAGATATGTAGGAAATCTCTGTACTACTGCTCAGTTATGCTGTGAACCTAAAACTGCAATAAAGAGTAAAGCCTGCTTTTAAAAATGTAAGGAGAAAAACAGAGGAATGTGAAATAGAGATATATTTGGACTAAAAATCTTTCATTTGTTTAAAATGAAACTGCAATACCATTAATGGTCACTGACTTTTAAAATGTTCATTTCCCCTTTCCTGTTCCAAATAGCATAAGCCCAAATTGCCATTGTTTGTAATTAATACTAAACAAAGTTGTGTTTGATTCTGGTTTGGGATTTCTGGATATGTTTTCTAATTTGTGGATGTCATTTCCACAAACAAAAACTAAGCTAAGGGAATAACTTGGTTTCTGATGTGCCTTGAGGGAGTGGAGATTGTCAGGAGCAGCTCCACTTCTGGAAAAATTCTGGAAGAATTTGGATTCTGGACACATATCTACATGGGTTATAATACAAAAGGTACTCTCAATATCATTATTATTATTATTACTACATGATCCGTTTCTTCTGAAACTGCCTTAGTGTTTGATATTTTATCGTGATCCATCCTAACTCCTATTTTATTTCTTCTTGCGTGAACTCTACTGGTTTGAGGATGAAACTCAGTCATCCTCACCCTATGAACTGCTCCCAAGAAGTGAGCAAAGGGATATCCAGAGAAGACGACAGCTGACTAGATGCTACACCAACAAGACAAATCAGTGTCTTGCTTTACCCCTTGTGAAACATTGCTACATATTTTAGAATTATACCATCTGGTGCATGTGCCATGTCTACTTTCATTTTACAGATGGGAAAACACTCAAATGTAATTTGTTGAAAGTGACTTTGAACAAATACTGGAGCTGGAAAACAGAAATTCAAAACTAGTATTGTTATCTCCTTATAATGAAAAAGGAAATGGAGGCACAAAATCTTTGTAAACCCTACTCTAGGAATTCCCAAGATTATAGATACATGACCTGAATGTTCTTTTTCCCATGCTAGTACTTTTGCCAACTCACAGCACTGAAATACACGAGGGAGCACAAGGGATGGGGAAGCCAGCAGAACATGCCAAATTTGAATTTCCTGGGAACCCTGTTTCCAGTCACTTCCTCAGCTGTTCAGACACTTCACAGACTCATGCTGATTACCCATAGTTGACCAATTCAGATGAAATGTTAACACAGAAGCTGCTAAAAAGGGGGCTTGCTTGCCTTTATACATACTGAGCTTTGGATTGTTTCTCAAGGCAGCCCCAGCAAAGTGATGTTTGAATTGCTGGGGATCCATTTGTAAAAAAATACCCAAGGTTGCAAGGAAGGTATTATTTTAAAAGCAATAACAGGGGTCAGTGCTGTACGGTAGTAGGTTAAGCCTGTGCCACATGGGTGCCAGTTCAAGTCCCGGCTGCTCTACTTCTGAACCAGCTCCCTGCTAATTGCCTGGGAAAGCAGCAGAGGATAGTTTGGGCTCCTCCACCCATGTGGGAGACTTGGAAGAAGCTCTTGGCTGCTGGCTTCAGGCTGGCCCAGCTCCAGCCATTTTGGCAATCTGGGGATGGAGTACTGCCCCCCATCTGTAACTTTCCCTCTCAAATAAATAATAAATAAATAAATCTTTAAAAAATTTTTAAATAAAAGTAATCATGACAAAGCCACTCAGAGAGAAGGCAGGTCTTTTAACACACAATTAAACTCCTATATTTGATCTTTGGAAAGATCCCCATTCAATTCCTGAGTGATATTTTGTTGTCTGCTGTGAGGACTAGTAGTTCACCTGCACCAGCTAGGACTTGCCTCTGTTACCTAAGAAGTTATCCTCTTGCCTCTGAGGCTCTTGTAATAACCTACAGAACCTCCAATAATAATTATGCCAAAGTTTTAAAAACTGTGCACTTCTCACATACAGAAGCAATACTGTCAGCTGCCATCACAATTTAAATGTTGAGACTCTATTTTGACCACATGTTGATCCTTATTGCTAAGACAATCATTATCTGCTTTTGCCCGTGGCTCTTTACTCATTGGCTAGGATCAGGTGAGGGCATCTAAGATACTTTCCTCCACTTTAGGGGCAAAGGAACCTTCACAATAATAATTGACTAAACCACTGGTAAGTTGAGAGAGGAGTGGAAATCCATATTTAATGGACTATTTTAGTCCATTTTTATTGTATAGAACTCAAATTTCAGAGCTCAAATTTACCTTCAGATTTTTCTGTCTTCTATATTTGTGGCTAAAGTTGCTCCAATTAACCTAGATTACTCCATAGCACAGAGATTAAAGGAAAAATTATTTTCCCTAAAGTTAATGACATAACCTATATCATTCTTCCATATTTCACCAAGGATACTTCTCACAGTCTGCCTACTATCGTGCTATAGTAACAAACACTTAAATCTTAGTATAGTATTATAATCAAATCATAAAAAAAATTCGACTTCTAGAATTAATCTTTCCAATAGAATTTCAATTTCCCTGTTTCCTTTCCTAACAGAGTTATATCAACAAGAAAAGAAAAGAGATGTTTCATAAGGATAAAAACATTCCAGAGGGGTAGGCATTTGGCCTAGCTATTAAGATGCCTGTGTGAGAGGCCGGCGCCGTGGCTTACTTGGTTAATCCTCTGCCTGTGGCGCCGGCATCCTATATGGGTGCCGGGTCCTAGTCCAGGTTGCTCCTCTTCCAATCAAGCTCTCTGCTGTGGTCCAGGAGGGCAGTGGAGGATGGCACTGCACTCACATGGGAGACCAGGAGGAAGCACCTGGCTCCTGGCTTCAGATCAGCGCAGCGCTGGCCATGGCAGCCATTTGGGGAGTGAACCAGCAGAAGGAAGACCTTTCTCTCTCTCTCTCTGTCTATAACTCTACCTGTCAAATAAATAAATACATAAATAAATAAGTAAAAAGATGCCTGTGTGAGTTGCTTAATTGCACACCTGGAAAGCACAGACATACTCTAACAAAGCCTCCAATGTTGTCAAATGCGGCAGTCCTGCACATGGAGTCAGAGCTAATACAACTCACCTTCTTGCAAAAAGCCTACAGAATGGGTTCTACTTTAATCTCTAGTGCCAGCCCATGGTACCCACCTCCAAAAATGGTCTCAATAATTCTTGGCTCATGCTATTCATGCCCTTGTTTAGTCTGCTTTTACATGAAGTGGGTCAGAAGTGATATAAGACTTCCACGACTGCCTTATAACACTGCTGCAGCATTTGCCTATCTCTTGAATTTCTTACTCTAGGAAGTCAGTCACTATGCTGTGAGAACCCGCAAGCAGCCCTATGGAGAGGGATACATAGAGAAGTACTACATGTAGCCTCTCATCAGCAAGCAGCACTAACTTGACAACCATGAGCACCTTGAGAGGAGAACCCCTCATTGTAGTTGTTGTGACATGTGTTTTGCTGTATTGTGATTCTGTGACTCTACTAGGCACTTTAATTACAATTAATCTGACTGCTCTGACAGCACTAATTCCATTTTGAGCTTTTTCCTCTATCTCCAGCTGTAGCTGAGCAAAGTGGCTGACAGCAAGGAGGCTTGCTACCGCACATTGGCTAACAGATGGCCACCATGACAACTGTGCACTGAAATGCAAATGAGATAATTTGGATCCAGGCTTTTCCCTCCAAGGTTAGCATCTGGAGGTGGGCTTTTGACACAGCAGTTAAAAAAAAAAAAAAAAACACTTGGAACTCCCACATCCCACTTTGAAGTGCCTGGATTCAACTACTATCCCCATTCCCACTCCCAATTCCAGATTCCTGCCAAGGTATACCCTGAGGAGCAGCAGGTGATAGTTCAAGTAGTTGGGTCTCCGCCCCCTCAAGAGAGATTTGGATTGAGTTCATGGTTTAGGAGAGTGAACCAATGGAACCAATGGATGTGAAGTGCGTGTATGTATGTGTCTGTGTGTCTGTCTCTTCCCTCTCAAAATTTTTAAAATAGTAATATAGTCAGTGTCTAGAAGCTAAGATAAAATGGTTTCTGGGGGCAATAAATAGTAATGCCTTTAAATTGCTATTTGAATCACATCTTGCTGTGACTCTTCTCTCTGAGAACTCACTCTGAAAAGGCTGCCAGTGGTCCTGCTAAAGTTAAAATCTATTTACTTCATTGCTGATGGCTCAACAGGAATCTGGAACCATTGGAAGTCATTGCAAATATGTTAACAGTGTATCTTCTTTCTGCTAACATTTATATTTCTAAAGAATCCTTCAAGGGAACATGGTTACCTATACAAATTATTGGGATGGACTCTTGTGGAATGCACAGAGGAACAGTCTTCCTTTCAGACTTTATCAAATAGCAAGGGAGACAAAAGGCAGAATCTGACTTCTTGCTGATAATGGTTATAACTACATATCTTAGCAAAAAGCAAAATGGATTACTTCTGGGTAGGAAGAACAAAAAATCCCATTTGAGTTGAAAGTAGGAAAAAGAAAATTCCAGAAAAACAAAACCATGTGGAACAAGGACTGTGACTGATGGGGTGATACATGAGAAGGTAGCCTTTTGCAGTCCTACAAGAACAGTAATAAGAACCCACTTGGTGAGGGTATCATTTGCTAAGCACCTGTGTGTGGTCTATTTGAATCTTCATATCAATCTGTAAATGAGTTGCTATTATCTCTTTTTTTAATGGATGAAGGAACAAAGGTTTTCAAAGATCAGTGACTGTCCCAAAATAACCCTGATGGAAAATAGAGAAGTCAGGGACTTCACTCAAGTCTTTTGGATGTCAAACATGACACTCTTCCAGCTATATCACAATGAAATGAAACAACTTTCCCAAGGATTTAGAACTTGCACGGCCATGGTCCCTGTGTCTTCCAAGGCCATTTGTGTCACCAATCTTTCTTCCAAAAAAACACCATTAGGATGTGTTGACAGCTCAGTTTTTATTTTCAAAGAGCCAGCATGACTTTAGACAAATCAATTCCAGGAGGGAAGTTTTGGAAAAATGCTGTGGTATCATAATGGCATCTAAAAATTTCTGAGGGAGAGAAAGAAGTTGTCAAAGGAGGCCCCAGGGCTTTTTGGTAAAAATACATTTTTTGGTAAAAGCACATTTTCTTCACTGCTTATGTCTGAACCTTCTGTCTTCTCTCTGCTATTCAGAGGCCAAGTCAACCTCGGGTGGATTTTAGCACCACATACATTTTTATCCACCACCCTTTGCTTCTCAGCAGTTGGCTTTATATTCTGATAATTTATCATCAGTCTTTGGGTGAAAAATTAGCAAGACTGCTTTATTCATTTATCCTCCTACCTTTTTTTTTAGTACTTTTAAATTGTAATTTACATGCAATAAGATGAGCAATTCTTACATGAACAACTCAATGATATTTTACACACATATGACAGTAAATGCATGGGAAAATGAGATTAAAATATAATGGATATTTTCTAGGAACAATTTGAAGACCCCCTCATGTATATCTATAAGTACTGCACATATCGAAGTACAGAAATCATCCCCCATCCCAGAAGTTTTCCTCATGCTGTGCCAGTTAATAACACCAACACCCAGCAACAATGGATAACCTAACTGCTATAATTTATATTGTCTTGTCTGTTCATCTTTGATTATTTTACCTATCCTTCAAATTCATACTAATGGATTGATACACCAGGTACTTATTAGGCCTGGCTTCTTTTGTTAATTATTCCTGCATTCCATTCGTATTTCATATATCACCAGTTTCCTTTCTTATTGAGTCCCATTCTATTGTATGAAAAGCTCCTTTATATGTAATAATACTGAGCAGTAATCTACTTGTTCTACTTGGTCAAGCAGTAGATCTGCTTGGTCAATATTTGAGCTCATCCTTTATGTTCTTTGTATCATGTTAGAATTTGCATACCCCAGCCCAGATATATAGAAAACACAGCTTTCTTTATGGTCTACAATTGGCCTCTTATTCCTGCTTTTGCTGATAAGGAAGATAAATTCAAACGTGAAAATTAAAAGTAACTCAATAGCTTTTTTATACAAAACAGTGTATGTTGGCCTAAATTGCTTAAAATGAATGTTAATAATGTTAATTCCACTTTAAGTTCCAACTCTCAATGACGACTATTTCATTATTCTTTTTTATGATATATAAAATTTTCATTTAATTCATGCATTTCAAAAATGCAAATTTGGGAACATAGTGATTCTTTCCATCCCAATTTCCCTCCCCCCTATTTCATTATTAGAGTTATGTCCGGATTGAAAGGAAGGTGTTTCTACACTCAGGAGCGTATAGGTGGGAGTTCAAACAAAATTTGGCCTCTAGGAGTTTGTTAGTTGCCAGTGGGTGAGCTGCTGCCCATTGAGACAGTCCTGTCCCCTCTGGTCTTGTGGATATCATGATACCACTCCCTACAGCACTCCATAGTTCCTGCCAGAACATCTTGCAAGAGACTCCTGCATTGAGCAGTGTCCTCCTGTCATTTTCAGTCTTATCCAGTTAACCAGTCTATAACCACTTCTGCCTTGCACCTGGGTTCCAGGAACTCTCAGCAGCCTTTGCTGCCCCAACATAAAGAGTGATGATCTCTGTGGGGCCACTCAGTCCCATTCCTTAAATATTCCTAAAACATTACCTGGGCAGCCCTCTGCTCAGCACCATGTTGAGGACATGACTCTCCAAAAACGCTTGGATTCTCTGGAGGACACCCCAGGCATCTTCCAACCCTTCTGAGTGTCCCTACTTCCTCTTCCCCACCCTTTGGCAGAGTTCATGTCTCTGGAGTTAGTCTAACCTCTCTGCCCTGCTCTTCTCCTCCTCCTCCCATGCAATAGGTCTTTCTGCAAAGTCCTATCATCCAGCCTTCAAACAACACTATTTACAGAAGTGTTCTCAGCTTGAACCACATATTCAAATCACCTGAGAAACATTTTTTAAAACAAAAACAGTAGCACCTGTACTTGATCTCAGACCAAATAATTAAAGCAGTCTCTAGCAGTGAATTTTTCATTTAGTATTAGTATTTTTTAAGGCTTCCCAACTGATTCTTATATGCAACCCAGGTCAGAACCCACTGGTTACAATTAAACTCTTTCATTTGAATCAACCATGCTTAACTCTGGATAAAAGAAAAAAATAATAAATATGAAGGGAAATTGGGGGAGAGGGGTTGAAAATCTTTTTCTAATATTAATACATAGTGGTGCTAAAAATAATTTAAAAATTTTTTAAACCCTCAAGAATATTGAATGGGAGAACCAAAACTGTAGACTAAGAATATCTATTACTTATCCCCAATAACAAAACTCCCTGATCCATGTATAAGTAATTGAGAGACATTATAAGCTAAGAGAATTACAAATCCCATCAGTTTAATATTTCCCATATTCCATACATGTTTTCCTTTTTCATTCATTCATCTACTCACTATGTCCCATATCATTCCATAAAGTAGTAGGGCCCAGTACTACATAGAGAAGGAATAAAGGCAATTGCATGTTACGAATGGAGTGACTAAGGAGAGTCTCCTCCATTTACTCTTTGTTGAACAAAGTTAGCTACCAAGTACTTACTCAGAGCCATGTATTTTTTGAGCCCTGAAGAAGGGTACAATGTTGAAACCTGCTGTCTTCCTTTAAGAAGTTAAGAGTCCAGGGCTGGAATTCCAGCATATAGGGTAAAAGCCACCGCCCGCAATGCCGGTATCCCATATGGGCACTGGTTTGTGTCTTGGCTGTTCCACTTCCTTTCCAGCTCCCTGCTATTGCACCTTGGAAAGCAGCGGAGGATGGCTCAAGTACTTGAACCCATGCACCCATGTGGTAGACCTGGAAGAAGTTCCTGGCTCCTGGCTTCTGGCTTCAGCATGGCCCAGCCCTGACCATTGTGGCTATCTGGGGAGTGAATGAGCAGATGGGAGATCCCTCACTCTCATTCTGTAACTCTGTTTCGCAAATAAATAAAATAAAATGTAAAAAGTTTAAGGGTCCAGAGAGGGAGATGGTCATACTGAACTAGGGATTTAAGAGCACCCAAATGTGATGGGGAGAGGAAGGACTCTCAGGGAACGTCCTAAGGTGAGACGTGGAGGCTGGCTTGGGGGCACATCACTGAATATCCTCTTCTTTCTCACTTCACTTTGTCCAAAGCCAGCACTTTGCCCCTTGAGAACAGCCACCACATAAACCACAACATGAGAGCCCTCGCCTCAGAGGAAACACAGGTTAAAAACCACCTGGTCATTGTCATCTGAAACTTTTCCAGCTGTTTCTGTTAGGATGGTAAGAAGGAAGAGGTCCTGGGTGCAGAAACACGCCAGTGATTGAAGACAGGTGGGAATCCCAGTCAGAAAAGTGATGGAGGCAGGGAAAGCAAATTTGGCTTCCTTTCCAATTCGGTCCTCCCTCAGGACTCTTTGGGATTGAAAAACAAAAAATTTTACTCCTTTGTGAAGACTGGAAGGTGGATCTTTGACAATGCTATAATTTTCCTATAATGATGCATTTTTATTATTTTTATTCAAAATTGACCATAAGAATTCACACATCATGAATCTGTGAAACTAAGAAAGGCAAAGAGCTGGGTGATTTTATTGAATTTGCAGGAGATGGTACAGGATAGGGGATTAAAATTCAAGGTGAAAGTTTAGACTAGTAAAGAGATAAGAATGCTAAACAAGTCTCCCTCACTTAGAGAGGAAGGGGACATGGACTTCGCTTGCACAGAATGTTCCTGCAGGGGAAAATGTCCTTAAAGCTCAAAACACTGGAAAGAATAGATGATGATGAAAAAAAGTTCACAATATGTTTTTTCTCACCATCCTTGGTTAGGGCACTAGAAAAATAAACATTGAAAATAATCCACTATGCTGACAACATAAATTTAGTGAGATAGGAGCTTCATGGTTGAGCACCTTAATACTGACCACCAACACCCCAGAGAGACTAAGATGAATTAAGAAATGTAATTACAGTTTTTTTAATTTCATGTTTTTGAAGAGAGAGCTTAGCTAATCCATGAAGATTCCCCTTTGAAACAAGTTAACCACAGAGACAAGGAATCGAGTCATCATAAATGAAAATAACCTCTAAAAAACAAGCTCAGAGTGCAAAGCCATAATTATCTCAAGTTGCATTCTTGCCAGCAAGCAGATTTTTGACCAGAGAAATTGGAGATTCTTAGATCTATCATCAAATGGCCAGTAGACATTTCTACGTAAACTCTTTTCAATCAATTATGGATAAAATAATCAAAAATTACAGTACATTTATGTTTAATTTTTATTGTTAGAAATGTGAGGAGGAGACACATAGCAATAATTTAGAAAATGTATAGAATGAATATGCCCTGGGGCCAGCGCTGTGAACTAGCAGAAAGCTGCCGCCTGCAATTCTGGCATCCCATATGGGCCACAGTTCGAGACTTCCAATCCAGCTCTCTGCTATGGCCTTGGAAAGCAATATAAGATGGCCCAAGTATTTGGGCCCCTTTATCCACATGGGAGACCCAGAAGAAGCTCCTGGCTCCTGACTCCAGATTGACACAGTGTTGTGGCCATTTGGATAGAACTGGTAGATGGAAGACCTCTCTCTCTCTCTCTCCCTCTCTCTCTCTCTGTCTCTCTGTCTCTCTGCCTCTGCCTCTGCCTCTCTGTAACTCTACCTTTCAAGTAAATTAATATTATTTTAAAAAATAAAAATGCCCTTCTTTTTAAAGTCAAAATTATGACTATTCTTTTATATTATTGCTTCTATTTCTATTTAGATTGCATTTCATTCTATCACTTTAACCACAGAGCACTTTTATTAAATGAAAGCAAACAACTAAACCAGAAAGTCACTCAGACTGGCATTAAAAAAGTTTTAATTACAAGAAATCTGGGCAAATCATGGATTACAGGGGCAGGAATACAGTGAACCTTAAGGGGATGGGGCACCATTAGGAACCAAGCAGGAATTCTTCTTCAGCTCTCTTAGAGGTGATGATTCCGTTCAGATCCTGTCTACATTCTATTCTCCTTAAAATTTCCCTGGTATACAAATCACTGCACTTCCCTTGTTAACTTGCCACTGGTACCCACAAGCCACCCAAAATGGCATTTTCTACCTCTGAGTATTCACCAGCATATTAAGCCTAATCAATTTGGAACTTGACCCCAATTCAAAATTATCAGAAGGAATTCTATGGGCTAACTAGGCTCCTGTATGCACTTCTGGTCCACTCAAACTTGGGAGGTAGGGAGGGGATGTTGAGGGTCACATGGCCTGTCACTAACATCTCAGGGATAAGTAAGACTGCCTGCATGGGCAGATGAGAAGGCCGATGTGAGGAGCAACAGGGGTTGGTGAAGGAGGCATCCACAACCTCTCAGGGACACTTGTTCTGTGGTTAGGGGTTAAACATGTTGATCTGCAGGAGAGGATTGGCTGGTAACCACAGCTTCTTCAATAGGTCCTTTTTATCCCTCAAAGAACTTTCATGTTGCCTCTCCCCAAATAGGCATTAAGCAATATGGACAAAATGAATACAGAGAAGGCAAACTAAAATACATTTCAGGGAAATAAGATCCAATAGAACATCCCTGATTCAGTTTTCTTCTGCATCTGTATCAGAGGGCCGTAAGTCCTCATGGCTTTACCCCAGATAATTTCATTAGTAATCTACAAGAAGGGAATGTAAATATTGCTCACCGTGAACCAGAATTATATTCTGATGCCCCACCAGTTGAAACTACTTTCTACAAGTTAGTAGTGGAGCCCACACCCAAGGACTCAGTCCATTTCCTATAGCAACCCAGAGGCCCAAGGTTTTGTTGTAATAAATAGACAGAAGTGCTCATTTAATGGAGTATCAATTCATAAGGGGTTTTTAAATCTTAATATAATTGCTGTAGCCAAATTGTCAATGGCTGTGATGTTGAAGTCTGTGGCTTGAACATTTAATGAACATTTAGTGTCTACTCTATTCCCAGCCATGCATGAAGAATAAGCCAGAATGGCAGAGGCATGAGGCTCAGAATTTTGTGGAAACTAGATGCTAAACAAATAATCAGCTGCCTGCTTAATGTAAGAGCCTGTGCTCGTATGACTTGGGCAGCTCTGCTAAACTCCCTTTGGACTCTTGATTTTATAACCCAAAGGTGACAGCAGAATAAAGTGATACAGTTGACAAATGTTTGTGTAGTAGAGTGACTGATACTAAGAGGGATACAGGAAAAGAGTTCCTGTCATTAAAAAAAAAAAAAAAAAGAGTCTCCATTATCTTTTCCTTTCTCTTGTCTCTCCCAGCTTCTTCTAAGGCAGGACTTGTCATTCATAAGTTCACTTTGGCAAAGGGCTAAAACTCAGAGGCAAAGCCAAGCATGTCTGTATTCCCACTGGAACCGTAGAAAAGAGGACAGAAATTAGAGTTGGACCTAACTGGGCTGATGTCTGATAAAACAAACAAATCAACATTCTCCGCATGATTTTAATAAGACATAGTATTTAGTTAAATATTCAAAATGTCAGGGATGGGGCTGACATTGTGGTGTAGCAGGTAAAGCTGCCAGCTATGTCGCTGGCATCCTATATGGGTGCCAGTTCAAGTCCCAGCTGCTCCACTTCTGATCCAGCTCCCTACTAATATGCCTGGGAGAGCAACAGAAGATGGTCCAAGCATGTGGGACACCCAGAAGAAGCTCTTGGCTCCTGGCTTCAGACAGAACTCTGGCCATTGCAGCCATGTGGGGAGTGAACCAAGGATTGGAGAATCTCTCCCTCTCTCTCTCTTTTTTCCTCTCTCCCCCCCCCCACTCTTTCTCTCTGTAACTCAGCCTTTCAAATACATATTTAAAATAAATTCTGGAGATGAAACTAGGATGAGGTAAATGAAGCACATACTTTGGATACAAAATTTAAAAGACAAGGGGACCAAAACCTGTTATTAAGTAAAATTATAATTCAGCAAAATATCATAAACATTCAAAGTAGAAACAAAAAAATTCTTAAAATGTAAATAAAGTCAGCATTACTAATTTTTCCTTTTGCCTCAGCTGCAATATGGCTTAGCTTATCTCTATGCTGGTCATAGCCTGTTCCTTGATATATCAAGAACTCAGGTGTGTTCTTTATTGCATAACATTTAAGTTGTACCTTTATAAATTATGTGATTTCTGTATATATACAAAGTATATAAAATATATAAAAGTATATTTTAAAATTAAGGGACAAGATCAATCCAAGCATTTGTGTTACTTGGTAAAGTTTTTAGCAAAAATAGTGTCCATTTTAGAAGTAAAATCATAACTATTGAAATTTTAAAAATGAGAAAATGACTTGAATAGATTCCTATTGGCCACAGATGAAACAATTTAACTTCAATTATAATAATTTAATTATTAAGGTTAACAATTATAATAAGTATAATGGAATAAAGTGCATTCAGTATGTTTAAGTTCATAATAATAAATAGCAATCATCATTGGTCACCCACCACTGCACAACGAGAAGAAACCCAATTGTCATGTTCCATTTTGTGCTGCCATAACATAATACCTAAGACTGGGTAATCTGTAAAGCACTGAGTTGTTTTCCTGATGGTTCTGGAGAATGGGAAGATCAAGACTGAGAAGTCCACATCTGGCAAGAGCCTTTGTGCTGTGTCATCCCATGGCAGAAGATAGAAGGGTGAGAGAGTACAGGACAGCAAAAAATCAAATTCAAAGTCTAAGTCCCTTAATAATGGGCATTTAATCCATTCGAAAGGATGAATCTCTCATGACCTAAACACCTCTCATTAGGCCCTTCCTACCAACACTGTTGTGTTGGGGATTAAGTTTCCACCACAGGCTTTTCATCATTACACACTATTAATGAATTATTTTAATAATAATTAATAATTAATAATAATATTATTAATAATTTGTTGTTAATTATTAATAATAATTAATGGTTATTATTAATGATTGTTTTAAATAAAGGAAAGAATGTAGCCCTCATTCTGCCATTCTGTACAAACTAAACCTCAGAGGAGCATAAGAGTTGTTGACAAGTTTCCTCTTTATAGATCATCACAGCTAATTAATAATTAAGAATGACAAAATATCAACACTTTGTAATCCTTAAGAAATTAATGGATCAATGGCTACTAAGATCACAAAATGAGAGATAAGAAGTCATTACCTGGCTCATGATGGGACCACCCATATTACCTATGTACTAGTGCTGAAAATTATCAAACTTCTAAATACAACTGCCAATTTATAGAGACACGGTATACAGGGAAGCTCATTAACACCACAGGGTTGCAATCAACAAGATTCAGGCTGTGAGAAACACTATAGGAAAAAATAATTTTAGTGAAGAAAGTGCAAAGGAAGAGAGCGAGCGCGCGAGAGAGAGATTGATTTACCCACAAAGTTTTTACAGATAACTTTGCTTCAAGACCTTGGGAAGTGAATGACCGACTATATGAGTGAGGCAGGATGAAGTCATGAGTTGATGATTGTTGGAGCAAGGTGATGAGTCCAAAGGTGCTATTTTACTACTCAATTCTTTTGATAAATTCCATAATAATATAAAGGCCTTTTCTTATTTCCTATTTCATATTTATGAAAGAAAAAGAACTCATTGTGCTCCGAACCATGCCACCCCTCAACTGAGGCTTTGGCCTCAAACTTAGATAATAAAAAAAATTTTAAAGAGCAGAGATGCAGGAGCTGATGAAGAAAAAGGATTCAGAGGATGCTGCTTTGTAAGCAACCTCCCTCCTCTCCTGAGCTGTTTACTTCAGGGATCATCTCAAAAAGCTCGGTTAACATCAAAGCTAAATGGAAATTAATTGTATGACACTTCTTTTTTTATTACTGATTTTTAATAAGTGGTCTTTAGCTTTTTTTTTTTTTTTTTTTTTTTTTTTTTTTTTTTTACAGGCAGAGTGGACAGTGAGAGAGAGAGACAAAGAGAAAGGTCTTCCTTTGCTGTTGGTTCACCCTCCAATGGCCGCCGCGGTTGGCGCGCTGCGGCTGGCGCACCGCGCTGATCCAATGGCAGAAGCCAAGTGCTTCTCCTAGTCTCCCATGGGGTGCAGGGCCCAAGCACTTGGGCCATCCTCCACCGCACTCCCGGGCCACAGCAGAGAGCTGGCCTGGAAGAGAGGCAACCGGGACAGAATCCGGCGCCCCGACCGGGACTAGAACCTGGTGTGCCGGCGCTGCAAGGCGGAGGATTAGCCTAGTGAGCCGCAGCACTGGCCGGTCTTTAGTTTTTACTTTAATACTTGATAACCTCTAATTTAAGTTTCTTTCTCCAAAGTTACTGCAGTAGTAAGTGATAGAGCAATGCAATAGAGTATGAGAGCTGTAATTTTGAGTTTCTGTGATGCTTTCTCATCTCCTTTATTTCTGTTCCTTTGAGAACTCCCCTGTGACTTTATTTGAGTACTAGTACCTGGTCTATTATAAAAGTGGACATGAGGTGACGTTGAACCAATCTTTGTGCTCCTAACCACAATCATTATTTTGATGTTGGGTCTACAACCCAAGGTAAGTATATTAGAGTCTTTTCAGATATTGACACATGAGATACTTTTATTTTTCAAGGATACTGGGAAGACATAAATCTAGGTCTTCCTGAGATCATCCCTCCTTATATACAGAGTCTGCAAAAAGAATTAGGACAAGCAAGAATAGAAGATGAATTGTTTGATATCCTGAATCTAACCAGGCCTGCATGTCAGTCTATCCTCAAATTTCAGAGTTACATAAATCAAAAAGGTCCTATTATAGCTCATGCTATGGTATGAATATGGTTTAAAAGTGTCCCCCAAAGGTTTACATCCTAGAATCTTGGTCCCCAGTCTGGTGATGTTGAGTTGGTGGGATCTTTAAGAGGTGGGGCCAAGTGGGAAGTAAGTAGGTCATGAGGACAACACTCTCAGAAGGGATTAATGTAGGTGTCCCAGGACCACCTTAACTCCCATGGGAATGAGTTGTTATAAAGGAGCCCGACACCTCTCAAGAATCCTTCTACTCACACAGCTTGCCAGTCTTGGATGAACTTCTGCCATTGTGATGCCATCTGTCAAAAGTGCCCTTGCAGAGCTGAGCAGATGCTGTCACCATTCCCTTTCACCTCCAGAACTGTGAGCTAAATAAACCTTTTAAATTTATTAGTGCCCTGCTTCAGGGGCATTTCATTATAGCAACACCAAATAGGCTAAAATAGCTACAATGAGTCGTTTTAACTTTTTTTTGCCAAAAAGTTCTAACTAATGGAAGGTTTCCCTAAATCACAAGCTTCCCAAGTATCGTGCCAACTTTTGTCAGAAACTGCATCTTCCATTAAAGTAGATGCCCCTGAAGATTATTCTAAACAGGTTGGTGCATGTTAAATTGTCATGGAATTGCCAATATTCAATCATTGAACAATTAATTATTGTCAGTTGTACTCTAGGGCAGTAGACAGCTGAATTTTGTCTGCTGAGTATTTCTCCTTTTCTAGGAACTTCTGCTATGGGCTTTACCCACTGTTGTTTAGGTCAGAGTAGACAACTAACCCACGGTAACCAAAGAAGAGCCGTTCTTCAGATTTTTTGAACTAGAGATCCCAAAATTGGGTCTATTCCTCTTTAGAAGAGGCACCCATAGACTGAAAACTCAAGAGCTATCAAGAGCCTTGTTCACCACATAGAAAACTAAGGGATGTGTATAGAAGAAAGCATAGATGGGAGACAGAGAAAACCCTGGCAAATGCTAATTATTCCAGATGTTCCTGGAGTCCAGCTGTTTCCCTGAGCTTGTGGAAGTTGAGTTATCCAATATTTCCTATAATTCTTCATTTTGTCTAAACTACTTCTAATTGGACTTTTATATTTCACTAGTAACCAATGTAATGTAAGTAAATACAAGTTTCTTATTATGGGGGGGGGGGAGCCACTGTAATCCATCAGCTGTACTTTGGAAATTTATATTTGTTAAATAAAAGTTTAAAAAAAATACAAGTTTCTTAGGACATGGTAGAGATCAAAACATAGTCCCTGTCCTCAAGGAGGTTAAAAGATTCCATGAAGAACAAGAAAAAGTAGGTGATTTCAGTATATTGTAAGTTCTCTAAAGGCAGCAAGCACAGGGCACTGTGTTGCCTATGGGAAAGTCGCCCTAAAAGAACTTTCCAGAAGAGGCACTATTTGGTAGAAGCTGAGCGACTATCAGGGGCTAGACCAAGTTGTGTCAATGTCAGCACATGTGGGATCCTATAATTCTATCTCATACTGGTTTGCCCTGTAAACTATACAACATTTAGCCTCTACTCACTAGATATCAGTGGAACCTTTTCTCTGCCCTTCCTCCACAAGTGGTTAGAATCAAGAAAGTCCACAGACCTGCCAAATGTCCCCCAGGGGAGCAAAAATATATGTCTACCTAGCGGCTCCACGCTGACATAGAGGGGTGTGTCACATGGAATGTGGCCAACATAAAATAATGCCTGCCTTTTGGAATAACAATGTGATTTCCTCATAACAGACATCCGTTGTGGCCAGATGTTGACAGCTTGCAAGCAGCTTAAATTCCTCAGGCAGTTCTTTGGCACATGCCTCGGAAAATGTGTTGACACATTCTTGTTGCGATAGGATGAATCCCTAAGCCACCAATTCCTGCTGTGAATCACTTCCTCCTGAAGAGGCTCTTGCATCTTTGTTGAAGATGATTCAAATTTCTCCATGGAGGAGCCCTGCTGACCATTCCAAAAAAATTATCGGGCCCGGCGCCGTGGCTCACTTGGCTGATCCTCCACCTGCGGCGCCAGCATCCCATATGGGCTCCGGGTTATAGTCCCAGTTGCTCCTCTTCCAGTTCAGCTCTCTGCTGTGACCCAGGAGAGCAGTGGAGGATGGCCCAAGTTCTTGGGCCCCTGCACCCACATGGGAGACCAGGAGAAAGCGCCTGGCTCCTGGCTTCGGATCGGCAGATCAGCGCAGCGCAGGCCGTGGTGGATATTTGGGGGGTGAACCAATGGAAGGAAGACCTTTCTGTCTCTTTCTCTCTGTCTGTAACTCTACCTGTCAAGTAAATAAATAAAAAATCTTAAAAAAAAAAAATCAATAGTCCAATCGCCATAATCCTAAAGCAATCACATAGCTTCAACAATTTGGGTACAGGATATGGTGAAAAAAATTTGGAATGTACCTTTGTAAATGTACCTGGGTAATTAGAGGCTGCTTACATTTCATCAATACTGTTGGAAGTTCTGCATAAGTCTGTGATAAGTCTTCTGAAAATGACATACAAAATAAACTTGCTTCTTTGTAAATACAGCAGATAGTGTGCTACAACCACTCCTTACTTCTTCTACAAGAATGCATCCATATAACAATGTTTCAGTCCGTGATAAACCATATAGACCATGATGGCCCCATAAGATTGTGCCTCCTAGTCTTGGTTTCTGGAAGCACACTCCACGATGGTCACACAATGAAGTTGCCTGATGACCGTTTCTCAGAATGTATCCCTGGAGTTAACCAACGCATGGCCATTGCTTTCGCTGCTGTGCCCTCTGCACTCTTAAGTCATCTCTTAGTGCTGTAATTTCAGAGTAATCTGTAAATCAGAGATAACAAACCTACCGCTTAAGATCACAATGGATGCTAAATTAAAGGGTGATGTAGCATGCTGCATTGATTTTAAAAAGCACATTCCCACACCCCACCATACCCCTGCAATCTGAGCACCTCCAAAATAGGGATGCATCTCACAGTCACCACCAGTGACAATCCAGCTGTCAACACTTGCCCATGCAAAAATGTGTCGATAACCCTGGTGGCAGGACTGGCAACTCCTCCATTTTCTATCAATAGACAATGTCAGAAGAGTTTGAAGAAGGGTCATAGGTCTTGGTTGTTTTATGAAAACCTTCTGCTGACACCTCAAGAAAGCACCACCGCAGACCTTGCACAGTACATGTGAGTGACGTGAGAAGAAATCCAGAGGAAATAAGAGAGCATCGTCTAAGAAAGGCTGCGTCTTCCACACTGGCAAAGGAAGGGAGGAAGCACTGGGTGGGGAGACAAGAAGCTCAGCAGCCTTTAGGGAAGAGACTGAGGAGACTCTGAAGGCAATTGGGAATACCTTATTGTTTCTATTTTCTTTCTTATAGATGCACAAGAGTGATAGTTGATGGAAAAAAATCAATGGTTAGTTAAGTGTGAAATAGCTTTTTCAATATTTACGCAAAGATTTGATGTGATGATAAAGTTTTTATTAATCAATTCATTGCACATGATGGTATACCTCACATTTGAGGCTGTGTTAGGCTTAACAGAATGCAGTGTAGAGAAGGCCCAGCACAGTGGCTCACACCTAACCTGTTCTCACAGGCTATAGATTTTGTTGCTGTTTTTTTACAACTTTATATTTGCTGAATTTGGTTGAATCAAGGGGCCACATATGAGAGAAATCTGCAATTTTAAGATGTTATTTTGAAAATCTCCCAGTAAGCATGAGACAGGTGATGCTATAACTTAAACATCCATGTGCTAAGATACTGATTTCACTTGTAACGTGAATCTTCAAACAATAACTGCACAGCATAGGGTGAGTCATACCCTCCCTTCTTTTCTATTCCTAGCTATCTTTTCTAGTTAGTAGAATCCAACAGCATAAAGAGACAGAAACAGTGAGAGAATTCGATTTCAAAACAATTCTAACCCACTGCTATGCAAACCCACAACTCAGTTTTAAGCTTCTAGGACACTTCATTAAATCTCACTGGAATTTTTTTAATTTGCAATAGAAGAAAGAAACATCTGAACTTGGAATTCCACAAAACATGACTGCAAGTTAGGAAATAAACTCAAAGAATATCAATTAAAGAAGAAAAGATACAGCCTAAAATGTCCCAAATTTTGGAAAATAAAGTCACATGGGTTAATAATATTTTTAATTGCATAAAAATACCTGTTATGGGGGCTGGCGCTATGGCACAGTGGGTTAATGCCCTGGCCTAAAGCGCCGGCATTCCATATAGGCACCAGTTCTAGTCCCGGTTGCTCCTCTTCCAATCCAACTCTCTGCTATGGCCTGGGATAGCAGTAGGAGATGGCCCAAATCCTTGGGCCCCCGCACCCATGTGGGAGACCCAGAAGAAGCTCCTGGTTCCTGGCTCCTGGCTTCGGATCAGCGCAGCTCCAGCCGGCGCAGCTCCAGCCGTTGCGGCCAATTGGGGAGTAAACCATCGGATGGAAGACCTCTCTCTCTCTCTCTCTGCCTCTCCTTCTCTCTGTGTGTAACTCTGACTTTCAAATAAATAAATAAATCTTTAAAAATAAATAATAATAATAATAATAAATACCTGTTATGGCCAAACAGATAAATAGAGGTATAGATGTGTATATAGGACCTTTGTTTTATACAAACAGTAAGATAGTGGGTGTTATCCTTCCCATTGGAAAGAGATTTCCACTAAACAAATGTCTGCCTAAAGCACAGCAATTTGTAGATTCTTTCATTGTTAACTTTTCTACCCAAAACCTACTGGATAACTTTCTTCAAAGCTTTCATATAAGTTAGTAAGAATTATAACTTATTACTAATGCATCTCCAAAGTATAAATGCCTGAAAAATCACTGCAGAATATATCAAATCATTCTGTACCAAAATTATTTTGTGGAAGAATTTTCTAGATATTTTCCTCAAACTATTTCAAATCTATGAATAAATAAGTATATATTTATCCAATAACCTTAACAAAAATGCTCCCAGTTAGACCACTGTGGTATTATGTTTCCCTAGCCTTGTGAGCCAGGCACTGTACTCATCTAGGCCTTGGCTTGGTTTCTTAGAAAGTTAAGCCACTAAGCCATGTTCATGCTGTTGAAGTGATTAACCACCAGAGGACAGCAAAGCTCCTCACAATACCTTTTCCTCTGTTTTTACTTCACCAAGTCAGATTATGAATTATATGGAGGAGACTTTTTTTTTTTTACTTTGTTTTCCCTGTTTATGTCTTGTAAGTCTTAATTACAATAATGAAGTTATACTTTTTAAAGCAGCAAGTATGAGACATCCAGGACATTTGTCACTGATTAATATAAAGGAGCTACTTCTGAGTACCTCCCCAGATTCCCCTTTAAGAGTGATGTTCCCATTTTTTAGTCACGCTTAGGATTGATATATTAATGCAGGATAGAAGATAAAGACTTCCAGTCTTAAGCAAGAAGCCTATTAAATTAATCATGCTGGGTTAGGCAGAGAAATTCTTTGCAAGATTGATGTTCTATTATGTGAGTTTGAAAAGCAAGACAAAGGAGAATTCTCAGAGCCTCAGAAGTCCTAACTGAGCCCTACATCAAAGGAAATCCAGCAGTCCTTAATTTAATTTGTGATCCTTTTTAAGTATAGAGTCATTGCAAACTGAAAAATAATAAACTAGAAAGTATTGTGTGCTCAGAATATAATATCATAATTTTATTTGCAACGCAAATAAATAATTACATAAATGAGTAAACTTCTACCCTAAAAAGAAGATAGAGAGTAGTATTTGCACACTGATTTTTTCGTAGGATTTTAAATCATTCTCTTAAACTTGAGTGTTCTTAGAGGTACAATGAAGATAAGGTGACAACAGAGGCATATAAAAGCAACGGGAGCTGGGTGGGAGAGTATGAGCACACCTACCAAAAACAGGTTGAGCACCCAAAGAGAATGGAGCTAGTTGCATCCTCCACAGCATCTGTTTCAGCTTCACACTAGTGTGGTGATGGGGACCACTCAGAACGTTGTAATAGTGGAATTAAAAATTGCAAAGTCAGGGAGAACAGATGCTATAGAGTCAGGGATGTGCACGACACAGAGATCACGGCAAACCTGATGAAAGACATGAAGATACTTTTATTAAACACACACACACACACACACAAGTCCATGCTGCAGTAAGTGTTGTGAACCTGAGAACTCGAAGCAATGACGTGGCAGCCAGAGTACGCAGAAATAGAAACTGAAATGCAGATGAGACAATGTGATAGCAACAGGCAAAAAAGTCTCAGCAAAAAGTCAGCAGCATGAATTTAAAAAGCACTGGAAAAGTTTACAGTAGAAATGGTGTAGGAAAAACAATGGCAAGACTACATGCTAACTTTTTAGGGCAACATTCCAAATACATTTGAATACCAAAAATACATTTCTATAAATCTCAAGTAGATAACTGTTGAAATTATTTACAGCAACCCTTATCTTTTCTTTTCCTTGTTTATTTCTATTTTTAGATATAAGAATATTGGATTTAAATATTTACCAAAGGGCACAAGATAGAAATTCAAAGACCTGGGGTTTTTATTATTTGCTTGTTATGTAATTGAAAGAAATTGTTGAGCTTTGATGAGTCTCAATTTCCTACAGTGTAGAATAAGAGGGTGAGATTCAACCCCATCCTTCAAAAGTAGTCTGTGAAACGCCCCTCTCCTAGAGCTGGCGCCGTGGCATAGCGGGTAAAGCCTCTGCCTTCAGTGCCAGCATCCCTTATGGGCGCCGGTTTGAGTCCTGGCTGTTCCAGTTCTAATCCAGCTCTCTGCTGTGGCCTGGGATAGCAGTAGAAGATGGCCCAAGTCCTTGGGCCCCTGCACCCATGTGGGAGAGGAAGCTCCTGGCTCCCGACTTCAGATTGGCGCAGCTCCTGCTGTTGTGGCCATCTGAGGAGTGAACCAGCAGATGGAAGACCACCCCCCACCATCTGTCTGTCTGTCTCTCTCTCTGTCTCTATAACTCTGCCTTTCAAAAAATAAATACATCTTGAAAAGAAAAAAAAGCTCCTCTCCTGTGCTTTTTCCAGTTCATGCTCTGTCCATGAATGAATAACCAGGATGTGCATTAATAATAATTTTTTCAGGACATATAATTATTTTTTAATTCCATTTTAATGCAAAACAAATTAAATACTCAATGACAAGAAATTCTTTTTCATTTCTGACAAATTAGTGGATTATTCAGTTTCCATTTGAAATGATATAGAAAATTTTCAATGGTTTGGGGAAAAGATTAGCCTGTTCAGGGAGAAAAAGGATTTCAGAAACAGAATGACCACACTTTCATTTTAAAACACAGTGCCTGAAAAATGTCAGCTACTAATCTCTGGTTGGTGGGATTATCCTAAAGAAAGAGCCCAATGTTTAAACCTGTAAATCAAATCAACAGCAGTTATCTCTGATTCATAGGATTTTGGAAGATATGTGTGTGTGTGTGTGTGTTTGTGGTGGAGGTATTTTTATACAACATAAACAACACAAAGATGACCAATATCTTCTTAAGAGTCCAAAAGTTCCATCTCAAAGGCTGCGCAAGAACACAAAGCTCAGAACAGCCACCTTGCATCCAGGAGGGCATTGAACTTTGTTTCATGTGGGCGTAACGTTTTCCCTTCGCTCCCTGGCTGTTTGGCCTCCCTTCAAACACAGCCGCCTTCCTGGTCACCAGGAGGATATGAATCAGGTCTCCAGGTTAACTGAACACAATGGGCCCTTAGCCCTGGAAACCTTGCCCAGTCCGTCCCCCTGACCTGTTCACCACCTCATTCCACTGTACAGGCACAGAGGTAAATCTGTGCTTACCAGATGACAAGTGGCAGGTCAGCCCAAGTAGAAAGATCCTAACAGATCAGTAAGTGAAAAAATGTACGTAAAGCAAGGTGTCATTTATTATTTTTAAAATGTATAATAATCATGAAAACATCCGATGGGTATTCACCAAAATGTTAACTGTGGTTATCTCTGAATAACCATGGTAGAATTACTTGTGCCTTAGATTTTGTTGTTTGTGCTTATCATTTTCTATAATGAATATGTATTTATAATTTTCAATAAAATGAATAAATTACTTTGTCAATTTAATCAAGCCAATAATTTGGGATGCCTTATTGATAAAGAGACCAGTATGGAAAAGTACTGAATGGTTGAACATATCAGGACTTTTTGCTGTATTTGCTAGACACATTTGATGAAATTGATTCAAAGTAGCAGCTACCCTCACGTAATGGCAGCTTGGTTTGGCTTTTCCTCACTGATATCTTATGGGGGACTTTCCATGAAGGAAATGCTTCTCTTTTGACCTGCTGGCCACTAAGACATCTTTCTCTATTCAATTGCAATCCATTATACTTAGTGAAATAAGCCAGTCCCAAAAAGATAGATATCATATGTTCTCCCTGATCTAGGGTAACTAACAGAGTACCTAAAATGTAATGTATTGGAGTGAAATGGACATTTTGAGGTTTGATGATTTTTTACAGTTCTTTTCTTTTAAGGAACAGTGGTTTTTTTCTTCATCCTATTTGTTGTAATCTTTTTTTTAGCATAGTTTATTTAAATTTTGAAAAGCCATTCATAAATTGAGAGTCACCATACTGAAAACAACTTACTGTTTCAATGACAAAGTATTAGGGGCAAGTATTGATAGTATAAATATATAGCAGGAGCAAAATAAACCTTATTGCTGTTAGAAAATTGTCTCTTTTTTTGTCTAACTTTTTGGGATGTCCCTAATCATGTAAGTTTGTTGCCTAGTTATGATTGGTTGAGCTTAAGTTCTGTTTTTGTTTAATTGTAGACATTTATGAGAAATAGCTCCAGTTTTGCTAATGTTTGCAGATCAAGTTTGAGGTCACTTACAGGTCTATCTGGTTTTATCTGTTTAGGGATTCTCCAGTCATGTTCTCCATTTTCATTTATTTAACACTATACTGACAACATGGATAAATCTCAAATCTATTTTACCAAGTAAAAAGTCAGCCTTAAAATGCTACATACCACATAATTCTTTTTGTACTTTTGAGAAGTCAAAATAATAGTGATAGAAATGTTAGTGGTTCTAGGTTCTGGGCATGAAGGACAAGTATTGTCGCAAAAGAGATACAAGGGGAGTTTTGTGGGTGAAAGAAATCACCTATATAGTTATTTTTATGATACTTACACAGTGATGTACCTTTGTCAAAATTCATAATGTATTTTCTTTTTTTTTATCTTGAAGCTAGTTTTATTTTTTTCCCCAAAGGAACCTTGTATTTAATGAGTACAAATTTCCTAAGCACAACTTTAGGAATATAGTGATTCTTCCCACCATACCCACCCTCCCACTCCCACTCCCACTCCCATCCTATCTCCTCCTCCCTCTCCCATTCCCAGTCCCATTCTCCATTGGCTGGGTCATATGGTAGATCTATATTCAGATTTTTGAGGTATCTCCAAACTGTCTTCCATAGGGCTTTTATCAGTTTACATTCCCACCAACAGTGAATTAGTGTACCTTTTTCCCCACATCCTTGCCAGCATTTGTTGTTTGTTGATTTCTGTATGAGGGCCACTCTAACTGGGGTGAGGTGAAACCTCATGGTGGTTTTTCCCTGATGGTTAGCGACTCTGAACATTTTTTCATGTGTCTGTTGGCCCTTTGGATTTCCTCTTTTGCAAAATGCCTGTGAAAGTCCTTGGCCCATCTCTTAACTGGGTTGTGTTTTGTTGTTACAGAGTTTCTTGAACTCTTTATATATTCTGGTTATTAATCCTTTATCAGTTGTGTAGTTTGCAAATAATTTCTCCCATTCTGCTGGTTGCCTCTTCACTTTCCTGAGTGTTTCTTTTGCAGCACAGAAGCTTCTCAATTTGATCTAATCCCATTTGTTAATTTTGGCTTTGATTGCCTGTGCCTTCTTAGGGTAGGGTTAACCTTGTGAGCATTAAGTAAACTGAAAATAAATCTTTGAAAAAATTAAGAGTGGAAATGAGAGAGGGAGGAGGCAGAAGGGTTGGAGCATGGGCAGGAGGGAAGGTTGGGTGGGAAGCATCACTATGTTCCTGAATCTATATACCTGAAATAGATGAAACTTGTATGACTTAAATAAAATTAAAAAAATACAAATGGAGCTCAGCCCATCCCATTGACTCTTATATACAATTTACATGGATCAGGCCATCCCACTCCCACCACACCCACTACCTAGGCCCTCCATGAGGGACTCCATGGGCCCTCTTAGCTGCCATGCAATTCCCTTGTTGTTTCTGAATTTGAACCAAGATCCCACATATCAAGTATTCAGTCTTTATGCTTCTTCCACTTGGCAGATCACTCCTGAAATGCACCCTACCCAGGACTCCCCCTTGAGTTCCTAGGGCTTGTCATAGTTATACCTTTTTCTCAGCTTCTTTGAAACTTCTCTGTGTTGCTTCTCTATCTGGGCCAGGCAAGACTCAGTAGCTCAGAAATGCCTTTGGTGCATTCCTTCTAGAAAAAGTGAATGTCTGACATCTATGATATTTAGCTTTGAAAAGATGTGTCCAGCATGCACCTGAGATAGGGCGACAGATTGTGATCATTAAACCTGCACAAAAATGCACACTTTGGAAGCCCAAAGCTCACTTCATGACCTTCTTGGACACAGGCTTAAGCCTCTTTTCCTAAGTGTCCCAGGCAGCAGTAGCAGTTGACCACAGAAACATATCACGCATTGAGAACTTTCTTCTTTGCAAAGTGATTGCACACTCTTCTATTTCAATGCTCACAGTCATGTGACACAGGTTTTTGTACTTTAATTTTTCTGATATGGAAATTGAGGCTTACAGAGGTTAAGCCACTCAGCAGAGATTGCAATGCTAGATAATGATAGAGTGAGATTTGAATCCAGGCCTTTTGACTCAACTTACTGGTTTCTGCTGCATCGAGTTCATTTGATGAGCAGTTACCAGTGGATAACATGTTTCAATAGATTTTCTTCTGATGGAGATAAGTGGAATTCCTAAGAGGGACCAACCAGGACTGAGTGGGTAGGTATCAGGCAAACATTTCTCAATTTGGATTCACCTTGGGCAACTTGGGAGGGACAGACTTTTATTGGATGGGTCTGCCTTCCACGTTACAGGAAATTTAGCATCCATGATGCTTGCTTTCAAAAATCTGATTGAAACAAAACAAAATGTCCCCACACATTTCCGAAGACCCTCAGATGGACTATGCCTATTGAGAATAAGAACTACTTCAGGAATCTGAGAACTTCTGATGTAGAAGTAAAAATGCTTATATTGCCAATAGGTGACAACTCAGAACAATTAGATCAAAAGGACCATAACTCCTGGGGCAGGGCAGATAACCTGAACTAGGCTGACCTGGACTAACTCAGAGTCTGCACTGGACAGCAGATCTGATGGTTGATGTGATCAGCAAGCATTCACTAAGTAGCTGCCAAGATAAATGCATTAGGAGCATAATGAGTGCTGTGTGATTTCATTAGAATGGAAAAAACAAACATCTACCTCTTTGACACAGTATGTGTCTCTCCCAGTTGTCCCTTGAGCTGGCGATGATGACGAGTTCTTTAGTGTCCCAGACCCTCATTAATGTTAAATTCTTTCTAATTGGCTGAGGGAGCCATCGAGACAGTGCTAATAGATCTTGGCAGCAGTAGCAGCGTCAGGTGCTGTAAATGAGGAAACCTAGGACGTGACCTTTCAGACAAGAGGCAGACAAGGATTAGAAGCTGCAGTGATTCTCCACCTCCATGGAAACAAATAGTTTCTTTGACCAGCACACAATGCTTTCTCACTGATATCATCTTCAAGGGCCATGTTCCCCTGGATGTTGTTAATAGATGAATGAGGTTTCCTGTTTGACCGGAGAGAGAGGATTGTGCACCAGACCCTCTGTGGGAGAGGGACCCCTCCCATAAATCGAACTTATCTCCTTCCTTAGCAAGCCATCTGAATCGCACGAGCAGCTGGTGAAAGGGGCTTTGTGCTGCACTGCTTTTCCCATCACAAGCCCCGGCTGGTTTGCTGACAGCTGAACCTGGAGCCTTTCATTTTCTCTTGGCCGCCTTTAGGGCTGCAGTGTGCTTCCCCTACCCCGCCCCACTACCCAGCAAAAAAGCTCTGATCTTATGCTACCTGATTTGCAAGATGTTACCTCTCTCTTTAAAGAGCCCCCCCCCCCACACACACACACACATACACTATGGGAAAATTCAGAAATTTAAGTAGCCTGGTCCCTCATGCAAAGGTCACAGTCTTTCCACAGCTATTATTTGGGCACTTTTTAAGGCTTTTACAAGGGCAATTATACATGTTCCAAGACCACACTGCAGTTTCATTTTTGTCTCTGGTGACGGGTGAACTGGATATGCTAAAACCCTATGGGGACATGGAAAGTCCTTCCCCCAAGAGAGGGCCCCAGAACGCTCAGGTGTTCTCTCTAGAGCCATGCTTCACGAGGAGCAACGCCTGAAAATGGATTTCTCGGGGTTGTTAAAACAAATGCAGTCACCACCTTTAATCTCAGAATCCGAAATCATCGGAAATCAAATTTGTCAGAAAAAAAATCAATGACAGCGCACCACCGCCCTCTCCCCAACCTTTCTGAGTCTGAACTAGCTTTCCAATACAGCATCTTGTCTTCTGTGTCGCTCAGTGTTCCCCATATCAAAACCTCCAGGATAGATTTTTTTTTTCCTAAATTGAGAACTGGGATGTGTTTTTTTTTTCTCCTGATGAATAAACGAATAATGAGAATGTGTACTTCGCAACTGTTTCACGACTGTAAGGTCAGCACTAAGTTTTATTCATCAAAGAATAGTTTTACATACATAATTTTCTGGCATAAAAGTCTTCTTCCCCTTTAACTTCTTGAATGCTTTTTCCCATTGTTTTAGTGGTTTTGCTATTTTATTGCGCAGGATGTTTTCATGTAAACTGCCTTCCCTCAGCTTTGGCTACAAACAGGACGTAAATACAGTGTCTAGGATTTTAAAAAATATTTCTAATCTCAAATACAGACTCAATAGTCTAGTTCCCTAAAGCCAAAAGGCCACCCAATGTTATAAACTCACGGCTCCAATGTGGCAATAAAATGCTCTCACCGTTCTGTGGTGATGACTCACAGATGGGGAGGATGATGAGTTGCTGTGACATTGAACAGTTTCATTGACCCAGTGGACGTGACTCTGAACCTTTGCAGCATGGCTAACAATCAATTCTTTCCAAGGCTGTTTTCATGACACCATAGCCCCCTCTCCTATGGAATTGGAGGTCATCTCAGTATAGAGGAAGGTTGGACAGGCCCTAGGAAAAAATCCCAGTCTCTGCAAAAACAAAACAAGAGAATCTTTTTTCCTGGTTTATATTGAAAACTGAAATGTCACAATTAAATGCGAATCATTAACTTAGAAATCAGTCTTAGTTGAAAATTCAAGTGGAGGATTAATGCAAATGTGTCTCTAACTTTATAGCATTTACCCTTGTATATCACTATCAGATTCCTTTTTTTATTATGATTATTTATTTGACAGGTAGAGTTATAGACAGTGAGAGAGAGAGACAGAGAAAGGTCTTCCCTCTGCTGGTTCACTCCCCAAATGGCCGCTACGGCCGGCTTTGCGCCGCTTCTAAACCAGGAGCCACATGCCCCCTCCCGGTCTCCCATGTGGGTGCAGGGCCCAAGCACTTGGGCCATCCTCCACTGCCTTCCTGGGCCACAGCAGAGAGCTGGCCTGTAAGAGGAGCAACTGGGACCAGAACCTGCTGCCCACTTGGGATGACGGCGCCGCAAGCGGAGGACTAACCAAGTGAGCCACGGCACTGGCCCCTATCAGATTCCTTTTTGAGATTGCATCTGGATGGAAGGAAAGAGATAAAAAGGATGCAGACACAAAAAAATCATAGTGGGAGGGGAAGTGCAAAGAGGACGAAAAGGTGGGACCATGTGGCTCAACGTATAAAATTCCTTTTACAACACAGTCTTACTAAGGCAGAGCCTGTGTGGTGCTCCCACAACAAGTTGGAGAGACACTGGACCTGTAGCTGACTTTCAGCGTTGACGGCCAAGTTCTACAACAGGAAAATCTGACGAGTGTCTGGCTGGGATCATGTCAATTCTCAGAAGCCAAGAATCAGGAGTGAGAATGGGCTGCTTCTATTTGAAAAGAAGTGTTTTTATAGTGCAGAAACATCCCAATGTACAACCAAGTGGTGCCAAAAAGCAACTAGCTGAGAGGAGGAGGTGATGGACGTCATATTTCTCTCTCCTCTTGCAAGCAGTATATCTTATGGAGCTCTGCCCGCCCCCCAGCCAGGTTACAAACAAAGGGAGAATTCTTCACTCCTGAGGCCATGTGGCAGGAGCAATTATGATGATGGGATTTGGTTTGAACTCCTGGCCAACACCTCCCAAAAGGACAACTGTGGGTTTCTTCCAGATGAGTGTTTCCAGTTTCACAAGTGGAAAATTGTTTCATGGCAAGAAAAAGAGCACAGCACTTTCAGCAACCATCGAAGCAATTGCTTGTGAGATGGTTTCATTCCCACCCGGCCAGGTTGTGTGCTCTACAGGGGAACTGGTCAACCATGTAAGAACAATGGCCGTTCTTAGGTTTGGGGGTATCCTTTGGACTATTTGAAACACACCTATATAAATCTAATCTTAATTTATTTGATATAGAATATAATCTCTTCAAAGTTAAACCTAACACTGGAAGCTTAAAATTTCAAAAATATATAAGGACTCTGTGATCTGATAAATATATATATATATATATATATATATATATATATATAATGGGACATCAGAGACATGTAAATTTCATAGCTTTTTCCCATATTTAAAATCAAATTAAAGTATTTAGAACTATTGGAACAGGTGTCATGGCACAGACAGTTAAGC
This sequence comes from Lepus europaeus, assembly GCF_033115175.1. NCBI lineage: Eukaryota > Metazoa > Chordata > Mammalia > Lagomorpha > Leporidae > Lepus > Lepus europaeus. The sequence goes on from NC_084829.1 coordinate 56,840,036, forward strand.
TGACACTGCTAAGCTGGCATCCCTAGTGGGTGCCAGTTCCAGCCCCAGTTGTACAGCTTCCAATCTAGCTCCTTGTTAATGGGCCTGGGAAAGCAGTGGAAAATGGCTCAACTACTCAGGCCCCTGCCATCTGCTTGGGAGACCCAATGGAGTTCCAGGATCCTGGCTTCAGCCTGGCCCAGTGCCTGCTTTTGCAGCCATTTGGGAATGAACCAGCAGATAGAAGATCTCTCTCTCTCTCTCTCTCTCTCTCTCTTTCTCTCTCTGTCCTTCCCCCAACACCCTATTATTCTACTTTTCAAATAAGCAAATAAATATTTTTTTGCAAAATTAAAATGGGAGCCAGAGCTGTGGTATAGCAGGTAAAGCTGCCGGGCCATCATCCTATATGGGTGCTGGTTCAAGTCCTGGCTGCTCCACTTCCAATCCAGCTCCCTGATAATGTGCCTGGGAAAGCCATCTTCTCAGGCTCAAGTAATTGGGCCTCTGCACCCACATAAGAGAGAATTGGCAGAAATTCCTGGCTCCTGGTTTCAGATCAGCTCAGCTTCAGCAGTTGTGGCCATTTGGGGAGTGAACCGGCAGGTGGAGATCTCTCTCTCTCTCTCTCTCTCTCTCTGTAGCTCTGCCTTTCAAATAAATAAATGAATTTTTAAATAAATAAGTAAAAAATTTAAAAATTATTATTAAAATGCCACTATCCATCAATTACTATGCATGTATGACATTGAGTAAGTCAATCTCTAATGCTGGTTATTGTTTTCCCAACAGCCTCTTCCTTTTTCCTGGCTGGTAGAATCTTGGTATTATTTGTATGTTCACACTTTCCCCATATGACTCAGAGTGGAAACCCATATTAGTCTAACCCCACCATACCCATGGTATTTTCTTCACCAGGGATAAGTTTAGGAGTGGGTGCGTGGCCCAGATCTGACCAATGAGATGTGAGGGGAAGTATTCTGGGGACATCTGGAGAAAAATGCTCCCCTCTCACCAAAGAGAAATAAGGAAAATCAATCACATTCATCTTCCACATAATTTTGTTTCTGCAGAAAATACTTTGAGACAATGTGGGACGATGAGCCATCCCTCTCATTACCCTGAGTATGGGAGCATAGCGAACCGAAATGATGAAGCCAATAAACTAGGCTGCTCTGGATCATCTACCCCTGCATATCTTGCTGGTTGATGTAATAAATAGTCTCATCATGTAAGCCCTCCATCCAGAGTTTTCTGTTACTGGAAACTTAGATAATTCTGAAATGTACATCACAGGCACCCAAAAATATCAAGGTACAATCACTTTAATGAGATAACTATGTGATGAAATTAAGCATTTCTAATTTGTGCAAATCTCAACACTTTAATATGGAATTGCCCAATTGATTGCTCAATTGATTCCAAAAAGGGGTGGGGTATATTAATCAGCCTTTCATTATTTTAAAGAAGATACCTGAGAGAGATAACTTGAGAGAGAAGAAAATCTATTTTGTCTCACAGTTTTGGAGGCTCACAGATCAAGACTGGATATCCCCACTGGTCTGGTGTCTGAAGAAGGCAATAGATGGCAGAAAGCTTGTGAAGGAGGCTTGCTTGGTGAGCCAGGAAGCAGAGAGAGAGTTAAGGCTAAACTTGGCCTTTATAACTAATCCTCTCACAGAACCACCTTCTGGGAGCACACCACCAATGATCCAAGGACCTCCCACTTGGTCCACCTCTCAGACACCATAATTGGATCAAGCCTCCAATAATCTATCAACCATTAAAATGAATTCATTAACTATTAACATAGAATTTGGAGTTTAAACAGCTGCATAAGTTTGGTAGCCAAACCATTTTCAAACTATAGCAAGTGATATTTATAGAATATTAGAGTTTGGGAATTTTACAAATGAGTCTAAAAATTAAGATTTATCTTAATTTTTATTCAAGATGAAATCTACCCTATTAAATCATCCCCTCATGTATTGATATATAATTCATGATTTATTGACTGGACAAAAATAGAATTCTAAGTCATGCATATATACACATAAAAAGTATATTCTTTAGGTGTGTGGATTAATCAAGAGGAAACTAAATGGCACTTTGTGTTCAAAGTAACTTTAGTTGGATGATGAAATACACAGCTTCATACATAGCAGTGGAAAAAACTAAGTGCTAACTGGTCTGATTTATCTATAGCTAAAAGGAAACCTTGGTTAAGAACACAACAGTAGAATACACAAAGCAGTAAGCACATTGTTATTTGATCAAAATTCCAGTTGGTCATGGTTGGAACCAGTCCTTACTACACACTTGCTTATCCTCACTCCCATTAAAATTCATTTACACTTCCCTTTGTTTCAGAATTATCTGCTTTCAGCTGCCAGGGAAAATTTGTTTATATTTCTTGGGAACCAATTTCAAGGTCACTTCCTACGATTAATTCCCTGTCAGCAAGTGTCATTTGGGATATTTCCTGATCCTATTTTCAATAGTGCTGAGGAAGAGAAATTTTCAATGGTCTCTAATTTTTAATCCTCCACAACAGTCTTCAAATATATCATTCATTTCATTTAACTATGACTATTCTGTTTAAAAAATAGAATAGTCAACATAATTTCTCCAGTATAAATCCAATAAGTTCCCTATCAAAATATTTTCTGCAGAACATACAACACAATATTTTCTTCCATCTTTGCAAACAAGTTGGGTTGACTACAGGTTGCTTAGAAATCAATACAAGTGAGTATTAGGTCTGACTTCAGTGTATCGACTGTTAGATGAATACCAAGAAAAAATTGCTTTGGCAATCTTTATTAATTAAAGACAAGAGACAGTTTAAGTTTATTGAAATCTACTTAGATGTCCATCAACTGTTGACTGGACAAAGAAATTATGGTATATATACATTATGGAGTACTACTCAGCAGTAAAAAAAAAAAATGAAATCTTGTCTTTTGCAACCAAATGCATGCAACTGAAAACCATTATATTTCGTGAAATAAGCCAGTCCCCAAGACAGATACCATATGCTCCTCATGATCGTGAGTACCTAAAATGTAATGTCTTGGAATGAAATGGACATTGTGAGATTCAATGATTGTTTATAGCCCTGTCCCTTCTGTTGAGGGAGACTGTTTTTGTTTCTTCATGCTATTTGTTGAACTCTTTTACTCAGTGTAGGGTTAACTTTATGATCATTAAGTAAACTGAAAGTAGATCTTTGTAAAAATTAAGAGAAGCAATGGGAGAAGGAGGAGGAAGAGCAGTTGGCGCATAGGCAGGAGGGAGAGTGGGGTGGAAAGTATCACTATGTTCCTAAATCTATATATGAAATACATGAAACTTATATAATTTAAATAAAATTAAAAAAAAAGAAAACAGATAATTAATTTAAAAATTATTGTGGGCTGGCGCCATGGTGCAGTAGGTTAATCCTCTGCCTGCAGTGCCAGCATCCCATATGGGTGCCAGTTCTACGCTCACCTGCTCCTCTTCCAATCTGGCTCTCTGTTATGGCCTGGGAAAGCAGTAGAAGATGGCCCAAGTCCTTGGGCCCCTGCACCCACGTGGTAAACCTGGAAGAAGCTCCTGGCTCCTGGCTTTGGATCGGCGCAGCTCCAGCAGTTGCGGCCATTTGGGGAGTGAACCAACAGAAGGAAGACCTTTTTCTCTCTCTCTCCCTCTCACTGTCTGTAACTCTACCTCTCAAATAAATAAATAAAATCTTTTTAAAAAATTATTGTAACCATTGATAGGTTTATAAAGAAGGAATTATCTATTAACAGAATGATCATTTTCACTTCCTGATGGGATACAACAGGATCAAAAGACAAAATATTATGAAAATTTCCCAGTAACTGTGTATTAAATTATAGAGAGCTTTAAATATCTGATCATGTTAGTCATAACTGATAAACATAAAATCATTTAATACCCTTAATTTGATATTATTCAGATTTACTCAACAAATACTCAGAATCTCAACAAATCTTAAGTGCATTAGTGACCTGTAGAATAGAAAATATCAGCTATTCTGTTTGATTTTCATGTAAAGCTGACTTGTTTAAACACTAAATTAAGCTATTTTTTTCACAGACTCCCTATGTGAAGACTCATATGAGGAAAACTACAAAATATCAAGAAAAAGCATGAGAGTATTTAGATTAATGAAGAAGCATTATGTTTCCTAAAGGGGAAATTTTTCAAAAAAAAAAAGTCAATAAAAACAATTTTAAAATTTATCAGAAAACAGACGGGCACAAACAGCTAACAAAATTCTGAAAAAAAAATAGTAAAAAGAGAGAAGACTTACCTTAGGTAATAATAAAGGCATATTATAAAATTATAATCATTTAAGCAGTCTAATAATGGTACAAGAATAGAGTAAGTCAATTCAAGGCAGAAAGAGATATTAGATAAATGCAGAAACAATCACAACCCATGCTGCCCATCATACACATAAAGGAATAAAGAAATCTTGGGACAAAAGTATCTGGTGTTAGGGCCCTGAGGCCTTTCTAGGCATAAATGTAGGAAAAAAACTATAAAGATAAAAACCTTATGTATGTGATTACATAAGATTGTATATTTCTGCATGCTAAAAGAATCTGAAACAAAATATAAAGGCAAACAATTGTAAATCCTTTCTGTGAGAAAGGAGTATGCGTATCAGAGAGAGACCTTTCAAATTCATCAGGAATTCAATGCCTACTTTCACCATAGAAATAAAGCAATTCACCAAATTGCAAAAATAACTATAATTAAGAAGAACCTTGCCCAACCTCAATGATAATCAAGCAAAAACAAATTAAAATAGGTGGAGCATACATTTATGAAAGTCATCTGATATTCAGAGGGAGCATACAGCTGTTAACTTGTTTCCCGCAAATTAAAATAAGGGAAATGTTTATGACAAACTGTAACTGAAAAAGTATATTACAAAAGAGTTTATGTTCATTATTTGTAATTATTCAACAACATACGCGTATGTGTGAATATTTTCATAGAAAAGACTTGGAAGCTTATATAGGAGTTATCTCCAGGTGATAGAACATCAAACTATTTTAAACTTATTTTTATGCTTTTTTTTTTCTATTTGCCTTTTACTTTATTAATGAAAACACAGAAATGTCAACGTCCCTCATGGTGCCTGATTTCCAGCTCTCTCACTCTCCCAGCAGTGGCCACTTGAGGACACTTCAGCTCCTGATTTGCATGATTCAGACCTGAAATCAATTTTTCAGAACTGAAAAAAAAGTGTCTCTGTTCCCAGCCTTCCTCACAGGGTTCAACTTTCCCTGGCTTCATGTCTTCCCCTGAGCACATGCAATGAGAACTAATCAGAGCCTTTCTCTAAGATATGAGATTTGTCAAGTGTATGAAAACTAGGCAACAACATTTGACACAGCAGCTAAACAACACTGTTGCTAACATCCAGTTGAAAACAACTTCGGTCCCTTGGCTCAAGGCACTGCACACGACCAACACAGAACTTTACTCGATGGCTGGTGTTATTCTTGCATTTTTCAAATGCTTTTACTTGGACCTTTTCAAAATAAACCGTGCAATTGGGCTTTATGTGCTTATATGGCAAAGCTGCTCCCTGTGATACCGTCACAGGGCTAAAGCATAAAATCTAGTTTCAAGTTCTTGCCAAGACATGAATCAGTGGCAGCATAATATTCTGAACTCTGTTCTTCTTTTTTTCCATTCTCTAATATTTCTTCACATCACAGCCCAAACAATTGCTCATAATTAAACTGAGTGGAGGAGCAGGCCCTGGCAGGAAATGTACTTGGCAAAGGTCCAGTAGCTCTTCATTGTCTTCCACACTGCACAATTACATCAGTTCCTTCCATTTCCAGAGAAAGAATGGATTTTGCAGGGCAGCAGATGAAAATCAGAGGAAGGAGGCAGCTTATTTACATATTCCTAATCAGGTTAATATACGATCTTTTATGGGAAAAGGAAATGCCTGGGTGAACTGAATGGTCATTTTGAAAACCTGCTTTCCCTTCCTGTAGCATCTACACCATATGCTGACCACAGTCTCTGCTCACCAGTTACTCATGTCTGCTGAAAAATCTCCTGGTTCAGAGGGAAATACAGCCAATGAGTGTGCTATATTCCAGAGTCTCGAAAAGCTTCAAGAGAAGCTAAATGCCATCCATGCTGCTGTTTGAGAAGTTAAAAATGTATCATCACTTGGTTCTTCAGCATCTGCTATTTACTCAGTAGATTCCTTCCAAATCCTAATGCAGAAAGAGGATTTAGAGTCTAAATGTGTAAACTGAGATGGACGAATATACGAGATGTCTTCTGAATTGTTTGGCATCAGCTTGTCCAAGAGATTAACGTTGGTAGTCAGATCGGCTGTATCCTGATGCTTAGGGGCATGACAGGAGAAAACAGGTGTCCAATCCCCTCTCAGGGGCTTGCAGGGTAAAGAGAGGCCAGCTCCTGATCATCCCAGACATCTCTTCTTGTGCCCATTTACCTGGCACTAATCAGCATTCCCTAGGAAAGGCAGGTTGGATAGAGTGGCCCAGTGGTTTGGGTAGAGCAGTTTGTTCTCAGCAAGCTAATAAGACCCAGGGACATATCAGATGAGAGAGTAGTGTTGTCCACTGGAGTGCTCCAGCCATTTAGAAGGTATAGGAACCTTTTCAAATGCCAGGAAGAAGATAGAATTCCCATTCATCTGTTGCTGGAACACCTTGATATCTCTCACTTGTTTCTCCTAGGCTAAACCCCTGGAGGCCTCAGCTCCCTAGGGCATCAGAGAAGGGAACATAATCAGACACAAAGGATGAAGTGCCCAGCACCCATACCTAGGTCCCTGTTCCACAGAGCTGGAGTGAGTCATCTTGGGGCTGGAATAAGCCCATGAAATAGGGAGCCAGTGAAATATAGGTGCCTGGGTGGACGGAGTCCAGTGTTCTGCTCTCAAAGAGCAAGGGGGCAGCTCCAAGATGTTCATTCCTCCAGAGAATCAGTCCTTGGCGTGTGTCTCACATCAGGAAACTAAATCCATGGGACTGCAAATACGCTGACTCCCCAGAGGGACAGCATTTGGTGGCTAAAGGTGTTCCTATGAAGGCATTAAGGAGTTGCCATCTCAAAATATGCAGAGTTGGCCCAGGGAGTAGTTTTACTGAAATTGCTTGAGAAGGTGTAACTTTGTAGCCAGGTATAACATAAGCAGAGCATTTTTACTACTGAAATGTGGAGCCCGGAAGCTGGTGCTTCAGGATCAGACTTCTTGCTTGCGGGTGTCCTGAGACACAAATAGCCTTGCTCCTTATCTCAACTTCTCCTGCACGGCGGGAGGACCTGGTCTGGGTAGATTTAATCTCACCACCTGCAGACCTCAAGACCCACCATGGGGAAACAGAAAAGGAATGTATGGCGACTGACCTCATGCAAGCCTGGCTCGTGACACCGGAGACCTGAAACTCTTCTGATTCTGCCACGCCAGCAGGCTCTTCCTTTTAACCCCTTTGGAAGCCCTCAAACATCCTCATGCAGCGGAGTGGGAGTTCTTGAGACTCTCAGATCCGCTACCTTCTCCTCTGTTGACAGACTGAATGTTTTCTTTCCTTTACCTCAAAACCTTATCCTTGCTATTTTGATTTGGCATGGGTACAGGGAAAAAGCCATCCATTAACAGCTTCCAAGGGTGCCATTTGGCCTGTATTTTCCTACCTGCAGCAAACCATAAGGACTCTTCGTGGGTAAAATGGTCTTCCCACACAAAGGCCAGAAGACAGCCTTGATTGCCAAAGACTGGTCAGCGAACCTGATTAAACAAGCTGCAAAGTGACCCTCACCTTCCACTCACTTCCACACCCCCAGCCAGCCCTCTCTTAGCGACATGCCTAGCAGTTACTCCTCCATTCCAGAGATTCATTTTCCAATCCTTCCTTCACAAACACATTATTCTTTGTCTAAAGAGTATCAAAGCATCATGCTTTGGTCATTTCTTGGGATGTCACTCTCTTATGAAGATCCCCATGTACAAGTAAATTTAATAAAACTTTTTATGCCTTTTTCTTGTAAATCAGCTCTTGTATTAATTGGGTTCCTGGATCCAGCTAGAGCCCACATCACAAGAACAAAGAGATGGCAGAGGGGATCTCTCCCTCCTCTGCAGGTACAAACGGTTCTCTGTACAAATCCACAAATAGTAGAGACAAAAGGACCCTTTGGCCTGGAAACTGGACCATGGCTCTCACACTCAAGCAGATGATAATATTCTTCGAAATACAGGAGACAGAAGCAAAATTAGAGAAAATCTGGGGACTTTGATATGAGAGAACATTTACACAGGACAGGATCACGGCTGGCCAACCTGTGAGGTTCTCTCTCTCCACCAGCTTCATCATGTGCCAACACATTGACAGTATTCAGAAAGGTCTGACAGAGTGAACTCAGTTTAAAAAATAGTCCCAATAAAGAAGCAAGAATATGATTTCAGCACTAATAATGAAAGCAGCACCATATAAGGCAGGAGTCTCTTGTTTACAAGTGACAGACACTGAACTCAAAAGGGAGTTTATAACTCAAGCCAAAAGGGAATTTATCAGCTTACATAAATAAGTCAGGGTTACAAAAAAGACTCAAGCACTCTAGATTCAGGGGCTTCAAGAATATCATCTTAGCTATATCATGGCTTTTCTTGCTTCTCTGTGTTGGCTTAATTCTGAAGACCAGTTCTCCTGTGTATAGGGAAGGGACCTGTTGTCCTGGTATTGGTCATTCCTTTGTTCTGTAGCATCTGGAACTTCTCTGTCTGCTTAGGGAATTTCCCACCTCATAAGTCTTGGTGGAGCACGTGCCCGCTCAAGATAGAAGCTGAAAATGTCAGATGTTGATTTCCCAACTCCTCTGCAGCTGGGGCTCAGGCTTCCCAAACCGAACCTAGCTTCCTAAATTTGGAACTAGAAAGCAAAATATTTTTTAAGAAGCAGGAACTTTGACCTCCCACTGGTGAGATCACATTCCTGGGGTGGCAACAGCAGCAATAGCAGCAGCAGAAATACTGTGTTCAGGTCCGGTACTCTGTGCTCAGTGTCAGTTCCTGAGGCTGGAGAGCTTGGTGCCTAGCCATGTCAGCAATGGTGTTCTCTCTTGATCCATTTTAAGCCATCCACCATGGCCATATTCCTGGATGTTGAACATAGTACCTGAATTTCTGGCCAGCCCAGGGATTCTATTTGTTAAACAATAACCCTCATTAAAAAAAAAAAAAAACTAATTTTTAAAATTAAAAAAATTAAATGAACAAAATTGTATGTGTTGATCATGTACAATATGTTTTGAAACACATACAAGGGACCAGCAGTGGGTTAGGCTGCCCCTTGCAACACCAGCATTCCTCATCCTAGTGCCAGTTCAATCCCATCTACTCAGCTTCCCATCCAGCTCCCAGCTAATACACCTGGAAAGGCAGCAGAAGATAGCCCAAGTGCATGTGCCCACGCCACCTGTGTCAGAGGCCAGTATGGAGTTTCAGGCTCCTGGCTTCAGCCTGACCCAGACCACAATGTTGTGGCCATTTATAGAGCAGATCAGTGGATGGAAGGTTCCCACCCTCTCCCCCTCTCTCCTGTTCATTCTGCCTTTCAAATAAAATAAATCTTAAGAAAAATAGATACTCTAATTTTCTAGTGTTTCAATTATACTCATCCATGAAAATGAAGTTGCTTAGACCTGAGCTAGGATTGAGTGGAAGGGCATGAGGCTGAGATGGATTTAGCCACTTATCTGCAGGGAGTAGGCTGCTAGGCATCTTTGGGGAGTAAACCATCAAATGCAAGATTTCTCTCTCTCTCTTTCTCTCTCCTCTCTGTATTTCTCTGCCTTTCAGATAGATAGATAGATAGATCTTTTAAATATATATATATATATATGCATGACAGATCTTCAAAAATTCATAAAAATTGCCTTTTCTTTTAATCCTATACTCCACTAATTTTTGAAGTACCCTCCAATACATTGTAGAAAGCTAAATAGAGCCAATTAAAATATGCATTACTTTATGTGTGTGATTCTAGCACTTCAAATCTATTCTTAGCAATTTTTAAGACTAGAAATTATTAGTTATAGTCACCATATTGTTCAGTAGCTTTCCTGAACTTATTCCTCCCATCTAATTGAAATTTTGTATCCTTTGACCAACATGTCCTCAACCTCCTTGGTGGTCAGTTGATACATTTCTTTTCCGCTTAAATCATCCAGGGTGGATTTTGACAGCTTGCAGATAAGATCCTGACTATGATCAGCTGCTCAGATTCAGACCAGACTGGCTTTATAACTGCAGCAACAATTCTTTTTGTGTGTGTGTTATTTTATTTTATTTGACAGGTAGAGTTATAGACAGTAAGAGAGACAGAGAAAAAGGTCTTCCTTCCGTTGCTTCACTCCCCAAACGGCTGCTACAGCTGGCGCTGCGCCGATCCGAAGCCAGGAGCCAGGTGCTTCCTCCTGGTCTCCCATGTGGGTGCAGGGGCCCAAGAACTTGGGCCATCCTCCACTGCCTTCCTGGGCCACAGCAGAGAGCTGGACTGGAAGAAGAGCAACCGGGACTAGAACCCGGTGCCCTTATGGGATGCTGGTGCCTCAGACGGAGGATTAACCAAGTGAGCCACGGTGCCAACCCCCAGCCAACAATTCTTACTGATATTCTATGGGATTGTGCACTCACTCCTATCCCAAAACATATTCCTTGAGAAATGGAACATTATTTTTGGTCCAACCTATGTGAATTGTCCATTTTCTGTGGCCAAAAACAGTGGAGTTTATGAAGAATAATCCCACAAAGCCCTTATGGAACGATGGAGGTGACATTTCTCAAAGGAAATAGATACCCATGAGGAGCACTTTCCTTTTATACTAAATTTTCCCTAATTATTCACTAAACTTTTGAAATCCACAAGTTCCAAACTGCAAAAATTGAAATAATAAATCTGTTTGGTAGTTCCTTCTCCCAAGTAGGACAAAAATAGAAAACCTTAGGTAAAGAAACCAAGAAATATGATAAATAGAAAGGGCCTTGTATGAGGAATTTCTCAAAACAAGATATATCATGTTTTCTTGTGTCGAAGCCTTGGAAAGTTTGTAGAAAAGATGTCTAGTAGCAGGTAAGTATTATTAGGAAGGCAGTGCCTCTACACAAAATCCCTATTCCCACTCTTTTCTAAATCTGTACCCATTTTTGATCACCTACAACTTCATGAGATTCTATGGAAACTTAGGGAACTTCTAAGAAAATTCTCCTCATAGAGGTTTGCCAGGAAACCAGCTTTGCTAAGGGAAATAAACAGCTTCAAGTATCACACAGTGTCACTGTGCCCCCAAAGAGCAGGAAGCCCACCACATGCCCGAATAGAGACTTACAATGATGCCAAAGCTCTTGGGACATACAGGCTCAGCCAGGGGGCAGAAAGCCAATGTGAACAAAAAGTGGAGGAGAGCCAAAGCCAAAGGGAACAAGATAGAAAGAATGTTAGAGACTGAGAAAGGGAGCATGTATGAAATTGCATCAAGGTCAGCAAAACCCAGATAAATAGGAACAGCTGTATGCTGAGTCCCTGCAGAAGGAGTCTGTCCTGGATATTTTCCATTTGGCCCTCCAGATCTGCTCTCCACACTTCTCCATGCTACTCTCTGACCACGGAAGCTTAGCCATATGGACTATGTCAATCAACTCCTTCACCACTTGCTTCCAATTGAGTTCAGCCAGTCGAGGCATCAGTGGGAGATAGAAGGACAGGAGGAAGGTGAGTAAGAGTTAATGTGTCCCCCTTCCCTCCTAACCAGATGACACTTCCCATCAGGCAGTCTTTCCAAGTTCTGGTCACTGCACCTTCTCCTTGCCCTTTCAGGACTAGGGGAGTGGGCACTCTCTGCTGTGCTGGTCTCAGTGCATGGTCCATTCCTTCTTGGGCTCCCTAAACTCTGCCCACACTATAATTAACCCCTTCTCACAGTGGCTCTCATACTGCCTCATTATATCATTTGAGAATGTTACCAGGTTCCTGCAGGGACCATGGCTGATGCAAAATGAAAACATTGTCTGGAAGACTTAATGATTGACCAAGTGTGGCTTGGGGTGCTCATGGTGGGTAAATTCAAAGGCAGGAGGAAAGCAACTGAAATGGAAATGAGGATAGTAGGCATGTGATGCTAAGTTGAGATATGTGCCTACATTGCGTCCAAGTGGAGATGACAAATATGTGCATGGGGGTGAAGGGTTCACTTCTGGAGATGGAAGATCAGGAATCATTCACATGTTGGAAGTCAACAAACCTATTAGATGGAATTGTACAGAAAAAAGTAGGGTGCACAGCTGATGTGTTCCCCAGAACACACATGTTTGATGGGTAAAAGGAAGAATGGTCACTGACAAGCAGCCAAGAAGTGGTACTAGAACAAGTAGAGTGAGGTCTCCCAAGGTGTCGGAGTAGAGAGTTTTAAAAGGGAAGTCCTGGTTAGTTAAACAGCATGAAGAGTTCTCTTAGGACAAAGAATGAAACTTACCCATTGCTTCATAGTAGGAGGATATAATTATAGCCTTTGTCAGAGAAATTTCCAAGGAGTGGTACCGTGTTTTTCAGCTCATTGTGAATCCCCTAGTGGAAAGGAAAGGAAGGAGATAGAGATAGGTTGTAGGGACCTGCTGCAGGCCACTTGCACTGAGAAAACTAGGAGTAAGATATGACAGTAACTAGGATAATTAAAGGTAAAGGGGAGGCCTGTGCCATGGCTCAATAGGCTAATCCTCTGCCTGCGGCACCGGCACACCAGGTTCTAGTCTCGGTCGGGGCGCCGGATTCTGTCCTGGTTGCTCCTCTTCCAGGCCAGCTCTCTGCTGTGGCCCAGGAGTGCAGTGGAGGATGGCCCAAGTGCTTGGGTCCTGCACCCCATGGGAGACCAGGATAAGCACCTGGCTCCTGCCGGATCAGCGCGGTGTGCCAGCCGCGGTGCGCCAGCCGCAGCGCGCGGGCCTCGCTGGCCATTGGAGGGTGAACCAACGGCAAAAGGAAGACCTTTCTCCCTGTCTCTCTCTCTCTCACTGTCCACTCTGCCTGTCAAAAAAAAAAAAAAGTAAAGGGGAGTTATTTGTTTAAATGTGAGAATCCTTATATGCAGAATCAGAAGAGAGAAAAAGAGAGATTGAGTCACTACATAAGAGAACAAAGGCAGGTTCCAGCAGATTGGACTTGGATGGAAGAGACCTCACCCTTCATTTATAATGGAGGAAAGTAAGACCAGGTGGGTGTGCAGACAAATCCTTTAGAGATGGAAAACAACTCAAGACATTTTATAAATTCAGGCCTCAGTCTTCTCAGTAACTCAAGAGGTATGGGATTTGACATGAAACTGGGATGGGGATTTTTTTTTTTTTTTTGACAGGCAGAGTGGATAGTGAGAGAGAGAGACAGAGAGAAAGGTCTTCCTTTGCCATTGGTTCACCCTCCAATGGCCACTGCGGCCGGCGCATCGTGCTGATCCAAAGTCAGGAGCCAAGTGCTTCTCTTGGTCTCCCATGCGGGTGCAGGGCCCAAGCACTTGGGCCATCCTCCACTGCACTCCCGGGCCACAGCAGAGAGCTGGACTGGAAGAGGGGCAACCGGGACAGAATCCAGCTCCCCAACCGGGACTAGAACCTGGTGTGCCAGTGCCACTGGTGGAGGGTTAGCCTATTGAGCTGTGGCGCTGGCCTGATTTTTAGAATTTTTTTTTTTTTGACAGGCAGAGTGGATAGTGAGAGAGAGACAGAGAGACATGTCTTCCTTTGCCGTTGGTTCACCCTCCAATGGCTGCCACGGCCGGCGCACTGCGGCCGGCGCATCACGCTGATCCGAAGGCATCACGCTGATCCGAAACCAGGAGCCAGGTGCTTCTCCTGGTCTCCCATGGGGTGCAGGGCCCAAGAACTTGGGCCATCCTCCACTGCACTCCCAGGCCACAGCAGAGAGCTGGACTGGAAGAGGGGCAACCGAGACAGAATGCAGTGCCCCAACCGGGACTAGAACCCGGCGCGCCGGCACTGCAAGGCAGAGGATTAGCCTGTTAAGCCACGGCGCCAGCCACCATCTTTTCTTATAGATGGGGATCATTCATCTTTCCTGTCTTGAGGTCTATCTATTCATTACCTTGGCCAATTTTTCCAACAGGCAAGTTGGTCATTTATTGTTTCAAACTCTCTATACAATTGAGTCTTATTATCCATGAACTCCATTGCTTTGAATTCACCTCCTCTCTCAAGTGTATCTCTAATCCTCAAGCCCATACTTCCAGGTCCTTTGTGGTCATTGGCAGACAAGCACAGAGCAGCAGGAGTGCACCGCCAGCTGAGGGAAACAAGGCCACACTCTGCCTCTTTTGTGCCCTATGTCATACTGTAAACAAGCATCCCCTTCATGTTCTGCTCAGGGCCACGTTTTCCGCATTTTTGTGCTTTTTATTGATGATTTCTTTATTCAAAATGGCTCCTAAGCAGAGTGCTACAATATTGCATAGAGGTTGTAAGACCCAGAAGGCTGTGATATACCTTAAGAAGAAAATCTGTTGTTAGATTTGTTTCATGCAGGCACGAGTTACAGAGTGGCTGGCTGTGTGTATGCTAAAGATGTAACTTTAAACAGAAATAAACAAAATGAGTTTATATATTGATTGATAGTAATGTTGTAGCCCACAGCTCTCATAGGAAATGAGCCATATATTTTCTCTAGGCACAATAGTTTAGTATGAGGGTACTTCGAAAAGTTAATGGAAAAATGAAATTAAAGGGTAAGCTTATATTGGTGCAAAAAAAAAAAAAAGACATCCACACATTGTTTATCAAATACACATTTTTCTATGAGCTTTTTGAAGAAACCTCCTATGCATGAGTTTCAAAAATGTCTGCACCAAAATAAATTTATCTTTTTTAAACATTTATTTTATTTATTTGAAAGGCAGAGGCAGAGAGAAAGAGAGAGATAGAGAGAGGTCTTCCATCTGCTGGTTCACTCCCCAGAATGGCTGCAATGGCTAGTACTGGGCCAGGCTGAAACCAGGAACCAGGAGCTTTAATCAAGTTTGACTAGATCATCCCCAAATGAATGAGAACCTACCTTTCATTGAAAATAGGTGTATTTTGGCTCAGTTAGCTCTCGAGGCCATTCTTTTGCTGATCCTGCCAGTAATCTTGGTCTAGAAGACATTATCAGGAAGGCACTCATGGGGAGCTTTGATGACAAAGTAGAGGAGCAAGGAGTGGTCCTGTCGCAGACTGTGGGAGTAGTGCCTGGTGGCGCCAGCACGTTAGTTGTGACCAGTAGTGAGACACGGAGAGAGGAAGGGGACCCATCACCTCATTCAGGAGGCCTTTGCAAACCAAAGCTGATTAGCAAGTCAAACAGTAGGAAATCAAAATCTCCCATCCCTGGGCAGGCCTACCTGGGAAGTGAACGGCCCTCTTCGGTCTCCTCTGTGCATTCCGAGGGGGACTACCACAGGCAGACGCCAGGGTGGGCCTGGGAAGACAGGCCATCTTCAACAGGCTCAACACAGTTCCCTTATAACCCCCTGACACTGCGGATGCTCAGCAGCACGCCACCAACACCGATCGCGTGTGCCCCCTCTGCTGTGAACCAGGCAGCTCCTCACCAACAGAACAGGATCTGGGAGCGAGAGCCCGCCCCGCTGCTCTCAGCACAGTACGAGACACTGTCGGACAGTGACAACTGAACCACACAGACGGGGGACACGGCATGGGGAGGGGCTCGTTCTCGGGTATTTTAATTGCAGGTCAAAAACCTGCCCATATGATTTGTGCCCAGAGACTTTTCAGGAGAGCCAGGGCCATAGATGATGGAGAAATGATGGAAATTCATTTGGAGCATCAAACGGGAAGAAACAGAAAATAGCCTTTGATACGCCGCAATTCAGTGGATTCTAATAGTGGAGGGTTGAAATGTAGAGTTTTTAAAAGTGAACAATTCCTATTCCTACATCTGTTTGTAAAGAAAACCATAATGTCTTTAAATCACTCATGTAAATAGATGACCTTTTTGCAGTGTAAAAAAAAAAAGAAAATAGGTGTATTTTGGGGCAGCACCATGGCTCACTTGGTTAATCCTACACCTGCAGTGCTGGCATCCCATATGGGCACCAGGTTCTAGTTCCGGTCGCTCCTCTTCCAGTCCAGCTCTCTGCTGTGGCCCGGGAGTGCAGTGGAGGATGGCCCAAGTGCTTGGACCCTGCACCCGCACGGGAGACCAGGAAGAAGCTCCTGGCTTTGGATCAGCGTAGTGCCGGCTGTAGCGGCCATTTGGGGTGTGAACCAACAGAAGGAGGACCTTTCTCTCTGTCTCTCTCTCTCACTGTCTAACTCTGTATCTGTCAAATAAATAGAAAAGAAAAGAAAGTAGGAGTATTTTGTCAATTGTAAATTAGGATAGTCCACAAGCTGTATTTTAATGTAACAGAGAGTGACAAGCTGACTCCAAATTGGAAGCCACATTTTCAGTCCCTCAACTTGTCTAACCTCTGGTGATGACTGCGTTTCAGACTCTGATACCAACCCCCTTACACAACATCTCCTGGCCCTTAGTCCTCGCTGCTGGTGGTTTGACTTCAGCAACAGATACGAATCTGTGACCTACATGCAAATTATTCTTGATGACATGGATACTGATCCGTAAAAAGGACACTAACAAAAGCATCCTATTTGACAAGTATTCAGTTTTATCACCACGGGGGCAGTAAGCCAGTCACACCTTTGGGGCTGCTGTGCTTCATTTTGTATAATCTACACAATAGCACCATTGAATTTTTAGTGTTCTGGTGATCAATCCTGGAGCTTTGTGAGTCTGGGTGAGGTAGAACTGCATTGCAATGCTCAAATCCTCCCTTGTTCACCTTTGATTATTCCAAAATACTTATCTTTCACGTGAAACAAAAGCACTGTGTTTTCTATCCATTCCCATAACCATATTAGAAAAATTAAGTGGCTCTACTGTTCTTAAAGAGGACAATCTTATATAAAAAAAAAAAAGATATCCACAGATGTGAAGTTGGGAGATGGGTTCTCTGCTCTTCCCACTCTATATCTCTGTCCACCTGCTATGGACTGAACTGTGTCCTTGCCTCCCCATCACTCCCAATTCACATATTGAAGCCCATAATCCCAATGTGACTGTATTTCAAGGGCATTTAGGAGGTAATTAAGAAGTCATAGAGTGAGGCCTTAATTTAATAGGATTGGCAGCCTTTTAAGAAGACAAGGGGCAGGTGTTGTGGTGCAGCGGTTAAACTGCCTCTTGGGATGTCTGTATCCAGTATTGAGGTGCCTGAGATCCAATTCCACCTTTGCTTCCAATTCAGCTTCTTGTTAATGCACACCCTGAGAGCAGCAGATGATAGCTCAAGTACTTAGGTCTCTATCACCCATGTGTGAGTTCCATTTGGAAGTCCTGGCTCCTGGCTTTGGCCAGCCTGGCCCCAGCTGTTTTAGACATTTGGGGAATAAACCAGCCCATGGAATCTCTCTGTCTCTTCCACTTTTAAATACATAAATAAGGGGCCGGCACTATGGCATAGCAGGTAAAGCCACCGCTGGCAGTGCCGGCATCCCATATGGGTGCCGGTTGGAGTCCCGGCTGCTCCGCTTCTGATCTAGCTCTCTGCTGTGGCCTGGGAAAGCAGCAGAGGATAGCCCAAGTCCTTGGGCCCTTGCATCCTTGTGGGAGACCCAGAGAAAACTCCTGGCTCCTGGCTTCAGACTGGCACAGCTCCAACCATTGTGGCCATCCAGAGAATGAATCAGCAGATGGCAGCCTCTCTCTCTGTCTCTCTCTGCCTCTCTCTGCCTCTCCTTTCTCCGTGTAACTCTGACTTTCAAATAAATAAGTAAATCTTTAAAAAAAAAATAAAAAATAAGCATTTTTTTAAAAAAGAGAATGATCTCCCTTTTCCAGTCTTACTTCCCCTTTCAACACTCTTCCTTCCTTTTCTTCATGCACACATACCAGGGAAGCCATGTGATCACACGGGAGAAGTGTCGTCTATACGCCAGGAAGAGGGTCCTCACCAGACCCAACCATGCTGCCACTCCCATCTCTCTGACTTCCAGCCTCCAAAGCTGTGAAGAAAAGACATCTGCTGCTTAAGTCACCCCGTCTATGGTTTTTTGTTATAGTAGCACAAGCTAACTGAGACGTTGCCTCTCCTTTTCTCAAGGGGTCCAGGGCTTCTCCCATGTTGGTTCTGAACTGCATGCATGCTGTGCAGCCAACCTATTTCCTCACGTCTTACCTCCACCCTCACCTCAGCAGTACCCACAGGCCTAATCTTTCCTGGTGATTTGCTGTTCTTCCAGTTACTCTTCCTCAGAGGGCACTGTCTTAGTCCTGACTGGGTTCCAGGAAGGCTCTCTCCCCAGCTTACACACAGCCACCTTCTCCCCGGCTTCTCCCATGGTAGACAGAGAGCTTTCCAGCTTCTTCCTAAGAGGGCACTCATCACATTCTTGATGGCTCACCCTCATGACCTAATTACCTCCTAAAGCCCCACCCCTAAGTACCATCACCTTGGGACTTGCACAGACGAATTTTGGGGGAGACAAACGTTCAGTCCATTGTGAGTACAGCTTTCTCAGTGACTGGATGCTCTGATAATCTACCCCATGCTACAATGTGACTGTCTGAAAATAATTTGATGTGTCACATTCATTTCTTCCTCCTTCTTCATTCAGGAGCTTATAAGCAGAGCAGGTCTCCTTAAACCTTCCCAACTTCTTCCCATAGAGTTCGATAAGTACAGAAATAGCCCGGTAACACTGAGTGTATTCTGGAGATGGGCAGGAGAAGGCAGAGGAAGCGTCACGCTGAGGGTTAACACCTGAAACAAACTATCTCCTCCATGATTTTGTCCAATGCTGTTGGAAAATAGCCCAGACTTCTACTTCCTATCAATAGTCTTTCCATTATACACTCCTTCAGCGACTTTATGAAAGTTCTTTTTAAACAACGCGGTTTGGCCGGTGCCGCGGCTCACTTGGCTAATCCTCTGCCTGCGGTGCTGGCACTTCAGGTTCTAGTCCCAGTTGGAGCACCAGATTCTGTCCAGGTTGCTCCTCTTCCAGTCCAGCTCTCTACTGTGGCCCTGGAGGGCAGTGGAGGATGGCCCAAGTGCTTGGACCCTGCACCCGCATGGGAGACCAGGAAGAGGCACCTGGCTCCTGGCTTCGGATCGGTGCAGCATGCTGGCCGCAATGGCCATTGCAGGGATGAACCAACAGAAAAAGGAAGACCTTTCCCTCTGTCTCTCTCTCTCTCTCTCTCTCTCTAACTCTGCCTGTCAAAAAAAAAAAAAAAAAAGAATGCGGTTTCCAAAAAGAGATATTTAAGGATAAGGGGATCTTTTAGAATATCCACTGCTTTCCCTATAGTTTGATTATTTCTTCCATTTATCAACAGTTAAGAGTGTATGAATCTGAGTCTACAAATTCAAAGAGGAAATAAATACAGACGAAAATTTTTTCACTTATATTAAACTAACCACAACTCTTAGCCTCTTTCCTGCTAGTTTGTAAAGCATCCATCTCTCCAAAGTCCATTTTCAGTACAATCACACCAGAATCCAAGTGGCTAGATAGTTGCATGGAAATTAGGGGAAAGTTACTTAATAATCAATTGCTTCCTATGCATGTGACATCTGCACTTGCCAAGCCCACTATACTTCCTTGAACTGACATCTCTTTGCTTCTGCACTATGTGCCAAAGATGCTGCTGCCGCATATTCCACTATATAGAGACACCTTGTTATGTTCACCTGTTCATTTACACCCCACTCCCCCAGCTCTTTCCAATTATACTGGGTCTCTACCAAGGAACTGGGCATGTGTCTTCCTTCTCTCCCTTCACCTACTCCAAAGACTTCACATCTTTGACCTTTTATTATGATCTGTGGGGAAAAAAACCTCTGCCCTCTCATTATCCTTAGAGGAGCTTAACATGAACTTGTCAAACTAAGGCTTTAGGAAAACAAAAGCCAGAAAGAGAAATCACTCACTGACAACTTCTACTTCCGATCCAGTAACAAAAACTTCCTTCAAAAGGACACAAAGTGTTGATTACATTTGTGGAACTGGAAAAGGGAAAATACAGGGAGAAAAGGCAATATTTTCTTAAATTATTCTGGTCCACAAATACTGAGTCTTGAATAGAATTATCTGATAGAGGTACAGGGGAAGTTTCCTCCTTGAATATTATTTGGCAGTTGGTAAGGGCCCACCCTGGGAAGACTTACTCCCAGTTCTGCTAAAATTCTCTAAAAGCTATTGCCCGGCTATAAGCTACAATCTGTGCATTGATTCTTTCTAAAGACTTTTGTAAGCACAACTCTCAGGAATTTGGTGAAGGTGGGGGAGTGGTAGAGAACCTAGGGCTTCAAATATAGGTCTTGACCTCAAGGTGTCCACAATTAGTTCGTAAGTAGCAATTGCAAGGGTAGAGACTCGTCCAAGGTGCTATGGGAGCTGAGAAAGGAAGCTTAACTTGGCCTGGAGGAGAGGGTTCTGAGTCTTGAAGGAGTAGATGACAATCAGGCCAATGGTGCCCCAGGGGCAGCACTGGAAGGGGTCGCAGTAGCAGTAGGTGTGAGGGGGTGGTGGAGACCAAATCTCAGTGGGGCTTATCATCCATTCTGGATTGCTCATATTGTCTCCTAAGAGCAATGGCATACCTTGGAGCAACTTGGGGATAGAGAGTGATAATTATTTGCTAAAATTGGCATTTTTTTGTTTTGTTGTGTTTTATCAGCCTAAGCAATGCAAATTTATTTTTATGATCATCCCATAGGTCAGAAGTGTGATGCGGTTTTCACTGGGCTGAAGTCAGTGTTGGCAAGGCTGTGTTCCTTTTTGCAGGCTCCAGGGGACAGTTTCCTGGCCCTTCCTAGCTTCCAGATGCAGGCCACATTCCTCAGCTCATGGCCTCTTCCTCCTTCTTCAAAACCAGCAAAGGCAAGTCGAGTCCTTCTCACCACCCATCACTCTGACCTTCCCTCAACCACTTTTTTAAACTTTAATTTTAATATTTTTGGACAGCTTTTTTTTTAGATTTATTTATTTATTTGAAAGGCAGAGTTACAGAGAGGCAGAAGCAGAGAGAGACAGAAAGGAGGGGGGGGTGGTCCTTCCATCCACTGATTTACTCCCCAGATGGCTGCAACAGCTGGAGCTGTGCCAATCCAGAGCCAGGGGCCAGGAGTTTCCTCTGGGTCTCCCACATGGGTGCAGGGACCCAAGCACTTGGGCCATCCTCAACTGCTTTCCCAGGCCATAGCAAAGAGCTGAATCAAAGTGGAGTAGCCGGGACTCTAACCAGTGGGATGCTGGCACTGCAGGTGGCGGCCTTACCTGCTATGCCACAGCACCAGCCCCAGGACAGTTTTTAAAAAGTAAAAATCACATAACATAAAATGAGGTATTTTAAAGTGTAAATTTCAGTGGCCTGAAGTACATTGTTATGTTGTGTATCCACTATCCATATCAAGTTCCAAAATACTTTCATCACCCCAAAGAAAGACCCGCAACCACTAAGCAGTCACTCTCCCTCCCCTATCCTAGCTCCTGGAAACCTCTAATGTGTTCTCTTTATATGGATTTACCCAATCTGGAGATTTTATATAAATAGAATCACACAGTACGTTACCTGTGGTGTCTGCCTTCTTTCTCTTGACATAACGCTTTCAAGGTTCAATCATGTTGTAACATCTGTTAGTCTTTCATTGTTTTTTTATGACTGAATAATATTCCACTATATGGAGACCCCTTGTTAGATTCACCTGTTCATTTATTGATGGACATTTGTGTTGTTTCCACCTTTTGATTAATGGCAATAGTGCTGTTATGAACATTTATGTATAAATGTTTGTTAGAGTACCTGTTTTTCTTTGTTTAAATACATAGTAACTAGAAGTAGATTTACATGGTAGCTTGGTTTAAGAAACTACCCAGGCTGGCACTGTAGCGTAGTGAGCTAAGCCTCCACCTGTGGTGCCGGCATCCCATATGGTTCTAGTCCCGGCTGCTCCTCTTCTGATCCAGCTCTCTGCTATGGCCGGGGAAAGCAGGGGCCAAGTGCTTGGGCCCCTGCACCCCCGTGGGAGACCCAGAAGAAGCTCTTAGCTTTGGATCAGCTCAGCTCAGGCCCTATGGCCATTCAGGGAGTGAACCAGCAGATGGAACAACTCTCTCTCTCTGTAACTCTACCTCTCAAGTAAATAAAATCTTAAAAACAAACAAACAAACAAACAAACAAACAAAAAAGCTATCAAACTGTTTTCCATAAAAGCTTCACCATTTTACACTCCTACCAGTGATGTATGAAGTTTCCAATTTCTTTACATCCTTGACAACACTTGTGATTTTCTGGATTTTGTTGTTGTTAATTATATCATAGTGGGTGTGAGGTTTTTGATTTGCATATCCCTAATGGCTAATAATGTTGAGCATCTTTTCAAGATTTGTATTTTAAATAACTGAATTTGGAGGTTGTATAAATGATGGTTTTAAAAGAAAGGGGCTGGCACTGTGGCAGAGTGGGTTAAAGCCACCACCTACCATTGTGGCATTCCATATGGGCTCCAGTTTGAGTCCTGACTGCTCCACTTCCAATCCAGCTCTCTCTTAATGTGCCTGGGAAAGCAGCAGAAGTTGGCCCAAGTCCTTGGACTCCTGCTCCCAGATGGAGCTCCTGGCTCCTGGCTTTAGCCTTTGTAGCCATTTGGAGAGTGAATCAGCAGATGGAAGATCTCCCTCCCTCCCTCCTTCTCTGTAACTCTGCCTTTAAAATTTAAAAAAAAGTCTTTTAAAAAAATAAAGAAGGAAAACTAGTTTTACAAATTAAATCTCTTGACACCATGAATAAACAGTGAGGTAAAGAGAAGTGACTAATTGGCAAAATAGAAAATAAAAGGCTAATAATGTGAGACAAGTAATTTTGGGAACCTTGAAGGAAGAGAGGAGTCAAAACCCTCACCATTCTCCTTCATAAGGTGAAAAGGGCTGGGCCACGTGACCAGGGCTGCTTCCCAGGCTGACATCCTTTCTTCAGAGTGACCTCACCTTGGCAAATATCAAAGAGCTTTATCAGCTGAAATTTACTCAGGGATATTTTAAAACTGATGTTGCATGCATCCAGTAACTGCTTCTAAGGATTAGCCTCTGTCATTTTCAGGGACATCTGATGTGGGACAAAGTTTAAATGAAATAATTTTGTTTTATGAAAAACTTATTGTGAATTAATTATATTATTTTAAACCTTTGTAGCTTCCAAGTATTAGTTACTCTGCTTTTCACAACATTGCATAAGTCAAGCATCAAGGATTTTCCCTTGCTTGAGCCTCTTCCACAAAATGGGTAAACAGATTGTAATGGGGATTACTTTTTTTAAGTCTGTTCAATGGAAATAAGTAAATGTTCCAAGTCTCAAGTGGAAGCATGAAAGTTTTATTTTAAAACAGTGTAATTTCTTCATGGAGGAGCCAAGTTTAAGCTAGAATTAAAAGATTTTAAAATGTGTAATTTCCATGAGTTGGGCACTGGTTTTCTTCATTTCTTACAGAAAAAAAAATGCTAGTCAGAGTTGGCACTTTCAAAATTTACCTTAAACCTGACATCATTAGAGGCAAAACTGTCTCAGTGAGAATAGCATTCCTTCAAAGCTATAAATGAATCAATAGAATATTGTTCATTATACAACCCTTCTCTTAAAAATTTAGAAATAAACATAAGTGATATGATCCTAATTAGAAAGAACTGCACCTACTTTTAAACAATAAAAGCAATAGTTTTATCATGTATGTTATTGGGAAATAAGTCACAGTTTGTTAGCACTATGGTGACACATGTGCTAAAATCCAGTCAGTTGCTATAAAACTGTGTTTTCTGAAGGACTGATGTATCCTTTGATTTTACCATTATTAGGTCTTGAAGATACGAAGGAACTGAATGATTTTTCTCTTCTTGTACTATACTAAAGCACATTTCATTTTCTTTACTTTCTCCCATTCATTCATAATTATTCTTCATTTCTTCTTCTTAGCTTGATCTTTGGAGGCACACTTTCTTTCAATCATTAAATTTAATTATGATCCTATCAAGTAATTGCTATCCTCTCAACTCTTACTCCGAATGAGATATAAAATGTCCATTTTTCTAGAACTCAACTTGACAGATTCCTAGGGAGGCCATGGTAAAGGTCAAATGTTGAAGTGTGAGATTGGTGAGGGAAGGAGTTAGAGGAAAACTTTCCCTGGCCCCTCCTCATGGTGAGGTTTACCCCAGCTCCTGACCCAATCCTGAAATTGGACATGACCCCCTAAATTTATACCAAAATGTGACCCTTTAAAGTTCCCCAGAAGTGCTATCTGGGGTGCCACATTTGCTACCGGAATTTGGGGTGCCATACGATTTCACCATGGGCTTATTACTGAATCCCCAATATTAATAAGCCTGAGAGGGTTTTTGCCTAATATTTAGAGAAGAATTCTAAATACCGGCACAGATAAACGAGGCAGCATGGTACGTTTTAAGCCTTTTATTTAATAATGAGAAAAATGCATAGGAGAGTGAGAGCTTTATTTAAGAGAGAGGTGAATAGAGGTTCATAACGAGCACCAGGGACCAGCCACGTGGATGAGTATCTAGGCCAGGAAGCCTAGGACAGGTGGCCCGAAGGCCATGTGCCCTGGAGGCACGGGGCTACAGCCAGCTCCCTCTTGGCAAGAGGCCAGGGAAGAAGAGCAGGCCGGACACACTGTGTCCCAAGCTTTTAACCTACTTCCAAAGGGGAGTGGTTAATTAACCTGATTGGCTGGTTGCAGGTGTGGCCAGGTAGGGGCATGAGGTCACACAGGGGCGTGGCAAAGGCGTGGTCTTCCAGCTCACAAACCTAATCAGTTTTAACCTGTATGCCTGCCTACTGCAATCCTACTGAAGGCAGCAAGCCTCAAGGCTTCAGATCTCCCTTTCTTCCATCACCCATGATTCTTTGTAGGATATTAGGGGATTGATCACCACCTTCTTTGTCTCTAGCAACACTGTTTGTCCTAAAGTCTACTTCATCACTTCTTAGTATATATAATCCAGATCCCTTATGGTTGCTATTTGCATGACCTATTTTAACCACCTACGATTTAATAAAAAACAAATTCCTGGTCTTTGTCCCTCTGTTCCTGGAACAGAACTCATAATACCCTTGGAATTTACTGTCTTTGGTATGCTAATGAGATGATTCATGGACCCCTGATACTTCAGGATACTGGCCACCCAGTAACCCAACCAAGTGATGAAAGAGATGGAAATTTCAGCACCAACCCCTGAACTCCAGGTAAGAGAGAGATTAGAGAATGAATTCAATCACCATTAAGCAATGATATCATCAAGCATGCCCACCAAATTAAACCTAAACAGTGGAGTTCAGAGAGCTTCCAGGTTAATGAACACATCCACATTCTAGAATGAAGGTACTCCCTGACTCCATGGGGCCAGACATTCCTTTCAGGGGAAACTTCCAGACCCCGTCCCCTGTACCTTTTCACCAGAAGTTATTTGGGTCCCCTACAATACATTGTGACTATAAGTACAGCACTTTCCTGCGTCTCATGAACCATGAACTGTCCTATCAAATCATCAAACTGAGGTGGGGGTGGAAACCCCTGAAATTGGGTAGTTTGGGGTCACATGTGAGTCCACCTGAAATTGGAGAAGACCCCCTAAAATTTACAATGAAATGTGGCCCCTTAAAGTTCCCTAGAAATGCTACCCGGGGTGCCACATATGCTACCGGAATTTGGGGTGCCTTACAATTTCACCACAGGCTTATTACTAAATCCCCAATATTAATAAGCCCAAGAGGGTTCTTGCCTAATATTTAGAGAATTCTAAATACCAGTACAAATAAACGAGGCAGCATGGTACATTTTAAGCTTTTATTTAGTGAGAAAGATGCATAGGAGAGTGAGAGCTTTATTTAAGAGAGAGAGGTAAATAGGGGTTCATACCAAACACCAGGAACCAGCCATGTGGGAGCGCTTCTAGGCCTGTATCTGGGCCAGGAAGCCTAGACAGAGCACATGGCCCGAAGGCCATGCGCCCTGGAGGCGCGGGGCTTCAGCCATCCCCCTTCTGACAAGAGGCCAGGGAAGAAGAGTGGGGCTGGGCCACATCATGTCCAGGCTTTTAACCCACATCCAAAGGGGAGTGGTTAATTAACTTGATTGGCTGGTGGGACACACAAGGGCATGGCAAAGGTATGGTCTTCCAGTTCACAAATCTAACAATTTTAGCCTGTATGTCTGCCTAATTTACACCTGCACCTGGGAGCTGACTTGTGGGGGCAGACTTGTCAGACCAAGCCATTTAATTTGTAGGATCCGATGATA
This sequence comes from Lepus europaeus, assembly GCF_033115175.1. NCBI lineage: Eukaryota > Metazoa > Chordata > Mammalia > Lagomorpha > Leporidae > Lepus > Lepus europaeus. The sequence goes on from NC_084829.1 coordinate 56,866,466, forward strand.
ATTCCAAGTAGATAGGTTAGAATAGGTCTGGGTTATTGAATACCCAAGTGGTATCAGAATTAGAGAATTGTTGTGGGAAAGTAACACATATTGGCTGTTGCAGGAGAAAAGCAAACCACATGCCATCTTCTCATTTTCAATTAAGTTTTGAATCTAAAGCATGTATGCTTAGATCAATTTGGATCTTGCTTTTGTCAGTCCAATAACTACTACCTTTTAATTGGATTGTCTTATTTTTTCATATTTAATGTTAGTGATAGAGTCAGATTTACATCTCATTTTTCTGTCCATTTCTGGGAACTGGGATTTTTTTTGTTTCGGTTTTTTCAATGTTTCATTTTTTATTAAATGGACATTTTCTTGTGTATAATTTAATTCACTGTCTTTTAGATTATATTTTTAGTTATTTTATTACTGTTTACCCTAGGGATTGTAATACATACCTGAATTTAATAGAATGTGCCTCAGACTATTACTGACTCAATTCTTGTAAGACATAGAAGAAATTTTGATCCAGTATAACTCGATTTCCACATCCTTAATTTTTGGACTAATTTTGTCAGATATTTTAAAACCATATGTGTAAAATACCCTAGCATACAGCGATATATTTATCATTTTATATGATCTTACATCATTTAAAAGGAAAAGAGTGTATTCATAGGATCTGATTTTTAAAATGTATAAATCAGTTTATTTACAGATATTATCCTTTCTTAAAGCACATTTTAGTTAAATCTTTTTACACAAGTAAACATGGGAATTCAGTCCAGTTTTTTTTTTTTTTTACATTAATCTTCTTGTTCACAAGTTCCTGTTCTCTTTTCTTCCAATGGATTTGAATTGTCACATGATGTCATTTACTTTTTTTTTTTTTTTTTTTGACAGGCAGAGTAGACAGTGAAAGAAAGAGACAGAGAGAAAGGTCTTCCTTTGCCGTTGGTTCACCCTCCAATGGCCGCTGCGGCCGGCGCACCGTGCTGATCTGAAGCCAGGAGCCAGGTGCTTCTCTTGGTCTCCCATGCGGGTGCAGGGCCCAAGCACTTGGGCCATCCTCGACTGCACTCCGGGCCACAGCAGAGAGCTGGCCTGGAAGAGGGGCAACCGAGACAGAATCCGGTGCCCCGATCGGGACTAGAACCCCGGGGTGCCAGCACCGCAGGCAGAAGATTAGCCTATTGAGCCGAGCGCCGGCCAATGTCATTTACTTTAATTGGTTTCATTTAGCCCTCTGCCCTTCTTGATGTCAAATATATTATCAAATACATTATATTTCTATGTGTTATAGGCCTAAAAATACGATTTCATACACACAGTTCTATTGTACTTTTTAAAGATCTTTTCAACATTTATTTGAAAGGCGTCATGACAGAAAGGAAGAGAGAGAGAGGTCTTCCATCTGCTGGTTCACTCCCCAGATGACCACAACAACCAGGTCTGGGCCAGGCCAAAGCCCGGAGCCATGCACTCCATCAGGGTCTCCCATGAGGGTGGCAGGGGCCCAAGCATCTGAACCATCTTCTACTGCTTTCCCAGATGCATTAGCAGGCAGCTGGATTGCAGAGTAGCAAGTTCTCGAATAGGTTCTCCAATATGGGATGCCAGCATCACAAGCCACAGCTTGACCACTGCACCACAACTCTGGACCCTATTCTATACAACCTTTAATCAGAAGAAACGATGCATAATTATAATATTTTAATAACTATTGACACAGATCATCATATTTACCAGCACTCGTTTTTTTTCCACATGGACTCAAATTATTCCCTATTTAAATTTCCTTTTTAGTGTCAAGAACTTCTTTTCGTATTTTTTTAATCTTAAAACTGTATTTATTTCAGACTTGTCTTTATGTGCTGGTGTAAAAATATACATATACTAGAGATTTTCAGAGGAATAGAAGCTGGAAATGAAACTCAAGGGCAACTAGGAACAGTGGAATTGCCCCAGAAACATTGTGAGGATAACTCTTCCTGAAACGTCCTTGATAACCTTTTCAAGTTCAGCCTTTGAGAACATGTTGACGTCCTGGCCAGGCTGCACAAAGGCTACCTCTGTGTTAGCTGCACTCATCTCCTCTGTGACTTGTCTGATAATGAGGGAAGACTTGATGTCTCTGACTTGTGGTCAACTCCCTGCAAGGAGCTCTGAGCACTACTGAAGCAGTCAATTGATTGAGCAGCACACTGTACACAAGTTCCAGATGCATCCCTATAAAATGGCCGGTGTCCTTTTCCATAAATTCCTCTTAATAAAAGTACAAATCCAAAGTGACGAGAAACAATACCTGTGTCTGTATTTCTTTTCCAAACTGCGGAGCTGAATCAGACACAGCCTGGGTCAACGGATTCTCTGTTTTTGTTTTTCTGAGTACTTTTCATTTCACATTCATTTTTGGAAGACAATTTTGTGGAATTTTTTAGAAGTACGTTGAATAGATCATCTCACTGGCTCCTGGACTCCGCTGTTTCTGACAAAAAGTTAGCCGTTAATCTTACTGGGAATCACTTGCATGTAACAAGTCATTTTTCTCTTGCCTTGTGCTTCCAAGATACTCTTTCACTTTGTTTCACTATAATGTGTCTGAGTGTGGATATCTTTATTATTCATGGAACTCATTGAGTTTCTTAAGGGAAGGTCAAAGTTTTTCATCAAATTTGAGAAGTTATCTGCTATTATTTCTTTATTTGAATATTTTTCAACCTCATATCTCCCATTTCTTGGTATTTTCATTACACATATTTTGGTGTACTTAATGCCGTCTTGTTTATTTTTCTTCATTTTTGTTCATGTGTTCTTCAGAGTGTATAATCTCTATTGATCTGTCTTTAAGTTTGCTGATTCTTCATCCTGCTAGCAAAAACTACTCTGTTGAATATCTCTAGTGGTTTCTATATAAGTATTTCTTGGAATTGTTTCTGGAAAATTTCTTTTCTTAAATTCAGCAATTCAGTTCTGCCTTCTAGAGATGATACAAGCCTGACCTCCAATACTCCTTTCGGGGGATTTCTGAATCTTGTCTCCTCCAGTTTTCATGGAAAATTGGTCAGTGTTACTGGATTCTTGCTAAAACTCTCTATTAGCTCTAAGACAAATATAATTATTTTTGCTTTAAATAAATGAGAAAATGTAAACCCAGAATCAAGCAGTGATTAAATAAATTGAAATTCAAAGACTAGAACCCAGGTAATTGGAATTTTAACCAAAGTGAATCTCAAAAAAAGAATTACCTAAGAATTTATGAAAAGGACATGACTATCATCCAAACCTCTCATGAGCATGAGATATTTATTTAATCATTGATGAGGAAACCCGCTGGTTGAAAATGCTGGTGCAAAAGAGTATAGGGTAGATTGATATAGCAGTAACTGAAAGAGAGTACTAGAATAAGGTTGCTAAATTATTTATAAATGTGGTTAATATTCTATAGGGTACTAAAACTTAACATTTGTGATTATCTTTTTTATGGAAATTGCTTGCATTTCTGCCATCTAGAAATTATTTGAAATGTTATTAATCTGTTATAAATTATCATCTAATTTCACACAATCTGGGCCTGAATTGAAACAAATACAAAGATGCATTCCTAGAGAATTAGATAACTCTTGAGTAGACCTGTTAGACAATACTCCATCATAAAAAAAAAAATGCAGTCATCATTTTGTCATACTTCCAAGTCTGGTATAACTTTTTCAAATACACATAAGATGTTTAGTATAGAGCCTACAACATAAGCACTCATAATGTGATAGTACATTTGCTATTTTTGTCTTTGTAATCCTGGCTCAGCCACGTACTAGCTGGGTGATCTTAGTGAACTCTGTTTGAGCTTTCTCATCTGTAAAAATGTAGATAATGGTGGTGTCTATCCTACAAGGCTATGGTGAGGATTAAGTAAGGATTGAATATATGCAAGGCACTTAGTGCCTGGCACATAGCAATTACTAAATAAGTAAAAGTGAATGCTGTCATTTCTCAAGGCATTTGATGTCACACTCCACAAGCTGACATTTTTACAATATAAGGAAATGGAATCATTGCTGTAATGGCAAGAAGGGGGGCCCATCTGGTCAACAAACCCAAAGACTTTTGCAGCTTGAGCTCAAACTAAAGAACAGGCTATTTATAGCTAGTCTGAGAAACTAGCCCAGCGTTGCCACAAACATTATTAAAATGGACATATTCCAGGGTTCTGAATGCAAAGATAAATTGTAAACTCTTGTTTGTCTGCTTTTTGCCCTCTCCCTGACACAGTATTAATATAACACACTATCATAGAATATTATAATAACTGCTGGCCTGTGCTGCCGTGACATCTTTCCCTGGGGATGAATATTCATTATTTTTTTACTAAGCAGCTTCTCCAACGTGTTTTACTGCCTTATCTGATATGGAAATAGAAAGAAAATAGAATCACCAACCAACCAGCCTACACAATCACAGTACAAATGGCCAAGAAGCTATAGCTGTTTTCATAATCTTGTTTTGCATAATCATATATGCAAGGAACAACTCAAATGTATATAGAGGTCTTCCTATTAATTATATCTTGGAATTGGTGTACAGTGGAACATATTTTAGACTAAGGGTCAGTCTATGACAACATAAATAAGACATCCCTTGAGATTTGTATATGTCTCTTTCCTCTGATTCATTATATTAAAAACAAAGAACATGAGTATAAATTTTGAGAACCCAGATATAGCCAAATAGTTTTTCTAAAACACAATTAATACTGATGAAAATTGACAATATTCCGGTGAAAACAAGTTACTAGGCAGCCATCTGGAGTTTGGGCTCTCTCCTCCTAGGTCATGTTTCCAGAGTTGAGAATGCAGCCTCTATGAAACCAGAGTGCTTAGCACACGGTCACCGATGGGGTGGGTTTTCTTTGATAGAGTTCAAGAATGATATGGGCTATAATGTGTCGCTGTGTAAATAAGTGATGAATATTGAAAGTATTGTATGATCCTTCTCAGGATTCATCCTTCCTGTTTGTTCCATTATTCATTTATTAGTTTCTCCTTCAACGATAGAGGCAATAAATATATCACCAACTGTCAATAATCCATGTATCATAGAAAAACACAGCAGACCAAGCTCTCCATAATCCTCTTATCCAAAGGTAATCCCACCAACACATTTTTGATTTAGGTACTCCTAGTGTCTTTTCATGACAACAGGGTTGAGACAAAAGAGTGAGAAGGGTAAAAGAAGGAGAGGGAGAGGAAGAGAGCATGGGAGAGGGAAAGAGAACCATGTCCACGGTTTGTGACTTGCTTGGAAGGTAAGGGTCCTTTGCAGCTATCTAAGTCTGCTTAAGAAACACCTCAAAACCTAGTGACTTTAAAAACAGCCACGACATTGAATTTTCTCACAAATCTGTTTGAACAGAGTGTAATCAGGAAAGCGTATGCCCTAAGATGGGGCTGGCATTATCTGAAGGCTTCCTCACTAGTGTGACTGATGCCTAGACTGGGAGACTCAAACAAACGGGGCTGGAACACCTGGGCCTCCTCAGGAAGCCTGCTTTCTGTCTACTTTCACCTCTCGTGTCTCCAGTGTGGAAGTTTCAGATGAGCCATACATCCTACATGTCACCTTAAGGTTCCCAAGGGTTGTTTACTAATCATAAAAGAGGAAGGGAAGGGGACAACTTCATCAACCTTTATGACTTGAGCTTGGAAGTACACAGCATCACTTTCACCACATTCTATATTAGAAACAAGTCACCAGAGCAACCCATATTCATGGAGAGGGGGAACTAGAATCCTCCTTGTGGGGAAAAGGGTCTGAGCACGTTTTAAACCAGTGGGAATCTTAGCAACTGAATGAACAGTTGAATAAATAAATGAGAAAGGATGAGTCACTTCTGAGTAACACTGCAAAAAATGTAACACTAGACACTGTGTCTTTTGTGTCACATTACAGCCCATCTCATTCTTGAAATATATCTATTAAAGAGAATGCATACCTTCTGTGGCAATAAATATTTGTTGGCCAAATGAGGTTAGCAAATCATGAATATTTCCCTGCAACAATGAATATTTTATAGCATCTATTTAAAGGGTTTCATTGTGGATATAGCATCATTTATTTAACCAATATCCAGTTACTAATTATTGGATACTTAAATTATTTACTTTGTTGTTTAGATCATTCCATGATTAACATCTTAGAGGAGCTGTGCCTATTTTCTTTTAATAGATTCATGGACCTAGACTTTCTGGGTGAAAGAAATATAAAGTTTTTGAATGGCTACTTCAAAAATGTCCTAGTTTTTTTTAATATCCTTGTTGCCTACCTTAAGAATATCTAGCAGTATTCCAGGTAAGCCAAGATATAAAGAGAGGGTAGAATATCAACAGAAATTTTGAAGAGAATACATAGCAATCTATTGTTCAGAGTATAGTACATTACTTAATAAAATAATATTATCTATGTTTTCAGTTTTTAGCCACCCTGTTCGTTAACAGGAAAGGAAAAAAGAAAAGGAACTAGGAATGAAGTTCATTGAAAGAAAGCCATGAGTTCCTATTTTCTTATTACTGATAGTACATAATTTGGCTCATTATTTTCAGAGTGTCAAGAAAGAAAAAATAACAAGTGGGTAGGGTGGGAAATGTCATTATGTTCTTGAATCTGTACATAGGAAATAAATGGAATTTGTTTTCCTTATACAATTAAATCATTTATAAAAGAGAGAAATTAATAAGAACATAATTGAAATGTGATTAAGGTAAAAGCAAGCTGGTTGCTTAGCAGAAACATGGCTGTTCCTACTCCCAAGACTACAGAGAAATTTCTCCCATGAATCTTCTGAGAGAGGACCCCATGAAAGGAGGGAATCTTTACTGGCTCCTAATCACTTGTGTCTCATCTGTAAAAACTGGGGTAAAAGCCTCAGCTACAGTGGAATGTGATAAAAGCCATGTGTTTTAGTACATGTACAGTGATCACAACAATACCCAGCACATAAATACCCTATAAATGCTAGTTATTGCACCAAGACACAGCAGCACAGGGGTTAAGAGATCAGGTCTAGAGTCAGATTGTCTGGCTTTAAATCTTAGCTCTACCGCATACTTGCTGGTCATTGGTATTCAAGAAACATGAGCTATGATGATTATTAAAAGTTCTATGGGGTCAACACTGTGGCGCAGCGGGTTAAAGCCCCAGCCTACAGTGCCGGCATCCCTTATGGACGCTGGTTCGAGTCCCGGCTGCTCCTCTTCTGATCCAGCTTTCTGCTATGGCCTGGGAAAGCAGAAGATGGCCCAAGGCCTCAGGCCCCTGCACCCACATGAGAGACCCAGAAGAAACTCCTGGCTCCCAGCTTCAGATCGGCGCAGCTCCAGCCATTGCGGCCAATTGGGGAGTGAATCATTGGATGGAAGACCTGTCTCTCTCTCTCTGCCTCTCCTCTCTCTGTGTAACTCTTTCAAATAAATAAATAAATAAATCTTTAAAAAAAAGAGTAAGATACATAGATAGAATATATTATAAGGTATTGAATTTATTTGTATATCTATAAATGGCAGATAGAATTATATTGATATTAAATATGTAATTGCATATTGACAATATATTAAAATGCAAAACCTGGGGTAATGAAGTCCATGTTCTCATAATCCAGCAGGAATAATTCCATAAACATGGTTTTCATTCCTTATCTAAGAAGTTATGAACATTTTTGTATTCATTTATGTTTTCTTAGATCATGATTCCAATCTCAGATCCAAAGAAAAAAATGACTAAAAATGAGATTTAAAAAATAACTCTAAAGCACACAATAATGTCAAACAAAATTGTTTGTTCTCATAGTATGTCATATCAGTTGCGATTCTCAGTTTAGCATTAATTCATTTCCCTATTAATTACTTTGCTGTAATTTAAAAATTACATGTAACAGCTTCTCTTGCTTACAATTGATAATTAAATATATCGAATCTGTGTGTATCTCTATCTGTTTTTATTCTTTGAAATGAATTCTCTATTGATCTCCTTGTGATTTTGTTTAAAAGTATGGCTTCCTCTTAACATACAGTATTTTTTTGGTAGGAACTGGAAACCGTACTTCCCAGTCCCAGGTTTCTTCCAGCTCTGCTTTCAATTAAAATGCAATTTCACTCCATTGTTGGCCATATTATCAGATGCATCAGATAAAATCTAATTTACATATACTGAAACATTACAAGCACACCAGAGGCACTTTTCAGTTATTTAAATTCTAAAATTATCCCCTTATCCCACATCTGGTGGAATCATGTAATGTTCACTTTTGCTAATCCTTTGAAATTCCCCTGTGAGCTGTTAGCATTAGATGAAGTCATCCTCAAAGGTTCTGAAAATAACTTTATCAAATATTCGTACCTCTAGCATCATGTTTTCTTATTTTATTCACATATACCACATACCAATTCACATTAACAACTTACCTCTCCTATTCCTAAATGCACAATGATATTTTATTTATATTGAAGAGAATGAGCATTGATGATTTCTTCGGGATTCTCTCTTACCCATACACATCCAAGTCCTTGTAACACTGTCTTTTGGTATGACCCTTGTGGTTGCATCTAACCGAAACTTAACACAAACTAATTTAATCATGAGAAAAGCCACTGAAAATTCAGCAGGCCCAAAACGCACAGTGGTAGACTTAGAAAGCCATTATGTACCCAGGCTCTCTAGTGATAAGCAACATAATCATGGCTTGGTCTCTCCACTTACTGCTCTTTTGTTCCTTTCCTTTCCTTCTCACTTAGGCATCTGCCTACCTGTGGTAGGATGATCACCATCACTTTGACCTTAAAGCTGCCAGCTCAGTGACCACAGTGAGCCAGATAATCTCTTCAGCAGAGTTCCAACAGAAGCCCTGGATTGTGCTACATTGGTTTAGTTTGGGTCAGATGCTCATCCTTGAATCACTGTGGCTAGAGGGTAAAACCTGCTTGAATAGGACAGGTCATGTGTATTCCCTAGATCTAGGTGTGGGGTCAGGTCCACTCAAAACACAGAGAGTAGTGTCAGGGAGTCAGCTATCAACGGAAAAATAAAACCTAATGCCAGAAAGTGGAGAATTATTCCAGAAAGATATACAAAATAAATGTTGACTATCCTTTCTGGACAATTTGGAAAATCAAGCATCTCTCCAACCAAGTTCTAACTCTTGGTCTTTTCACACAACTATAGTTCTCACGTAAACTTAACAATTCACCCAGCAAATCAGGTTGGGGAAATCATTTAAAAACTTGCACTGTGTTGAAATATGCAGGCTCCAAACATTTCTCTTTCAATTATTTTTGTTATCATCACACACACACACATACACACACACAAACACACACTCAGATCCATGCGGTAGCTCACCGCAGTCATCACAATGATATGGCGATCAGCAGCAATGAAAAGAAAAGGGTAAATAATTGCAGCCAGCGTAACATATTTATCTCATCTAGATTCCAAAACCTCACTAAAATGACTGAAATTTTTTCTTTAAGCATAAATCTGGTAGCACCAAAGTCTCCTAGACGAGATGACAGTAGACAGAATCTGGAATCTGGAAAGCAGATGGACAAGGCCTGTGAAAGCTGATAATTTAGCCCGGGGAGTAGAGCCCAGAAATGAGCCACACAAAGTACAAAGGCTAGGAGCTAGCAACATTTGGTGGAATTCAAGTGAGTTTGAAAACAGAGGAATTGGAGAAAATGAGGAAGACTAGAGAGATGTCCATACCAGTCTCCTTCTCTTCAGTGGTCTGGGGAATTGACCTCACAGTACTCAGGAGGAAGACTGCAAGCCTGAGTGAAGGAACAACATTCTTTTTTTTTATATATATACAGAAGATCAGTTTAGTATAAAGATTTCAACAGTTTGCACCAACATAGCAACACAAAGTGAAACATACTGTTCGAGTACTAGTTATAGCATTAAATCACAATGTACAGCACATTAAGGACAGAGATCCCACATGAGGAGCAAGTGCACAGTGGCTCCTGTTGTTGACCCAACAAATTGACACTCTAGTTTATGGCGCCAGTAACCACCCTAGGCTGTCGTCATGAGTTGCCAAGGCTATGGAAGCCTTCCAAGTTTGCCGACTCTGATCATATTTAGACAAGGTCATAAAAGACAGAGTGAGGATAGTAACCAATGATCCTAAGAGTGGCATTTACCAGGTTTGAACAATTATACAGCATTGAGTGGGGAAGAGGACCATCAGTACACACAGGTTGGGAGTAGAGCCATTGGTGGTAGAGTAGAGGTTATGATTACAAAGGAATGAGGCCCAAGTGCACTAGACAGCGTCTAGAAAAAAGGACAGAGTCATTATTAGAGGAGCTAAGAAAGGTGCTGTCTAAGCTACAATTAAGTTTTCTGATTGAGAGGCAAATAGAACCTGACAGAAGGGGCTTGATAATAATCTGGTGGGCTTTAGGCCTTGCAAGTTAAGAGGCCCAGACCTATCTATCTCTTCATTGGGGTGGGGGAGGGTCAGTGACTCAATCCATTGGTGCCTACTGTTTGACTTTGATAATTTCTTCAACTTCATTGAAGATGTTCAAGAAGCCACTCATTTTACCAATTCAGAAATTCTTAGATACTTTAAAGTGTTAAATCTTCCCAATCAAATTCACTAAAAATGGACTAGAATTCATACTAATGTTTGGAAATCTATTTCACACTCATAAACAGCCTATTCTTGACTAATCTCCAACCCCAAAAAATTGTAGATGGAATAAAGTACACTGAAAAACAAAACTATACAAATTGAGGATTTAATCATTAAGGTAAATGGGATACTTAATCTGCACCTCATGTAAGTGAGTACACCAAGAACCTACAGTGGTGCAAATGCAGTTTGTTTTAATATTATGCCTTACATTGATGAGTGCTTTGAATAATAAGTGAATGAAGAAAATGGTTCAAAGAGGTAGTCATATCACAGAGAAAAGAAATTTTTTGCTTTTACATTATTTTACCTCTTAGGCATGACATTAACTTTTTAGGAAGTCAATTTTATGAAGATAATGTACATTAAAATGAATTACTATAATAATGTAACACACAGGCTGAGCCCTTAAGAATCCCCATATAGTAGTCTATTCTTGAAAGTCAAGAATTCCAATCTTTGTGGAGGGATCTCATTGGTTGATGGAAGAGAATGGCAAGGGATCAGAAGTCATCCCAAGGTATTTGATTGTTTTTGTGGCTATTGTGAATGGGATTGATTTTAGCAGTTCTTTCTCAGCCAAGGAATTGCCTGTGTATACAAAGGGTGTTAATTTTTTTTTCATTTATTAAACTTTTATTTAATGAATATAAATTTCCAAAGTACAGCTTATGTGTTACAATGGCTTCCCCTCCCATAACTTCCCTCCCACCCGCAACCCTCCCCTTTCCCGCTCCCTCTCCCCTTCCATTCACATCAAGATTCATTTTCAATTTTCTTTATATACAGAAGATCAGTTTAGTATATATTAAGTAAAGATTTCAACAGTTTGCCCCCATATAGCAACACAAAGTGAAAAAAATACTGTTGGAGTACTAGTTATAGCATTAAATAACAGTGTACAGCACATTAAAGACAGAGATCCTACATAATATTTTTTTAAATTAATTAATTTTCTATGCCATTTCCAATTTAACACCAGGTTTTTTTTTCATTTCCAATTATCTTTATATACAGAAGATCGATTCTGTATATAATTAGTAAAAATTTCATCAGTTTGCACACATACAGAAACACAAAGTGTAAATATACTGTTTCAGTACTAGTTATAGCATCACTGCACATTAGACAACACATTAAGGACAGATCCCACATGAGATGTAAGTACACAGTGACTCCATAGGAACAATTGGTGTTGATTTTTGTGCATTGATTTTATATCCTGCTCCTTTGCCAAACTCTTCTATGAGTTCCAATAGTCTCTTAGTAGAGTTCTTTGGATCCCCTAAATAATCATATCATCTGCAAAGAGGGATAGTTTGAGTTCTTCCTTCCCAATTTGTATCCCTTTAATTTCTTTTTCTTGACTAATGGCTCTGGCTAAAATTTCCTGTACTAGATTGAATAGCAATGGTGAGAGTGGGCATCCCTGTTTCCAACTTTTCCTCATTCAATAGCATGCTCGCTGTGGGTTTTTCATGAATTGCTTTGATTGTATTGAGGAATGTTCTTTCTATACCCAATTTGCTTAGAGTTTTCATCATGAATGGGTGTTGTATTTTATTAAATGTTTCTCTGCATCTATTGAGATAATCATATGGATTTTCTTCTGCAGTTTGTTAATGTGGTGTATCACATTGGTTGATTTGCAAACGTTGAACCATCCCTGCATACCAGGGATAAATCCCACTTGGTCTGAGTGGATGATCTTTCTGATGTGTTGTTGCATTCTATTGGCCAGAATGTTATTGAAGATTTTTGCATCTATGTTCATCAGAAAAATTGATCTGTAATTCTCTTTCCCTGCTGCATCTTTTTCAGGTTTAGGAATTAAGGTGATGCTGGCTCCATAGAAAGTAATTGGTAGGATTCCTTCTTTTTCGATTGTTCTGAATAGTTTGAGAAGAGTTGGAGTTAGTTCTTCTTTAAATGTCTGTTAGAATTCAGCAGTGAATCCATCTGTTCCTGGGCTTTTCTTTTTTGAGAGGGCCTTTATTACTGATTCAATTTCTGTCTCAGTTATGGTCTGTTTAGGTTTTCTATGTCTTCATGGTTCAATTTAGGTAGGTTGTATGTATCCAGGAATCTATCCATTTCTGATAGATTTCCCTGTTTGCTGGTATACAACTCTTTGTAGTAATTTCTGATGACTCTTTTTATTTCTCTCTACAATGAGAATTACACAGTCTTAAAGAAAGAAATAGAAGAGGATACCAAAAAATGGAACAATCTTCCATGCTCATGGATTGGAAGAATCAATATCATCAAAATGTCATTCTCCCAAAAGCAATTTATAGATTCAATGCAATACCAATCAAAATACCAAAGGCATTATTCTCAGATCTGGAAAAAGTGATGCTGAAATTCATGGAGGCACAGGAGACCTCGAACAGCTAAACAATCTTGCACAACCAAAACAAAGCCGGAGGCATCACAATACCAGATTTCAGGACATACGACAGGGCAGTTATAATTAAAAAGGCATGGTACTGGTACAGAAACAGATGGATAGACCAATGGAACAGAATAGAAACACCAGAAATCAATCCAAACATCTACAGCCAACTTATATTTGATCAAGGATCCAAAACCAATCCCTGGAGCAAGGACAGTCTATTCAACAAATGGTGCTGGGAAAACTGGATTTCCACATGCAGAATCATGAAGCAAGACCTCTACCTTACACCTTACACAAAAATCCACTCAACATGGATTAAAGATCTAAATCTATGACCCGACACCATCAAATTATTAGAGAACACTGGAGAAACACTGCAAGATATAGGCACAGGCAAAGACTTCTTGGAAAAGACCCCAAGAGGCAGAGGTAGTCAAAGCAAAAATTAACAATTGGGATTGCATCATATTGAGAAGTTTCTGTACTTCAAAAGAAACAGTCAGGAAAGTGAAGAGGCAACCCACAGAATGGGAAAAAATATTTTCAAACTCTGCAACTGATAAAGGTTTAATAACCAGAATCTATAAAGAGATCAAGAAACTCCACAACATCAAAACAAACAACCCACTTAAGAGATGGGCCAAGGACCTCAATAGACATTTTTCAAAAGAGGAAATCCATATGGCCAACAGACACATGAAAAAATGTTCAGGATCACTAGCAATCAGGGAAATGCAAATCAAAACCACAATGAGGTTTCACCTCACCCGTTAGAATGGCTCACATTCAGAAATCTACCAACAATAGATGCTGGCAAGGATATGGAGAAAAGGGGACACTAACCCACTGTTGGTGGGAATGCAAACTGGTAAAGCCACTATGGAAGTCAGTCTGGAGATTCCTCAGAAACCTGAATATAACCCTACCATACAACCCAGCCATTCCACTCCTTGGAATTTACCCAAAGGAATTTTTTTTTTGACAGGCAGAGTTAGACAGTGAGAGGGAAGACAGAGAGAAAGGTCTTCCTTTTTTTGTTGTTTCACCTCCCAAATGGCCACTACAACCGGCACGCCGCACCATTCTGAAGCCAGGAGCCATGTGCTTCTTCCTGGTCTTCCATGCGGGTGCAGGGCCCAAGCACTTGGGCCATCCTCCACTGCCTTCCTGGGCCAAAGCAGAGAGCTGGACTGGAAGAGGAGCAATCGGGGCAGAATCCAGTGCCCTGACTGGGACTAGAAACTGGGGTGCTGGTGCCACAGGCGGAGGATTAGCCTAGTGAGCCGTGGCGCCAGCCTACCCAAAGGAAACTAAATTGGTAAATAAAAGAGCTGTCTGCACATTAATGTTTATTGCACCTCAATTCACAATAGCTAACACATGGAATCAACCTAAATGTCCATCAACAGAAGACTGGATAAAGAAATTAGGGGATATGTACTCTATAGAATACTATACAGCAGTAAAAAAAAAATGAAATCTGGTCATTTGCAACATAATGGAGGAATCTGGAAAACATCATGCTGAGTGAAATAAGCCAGACCCAGAGGGACAAATAACATGTTCTCCCTGATCGGTAACAATTAACTGAGCACCTAAAAGGAAATCTGTAGAAGTGAAATGGACACAATGAGAAACAATGACTTGATATGCCCTTGTCCTGACTGTTGAGGAAAAACTTACTACTTTATTCCTTTTTGTATTTTTTTGCTCTACTAGATACCATTGGTTGAACTCTTTATTTAACACACAATTATTCTTAGTATTTAAATTTAACTGAAAAGTGATCCCTGTTAAATATAAGAGTGGAAATAAGAGAGGGAGGAGATGTACCATATGGCACATGCTCAATCGTAATGGTAGAGTTAGAAACACGCCAGGGGATTCCAATTCAATCTTATTAAGGTGGCATGTATCAATGCAATCTCACTAGCCCAAGTGATCAGTTTCAGTTCATAACTGATCACAATGGTAGGATTAAGTGTCAAAGGGATCACATAAACAAGACTAGTGTCTGCTAATACTAACTAATAGAATTAAAAAGGAGAGAATGATTCAACATGGGAAGCGGGATAGACTCATAGAATGGCAGATGTCCTAAACAGCACCCTGGCCTCAGAGTTAGCCCTTAAGGCATTCATATCCAGCTAAAAAGCCCATGAGAGTATTTCAGGAATGGAAAGCCAAGACACTATGGCAAGAAAAAAAAATGACCTAAATGAAAAATCTCTGTGAGTGAGATCCCAGCAGAAAGAACAGGCCATCAAAGGAGGTACCTTTCTCTGAAGGGAGGAGAGAACTTCTACTTTGACTATGGCCTTGTCTAAATGAGATAGAAGTTGGGAAACTCAAGAGGCTTCCATGGCCTTGCCAGCTCATGACAAGAGCCTCGGGTGATTACTCATGCCAGAAATAAGAGTGTCAATTGTTAAATCAACTACAGGAGTCACTGTGCACTTACTCCCCATGTAGGATCTCTGTCGTTAATGTGTTGTACTATGTTAATTAACAGTATAACTAGTATTCAAATAGTACTTCATATTTTGGGTTTCTGTGTGAGTTCAAACTGTTGAAATCTTTACTTAGTATATACTAAGTTGATCTTTTGTATATAAAGATAATTGAAAATGAATCATGGCCGGCGTCACAGTTCAGTAGGCTAATCTTCCACCTGCGGCGCCGGCACCCCGGGTCCTAGTCCTGGTCGGGGCTCCGGATTCTGTCCTGGTTGCTCCTCTTCCAGTCCAGCTCTCTGCTGTGGCCCAGAACGGCAGTGGAGGATGGCCCAAGTGCTTGGGCCCTGCACCCGCATGGGAGACCAGGAGGAAGCACCTGGCTCCTGGCTTTGGATCAGCACAGTGCCCCGGCAGCAGCGGCCATTAGGGGGTGAACCAATGGAAAAGGAAGACCTTTCTCTCTGTCTCTCTCTTTCTCTCTCACTGTCCACTCTGCCTGTCAAGAAAGAAAGAAAGAAAGAAAGAAAGAAAGAAAGAAAGAAAGAAAGAAAGAAAGAAAGAAAGAAAGAAAGAAAGAAAGAAAGAAAATGAATCTTGATGTGAATGGGATGGGAGAGGGAGTGGGAGATGGGACGGTTGCAGGTGGGAGGGAGGTTATGGGGGGGGGGGGAAGCCGCTACAATCCAAAAGTTATACTTTGGATTTGAGATTTTATTCAATAAATAAAAGTTTTTTTAAAAAAAAAGTCATCCCTCCTCACAGGCTTGGTGGTGTGGAGACCCAGAACACAGTGACTCCACTGCTGATGGCAGCACTCATTACACCAGCGGGATTTAAGGAGCTCACTCAGGACTTCTCTTATGAGAACTTGATAAAGGCTTAAGATAGGCAGTAGAAAATTGAAAAGTGAGAACATGAATAAAGATCAGGGCTTGTGGGAAACCTTGTAAAATGCAAGAGATGTTTACACGAATGCTCTCATCGATAGAGGGTAGCTCTACAGAAGTTGAGCAGAAAGCCAGCTGTGTGTTTTTCATGAGATCATTGGAAAAATGCCCATCCCCTTTCACAGCACCTTCAGTCTAGGAAGTAATTTTGTTTTTATCTTTAGATGAGATACAACTTTTTCTTGAAAGTATCTTAACATTGTTTATCATTATTATAGTTTTGTGTGGTGAATTTCTTATTTTTCATTTTCCTTCTCATTTTTTTTTTCTTTTTGACAGGCAGAGTTAGACAGTGAGAGAGAAAGAGAGACAGAGAGAAAGGCCTTCCCTCTGCTGGCTCACTCCCCAAATGGCCGCTACAGCCAGTGCGCTGTGCCAATCCAAAGCCAGGAGCCAGGTGCTTCCTCCTGGTCTCCCATGGGGGTGCAGGGCCCAAGCACTTGGGCCATCCTCCACTGCCCTCCCAGACCACAGCAGAGAGCTGGCCTGGACGAGGAGCAACTGGGACAGAATCCAGCACCCCGACTGGGACTAGAACACGGGGTGCCGGCACCACAGGCAGAGGATTAGCCTAGTGAGCCACGGCGCTGGCCTCCTTCTCATTTAACCATGAATGTTGACATTGGTATTCATGGAAATGCTCAGGAGTATCATTATCATCAATTGCTTAGAGATCAACAGCCTACTTAGCTAATCATTGATTAGGACTACTGATTTCTATAAAAGACCAAATTTGTTTTTAGCCAAGATGATTTTAAGTGTTGGGATATCTACATACTATTACAGAAAGATTAGCTGACTTACCACCAATGACCAGGGCATTCTTTAACATGCAGTCCCATTTAAGTCTTCTACTTCCTTGTAATTGTATATATTTGAATACAACACTTTAAACCAATTTTCAGATACTATTCAGTACAGATAATTTACTTACACATATGTCAGTTTACCAAATAGTGAAAAACAATATAATGAGATCTTCATACTTAAGTAGCTTTGTTTTTTTTTTTTTGTTTTGTTTTGTTTTTAACTTTTATTTAATGAATATAAATTTCCAGTGTACAGCTTATGGATTACAATGGCTTCCCCCTCCCATAACTTCCCTCCCACCCGCAACCCTCCCCTCTCCCGCTCCCTCTCCCCTTCCATTTGCATCAAGATTCATTTACAATTCTCTTTATATACAGAAGATCAATTTAGTATAAAGATTTCAACAGTTTGCACCAACATAGAAACACAAAGTGAAACATACTGTTTGAGTACTAGTTATAGCATTAAATCACAATGTACAGCACATTAAGGACAGAGATCCCACATGAGGAGCAAGTGCACAGTGGCTCCTGTTGTTGACCCAACAAATTGACACTCTAGTTTATGGTGCCAGGAACCATCCTAGGCTGTTGTCATGAGTTGCCAAGGCTATGGAAGCCTTCCAAGTTTGCCGACTCTGATCATATTTAGACAAGGTCATAAAAGACAGAGTGAGGATAGTAACCAATGATCCTAAGAGTGGCATTTACCAGGTTTGAACAATTATACAGCATTAAGTGGGGAAGAGGACCATCAGTACACACAGGTTGGGAGTAGAGCCATTGGTGGTAGAGTAGAGGTTATGATTACAAAGGAATGAGGCCCAAGTGCACTAGACAGGGCCTAGAACAAAGGACAGAGTCATTATTAGATGTGCTAAGAAAGGTGCTGTCTAAGCTACAAGTAATTTTTCTGATTGAGAGGCAAATAGAACCTGATAGAAGGGGCTTGATAATAATCTGGTGGGCTTTAGGCCTTGTAAATTCAGAGGCCCAGACCTATCTATCTCTTCACATGGGGTATATCCTAAGGGAGGTGTGAACCTCCTAGGGGAAGGTACTCTGTTGACTTTCATTACTTGGCTGGCCTGGGAGGAGAGCTGGCCAGGTAAAGGCAGGGGGCATCTCTAACAAGAAATTTACAGTTCTGCCTGCAATGTTGCTGACCCTACTTGACCATCCCCTCAGCTGCAGTGGTCACTTTGGAAGTTGGGCTGAGTGAAGGGCTTTTCAGCTTAGAGCCAATAAGATCTGTGGCTCTGACCTGGGCATCCTTCGACTCCAGGGCAGGTCCATTTCCAGTGATCCAACTCTTGGCAGAGCTGCCAGGGCTCTTCACAAGCTGACTTCTGCTGAAGCCCAGGCTTACCACATTGAAAGCCACTGCAGTGGACTGGCCTGTTGGGTCTCCTTGAGGGCAGATCACTGTACAGATCAGCCATTAATAGGCCTGCCACCCATTGCTTCTGATGCCGAGCTTTCTTTTCCTCCTGGTTTGTGTTAAAGCAGACCAGAGAATGCAAGTCAAGGGAGTGCCCGTGTCCCATCTCTAATCTTCGGGGGCCTGAACTACAAGTCTATAGTCACAGGCATGTTCTGTAGTAGTTTTTCTAAGGTAGACAATGCCCATGAGGAAAATTATATTCTCACTTTAAAACTTTCTTTCCCTTTGGTCTGAAAGGGAGGTTTTTTCTACTTACTGTATACTTCGCTGATGGCGAAGTGAATCTAGCTATGAGATTATTATTTAAGTTCTTATTTTGGCTATGCTATTGCAGAAAAATGTTAGCCATCTCTTTTATAAGGTCTAAAGATTAAATTGTGCATCCTACAGATTCCTTCATAATAGAATTAGTTTCCTACCTTGAAGAGAATAGAGAAATGAAAGAACAAGTTGGGCTTAGAATAGAGAAATGAGGGAGCAAGTCCTAGATCGCTTGCTGACAATAGCAATATCACATGAATACTTAGCAAACCGTTTCAACCATTAGATAACAACTTAAGAAAACATTTACCAGAAGGTCCAATGCCTTCTATAAATTTTAAGAATCATGTATTTGAAAACACCTCTTAAATATCTAACATGGTGTAGTTTGTTTAGCCAGTAAACTTAAGCACAACCATCTAAAATGTTTTTAATTTCTTTCTACCAACAAGTCTAAAACATATGATACACAGATTCAGGTCCCACAAATTAAAATGTATCTTTGATTGATTTTAGCAGCTTAAATTTATGGACAATCTTATCTATAAGCCATTTAAAATAAAACTCTTAATAAAATTTCCCCATGTGGACATACAATATGTACACACATATAATATAGCATAATAGACCAATATAGCAATTTTAATAATAGCTTTTAAAATCTTTAACTCTTTTTGTAGATTGCCAATTGATTTGAATTGCTTTTTCTTTTTAGTAACCTCAGTTAACCATACTTTCTCTCAGTTGGTACTGTTAATACATTATTGGCTTCATCTGTTTACAGAGCCATCCCAAAGTACTGAATACAATAAAAGTGGCTGGAAAAAGTCCATAGGAACCTATAGGAGGACAGCTAAACACAGAAGCAACAACACTTTAGTTTTATGAGCAGCACATCATATATAACTGTGGATGACAAAAGACTTTAAGTCGCCATGTTTAAAATTATAAACTCATCAGCCAACAAGAGGCACTTGCTTACTTCACAGTATTTTTGAAAGCACCTGTAGGATTTTACAAGTATTTAACCCTTTAGGCCTCTGGGGCTTTCTCATTAAGATAACTATCATGTCTAGTAACACAAGATCATTAGACTTTTTAATTCTCAAACATTTGTATTAATAGCATTTTCCATTTTAGAAACTTAAAGTCTGGTACCACATCACATCTTGACAGTCCTTCTAATATAATCCAAATAGACTGATTAGTTGGTGTCTCTATAAGATGAGAGATATAGGTCCTTCGATTTTTTCAGTTGGGCCCAAACTGGAAAAACCAAAGTCCAGGATTTACTGGAAATTTTAGAGACCAGATTGTTTGAAACTTTGATTTTTTGAATGCCTGTCAAGAATGCCAAGAAGGCTCAAAATCCAAAATATCTGGTTGAAATAAGATTCCTTAAAATCATGACATAACATAGACCAAATTTGATGATTGTTACAAGGTGATTATTCAATTTCTCTTTGACATAGAATTAAACTCTGATTCTCTGTTAAAGCAATGTGTTAAAGTAATCTATTATGTTCTCTTGATGTCTGTTAAATTCTAATTGTTCAAAAACAGCTGAATCTTTATTAAGAGCTATGGGTTATTTAACTATGTGCTTTGTTCAAAAGTAGCTTTGTTTTTTAAAGGCAGATGCTTCTAGGGAGTAATTTTAAGAAATCCTCTCTAGGGACTATCATTGTGTTATAGTGAGATAAGTTGCCACCTGGTATGCCAGCATCCCATATGAGCCCCAGTTTGAGTCCTGGCTGCTCTACCTCCAATCCCGTTCCCTGCTAATGCACCTGGGAAATCAGTGGAAGATGGCCTGAGTGCTTGGCCCCTGACACCCACATGAGAGTCCTAAATGGAGTTCCAGGCTTCTTGTTTCAGCCTGGTCCAGCCCCAGCCTTTGTGGTCATTTTGGGAGTGCGCTAGCAGACAGAAGATCCCTCTCTGTCTCTCCCTCTCTCTGTAACTCTGTCTTTCAAATAAATAAAATAAATCTTCAATAAGAAATAGAAACATTAACCGGGCCAGCACTGTGGTGTAGCGGGTGAAGCCAGCGCCTGCAGTGCCAGCATCCCAAATGGGCACCGGTTCCTGTCCCAGCTATTCCACTTCCGATTCAGCTCTCTGCTATGGCCTGGAAAAGCAGTAGGAGATGGCCCGAGTCCTTGGACCCTGCACCCCCGTGGGAAACCCGAAAGAAGCTCCTGGCTTTGGTTCAGCGTAACTCCAGCCATTGCAGCCATTTCGGGAGTGAACCAACAGATGGAAGACTTCTCTCTCTCTCTCTCTGCCTCTTCCTCTCTGTAACTCTGCCTTTCAAATAAATAAATAAATCTTTAAAAATAAATAGTAACCCTCTCAATTCTGCTACCAAATAATATGGAAATCATCAGTGCAGAAAACTCATTATACACCATTTTCATTTTACAGTCTTTTCCTAAAATATTTATTTCCTGAAAGTCAATTTTATTTACTCTTTGCTACACAGAAAAATTAAAATACCCTATAGGCTCCAACCACTGGACTTTAACTCCAAGCACTGAATTTTAAAGTCAATTTAAAAACACTTAGTGTACATATCAAAAAACCTTTTTAAAGTTCTGCCTCAGCAATAGACATCAAGTTCACTTGGGAATGGAGTCTTTGTGATGCCAGACCTGGGATTCCTCTGTGGCTTTGACCAAATGGAATTGTAGAACCACCAGGACTTCTCAATTTTAACTGTTCTTGATTGCAGTTTCCTGACCAAAAATCATTAGTTGTGTTAGTCCTGTTGTTTTTAAGACTGTCTTATCCATTACCACTGCCTTTATCCATTGTGTATAAAATGCTTGTCTTCACTTTTTCCTCTTTAATATCTTATCGTAGTACATTAATATGAAATTAATGTTCAAAGTGTTTGCTTTTACTGATACTTTGAAGTTCATCCCTTAATGTATTCGTTAATGACAAATGATGATAATAAAGATAGAAGGAGGTGTTTATGTTTTATTTCAATTTTCATCAATATAAGATTACTAGTTTAGTTAAGGATAAAGTGGGGTTTTGTTTTATGTTCAGCCAAACCAAAGAGAGAGAACATGTTTAATACTAGTTGTGAGGATGTCCTACTTCACCACATACTTGGAACTTCTCCTCAATACTGCATCTCTGAGTAAGAATGCTTACATAGTGATATGGCTTGCTTTTTTTTTTTTTTTTTTTTTTTGACAGGCAGAGTGGACAGTGAGAGAGAGAGAGAGAGAAAGAGAGAGAGAAAGGTCTTCCTTTGCCGTTGGTTCACCCTCCAATGGCCGCCATGGCCAGCGTGCTGCGGCTGGTGCACTGCGCTGACCCGAAGGCAGGAGCCAGGCGCTTCTCCTGGTCTCCCATGGGGTGCAGGGTCCAAGCACTTGGGCCATCCTCCACTGCAATCCCGGGCCATAGCAGAGAGCTGGCCTGGAAGAGGGGCAACCGAGACAGAATCCGGCACCCTGACCGGGACTAGAACCTGGTGTGCAGGCACCGCAAAGCCGAGGAATAGCCTACTGAGCCGCGGCACCGGCCCATGGCTTGCTTTTATATACATATCTAACTATTTAACTTTAGGAACACTATTAATATGTTACATTTTAGTTAAGTCCATTTTCACCAGGAGAAAGTATTCTATAGTCCAGTATTTTATATATAAAGTCCTGTTATTTTCATCACTTTGACATTTGTTAGTTATACTATAGAAAATTATCACCATAAAATCAATTTGTAAGTTACTACTATAGATAAACTCTGCTAAATAATTGTTTTATGCAAATATCACATAGTGTTTATGGAGGCAGGGAGATCTACATTTTTTATACCACTTTTAGTTTTATTGCCCAGAATTAGAAACATGCTTGTATAAATCATAATTCATCTTATTTTATATGTTATTTTCCCAAGACATACTTAATCTTACTTATAAAAATGTATTTTGGAAACAACTGTTTTACTACATAACCACATTTTATCCACCAAATTTTTTAATCCATAAAACACTTATTTGGATTTGAGGGAAAATGATTTCCAACCTACAATTATATAAGAAACCAAGATATTAAGCAATTATGAGGAATAAGATTAAGACATATAAACATGCAAACTGTCACAATATTTATTACCCAGGCCACACTTCTTGGAGTTTTATCAGAGAATCTATACTAATTAAACAAAGAGTGAAACAAGACAGAGGAATGCATAAATCTATCAAGCAGATGATCCAATCAGAAGAGACATGTGAAGGGTCAAAGACTAAAGGCAATTCAAGGACAAAGAGAACAATCATCAGCACAGATGCCTCTAGGAGCCGTTCTCCCAGAAATAATGCTTGTGACAGAAAGCCTGGTAGAGAAGACTATTTTGAGAAAATATACCAATCTGGAGGATAGCTTGGGAATAAATTAGAAAAGACACATCAAAAAATTATTTTACTGTATTTTTCTAGAACAGAAAAATAATTGCTAGCTCCAAGAGAAACAAAATTATATGAAAATAAGAAATATATTCATACTACACTATGGAATATAGCTATATGGAAATTTATATAGGAATAACAATGTAAGTAATGGCTATTGAGCTAATAAGCATTATTATATAAAAATGCTAGAGGAATGGAAAAAGGAAACTATATGTGTGATGTGCTTCTGCAAGTTCATAGAAATGGAATTAAAAGATAATTTTATTTTGGTGTAAAAATTTTTGACCGCTATTTATATGAGCGATGTTCAAAGTGTTTAAGAAGTGGTTATGAACTGTTAGAGATGACCGGTGACTGCTTTCAAAACTGAATGTGAATTAGGCCTCTCTACCACCCCAAAAATGGACACAAAATTCCACAACATTTTACAGATCCTTTGCACATCCACATATCAGAGTTTAAGAACACTTATTTTTAAGAAAATAGTGAGTAAGCAGACATAAGGTCGAAGTCTTGAAATGGGGAACTGGCACTGTGGCACAGTAGAATAAGCTGTCCCCTGCCTCACCAGCATCCCTGAGGAACATTGGTTTGTGTCTTAGATGTTCCACTTCTAATCCAGCTCCCTCCTATTGGCCTGGGAAAAGCAGTGGAATATGGCCCTGATATCCACCTTGGAGACCTAGAAGAAGCTTCTATCCTCTAGCTTCAGCCTGGCCCAGCCCCAGCTGTTACAGTCATCTGGGTAGTGAACCAGCAGTTGGAAGATCCTGTCTCTCTCTCTCTCTCTTTCTCTCTCCCCACCCCTCTTTCTGTGATTCTGACTTTCCAATAAATGAATAATTTGTTTGAAAACAAAAGGTCGTGAAATGGGTCACATAAAAAAGATTTCTTTGCTTACCTGAGTGATATAGGTAAAACTGGATGAAATCACATATATATCTTTTATAGAAATCTACAGTACCAAGTAGAGCTCAAATAAAGCCACACTCTAACCCTCTGGAACTATTTCCTGTTCTCAGTGGTTTTGAGAACAAAGAATAGGGTTTCTCTTACCATGAAATAGATCTCTTTGCTCCAAAAGTGAAGGAAGCTAATGTTGGAGGGTCTGTTTTGCAGGGTATCCAGATATTTCTTCCATTGCCAACACTCTGTGTAGCTAGAAAATGCAGGTCCACAGTTTCATCTTCTGGACCCAATTTGGTCATAAAAGATTAAAGAAACCCAAAACAGATTCTTTTTACATTAAAAATGATGAAGGCCCCATGGAATCTGGTATATGAATGTTTGCAGTTAGCAAGAAAGTCTTCAAAACACCACTGAGGCAAACCAGAATCAGCCAAGAAAGCATATTTTCCAGATTTGGCGTCATTTGCGTGGGTCCATTTGGGGGTTTTTGAGACATATTATAGAAGACATGCACAGAAAAGAAGTCTATTTTAAGAAGCATTAGGTAAAGTACTAGTTTGGAGTGGCTTTGAACCAGTGAGCTTTCACAGTTGTATAATGACTATCTGTTGAGTAAGATTTTACACCAATCACTCCCTCCAGTAATCTGAACTTCACATACCGCCTGCTGCCAGATTAAAGGATGCCAAATAACATTAGTTACAAAATGCAGAAGAAAATTTGTTTCCTCTTTTTTCATACTGGCAGGTTTCCCTACCTGGAAGAAAGAAATTAATATTTTGCCAGGCTCTCACAAGAAAGAAAAGAAACTTTATTTATTATTCCTCCTTTTGGGAACTGGTGAATTACAAAGCTATCCCCCTCCCATTTTTTAAAATATAAAAAACTACCTAAGACCTATTATTCCATATTTCCATATTTGGGTCTATATTCAATTGAATTTCACCATAGCTCTCTTAGGTCTTTTGCTCTTTCCAAAATATGGACCCGGTCAACAGAAATATTTAATGAGATTGGTTCACATTGTCATTTAAGGAGCTTCCCTTTTATGCTTTCCCACACTAAACATAAAACAGACTGCCAAAGGAATTCAGTAAGAAAAATTAAGAATAAAATCTGACACATTACATATTAAATCACATGTAACACAATTGTAGGGAAAAAATAAAAGGTAGGCTCATTTTGTGCCACCTAAGAGATGACCCCCCCTAACTGCAATTAAAAGGAGAGGGACTTTATGCAAGCCTCATAACCCACAATCTCCATGACTTACAGTACTCCAGCTTAGTATTCAGCACTCCACCTCTCCAGCACACCTCTGAGGCCTCATCTCCTAAATCAGCTGTCAAACTGTTCTAGATACACATTTTTCATTCTAGCAGTAGCTTACAAAATAGATTTATTTCATTTGAAAGGGAGAGAAAGAGAGAAAAAGGGAGAGAGAGATCGCGAGAGAGAGAGAGAGATCTTCTACCTAAAGTTTCACAGCAAGAGCCAGGAACTTCATCCTGGTCCCCCACATGGGTGGCAGGGGCCCAGTTCTTTGGACATATCCCACTGCCTTCCCAGAAGCATTAGCAGGAAGCTGAATAGAAAGGGGAGTAGCTGGGACGTGAACAGGCACTCTAAGATGCCACAATCGTAGGCAGAAACTTAACCCACTGTGCCACAATGCCAGTTCCTATCTATAGAATTTTTATATACTTTTTAAATGCTAATGATTATTTTTTTAACATTCTGCCACATTTGCTTCACATGAAGATATTATGTATGTATATATATATATACATACATACTATTTTTACTTGAAAACAGGGATATTAATATCACAAAATATGGAATTCATGACAATGATCATAAAGTAGAGAAACCAAGGTATATTGTCATGTATGTGGTATAATTCAATGAAGCACTATTCATAACTATATATCAAATAATACAACCACACAATTCTTATACTCTCTCTGTATTAACTTTCACAAATCAGAGAAAACATGTGATATTTGCCTTTCTGTGTCTGGCCTATTTCACTTAGCATAATGATCTCCAGTTCTATCCATTTTGTTACAAATATTAGGATGTCATTATTTTTTTATGAGTAATCTTCAATTATGTTTGTAAACCACATTTTCTTTATTCAGTCATCAGTTGATAGACATCTAAGTTGATTCCATATTTTTGCTATTGTGAATCGGATTGCTATCATGGATTGGGAGAATTAATACTATCAGGGTTTTGTTGTTGTTGTTGTTGTTGTTGTTTGACAGGCAGAGTGAACAGTGAGAGAGAGACAGAGAGAAAAATCTTCCTTTGCCATTGGTTCACCCTCCAATGTCTGCCGCGGCCGGTGCGCTGCAGCCAGCGCACCGCGCTAATCTGAAGACAGGAGCCAGGCGCTTCTCCTGGTCTCCCATGTGGGTGTAGGGCCCAAGCACTTGGGCCATCCTCCACTGCACTCCCAGGCCACAGCAGAGAGCTGGCCTGGAAGAGGGGCAACCGGGACAGAATCCGGTGCCCTGACCGGGACTAGGACCCGGGGTGCCGGCGCCGCAGGCAGAGGATTAGCCTATTGAGCCGTGGCACCGGCCATACTATCAGTTCTAATAGTCTCTGGCAAATAAAACCCAACAACATATCAAAAGATTATCCATCCTGGGGCCGACGCTGTGGCGCAGTAGGTTAATCCTTCACCTGTGGTGCCAGCATCCCATATGGGCGACGGTTCAAGTCCTGGCTACTCCTCTTCTAATCCAGCTTTCTGCTATGGCCTGGGAAAGCAGTAGTAGATGGCCCAAGTGCTTGGGCTCTGCCACCTATGTGGGAGACCAGGAAGAAGCACCTGGCTTCTGACATCAGATAGGCGCAGCTCCGGCTGTTGCGGCCATTTGGGGAGTGACTCAATGGAAGGAAGACCTTTATCTCTGTCTCTCTCACTGTCTGTAACTCTACCTCTCAAATAAATAAATAAAATCTTTTAAAAAAAAGATCATCCACTCTGACCAAGTGAAATTTATTCCAGGGATATAAGAATGTTTTAACATATGCAGATCAATAAATGTAATATAAAATGAAAGATAAAAATCATGATTATCTCAATGGATGCTAAGAAAGCATTTGATAAAATACAACATTTTTTCATGATAAAAAAACCTTCAAAAACTAAATATTAAAGTAACTTACTTCAACACAATAAATACCACAATAAAGCCCACAGCCAACATCATAATGAATGGGATGAAAGCTGGAATCATTTCCATTAGAATCTGGAAGCAGACAAGGATGTCCACTCTCACCAGTTTTATCCAATATAGTTCTGGAAGTTTAGGCCAGAGCTTTTAGGCAAGAAAAAGAAATCAAAGAGATACAAACAGGAAAGGAAGTCAAATTATCCTTGCTTGCTGAGGACATGGTTCTTTATATAGATGAGTCAAAAGACTCCTCCTATTTCAGTCTCTAGAACTGGGTAATTTGCAGGTGAATATGCAGTACTTTTAGACATTGGGGAGGGGCTGTAGGAAAAATAGGTGAAGTCTTTGGAACTCACACATTCTTTTTTACTGGTTTCCAACTATGAGATAATCAGGGCCATCAAACTCTTTAGAGTTCAAGTTATCTCCTAGGTGGTAGGGCTAGGAAGATAAACATGTTCCTGCTCTGCTACCCCAAAATTATAGTTTCTTGCCTAATTGCCTAATTCTTCATTATTTCTGATATTCAAAGACTGCTTCCTATCTTTTGCACACATGTACATGGAACTAGTCACCAGCTCAGTCTACATTTCTTGCCTTCAGTAGGTTTCCCTTGATTATCCTTCAAAGCCACAGCTTAAGCTCTTGGTTGCTACACTAAAGGCATTGCTCTTGCCATCCTGATTTTGTCTGGATAACCTGCTTCCTCCAAAAAGCTGCCCTGCTAACCAACCAACCACGGCAAAGCCATCACCTGCTGTTGCTTAGTTTAGGAATAGTCCTATGATGGACTTTTGGTCTCACTGAGAAACCTGCTAGTTGTTACATGAGAAAGGCAAATCCTGAAAAACAAAAAAGACCCACACTTTCTTTGAGATACTCCTCATGTCTGGAGGTGATGCCTGGGATCGCTACAGCCTCTGATTACCAGACTGAGAATAAAGCCAACACAGAATGGTAGAGCCACAGGGATCACAAAGAAGAAAACAAAGAGCCCGACAATTTGTGCCTGGAAGATCCTCTCACTCAGGATGTGTGATGTTGTGAAATAATGAAGTTTCATATTGCTCAAGCCAGTTTGCTTCAGGTTTCTTATTCCTTCTAGTAGACAACAGTCTAACATATTCAGAAGGTAAATTTCTTGAAACTTCACCCACAGATATTTCTCTGTGGTCTCTGCTTTCTTCTTGGCTGGTATCCTCACAATTCCCATCCCATAATACCAATAAGCAGTGTAATAAACCAAAGGAGAAAAGATCCATAGACCAGATTATTCATAAAAATTCTCTTAATATCATCTGAAATTGGCCAAATTTGCTAAAAAAAAATCTGAAAGATATATCTTTTCAAATATCTTGGAAATTATGTTATAATAATTTTGAATGAAATAGACTAGCATCCCTACAAAATAAGCTTGTGGGCAATAACTATTTGATCAATTATTTCCACTCATGTTAAGGAGTAAAAGAAACTAGTGATAGGCCAACTTTGTGGCACAGCAAGTTAAGTTGCTGCCCATAATCCTGGCATCCCATATAAACAGATTACAATTCCAGCTGCTCTATGTGCAATCCAGCTTCCAGATAATGTGCCAGGGAAAGCAGTGGATTTCTGTCACCCATGTGAGAGACTTGGATGGAGCTCCAGGCTTCTGGCTTCCAAAGTGAACCAGTGGATGGAAGATCTCTCTGTCCCCTAACCTCTCTTAACACTGCCTTTCAAATAAATATATAAATATTTTTACAAAATGATAATCTATAACAACCAAGAAAGATCTATTCAGACGTCATAGAAATGAGGATAAAGGAGGGATAAATTGCAAAAGACAAGCAAATAAAATAATATATGTAATATAATATGTAATAATATAATATATAATATAATATAAGGAGATATTTTATTCCTATGTAAACGATACTTTAAGACCACCAACTGATAAAGGCAATAAACAACTTCATCAGTTTTATATTATCAGCATTACAGTCAACAATTCTGTCATTATTTGCATACTCAACATTGTAGGGCTGCCTACAAAGAGTCAGAAAGTCTCAACTTACATTGATAAGAAAAATTTTAACTGAATTAAACATGAGGTAGGGGCCCAGTAGTGACACACATTGTCAGGCTGCTATGGGCTTGAGCTAGTTGTAAAGTAACTCAACAAATCAGATTAGGAATAGAGGACAGGGATCCCATTAGTTCACTGCTTTCCCTTGGAACATCTGGGTGGATGTCAATCTGCTTTCCTTCAAACATACAAAATTGCCTCTTCCGATGGAATTGATGGAAAGTGAAAGATTGCGTCTAATGTGGTAAGAAACTGTTAAAAGATTAGTATTGGCTTTTGATGGAAAATAATTATGCCAAATTACAAACACATCTGCCACACACTCAGTAAACTATCAGAGAAGCCAGATTTTCCTCACATTTTTCTTCTTGGATCCTTTTCAATTTGCAAATAGAATACAGTGCTCCAGCTATTGCTTACATATATTTCTTTAAATAAATTCAGAACAAAACTTATACATTCTGAATTATTTCCTACAGAACCTTTTATTCTTAACCATTTAGCAGGAATAGAAGTAATTTCCTCTACTTTTGTAGTGCTTTATAATTTTTCAGATTCTCACATGGGCATTCATTAAAGAACATTCTTTAATTCATTTGATAAAGAATAAAAACTTTAACAATCCTCTTACAGTTATACTTAGAATAATTCTACAAAAATAAAAGGATAAACATTCAGATCTGCTGTCTCATTCATTCAATAAATATTTATTAATTACTATACTCCAGACTTTGTTCTAAATTCTGAGAATATAGCACTAGGAGAAAGAACTAGACAAAATCCTTCTCATAGTACTTAAAGAATAAGAAAATTATAGAATTATTTGACATATGAATGCTTAATGACAGGTCCATCAATACCAAATAACTTGGTTTTTGTATTGTTTTGAACATGGAAGGGTTTATAAATAATTACTTGAAGGAGCAAAGTCTAAAACTAATAAATTGAGATATGCTATTATTTAACAGCATGGGTAAGGTTTATTAATTCCTGATTGGAAAAAGCATAAAGCCATGCTCCTTTGAAGTTTTTCCTCAAGTAAGAGAATGGATTTTCTATGTACTACAAATCCAGAGAAGAACACACATCACAGTACTTCTTATATCTGTTTCATAAGCAGATATTTTGTATCTAGAGATGGCTGCATTTTATTTCAATTTAATATTCACATCAACTTTCAGAAGTTAGTAAAATTATTCTAATTTTCCAGGTTAAAACATATAGGCACACTCCCTCTCTCTCTCTCTCTCTCCCTCCCTCCTTCCCTCCCCCCCCCCCCCCACACACATACCCACACATGCACACACACACACACAGGTCACCTAGAGGTGAAATAAGAAGCCCAGCATCACAGATTTTCTCCTTTGTAGCCCCACCTCCAGATCTTCCCCACCATATCTGGCTATTTCTGAGGACCATGACTCACATGAACTTTAGTTTCCAATCTTGAAGAAACAACTAGAAGGACAAATTTCCTTTCCACTGAATTTCCAAACGATGTTTCCTGTATACCACTTATGACAGTGATAACCTCAATTTTGTATTAGCTTTTATTAACATCCTTACCCTATACCTTCCCCTTTCCTGGAAGGAATCATCCTAGTATTCACTCAGGACCTGGAACATGCCTAGCATAGGGTATTCATCCAGTCTGATTTATTGAATGAATGTATGACTGTGTTTGCTTTTTTTTTTTTTTATTAAATAGAACAATGGATTGTACAACACAATCCCCCATCAGAGGAGAGCTAAAACTGCCAAATCAAACCAAAAGAAGATGCTTGTAGCAATTTCAGTGGGGCATGTCTTAAAGAAAGTTGAATAATATTATTGAGCAATGATTGTATATCAGGCACAGTTCAGGGTGCTGTAAATGTCTTACATGGTAGAAGGTCAGGATGGGGTGGGTATGTGCGGTGTCAATCATGTGAACTCTGAAACTAGACTGCCTTGGTTTGGTGACCAGCTCTGCCACCTGCTGAGTGCTCTCGGGAAAGTATTTAGCTTTTCTGTGCCTATTACCTGATCTTGTAAGTTTATTGTGTCATTTCAGTAACTTGATGGATTAGAAAATACTTCAAAAAGTTTGTGGGGAAATGGATTTTAAAAATAAGTTTATTATGGTGCAAATTTTTAAAATTTTTTCGTAACATGCATTCTCCATAAAGTATTTGTAGATATCCTCATAGTAGTGCCTCAAAGTACGTGTTTGTTAAATGTTGTATTACTATCATTTTATCAAATTTAAAGATGAAAAAACAGAGGCCCAGTGAGCTAACTTGCTCAAAGTTACAAAGCTGGAAAGCACTTGTCTCCTTTAAAAGAAGCAAGAGAGACTTGGGCTTGATCTCCTCTCTCCAAGGGTTTATATTGTCTGTGCTGCATACCATGGACTGCTACTATGGAACTACCTCCATGTCATGTTCAGATACACTTAACTTATGTATAAAAATGAAGCAGGTGGCCTAGGACCCAGTAGGGAATTATAAGCCTATATTCTTCCTACTTTGGAAATGGAAAAATAGCATTCTGCAAGTATTTGACACAGGATTGTCTGTTTTTGAGGAAAGTGACAAGGTCACAGGGACAGACAGTTCAGGGCAGAATGAAGTTCTACCTCCTGAGCAGCCATGAGAAGACAAAGAACATTGGGGGTTGGGAAAAATAAGACAAAATATAATTATGCCTGCTTTGTAATGTGGCTGGAGTTTTCATTTTTCATTAATTTATAAGATATCCTCTCTGGGTGATAGAAATGAGACAGTGACAGGGGAAAATCTTGGAGTTATGTAACTCCTGATGGTTTGGACCCTTCCCTTGTGCACAGTTCATTGAAATCTAAATATGGAAAGTTGTATGTAATAGGGCACAATTGAGGCAGTGGAAGAAAGGAAGAGAAGCAAGAGTTCTCTCTTTGAGAGACAGACTCGTCCCTATCCAGTTTAATGTCATTTAGTCATCTAAAAAAAAAGAAAACTAATTTACTTTAGTACTCTTGTTAACACTCATTTGCCTCTATAAGGAAACACTTGGGTCAAAAAGCTATGGTTTCTATGAAACACTTTGGTCAAAAAGATATGGTTTCCTATCAGTACAATCAATTGTGAACTGAAATTGATCACTTTGACTAGTGAGATGGCATTGGTACATGCCACCTTGATGGGATTGTATTGGAATCCCCTGGCACATTTCTAACTCCACCATTTGGGGCAAGTTCAATTGAGCATGTCCCAAATTGTACGTCTCCTCCCTCTCTTATTCCCACTCTTATATTTAACAGGTATCACTTTTCAGTTAAATTTAAACACCTAAGAAGAATTGTGTGTTAATTACAGAGTTCAACCAATAGTATTAAGTAGAACAACAACAACAAAAAAACTAAAATGGATAAAGTATTAAATTGTACATCAACAGTCAGGAAAAAGAGTCAAAGGGATCACACAAACAAGACTAGTGTCTGCTAGTACTAACTAATAGAATCAAAAAGGGAGAGAACGATCCAACATGGGAAGCGGGATACACAGCAGACTCATAGAATGGCAAATGTCCTGAACAGCACTCTGTCCTTAGAATCAGCCCTTAAGGCATTCGGATATGGCTCAAGAGCCCATGAGAGTATAGTAGGCATGGAAAGCCAAGACACTCTGAAAAAAAAAAAAAAAAAAAAAAAAACCTAAATGAAAGATCTCTGCGAGTGAGATCCCAGTGGAAAGAATGGGGCCATCAAAGAAGGAGGTACTTTTCTCTGAAGGGAGGAGAGAACTTCCACTTTGACTATGACGTTGTCTAAATAAGATCGAAGTCAGCGGACTCAAAAGGCTTCCATAGCCTTGGCAACTCATGACTAGAGCCTAGGGTGATTACTGACACCATAAACAAGAGTGTCAATTGTTAAATAAACAACAGGAGTCACTGTGTACTTACTCCTCATATAGGATCTCTGTCCTTAATGTGTTGTTCAATGTGAATTAATGCTATGACTAATACTGAAACAGTATTTTACTCTTTATGTTCTGTGTGGGTGCAAACTGATGAAATTTTTACTTAATATATACTAAATGGATCTTCTGTATATAAAGAGAATTGAAAATGAATTTTGATGTGAATGGAATGGGAGAGGGAGTGGGAGATGGGAGGGTTGTAGGTGGGAGGGAAGTTATGGTGGGGGAAAGCCATTGTAATCCATCAACTGTACTTTGGAAATTTATATTTACTAAATAAAAGTTTAAAAAAAAATAAAAATCTAAGAAAAAAGATATGGTTTCTACTGCTAGGTTCACTTTAATTTCTAGAACCATTATCTAATGTAATAGAATCTTGGTTTGTTGATATCAAAATATTTACACTTTTAGATTCGCCCTGCTAGATATGCAAGCAAATCTTTCTGGATATACTTTAGTTTAACGGCATCTTTTTCAGGGTGCATTGATAGGGTTTTCATTGTTTTCTCTAAGAGCAGGACATTTGCAGAAGTCCCCAGGACTATATCATCCCCTCCAGA
Organism: Lepus europaeus; assembly: GCF_033115175.1. Taxonomy (NCBI): domain Eukaryota; kingdom Metazoa; phylum Chordata; class Mammalia; order Lagomorpha; family Leporidae; genus Lepus; species Lepus europaeus. Next base: position 56,900,554 of record NC_084829.1, read on the forward strand.
AGTCTTTTAAGAGAATGCTTGTTCTTGTTCAGAGCTGGCTCTGGGATTAGAGATCAAAATGATCATAAACTGAGCAGAACCCTGCTGCCTCCTCAGGGGCTGTCAGAACCTGTTCACAGCAGAGTCTGTTAGAACCATCACTTGGCCTCCTAAACTGCTGCAAATTGTAAGCCAATGTTCCATCATTACATATGGTCTGGCCACTGGCCATTTATAGATTCAGCCTCTCTTCTCCACACAGGAGGGGCCATCTAAGCTGACCTCCTCAGAGCACTAAAGCGTCAGGCCCTACCCTACTTCCAGGGCTTGTAGACTCTTCCATTTCCTCTGAAAGCTGGAATGCTAGATAAGCTCTGCCTTTAGTTATAAAACCCGAGGGGTCCTAGAAAGCCAAGTGTGTGTGCCAAGCAGCTCTGACCTGCTGTCTCCATCAAGAACCTGGTTTCAACTGCAATCCTTACAGACTTAGGAAGGAATCCTGCTAAGAGGCCAGAAGGAATCATCTGGTCTTACACAGGATCGCTTTACGGGTAAAAATGGCTAATGATAAGCAAAGAATTGTGAAATCTTTTTAGCTGTTATTCAAAACATGCAAAAGTATTTAGCATTCTTCAAATGATAAAAGCATATACAAATGCTTAAAAGACTGTTGTCCTCAGTATGTCCATCCATGAGCCAGGGAGGCCCTGGAACTCTTGACAGGACTGTATTTGACTAATAGTCCTCTGGGGACATGAGGTGACCAAGGGACAGAAACATCCCCAAAGCAGTTTTCTCCCAACAGCCAGGAGTCAGGGAAGAGCTGAGCTGCTGGCGGCAACCTTGGCAGACACAGCAAGTCACATCATATGCCGAGTTCAAGAGGAGGTCAAGAGCTATGCAGCCAACACCACCCCATTATAATCTATTTGTGGAAAGCATAATGTGTATTTTCGTTAAAGGACAATCATGTGCAGAGGAGAATTAAGCTGGCAGTGTGGTGTTTAAAGACAAAATAAGTGCAAGAGGAAAAATCTCACACACTCAAAAATTGACTTGAAGGAAGATGTGTTGAGATGACAGACAGAGAGCAATGATATGTAGCATTTACATGGGTCAAACTGCCCAAGAGGACAGAAAAGTCACAGAGCTTTCTTAACTGGACAAGTCCTGAAAAACATTACTTTGCTCATGCAATTCATTTACTCTCCAGCCAACCACAGACTTTCCCAGTAAGGCATGAAATTGTGTCTAGGGCAACCTCTGTCCAAGCCCAGGAAGACAATTCATCACTTTCTGGAGTGGTTTTCGAAAATTAAAAATAGTGAAGACGCTCCATGAAAAACTAGATGCCTTACTGGATGACCAAATTGGACTAAGATAATTGCGCTAAGTTTAACACTATTTACAAAATAAGGGTCAAAAGGACGTTTATTTTAAAGGACCTTCAAAAGTAAATGAAGAGAATCTTTTCCCTAATGTTTTCAGATTGTGGCTCTGTATAGCGAGGGATTAGCTAAATAAATGCCATTGTAATGTTATGGTTCTGTGTTTTCCAAAGAAAAAGTATTGATCTACCCAATCATAGAATTAACTCTACTTCCTGACCAAAACTATGCCTCCTTGAATTTTCATCAAAATCACCCAACTTAAGCCTAAATCCTATACCAAGTTCTGCCTAACAACCCATTACAAGACTCTCAACAATCCCCATGGCGTGAGATTATCCTCACCACACTGAATTGATAAACCCAAGTTTTTTCCATGTACAGGTGGATTCCTGGTGGATTTGACCAGACAGCAAGGACATAAAAATAATAGACAAAAATGCTGGTTCAAACTTACATTTCAAAGGCAGCTCCTTTGGCTGTGCACACACAGATCATCAAAAAGTTTGTTGGTGGGGAAGTTCAATCAAGCTCTTATGACTCATTCTTGGGGGCCAGCATTGTGGCACAGTGGGTACAGCTGTCGCCTGTATCACCAGCATCCAATATGGGTGCTGGTTTTTGTCCAGGGTTCTCCACTTCTGATCCAGCTCCCTACTGACAGTCTGGGAAAAGCAGTACTTGGGTCTTTGCATCCACCTGGAAGACCTGGAAGAAGCTCCTGGATTCTGGCTTCAGCCTGGCTCCATCCTGGCAGGTGCAGCCATCTGAGGAGTAAACCAGCAGATGGAAGATCTCTCTGTCTCTCTCCCTCTGTCTGTAACTCTTTCAAATAAATAAATATGTAAGTCTTGAAAGAAAAGGAAGGAAGGAAGGGAGGAAGGGAGGAAGGGAGGGAGGGAGGGGAAGAAGGGAGAGAGAGAAATCACTGCTGAATGTAACCTCTTTCCCTTGCTTTACCTCCTTTAGAATTCTAACCCATTCTTCCTCTCTCCCTGGCCTGCATTCCCAAATTGAAAAGAAGCTGACCACCTTGCTCCATGCCTTTCTGCTGATTATAGAGAATGAGAAAACTAGTAACAGTTGAGAGATTCGTGAGAGGTGAAATCAATCTACATGATAGAGATGAGCTGGGCTAATCAGGAGAGAAAGGGGAGAATCTGCCTCAATTGGGTTCAGAGGGGCTAATTTTTGGAGAAGAGTTGGGAGTGGGGAAGACATTTTAAAGCAGTTGCAATAGTAGAAACATTAGATGTAAAAAATACAAGGAAAAAGAATTTTAAAGGAGTTTTCCTATGCTTTATAAAAATATTCAACATCCCTCAACTCCTCCTGTTCTGTTCACTGCCTTCTTAAAACAAAAACAAAACAACCTGGTATTTTGGGAGAGATAATGGGAAAGATTGTGATTTTAAAAAAATTATTTGTTGCTGCTGGCCTGGTTTTTTAAATGCCACCTCCCTAGTGACATTGCTGTATGACAGCTGAGCTTTATTCAAGTTATGTTTAAACGATGGCTCAACAATGCCCAGATTTCATCTAGGTCCTGGCTCCTCTCCTCACCCTACCTCTGCCTCCCAGTGTTTAGGCCACAGTGGACATTAGAGGGGGCAGGGTAAGGCAGCACAGCCTGCAACATCGAACTTCTGTCATTTTTTTTTTTAAATTCTCAAATCTGTCTTGCTTACTGGAATGTATATTCCTTGAGGGCTGAGATTGGATGACTAACACAGAGCAGTCACTCAGCATACTTCGTTTTGTCAAATGAGAGTCATCTGGCCTCCTGCTCTAGCCATTACCACCTGGCTCTGGCATTGACAGGACACTGTAAGGTCTCCATCTCCTGTTAACCAGCACTGACAGGACCCCTTCAATACTTCCTCCCTCTCTCTTTTTTTTTCTTTCCCAATTCAGGGCCTCTTTCAGAAAAATAATAATTAATGCTGTTTATGGGCAATGTCCTAAGCCCCTTACACTCTTCACTTTTTTGTTTTGTTTTGTTTTAAAGAATTGTTTTAATTATTTGAAAGAGTTACAGGGAGAGGTAGAGCCAGCGAGAGAGAAGGGGCTTCTATTCTGCTGGTTCACTCCCCAAATGACTGCAACAGCCAGATCCCAGAAGCTTCTTCTGAGTCTCCCACAGGGGTGCAGGGAACTAAGCACTTGGGCCATCTTGTACTGCTTTCTCAGGCCATATCAGAGAGCTGGATTGGAAGAGGAGCAGCCCAGACTCGTACTGGCACACACGTGGGTTGCCAGCGCTGAAGGCTAGGGCTTTAACCCACCGCACCACAGTGATGGCCCCCTTACACTCTATTTTCACTATTAATTGTGAGAGATAGGCATGTTTTGCCCAATTTAAGGTTAGATATCTGAGGTTTGGAGAGGTTTTGTGATGTATCTTGGGACACAGCTGGTAAGTAATGGATCTGGGACCTGAAAGCCTATTTGCATTGAGTTTCTGACTTCTCACAGTGAAAAATAGAATACAGAGAAAAATAGAATCTTGGGGCCAGTGTTGCAGCATAGGGGTTAAGCCACCACCTGCAGGGCCAGCATCCCAAATGGGCACTAGTTAGAGTCTTGGCTGTTTCACTTCTGATCCAGCTCCCTGCATTTAATGTGCTTAGGAAAGCTTGGCAGGAGAGCGCCCAAGTGCTTGGTTCCCTGAACCCCTGTGGGAGACCTAGAAGAAGTTCCTAGCCCTAATTTCAGCCTGGCCCAGCCCTAGCTGTTGTGGCTACTTGGGGAGTGAATCAGCAGATGGAAGGCCTCTCTCTCTCTTTGTCTCTCCCTCTCTCCCTGTAACCCTTCATTTCAAATAAATAAAATAAACCTTTTTTTAAAAAGATGAAAAAACAATCTCATACAAAACTCCTCAGCTAGACCCTATGCCATGTCATTAGCCCTATTTCACATCATCTCCCTAAGTCCCAGCTCAATAGGTCCATGGTATTCTCCTCATAGGTCTCCACAACTTTGCTTCTGCTGCTGACTTCTCCTAATACCCCTCTCACATGCACCTTCTTCTACCCACCCATCGCTGAAGGTCCAACTCAGATGTCTCCTCTGTCATAAGGAACATCTGCTTTTTCCATCCCTACCCCCCACCCCCACTGGAAGTAGCCTTGTTCCTCTCTCTCATTTAGTTTGAGTCTCTCTTATGAGACATATTTTGTCTCAAAATAGAGCTATTCTGATGCTCATCTTTTACTTCTTCCTTCCTGACCTTCTTGATTAGGTATAAAAATAGCAAACACACATAGTAGTTATTAGGGAATAGAATAAACACTTAACACATTCATATATTGAGTAATCAAATCCTTATTATCATTCCCTGTGGTACGTACTATGCATTCTCCTCTGTTTTGCAGGTGAGAAAACTAAGGTGCCGAGAGATCAGTAAACTTGCCCAGGGTCCTAAAATTAATGAGTAGCAACAACAGGGCTTGTATCCAGACAACCTAGCAGCCCTGCCTGTGCCATGAACCATTGTACCAGGCCCCCTACACATAGCGCGTCTTTGTGTTTACTAAGACTGAATGAATAAACAAAAGACTGAAGGCAAGCAAGTCAAGTCAGTGTAAAATTAACCAAGCCAAAGCGGCAAGATGGTGGAATAGGAAGGGAGCACACTGATAGTTCGGGAAGAGACTGTTTAATAAAAGTGGAGATACTGCAGGTTCAAGGAAGAGTAGGGGATGAAACAGCAGAGGAAACTCTTCCAGAACTAGTGATTCACAGTGGACCTGCATGGAGAGCGTGGGAGCCCAAGTTCGGGACATCAGCGGCAGAATCAACACACCAGCGCTGGAACGCGAGGTGAGCCGAACCTCAATAGCCCGAGACACTGGCGGGCAAGCAGAAAGAGGAGACTAGAGGGAATGAGGCTTGAAACCCCGTGGGGAAAAGTTCACCAGGCTAACTAGAAGAGAGAGGGAAAAAAAAGTGACCAATATGGGCGTGAGTTTCTCTCTCTCCGCTCACCTCTCAAAGGCGAGCAAGACAAAGAGCAGGCGCCATTTTGGACATATGTCATAAGCGGGGCGACTTCAGGTCTGCACCCGCCCTCAGCCAAACAGAAAAACCTGACTCTGGGGTGCAGGGGTGAAATAACAGGAGATTAGGATTTAATGAATGTGTGGTGCTAATGAACTGAGACTGTGAAAAAAGAGACGGTGGGGGAGAGAACTCACGGAATTCACGTGAGTACTCTCCAAAGATGCTACAATTCAGTAACCTTGGCAACCCAGTGGGAGACTGCAGGAGAATTTAAGCCCACACTGAGGGCAGCACAGATTCCCTGTGTGGTTCTTGGGAAAGAGCTTCCAATCTCTGGCTCTTATGGTCATATAATTCGCCTGCTAACTACCTCCAATTCTGTTCAGCTGTGCGGAATTACTTCCCTTTTGAATCAAAAAAAAAAAAGAAAGAAAGAAAGAAAGAGAGAGAGATTTACCACACTGAACCTGGGAGTGTCACTTTGGCACACCCTTAACCCTGAGGAACCAAACAGAGCTCTCAGGTCACACCCATCTCAAGCCTCTAAGGCTCCATCAAAAGCAGACAGTCCACTTACTACAGTCATAGTATAACAAGGAAAAACACCACAGTGAGGGAAGAAGAATCCAAAGAATATCTCCCCAATGCCAAGCAACAAACACAGAAACCGAGGAAACAAGAACAAGGCAGACATTATGACATCCTAACATGAACAAGACACCCCAAGCCAAGATTATGAAGATGATGAGATGGAAGAAATGCAAGATATGGATTTCAAAAATTTTATGATAAGAACAATTAGAAGTTTTCAAAACAAATGCTTGAGCTACGGAATTCCTTACTGGATAGCATAGAAAATCTCCTTCGAGAAAATGAAATCTTAAGGAAGAGTCAAAATGAAATGCAGAAACTAGTAGAACAGGAAAGTGTGATAGTGAAGAGAAATCAAAATGAAATGAAGAACTCAATAGATCAAATGACAAACACATTAGAGAGCCTTAAAAACAGAGTCAGTGAAACAGAAGAGGGAATATTGGACTTAGAAGACAGAGCACAGGAATGTATACAGTCAAACCAAAGAAAAGAAGAGGAAATTAGAAATCTAAAAAATATTGTCAGGAATCTACAGGATACTATTAAAAACCCAACATTTGGGTTCTAGGATTTCCTGAAGGCATGGAGAGAGAGAAAGCATTAGAAGGCCTTTTTAGTGAGATACTTGCAGATAACTTCCTGGGTCTGGAGAAGGACAGAGACAACTTAGTACAGGAAGCTCATAGAACCCCTAGTAAACATGACCAAAAGAGAGCCTCACCACGACATGTTGCAATCAAACTCACCACAGTGAAACATAAAGATTCTAAAATGTGCAAGAGAGAAACGTCAGATTACTCTCAGAGGATCTACAATTAGACTCACAGCAGACTTCTCATCAGAAACCCTACAAGCTAGAAGGGAATGGCAAGACATAGCCCAGGTACTAAGAGAGGAAAAACTGCCAGCCCAGAATATTATATCCTGCAAAGCTCTCATTTGTGAATGAAGGTGAAATAAAGACTTTTCAGGACAAACAGAAATTGAAAGACTTTGTTGCCACTTGTCCAGCCCTGCGAAAGATGCTTAAAGATGTGTTACATATAGAAACACAGAAACACGGTCATCAATATGAAAGAAGGTAAAGGAAGGAAACCTCACAGCAAAAGATCACAGCAAGTTCAAAGCATACATTATAAAATATCTTTGGCAAATGGCAGGGCAAAGTTACTACTTATCAATAGTCACGTTGAACGTTAATGGCCTCAACTGTCCAGTTAAAAGACACCGATTGGCTGATTGGGTTAAGGAACAAAGCCCATCTATTTGTTGCTTACAAGAAACACATCTTTCTAACAAAGATGCATACATACTGAAAGTGAAAGGCTGGAAAAGATATACCATGCCAACAGAAATGAAAAACAAGTGGGCGTAGCCATCTTAATATCAGACAACATAAACTTTAACACAAAAACTGTTAAGAGAGACAAAGAGGGGCACTATATAATGATTAAGGGATCCATTCAACAGGAAGATATAACGATTATCAATGTATATGTACCTAATTACAGGGCACTGGTTTATTTAAAAGATTTGTTAAGGGACTTAAAGGGAGACTTAGACTCCAATACAATAGTTCTGGGGGACTTCAATACTTCACTCTCAGAAATAGACAGATCAACAGGACAGAAGATCAACAAGGAGACAGTAGATTTAAACGACACTATAGCCCAAATGGATCTAACAGATATCTACAGAACGTTTCTACAGAACTTTTCACCCTACACATAAAGCATTTACATTCTTCTCAGCAGTACATGGAACCTTCTCTAGGATTGACCACATACTAGGCCATAAAGCAAGTCTCAGCAAATTCAAAAGAATTAGAATCATACCATGCAGCTTCTCAGACCATAAAGGAATGAAATTGGAAATTAGCAACTCAGGAATCCCTAGAGCATATGCAAACACATGGAGATTGAACAACATGCTCCTGAATGAACAATGGGTCATAGAAGAAATCAAAAGAGAAATCAAAAATTTTCTGGAAGTAAATGAGGATAACAGCACAACATACCAAAACTTATGGGATACAGCAAAAGCAGTGTTGAGAGGAAAGTTTATATCAATAGGTGCCTACATCAAGAAATTGGAAAGGCACCAAATAAATGAGCTTTCAATTCATCTCAAGGGTCTAGAAAATCAGCAGCAAACCAGACCCAAATCTATTAGAAGAAGAGAAATAATTAAAATCAGAGAAGAAATCAACAGGATTGAATCCAAAAAAATTACAGAAAATCATCCAAACGAGGAGCTGGTTTTTTTAAAAAATAAACAAATTGACACCCCATTGGCCCAACTAACTAAAAAAAGAAGAAAAAAGACCCAAATCAATAAAATCAGAGATGAAAAAGGAAATGTAACAACAGACACCACAGAAATAAAAAGAATCATCAGAAATTACTACAAGGACTTGTATGCCAGCAAACAGGGAAATCTATCAGAAATGGATAGATTCCTGGACACATGCAACCTACCTAAATTGAACCAGTAGGACATAGAAAACCTAAACAGACCCATAACTGAGACAGAAATTGAAACAGTAATAAAGGCCCTCCCAACAAAGAAAAGCTCAGGACCAGATGGATTCACTGCTGAATTCTACCAGACATTTAAAGAAGAACTAACTCCAATTCTTCTCAAACTATTCAGAACAATCGAAAAAGAGGGGATCCTCCCAAATTCTTTCTATGAAGCTAGCATCACCTTAATTCCTAAGCTGGAAAAAGATGCAGCATTGAAAGAGAATTACAGACCAATTTCCCTGATGAACATAAATGCAAAAATCCTCAACAAAATTCTGGCCAATAGAATGCAACAACACATCAGAAAGATCATCCACCCAGACCAAGTGGGATTTATCCCTGGTATGCAGGGATGGTTCAGTGTTCGCAAAACAATCAATGTGATACACCACATTAACAGACTGCAGAAGAAAAACCATATGATTATTTCAATAGACACAGAGAAAGCATTTGATAATATACAACACCCTTTTATGATGAAAACTCTAAGCAAACTGGGTATGGAAGGAACATTCCTCAATACAATCAAAGCAATTTATGAAAAACCCATGGCGGGCATGCTATTGAATGGGGAAAAGTTGGAAGCATTTCCACTGAGATCTGGTACCAGACAGGGATGCCCACTCTCACCATTGTTATTAAAGATAGTTCTGGAAGTTTTATCCAGAGCTATTAGGCAAGAAAAAGAAATTAAAGGGATACAAATTGGGAAGGAAGAACTCAAACTATCCCTCTTTGCAGATGATATGATTCTTTATTTAGGGGACCCAAAGAACTCTACTAAGAGACTATTGGAACTCATAGAAGAGTTTGGCAAAGTAGCAGGATATAAAATCAATGCACAAAAATCAACAGCCTTTGTATACACAGGCAATGCCATGGCTGAGAAAGAACTGCTAAAATCAATCCCATTCACAATAGCTACAAAAACAATCAAATACCTTGGAATAAACTTAACCAAGGACGTTAAAGATCTCTACGATGGAAACTACAAAACCTTAAAGAAAGAAATAGAAGAGGATACCAAAAAATGGAAAAATCTTCCATGCTCATGGATTGAAAGAATCAATATCATCAAAATGTCCATTCTCCCAAAAGTATTTTATAGATTCAATGCAATACCAATCAAAATACCGAAGACATTCTTCTGAGATCTGGAAAAAATGATGCTGAAATTCATATGGAAGCACAGGAGACCATTAACAGCTAAAGCAATCTTGCACAACAAAAACAAAGCCGGAGGCATCACAATACCAGATTTCAGGACATACGACAGGGCAGTTGTTATCAAAACAGCATGGTTACTGGTATAGAAACAGATGGATAGACCAATGGAATAGAATAGAAACACCAGAAATCAATCCAAACATCTACAGCAAACTTTTATTTGATCAAGGATCCAAAACCAATTCCTGGAGCAAGGACAGTCTATTCAATAAATGGTGCTGGGAAAATTGGATTTCCACATGCAGAATCATAAAGCAAGACCCCTACCTTTCACCTTACACAAAAATCCACTCAACATGGATTAAAGACTTAAATCTATGAACCAACACCATGAAATTATTAGAGAACATTGGAGAAACACTGCAAGATATAGGCACAGGCAAAGACTTCTTGGAAAAGACCCCAAGAGGCACAGGCAGTCAAAGCAAAAATTAACATTTGGGATTGCATCAAATTGAGAAGTTTCTGTACTTCAAAAGAAACTATCAGGAAAGTGAAGAGGAAACCGAAAGATTGGGAAAAAATATTTGCAAACTATACTACAGATAAAGGATTGATAAGCAGAATCTACAAAGAAATCAAGAAACTCCACAACATCAAAACAAACAACCCACTTAAGAGATGGGCCAAGGACCTCAATAGACATTTTTCAAAAGAGGAAATCCAAAGGGCCAACAGACACATGAAAAAATGTTCAAGATCACTAGCAATCAGGGAAATGCAAATCAAAACCACAATGAGGTTTCACCTCACCCCAGTTAGAATGGCTCACATTCAGAAATCTACCAACAATAGATGCTGGAGAGGTTGTGGGGAAAAAGGGACACTAACCCACTGTTGGTGGGAATGCAAACTGGTTAAGCCACTATGGAAGTCAGTCTGGAGATTCCTCAGAAACCTAAATAGCACCCTACCATACAACCTAGCCATACCACTCCTTGGAATTTACCCAAAGGAAATTAAATTGGGAAACAAAAAAGTCTGCACATTAATGTTTATTGCAGCTCAATTCACAATAGCTAAGACCTGGAACCAACCCAAATACCCATCAACAGTAGACTGGATAAAGAAATTATGGGACATGTACTCTATAGAATACTATACAGCAGTAAAAAAAAAAAATGAAATCCGGTCATTTCCAACAAGATGGAGGAATCTGGAAAACATTATGCTGAGTGAATTAAGCCAGTCCCAAAGGGACAAATATCATATGTTCTTGCTGATCGGTGACAACTAACTGAGCACCAAAGGGGAAACCTGTTGAAGTGAAAGGGACACTATGAGAAACAGTGACTTGATCAGCTCTTATCCTGACTGTTGATGTACAATGTAATACTTTATGCATTTTAGTTTTTTGTTGTTGTTGTTCTAGCACTATTGTTTGAACTCTGTAATTAACACACAATTATTCCTAGGTGTTTAAATTTTAACTGAAAAGTGAATCCTGTTAAATATAAGAGTGGGAATAAAAGAGGAAGGAGATGTACAATTTGGGACATGCTCAATCGGACTTGCCCCAAATGGTGGAGTTAGAAACGTGCCAGGGGATTTCAATACAATCCCATCAAGGTGGCATGTACCAATGCCATCTCACTAGTCCAAGTGATCATCTTCAGTATACAATTGATCACACTGATAGGTCTAAGAGTCAAAGGGATCACACAAACAAGACTAGTGTCTGCTAATACTAACTGATAGAATCAAAAAGGGAAAAAAAGATCCAACATGGGAAGCGGGATACACAGCAGACTCATAGAATGGCAAATGTCCTGAACAGCACTCTGTCCTTAGAATCAGCCCTTAAGGCATTCGGATATGGCTCAAGAGCCCATGAGAGTATAGTAGGCATGGAAAGCCAAGACACTCTGGCAAAAAAAAAAAAAAAAAAAAAACAACCTAAATGAAAGATCTCTGCGAGTGAGATCCCAGTGGAAAGAACGGGGCCATCAAAGAAGGAGGTACCTTTCTCTGAAGGGAGGAGAGAACTTCCACTTTGACTATGACCTGTCGGAATAAGATCGAAGTCAGCGAACCCTAAAGGCTTCCATAGCCTCGGCAACTCATGACTAGAGCCAAGGGAGATTACTGACGCCATAACAAGAGTGTCAAATTGTTAATTCAACAACAGGAGTCACTGTGTACTTACTTCTCATGTAGGATTTCTATCCTTAATGTGTTGTCCAATGTGAAGTAATGCTATAACTAGTACTGAAACAGTATTTTACACTCTATGTTCTGTGTGGGTGCAAACTGATGAATTCTTTACTTAATATATACTAAATCAATCTTCTGTATGTAAAGATAATTGAAAATGAATCTTGATGTGAATGGAATAGGAGGGGGAGCAGGAGATGGGAGGGTTGTTGGTGGGAGGGAATTTATGGTGGGGGAAAGCCATTGTAATCCATCAACTGTACTTTGGAAATTTATATTTACTAAATAATAGTTTAAAAAAATTAACCAAGCCAGGAATAGCATTTGGTTTGTTTGACATCCAGTTGCTCCTAACTTTGTGGTATTAGACAAGATTTTCCTGTAGTCATCATTCACTTTTTTCATTAATTCGGTAAATACTTTCTGAAGACTCTGTGCCAGGCCAAGGCTAAAAGCTGGATGAGTTTATGCCCTCAAGAACTAACTGAAGTTGGAGTTGTGGCACTGAGACTTAAGTCATCACCTGTAATGTTAGCCTCCCATATGGGCACAAGTTTGAGTCCCAGCTGCTCCACTTCTGATCCAACTCCCCGCTAACATGGCTAGGAAAGCAGCAGAAAATGGCCCAAGTAAATGGGCCCCTGTACCCACAGGAGAGATCTGTGTAGAGTTCTAGTGTCCTTTAGTTTCAGCCTGGCCCAACAATGGCTATTGTGGTCATGTGGAGAATGAAGGAGCAGATGGAAGATTCTATCGTCTATCTATCTATCTATCTATCTATCCATCCATCCATCCATCTATCTATCTATAGATAACTTTGCCTTTCAAATAAATAAATCTTCAGGAAAAAAAAAAAAGAATTCACAACCATCCAGTGAGAGGAGCTTGCAAGTGCTTGTTTATTTGCACTGGGGTTGTTTGTTTGAAATGGGCCTTTATGTCTACACTTGACTTCCTTCCTGTGATGAACCATGGACCAAGTGATGGTTTCTCCCTTCCCTTCTGACTGTCTGGATAAACTTTTGGTGTCACAACTAGGGGTGTGGCATCATGTAGTCACATTCGAAGAAGGCTACTATATGTCCTATAAAGCACAGAACAGCTCCTACTGACAGAGTTAAATGGCCCAAAATGTCAATAATGCTAAGACTGCAAAATCCTGTATAAATATAAAGAAATTTCCCTGCACCAAAAATCAAGATGAACAAAAAACTCCCATTGAGATGGTACCTTTCAGACTCCTTAGGGAAAAGGCCTATGTAAAATCAAGAAAAATCAATTAAATCACTGCAGATATAAAGAAATAAGCAAAGCTCACAGAGCTAAATAAAATCAAGCTTAAAATATTCCTTGGATATGCAATAGAATTTCACAAATTAATCTAATTACTGGAAGCTTTGCAAATATTGTCTGTGATACTGGTGTGCTGGAAGAAAGGAGATTCAATTTCCAGCCTCCCCCAGAAATTCACTCAGGAAAAATCTATTAGTTAGCTATACCTATGTGCTGCAGGGCTGAGGTTCTAGAATGAAGCATGACATCGACATCTCAAGTGGACACATTGAGCAGCTCTGGAATGCCTATCCTAGTTAGGGCAGATTAGTTCTCTACAGCTAGTGAAAAGCTACTTGGCTTTTCATTAATCTAACACAATACTTGAGGCAGCCTAATTTTATAAGGAAAAGTGATTTTGGCTCACTGTCCTGGAGGTTTACAGTCCAATCTCCAATGAGCCCCTGGCAATAGTGTTCTTGTTGGCAAAGTCCCAAGGCTGTGCAAGGCATCACACAGCAAAAGACAGGGAGCATGCATGTCTGCTACAACCATGTGGTCTGTTCTTCCCTATAAAGCCACCAGAAGTCAGTCATGGGGGCTCGACTCTAACAACCTAATCCAATCTAGTCACACCTCAAATGTTCAACCTCTGAACACCCTAGCTGAAGTAAGGTTTCACCCTGTTAATATCATTAAGACTTTGGGGACTAAACTGTGTGGGTTTGGGGCTCAAATTTCCAACCAAAGCATATGTCCACCCCTTTCTTGGCTATGTTGGGAAATTTGAGCTGTTAAAAAGCTCCAAAGAGGTATCCTTACAGAATCCTGGGGAAAGGAGGACTCCCTATATTCTCCTTCTTTTTCAGAAATACTCCTACTCAACGTTAAGTCCTTATGGGAAAGAAAGTGCCCACTCTCATAGAGTTCAAAAGAAAATAGGAAACATGGAATAGGACTAGACTACCTGTGTTCAAATCCCAGCTCTACCACTTACTGTGTTGGCTTTGGGTGAATTTCTCAGACTCTCAGTGCTTCCGTTTTGTCACCTAAAGAATCTTCAATTTGAGTGTACTCACAGCTTATTTCCGGACAAGATTATAAAGACACACTTAGTTCATCCTTCTAAAAATTTTGTTGATTCGATCTTTCCATTTTGTCACCTGTAGATGTGTTCTTGGGGGAATTCAATAAATTAATACAAGTAAAGTACTTTAAATAGTTCTTTGAACACACAAAGTGGTATGTAAACCTTGATTTTTAATTATACTGTGACCCCATTGAAGGAAAAGGTCACATCTCATTCTCATGGATTTCTCTAGCCATGGCATAGCTCCTGTGTTATCCCAGAATATACTTATATTACCATAATTAAACTCCTGAAATTTTGCTGAGGTTTGATGTCAGTACTTTAATCAAGGTCCTTAAAAAGAATATAGATCTTGAAGTTTTAGAAACTGACTTCTTGTTTTACGATTTAAAATGAGAGGAATTTTTAAGTCTATATTTATGAATCAGAATTTATTTAATTATTTTATTTTTGTTTTATATATTTTGAGGATGCACTGTTAGACACATAGACATTTAGGAATACATTTTCTTGTTGTTTCTTTTATCATGAAATGGTCCTCTACATATCTTTGCTAAAATGCCTTGCCTTAAAGTACACTCATACTTTTATGGTAATACAGCCTTTTCAGATTTCCTTTGGTTACTGTCATCCTGATATTATCTTTGTTATCCTTTTAATTTTACTCTGTTTCCTTATTTTTAATGTGTATCTTACAAAAACAGAGTATTTTGGATAATTTTTCAAATTCAATCTGGCAATCTTATTCTCTTAGTACTAGTATTTAATTCACTTACATTTAATGTAATTGCTGATATATTTGGGTATATTTTACTACATTGCTTTTTTAGTTATTTAACCATCTATTTTTGTTCCTTTGATCTTGATATTTTAACTTCTATTTAATCAACAATTTTTCAATATTCCATTTTATCTTTTCTGTTAGCTTCTAGCTAAATATATTTGGATTATTCATCCAGTGAATATAAAATATAAAGATTATAGCCGGCGCCGCGGCTCACTAGGCTAATCCTCCGCCTTGCGGCGCCGGCAC
Source organism: Lepus europaeus (assembly GCF_033115175.1). Lineage (NCBI taxonomy): Eukaryota > Metazoa > Chordata > Mammalia > Lagomorpha > Leporidae > Lepus > Lepus europaeus. The sequence goes on from NC_084829.1 coordinate 56,915,818, forward strand.
ACCGGGTTCTAGTCCCGGTCGGAGCACCGATCCTGTCCCGGTTGCCCCTCTTCCAGGCCAGCTCTCTGCTGTGGCCAGGGAGTGCAGTGGAGGATGGCCCAAGTCCTTGGGCCCTGCACCCCATGGGAGACCAGGAGAAGCACCTGGCACCTGCCATCGGATCAGCGCGGTGCGCTGGCCGCAGCGCGCTACCGCGGCGGCCATTGGAGGGTGAACCAACGGCAAAAGGAAGCCCTTTCTCTCTGTCTCTCTCTCACTGTCCACTCTGCCTGTCAAAAAAATTAAATTAAATTTTAAAAAATATATAAAGATTATAAAATGCATCTTAGTAAAATTTAACTTAAATTTGTAGTTTTACCACTTCATGAAGAAATACAAGAACTTCAAAACAATTTAACTCTGCTTATCTCTTCCTGCCTTTATGCGTTTATTTTGAAATATTTTATTTTCATAAATGTTATAATTGCCACAAGATATTACCATTATTGCTTTAAGTAGAAAATATTTTTTTCTGGAGAATCTTTTTTCTCTCCTAGAGATTCTAGAAATTATTTTCTTTCAACCTAAGGAACTTACTTTATAATTTCTTATACTTCAGGTCTGCTAATGACAATTTTGTTCAACTTTCTATGGGCTGAAAATGTCTTTAGTTTGCTATAAATTTCGAAAGATTTTTTATGATGTAGAATTCTGGATTGGCTGCTCTGTTTTTTCCTCTCTTTTAGCACTTTAAAGTAGCATTCCATTAACTTTTGATATGATAATTTTAATGAGAAGTTATGTATTAGTCTTAGTGTTGCTATTTGAAGATCTAGTCTGAAACTTATATTTTCTTTCTTTTCATCTTCAATTTGAGTGTACTCAAGCTTATTTCTGGACAAGATTATAAAGATACCATAGCAGACACACTTAGTTCATCCTTCTAATGAATTTGTTGATTTGATCTTTCCTGTTGCCAGCAACTCTACCCTCTACAAACTGGGTGGTCTTTACTTCTTCCCACCTTGGGGAGAAGCTAATGTGAAGTGCTACAGGATGTTATTTGCTTCCTTAGACTGTTTTCCAACAGTGTAGACCTCCTGAATCAGATCTTCCATGCAGATGATACTGTAATTACCAAGAGAATGGGCAAAAAGAGTGTTAACCATCAAGGCAATTTGCTTCTTACTGATTTTGCCATAGCCATGCTTATAAATTAGCTCATTTACTAACATTCAGATTCATGCACCCCCAAGCAGTATATGGTTCCACAATCCTCAGCATGTTAATTGAAGCCTTGTTGAGCTTAACACAGGTGTCATGGAAGACCTCGCAAATGCAAAGAAGCTGCAATACTTTTCAGACCACAGGTTATCTCTGATCCAGATGACAAATGCCAATTTGGATTCTGCGGGTACTTAGAAGTTCCCAGCTTTTCTTTTCATCCTTTCCACCCAGATTTCAGGTCTGTACATCAGCCTGTATTTCTTGTGATGGTGCTTAGCTTTGGGGCTGGCATTGTGGTATAGCAGGTAAAGCCACCACATGCGAGCCTGGCATCCCATATGGGCACTGGTTTGTGTCCTGGCTGCTCCAGTTCCCACACAGCTTCTGGTGAATGGGGCTGAGAAAAACAGTGGAAAATGGTCCAAGTGCTTGTGCCCCTCACACCCATGCGGGAGAGCTGGAGGGAATTTGGGGCTCCTGGCTTGGGCCTGGCCCAGCCCCGGCCATTGCAGCCATCTGGGGAGTGAAGATCCATCTGGGGATGGAAGATCTCTCTCTGTTTCTGTCTCTCTTTCTCTGTAACTATGAATTTCAAATAAATTAGTAAATCTTCTTACCAAAATACAAATAAAATAAAAAGATAGTGCTTAGCTTGTTCATAGATAAACTTCCTCCTTGCCTTTTGAAGCATATTTTGAGCAGACTTGTTTCTCAGGCACTTAATCTTCAGCTCTATGAAATTCCTCCACTCTTTCTTAGATCTGACAATTTCTCTTGTTTTTCTTAAGATTTATTTATTTATTTGAAAGGCAGAGTTGCAGGGGCAGAGAGAAAGAGAGGTCTTCCATCCACTGGTTGACTCCTCAAATGGCCACAATGGCTGGAGATGGGCCATCCGAAGCCAGGAGCCTGGAGATCCTTTCAGGATTCCCAGTGGGTGCAGAGGCTCAAGGACTTGGGCCATCTTCTACTGCTTTCCCAAGCCATAGCAGAGAGCTGGAGTCCCCCGGACTCAAATGGCGACCATATGGGATGCTGGCACTGCAGGCGCCAGCTGGTTTCTGGCACGGCAGGCACCTTCTTCTCTTCACCACCCTCCATGGTTCCAGCCAGAAAGGAATGAAGCTTATGTTTTCTGTATGTCCAAACTTTGCATCTTCTCCATCACATAAAGTAGTAGTGTTATTGGCAGGAACCGTTATTGGTCTTCATCAGCATCTGGAATTATGCCCAGCACATCTACTTCGAATAGCTATTTCTGAAAGAATACAGAAATGAATGAACGAAACGTATATCATGAGCACAATGCAATGTGGAACACAACATAGCCACTTAACAGAGGGTAAATGAAAGAAGTTATTATTCCTTGACAGATCTCTACTCTTACTTATTTCTCAGTTTATAATGCATGTAGGCTATTGCACAGATCACTCTCTTACATTAAATTTAACCACTGCATAAGTATTTTCTCTTTTTTTCTTTACTTTCTTTTATTTACTTGACAGACAGTGAGAGAGAAGATAGAAAGAAAGGTCTTCTTTCCATTGGTTCACCCCCGAAATGGCCACTACGGCCGGAGCTACACCGATCCGAAGCCAGGAGCCAGGTGCTTACTCCTGGTTTCCCATGTGGGTGCAGGGGCCCAAGGACTTGGGCCATCCTCCACTGCCCTCCCTGGCCACAGCAGAGAGCTGGACTGGAAGAGGAGCAACCAGGACTAGAACCCGGTGCCCATATGAGATGCCGGCGCCACAGGTGGAGGATTAACCAAGTGAGCCACGGCACCGGCCCTATCTAAGTATTTTCTTAATCACTTTGGTAGTTCTGATAAGCTCTGTCTATACACCCGGACACTAATATCTGCAAATCAGATATTAGTATAAATAAGATTCTTTTCAAGTTACTTATTACCTTGAAGATGAGTCTAGCCAAAATGTATTGACACAGAAATTAAAAGCAGCTTCAGGTGATTTTAAGCAAATAAATAAAATGCTTCTTCTCAGAGAGGATCAGCATTAGCAACCATCCAGCCAGACTACAGATGAGTGAAAAACAGCTTCTCCTTGCCAAAGGGAAGGAAAGTATTGTGTTTTTTTTTTTTTTATTTTTATTTTTTTGACAGGCAGACTGGACAGTGAGAGAGAGACAGAAAGAAAGGTCTTCCTTCTTCCGTTGGTTCACCCCCCAATGGCTGCCGCGGCCGGCGCACTGCACCGATCCGAAGGCAGGAGCCAGGTGCTTCTCCTGGTCTCCCATGTGGGTGCAGGGCCCAAGGACTTGGGCCATCCTCCACTGCACTCCCAGGCCATAGCAGAGAGCTGGACTGGAAGAGGAGCGACCGGGACCCGGTGTGCCGGCGCCGCAAGGCGGAGGATTAGCCTATTGAGCTGCGGCGTCAGCCAAGTATTGTGTTTTAAGAGTGATTCCTTGGCCGGCACCGCAGTTCAATTGGCTAATCCTCTGCCTGCAGCGCCGGCACACCGGGTTCTAGTTCTAGTCGGGGCGCCGGATTCTGTCCCGGTTGCCCCTCTTTCAGGCCAGCTCTCTTCTGTGGCCCGGGAGTGCAGTTGAGGATGGCCCAAGTGCTTGGGCCCTGCACCCCATGGGAGACCAGGAGAAGCACCTGGCTCCTGCCATCGGATCAGCACGATGCACCGGCCACGGCAGCCATTGGGGGGTGAACAACGGAAGAAGGAAGACCTTTCTGTCTCTCACTGTCCACTCTGCCTGTCAAGAAAAAAAAAAAAAGAGTGATTACTGTATTTACCAGTTATTTTTTGCAGCTCAAGTGTTCTTGTCTATTTGCAAATAGTAAAGATCAACTTTAGGTTCACCATCATGACTACTTCAATGACTTCTTGATTTTCTACACACTGCTTTACAACATAGGAGGCAAACCCTTGAAGCTCAAATGCTTATCCAACCTCTAGTTCTTTAATAGAAAGATAAAAAAACACAGAGGCTGTGTATCAGGGAGAACTATTGTAGTGCCAAATCCAAAAAAGAGGGCAGAAAAGTACAGGAAAATGGAAAAACTGACCATTTGTTTCTGATTCAGTTCTAAAATTGGCTTCATCTTTAAATTCCCAGAACAATCGTTTGCCAACACATGCATGATTGGGTGCTCCAGAGTCCGTTATGTGATCTTCAGATAATCCACACCCTGGAATTTCTCTAATAATGGGAAGAGCTGACACCTGGCTTTGTATTTCTGTAACGTATCTCTAGGAGCACATTTTCTTAAAATCAGGAATATCAGGCCGGCGCTGCGGCTCACTAGGCTAATCCTCCGCCTTGCGGCGCCGGCACACCGGGTTCTAGTCCCGGTTGGGGCGCCGGAATCTGTCCCGGTTGTCCCCCTTCCAGGCCAGCTCTCTGCTGTGGCCAGGGAGTGCAGTGGAGGATGGTCCAAGTGCTTGGGCCCTGCACCCCATGGGAGACCAGGATAAGAACCTGGCTCCTGCCATCGGTTCAGTGCGGTGCGCCGGCCGCGGCGGCCATTGGAGGGTGAACCAGAGGAAGGAAGACCTTTCTCTCTGTCTCTCTCTTTCACTGTCCACTCTGCCTGTCAAAAAATTTAAAAAAATAAGAAAAAATAAAAATCAGGAATATCAATGAGTACATTACTTAAGTCATTTCTTTATTCAAAAAATAGGTGTTGTGTACCTGTTACATGTGTTGGTGCTTGAAAGAGGGCAGTAAACAATACAGGTAAAATCAGGATGATCACACAGCTTGCATGCAGTGAGAGAGCCTAAGAGTGACAGGGCCAGAACACTGTGAAAGTCACAGACAGGATCAGGAACGGGCAGGAGACGAGGTTGATAAGTTAGGGGTTGGCCTGATGATAGCAGGACAGAGTTGAATGGGTGGCCATGGAGAAGACAGTTTGAAACAAGAAACTTGGTAGCATTCATAATGAGGTAAATGATTTTCCAGAAACTGGGTGCATGGATACACCAGAACTTTCTGCAAACACACTTCTCAGTGTAATGACTGCCATGTAAGGCAGACAAGCAGAGAACGGCTCTAGCTTCATGGAAATTCCCACCAAGAGACCGCTCTTGATACCTGTTTCATGGAAGTCTCTGTTAATATGATAGCACGGGCAACTATTTGTTGGCTCTGGAAACTGTAATGCACTAAGAACTCCCAAGGCCATCTCATCCCATCCCTTACTAAGCCAATGAAGCAGACACATTTCACTTCCATGTAATAGATCAGGCCACAAAGCCTTGGAAAGGGAAATTTGCTCAAGTTCACAGAACTAATAAATCATGGAGCCAAGGTATTAACGTGCATCTGCCAGACAGATCTTTCAGAAAAGATCAACGTATGTGAATATACAGATGTTTTCAACAATTATTTATCCAGCACACATCATGGGTCAGGAACTACACTAAAATCATAGAGCCTCAGGGACCTTAAATACTTTATGGCCTAATCCTCTCATCTTAGGCATGAGAAAACCTAGATTCACGAAAGTTTTGAGGGACTTAGGAATGTGTCATACTATCTTTGTCAACCATGAATGGAAAAAAAAAGCTATAAAGGACACAGGATATAATAGATCCATGGATTTTTGTTTTAAAACATTAACAAAACAGACAAAAGGGTATTTAGCCTAGTGGTTAAGATACCTAAATCACATATCAGAATATCTGGGCTCAATTCCCAACTCTGGCTCCTGACTCCATCTTCCTGCCAATGCACACCCTTGGAGGCAGTGTAGATGTGTAGATGTCTAGTTGGGTTTCTGCCATCCACATGGGTAGCTGGGGACCAAACCAGGAGATGGAAGCTAGTAAGTCTCTCTCTCTCTCTCTCTCTCTCTCTCTCTCTCTCTCTCTCTATCTCTCTCTCTCCCCCTCCATCCTTCCCTTCATCTCTCTCTGCCTCTCAAATTAAAAATAAAAGGTCAGTCATGTAAATAGCCTACCAAAGTTATTTCTCTTCTCTTCAGTTAGTCACTCAGAATGAATATAAATTAGAGAAAAGTTTCATTCACGTCAATAATTAAATGACATTAACTCCCCTCTACCTCAATGCTTTCAGGGTGGATATTGCAGCCTTTATAACTTTGTATCTTTGCATTTGCACAGTGTTCTGAGGTGCCCTTCCTAGAATTACTTGCCAAGGTGTTTATAATGACTTTCTATCGACTGGTTGGAGACTGGTCTACTTAAAATGGCAACTTCAAGAAACAACCCCAATAAAGGACTCAGTTTTTCAATGAAATCAGAAAGACTTTAAACATTCCCCAAGTTGGCTCACCAAACACATGGAATTTGCAGTCGCAATGGCATCACATGAGGTGCATTCCCTGAATCAACATCTGGGTATGATTATCAGTTTGTTTTCATCTGGAATATTCATTTTTAGGGTCTGGTCCATGCTCCCCATTTGTTTAATGGAAGGTAAATAAGGTTCTGAGCACTTGAAATAACCCGTGGCAGACATCAACCTGGTTCAATTTTTTGGAAAGCACATAGAAAAAAAAATCCTCCATGAGTTAAATCACACTCGAATACTTTGGATAAATTGCAGTGTGGAAGGAGATTAGGTTAATACTAATTACTTAGTATGATGTTCTCTATGTAAACCACAAAGCCAAACCTTAACCTAGTTCCAGGAATTCTTGTTGATTTCTAGTTAATGTAGTATGACTAACAAGTCATGATTCATGTGACAGCCGTGGCCATAGTGGTTCTTGTTTTTGGTCAGTAAGAAATCAATGATCCAAAGCAGCCATTTTCAAGGTATGTCGCATAGAAAGTCAATATGAAATACAGGGAAAGAAATGAATTTTTAAAAATTCCTACAAGCAAATAGATTTTGCAAACCAGGTGAAAACTAAATGAATGTTCTTACTGACAGTGTTTTACAATGGTCTATTGTCTATCAGAATTGTACCTTTCCAAGCATATTGGAAAATAGCCTTTTTTTTTTTTTTTCATAGTAATCTCACCCTTATTTTTTCCTTATTGTGTGTGGTCAGGCTCTAGGTCCGGTACATAACCACTCTAAAATTTAGCTTTCTAATGAAAAAAAAAAGAATATTTTCCTCTCATGGGGTTATTAATTAAGTGAAAGTTTATATAGATGTGTAATTCTATACATCATAAAGTATTATATAAATGTCTCTGTTTTTAAGCAGTGCCACAGACTGGTGGTAAAAATCATTATACTTGCCTTTTCATGATTTTGCTAGATATATATACAGCCCTTCAGAGCTTGGAAGAAGGAAAACTTTGTCTTTCTTAGGCAGCCTCATTTCTGCTTAGGCTACTATGATTTCTATTCCTTACAATTTTTTCCACATCCTCATTATTTCCTCTGCCTCTCCACTTACTAACAGATCCACATACAGCGAATTTTCCCAAGTGTGAACTCTTGAATAAGCACAGGATTTAACAATGGTCAACAGATGTCACCAGTTTCAGTTCAGCACGACATCTCAGAGTCTTCACTATGCATCACAGTAGGAGTCTCCAAGTGTGAGTCCTAGTTTGCAGCATATTAGCCAAATTTATTTTACAGTGAAATTCCTTCTGCCCTGAACTATCCATGAGTACCAGTGACTTGCAAAACACACACACTTGGGAAAGCTGTGGTACAGGCATGGTAGAACTAAAATGATTTCAGTGCTAAAGACAAGGAGCATATCCCCAATATTCTCCCATTGTCCTTTGCTAGTGATCTGCAATGTAAGTATGGCACTTAAACTACAGTATTTAATTAGGGATAAATGTGCAAATTCAACCCAGTTTAATTAAATTATCTAAAGTGATGCTCACAATGTCACATCTAAACCATTTCACGGACAGAAAAGGCTGTAGTAATCTAAATTTCCCAGGGTTTGAAGTACCCAGATATATTGAATTTTGTTAATTCAGATATAATTGGGGGCTTAAATTATTTATAACATTTATAGCAATGCTTTTTAGGCTTTGTCAACTCAGTAAATAAACATAATGAAAGCAAAGCATTTTGATAATGGAGACGGCTCTGGAAGATTACCTTGTTTCTGTATTGCTCCCCAATGTACACTGGAAACTTAAAAAATATTATTCTTTCAGAGGCAGAGAGAGAGGGGGAGGGAGAGAGGGAGGGAGAGAAAGAGCACACACTCCAATTTACTAGCTCACTCCCCAAATGCCTGCAACAGCCAGAGCTGAGCCCTGGGGCTGGAGCCAGGATCTGGGAGCTTAGTCCCAGTGTCCCAAGTGTGGCATGGGTCCAAGAGCTTAAGCCATAACCTGCTGCCTCCCAGGATCTGCTTTGGCAGGAAGCTGGAATCAGGAGCTAGGGCTGAGAAATGAACTCAAGAACCGTGGTATGGGCTGCAGGTGTCTTAATCACTAGGCAAAATTCCTGTCTCTAGAAGCTATATTTTTTAATCCACATCATCTTGTTTTCTTGATCATATTTGTGTGATACAGCAGAATTTCAAGCATGACAACAATTATCATTATATGCATATCTTGTTATTAACTAACTTGCAACACTGAACAATCTTTGGACTGGACAACTCTCTGTATCACCTGAACTCCTTCTCACTCATCCCATCCTGAAACTGTAATCATAAGTGAGCCAGCCAGGATAGATGGCTGACCTGAATGTGGCAAATCAGATTCTTTCTCACTGGAATTTAGAAATGAAAACTAAATGTATGAGTCAGTTAGACAATGGTGATTCCTTGGATATTAATTTGGGGCCAAAGAAGACCAAAACTACACAACCCACTGAAATCAAATAACTCATCTATGAGACACAGATTCCATCACTGTATTAAAGACAAAATAAAATTCCTGAAACAAGATAGGAGGTCTTCTTTCATGTTTTCCAGGTAACATTCTGAAAATAATTAGCCCAGATCTCATATAGAATTACCCATTGTTGGGCTCCCAGGCTCTTTTGAACTTGTGGTCTACCCATTCTTAGGGCTGCATGGTCCAAAATAGCTTACTATCATGTTCATGGATGGTGAAAGAAGTGCGCTCCTTCCTAGGATCCAAAAGTGCAGACAGCACTTCTATATAAAACCAGAACTTGGTTGTATTCCCTTGCCTGCATCTAAGGAAGTCCAGAAAAAATACAGTCTTTAGCTGTGAGACCATGGTCCAGTTAAACAAAAGTTTCTCTTGTTAAAGAGAGAATGGATATTGTAGAACAACTGTGATCTCTGCCAAAGGCTGTAACATGAAAAGGGAGGTGCTCTGAGAGTATCATTAGAAAGGAACAACATCAGTAGGAAGCAGAAATGACAGAGTGAGAGACAGAGTAAGCAAGAGAGAGAGAGAGAGAGAGAGAGAGAGAGAGAGAGACAGAATCAGTGAATCCAGGAAGTGTTGTTTTGTGATTTATCAATTCCTAGACATCCATCTGTCCTTACTGCAATAGAAACTAACTACTGTGAAACTTCTCTGTAACCTTTCAACCAGCCCTACTCTTTCATCAACTAGTGAATTGGCTTACGTTTCTTGCAAATGAAAAACTATAGATAACATTTATTGTATTTATTGAGCACTCACAATGTGCTAGGCATTATGCTAAGTGCTTTACAAGACTTATCTCATCTAAGCCTTATAGTAATCCAGCAGTCCTACAAGATATTTATTATTCTTTCTCAAGTTTTGTACCCAAGGGAAATGAAGCTTGGGAAGGCCTCACTATGAACAGGTATCATAGCATCGTTTGAACCTGAATCCTAACGCCAAATGCTCTTCGCTACCACTGAATCCAATCATAAGCATGTGGACCCACAGCAGGATGAGGCCAGGGCGTGGAAAGGGCTAAGGCTGATCTGAGTCAGTAAATGAGGAACCATCCATAGTGACATGTCTTGGGAAGAAACTAAGGTGGACACTGAAACTCCATGTTTGGAGACACACAGGTAAACAGATGAGAATGTCTATCTGAAATGTTGGGGCTGTCCGTTAGAGAAATGCTGGAATCAGCAGTAAGTAGGAAGGCTGGCAGATGGACAGCAGTGGGTAGATAAACTTGGGAACAGAATTCCTATCCTTAGGATCCCAACAAAGGCCTCTTAAAGGCAAAGTAGAGACTGAGAACTAGGCAGGTTTTGACAGCCCCTACTCCTCCCAGAAAAAGGTAGTTGAAGGGCTGTAATTATAGCAGGTGAATTGCCTCTTGATTAATTGTGCTTTTGGGTGAACATGTCGACCTCTGACTCTGAAGAAAGGTCGTCTGGTGGGTCTTTCCTAGAAGGTTGTCAATCATGCATTTTTTTTTTTACCTGTGTTCATATCAGCATTATTCACAACAGCCAAGAGGTGGAAGCAGCCAAACCGTGTGTTGATGGGTGAATAATTAAGCAAAATATGGCCTAAACATTTTGGAATATCATTTAACCTTAAAAAGGAAGGGAGCTCTGGATAAAGGGACATACTTTGAGACCACTACACTAAATGAAGCAAGCCAGTCACAAAAAGACAAATACTGTATGATCATACTTACATAGGCCCTAATGGACACAGAGACAAAAAGAAGAATGGTGATTTCCATGGGCTTGGAGGTGGAGGGAAACGGAGTTATCATTTAATGAGTGTAGAATTTCCATTTCCCAAGAATTATGGAGATGGATGGCGGTGATGGTTGCACAACCATATGAATGTATTTAATACCATTGAACTGTACACTTAAAAATGCTTCAGCTGGTAAATTTTATTACAACTATAAATTTAAATGTATATATAGCCACATCTATTTTAGGTAGAAAATTAAGATGCAGTACACTCTTTATTACATTAAAACATTTTTGGTGGGCAAGCATTTGATAAAGTAGCTCAGATACCACTTGAGACACCTGTATCCTATACTAGAATGCCTGGGTTGGAGTCCTAACATCCACTTATGTCTCTGGGTTCCTGACAATGCACACCCTGGGAGGCAATATGTGATGGCTTAAGTATTTGTGTTCCTGATACCCATGTGGGAAACCCAGATTGAGTTCTGTGATGCAGCCTGGTCCAACTCTGGCCATTGTGGACATATGGAGAGTGACCCAGCAGATAAAAGATATCTCTCTCTCTCTCCCTCCCTCCCTCCCTCCCTCTCTCTCTCTCTCTCTCCCTCTCTACCTTTTAAAAAAATAAAAATAAATTGGGGGTTAGAAAGAGGATGAAGCATAATTAGTGTCATGCTTTATATTATGTATAAACACATACACATGCACAAAAAGAGACACACATTCATATCAAGAACCACAGCAGGGCTGGCACTGTGGCATAGGAGGCTAAGCATCTGCCTGCGGCACCAGCATCCCATACGGGTGCCAGATTGAATCCTGGTTGCTACACTTCTGATCCAGCTCTCTGCTATGGCCTGGGAAAGCAGTAGAAGACGGCCCAAGTCCTTGGGCCCTTGCACCCATGTGGGAGACCCAGAAGACGCTCCTGGCTTCAGATCAGCCCAGCTCAAGCTGTTTCGGCCATTTGGGAAGTGAACCAGCAATTGGAAGACCTCTCTCTATAACTGACTTTCAAATAAATTAATTAAATCTTAAAAAAAAAAAAAAAGAAAAACACTGGAAAAACAAATAGAAAGCAAGTAAAATGAGACGGAGAGTGCAGGACTGGGACTTCTGTTACATATACTTTTGACATTTAAATCATATAAGTATATTGTCGATTAAAAATAAAGACTCATTTATAAAAGCCAAGGAGAGGCAATGTTGGTGAAGAAACTGGAAGAGCAAAGGGCTGTCCCTCCCTGGGCCTCTCAGGGGCCTTAGGATTCAATGGGCATATAAATCGTGGCTCCCCTCTGAGTGCATGTGGCTCCCATTCTTATCAGGCTGAGATAAATGGGAGATTAATGCAAACACGCTCCTCAGAGACGGGGTGTGAGAGTCTAAGAATTCCAGAGCAGGGGAAGAGGAGCAGCCACTTTGGTGTGGGATAAACAAGGACCAGCTTCTTGCTGAGGATGGAGGAGGGGGCTGTGCTTGGAGAACTGCATGTTTCATGTGAAGAGAACCTAAGTGGTCCTAAGAGGGAGTGGAGCAGGGAGCATAGGGTTCAGAGCAAAAGCAAAAGAGGGACACGTGGGGGAAGAGTCCTGGAGCATTTCAAATGTTACTCTTTACAAGAGTCAGGGTGCACAGGGGATCCCTTCCCCCCACCCATGGATACATCTTGATGGAGAAGCTCTCTCCACAGAAATTAAGTTTACAAACTGTACATCCACTCTGGATCCCAGCTCAGCTTGAACAGCTCCTTGGTAGGCTTGAAAACAAGGATATTTTCTCTGTCTCCCGTGTCCCTCTGTTCCTTCCCTGAGGCAATGTCAAGTCACCATTTGGGTCTTTGGTTTGCAAAGCAACATGGGTCTGTAAGTTGTTCCAGGATGGCATACAGTCCTGTTGGATCCACTTGCAGTAGTAACATCAAAGGGTATATGTTCTTAAAGCTCTGAAAGACATTGCCAAGTGGTCACCTAAGGAGGCCACTTCACTTAACACTCTCAGGATCAGTGCCCTTGCACATCTTCATCAACATGGTGTGAACAAACATGTCTGTACTTGCCAATCTACTAGGTGAGAACTTTGATCCATAGCTCTTAAATTTGAATAGAGGGACTAGTGATGTGGCATAGCAGGAAAAGCCTCTGTCTGCAACTCCAGCATCCCATATGGGCACCAGTTCATGTCCTACCAGTTTCACTTCCAGTCCAGCTCCTTGCTAATGATCTGAGAAAAGCAATTAAAGATGGCCCAAGTACTTGGGCCCTTGACATCCATCTGCGTGGAGTAGTTGGGTAAAGCCCCTGGCTCCTGACTTCAGCCTGGCCCAGCCCTGGCCGAAGAGGCTGTCTGGGTAATGAGCCAGAAGATAGACTCTCTCTCTCTCTCTCTCTCTCTCTCTCTCTCTCTCTCTCTCTCTCTGTCTCTCTCTCTTGTAACTCTTTCAAATAAATATATAACTTTAAAAAAAATCTAGTAGAGAGGGTCATCCACAGTCTTCTAATGTGAATTTTATTTTTATATCCATGAAGATAATTTTGTCCACTGTCATTATAATGCAAATATTTTCTACTGTTTATCTTTTTGACTTTGTGATTTTTTTTGAGGCAACATTTATCTATCTTTCCTTCAAGGCTCCTGGATTTTCTGTCTTGCATAGAAAATCTTTTTCTACTCTAAAATTATATTTTTAAAAATTCTCCCTTGATTGGCAGACATTTTCAGTTCGGGTAGGGAACATTAATAGAATCTTATTTTGAGAGAAGACAGGGTTTTACCAGCTAAAATAATGAAAACATTTCATAAAGCTAAGTATTTTTTCTTCTGTTTTGGTCCCACAAGGAAATCATGGCTTTGGTCCCTGCTTCTCTGAGAGCATTGTCAAGTCTTTCTCATATTTTTAACCTAAAAATATGTCTACAGAAATTTTGCTACCATCGAGCACACACAACTGATTTTTCATGCCTTGCACAGCCAGCATTCTGTTCCAGCACCCAGAAGGGCTTTATTTACAATCTTGACAACAGTCTCCAGTAAACAGACCGCACTGCGTGGGAGAACCAAATGTGAAAGGGAACTCAATTGAACTTTCATTATCTGTCAATTATCACCATGAAGCCTCTGCTTACAGATTCCATGTGGCAGATCTTGAAGACCACTTGCTATATCTTTTTTTTTTTTTTTTTTTTTTTTTTTGGACAGGCAGAGTGGACAGTGAGAGAGACTGAGAGAAAGGTATTCCTTTTGCCGTTGGTTCACCCTCCAATGGCCGCCATGGCTGGCGGGCGCACAGCGGTGATCCCAAGGCAGGAGCCAGGTGCTTATCCTGGTCTTCTATGGGGTGCAGGGCCCAAGCACTTGGGCCATCCTCCACTGCACTCCCGGGCCACAGCAGAGAGCTGGCCTGGAAGAGGGGCAACCGGGACAGAATCTGGCACCCCAACCGGGACTAGAACCCGGTGTGCCGGCGCTGCTAGGCGGAGGATTAGCCTGTTGAGCCGCGGCGCCGGCCCCACTTGCTATATCTTTTAAAGGAGAATTCTTCAGATCTGTTTTATTCAGAAAAATTAATGAATGTTTCAAGACAAATAGTTTCATCAACTTCAAAATAGGCCATTTTTTTTAAGTTAATATTCTATTATTTTTGAGATAGCATTTTAAATTTACATTATAATCAAAAGCTTAATGATGCCACTAAATAAAGAGTTCAACAAATAAAAAGTAAAAAGACCATACAGGTCACCAGGAAAATAGGAAAGGACATATAAAATAAATTTTAAAAGTCATAAAATCATTAAAACTATAGTAATATATAATTCTTAAAAATATGACAAAGATTTTTTTTTAAAGTTTGACAAGCCACTGTATTTGTTGCAAACATGATACACACAGGCATTTCTTTCTTGTTTTTTGATTTTTTTAAAAAAATTAGCTCCCACTTGTAAGGAAAAATGTAGGCTTTCTGTGTCCAGCTTATTTTACCCAACATGTCCTCCAGTTGCATCTTTTTTGATGCAAATGATAGATTTTCATTTTCTGACTGAATAATGTTCCATTATGTATGTAAACCAAATTTTCTGTATCCATTCATCTGATGATGGACACCTTTGTTGATTCCATATTTTAGTTATTGTGAACAGTGCTGCTATAAAAATTATGGTGTGGGTGTATCTTGGATACAATGTGTTCATACCTTTTAGGTATATATCCAGTAATGGGATTGCTGGATCTTACAGCAAATCTATTTCTGATTTTGAAGAAACCTCTGTACTGTTTTCCACTGTGGCTGCATGAATTTATATTCCTACCACCAGTGAATTGTAGGTATAAGAGCTTCCCTTTATCCACAAACTTGCAAGCATTTGTTGCTCTCTGTCTTTAAGATAATAATCATTCTGACAAGGGTGAGTTGATATCTCATTGTAGTTTGATTTGTATTTCCCTGATGGCTACTGATATAGAGCATTTTTTTATAAATTTGGTGATTATTTCCACTTTTTGAGAACTGTCTATTCAAGTCTTTGCCATTTGATTTTTTTATTACTACTTTTAAAATTTATTAATATATTTTCAGAACGGATTTCATTAATTTCTTAGGTACAATTGCAAGACTACACTGATATTTTCTTTCCTCCCTTCCTTTTCCTTTCTTTCCTTTTTTATTTAATTTTTTTGCAATAACATACTTTGAATTGATCTCATAATCACAGGCTCATTGTGCCTCTAAATAAAGAGCTCAGCAAGGAAAAAGTAGATAGATCATTGTTCTGTAGGGATATATAAAGGTGTTATAGACAACTATCAAAAAATAAGATGTCAATTTAGCTTGATCTGCATTAAGGGGTTTTTATGACTCTCTATATTAGCTACAGCCAATCACAGAAAATGTATATTTGTCTTTTTGTCTCTATTTCATTAAGAATAATGGTCTCCATTTGCATTCATTTTGTTGCAAGTGACAGGATGTAATTTTTTTATAGTTGAGTAATTTTCCTTCATTCAATTAACATTCATTAATTTTCCTTCATGTATATGTACCACAATTTCCTTATCCAGTCATCAGTTGATGGACATCTGGGTCAGTTCCATGTCTTAGCTATTATGCATTGAGCTGCTATAAAAAAATGGGGGTACACTGTTAAATATAAGAGTGGGAAAAAGAGAGGGAAGAGATGTACAATTTGGGACATGCTCAATCAGACTTGCCCCAAATGGTGGAGTTAGAAACGTGCCAGGGGATTCCAATACAATCCCATCAAGGTGGCATGTACCAATGCCATCTCACTAGTCCAAGTGATCATCTTCAGTATACAACTGATCACACTGATAGGTCTAAGAGTCAAAGGGATCACACAAACAAGACTAGTGTCTGCTAATACTAACTGATAGAATCAAAAAGGGAGAGAACGATCCAACATGGGAAGTGGGATACACAGCAGACCCACAGAATAGCAGATGTCCTAGATAGCACTCTGGCCTCAGAATTAGCCCTTAAGGCATTCGAATCTGGCTCAAGAGCCCATGAGAGTAGTTTAGGCATGGAAAGCCAAGACACTCTGGGAAAAAAAAAGACCTAAATGAAAGATCTCTGTGAGTGAGATCCCAATGGAAAGAACGGGGCCATCAAAGAAGGAGGTACCTTTCACTAGAGGGAGGAGAGAACTCTTTGACTATGACCCTGTCAGAATAAGATCAAAGTCGGTGAACCCTAAAGGCTTCCATAGCCTTGGAAACTCATGACTAGAGCCTAGAGAGATTGACACCATAAACAAGAGTGTCATATTGTTAAATCAACAACAGGAGTCACTGTGTACTTTTGTCTCATGTGAGATCTGTCCTTAATGTGTTGTCCAATGTGAAGTAATGCTATAACTAGTAGTGAAACAGTATTTTACACTTTGTATTTCTGTGTGGGTGCAAACTGATGAAATCCTTACTTAGTATATACTAAATGGATCTTCTGTATATAAAGATAATTGAAAATGAAAAAAAAGTACTTGGTTTTAAATTGGAAATTGCATAGAAAATTAAACAATTTTTAAAAAATATCATGTAGGATCTCTGTCCTTAATGTGCTGTACATTGTGATTTAATGCTGTAACTAGTACTCCAACAGTATTTTTCACTTTGTGTTACTATGTGGGGGCAAACTGTTGAAATCTTTACTTAATATATACTAAACTGATCTTCTGTATATAAAGAGAATTGAAAATGAATCTTGATGTGAATGGAAGGGGAGAGGGAGCGGGAAAGGGGAGGGTTGCAGGTGGGAGGGAAATTATGGGGGTGGGGAAGCCATTGTAATCCATAAGCTGTACTTTGGAAATTTATATTCATTAAATAAAAATTTTTTTAAAAATGGGGGAACAGATAACTCTTTCATATGCTGATTTCATTTCCTTTGGGTATATTCCCAGGAGTGGGATGTCTGGGTCATATGGCAGATCTATTTTCAGAATTCTGAGGAATCTACAGACTGTCTTCCACAATGGCTGTAGTAGTTTATATTCCCACCAACAGTGTAGTAGTATAGTTTTTCTTCACATCCTTGCCAGGAGTTGTTATTTTTTAATTTTTGGATGATGGCCATTCTTAGGATGAGGTGAAACCTCATTTTGACTTTTATTTGCATTTTCCTGGTGGCTAGTGATTCTGAGCACTTTTTCATGTATCTATTGATCATTTGCATTTCATCTTTTGAAAAATGCCTATTCATATATATTGCCCATTACTTAACTGGACTGTTTGTTTTGTTGTTGAGTTTACTGAGCTATTTATTTATCCTGGATATTAACCCTTTATCAGGCGTATAGTTTGCAAATATTTTCCCCCATTCCATTTCGGTTTGTTGAGTGTTTCCTTTGCTGTGCTGATGCTTCTTAACTTGAGGTAATTCCATTTGTCTATTTTTGCTTTTATTGCCTATGCTTCTGTATTTTAACCAAGAAGTCCTTGCTTATCCTGAGGTCTTGCAATTTTTTCCTATGTTTTCCTCTATTTATTTGATTGTTTCAGACCTTAGGTTTAGGAACTTAACCCATTGTGAATTGATTTTTGCATAGGATGTGAGGTAGGTGTCTTATGTAATACTTATGCATGTAGAGATCCAATTTTCCGAGTAGCATTTATTGAAGAGACTGTCCTTTTGCCAGGGAGTGATTTCAACTTGTTTGTCAAAGATTAGTTGCTTGTAGATGTCTGGATTAATTTCTAGCCTTTCTGTTCTGTTTCATTGGTCCACATGCCCATTTCTGTGCAAGCTCTCTGCTGTAGCCCGGGAGTGCAGTGGAGGATGGCCCAAGTGCTTGGGCCCTGCACCCCATAGGAGACCAGGATAAGTACCTGGCTCCTGCCTTCGGATCAGCGCAATGCACCGGCCACAGCACGCTGGCCATGGCGGCCATTGGAGGGTGAACCAACGGCAAAGGAAGACCTTTCTCTGTCTCTCTCTCTCACTGTCCACTCTGCCTGTTAAAAAAAAACTGCTTTAAACTATTCAGGGTCTCTTGTGTTTCTATATGAATTTTTGGATAATTTTTTTTTGTAAATCTGATGTGTATTTTTGTTGATATTAATCCTCCCTGGTATGCAGGGATGGTTCCATATATGCAAATCACATTAAACTGAAGAATAAAGCCATATGATTATCTCATGAAAACCATAAGCAAATTGGGTAGAGAAGGAACATTCCTTAACATGAACAAGGAATAAATGACAATCCATAGCCAGTATTTATTGGATGGAGAAAGGTTGGAAGCATTTCCACTAAAACCTGGAACATGGATGCCCACTTTCACCGTTGCTATTCAATATAGTTCTGGAAGTTTTAGCCAGAGCCATTAAACAAGAAAAAGCAATCAAAGGGAAACAAATTGGAAAAGAATAAGTCAAATTATCCTTATTTGCAGATGATGTGATTCTATATAGAGGAACTAAAAGACTCCATAAGAGGCCGGTGCCGTGGCTCACTAGGCTAATCCTCCGCCTGTGGCGCTGGTACTCTGAGTTCTAGTCCCTGTCGGGGCGCTGGATTCTGTCCCGGTTGCTCTTCTTCCAGTCCATCTCTCTGCTGTGGCCTGGGAAGGCAGTGGAGGATGACCCAAGTGCTTGGGCCCTGCACCCGCATGGGAGACGAGGAGGAAGCACCTGGCTCCTGGCTTTGGATCAGCGCAGTGCGCCAGCTGTAGTGGCCATTTGGGGAGTGAACCAATGGAAGGAAGATCTTTCTCTCTGTCTCTCTCTCTCTGTCTAACTCTGCCTGTCCAAAAAAAAAAAAAGACTCCATAAGAGACTGTTGGAACTCATAAGAGAGTTTGGTAAAGTTGCATGATGAAAAATCAAAACACAAAATTCAAAAGCCTTTGTAAATACAGATAATGCCATGCATGAGAAATAATTTTTAAGATCAGTCCCATTCACAATAGCTACAAAAAATTTAAATGCTTGGAATAAATTAATCAAGGAGGTGAAAGATCTCCACAGTGAAAATTAAAAAACATTAAAGAAAGAAATAGAAGAAGACACCAAAAAATGGAAAAATCCTCCATGATCATGGATTGAAGAATTAATATCATCAAAATGTCCAGACTGCAGAAAGTAATTTACAAATTTAATTCAATCCCAATCAAAATACTATCAACATTCTTCTCAGAGCTAAAAACAACAATGCTAAAATTCATATGGAAACACAAGAGACCCCAAATAGCTAAAGCAATCTTAACAACAAAAACAAAGTCGGAGGCATTACAATTACAGATTTCAAGACATACTGCAGGGCAGTTATAAGCAAAACAGCAGCCTGGTTCTGGCACAAAAATAAGCACATAGACCAATGTAACAGAAGTGAAACCCCTGAAACCAGTCTATGCATCTATAATCAACTAATCTTTGAAAAAGCAGCTAAATATCACTCCCTGGAGAAAGCACAGTCTCTTCAACAAATGGTATAGGGAAAATTGGATCTCCATATGCTGAAGTATGAAACAAGATACCTACCTTACACCGCATACAAAAATCAACTCAAAATGGATCAAGGATCTAAATCCATGACCTAATATCATCAAATTATGAGAATACAACATTGAGGAAGCTCTGCAAGACATTGACATAACAAAGACTTCTTGGAAAAGACCCCAAAGTAGAGGCAATCAAAGCCAAAACTGACAAACAGGGTTGCATCAAGCTGAGAAGCTTCTATACGACAAAGGAAGCAATCAACGAAGTGAAGAGGCAACTGACAGAATGAGAGAAAATATTTGCAAATTATACATCTGATTAAAGGATTAATATCCAGAATTTATAAAGAGTTCAAGAAACTCAATAAGAAAACAAACTGTCCAGTTAAGAAATGGGCATAGGACATAAACAGGCATTTTTCAAAAGGCAAAATTCAAATGGACAACAGACACTTGAAAAAATGCTCAGGATCACCTGCTATCAGGAATATGCAAACATAAACAACAATGAGGGTTTTTTTTTTCCTCCTCATTCCAGTTAGAATGGCTCTCATACAGAAATAAAAAAAAACAGGAAATGCTAATGAGGATGTGGGGGAAATTAACCTAGTCCACTGTTAGTGAGAATGTAAAGTACTACAGCCATTGTGAAACACAGTCTGTA
Source organism: Lepus europaeus (assembly GCF_033115175.1). Taxonomy (NCBI): domain Eukaryota; kingdom Metazoa; phylum Chordata; class Mammalia; order Lagomorpha; family Leporidae; genus Lepus; species Lepus europaeus. Next base: position 56,936,129 of record NC_084829.1, read on the forward strand.
GATTCTTCAGAAATTTCAATAAATCTACCATATGACCCAGACATCCCACTCTTGGTAATATACCCAAAAGAAATTAAATCAGCATATGAAAGAGTTATCTGTACCACCATGCTTATAGCATCTCAGTTCAAAATAGCTAAGATATGGAATCAACCTGGAAGTCCCTTAACTGGTTACTCGATAAAGAAATATACACTTTGGAATTAAAAATTTCTATATTCTGATGCAACTGGAAACCATTATACTCAGTGAAACAAGCTATTTCCCAAAAGATAATATCATATGCTCCTAATCTATGGTAAGTAACAGAGCACAAAAAATAATTGTAATGTATATGAATGAAATTGACATTTGGAGATTTTATTATTGTTTACAGCCCTTGTCTCTACTGTTGAGGAACAGTGCTTTTTTCTACTTCTTCTTAATATTTGTTTTATTTTTTACTTAATGTAGGGTTAAGTTTATGGCTATAAAATAAACTGAAAGTATGCTTTTGTAAAAATTAAAAGAAGAATGGGAGTAGGGTGGGCAGGAAGGAAGGTAGGGTCAGAAGTATCTCTATGCTTCTATATCTGTATATATGAAATACATGAAATTTCTTCACCTTGTGTGAATAAAAATATTGAAAAAAAAGGCATGGAAAATATATAAGAAACTGAAAAAAATCCCTGTTGGATAAGTAGCTTGCAAATATTTTTCCCAATTGTCAGGTATCTTTTCACCCTATTGATTGTTTCCTTTGATGTGCAGAAGCTTCTGAGTTTGATATAACCCCATTTGTGCTGTTTTGCTTTTGTTGCCTATGCTTGTGGGGTTGTAGCAAAGAATTTATCATCTACACAATGCCTTGAAGTGCTTCCCCTACTTTTTGTTCTAGGCACTTCAAAGTCTCAGTCCTAAATTTAGGGCTTTGGATAATCTTGTGTTGATTTTTGTATGTGGTGAGGGGAGGGCTCTAATTTCATTCTTCTACATACATACACCCAATTTTGCCAGCACCATTATACTTTCTTCAGTGTATGGTCTGGGCACTTTTGTCAAAATTCAGTTGACTATATGTACATGAGTTAGTTTCTTGTCTCTCCATTTTGTCGAATTATCATATTTTGTTTTTTATTGCAGTACCAGGCTGTTTTAATTAGTGTAGCTTTGAAGTCAGATATTGTGATGCCCCCAGCTTGATTATTACTAATATTTTTCACTCAGGATCAGTTTGACTATTCTAGGTTTTGGAGGGTTCCAATGAATTTTAAGATTATTTTTTGTAATTCTGCAAAGAGTTTTATTGGTAGTTTGGCAGGGATTGTGTTGAATCTGTACATTGCTTTAACAATATTTTTTCTTCCAGTACATGAGCAAACAATATTTTTCCATTTTTTGTATACCCAATGGTTTTTTCATCAGTGTTGTATAATTTTCATTTTAGAGATCTTTCTAATTTTATTCCTAAATATTTGATTTTATTGTACAAAATAGGCCAATTTTTAACTTATGTAATTTGGAAACTGTTCTAGAAGTTTTTTTTTTTTTTTAATCCTAAATCCCATACCTAGGAAGAATACTCCCAAGCCCTAATTCATTGGAGAATGAAACAGAAAATACATTGTACATGTTGCATCTTGGTGGTGAAAATTTCAGAATGCCATGGCCGGCGCCATGGCTCAGTAGGCTAATCCTCCGCCTTGCGGCGCCGGCACACCGGGTTCTAGTCCTGGTCGGGGCACCGATCCTGTCCCGGTTGCCCCTCTTCCAGGCCAGCTCTCTGCTGTGGCCAGGGAGTGCAGTGGAGGATGGCCCAAGTACTTGGGCCCTGCACCCCATGGGAGACCAGGAGAAGCACCTGGCTCCTGCCATTGGAACAGCGCGGTGCGCCGGCCGCAGCGTGCCTACCGTGGCGGCCATTGGAGGGTGAACCAACGGCAAAAAGGAAGACCTTTCTCTCTGTCTCTCTCTCTCTCTCACTGTCCACTCTGCCTGTCAAAAATTAAAAAAAAAAAAAGAAAAGAAATTTCAGAATGCCTGATAGGGCACAGTCTTCCAATTGGTGTGTTTCCAAAAATCACCACCAACACAGTTCAATTACTCTTTTTATAAAAAATTATTTTTATATAAAGAGAATGGATTCTATGTATTTCATATATACAATTTTATGCCCATGATGATACTTTCCACTCTCTCTGTGTCCCTTCCTCCCTATTTCTTCCTTCCTTAATTTTTGTGATGACATACTTTCAATTTACTTTATAGTCACAGGCTTAATCCTATACTAAATAAAGAATTCGATATGTAGAAAGAAAGACTGCTGTTCCACGGGAATTCAGACAAAGGCTATAAACAATAATCATATCTCGGGTTATCAATTTCACTCATATATTGGATTTTTTTTTTTTTGATCAGTTTAAAGTGCTGTTCTCTTTTGCATCTTCCACCGTACCATATTCAAACCAGGGACCAGGGAGCAGTGAAATGATCCTTACAAAATAACTAGAAACAAAGAAAATGGAAAGATCAAAAATCCACTGATCTCCAAGTCAAGAACTGTAGACATTCATTTTCCCCAAACACCAAGCCTGGCTCTGGACTCAAAGAGACATCCATGCCAATGATGAATTCTGGACGGCACTCTTGACAAAACACCAACTTGGCCCTTTCTGACTCAGATCTTCAAGAGCACTCCTCCATGGCATCATTCACATTTCTCGTAATCAGCACCTGGAAATACAATTTTGCCCAAGTAGGGTTGCCAAATTTGGCAGGCAAAAATATAGGATGCCCAATTAAATTTTAATTTCAGATAAATAATATTTAGCATAAATATGTTCTATGCAATATTTGGGACATACTTACACTGAAAATTTTTTTCAATGTTATCTGAAATTCAAAGCTACCTGGTTATCCTGTATGAATATTTTATCTGGCAACTCTGCATCCTAGGTAGCCACATTAGGACAGCAGTGATGAATGAAATGTTCTTCCTTATGATGAAATCAAAAGTTTTCTACTATATTATCTTTCAAATATTCAAAGACAGCTACTGAGTCACAAAAGTCAGCCAGTCTTGGCCGGCGCCGCGGCTCACTAGGCTAATCCTCCGCCTGCGGTGCCGACACCCCCCCCCCCAAGTTCTAGTCCCGGTCGGGGCACCGGATTCTGTCCCAGTTGCTCCTCTTCCAGTCCACCTCTCTGCTGTGGCCTGGGAAGGCAGTGGAGGATGGCCCAAGTGCTTGGGTCCTGCACCTGTATGGGAGACCAGGAGGAAGCACCTGGCTCCTGGCTTCGGATCGGCATACCTCCAGCCGTGGCAGCTATTTGGGGGATGAACCAACAGAAGGAAGACCTCTCTCTCTGTCTCTCTCACTGTCTAACTCTGCCTTTCAAAAAAAAAAAAAAAGTCAGCCAGTCTTGGGTTTTGTTTGTGATCATGTGATCTTGGGCAGTTTATTTAACCTCTCTGTTTGCTCATCTCTAAATGGGATATTAATACCTGAATTATATGGAAACCATTATTATTATAGCTTCTATAATCTCAGTATACTCTCATTTAACATTTATTTAAGTTGGCAGTTGTTATCAGTCACATAAAAATTAACATTAATGGAAACCAAAAGAAGACTTAATAAAGGAAACGGTTAGCAAATGGCTACCTGTTGGTTACCGTAGAATTTAAGTAAATTACACATATTTTATATCAGGTCATTGTGAAGTCAAGTGCCTAACTATGTTATCTAAAAAGTAAAAGAACATCCCTGTAATACAGAGACGTTTAGATAATTCTTCCTCTAGTATCTAGAATCTGGAGTGTGCGTTTGTTTATTAAAGAAAATCAATGTTAGTTGTAAAATAATTATTGTTAGCTTTTCTTAGATGTGAAGAAATTTACACATTGAAGTTGTGATAATCAAGGTGTTAACTGGATTTCACTGATCTGTTACAATTAAAGTAAGCAGTACGTACATTTTGTAGATTCGCTTGCAAAATACATCTCTTTGCAACAACTAAACTGCAGTTGTTTATATTAAAAATTTCATAAATCTATTCTTCCACATTATTATATCCACTTCCAATAGGCATCTGAATGGTTTTCTGGTCCCTCACTTGTAGAAGCTGAGAAGTTGCCCACATTTATGAGGCGCAACAGTATAGATTGTTTAACAATATAGGCTGGGCACTGATTTCTATTGACACAGCTCAAGATCATTTAATAATCACATCACCAACTCACTTCCACTGAACATACAGTAACTTAATTTTCATATCTATGCTATGGATAAGCTTATGTTCTGCATTTTGTTCCCTTATTTTCACATATGTAAGACTTGTTAAATTTTACCTTATTAGTAGATCATCCAGCTTGCATGTCTATCTAGATCATGTTTGTACTTTTCTAAATTTTCAACTATCATCTATCGGTTTTAAAAATACTCCTTGATATAGCAATTCCAGCTTTGATGCAGGATAACTGAAGAATCTTGGGTTCAAAAACTCAGAGAGCTCCCTACTGTGTGGTATTATATCAGGGGGAGGGTGTTTTTCTTACCAGCCATTGTTTGGTAACCATTGGGTTGACATCAGACAAGAGAGTGACCAGATGGGTAATCACTTTCTGTCATATGCCTGCCACTTAGAAGGCCATGGAGGAAAGAGGGTAAAGGACAAGCATGAAAGCAAGTATTTGCAGCATTCTGGTTGAGTCAAAAAAATTAGGATTTATTTTACATGCTGACCATGTATGCTGGAATATGTGCTGAAACCAGGTAATCCTTCTTCCCTAACATTTCCCCATAAACCTGTTGGCTGGTGCACAGCTATGTACTGTGGTAACTCTGGCATTTATAGTCATAAATTTAGTTTGGAGGCAGCATGTTATCTGACATAGGAAAGAAAACGGTACTGTATCCAAAGGCCATCTTGATCTTCAGAGACTCAAGCACCACACATCAAAGAGATAAACCATAACAATGGGCAAAGTTCACCAATTTTTGGCACAAAGGATGGACTCCTCTACTGACTCAGAGTCATAAGTCCATCTAATCCTAAAGCATGTTTACATGTTTATATATTACAAGCCAAAGAATTCCCCTCAAATGCTGAGCACAAATCAATTGCACACTGATTTATAAAGATCCACATTTTTGTGCTTCCCAATCACTTGTTAAACATTCTGCTTTTCTCTTGCTAATCTCTCCCCATATTTGGCTCTCATGTAAGCAATGTTTGAATAAATTAGATAAATTCTATTTTAAAAAATTTTTTTATGTTGGCAGGGAAGCAGGATAGGAAAGAACATATTTTTAGGGTTTTTTTTTCTAATTTGCTGAAGCCCTCCAATTAGAAAAAAAAATACAGTGAAAAAAAAAAAGACCTAAATGAAAGATCTCTGCGAGTGAGATCCCAGTGGAAAGAACGGGGCCATCAAAGAAGGAGGTACCTTTCTCTGAAGAGAGGAGAGAACTTCCACTTTGACTATGACCTCATTTAAATAAGATCGGAGTTGGCGAACTCAAAATGCTACCATAGCCTTGGCAACTCATGACAAGAACCTAGGGTGGTTACTGATGCCATAAACAAGAGTGTCAATTTGCTAAGTCAACAATAGGAGTCACTGTGCACTTACTCTTCATGTAGGATTTCTTCTATCCTTAATGTGTTGTACAATGTGAATTAATGGTATAACTAGTACTCAAACAGTGCTTTACACTTTGTGTTTTGGTGTGGGTACAAACTGTTGAAATCTTTACTTAATTTATACTAAATTGATCTTCTGTATATAAAGATAATTGAAAATGAATCTTGATGCAAATGGAATGGGAGAGGAGCGGGAGATGGGAGGGTTGCAGGTGGGAGGAAGTTATGGGTGGGGAGGGAGAGCCATTGTAATCCATAAACTGTACTTTGGAAATTTATATTTATTAAATAAAAGTTAAAAAAAGAAAAAATACAGTAAGAAACTGATCAGTTAAGATAGGGACTGGCGCAGTGGGTTAAAGCCCTGGCCTAAAGTGCCAGCATCCCATATGGGTGCTGGTTCCAGTCCCTGCTGCTCCTCTTCTGATCCAGCTCTCTGCTATGGCCTGGGAAAGCAGTAGAAGATGGCTCAGGTCCTTGGGCTCCTGCATCCACGTGGAAGACCTGGAAGAAGCTCCTGGCTTCAGATTGAAGCAGCTCAGGCCGTTGTGGCCATCTGGGGAATGAACCAGCAGATGGAAGACCTCTCTCTCTGTCTCTACCTTTCTCTGTAACTCTGTCTTTCAAATAAATAAAATAAATCTTTAAAAAAAAAGTTTTTTTTTTAAAAAAAAGATAGATAAAAAAAAGATAGAAAAAAGACAGAAAATAAATCTAAAAGACAGTCACTTGCACAAGTAACATGGTACAGTAGAAAGATCATGGGCTTGGGTATAGCCAGAACTGGGCCATTAAACATGGATTCTTTTACTTATTAGTTGGACAGCCTTGGGCATGTAATTCTCAGGGCTTCTGTTTCATCAAATTTCTTAAGGGCAATTTGGAATAATTCCTGTCTCAATTCACTGATGAGGTTTAATAAAACAAGTTTCCTAGTACAGAGATACCTATAAGAATCCCAATTCCTTTGGGCTGGTGCCATGGCTCACTTGGTTAATCCTCTGCCTGTGGTGCTGGCATCTCATATAGATAGGTGCCAGGTTCTAGTCCCGGTTGCCCCTCTTCCAGTCCAGCTCTCTGTTGTGGCCCAGGAGGGCAGTGGATGATGGCCCAAGTGCTTGGGCCCTGCACCCGCATGGGAGACTGGGAGGAAGCACTAGGCTCCTGGCTTCGGATCGGTGCAGCACTGGCTGTGGCAGCCATTTGGGGGGAGAACCAGCGGAAGGAAGACCTTTCTCTCTCTCTATCTTTCACAGTCTAACTCTGTCTATCAAAAAAAAAAAAAAAAAGAATTTGGAAAAAAAAAATCCCAATTCCTGTCAGTAACCATCAATGGTGGGGGGCAGAAAGGTGGAGAGAGTCACACTCCCCAAAGTAGCTTCAGTATTCTTTTGGCTTTTCCCAAGAAGCAGTAAATACTGGAAAATAGCTCTGCCCCCTATAAGCCGATGTATTTATATGGTACTAAATGCATTATCTCAATTGTTTATAGATTGTCTAACAATAATTCACAGCCAAGCTAGTTCATGGCTGCTGCAAAAATCTCTGTTTCTTCAATTATTCGTAAAATCTCTAAGCTAAACTACAGTTTGAAGTCCACAAAACAGTGCCCTGTTCATGAGGTGTTTTGTGCACTTTGGTTTTCAAGAGAACATCACAAAGCAGTTACTCTGAATCTGAAAGGCATCTCACTGGCACAAACCAAATGTCAAACTGTGCCAGAACGTGCCTACAGGGCAGGAGAAGCCACAGGAACATGTTTTATCTGTTGCCAAACCTATTTCCCCTGCTTCACAAGGAGCACAGATCTTTTAAAATGCATGTGCAGCAAATGTGCGATCCCTTGAACGATTTGGAAGTGATATTAACTCTGAGCAGCTGATTCCTGGGAACTCCTGGGACAACACAGGTCCCCATGAAAACAAGCATTAAGTGCCCATGAAAAACTGCACGTATGCCAGCCTTGAGAATGGTGCTCTCCAGTGGAGAGAATCATGTCTCCATGTGACAGCAATCCAGAGCCACAGGGTAACGAGGAAGGAACTTAAGAGAAGGAAGCAAAGCGACATTTAATCAAGATGAGATGAGGTGGGTTCTAATGAGTACTCAACCTAAAGATAATTCATACCATCCATGCTCTGATATTTGAAGATTGCTTGTTCATAACTTCCCTCTGTCTTTCCATTGTTCTTACTGTGGAGTAACTGATGTTCATTTGTATTGTAACCATTGTGTTTGTTGCTTTCACTGCCAGACAAACTCCTGTGGCTTGGAATAGACAATTTTTGCCTGCATGCTCATTCTCAACTATTATAAGGAACTTCTTTATAAAGTGAGGTTTTAAGAAACATTCCTTTCCCAATCTAGGCTGCATTGAACCAGTAATTGAATTTTGAGGAGTCGTGCTTTAAAACATAGAATATTGGAAAAGACTTTAGAGACTTTGTTGTTGAGATTTTTTTAACCAGTCTCTTTATTGCATAAGGAACTGAAGAGATTAAAATATAGCCTTTCTGATTTAGTATTGATGTAGGGAGTTTTCAAAGATGACCCTCAATGAGTCACTCCTGCTGGTAATCATGTCCCTGATTGTGGTGGAATGAGAAGGCCACGCCAAGATGGCCACTGGCAAGTGAGCGTCCGTTACTCAGGAAATGGCTTCGGAACCCATCTGGCAAAGGAGCCTTCCTGGCAACAGGCAGTGATTGGTTACGGCATAAACCACCCCTTGATCTGATTGGCTGCCTCGGCTATATAAGCTGCTGCACCAACTGAAATAAACAAGTCTGCGAGCTGCTCACTTCTAGCCTGCTTTCACCCGACTCCTGGTGTCCGTGTTGTGATTCTGCGCCTCTTGCCCCTACCGAGCTCCTCCTCTTAGAACGAATCCACAGCAACATCTAATTAATAAGTTTGGACATAACCTAGCAACATGCCTTCAACTAACAGAGTATGGCAAAAGTGATAGAACATCACTTCTGTGCTTGGGTTATGAAAAGATTATGATTTTTACCTTGCTGGATTTTAGTACCATCTTGATTTTCACACTTAGAAAAATTACTTGTTTTAGAGGCAGAGAGAGAAAAAGAGAAAGAAACACTCCTATCCACTGGTCCATTTCCTCAATGCCTTCAGGAACTCCCATGTGGGTGGCAGGAACCCAACTTCTTGAGCCATCACTGCTGTCCCCCAGGGTACATATTTGCAGAAAGCTGGAATCAGAAATCAGAGCCAGGGATTAAACAAGAGGTACTCTGATAAGAGATGTGGATTTCTTAACAGGTGTCTTATCCTCTAGGCCAAACTCCCAACCCTTGTTTTACACACACTGATGAAGAAGCTTGCCACACTGAAGAGGTCCATGTGGGCAAAAAGTTGGGGTGCCTCCAATCAACAGCTAGAAGGAACTGATGGCTTTAGTCCAACAGCTGCTGTAACAACACATCTTAACACCAGCCAACTGATAAGTGACCTTGAAAGTGGATTCTGCCCCATGTGAAACTTAAGACTACTGTGCTCTGGCTGCTAGATTATTGTGGTCTCATGACAGACCCTAAAGCAGAGAATCCAGCTAAGCTTTACCCACGTGCCTGATGTAAAAGCTGTCAGGTAAGTTATTTGAAGTCACCAAATTGTAGAGCAATTTTTTTTGTCTTGAAAGGGATAACAGAAATATTCTATTTCCTGCTTTAAAGACCAAAATAACTATTGATAAAAAGCTTACAGTAGCTTTGGCCTTTTTAAATTTAAAAACATAATTAGAGATATCAAAAGTATAAAATGACATCATAAAGTAATAATTACCCTCAAATTTATCAATAATTTATTCTGAGAATTGGGGTGATGAGTGATTTTACATTCCTGTTAATACATTTATATATTTTATAAATTTTATACAATTAACAAGTGTAATTTAGGGATCAGAAAGGGACAATAAAATCTGCCATTGAATATATATGCTATCCTTCTTTGAAAATGCAACCAATATAGATATAAATAAAAGGGATATACTTAAATAAAAGTTCTTCACTGGATTAACTACCATCCTAATATGGTTTCACAAGAGCTAAGAATTCTGACACTGATATATTGTAATGATATTAAATGATACATTTCCAGAGTAAAAGTGAGCAAAAGAACACATGCATGAAAGTACTAACATCATTTGAAATATCTGAATAATGGAATCAGGATAAATGCCTAGGGTCATCTTACAAAGCATCACAATCCAATTGACCAAAAATTAAGCCAGAAAATTTGAATGTACATAATTTATATATATATGCACTAGGCCTTTTTGGGGTTAGGTCACATTATAGATATCTGCACACCTGAAACATATTTTTGGAAACCATTTCATTTGAAAATAACACACCAAGACATAGTTAGCTAGCGAATGGTTTCCAACATTTATCCATGCATATTGTTAATGAGCTTAAGCAAAAGATAGTTTTCAAAGGTCTGGTTCAAATAAGTCACTTAGGATACTTACTTGGCAGCAAAAGAGGAATCAGAGCTCATTCATAGTTAAGTGATGAAATAATTTTAAAGGCGAAGTCATTGTGCATCTTGTAATAGTTGGAGTGGAAAGGCGTGTTAAATATCAGCTGTCTCAAATCAGACCATCTGACTCAGCAAACCAACTTTAAAAGGCTATTTTTTTGGAAACTAGATAATTTGATGAGACATGAAATAATGGAAAAATTGGTCTAGTTATAGAACATAAGATATTTCCAACACTCCAAAAAAGGTCTAAACCTATCTTAACTAATGTTTGTGACCGTAGAAAATCCAGACATGGATTTCTAGCACCTGAATAAAGGTCTAAAATATCTAAAGTTTACTATGCTGGGAAATCCAGGGTATGGCCTCCTAAGGGAGGCCGTGATTCTGTCTGCCTTATTAAGTTACCTTCTTTATAAGAGGATGCAGGAGCGTTGGTGAATTGGTGAGATGCTGCTGAATGATCATTGGCCTCAGCATGAAAAGATCTGCCTGCTCACTCATTTTCTAGTCATGTGACCCTGGACAAATAACACTCTCTCCGGTTTCATTCAATTATTTCCTAAAATTCAATAATACAAATGTACTAGTTAAGTGACTGACTGAGAACATCCTCTAAGATATGTTCAGAAAAATTGACACATAAATGTATTTTTTAAATGTAGGACTTCATGAGCATAATCAAAGAACTGAGATACAAAACATTTACCAAGAGAAACAATGCAAAATTAAATCATGGTCAGATATGGTACTAGAAAACATAAGAAGACATTGATTCAAAAATGTTTCTATTCTTTGAATTCAATGGTTAACTCTCAAGCAGGTATACTGTGACTAGACTATTGACCAGAACATATTCATACATCCATTGGAAATTTTTAAAAATAATTTGAGAGACAGAAAGAGAGAAAGAAATAGAGATAAATAAAAATAAAATAAAGAAACAGAGAATGAGTGTTCCCTGGTCTACAACACAAATGCCAACGTTATATGGAGCTGGGTTGGACCTAAGCTGGGAGCCAGGAACACAATCCAGGCCTCCCACATGGACGACTTGGACTAATCACTTGGGATATCAATCACTACCTCCTGGAATATGTAATAGTAGGAAGCTGGAATTGGGAGCGGAGCTGGCCAGGAGCCCAGAACTCACTCTGAATATCCCATGTGGGTAGCAGGGACCCAAATATTTGAGCCATCAGTTGCTGTCCCAGGGTATGCATTAGCAGGAAACTGGATCAGATGCAGAGTGGGGATTTGAACCTAGGCATGCTGATATGGGATGTGGGTGTTCCAAGCAGTGTCTTAATTTGTGTACCACAATGCCCACCCTCAAGTGCTGTTTTAACTAACAAATGCCTGCTGGGTGGTTATTTTTTAAATAAACTCTTCCACACTGGATAACAAAAGACATAGCCTTGTATGTTATTATAATTGGTTAATCCTCCTTCCAGAAATTAGTGTATATGGCAATCCATTTATAATTCATGACTAGAGCCATGTGTGTATAATAAGCACATACCAAAATACTATACTGCTGACGTTAGATACTCCTGTCTCTTGAAAAGCCAGAGAAACACACAAGGACACCTCAGCCTATTTGGGGCTATGAAGCACAACCAACCAGAGCCATGAGGTAGACTCTTCCACCCCCTCCCTAACTCCAAGGGGTAGCTATTACTGTTTTTCCCGTGCATATGCTGTTATAAGCACACACACACACACACAAAATCAATGAAGACTAGGAATAGCTGAAACTAATTTGCAGCTGAGGGTATGGTCAAGTAGGGTCAGCAACATTGCAGGCAGAACTGTAAATTTCTTGTTAGAGATGTCACCTGCCTTTACCTGGCCAGCTCTCCTCCCAGGTCAGCCAAGTAATGAAAGTCAACAGAGTGCCTTCCCCTAGGAGGTTCACACCTCCCTTAGGATGTACCCCATGTGAAGAGATAGATAGGTCTGGGCCTCTTAACTTACAAGGCCTAAAGCCCACCAGATTATTATCAAGCCCCTTCTATCAGGTTCTATTTGCCTCTCAATCAGAAAAATTACTTGTAGCTTAGACAGCACCTTTCTTAGCACATCTAATAATGACTCTGTCCTTTGTTCTAGGCCCTGTCTAGCGCACTTGGGCCTCATTCCTTTGTAATCATAACCTCTACTCTACCACCAATGGCTCTACTCCCAACCTGTGTGTACTGATGGTCCTCTTCCCCACTCAATGCTGTATAATTGTTCAAACCTGGTAAATGCCACTCTTAGGATCATTGGTTACTATCCTCACCCTGTCTTTTATGACCTTGTCTAAATATGATCAGAGTCGGCAAACTTGGAAGGCTTCCATAGCCTAGGCACCTCATGACGAGAGCCTAGAGTGGTTACTGGCGCCATAAACAAGAGTGTCAATTTGTTGGGTCAACAACAAGAGCCACTGTGTACTTGCTCCTCATGTGGGATCTCTGTCCTTAATGTGCTGTACATTTTGATTTAATGCTATAACTAGTACTCAAACAGTATGTTTCACTTTGTGTTTCTATGTGGGTGCAAACTGTTGAAATCTTTATACTAAATTGATCTTCTGTATATAAAGAGAAATGAAAATGAATCTTGATGTGAATGGAAGGGGAGAGGGAGCGGGAGAGGGGAGGGTTGCGGGTGGGAGGGAAGTTTTGGGAGGGGGAAGCTATTGTAATCCATAAGCTGTACACTGAAAATTTATATTCATTAAATAAAAGTTAAAAATAAAAAAAAAATTAAAAAAAAAAAGAAATGCTGAGCCCCCTACTTTCCAAAATCCAATTCTTATTTATTTATTTGAAAGGCAGAGGGAGGGAGTGGGACAGAGAGAAATAGGAATCTTTCATTTACTGGTCCACTCCTCAAAACCCCAAAACAGCCATGTCTGTGACAGGCTGAAGCCAAGAGCAAGGGTCTCCATCCTAGTCTCCCACATGGTTGGCAGGAGCCCAAATATTGAACCATCTTCTGCTGCCTTCCCAGACATATTAGCAAGGAGCTGGATTATAAGTGGAGCAGCCAGGATTCGAACCAGCACTCTGATAGGAGATTCTGGGTCACAAGCAGTGGCTTAACACATTGCACACCAGCCCCAAAATTCACATTCTCGCAACACTTTGTCAATGCCTAAAGAACCAATCACTCTTGGCCATTCATCTTTCTGCTCCTGCTTGCTCAAACATACTGCTCTAGCCTTCCAGAATCCCAATCCAAATTCCCACCCACAGTGTACCTTCCTCCCAAATCTCTATTCTGAGTACCATTAAAACTTGATGTCTTGATCTGTGATCGTTTGCTTAACTCCAGGCAGGAAACCATATGTTCAAATATGCTGAAACATTAAGTTAGCATAGGGAAACTCCCTTAGCTTTTCTTGTCCCCTCTTAACCTTTCTTTCTTCCAGTCCTTCAGATCAAAAGGCATGTCCCTCCGTGTGAGACTGATTCCTCCAACCTCATGTATGGAGAAGAAACCACTGGAAATGAGGAAACCAATAGATGGCCATTATGGTAGCAGAAGAGATGGGTAACAGGGGCCGAAGCTTGAATTGTGGCTTCGATAAATCTTCAGAGTATAGCTAATGACGGTTTTGAGCAAAAGAGAACAGGTGTGTTGTGTCCACGAGGAAGAACCTTCTTAGCATACTTTTCTACTCTCTGGAAAAAGATGCTTGAGAAGAGGTAGAAAGATAAAAATATAACAATGATCTCTATAAGTCAACATATGTACAGTGACCTGAGGAAAAAAGATGTCTATATATATTTCCATTTCTTCTTAAAGGAGGAAGTTAACCTCCACTAACAATTTTTTGTAAGATTTATTTATTTATTTGGAAGTTAGAGTTATGCAGCGAGAAGGAGAGGCAGATATATATATATATATATATATAGAGAGAGAGAGAGAGAGAGAGAGAGAGATAGAGAGAGAGAGAGAGAGTCTTCCATCCACTGGTTCACTCTCCAAATGGCCAAAGCAGGGCCAGTCTGAAGCCAGGAGCATCTCCAGGTCTCCCACACAGGTGTAGGGGCCCAAGCACTTGGGCCATTTTCTACTGCTTTCCCAGGCCATAGCAGTGAGTTGGATTGGAAGTGGAGCAGCCAGGACTCAAACTGGCACTCATATGGGATGCCTGCTCTGCAGGCAGCGGCTTTACCACTATGCGACAGCACCAGCCCCAACCTCCATTAACATTGACTATACACTGACACTTGGGACCATCCCTCTAGCGAAATCCACAGCAGCTGAGTGGATGTCATGTCACCTCTCATGGTGTACACTTGAGGTGACCAAAGGCAGAATGAAAATCTCAACAGACCCCAAACTCCTTAGCTTGCTTTCAGCAAGCACAAAAAACTTCAGTTTATCTATATCAAGTTGGATGAATAGATTTTTATTATCTTTAATAATCTTTACATAAAACAGTTTGTATAAATCCATGTCTTATGAACCATTCTAAGACTTCTCAATATTCTTTAATTTTTAGAATGAAATAAACATCAAGAAAATTAGAGATGACACTTCTGTTTCTAGAATAAGTGACATTAAGGATGTGACTGAAGCAGAGAATCTCATCAGACTGTACCAAGAAAGTTGACCAAGAAAGTTGTCAATGCTATTAGAAATATAGACGTGTACCACTATTGTTATGATAAATCTTTCAGACTACAGTGACCCTGGGGAAACTAGCTAATGATAAAGTATATGCAAAATAAATCTCAGGAAAATTAATAAACGTACATTGGAGGTGTTTTCTCAAAAAACTTTGGCTGATAGAAATATGCCAGCTAAGAAGCCTGGAGACTACTGGAACATCAGTTACATTCTAAGGCTGCGGGAACTAAATTTCCTAGTCTTTGCCCTGGGGCAAAAGTAGTTGTGCTTTAGTCATATTTTAGAAGAATGTTTTGTTTTTGTTTAGAGAAAGCTTTTGAAACTTTTTAAACTTCTATTTTAGTCTCATCTCTTAGGCACTCTAATTTCCAGTAACTGAGTACACTGAAAGTATAGGTCAACTGAAATGAAATTCCTTTAAACACACTTTGTTTTACATATATTATTTTTTTAAAAAGATTTATTTATTTATTTGGAAGACAGAGCTGAGAGAGAGCGAGAAACTTCCATCTGCTGGTTCACTCCACAAATGGCCCCAAAAGCCGGTGCTGTTCCAGTCTGAAGCCAAGAGACTGGAGCTTCTTCAGGGTCTCCCATATGGGTGCAGGAGCCTAAGCACTTGGGCCATCTTTGGTTGCTTTCCCAAGCACATTAACAAGAAGCTGGGTTGGAAGTGGATCATGTGGGATGCGAACCGTCACAGGCGGTAGTTTTACCTGCTCCACCACAACACTGGCCCCTACATTTTAAAAAAATTATTTATTTGAGAGATAGATTTAGAGAAAGACTGAGAGAAAGGTCTTTCATCCTCTGGTCCACTCCCCAAATGGCCACTGGGCCTATCCAAAGCCAGGAGCTTCTTCTGGGTCTCCCACGTGGGTACAGGGGCCCTAATACTTGGGCCATCTTCTACTGCTTTCCCAGGCCATAGCAGTGAGTTGGATCAGAAGTGGAACAGCCAGGACTTGAACTGGCACCTACATGGGATGCCAGCACAGCAGGGGCAGCCCAACCAACTATGCCACAGCACTGGTCCACTATATTCTTTTTTTTTAAAGATTCGTTTTATTTATTTGAAAGACAGAGTTACAGAGAGGTAGAGACAGAGAAAGTGGTCTTCCATCCACTGGTTCACTCCACAGATGGCCATAATGGCCAGAGCTGCGCCGATCCAAAGCCAGGAGCCAGGAGCTTCTTCCGGGTCTTCCATGCGGGTGCACGGGCCCAAGGACTTGGGCCATCTTCTACTGCTTTCCCAGGGCCATAGCAGAGAGCTGGATTAGAAGAGGAGCAGCCAGGACTAGAACTGGTGCCCATATGGGATGCCAGCGCTTCAGGCCAGGGCTTTAACACACTGCACCACAGTGCCGGCCCCCTTATATTCTTAATTTAGTCCAACAGAGACCACAGTCAAGGGGAAAAACTCTCAAAAACTCAACTAATGTTGCAGGTTAAGTCAGACATTCTAAACAGTCATATGGACTGTTTCTTGTTGCCTACACCTGTTCATGATTGTGTCCATGTTCAAGCAGATTTTGGCAATTATAGAATAATCTGGAACATG
The DNA here is from genome assembly GCF_033115175.1 of Lepus europaeus. Lineage (NCBI taxonomy): Eukaryota > Metazoa > Chordata > Mammalia > Lagomorpha > Leporidae > Lepus > Lepus europaeus. The sequence continues at coordinate 56,952,450 of NC_084829.1, forward strand.
ACTAAAAGGAATTTAACAGGGGTTTTCAAAATGTTCATGAAAAAAAAAACACCCTTTCAATTCCATTTTCCACTAACTTTTTGAAGCTCCCTGATATTAACAAGTCAAAGTCATAGTATTTTGCCTTCTTTGTTGGACTCCAGGTGGCTGAGTCAGCCAGACACCCGCAGAGAAGCAATGGGCACTTGCAAATGTACCATATGGTGGTATTAGGTCACCTTCCTCCCTTTTCAATGTTACAGTCAATCCCAGCCAGCCAAGGGACATTTTCTGTAGCTCTTCCACCTATACTTGCTATAACAAGAAACCAGATCTCAGATTTGGCCAGGTCCGTCTACTTCTGTACAGAAGCCAAAGAGGACTCTAACATTTCAGGAGAAGGTAGCAGCCTACAAGAACTGTTGTTTTATTAGACCAACAAGCTTACTCTGTGATCCAGCTTCCCTGATGCTTAAGATTCATTCTTTCGCAATAAGATTTTCAGTGCTCAGATTCATTTCCATGTCCTTGTTGTTAAAGAAAAAACAAAGAAAAAAGAAAAGCAACAGAGAAGAATGTGTGTAGAGAGCGAAAAAATTGTTTGAAGAGGCCTCAGAAGTCCGCCTGAAGCTCTTGGATTCTTAGCTCCAAGGGCAAGAAATAATCAGCTGTCATCTCAGTGTTTGAAAAGCTCACCATGAGGGCAAATGCTGATAACGAGGAGCAATACTTTAAGACTTCTCTGAAATATTTTAAACCACTTATCTTTTTTCAAAAAGTCCATTTTACTGCTATAAAAGGAAAATCCTTAGCTCTTTAACAGGCGTAGCATTCATACAGGTTAGGATAAAATCATTCCCTTAAATATTTGCTTTTGAAGTGGAAATGTGATCATATGCAAAGGAATGAACATGATTTCAATTGCTTTCTCAGATGACACGTTGAGAATCAAACGCATGTGATCTCATAGGTTAGAATTACCCTTCTCACCAAGGGCTCCCACCTGAGACCCGTTTTTTAACAAAGAAGGAATTACTACTGCTTTAAAATGGCACCTAATTCATGTCAGTGGGAACTCCAGGCTCTTGGCCTCCACTAAAAAGGCCAAGCAGGAAGCACATGTAACACTGTTCCCAGGAACCTGAGTACCACACTCTAATTGCTACAACAAATTCACAAAGTTAGGCAGAAACTGTGACCCATCATGCTCAAAGCAACAATTTGCTATCCTTTTCACTGTATCTGATATTCTTTTCACACTTATGAGAATTCCGTAATTTGGTTAAAAATTAAAAAAAAAAATTTATGAGAGAGACAGAGAGCATTCTCATCTACTAGTTCACTTCCCAAATGCCTCCAATGGCCAGAGGCTGAGGACAGGAGCCATGAACTCAATCAGGGTCTTCCATATCGGTGGCAGGGACCCAAGTACTTGAGAGCAATGCATCACTTACTGCCCCCCCAGGGCCTGCCTTATCAGAAAGCAAGACCTGGGATTCAGAGCCAGCCCTGTGATATGGATATAGGTATGCTAAGGGGCATCTCAGCTACTAGGCCAACCACTCACCCTATAATTTGATTGCTGAATGTACATAGGCTAGAAGAGTATTACTATATTACCCCAAAATAATCAGTTATCCTGTCACACATTCCCTGCTTTCAGTTCATGGTTTTTTTGTTTTGTTTTGTTTTTGTGATTGATCTATCAACTAATTCCTCCTTGCTATAACAATCCTGCATCCAATATTTTTAGAATGAGTGGTTGACACTATACGTGCCTGCTTTTGATAAACCCCCAGGTTTATCTTGGTATACTATTAATAAACATATATCATACACAAAATCTTTATTTACAATAAATAAACAGAAAAAGTTCACTTTAAATAATCAGGTATTCCATATATTCAAGTGAATATGTTTTATTAAATGCATACTAATATCTTTCTATAGTATGTGAGTATACATAATAAATTAAAATGTATATATTTATTAAATATAGATAGATATAATACCAGAACATGATTATTTCAGATGAGAAATCAAAATAAACCCATTTTTAAGTATCTTTTGGTCACTCCAAATTGATACTGCTCATAAAAAAATACACTAATTTTCCCTGGGGAAAAAAAATTAATTCCATAGCAATGTAGTTAAGGGACATGTTTTATTTCAGAGGTTTCTGCAAGCAAAATTGCTTTGATACAAAATGAGTTCAATGATACAGGTGCTACTGTCCACTCAAGCAAAAGAAAACCTCATGTTTATATGAATGCACTTTATAATTATATTCTTACAGTATAATAGGTCTAATATCCAGAACGTTTCGGCTTCATTTAAAGCAATGGCACAGAAACGCTGCAAGGTACTTGAACATCATTGTACTGGCAAGTGCTTGAAGTAACTCCCTGTGAGTTCCCTGTCAGATACCGCTTACGGAACTGTGTGTGGATGCGTTTAGCTTTCTTGGTCTACATTCAAATCATCTCAACATTATACCCCCTCTGTGTGTCTTTCAGCTTTTCAGCAGTTCCTTTCAAACAAGAAAATGTCACGAGGTATCCTTAACGTTAGCTAGCGTCATAGTGCTGTGTCGGTCAGAGGATGCAGACTTACCTGTAGGTACAGTAACTGATTTTAGTGTATGCTCTACACGTCACAGTGCAGAAATGATAGTTCATGTAAAACTCTTCCCACTCACATATGATGTGACTTTAACCCCAGAACATCTGACCAAAAAAATATACAGATCAAATAAAAAGACAAATACACAAATAAGGCCATCTGCAGAATTTTAAGCTCACCTCTTGCAATATTTCACAATAATTTCTACATCATATTTTACATTGTTCAAACTTAAATAGTAAATGCTCAAGGAAAGGCCTTGGTGGAACCAACTGCACTATCTCTTTGAGGACTTGCTGGCAGGTGATTTCCTCTGGGGCGTGGGGATCTTGGAAGGCTTGGCTGTGGATGGCCGAGAACCTGCTCGGGGCGTAGGTCTGTGTGTTTGGGGGACAGTCTCCACGTCTGAGCACACGGACTGGATTTCAGAAATGTCAAAGTCTGACGCATCACTGCCTCGACGGCTGCTGGCCCTGCTGCCAGCTTTGCTTCCAGCTCGGCTTCCTGGTCGGCTGGGCGTCTTCTTGGGATCTGCAGAGAGAAGGGCACAGGTGGGTCACTCTCTTTCCTGGGTCCATACGTGTCCAATTCTTGAAACCTGATGCTGCGTCTATTTTTTCCCTAGACATGTAATAGGCACTCAGAAAATACTTGTGGATTCACAGTCATTCCCCATTACAGGTCATCTCAGTCAAGGTAGACATATTATAAAAAGTTAGCTTTACACACAAAAGGCAAGGTTGAACTGCACTCATTTGAAACAGGATTCCATTTATTACAAACAGACAAAGATTGTGATTTCTACAGTGTAGCAGGTGCATACGGGAATGTGTGCTGTGCAAGCACTTAACGGATGTGCATCTCACCTGAGGACAGGCAATTCGAAGAAGGCAGGAATTAAAATGAAAAGAATTGAAACTTCAAAGAAGCCTCAGGCTTGTTGAACTCAGAACACAGGGGTTTAGCAGGTTCACTATTCTGGGGAGAAAGGTGAGATGCACAGGCCTGTGACCCAGTATGGCTGGCTTTTTCCAACTTCCCAAACCAAAGTCCTGTCTGTGCAGTCTCTGAGCAGGCAGAAAGGCCATGGCTTTCTGGTTTGAAAGAGTAGAATACTATTGATATTTTCTTCTTTTCTATAGTAATTGTCTCACCTTCCTTGGGCATTTTCCAAAAGTTTTTTGTTTTTTGTTTTTTTTTAAAGTCACTTGCTCCTGTGACTCCTTTATCCTGCTACCTATGTTGCAGGATGGGAGCCATGTGCCATTTTGAAAGAAGACATCAGTGCCAATTTGGAATTTCTTCCCCAGTTAAATAAATGGGACTCCAACCTTCACATCATCACACTGTAAAAGCCATTCAAAACAGAAACACACTGTACTGACCAGCAAACTGTGTCCGGACTCGAGCAGCTGCAGTTGTTATCAAGCCACTGTCCTCTGCGGAGTGGAAGCCTTTCCCGGATAAGTATCCTGGAAGTCGAAGCTTGCTTCCTTGGATCGGAGTTCCCTGTATTTAACGGCGAAGACACATTTCAAGCTACTGCCCATGTTCCAGGACAGACTACCCATGCTACTTCTTTAGAAATGGGTGTACTTTAGAAGTCTGAGGGGGAAAAACCTCTCAATTAAACAAAGGGCAGGGTTATCAGTGGATTTGTGCCTCTAATTTCTTATCCTTTCCCAGAAGTCAAAGGAATTATTCTAAAGAAAATGAATTCACGGTTGAAGGGAAAACACAAACATGGAGGTCCCAAAGCGAAAACAAGTGATTGTGAGGGGGAAAAAAAAGACAAATTGAGTACCTTAACATCTATATCAATGAGTCAATGAGTATCACAGAGCTAAGAGAGCTATTGCCAAAAGGTGCCAATTGGGTGAAAGCCTGACTAGAGAAGGGACAGGGGCTCTGAAAAATCATGCTTGCATGTTGTGCTACCTCTGGTGCATTTAGGGAAGTAAGCAAAAACAAACAAACCATTTAAACACACTTATCTGCAAAAAGAAAAAGACAATGAGGTTTTATAACTAGGCACCATATCATTTCATTTTTTGGTTTTATCACCTTCTATGGTCCTCGCAGGTAAGATATAATTTGCAACATTGGGGGATAATTCTATAAATTCTCAAAGGAATCTGTAGAAAATGGCTAAAGCCATCAACACTATGATATTTTCTTACAAATATAAGGTGACTACATTATTCCATACTGCTACAACATTTTGGAAATTCTGCCAGAGTTTAAAAAGTAAACAAAACTCTTGATTAATGTGTCGTTTAAAGCCAAGTGATGCTATGACTGGTACTGAAACAGTATTTTTATACTTTGCGTTTCTGTGTGGGCGCAGACTGATGAGGTCTTTGCTAATTATAGACTGAAGTGATCTTCTGTATATAAAGAGAATTGGAAACGAAAAAAAAAAAAAAAGGAAGGAAAAAAAAAAAAAAAAAAACAACCTGGTGTTAAAATGGAAATGGCATAGAAAATTAATTAATTTGAAAAAAATTTTTGTAGGATCTCTGTCTTTAATGTGCTGTACATTGCGATTTAATGCTATAATTAGTAATCCAATGGTAGTTTTTTCACTTGATGTTGCTATGTGGGCAAAATGTTGAAATCTTTACCTAATGTATACTAAACTGATCTTCTGTATATAAAGAGAATTGAAAATGAATCCTTACACGAATGGAGGGAGAGGGGGAGCGGGAGGGGGGAGGGTTGCGGGCGGGAGGGAAGTTATGCGAGGGGGGAAGCCATTGTAACCCATAAACTATACTTTGGAAATTTATATTCATTAAATAAAAGTTTAATAAAAAAAAAAAAAAAAAATTTCTAACAATACAAAAAAAAAAAAAAAAAAAAAAAAAAAAAGAGATGCCATATTCCTCAGTGGATACACAGCCAAGGAACTTTGTGGAGGTAATGAACCAATACAGATTATGTGTGCATTTTGAAAACAATGTATTTTCCCTTGAGATAGTGCTAAATGTTTAATAAAGCATATAGAAGACCTTTTGATGCGTTTTATACAACATTCATACGATTCAAATGTTTTATACTATATATATGTAAGTATATTATTCATATATGAGGTATATGTATAGAATGCTCAAGTTCTCAAAATATTTTCACACACATAACGATAGTTAATCTGTACATTCACCTAAGCATAGCCTTTTTACATATGTGAAAAAATTGGGGCCTGAGGAGAAAAAAATTTGCCCAAGATCTGCCAATGCTGATGTAGTTAAATTGCTATCTTAAAAACGACAGTGACAGTCCACAAAAGAGTGAGGACCCACAAATTATGAACTTTGTCATTCAAAGTGGCAGAATTCATTACCATGAAAGACCCAACATATTTTTCTCAAAGTGCTTTGACAACTTTGGCTTACTTGTCGTAGACCCTTCGATAGAAGCACACTGTGGTTCTGTTTGGTTGGTTGTTTTTTTATGATGCTATCTGAGAGGAATCTCAGTTTTGCAATCATCAAAAAAAATTTTAGATATTGATTTGGGTGAATATCTACTTTTTAAAAAGCCACATAGCCCTAAATATTGGAATTCTTTAATTGTTCTCAATTTTTGCTACAATAGATTCATCTGAATTGGTAGATATCTCTAGATGTCATAAATGACACAAACATCCCTTATTTGGAGGAAAAGGGTGGCAGTGAGGAGGGAATGAGAGATGATGAAGGAAGGGTTGTTTCTGTCCTCACTGTAGAATTCAGCAATGGGCTTTCCACTGAGTCATGGGATCATGCACTCTTCTCCATCTGCCTCTTATTGTTGATATAAAGATTGAGTAGCAGATAAGACAATGTTTTGAAAAGCACAAAGAGATTTTAAAAAGTAACATTTCTTTTTATGAAAGGGTCCTTGTCTTTATAGTACATTCTTGATCATTAAGATGAAATAGTTCCTTTATTTCAAGAAAAGGTGTTTAAGGATATTTTGTCTCCTAATTATCGAGAATTGACTCAAATACATGACTATTTCATGCCTATGTTTATTATTCCACAGAACTTTCTTCAAAAGATTTAGGGTTGCCTTTCAACGGAATGTAAATGATTTGATACATAAAGTAATCTTGGCAAATTTTATGCCACCTAAATCTCTTTTGTATCATATCATGTTGAGGCAAAAACAAACTTAAATCAGTTATTAAAGTCTAAGAAGGATACATTCATTACTTTTTGAAAATGAGAGTTAACTTTCTGCATACCTGAGTCTGTCCCTCCTCCCCCGTTCTAATAACTGAGATCTTGCGCGACACCTACTGTGAATATGAGTGAGAACCAGAAAAACAAAGGTGGCATACGGCTTGTAGGTATGACTATGTAAAGGTGACAAATAATCAAGGTGATATCAATAGTCTTTTGAGTCAACTCTTTGCAGCTGGGTTGGCACTTACTTGGAAGACATCTATAAAAAGGTGTAGTACATCACAAGTACATACGTTAAGGGATGGTGAGGCGTGTTAGTGGGTGACAGTTTTAATTAAATAAGGTGGTTAAGACTGGAGTCTGGGGCCTTACGATACCTCTGCAGATGACACAGGATAGTCTGAGAACTCTGCTGGTTTACAAGGAGTTGACATTTTGCTGTTTGTCAACCATGGTTTACCATAATTGCGTGTTAAAGGATGGAGGATCTGTATGGAACAACGGCAAATCAAATGTAAAGGATAGCAGATGAAAAAAAAAAAAAAAAAAAGAAGCCATAGAAAGAAATATTCATTCATAGCAAAGGAACACATTTCACAGTCAGAATAATAATCAAAAATAGATGTAAAGATATGGTGGCAAATCACACACGAACACAACAACAACAACAAAATGAATGAAGCTTTAAAAAGAAAAACTAATCTGAAAGATAACAAAGCCCCTGAATACATCATCTCCACATGGGCCACTAGGCAGAAACTTAAATTTAAAGGAAAGCAATCTTTATTTCCCACATTGTGAGAAGGGACCCAAGTGCTGCAAATGCCAAGGACCAAAACCATTTGAAGCATTCAGATCCCTCGACTGCATAGGAGGAGAGTTCATCCCAGAGTCTTACCTTGGGTGTGCTGGTGGCAGGGACCTGTGGGGAGGCTGCCTGTCCAGCCTGGCTGGACAAAGAGGTTGATCTGTTGGGTGAGGCACCTCGAGACGAAGGCCGCGATCTTCGGCCCCGGGGTCGGAAAGCAGCCATACCCTGACTGGTGCCATCTGCTAAAATGAACTTCTCACGCAGCTCCATGTTGGTCCTTCCTTTAGCTGGATTACACATACACACACACACACACACGACGGCACAAATGAAAAAAAGAAAAAAAGCAAAGAGGGGTACTCAATCATTGATGGCAAGGACGACCACCTGGCACCAGAGATCACGCTGAAAATTTCAAGAGCATCTTTTTGCCATGCCAACTCCAACTCAGCATAACAAAAAGCTAAATGCATTCCTTGACAATGCATTCCTTTTGGGTACAAGTGAGTTTGGGGAGGAAAGAAAAAAGTGTGCTTATTCTAACACTAGACACCAGCAAGAATAACCACTATTAAAAAAAGAGTCACCATGAAAATGGAAAGCTCATGCTAAAATACTGTTAATCCACCAGCTACTGATGCCCACATGGTTTCATTACCCTTTCACCACACACAGAGAAGACAAGGCAGTAAGGCAGGGACTGTGTCTTTTGCATGTACTATTGAGGTCAGGAGAATGCCAGTATTTTCACATTGGAATTAATTAAACAATTGAGTTATACAGAGTGAGAGACAGCTTGTTAGTCATGATGACAACATGTAAGCTTCCAGATTTTTCACTTAAGGACGGCAGCTAGTATTTTTATTTTATGCATTGAAGAACTGCTTTTACCAACATGCAATAACAAACACTAGACCCAAGGGTCCACGAGGTAACCAGTGATGCAGCACGCATACAAACACATATGCACACGGAGAACACGCCACACGAACTCAGTGAGCAACGTGTTAGCATGTGTTCCACCACTTACAGAACTCCTGCATGAGCAACACACAGGCAGTGTGTCAAATTTTCAGAATTTAAATTTGGAAGCACCAGCTCAGTTGGATATGAATTAAGCCATACACGGTGGATGAAGCATGTTATTTTAAAATAAATGATTAAAGCAAGAATGTAAAAGTAGGAAAGAGAAAAAGGAAAGAGGGGAAAGGCAAAGAGAGGGGTTGCCAACCTATAGTAGGCTGAGTAGTAGTAATTGAAGAGTTTGATTCCGAACGTAACATTTTACTCCCATGATGATGAACTAGAAAAAATGACACAGGATACCAATCACGTTAAAGAATACTGTTAGCAGAAGAAGAAACAAAGTACAGTAGTCTACTATGCAAAGGGTGCTCAGATCCAGCCTTTAAGCACACATTTTATAAGAAAAGTTGCATCTAGAAAAGAAGCCCTCAATGGTTTGACTCCCTAAGAAAAAGGTTCCTGGAGGCTTTACCAGTCATGCTAACTTTCTCCAAGCAACCCGACAGAAGAGTACCTAGTTTACTTTCTTCATTGGACAGAGCTGCATTCTACCCTAGGTGCACTATTTTCAAATCAGAATGAACAGGTTCTTCTGTTCTCATTTTACTCCTCTCCCAGGTGTGTCTTTAGCAGACAGAGAACAGGATTACTGTGTGGTTGCATAAGCATCCCTCCTGGCCTTGGCAAAGAGGCCTGCTGACTTCAATAGACAGACACCAGCCACCAGCAGCAAAACCAAGAGTTCCTACCACAGGAGCCCTGGCCTCCCACTGCGTAGGCCAAACAGGCAGGGCTGACACAAACATTTGTTGTTTTTCTGTTGAAATGTATTCAAATGAGCTCACAGGTGAAAGAAAATAGTAATCATTTTACTGTTTGCTTTGTTTTGAAAGAAAAATGGGACTACTGAGTAAGTGGTACCTAATTAGAAACCGCAATCAACCGACCACTTGTAATTGAAATCAATTAAGAATTCAAAAATTGACTACAGGATCTGAAATTAGGAAAATAAAATACCAAGTCAGGACTCCTGGCTTGGTAAATATAGAGAAAACTTTAGCATTCTGTTTAGATTTCTAATGCTCTAATCTGCAGCTTTGAAGAGTCAAATTAACAGGTGACTATTTTTAAACTTTTTAAGTATTGCCTTCCCCATCTCCTCATCATTTCACAAAAACTTTGATGTTTAAACTTTTACTATCCAGTTTATGCAGTCTTCATTACCTCAATTTTCTTTCCTCTTACTTTACTATTTAATGACCGATAAAACAAATCTTTTCTTCAGTGGCTATGATTGTTCCTTTGGAAAACTGCAGATGGTACAACCTCATAGAGAAAAATCTATGCCAGTATTTCCTGCTTACTGGCCTTGTACTTATCCATAAGAAGTAAAAGAGAGAGAGGAGAAAGAAAGAGAGGGAGAACATGATTTACATGATTACTACCACAAATTCTTCGGGGACTTCAGGTTGACAAACCAATGTGAAACATTCCCTATTTAATACATGCCTGACTTCTGCCCTGTACCAGGCGTCTTCAAAGACTTCATGGAAAACAGACATTAAAAAAAAAAAAAAAAAAAAAAAAGACTCTGCATGAACTTTAAACTTTTTTGCACTGGAATAACTACTGATCAATGGCATTTCCCTACAAACTGCCTGAAGGACCATCACACGTTGTACCCTTTCATGGTGTTATCTTGAATGAGCATCTCCTTACCCCTGCAAGGATCATTTTTCACTAAGAACTCATCAAGCGCCATCCATCCACCTCCAACACGAACCATCACAGTACTTCGTAGGATCCGTACCAGTCGTAGTTGCTGCGAATCTCCAAACTGCAGGGAAAAAAAGAAAGAACCTCTAATTGTCAGCAATCATTCTAGACAAAGGAATACGCAATTTGCAGTAGCTTAAGCAACCAACTTAGCGATTAGTAAATTCTTAGAAAAAAAGGGGTCTGTGAATGATCTGCGTTAGACTGCCGCATGCTGATTTAGCCCAAAGGAAACAGTTTGGAAAAATAAAAAGATTACAAAGGTTATCAAGTATAAAATTAAAGCTTTGGTCTAACAATTCTTTTTCTTTCTTATGACAGAAACAACATGAGCAAAGCAGTAATCGAAAAATGTTTCCAGGAATTAAACAAAGGCATGAAAATAAGCACTGGCCTGCTAGTCCAGAGCTTTTACAAAATGAGATTCCAAGGAAAATTTAATGAACTCCGATTCCTCTTCAAAAAAACTGTCTCTTACAAGAAAACTGTTTTCCACTGAAATCTGTGGGAGAACATTTTATAAACTCATTTTATTTTCTCTAGTTTTGCCATAGAGAGAATAAAGTAGTAAATGAGTATGACCAATAAACATTTCACAGTTGTAAATAAATTTGTTAAATGCTGGATTAATATGCCATTTTGGATTACTGTTATTTAAGAATAGCCAATGACATATTATTATTGATAATAGCTTTCAAATCTAAAGGGGTTTCTCTCAAAGCTGTTTGTACCATAATTGTCCATACTAGCAAGCATTTTTTCTGCCCTTTTAATGGCTCTCCAGTTACTGGGATATGCTATAAATTCAGCAAGTCCTGAATAAATTTCTGCATTGTGGGTAGTTCCTGATCATAGATTTGTTTTGAAAACCTGTGAGAAATGATTTTATACTTTCATATCATTTCTTATAGGCTCATGTTCAACTTTTGAAAACCACCATACTGAATTGCACAGTTGCCAACTCAGCAGATAACAAAGCAAAATGAATAGTCAATTAAATAGACATAGATTTTTTTTGAAAGCAGGTGAGATACAATTGTGACTGTGACAATTTATTTGTTTGGGTTCATTATGGATAAACAGAAAACTTTAAGTAGAAACCAACTGCTAGTTTTCCATAGCTTTAACATTGAATTTCAGGAAGAGAACCCTAAAACAAAGCCAACCAAATCCCATTCAGGATCCTGAAACTCAGAAGGACCCAGAAAGCATGTGAAATGCACCAGCAGGAACCCATGGTTTTTGTTGCAAAATTTTTAAAATCACTTTTTTCTAAATCTGATTTTAAGTCTCAAGACTTAAATGTTTCTGTAATTGAATCTGTTCCTGAAATGAAAATTAAAATTTAAAACTCAAAATAAGTATTTATTTTGTTAGAACAAATTTGGTGCTGCTAATAAGCAAAGGGAAGGGAGGGAATTTAAAGAAAATTACCCTTAAGGAACCAGATAATTTAACCGGATAATTGTGGTCCAAGATTATGTTTCAAATAAAAGTTTTACGGAAATAACTGAAACTATTTTATAGAGATAATCTTTCAACTTTACTAGACATAATTTTAAAATATATTTTAATCTTAAAAAGACATTCTCCAGACAAGTAACATTGTCTTCAGAATTTCCTTCATCTTCCCAATAACCAACTTCTGAGACAGGAGAAAAACAGACCAATGTTGCTCTTTGGTCCTGCAGTTAATAAAATTCTTTTGAGGTAAGTATTTCTCTGTTCTCAACAAATACAAGACATTATACAAATAATAAGAATGGAAGAGCAACATTTTAGTATTATAACCAATGGAAGCCTAAAAAATGTCTACTCAAAGTAATTGAGTATTTCTATTTTAAGAAAATAATTTGCTTGCAAAAAAATGGAGTTAATGGATAATGTGAAACTTGAGATGTAATACACCTTAAAAAGGGAGTGGCAGAGTAATATCCAATCTGATACAGTCAAACACTATAGAACAGCATGGTTCTTTCCAAAAGCAGACAGTAAAAATATCTTCTCCTTGAACAGGTTTCAATCAAAACACAACTCCTCTTGTCTTAACTTTCAAAATTCTATTCAGGTTGCAGTACCACTGAGCAATTTATATTGACATGGACGTCAGTATATACATTTTGCCAGGATAGCATGAGATTTTTGTCCAAGTTCCACGCAGAAACTTCCCTCAAAATGATTAATGTCACTTAAAAGCTTCAGTTAACATTGCTCCTCAAAGGATGTAAATCCCTAACTCAACAACTTAGAACAAATGGAAAATTGCTGCTTTAGAAAGAACATGCAACTTGTGGCTAAATGCCATGCAGACTTCTCAGTATTTTGATGCAAATCCTTCTCTGATACTTTGTACCATATGTCCTAGATAGTTAGAAACCAATGAGGCTACAGAGACATGTGTGGAGAATCAAATTTGTGTTCCAATGAGTACTGGCATAAAATATATGCTAATAGTACTATTAAACATGGGAACTGAAAGTTGTATTTGTAACACTGTAGTCAACTGTGCTACAATTCATTATCTGGTTTGCTTAAAAGTAATCTCCTCATTTGAGACACAAGGCAAAAAGGAATCCTGGATGAAGGACCCTTCGAGTGCTGACAGAAACACCACGCCAACCAACAATGTAGTAGCTAGGGAGACAGCATGGGAAAGATTGGCCATGGCAAGCTTTAATGACTATGAATTAAAGATTGGAAAAAAAAAATCATTGGGAACTTGAGAATACATTCCACTGGTTTATACCTGATTTCCCAGGAAGAACTGATAAAAAAAAAATGAAAAATGGAAGAAAGACACAATTAGTTCAACAGGAAACTATCTGTATGACTCTAGAACACACACACACACACACACGCACACTCACACTCTCACACTCTGGGCTCTGGATATAGTACCTAGGTTAGAGAAGTGCAGGTACCCTGTTGTCCCAATTTCAAACCAAGTAAGCAGAGCAGTTTTGCTATGATTCTTTTCAGAAATCTTACATTTCAAATTTAAGTTAAGATTTTGAACATGTAGACAAATACTTTCCAATTTGGAAATATAAAACTAAAATAAATAATGTTTCATTTGTAACACATTGTTAATAGGGAAACACTGCACATTTCCTGTCTAGCTACTACATACAAGACATGTTCCAAAAGAGAGAAACAAAATCAGAGAAAGAGTGATGAAGTCACATTGCTTTTCTGTTTTGAGGAAAGTGAACCAAGTTATAGAGATTTTTGAATAAAAGAAAAATTAGCACACAAGTAGAAAAAACACTGCTTCTTCATATTTATACAAATGAGTCAATATTTTTAACTTTGTAGATCTTATTTGGAATATCTTTGTTGTTTAAAATCTGAAAAGTTACCTCTAACCATAAAAAATATAAAGTAACAGCAACCTAAATACATGACATCTGTGTGTTTTCCTTTGAGTAATTTTCTCCTTGAAATTAAAATGCAGATTATAAATGTCAAAAGTATGTCCTAATATGTAAAACTCAGACTTTATAGAAGTTGTAGTGACAAATGTTTGAGGTGAGAATAAATAGATTCCCTCCAAAACAATGCAGATGAAATTGTACACAGATTTGACTTTATACCGTTTAAAGGAACTGCAAGGTTACTTTGGAAACTTACCCTGTATTTGTTATCACCAATCTGTTCAACTTGAAATCGTTTTGCACATTTACACTTAGCTACCTGCCTTGTCACCTGCCAAAAACAATGATGAAATATTCACTTTAATGTTAATATTACAGAGTGGAATCCTTAAAACTTTGACACAACCAGTAAACATGGAAACAAACAAAATGGTTGCATGAATTGCACATGACATCCTGGCAGAACACGCTATTATTGTTGTAGGCAGTCAAAAGAAAAGTGAATACCTCATCTTCAATTTTGTCAGCATCTGTGATGGGTTTATACGCATCTTTATTTGGGTGGAGGGCTGCTACAAACTCATAGTAGTCAATGTATCCGTCACCATCTCTGTCAAAGATGTCTGCAACCGCACTCATCTCCAGGCGACTTGTTGGGAACTCTTAAGATTTTTGAAACAACAGTAAGCAGTTAAATTGTCAATTTTATACCAAGACATTCTTGATGGCACATTTTGATCTCACTGTGGCTGGCTGAATACTAGAGATATCAAATACATTAAAATTCTTTCCAAAAACACAAATTTAGCACTGGGTGGTTAGCCTAGTGGTAAAGATGCCCATGTCCCACATCAAGTACCTGGATTCAATTCTGGGCTCTGGCTCCTGACTCCAGCTTCCTACCAATGCAGACCCTGGGCAAGAACATGTGATGGTTCAAAGGGTCCCTGCCACCCATATGGGAAATCTGGATTGATTTCCCAGATCCCAGCTTTGACTCTACCCAGTCCTAGCCATTGCAGGCACATGGGAGTAGGGGATAGAGGGTGGTAAATCAATGGATGGGTTCTCTCTCTCTCTCTGTGAGCTCCTCCCATCTCATCTCTCAAATTAAAACCAAATAAACCTAATTTGAATCATAAAAAGGAACTGCTATATATGTATTTCAATTTATCTTTAAGTGCTACTAGGGTAAAGCACATGAAAATGCTGGTTTTGTAGCTTGAAAACCATTTAAAATCAGCAATTTTATGTGGCTCCACTATTACTCTAGGTGAGGATTAATTCATGTAGAATTTACTTTAAGAATGACATCTAGGAGCCGGCATTGTGGTATAATGGGTTAAGCCACTGCCTGCGATGCCAGCATCCAATATGGGTACCAGTTCAAGTCCTGGCTGCTCTACTTACAATCCAGCTCCCTGGTAATGCACCTGGGAAGGCAGTAGAAGATGGCCCAAGTCTTTGGGCCCCTATACCCATATGGGGATGAAGCTCCTGGCTCCTGGCTTTGGCTTGGACCAGCCCTGGCTATTACAGCCATTGGAAAGTGAGCCAGAAGATGGAAGATCTCTCTCTCTCTCCCCGCCCCCTTCCTTTCTGTAACTCTGCCCTTCAAATAAACAAAATAAATCTTCTTTTAAAAAAGAATGATATCTAGTACCATCTGTTAGGTCTACACATACAAATGACTGAAACATATAACAAGAAGATAACAAATAATTTAAGAATTTGTATAGGGTTGTAATATCCTCTTAATGACCACGTTAGATCAGAATATGAATTAGAATGAAAAAAAAGGACTTGCATTTAGTGACTTACTATTACATGCTAGGTAACGTAAAAAACTTAAGAATCAAATATTACTCACTGTATTATATGAATTGGGACACAGCTCACAGCTTCAGTGGAGTGAAAGAATGTATCTGTCAGATAATTCGTAAGTGTATCTGATTCCAGAGACATGCATTTTACTGACACTTTTTAAAAGAGTGGTGACTTCCAAGTCAACTTTAAAGGTAATGCTGTAGTAGTACATAAACTTAATGGTCTTAACAATTTTAAACTATGCCCATGCTCTTTAAAAAATTACACCACTCAGCACAGCAGGTAAAGCCACTGCCTGCAGTGCTGGCATCCCATATCGGCACCAGTTCTTGTCCCTGCTGCTCCATGTCCAATCCAGCTCTCTGCTATGGCCTGGGAAAGCAGTAGAAGATGGCCCAAGTCCTTGGGCCCCTGCACCTTCGAGGGAGATTCGGAAGAAGCTCCCGGCTCCTGCCTCTGGCTGTTGTGGCCATTTGGGATGTGAACCAGCGTATGGAAGACCTCTCTCTCCCTCTCTCTCTGCCTCTGCATAACTCTGCCTTTCAAATAAATAAATCTTTAAAACAAACAAACAAGCTACACCACTTACAGTACCTTATATGGGACTTACTTGAGGAAAGAATTCCATCAATAAATTCCTGTCGGGTTATTTTCCCATCCTGATCTTTATCAATTCTCCTGAAGAAGTCCATCACTCGAGATTTCTTATGATTCATCCACCGCATGTATTTTTTACGCCAGATATCAAAATCGAAGTTAGCAAATTCCCTCAGCTGAAAGGGGCAAAAGCATTTTGCTGGAGGTTAATGCTGTGCTCACAATACATCTTACACTATTTGAATAAAGTCATCTTTCGTGATCTTCTAGGTAATACATATATTATTCCTATTTCAAAGAATTGTAAGATCTTGCAAAGGGGACTCAAAACCACTTTTTTTTTTCTGTAAAACTTATTTCACTAACATCACTGACTTTTATTTACAAATAAAATACCTCAAGACATAAACTGAACATTTTTTTTCTGTTGGTTTTAACTTTTAAAATTTATATAAAGGGAACAAATCTCATGTATTTCATTCATACAGGTTTAAGGGCAAAATGATACTTCCCACTCTATCCTCCTTACCTCCCTCCCACACTCCTTCTTCCTTCTTTTCTTATTTTTCTTTTAAATTTTACAATGACATACTTTCAGTTTACTTTATACTCACAAGCTTAAACCTCCACTAACTAAAGAATTCAACAAGTAGTAAGTGGAAAAACCACTGTTCCTCAGGAGTACAGACAAGGGCTACAAAGAATAATCAAATCTTAAAATGTTACTTTCACTCAAACAAAATTTTTTTTTTGTACTCTGTATACTAGTTACCACAAATCAGGGAAAACATGATATTTGTCTTTTGGGGACTTATTTCACTAAGCACAATGCTCTCCAGTTGCATCCATTGTGCTGTGGAAGACAAGATTTCATAAAATTTCTAACACTAAAGCTACAAAGCACCACCACATGTCTTATGCTCATCCGTGATGGCAGGCCCAGCTCAACAGCACATATATTAAGCCTGCACCCTCTTCCCTTTTTCACTATCTGGTGACTCCCTGAGACTTTTAAAAATTGCCCAGTTTCAGAATCTAAAACTCAGGTCACAGAACATACATAATTAAAAGTTCTGAATGATAGATAAATAAGCTTGCCAAATAATATTATCAGCAAATATGTGAGATTTTTTTCTTAAGAAGTCACTTTCTGATTGTTCAAACATAGAAAAAAAATTTTTTTTTTTTGTTTTTTTTTTGGACAGGCAGAGTGGACAGTGAGAGAGAGAGACAGAGAGAAAGGTCTTCCTTTTGCCATTGCTTCATCCTCCAGTGGCTGCCGCAGCCAGCACACTGCGGCCAGCGCATTGCGCTGATCCGAAGCCAGGAGCCAGGTGCTTCTCCTGGTCTTCCATGCGGGTGCAGGGCCCAAGCACTTGGGCCATCCTCCACTGCACTCCCGGGCCACAGCAGAGAGCTGGCCTGGAAGAGGGGCAACCGAGACAGAATCCGGTGCCCCGACCGGGACTAGAACCCGGTGTGCCGGTGCCGCAAGGCAGAGGATTATCCTATTGAGCCACGGCGCTGGCCTCAAACATAGAATTTTTTAAAAAAATTATTGATTCCCTACATCTGAATCCCAGGTATCAGTTTTTCACAAAATATGTATATTTGTGGTAATCACTTTGGAAGTAAAACATATACTCAAGCAACAAGATTCTGCTTATCAATTCTCAGAAAAGTAACAAATAATCCATATTTCTGCAGTGTGTTATGACGAATGAGAGAAAACGACAATCAGAATGAGCATGTGAGTTTCCTGACCTCCTCCAGCCTGTCCAAGGCGTCATTGAGCTTCCTCCTCCTTTCCAACGCCAGGAGCCAGACTTGCTGCCATTTGCTCACCAGTAAGTTTACCCTGGGATTCTTGGTTTCAATTTGGGTCTGAGATCCAGAGGGATACAGGCTTGATGCTGGGAAACGTTTTCCTGTTGAAACACAGCTCTAGTTAGGGTGGCAGAGTTGCCAGGGTTCTGATACACGTTCAGGCTTCACCATTTCTGTTTCTAGCTGAGGCCAAACTGACTCAATTAGTGGATATCACAAGTAATAATATCCTTATTGAGAAGGTGCATATACTATGATGACCTGAACCTGGTTCCTTAAAAGTAATGATCACACACTCGTCATATAGAGAAGCATCTCAGCAAAAGTATTTCAATAATAGAAAGCTCTCTCAATAAATTTATGCTAACATTTTCCAGCTTCCAATCCATGCTGTTTCCATGACCATGAGGTGGGCTGGGATCATTCTTCCTGTTAAGAGAAGATGAAAGAAATCTCCCAGGACAGAGAGATATAGCTCGGAATCAGTCACGGCAAACCGAGCTTTTTAAGTGGAAGGCTAGAAGGGAAGAGACACTGGGCCATCCCTGGAGTCAGCAGGATGCTTTCCAAATCCTAATCAAATGTGGAAGGCTCACTGGACCTTATCTTTCACCCCAGCCTCTTTTCCACTGAGATTGTGTGTTGCCTGTGCATAGGCTCATATTCAAGTTCATTGCCGTACTAAAGTTCTCTTACCCTTTCTGGTTGTTTCACATGAGTTTCTGTAACTTTACAAAACAACTATCACATATGTCCTAGAGAAACTACTGGCCTACAGACACAAAATGCTGGTGTGCCAGCTGTGATTCGTGTCAACAGCTGACATTCACTGGGCATTTAACTACTAACTGGAGGTATGCTGAGCACTTCCTAGGCAGTAGCTCCTTTAACTCTCACCACAGTCCAAGGAAGTCAAAATGATCCCTTTCTATGGCGGAGGAAACTGAAACTCAGGAGTCTAAGTGACTCGACCAGACTTACAGCTGGCGAGTGGCAGGGCCAATCAGAGAGTCTGACTCTGATGTTACCTTGGCTCCTTGGGAAATATAGTAATTATGACAGCTCTGACCCCACTTTTTTTTTTTAATTAAGGAACCATTCAGGATACACAAAATGTACAATTTAAAGTGTACTTCTTTTACGTCTTCTCCAAGCTATTATCATTTACTTATATGCATTTTGTTGGGTTAAGAAACCCCAAGAGACAGTAAATGCAGCCTGAAGTCACATGAACACAGGTAACAGCTATGAAAAATTGGGTCAGTTTATCCACATTATGACATTTTTGTTATGTTCAGCGTTAGTATTATTTACATATTAGGAGGGAAAATAAACTATTAAAGAAAGGGGTGCTCTTGTTACAAATTTTTTTTCCAGCTTCTTCTTGCTAATTAAAAAGACACCCTTCAAAATAACAAAATTAAATACAGAAACCTGGATATAACTTTTTAATTTTTTCAACAAGTTGCTATAAAACTTGAGCCCACTTAATCTCTCAAGAAATGTTTTTATGATAGAGCTCAAATGCAGAATCACCAATCACTCCCACATTTTAAACAGTAACTCAAAATAAAAGGAGACCGGCCTCCTCATTTAACAATCTTCGTCTGAAAGAAACTGGGCACTGCTTACTTCCTGCTCGCCCCTTATCCAAGACTGGAATATGGGACTGTAATGAGGAAGGATCAGCTGCTCTCCTCTTGTAGGTCTTGGTAACTTTATCAACATCGGGCTGTTTTCTGGTCATTTCTTCCATGAAGGTCTGAAATGGGGGAAAAAAATGATGTTGATTAAAAGAGTCTGCCCAGAGAAAATCATCTTTTGAAATGAACTAAAAGCAAAATGATAAAATGGTCATGCTATTATTCCTGCAGAAGAATAAAGCATCACATTTTAGATTGGTGGTGGTGGGGTAGGGGTCTGAACCACCATAATTTAGTATTAACTAATTTTGGATGAATGTTAAATGTTATAGCTGCAAAGAGAGTGACTTAAAATTAGAAATTAAAATGACTTATTTCGGTGTAAAGACCAGCAGTGAACAGCTGTGTAAATAATATAAATCGTCTATGCCCCAACCAAGGACAAGTCTCCACGCTCTTCCCAAAGAACCTTAAGAAACATCTGTCATACAGAACAGCTGGGGCACTCTCTCAGACTGTTCAGTGGCACATTTCACCTACATCACTGAAATACTTAAGATAATCTTCATATACAGGGATATCATACACCCATGTTACATGAAAATATATCAAAAACTTATAAGTAAGCAACTCTACTGTATGGCAAAGTTAGGTTAATGGTTATCATGTTTACACTGAAAGGGTTTGACTGTTTTGTCATCATTTATCATATCTCCTTAAGCTGCCTGTTGTTATTGATCAGGCATCCCTATACATAGAATGTGTAGCAAATGCTGAGGAATGGCAGACAGTGGTGAAAAATAATGGGGAGAAAGAGAAGCAGGAAAAAATGACAAGAGAAGTAACATACTTCAGGAATGAAGACCACACTGAAGAACTGTTACCATTTTAATACCTCTGATCACAGACAACATGATCTGAGACATGTTGGGTCATTATGGACATAGATAACACAGTATATCATTAAAATATAATAACGGCAATCTTAATTGTTTAACCAGCTGGGCATATTAAACAGGCTAATACGCAGACTGATAAACCAGAATGAGCATGATGCTCATCATTTTAGAGTTTAAAAAAAGTAGCATGCAGCCGGCACCGTGGCTCAACAGGCTAATCCTCCGCCTAGCGGCTCCGGCACACCAGGTTCTAGTCCTGGTCGGGGCGCCAGATTCTGTCCCAGTTGCCCCTCTTCCAGGTCAGCTCTCTGCTATGGCCCGGGAGTGCAGTGGAGGATGGCCCAAGTGCTTGGGCCCTGCACCCGCATGGGAGACCAGGAGAAGCACCTGGCTCCTGGCTTCGGATCAGCGCAATGCGCTGGCCACAGCGCGCCAGCCGCAGTGGCCATTGGAGGGTGAACCAACGGCAAAAAGGAAGACCTTTCTCTCTGTCTCTCTCTCTCACTGTCCACTCTGCCTGTCAAAAAAAAAAAAAGTAGCATGCACAGGACAAGTAATTTTTCTGAGAAAGACAATGCATCTCCTTTTTGATAAGATGGGTTTGGAGTACCAATGGTCAACTTGGGATACAGATTAGAATGCAAACACGGAGAATTAATTAAAATAAGGTACCAGTGGAAGCCATGGGGATGGGTGAGATAATCAGAAGAAGGAGTGACACAAAGGATAAAGTACAGGAGTAAGAAGAGCTAGCACTAAGACAGGGAGAGATAATACAGCAGTCAAGGTGAGATAGAGCCACATGAGTGTAACTTCACAGAGCCAATAAAAATTACTTTGCAAATAACGCAGTGGGTGACTCAACAGGGAAGTGTTAAGGAAATGGCAGATTTAGAAACCAAGAAGTATAGAAGCTGAGGAATATGTCTGAAGATGTAAAGGTAACCAGCACAAAGCAATCATTTGAGAACTATAGCAGTGGAAGAAAAAAATACCTGAGACAATGATTAACAGGGACTGAGATTAAATTTACTTTACCTGGTGTTCTGCAATGAGGGCTTTCACCTCTTCAATCTCCTGGGGGATGACTTCTTTATCCTTATCAGTAAGTGTAGTTTCTGCCCATTGCAACCAAGCCAGCAAAGCTTCCAACAATTCCTGTTTAGCAATGAGCCCAGCCAGAGCACTTGCTAATCTCTGCTGATGTTGCTTTGCCCAAGCAAGCACCTGTTGGACAAACCAAAATTTGTCTAAGTTTCTTCCAACTACACAAATGTTAAATATAAACTGGGATCATTGTGGACTTAGACCCATGATGCTTCCAATCTTTCTAGATTCTATTAATGGTACCAAGACCCAGCTTCAGGAGGATTCAAGAGTCCTCTATCATGTTTGTCATCTGAGAAAGTTTAAAGATGTCAATCACTCACACCTCCTTTGGCATTTTAATGAAAGTCCAAATAAGCATCCTCTGACGACCAAGTATGCTTACTCTATGAGTACAAACTAAAAAGATAAGATCTTAAATAGAGAATTTACTCATTTTATGTATAGAAATTCATTCTATAAGTACACATTTCTCTGAAATACTATTATTAAACAGATGCAATATGTTAATGGGAAAGAAGTTTTACCACGAACCAAATAACAGCCTTCTAACATTTCAGCAACATAACTGCAAAATTCCTTTTACTTTTTAAAGAAAAGTAAATTGCAAAAGACTAGTAAAACACAGAAGAAGCGTATTTTCAGAAATATGTTCTAAGTAGAGGCCTTATTTTCCCACAGTTGAGACAGTATCTTAATTCCTGAAGCGGACACACTGACCTCCTCAAACCTGGCCCGGATGATGGTTATCCAGTGCTTGATGGTGGTGATGGAGTCAGGGTGGCAGATGGCCAAAACAGCATCGCCCATGTTGGTGGCTTTATTTAGTTCAGCTCTTTTCTCTTCCAGTTTCTTCATGAATTCCTACAGCAGAAGCAAAGACTTCAATCAGGTGTTGGCACTGACTGAAAACATAACTCTGGTAACATTCATCTGAACTGTCAGTTAAATGAGCAACAAATCACTTTCTGATACATATTTCAAAATACAAAAATAGGATAAAATTTCATGCTTTAAGAAATAAATTACAGGGCCAGCATTGTGGTGCAGTGGGTAAAGCCACTGCCTGAGTCGCCAGCATACCATGAGGGCGGCTGGCTCATGTCTTTGCTGCTGCACTTCTGATCCAGCTCCTTGCTAAGGTGCCTGGAAGCAGTAGAAGGTGGCCCAAGTGCTTGGGCCCCTGCCTCCCATGTTGGAAACTAGATGAAACTCCTGGCTCCTGGCTTCTGCCTGGCTCAACGCTGGCCATTGCAGTTATTTGGGGACTGAATCAGCAGATGGAAGTTCTCCCTCTGTCTCTCTGTCTCTGTTTCCCACCTCTCTCTGTCCATCTCTCTCTTTCAAATAAATAAATCTTTTTTTAAAAAAAGGTAAGTTACACAAAACTAACTTTCATTTTGAATATATGGTATTATTAATGGAGAGTAGGAATGAGAGAGACAGTATTGTCAGAGATAGAAGCAATATTGATTGGAAGTTTGAACAAATAAGTCAACGAGGTTAGTAATTAAAATAGTTTTAACTGTACTGGGAAAGATAGGAAATATGTACAAACAAAAGTATCAATGAAGACAGAAGGCTGGGCAAGGAACTATACATATTTGGTGATGGGGAAGAGAAATACCAAAGTATCCTCTTAGATGAAAGCATACAAATTGTTCTAGAAGAGCAAAACTTGGGCTAATGACAGTTGTGGATCCCCAGAGGACATGTAGTAGGGATCATGCAAAGTCAAGTGTGTTCCACTACAAGGATGTGTTCTGGGAGATGCACCATTGCACAGCACAATTGTCGTGTGAACATCACAGAGCCTACTGATGCAATCACAATGGCTACAACATGACTAAGCATATCATCTTATGTCTACCACGGTGTACATGGTCCACCACTGATCATCATGATACATGGTGCGCAGCTAGGTACTGGAAATCACTCTTTCACCAAGAGCCAAGGGTAAGTCCATAATTGGTGGACTGGCCCATCAACTCCTCACCTCATTCTGTGCTCTTCTAGTCTAGTGTGAGTGTTACCTCAGTGGTTTGTACCTACACGGGAAAGCTTGCTATTTTTAGAAACTGGATTACAATAAGAACTAATCCTGGTGCTAAGAAATTCAGTTAAATATCCTGTTTCTCTACAACTGGTGAATGAACGTATAAAGGGAAGCAGAGGAAATGAATGAGAAATGTTACAGTAAAACATTATTACTAGGAAGCCGTTTATAAAATTATGGGTAATTCTGTGCTTTTTAAGAACAGTTCATTTTACAAATTGCTATCCTGCTGCAGATACTTGCCTCCCGGGTTTCCAGGCGCTGTGGTGAGAGTGGTGATATCACAAGTAGGCTACTTTCTAGAGGGCTTTAGATGTACACTGTGGGCTTTTGTCAGTGGAACACAGAGCTGGCTGATGGTCAGCCCACGGCAACAAAATATAAATTAGATTTTCAAAATACTGAACTAGACACAAAATAATTAATTTGAGGTAATTTTCCTTTTATAATTCTGGCTTCAAATTTAAATGGTATATGAACCATTCTATTCCTCTAACTAATGCTATCCAAGCTTGCCTACTTTCATTAATGACAAGATAATTATTCACTGCTACACATTAGGCCACGCATGTCTGAGAGATGCTATGCATTTGAATAAGTCTCTATGATGATGTCATCTATACATTACATTAGAGTTAATGATATATGTCTACCTTCTCCTTGAAAGACAAGGTTACTCAGTGGTATTAAAAAGATCCTTTAAAGTTAATAGGAAGTGCTGACATCAATATTACATTGAACGTTAGAATTGTAAATTTCCAATTTTTTAAGTCAAAGGTTTAAAAACATCAGTTAAGAGCTATCTGGACCACTCTCTTAAAAGTCTTTTCAAGATCCATGTCTTGCCATAGGAAAGATGTTGAACTGAAAATTCTGGATAAATCTTTACTTGGTTAGTTATTCAACAGTACATAGACTTAAAGAATTTTTTTAATGTAGGATACTTTTTTTAAAGATTTTTTTTATTTACTTGAAAGTCAGAGTTACACAAGAGAGAAGGAGAGGCAGAGAGAGAGAGAAAGAAGTCTTCCATCTACTGGTTCTCTCCCCAGATGGCTGCAACAGCCAGAGATGTGCCAATCTGAAGCCAGGAGCCAGGAGTTTCCTCCAGGTCTCCGATGTGGGTGCAGGGGCCCAAGGACTTGGGCCATCTTCTACTGCTTTCCCAGGCCATAGCAGAGAGCTGGATCGGAAGTAGAGCAGCCGGGACTAGAAACAGCGCCCATATGGGATTCTGGCACTGCAAGTGGTGGCTTTACCCGTTACTCCACAGCGCTGGCCCCCAAAATTAATTTTTAAATCTATACTTTATACTTCAGTTTACTTCTAAAAGGATTTAAACAGACTCTTGATAAAAAACAGACTCTTGATTAAAAACAGTGGGTTAAGTTGTTGCTTGGGGTACCAGTTCTAGTCCTAGCTACTCTGCTTCTGACCCAAGCCCCTGTTAATGCACCTGAGAGGCAGCAGATGATGGCTCAAGTACTTGGGTTCCTGCCTCTGACATGGGACACACAGGTGGAGTTTCAGGCTCCTGATTTCAGCCTGGCCCTGTCCGTTGTGGCCATTTAGGGAGTGAAAAAAATGGATGGAATCTCTCTCTCTTTCCTCCTCTGTAACTTTCAAATAAATAAGTAAATAAATTATTTCTTTTTTAAAGAAGTTCCAGAAGCTTAAAAATAAAATTTTTAAGTTGAGTGATTAAATTATTTGCTTGTCTTGATTACAAAGGTCAAAGTTAGGGGCTGGCACGGTGGCATAGCAGGTGAAACCAGCACCCATATGAATCCTGGCTTGTTTGAGTTCGAGTCCCATATGGGTGCCGGTTCAAGTCCTGGCTGCTCTACTTTTGATCCAGCTCTCTGCTGTGGCTTGGGAGGAAAATGGAGGATGACACAGGTCCTTGGGCCCCTGCACTCTTGTGGGAGACTCAGAGAAAGCTCCATGCTCCTAGCTTCAGATCATCCTAGCTCCAGTCATTGCGGCCATCTAGGGAGTGAACCAGCGGATGGAAGGCCTGTCTCTGCCTCTGCCTCTCTGTAACTCTGCTTTTTAAATAAATAAATCTTAAACAAACAAAAAAAGGGTAAGGGGCCAGCACTGTGGTGTAGTGGGTAAAGCTGGTGCCTGTGATACCAGCATCCCACATGGGTACTGGTTTGAGTCCCATCTTCTCTACTTCTAATCCAGCTCCCTACTAATGCTCCTAGGAAAGCAGCAAAGGATGATAGACTAAGTACTTGGGGCCCTGCACCCACATGGGAGATCCAGAAGAAGCTCCTGGCTCCTGGCTTCATCCTGGCCCACCTCTGACCATTGTGACCATCTGGGAAGCGAACTGGCAGATGGAACATTCTCTCTCTCTGTCTGTAACTCTGACTTTCAAATAAATAAATCTTTCAAAAATGCAAATGTCAAAGTTAATAATTTACAATAATAGCAGAATAACTGTATAAGGGTCAAACATATCATTAAGGATATTTTTTTTTGGACAGGCAGAGTGGACAGTGAGAGAGAGAGACTGAGAGAAAGGTCTTCCTTTGTCATTGGTTCACCCTCCATTGGCCGCCGCGGCCAGTGCGCTGTGGCCGGCTCACCATGCTGATCCAAAGGCAGGAGCCAGGTGCTTCTCCTGGTCTCCCATGTGGGTGTAGGGCCCAAGCACTTGGGCCATCCTCCACTGCACTCTCGGGCCACAGCAGAGAGCTGGCCTGGAAGAGGGGCAACCGGGACAGAATCTGGTGCCCCGACCGGGAATAGAACCCGGTGTGTCGGCACTGCAGGTGGAAGATAAGTCTAGTGAGCCATGGCACCGGCTAAGGATATGTTTTAAAATCCACATAAAATGCAACGAAATTGACCAAATCTAATCAGAAAGCAAATAACTCCATGAAAACTATTAATGGCTTCACAGAGATAGGAATCAGAATGACTAATTGTAGAATACCCATCTTTTCTAAGAAAAAAAAAACGTAAAAAGACAGCTACACCTGCCATTGTGCAAGTGCAGAGGGACACACGTAGGTCAGACAGTAAAACACAGAGCCATTCTCAGAACAGATGTTTAACCGCTTCTTGGGGAGGAAAATATGCATGCAAGGTATATTTGCAACCCTGAGTCTATTTTGTTTACTTTCTTAGGTTTTTTGTTTTTTGCATAAACTTCTAGTTAGCATTTATATACTACTCACTTTATGCTGATCAATGAGAGTCCGGAGGGCATCCTCATCGTCTGGGAGAACACCGTGGAAGCGCAGGGTTTGCTCCGCCTCAGCCAGCCACTCCAAGAGGGCATGCACCACCGAGTGGAACTCCTCTGCCTATCAGTTCACGCACACACATCCACATGTGTGCACACACACACAACAAAGAAGATTCCAGATATGTCCATCAGCAAGATTGACAGAACCGTACATTAGATTCCTCCCCGCAATGAAAAATAAGTCTTAAAATTATATGCATTAACCCCCATAAATAAGATAAAAATACAGGGTGCTGCATTTTCAAATGTAAGGACACTGTGAATCAATCAAAAGGCCCCTAAGAAGAGTAACTCTCCACTATCTCAAGTTGACTGTGGAGGAATGGCACACCACGATACTTTCAAGCTGCAAAATGACTCAAGCAGTGCTTTTATGTAAAGATAAGAAACCTCTCCTTCTGCGAGTTAAGTTCAACTCTTGGGGAGGCGGCAGGGAAGGACAGATGATGCTATCTGCATTTCCTTCTCCAAGACTGTCCTGGTTGAAAAATGAGGAACGTCATGGTTTTTTACTGGACCAGTTCTTGGGGAACTTTCAATACCTTTCCCATTACACCCAGCTATCACTGCCATGATGGTTACCTGACGCAGGGCTGCTTCCAATCGTGTCTGCTTTGATATCGAAAGCGCACACACAGTCTCCCAGCGCGTGCTCAGCTCCTGCATCTGCACCTTGACCCAGGAGGAGTCATCCCGACTGCCTTCTATGAGCTCTCGGGCAGAGCGCTTCAGGGCCTGCACACTGCTGGTCCTCTTCCCCAGCTCTTTCTGGAAGACCTGGGAAGACCATATTTTCAAGAATTAAATTTTAATTACAAAAACAGCAAAATTTTCTGTTTGAAATACATATGTGTATAAAACATCACATCCAGCTATCTAAGACCCACAGTTTAGTGATCATATTTTTGGCACCATCTTCAGATTATAAAAATGATATCCGCTCATATCTAAGGCCTTATATGCCAGCAGTTACACTGGCTGCTTTTTGGCTACAGACTTAATTCACAGACAAGGCCAGGGTTCTACATTTCTGACCCAAGATTCTGGATATGCAACTGGATTTTTTAGTAGCCAACCTCTGTCTAGAACAAAATTAAGTTATTTTTCATAAAAAATGTCACAAGAGATGAATATTAACATTTGGCTACGTCTATGTGTATCTAGTCTGATACTCAGATCATTCACAAAACAAGTCCATCAGAGACAATTTGGATATGGTGTTAAGAGTTCTTTGCCTGATTTCACTCTGATGATGTTAAAGGTGATGTGTCTGCAGAAAGATACATACACATGTGCACAGAAAGTAGAGAATCTAAAGATTCTATTTGTGATGGACTAGTTCAACAGTTCTGCATTTCACACCCTTAAACTTCTTGAGCCTTCCAACTGTAGCACTGATTCTAAAGGATGAAGTCATTCTTGATGATCAAAAAATCTGGTAATTGCCTACAGTAGTAAATATTTAGACAGTGAGCTTACAAAAATGGTATTTACGTAAAGAGCAACATTATGCTAATGACTGCTCATTGAATGAAAGTCTGGAAGTGGAAACGCTGTAGTTATCATGGGTAAAATAGGTATTTGTGTCAACACAAGCAAGGCAATTTTTAAAAAACTTAATTTTTATACAATGATCTTGACTTATTCTTTTACTTTCTGTTACTACTCACGTATAACAAACTTATGTGTAAAATCATAGAATAAAGACAAATAAGGGAAATAAATATGCTGAAGAATGGATAAGATCAGAATAGTATAATTAGGAAGTATTGAGAACATGATAAAATGAAGTAAATTTTTTGCACACAAAAACCATCCATTATAAAGGAAACAACATGAATTTGAGTGATATCAGATACTTGCATATAAAGTTAACTCTGATACAATCATTCTACAATGGTACTTGTGTTTCATATTATTTCCAAGTTCTTGTATTATATCACATGATGATAATTAAGGACTTTACACTTAGTATCAGCTGGATATTTCAATTATTATCTTCGATTTACATGACAGTTTTAATATACGACATAGGAGAGTGTAGTGTAAACAATTTTCTTGGTGTAAATAATAACCAAAACCCTTATAGCCTTTTTGACAGACAAATTGCTGTAGCTCAAAAGGAAAGGTTATAACAATTTTTTTTTTTTTAAAAAGCAGCTGATTATGACCTCCACGGGTCATGTCACAAATCTACACACTTACGCCATGACCTAGTTCCAGGTCACTGAAGAAATGATTTTAAATTTCATTACATAATTGTTTAAATGAATAACCAAAGACAGGAAGACGTTCTTGAAATATGCTTTAATGAACTACATAAAGAGATGCCTTCTAGGTTCTAAAAGGTTTTAGATCTGCTCATTAAAGGCTAAAGTGTTTCTCTGATACTAATCTTTTCCTGTCTCTTTTAAATCTGGCTTATAGATTCTGCTTAAACACACACATGTGCTAACAATAAAATTATTGTGTGGCATGATATTTAGTCTCCTTGTTTTAAAATGTTAATATAAGTGGTTACATTTCCATCTATGCTCAGAATAATCAAATAAGATGAATTAAAATGTCCTCGATAATACTACCTTGTGATTATCGATCAGATTCATCACTAAATCAATGTCTCCATGGACAGGCTGGTCTTCTGCTAGTTGGGGTTCAACTCTATATAACCAATCAATGAGGGCCTGCAGGGCATCTGTGAATTGTCCAGAAAATAACAGGGCTTCCTCCAATTTGTTTTGTCTGGAGAAAAAAAGTGGAATAATTATTCTTAATAATGAAAAAGCTGCCCTCATACATATGAACACGTTAAATTCATCAAGAAGGTTGAGAGGTTCTCAAGAGGAAGAACAATCAATACACTGATATTCATTATTGTTTCTTTGCTTTCCTGAGAAAACAACAAAACTTTTCTCAAATTTTCTTTTTATTCCTTAAATACATGGCATCTGTTCCAGGAAATTTCCTTTATTGCATCACTGAAAATCATTAATTCTTTCATTTTCTTCATGGAAATAAGCTCTTTTTAAATTTCGAGAATTTGTTGAATTCTTTAATTATTGGAGCATTAAGCCTTTGAATATAACATAAATTAAAAATGTTATCTCAAATATTAAAGGGAGGAAAGGAAAAGGAAGGAACAGAATGGGAAGAGAGGGGAGGGGAGGGGAGGAGAGGGAAGGAGAGGAAAAAAAAGGGGAACAGAAGGGGATAGAAGTATCATTAGATCCTTAGAATTGTATCTACGAACTACTTTGAGTCTGTTCTCTTTGTAGTGATAACACACTAACATGATAATTCTGTTGTAGTAATTATCATGTATTTGCTGTGACCCTGACAATGTCATATATTAATAAATTCCTTGAAAAAAATTTTTTTTAAATTATTTTAGGGGCCGGGTGCTGTGGTATAGTGGGTAAAGCTGCCCCCTGTGATGCCAGCATCTCATATGGATGCTGGTTCTAGACACAACTGCTCCACTTCTGATCCAGCTAATATGCCTGGGACAGCAGCCTAAGATAGCCCACGCTGTTTGTCATCACTGCTAATTTCTGTCATTTAAAAAGAGTCATAAATGATATAATTTACATGACTTTATAAAAAATCTATAAACTTGAGACAACAGAAGTCAAGATTTTAAAAAATATTACACCATAGAGACTCAGTGTGAGGTCCCTAGAACTGAATATGGTATTCCACTTAATCTTCACACTGACAAACATCATTGAGACTAAGGATCAATGACAAATTTGAAAAATATTTACAAGATATTTGAACTGTTCTACTTCTTTTGTACCTTCCTAAATAATTAAAATTATTGAAATGAGTCTTGTGTCTTCAACAGAAGTATAATAAGAGGGAGACTGGAAAGCAGTGGATGAGGGTTAGAAGAGAACACTACAGGCAGGTTAATATTATCTTGCACACCATCTGAAAGAGCATGCATTTTATTTCATGCCCTACAGTAAGTCCCCAACATATATGAAGCAGGAGAATGACAAAATCCCATTTGCATTTTTAAAAACATTATCCTAGTAGTTACACATAAATTTGATCAGAGGCTGGATAAAAATGGACCTGGGCAGATAGAGATACTTGGTATAGTCAGGTATGAGATGACAAAATCTTGGAAAATGATAGCTGCTTTTTCTGTGGTACTGATGGCTAAAAAGAAGTCACAACAAATAGCAAGGCTTTCTTGGAACAGAGGCTGTGTGAGTGGGTAATCCAGATAGCGCAGGTTCCCCAGGCGAAGCAGGTATTTAAGGTTCCAGAAATGTCCCTGCAAGGCATCATTACTATATACTTAAGAGCAGTGCATGGAGTAACCCAACTGTCTGAAAGCACCCTGTACCTTTCCACAGACTTCCCACATATGGTATCCCACTTGTCCCTGAGTTCACTCAGCATGTCGTCTAGTTTCAGGTTGTCATCAGCTAGGGAGGTTTTCTCCTTCAGAGAACGCCCAGTCCTGCTGGTGGTGTCATACACAGAATGCTTGGCTCCGAGTGACTTCTGAAATTCCTGTGTATTTAACAAAAATCAATCAATCAATCAATCACTCAATCAATGTCATGACTGGGCATCTCTATTTGGGACTACTAAGCAAAGAGGTTGGAGGCATCACAAGAGGCATTCGTGATAAACGGAGTCCAGGCACTGAAAGATCAACAAGTAATCAGGTCAGTGTGGTGCCGATTTCTACACAACTTCAGGCTGGAAAAACATCTTTACTCTTTGAAATTGGAGAAATTGTTTTTTCTCAAAAGTCAGGTGTCTCTCAAGAGTACCTGTGCTTGTCCAAGAAATAATCTCAAAGCAAGGCAAACTATGAATCTTGCAAAGATGTGAACAATAAACTGTGATGAAAGGAAACTGCTCATAAACCATTGAAAAACCCAGGGTTTTGGAGTGGAAAACGCAGTCAATACTTTTTGAGTGACTATGAGTCCAGTGTAGACAGACTGACTTAATAGTTCAGAAGGACACTATTTTTTTTTTTTGCCCCTCAATCATACTTACTGTCATACATTTTGAATATTTATAACATAGATTCACACAACTTTATCTCTGAGCCAGAATGAAGGACAAGTAAGAGTCCCATTGTAGACCCCTCTGTTTGGATCTATTGCTCATGCTGATCACAGTGCTTAGAAAGCACACATCCCTCCTCCCCTTCCTGTGCAAAGCCCTACTAAAACCTAAAATACCTACAGACTACTTGTCTGATATCAACTAGCTGGACTGCTAATAGCAGCTGAATATACTCTGCTGCTATCACGCTGCTAGCTAGCCTTCTGTGTTGTCTAGGTATATGAGGGTATTTCAAAAAGCTCATGAAAAGTGGAATTAAAAGACATTTATTTTGGTACAAAACCTTTGAAATTCAAGCTTCATTTTCTTCAAAATAGCCTTTTTCAATGAACTTTTTCAAGACTCCTTTTATGTATGGTTTCAAACAAAAATTGTACCAAAATAAGCTTATCCTTTAATTTCATTTTCCATTAATTTACTGACGTCCCTTCATTTGTGTATGTGTGTGTGTGCAGGGGGACATGAGTTCCATTCTTTGTATACAACTTAATGTAAGATTATGGAGAAAAAAGAACACTGTCTTTGTAGGACTGTCGTTATCATCTTAACACCTAGTAGGGTTTTAGAAGTAGTTAATACAAATAATAGTAAAAATGACACAACTGTTATTGATTATACAATTTCAGGGATGAGTAAGAAAGAAATTTCTTTTAACGTAATGGGCAGCTTACAAGTTCAAAAGATATCAAGAAAAACAAATACAGTAATTTATATGTTAGTACTCCAGATAGCAAAACACAATGCAAATGCATAATTTTCCAAAAAAGTTACAAATACCTAATGAGTTTTCATTCCCTTTATTGGCTACCTGCTTTAAATGTTTTAATACGATTAAATCATTTTATCTTATAATATGAGGCAACAATCTGAAAAATTTTAGGTAATGACACAATTACAATATACTATTTTTTAAATATTAGCTTCCCATGTTATTCTAAACAAAATTCTAATGTTTACAATATTGACACAGATGCTCTTCACACAGCATATTAATAATAAACATTATAGCTGAATAGAAGACACATTAAAGCTTTCTAAAGGCAGAAGTACCCAACTGACAGACAGAAAAGATTTCTTTTAAAATTGATATAGTGCACTACCCTGAATACGTATCACAGAGATTCTGGCAATAGGTCACACTAGGAAAAACAGAAATTCTAAAAGGTTTTTCGCATATTTTTATTTCTAGGATTTTATATGGATGATATTTTCTTAAGAATACTCGATGCACCATCCATGTGCAAGCTGAAATAAGGCATTCCACTGTTAGAAGGACACTGATTTTTTTTCCATCTCAGAGAGGAAGGACGGAAGGTGCTGTTCACTGTCACTATGCTTCCAATATTGGATGTGGCAGCTCACTGGCAGAGGCAAAAGAATAAGCCATCTATAACTCCTGAGCTGGCTGAATAATAGTTGCTCCATTACGCTCCCTCCCATTATCCTACAGTCACAACCTTCCGGGATTAACACAATGAAGGAAGCAACCAATCTGTGTGAAGATGATGACTAGAATTTTCTGGTGGTGGTACATCTTAACCTTGTTCCCAAATTCTCAAGCCCTTTAAAATTGTCATGTTTAAAGAAATAATTTATATAAAGATGACTGAAATTATAAAACTATTTGCAGGAGCCAATCTCCTTTTTATAAACCACATCCTCACCCTCATGGCTGGTGGTCATTTTACAAACAGAATTAGAAAAACCCAAACACGACAGAGGGTCAGAGGGAATGCTCCTTGACTGCTACATGGAAGGAATATGAAAAGTAGAGAATAGTAAAACAAAACAAAACAAAACAAAATAAAACCACAATGTTTCTATCTGCTTCCAGTCTACACAAAGAAGCCACTGACTATGTGTATTTAAGGGTAGGGGTACAACTTTATATACACACACACACACACACATGCAAATAGATTTAGATATTGACAACCAACATTTCCTCTCCATTGTTTACAAGAACTTATAATGCAAAAATTTATATGACTTTTTGCTACAAAACTGATTTCAAGTTGACATTTGATCTATGAACAAAGTGACAAAACGACTGTCACAAAAATTGAAATGTCAATGCTCAAATCACTACAAATGCAATAAATACTAGGCCGGCACTGCGGCTCAATAGGCTAATCAAAAAAAAAAAAATACTAGATCATAGAGGAGTTCCAGTTTTAATTTTGCATGTTTTTCTCTTTAACAATTCATCCTGGAATCATCAATCAAATGGTCGGTCACTAAAGAGTAAAGACATTATTGCCACCCACACAACATGAAGGATAACTGATTTTAAATTTAAGATAAATTCACTTTGGATAGCCTTTTTCCTCTATTGAAGAAATCCTCTATATAGGATTAATAAAATAATGATCAAATGAGAATCTGAAAGTGATCTTGAAATACTTCAGACAATACAGCCTTCTTAATTACAGACCTACCTTATGCTGTGCAAGCTGTGTTTTTATTTTGTCTGGATCATTGGCAATTTCTAGTTCAGCATCCAAAGACTTTTCTGACTCTTCCAGCCACTCCATGAGTTTACTCCAAGCTTCATGGAACTGTAAATGCACACACACAAACAAAAATCATATCTGTGTCCAGAAATGTTTCAATTATACAATGTTTGAAAACTCTGTTTTTTGGGCCAGCACTGTGCTGTGGTGGGTTGCCACTGGCCTGCTACACAGGCATCCCATACAGGCGCCAGTTCAAGTTCCACCTGCTCCACTTCTGATCCAGTTTCCTGCTAATGTGGTTGGGAAACCAGTGGAAGATGGCTCAAGTATTTGGGCCCCTGAACCCTGGCTTTGGCCTGGCACAACCCTGGTCATTGCAGCCATCTAGGGAGTGAATCAGCAAATGGAAGATCTCTCTCTCTCTCTCTCTTTGTAACTCTGACTTTCAAACAAATAAATAACAATAAATCTAAAAAAATCTATATGTTTAAAAAAAATAATATTGATGGAAATGCTCAAAATTAACTTGAAATTTCCTCCAAAGAAGGAAAAGGTAGTACTTTGGTCAGAAAATTACAGAATGTCTCACTCATAAAGTCTGGCATTTGGGGTTGTACACCATACCAACTTTATCACTCTTTCAATGTAGCAGCTTTAACAAAAAGAAGAATCAGCCTACAAACAGTTAAGGAGCTCCAGGGAGAATCTTTTTCCTTTCCTTTTCTTTCATTTTGATAAAAAATTAACATAAACTCTCAGAATTTCCCCACTACTGCTGTCTCTGGACAGGTCTGGGTTTACGTCTAAGGTGATTGATTCCAATATGGAGAAAGACGATGCAGAAGGGTGGGTGGGAAGTTTACAGCTAGCAGATTCAGGTTTACAAGTAACAAGAACACAACGAGGTCATCATATTCCTGTTTAACATAAAGACAGTCCAACATCTGAAATGCTCCTCTCAAAATCCTCAAATCAACATGTGTGCCTCATATACTGCTTTTCTTCATATGAGCATCCATGATACATGAGACCTAACAAGGTTTAATTCTCTTTGCATTTAGGACCATGCAAATATCCGAGTGCTACACATAATTGATTTCAACCATAGGCACTTTCTTTGTTTAGCATAAAGAACTAGCAGGTTCTATTTTGGGAACCAAATAGTGAAATTTGTTATAAATTATTTCTCATAATAAACTTAAGTGACCAGATATATTAACAAAAACAAATTAAAATCTTTTGTATAGCAAAGCACATTAATAATGAAAGAACAAAAAGACATTTAACAGTAAGAGCACAGTAAGGGCACAGAATGACAAACTGCAGGGCCCAGAGGAGTGGAGGATCATCACGCTACAAATCTGCTCCCCTGTATGTCCCTCCTACAACTCTAATTAACCTAAACATGGAAACAATGGAGGCCAGAAAAGGCACATCCATCGACAGAGTCAGAGAATTATGATTAGCTCCTGAGCTAGTTGAAATACTGAACTTTTACTATTATTATTAAAGCATTAAAATCTAATATCTCAAAAATTGAGCTATCAGAATATGAAAGAAGAAACGTATGAAACAAACAGCTGGTAGTTTGACTCCATCTAACAGACGCTTTAACAGTTGCAGGGTAAGCTCAGTGATGTAAATTCATAGGTTCTAAGGCTGGCCCGGCTTTCAAATCTATTCTTAAGACACATAAGTAGGGGGCTGGCGCTGTGGCTCAGTGGGTTAATGCCCTGGCCTGAAGCGCCGGCACTCCATATGGGCACTGGTTCTAGTCCCGGCTGCTCCTCTTCCAATCCAGCTCTCTGCTGTGGCCTGGGAAAGCAGTAGAGGATGGCCCATAGTTCTTGGGCTCCTGCACCCATGTGGGAGACCCGGGAAAAAGCTCCTGGCTCCTGGCTTTGGATCGGCTCAGCTCCGGCTGTTGCAGCTATCTGGGGAGTGAACCAGCAGATGGAAGACCTCTCTCTCTGTCTCTACCTCTCTCTGTAACTCTGTCTATAAAATAAATCTTTTTAAAAAAAGACATATAAGTAGAGAGAATACTATAAATTTGCACTGAAAACATTTGAAAGTGTTTACATAAAATTAGTTAATTAAACAAAATGAGGCAGAACTAGCACTGTGGCATAGCAGGTAAAGCCATCACCAGCAACCGTAAGAGTACCAATTCATGCCCCAGCTGTTCCATTTCCAATCCGGCTCCTGCTAATGGAAAAGCAGGAGAGGATGGCCCAAGTACTTCTGCCCTGCCACCCACTTGGGAGATAAACTGAAACTCCTGGCTCCTGGCTTCAGACTGGCCCAGTTCTGGCTATTGCAGTCATCTGAGGAGTGAGCCAGCAAATGGACACACTCTCTCTCTCCTGTGTGTGTGTGTGTCTGTCTGTGTGTGCGTCCCTTTCTGTAATTCTGACTTCCATATAAATAAATAAATCTTTAAAAAAGTAAACAAAATGTGGCAATACAATTAATTAAGTGGAGAAGGGAGGAAGAAAATAAGCAACCGCTACGGCTACCCATGAAAGCTTTCTAAGTTAGTTGTCTGTAATTCTCAGAATTTCTGTCCTAAACATGACACTATGCCACCGAGGAAAAGCTCATGTTCAGAATTAATACTGTCAGGGCCAGCGCTGTGGCATAGTGGGTAAAGCCGCCGCCTGCACTGCCAGCATCCTATATGGGCATCAGTTTGAGTCCTGGCTGCTCCACTTCTGATCCAGCTCTCTGCTACGGCCTGGAAAAGCAGTAGAAGATGGCCCAAGTCCTTGGGTCCCTGCACCCATGTGCAGGAAGAAGCTCCTGGCTCCTGTCGGCGCAGCTCCGGCCACTGCGGCCAATTAGGGAGTGAACCAACAAATGGAAGACCTCTCTCTCTCTCTGCCTCTCCTTCTCTCTCTGTGTAACTCTGACTTTCAAATCAATCAATCAATCTTTTTAAAAAAAAAATATTGTCTTAGCAAAACATTCAAAACTCATTTTATTCCAGATACTCTCATGTAATACTGAGTATGTCACAGCTCCACTCAAAAAAGATACATGTGGCATGTTATTCTGTGACAAAAAATCTGTCTGTTTTAGAGCTTGCAAAAATTCAGAGTATAGCTTTACAAATACTGAAGCACTAGACTCTCATGCCATCTTTCTGCATTAACCAAGTAAGCCCGGCTCCCCGCACCAATACAACACTAGAAAAACGCAGCAGAAGGGGGCACAAAGAGTAATTATAAAAGTCAGCCTTAATGTTACGCTAAGTTTCTAGTAAAAAAAAATCCTCAAGGATATGATATATATGTATATAAAATATATATATGTATATACATATACATATGTACACACACACACACACACCAATCAAGGTAGGTATAGCTTTTCCCATGGAGCACAGGGACACAGGGAGATACATAACTTTACCTCCTCTTTTTGTTCAGTCTAGAAGGAAATGTCAGACAAAAGGAATAAAGAAATTTCCTTGTGAGATGCAGGAGATGCTTAAGGTTACATAGAAAAGCCACCCACGAAAGACTGAATTCATTTCAAAGAGAGATGGGGCAGTATCCGAATGGCTGATCAACAATGTTCACAGAGGTGAGATGCCCAGCACCTTCTGACAAAGTCTGTGAACGACCTGGGAAGCCACCTGTCTGGTTCTCAGCTCTGAGAGTTTGTAAAGAAAGCTCGGCTTAGGAATTAAACAAATAAACTATGGTGCCTCCCTCTGAGTATGAGAGTGGAGGCTAAAAGGAAAAAGACAAATAAACAAACCCTAGAACACAATCTTGAGCTTCCTTTTGGGCCTTAATGATAATGGCCTATGATGTCAAGCTACAATCAGTCTTTTTAAGATTGGCCTCCAAGGTCTGAGGTTGCTGCCAGGCCAAAAGTGATGTCAGCATTCAAATCTAGGCCACAGCTCTTCCTTGGCTCTGTGTCCTGTTATATCTAATGCAGCCTGTGATAAAAGTGCATTAATAACATACATGTCAACAGCTAGGACTCATTCACTGCTAAGCTCTGACAGTTTTTAGAAAGCCTTCTTACCTGCTTGGCCCTTTTCCTTGCATCGTCCAAAGATCTTCCTCTTTCTACTAAGCGCTGAACCACTTTTTCCCATCGACCTTGTACACTGATCAGTAGATTCTTAA
This sequence comes from Lepus europaeus, assembly GCF_033115175.1. Classification (NCBI taxonomy): domain Eukaryota; kingdom Metazoa; phylum Chordata; class Mammalia; order Lagomorpha; family Leporidae; genus Lepus; species Lepus europaeus. The sequence continues at coordinate 56,991,120 of NC_084829.1, forward strand.
TGAGGACAACATCCTGCTTCTGACTAAAATATTTTAGGTGGGTTCCAGTTTTGTCCAGCTCTATTATCTGCTCACGGTGAGAATTTACTTCATTGGCAAATACCTTTATGCCAAAAAAAAGGACACAATTAAAAATAAGTGAAAAACTGATTGATCTTAAAAACGCTTCTAGTGTCAGGAAAGTGAAATTATTTTCAAGAACAAAAGAAAGTTTGCAAACTGCTAAATTCATGCTTTTTACATTAAAAAAAAATCTAGTGTCTGAAAGGAGAAGATTAGCCAATTGAGTCACTACATACCTTGTGTTCATCAATTTGAAACAAGACTGTGTCCAGGATAAGACTTGGCCGAGAAGCTACATTTAGGGTCTGTTCAGCCTGGGTAAGCCAGTTGATGAAGTCTTGGAGAGAATTGTGGAACTCCATTGCCAAGTTCAGGGCCTCTTCCAGTTTAGTCTGTGAAGATGGATCATTTAGTATTCGATGTTTAATGGCTTTGGGTATTTTGTTTGTTTCAGTTTAACCATTCTCTGGCAGATTCCTTTGCCATCTTCACTTAAATTATGCATATCTAAGCTAACTCAGAATTTATGAACAGTACAGGTTTTCAATTAACTCCTGGCAAACTAAACTCCTTTTAAGGCTAGTAAGAAGCATCTCATTCCAGCTGAAAAGTTTTAATTGTGTCTTTTGGCATCTAACCAAAGAACACAATTACTAAGAGAATCAGTAAAATGAAAAAAAACTGACATTCCTACACTTAATTTTGGGTGTCAAAATGCTATGAAATACACTTTAAGTTCTAGCTCTTAGTTGGGGCATTTAATTTGGTTATATTATATTTAATTTAGTTATATTTGTCTATTATTTTTTATTTAGCATTAAACAATACTACTGGGATTTCTTAGATTGTTGCTTCTTTTTTTTAAATGCCAAAAGCATATTTGCAATTTAACATAAATTTTAATGCCTTCTTCATGGAATTTTAATGTAAGTGCTTGTAAAATATATACACACTCATCTTACTCTTTCCATCTCTATCTCCCAACTCCACCCACAGATCAGCTCTCTGTTAAGTAAGTGTGATCAGAATACTTAAATCCCAGAATTAAAGTGGTTCTTAGCCTTTAAAAATGTACCTGAGTAACACTTGATTGATGATACAACTGTACTTATATTGAACTTAACTTTCACTTAACTTAAACTTTATTCTCTTGTCTTAAAATAGAATATAGTATTCAAATGAACCATGAAAACTCTGAATGTCTATAAAAAGTTTAAACATGAATCACTAAAGTTCTACTCTTGACAGTTCTACTCAGCAATAAAGAAAAACCTATGAAATGAAACACTGATTCTATTACATTAATCAAAGCACATACTTTCCTTTCGTTGAGTTTGGTTTCTACTGATTCCCATTTTTCTTTCAAGTTATTTATGTCTTGGTCAATGTTTGTCTCTGCAGATTTGGGGCATCTTGCAAGCATCTGCTGGCCTTTCTGCATCAGACTCCTATATGTTTCTTCTTTGACATCAAAGGCAGCACAGATTTCCTAAATTGAGATATTCCCAAGTTATATCACTTGAAAAGAATAAAACCCGAGAGTCCTATTTTTCCAATCAATCCCAAACCCCTCATTATACATTCCTCTCTCTCTGGCATAAAGAACAACCCTGACATATTTAAACTTTTCATTACATTGAAACAACACCTAACCCTATAGTTACACTCTGTCTACTGAGAAAACACAGAAATGATGCTATCCTTCACAATCCATTCTGGCATAGTAAGGTTTGCAACAATAGTTTAAATGCTGTAAGAAGGGTTTTACTGCACAGTAATTAATCAGCAGCTCTATGACTGTGGGACAGTAATCTCATTGCTGTGAATCTTAACTTCTTCCTCTTTAAGGGGTGGGGCTGGCCCTGTGGCAAACTGGGTAAAACTGCTGCCTGCAGTGCCAGCATCCCATGCTCCACTTCTGATCCAGCTCTCTGCTATGGCCTGGGAAAGCAGTAGAAGATGGCCCAAATTCCTGGGCTCCTACACCTGCATAGGAGACCGGGAAGAAGCTCCTTGCTTCTGGCTTTGGATCGGTGCAGCTCTGGCCATTGTGGCCATCTGGGGAGTGAATCAGCAGATGGAAGAACCCTCTCTCTCTCTGTCTCTGCCTCTCTGTAACTCTGACTTTCAAATAAATAAATCTTTAAAAAAAAAAAAAAAGACAAGAGGCTCCTCTCCTTATCCTATGATACAATATAATATTTTCTTGGCATAACTGAATTCTGGGCTCAGAAAACATACATAAAAACTAGAAAATAAACGTAGAGTAAGCTGTTAAAGTTGATTATTCAGACTCTAAAATTACAAGAGCCAAACCTGTGGGAATATGCATATTATTCTCATTTATAACACTTTGAAACCTTCCAACTATAATACAATGTTTATCTTACATGGAGAATATAAGAAAATATTGTTTTAATAAATTCAAAACTTAATATCAATAAAAGAACAATTATACTTCATTTTATAGATTAAACCTAGTTTTACTCCTTTGATTCATTTATATGTAGATCAAATCATAGCGTCCACTGAAAAATTATATATTCTCTGTCTCATTAACATTTTTAACATTGTAATTTTAAAAATTGAAAAATAATTCATATGCCATAAAATTCACATTTTAACATGTTTTTGTAGTATATTCACAAGATTATGCATCCATTACTACTAATTCCAGAACCTTTCACCATCTCAAAATTTTATTTCTTAAACCTTTTAAAAATTAATCTTTCTAAACATATTTATAATATCACCTACTAAAATCTCTAAATTCTAAAAATTTTTATATATAGCTAAAAATGCAGAAAACTACTATATTGTAGTTTTTGTACTTCTCTCCATTTATAGCACAAATTAGAATAATCTGTACTAAAGATAAGCTCTTTGCTTTCAAGTTCTTATTTAGATTCTTCCAAATTAACATTTCAAAAAGTTATTTGTCCTTAGAGAATAATTCCAAGCATCTAATTGTTAAAAGAGTTCATTAAACTTTTAATTAAAGGATACTTTAAAGGCTATGCAAGTACTTCCAGGGAAGTAGGATGCTACATGGAAGTTACTCAGGTTTTATGGAAAAGGAAGATAAGCACTCTCAAGCTGTTATTTAATTAGTCACTTTGTCAGAGAAACAAAGGAGTCTCTTGTGGCATCAAACAACAACTACAACAAAATCAAGGACACAATTATTTTCTAAAACAATGAATATACCTTAAAGATTTCTAGAAAATTCTATCTGGATTAGCAGCATCTACTTTTTCCTACCCAGGGCAATTGTTAAATAAGCAAGATATTACCCCCGTCACAGTCTGTTTTACTTCTCTGTAATGTCTATAAGATGGTTACTTCCTCTCCAATCACCAAAGTCAACGTTATTTCCAAATACGTATAGTTCTGTTATGATCTTAGATCAATGTTGACAATTACTAATTAGGGTGGCCTCCCATGTACAATGGCCTCTTTCTTTTACTATGTCCCTAGGTACTTCTGATTTTATTTCCCAAGATATTATCTATCTGTATTTGACTATGAAAAAAACAAATTCTGATGCAAACTCACAAGTGTAAAAATTAGAGGAACAGTTTGTAAAACTCTAAAAGACTTTTTTTTAGAATACTCGGAGGGGCCAGCGTTGTGTTGTAGCAGGTAAAGCCACTGCCTGCAATACCGGCATCCCATATGGATGCCGGTTCAAGTCCCAGCCACTCCACTTCCAATCCAGCTCTCTGCTATAGCCTGGGATAGTAGTGGAGGATGGCCCAAGTTATTGGGCCCCTGCACCCACGTGGGAGACCCAGAAGAAGCTCCTGGCTCCTGGCTTTGGATCAGCGCAGCTGCAGTCATTGTGGCCAATTGGGGAGTGAACCAGCTGATGGAAGACCTCTCTCTCTCTCTCTCTCTGCCTCTCCTTCTCTCTGTATAACTCTTTCACATATATAAATATATCTTTATAAAAAAAAGAATGCTTGGAACCGAATTATAAGGAGATTATATGAACAGGAAATGTCAGTAAACCAAAGGTGTCCTAAGTTTAATTTTTGAGTCTATATTCCTATAAAAGAAAACCAGAATTTCAACTTTCATTGCTTTGTCCTTCTCACTGTTGAAAGTCAGCAGTGCCACAGAATCTAGGTGGCACGGGGCCCCCAGGCATGATCCTACAGATTGGACAGGGAAACAGAAGCCTTGTCCTGGTGTCTATTTCTGGTGTAGGTATAAAGTTGAAGACACAACAAACCAGTAACTTCGACAAAACAGTAATATATCTTCCAGACTCCCATGAAACTAGGTGAGAATAGCATGTTTATAACAAGTTTTAAGTCAATTTTTATTATTCTGGATATTTTGGTCAGGGCAGAGCAGTTAAGAATTTCTATACAGTCTGACATTAGTGCTCATACCAGCTGATCATTGTGTAGGGAAAACTTTGCTTCTAAAAAAATGTGAGTGCTCATACACTGACTCACTGACCTTTGACACCAAGAGTAAAGTCTAACTTGAACATCCAATCAACAAGTGGTGCTCTTTTCTAGTACATATCAATAGTGATTTGATTTCTGCCATAAAACTGTGTATCCTCTAAAGCCTTCTTCCATGATTTATGTATCCCTAGGGCCCCTGCAAAATAGTCAGTCTGTTTATCCGAGGCTAGAGCTGCAGGAAGTACTATACATACCATATGGGCATTAAGCTGCTCCCTGGCCGTTTCCGGTAAACCTCCCAGAGGTTTGGATGCCAACAGATGCCGCTCCGTGTCAGTCAACCATTGCTGTAGATCCTCAATTTCACCATGGAACCCTTTGGCCTGAAGTGATAGAGAGTTGCAAACACTGTCACTTTCACGCAGAAAACAAGGTTCCAAGAATGCCAGCCTGCTAAGCCTCTCAGTGCCGTTATGAGCAGCCAGGGACCTCTGAGAGTCTCCTTGCCTCTCTTCATCTCAGGAGCTCTAGCAGATAAGAGTATTATACTAAGAACTAGAGAGCTGCCTTCTCTCCTGCTCTGTTCTTTATCCCACATATTTACTCTCTCCTTGACATATAAAAATTAAACAGGAGTCTGAAAACTCAGAAAAGAATCCCATGCTATGTTGGTACTGAGCGCTACAGGAAGTGTCAGAATTGATTCTCAGATTCACCTGGCGCAAGGCACCATCCAGCTGCTGCTTCCTCTGTTCAGTTTTTTCCAAAACATTTTGCCAGCGTTGATTTAAGACCTCTAGCCTGTTCTGAAGGTTGCTTGCTTCTTCTCCTGCACTTGATTCAATTAGATCATTTCCTGCTTTATTAACGGCTTCCACCGTGGACTGATGGGCTAACACATCATTTTGCAGCACCTGAAATGTTAAGAGAACATCATTTTTGCTCCTCTGTAAAGTGTTAACATTATTTTCAATGCATGTGTTTTACCTTGTGGTTATGAAGCATTATTAAACAAAAACAGCAGCAAATACACAGAATTTTCATACTAAGATTTTAAAGGATGGACTTCCTTTCCCTTAACTTTGCAGCTTTCCTGGACTTGCCATTAGTCTACCTACATCCTTTGAAATGACTGTATGGAAACAATTCGTAAGTTACTTCCATTAGAATGACCTTGCAATTGATGATCTAAGTCATCCAGGACCATTAAGTGGTCTTTCATTTGATTCAAGCTCATTTTAATTGACCTTAATTTTCATATATTAATTAATTTAAAAGATATTTTACTCCTTTTTATCCATTTTCAAATATAAAATTGCCACCTTAGATATACAGTGATGTATTTTATAATTAGCATTGTGAAAGATAAAAAAAATAATCATAGGATATTCCTTTATATTCTCTTGGGGCATGGGGATCAGGGGCATTAGATTTAACTCCTAAATTAATCTGGGAAGCCCTCACACTAAAGGGAAAGATATTTCACTGTATATGAGACATAATCAAGCCCAGCAGTCTAAAGTTCAACTGTTCTTTTATAAGAAAATACAAGCCCCTGGCAAATAAGGCCCTCCTTTTATATGCCAGAAAGCTAACAGATTAATAATGTTCAGATGGATAAAATGCAGAAAGAGTAGCAAGTGCAGAATGTACTAAGGTGGAAAAAAAAATCAGTTTCTTATGCTGAAAGGACTTACACTTTACAGAACAAATACAGCCTTGGTAATAGTTTCCTTTTGAGGAGCCTATGCTTACATTTGTGGGAAGCAGAAGAAACCTCCCTTTAATGTGAGTAAGAGTCGACCATAATCCTACCCCACACTCATTGACTCAGGGTTGGCAACGGCAAAGCAAAAGAACTTCATCTCTCATCCTATGTGAGACATCAGACATCTGGAAGGAAATCCAAACCAGGGAAGATTCCCAGGGAAGAGCCGTCCCCATCTGAAAACACTGCTTCTGGGACCATATTCATGCGCTTTCTGAGGCATCTGGTGAGGGAGTGTTTTTCAAAGGCTATAAAACCGACTGAGTAAGGAGTTATCTTTATAAAAACATGTACTTTGATATGTTAATGGTAGGAATCACTCTCAAGATGTAAGAGCTAAATATTCTTGTGGTCGAAATATAAAAGGTAACCCTGTAAAATTCATTCTTCCAATGGTTTGCGTCCCACTACAAAGGCAGAGCCCAGCAGCAAGAGAGGGATGCGAACAATGCAGCTGGGAGTTCTAAGTCCTCAAACTTTTGATCTTTGAGAAATGGAAGGAAAAGAGAAAAGAGAAAAGGAGCCATTTATAACCATTCACATAGAGATTATTAGTATTAAAAGGTCCCTACTGATCCCCTGTCAGAATCACTGGTCATAGTAATTCATCTTCCCACATGCACTATATTATTTGCAGTTCTGACCACCAATATACATTAAAGACAACTGTCAACTGTCAGATTTATAAAAATGTAACTGCATCTACAAACCCTACACTATGAGAAGAAACATACCAGGTCTTCATACAGCCAGTCCAACCAATGATTATTGTTCGAAGCAAGGATACAACAAAGATGTGAAATAATGAAGTGGCCTTCCATGCAAACATTGATTATGCAACGTAAATCCTAGTAGGCTAGTTAGATATGGCTGAGTAATGGTTACTGATGTAGCCAACACCAGGCGAAACAGGAAGAAAGGTTTACTGTAGGGAATAATCACTATGGGAAAAAGTATGAAAGAAGGACAGCCAAAGCAACAACAGCCAGAAACTATATATCACAATCTTGAGGTGCTAAAAACATGTTTTATTTTTAAAATGTTAATGAATATGTAAAATAATGCAAAAACTTTATCTGATAATTAGGAAAAATTATTTAAGTTTAGGATTTATGGCTTCAAAGACATTATAATCACTGGAAATGTTAAAACTCTGTATAAGATCATAGGATAAACTCTACTGTGGATAACTTTTTAATAATTAAGTCTGCTGACTTAAGAGATAGGGAATGATCTACTAAGAATTATCAACCAAGTGTCACAAAGGTGATATCAATATAAAATTGTTTCACAATACCTCAAGACAAAAATTTTTAACTCAGAAGCTTTAAATCAAGTGCAGGACATATCAAAACTCTTCTACGCATTAAAAAAAAAAATTTACAAGGCTAATTCAGAAAGAAATATGGCAAAGAAAGCCAGTCCTAGCCAAGAACAACACAGAGACAAAAGGACAAATCATGGCATAATGAGAGATGGACAGATACATAGAAATGTGCTAGACCTTCCAAACAGGCTGCAAATGGAGAGATGAGATGAAGGTGACCAGGGGCAAAGCATACACCAAACCTCCAGCAAACAACAACATTTTAATCTCTAAGGTTTTAGGCTACCCCCAAACAACTTTAAAAATAGGTGGCCTTAATATAACTAGGGATTTAAATCTTCAGTGTCTGTCAGGCAGCCCTCTAATAAGATGTAGCCTCAAATTTTTCATACTGGTTGTGTTTGATAATAATTGCCTTGAGGAAGAAGAAGAAAAAATATTTTGATTGTAATCTTTTAAGAAGTTTGTTTTAAGTAGTTTAACCTTCGGGTATAAATGTCTAAACATAAAGTTGTGTTAAAATCATAAACTTAAAAAATGCATAAAGAAATATACAGAAAAACTGATGACAGTAATAATATATTAGAGAAGAAACAGAATATGAAATAACAGTTACATACATGATGCTTGGCAAGTTCAATTTCAATGGCTTTAGGGTCTCCTCCAACAGGTTTCTGTTCACTTAGCAAACCCTCAGTGTGTGTCAGCCATGCCAAGAGTTCATCCAGAGCGTGTTGGAACTGACCCAGTGCTAACAAAGCACCCTCTAGCTTATGCTACAGAAAAAAATGGAGAGGCAGAAATCAATTTATCAATTTGACATTATGAATGACACACATTTATAAAACAAGGACAAAGAATCAATAGTTTCACACTGCATAAGTTGTTAAGCATATCCAGTAACCATCATATCATTTTGACATTTTCATTTTGATGAGTTTTGTGCTTCAAAAATGGCTTAAAAGAAAAGCAGGAGGAGTTCTAATGAACTGAGAGACCTGGGGCTTCAACAGTTAAACAAAATAAGCTGATTTTGTTTTTGTTATATTTCACATTAATATGTGAAATTGAAAAGGCGTAACTCTAAAGAAAAGTATTGGTATTTACTTGTCTGTTGATAATTCTCTCATCCAGGCTATCCCATATCAATTTCAGCTCCATTAATGGATCTTGAACTGTGTGTTTGTCACTTTCTTCTGTTACTTTCTTCAGCAAGAGTTCTGCTTGATGATTCAGCCTTTCCATTTCTATTTGTTGTTGATAAGCTTCTGACTTAAATTGCTATTTAGTTTTTAAAAAGAGAATATATAATAAAGAGAATTTTAAAATACATCAGTAATTATAAACAAAAAAATTCCATGGGTGAGATCTTTATTCTATTTTGCTATGGGGAAGGGAGGTGACAAAGAATAACAATCTAACATGAAAGAGAATAAGGGTAATTTTTTTCCTTTAGTCAGTTTTCTGATGGAAAACCATTTCTAATTTTGTTACTTCATTTTTTTCTCTACCATAAAAACTGACAAATTTCAAGGTTGAACTTGTTCCAATATCTAACTATGCACATATATTTTCAAAGAGTTTTGAAATCATAGGAAATATAAAATATGAACCCAGAAAACAATATTTCTAAGAAATTCAAATTAGTATTTCCTGCTTTGAAACATCCTCACAGCTTGCATTTCCTAATAATTTTATATTTTTCTGTAGCTGAGCCATGTTCATTAGTACTTAGTTATTCCCATACCTCATCAACTGCTAACAAAGAATAACATTATTCTCACTCCTGGTGATCCCTGTGTTACTAACATAAATCTCCTCCACAGCTAGACATAAAGTATAGCATGTGTTTACTGTATGAAAAGATTAAGTTCACAAAAAACTCAATCTAATGATGGTAAGGATAAAAGTCTCAAGAAGAAAAAATTGTTTCTAATAGAAATATCTTGTCGTACTTAGAGATGAAAAACAAAGTTTTAAAGCTAGATAATAACTTCACATAAACACCTAGTAGGGCTCACTGAAAATAGTGCACTGTCTCTGTGCATGGGGGATTAGGAAGGAAATAGTTAACCCCACTTTGGTAAATGATTGTGGGTACAGAGGAATTCAAAGAGGAAACAGTCCAGCCATTTTCACAGTTGGAGATCAAGAACCACAAAAGCAAAAATTACAGAGAGAAGCAGATAGAAAACAACAAACATTCTGAGAAATAGTAATAGACGTGTTTTCATCCCAGGAGACTGAATGAATGACTCAGAATGTGAAGAAAAGAAAAAATGTTGCTGTATGTGTATTGATGACAATGATGCACGACTGAGTGTAATAAAAAGCCTTTCAGGATAATCTAAGTATGTCCTTCTCCCTCCCCTTCCCCCTTTTCCTCCTTCCTCTCCTCCTCCCTCTGTCTACACTTCAATCTGCCCCCAATATGAGGATATCTGAAAGGCTATAAACCCAACCTTAAGAGTAGTTATCTCTCAGTACATGTCATTTAGAAATGTTCTTCACCTTTCTGCTTAGTTTTATTTTCTGTTTTTTTCTGTCACTATATTAAATCAGATTCATAGTCAAAGAGTAACATTTCAATAATGTAAAAATAAACAAACACATGTCAAGAATCCATGAATCACAAATTTTAAAATGCAAGTAAGTTTGTGATAACTTAGCTTCCACACATACTTTTAGCTCTTCAATTTGCTGCTTGACAGTTTCAAGATCTGTTCCAATTGGAGACATAGAAGCTAATTTGCCACCTGCAATATCTACCCAGTCAAATATTGCCTGAAAGAGACATTAGTCCACACGTTATTGTAATAGTACCCTTGTGCTATTATAACAGTACATTTTAAATTGCTGCAAGATCTGATGGTATAGAGATATACAATCATAAATCTACATTATAAAAAGAATCTATTTTGTAAAAAATTAGGATGGCTCACCTAAATAAATAAAAATAGCAAATATAAAATATGAAACAGATATAACCTCCAATTCTGCATCCACATTTGCAACCCTTTACTGACTAGGTTCTTAGGATACTAAGAGCTTTCCAAAAAGTTCATTTGTAAAATTTTTATAAATTCAATCATATGAAATAAAATTGTCTATGTTCTCATATGCATAAATATAATGGAAAAAAGATCCAAATCCATGTGTTTATTAAAATAAGAAAAAAGTTCTATCATTTAGCACTTGAACACAATATTTGGTTTAACTAATCTTTATGTATTATTTAGAAAAGCATTATAATTCTGCACATACAGATGATTAGTATTTAGGTTATTCTGAGCTATAACATAGATTTCAGAATCTCTTGTCTTTAAAATATTTTTAGGTAACAGAGCTAAAAAAGGCTCAACTCACATTTTGTTCAGCTACTATAATACATAAGAAAATTCTTTTGCACTGTAATGAATTTGTTAGCCTATACAATAGATGGGAAAATCTTGGAAAATATCTGATGTGTTTTTCAGTTATCATTAATCATCACTGATTAAGAATTTAAGTAACAGCTTGTGAAATAAAATATATTTTACTTTACAGTCAAACCTTGAAAGCTTTGGAGCCTGTGGAGCTGTCAACACGAACTACAGCTAGCCGCAGCTATGTAATAAAGCTACCTGGCTCTTTATTGCCACAGGTGAAGCTACCAATGCAAGACCAACCAATGCAAGGGCCTGTGAGAGGCCTTGTTTTTCTAGTATAGATTGAGTATCCCTTACCTTAAGTGCTCGGGATCAAAAGTATTTCAGATTTTAGATTTTTCAGATATTGGACTATTTGCAAGGACTTTACCAGTTGAGCATTTCTACTCCAAAACTCAAAATCAAAAATATGCCCAAATCTGATTTTTTTTTTGATCACTGCCATCATGTTCACAAGTTTTGGATTTTGGAGAATTTGAGAATTTAGATTCTTTGGATTAGGGATACTCAAAACTGTTAGCAGTAGAATCTGCACAAATCATGGTATTTGGCCTGTGACCCAAAAGGCTAATGAGTTGGCAGTGCCACCTCTAGCCACGGAAGGAAGAGTGCCACTCTATATGACTCACTAGAAGCACACAAAATCAAGGCCAGGTCCCACAGAGAGAGGGCTGGAGCCTGGTTTATTTACCGGCCATTAATACCTAACTATAAAAATGACTAATTTTTTTTAAAAAAGGGTAGAAGGGGAAGTTACAGCAAGGTGTTATTTGTAGTGAATTTTTTCATATATTTCCAAAGTTCAAAAAACGTTTTGGCTGACATAAAGCCTGGCTTTTGATATTTATTTTTACAAATACAGAAATGGAGCAGGATAATGAAAAAGGAAAAGCTGTTCTCATCTAAGATTTAAAAATAATATTCTCTTGGTGTTATGGAAATACTTAGGAAAGCTTTTTCCATATGGTAAGAGGGATGAAAGATTAAACTCCTGCCAACCTGTTAGGAAATGGAACAAAGTTAAGAAAGGTAGGGAAAGAAATATTATTCAGTTGGCCTCAACTGACATTTTTAATATTAAAAAAATCAACTTAAAAGTTGTTAATGAACTGAATTAGAACCTTGAAAATATGTTAAAAACAACTACTAAAAGGAATTATATATATGGAAACAAAGAAAGCATTTTTTACACATCAGATTATGACCTAACAAAATAGAAATCTATTTTTGTACATGGAGAACACTGGCTTACAATCAAATTTCTTTACTTCTGACTTTGGTTAAACTTAGAGATATTTTTAGGTAGTGTTTACTCCTTTCATCTCATTCCACTCAATGTTAGAACAGAATTCACATTCAGTTCCATTTCACTGTTTGGTGTTGAACCACTTATGAAAAAAACACTGTGTGGGAATATGTACTTTCACTTTAAAACACATTAAACTATTTCTTTCCAAAGTAAATTTCATGGAGTGTCTATATAAAAACATGTTTAGAAGTGCATATAAACCTATACATACCTGAAAGGTCAGAAATACCATCTAAAAGGGGAAACATGAGTTGGACCAGGAATATGTGTGCCCACAACTGCACGCACACTGGCTGTTCGGCAGTGGTGCTGTTGTGCAAGTTTGTGAGCATTCATTAGTAGGAATCCTTCTGCCAGCTGAGGCCAGCACACTCCTCTCACCACCTTACCTGCAGTCCATCCTGGTATTGAACAGCAGCCTGCATAGCCTCCTCGAGCTTGTCGACCCGGTCTTTCCAAGCTTTGTTTAGAGAATCCCATGCTGAATTTAACTACAATTCAAAGGTCAGAACTCTTTTAGTGTCCTATTTTAAATGTGCAACTTTAATATTTTTAACAAATCTAATTTAAACAAATTTAAATTTTATACTTTTAAGAAATAGATTGCGTGCTTTTTTTAAAAAGCATTCTGATAAGAATGGAAGAGATGTGAGTTGTACCTCATCTATGCTTTTCTTGACAATGGGTTTGTCTGGCTCCCCGCATGCAGCAATGAGTTCAGAACCCAGGTTAATAACCATGTCCAGCTCTTCCTGTAATCCATCTATTTCTTCCCTGATGGCCTAGAATAAGAAAATGAGTCTTAAAAATTTTAGGCAAAGCCACACTGAAACTGCAAAGTTGCATACAAAGATCTATAAATGGTGCTTTCTAGGAAGGGGAATTATGATCACTTTTTCTTCCCATTTCCTACATTTCTGAAATACAGTTTTTCTTTTCTTTTCTTTTCTTTTTTTTTTTTTTGTTTTTTGTTTTTTGGACAGGCAGAGTTGGACAGAAAGAGAGAGAGACAGAGAGAAAGGTCTTCCTTTTTCTGTTGGTTCACCCCCCAAAATGGCCGCCACGGCCAGTGCGCTGTGCCGCTCCGAAGCCAAGAGCCAGGTGCTTCCTCCTGGTCTCCCATGCGGGTGCAGAGCCCAAACACTTGGGCCATTCTCCTCTGCACTCCCGGGCCACAACAGAGAGCTGGACTGGAAGAGGAGCAACCAGGACAGAATCCAGTGCCCCAACTGGGACTAGAACCTGGGATGCTGGCGCTGCAGGTGGAGGATTAGCCTAGTGAGCCACAGCGCCGGCCTGAAATACAGTTTTTCAACACAGAAACAGAAGAGAAGCAATATTTTCAAGGAAAAACAGTAACAAATGACAAATGTTTACTACAAAGGTTAAGAAATAAGAAATTATAAAAATATCAACAATACTGCGTAGTATGGAAACAGATTTTATTTTCCAAACAAATTAGCTTAGTAATATATATTTAAAATAGGCATAAATATAAATTCAAATACTATACACAGATTAATGTATTTGTTAGCAGATTTAGGATAATCTAATTTTGGATTTATATGTTAGGACCTTTAACTACAAAAATAGAGTACGACGGAAATGTGGCATCCTGATTTTGCTTCCATTTTCTTAGTTAAATATATTTACTCATTCAACAAACATTTAAGAAACATCAACCAAGCCCTAAACTAGACACTGGCAGTACAAAGAAAATTAGACACAGCTAGAAAAAGACACAGGGCCATTCTCTTCAAGGGGCCAAGGTACAGTAGGAAAGACAGAGGAATAAGCAATGGTAAGTCATACTATGTACAGAGTCCTCGTGCAGGAGGAAAGTATTGTGGGAACACAGATGGACTAACCCGGCAATAACTATGTAAGAAAGGATTTCAGGGTCAGCACTGTGGCATAGCAGGTAAAGCTGCTGCCTACAATGTCAGAATCTCAAATGTGTGCTAGTTTGTGACCCTGCTGCTCCACTTTCAGTCCAACTCCTGATTGGTGCGCCTAGGAAAGGAGTGGAGGATAGCCCAAGTGCTTGGGCCCCAGCACCCATGTGGGAGACCTGGAGGAGGCTTCCGGCTCCAGTCTGGCACAGCCCCAGGCATTGCAGTCATTTGGAGAATGACCCAGCAGATGGAAGATTTCTCTGTCTTCTCTGTCTCTCCCTCTGTCTCTGTACCTCTGTCTTTCAAATAAATAAAAAGCTAAATCTTAAAAAAAAAAAAAATAAGAAAATATAGAAAAGATTTCACATCAGGAGTGATAATCTAACCAAACGCTGACACCTGAGCAGGACTGAAAGAAGGAATGACACAAAGGGCATCCAGGTAAGGAAATCAAATGTGTAAAGGTACAGTTGCTTAAAAAAAAAGCAAGGCAGTTTGGGGCAAGCTACTTTCTAAATTGCTGGAAGAGACAGAGCCCATAAAGGCAAAGTAGGAAAAATGCCGTTGAAAATACAGGCACAGGCTAGGCTATAGGGATGCATACACGGGGAAGAAAAACGCTGCACTGCCGCATTCTAGGGAGTTTGGAATTTATGCAACACGCAAGGGATGCCTTTGAGGTTTTTCAAGCAACAACAAATAAGAGCAGTCCAGAGGGATGACTGGCAGCAAGGTTAGAGGTCTGGCAAGGAAAGCGGCTCAGTACTTTGCAAGCCAAGAAAGAGATAATGAGGCCTTGAAATAAGGCAGAGCACTGAGGATAGAGAGAGATTATTTTAAACATACAGTTTCCAAGTGAAATTTGCGGGTATACTCTAACTCCTACTAACCACTATGCATTCCACTTTTGAAACCAAATATAAATTTTAAGAGAGCAATTCCCAATAGTTACCAAGGGAATCCAGGTTTCATTATGCCACAGTCATGTATGTTTGTGTTTTTAACATTAAGTCACAGTTTTGTTTTGTTTTGTTTTCTTACCTCTGCTGATTCTTGCTGTTGTTTCACTACAGAAGGATCAATGCCAGGATCCTCCAGGTCCCGGATGAAATCCTGAGTGTCTTTAGTGGTAACGACCAACGACATGTGATCACACCAAAATTTTTCTGCTAACTCCATCACATCCAGGAGCTTGGCTTCCCTTTCTTCCACCAGCGTGTGTATGTTCTCCCAAATGAAAATCATTTGGTCAAGCTTATCCTGAACAGCTAATGAGCAACAAACAAACAAACACAGTATCAGAGAGGCTACTGGTTAGCCCCATATAAGCAATAAAGCAGAATCTTTTATTTTCATGGAAAGCAGTGGTTCCATTTCTTATGCATCTAAAACTGGGCCAACTTTTAGTTGATCTCAGTCTGCTGGGTAGCATTGTGCCCAAGAGCTTAGAGCAGACAATGCAAGGTCTATGGCTCTCCTACTCAGCAACCAAAGCTCTTTCTCGCAAAACTGGATGTGGAAAGCTAAGAGAGATCTGAGCAGACCCATGTTCACCAAGTTTTAAGTTCTAAGTTCCCCAAGGCTGGCCTTAATCCCAAAGCAAGTGAAATAACTATCTAGGTGTATTTTCAATTCTCTTTGAATCAAGAATAAAGTTGTCTGTGCAGTCCCAGGTAGATAGCAACGTACGATATGCCACTTGGGCTTCTTTCCAGAGAATCCTTATCATGAATTTATGCCACACACATATTCTTCCTTTTGAATCCTAGCTCATATCTCCAAGATGGCTAGCTGTGATCTCTGTTGCTATTCCTGTGGCTATGGATGGAAGATGTGTGCTATGTGCAGTCAGTACAGTAAAGACAAAAAAACAAATGCATAAAAGACCCGAGCTCTGAACTTAATAGCATTGTACTCTAACCTACTGTTGTAAAAGGTATGAAGAATACATTGTCTTTGTACAATGGCACACTTTGTATTCAAGCAATTAATCTCACAAACACAGGGAAACACTAACAAAGGATTTGTATACATAGCCCTTCAACCCTAAACATGTCATATTTGTAATACTTTTTCAAAGTTACGCAATTGGATTGTCGACAAGCAACACAAAAATTTAAGGATTGGTGTACAGAGTCAAGCTTAATCATTTCATTATTCTAAAATTATTACCTTTGGCAGATATGTCTTTGTCAGTGCCCCCGGATCTAGCAATCATTTCCTCTCCCCTCTGTCTGAGTGTTTCATACAATGGTTGCAGCTTTTCCATGTCTACCGACACGTTCTTATTCTCACTGATCTGCTCCTTGATCTTTTCCACCTCTGCAGAGATGGAGGGCGGCTGCCTCAAACGCTCCACAATGCGCTCTAGGCTCTCAAGGATCTGGTCAATCTTGTCGTGGAACTAGTGGTAAAACAATGAGATAATTTATGGCAAAAAGACCAAATGTAAACACTGGATGACAAAATCTATTTAATGTCCCAATCAAGAAGTACACCTCAGTCCCTTTTGTCAATGGATCCTTTTAAAGAGATATACCTAGCTGGTGTATGAAGACATGCCTAAAATCTGACTAACACATATTTCCCTGTCACAACACTCATGCAGAAGAGACATAGTTTCTCATTCACTAAGAATTGGTAAATGTAAACATAACTGGACAGCTGGCAGCAGCATCTATTTTAGTGTTGCTTCATTTTGTTATCAGAATTCAAATTGGTTTTATTTTATTTTATTTTTTTAAGATTTATTTTTATTTATTTGAAAGACAGAGTTACAGAGAGAGGTACAGACAGAGAGAGAGGGGGGTCTTCTATCTGCTGGTTCACTCCCCAGATGGCCTCAATGGCTGGAGCTATGCTGATCCCAAGCCAAGAGCCAGGAGCTTCCTCTGGGCCTCCCATGCGGGTTCAGGGGCCCAAGGTCTTGGGCCATCTTCTACTGCTATCCCAGGCCTTAGCAGAGAGCTGGATCAGAAGAGGAGCAGCTGGGACTTGAACCGGCACCCATATGGGATTCCAGTGCTTCAGGCCAGGGCGACAACCCACTGCACCACAGCGCCAGCCCCTCAAATTGGTTTTAAAAATGAAGTTCAATGGCTTGGTGTTGTGAGGTAGCAGGCTAAGCCTCTGCTTGCACTGTTGGCATCCCATATCAGAGTACCAGATTGAGTTCTTGTTTCAGTCTGGACTAGGCTTGGACATTGTGGTCATTTGGGGGAACCACAGGATGGAGCATCGATCTCTCTCTCCCTCTCTCTCTCCTACACCCCACTGTCTGCCTCTCTGCCTTTCAAATACATAAAAAAAAAACCTTTAAATAGAAAGGTTCAGAAAGTCGGTTGTTTTATGTATCAAAATGGATTGTTTTCCTCCCTTTTGAGATATTTCAGCTACCTAAAAAGTCATATTATTTAAATGTGAAATCCACAGTGAGTCCTGATTGGACTCAAAGGAGTCCTTTAAGTTATGCATTTCATGAAAAATAATAATAATAAAAAATCCCTAGTGATATGTCAGAAATTTCTATTTAATTCGTGGTCTAGCACATAGAGAAATCCATGAAAGAATTTTACATCTACATTTGTAAAGGTTATCATAGACAATTAAGCAAAGCTATAAAAACTTGCTCTTTCATAAGTTCTTTGCTATCTTCAAAGTTAAATGAGCCATTACACAGGATTACAGAAAATGGGCCACTGTAATATCCTCTATCTATAATGATACTAAACTCTGAAAAATGGAAACCCTATAGGTAATTTCAAAAGTTAACTTCTTAAAAAAAGAAGTTTTAAAGAAAAGAAGAAAGAAATCAATTTCTACCTTTATATTCTTTTCCTTTTTATTCAGCCTATTATTCAGTCTTCTGACTTCTTTTTGGGGAATGTTCTATAAATAATGGTTATTTGACTTTATCTTTCCCAATGGCAAAGATTACATTCCACTCAGGACAGGCACTAAATTAAACATTTGGACAATGATGACAATTTTATGTTTCTTAAGTCACTGCAAAATTAATTTTTTGTTGTTGTACCTTCAAGCAACCAAAGAAATATAAAGGCTGGATGTATGTAAACATTACTTCCAAGGGACAAAGACATCAATTCTCATGGTTGATGTAGTGAAATGATTTTGGTTAAAATTTAATGAAGAGATCCAGGATAACAACTTTCCAAGCTTTGTAGTTTAGAAGAACCCAATTCTACTTCTAGTGAAAATGATTACCTGTGTTGACTGAGAAATGGCTTCATCCAGTGCCACAGCCCGCTTCTTGACATCTTCTTTAATTTGACTGTAAAGGGTGTCAGCTGCCACGTACTTCTCTTGGATGGAAAAGCCTTCCCCTGGGCTCAATTCCAGTAACTGAGGCCCAGTTTTGTTCATCTTATCTATATGAGGCTTGTGTTCGGCTATCAACTCTCGCAGTTGCTATAACAAACCAAACAGCTTCTCAGTATCCCAAGGTCACACCTCCATATTACAGCTGTCCACACCCCCAATGCATCCAGCTGGCAAGAAATGCCAAACAAAGGCCCTCCCCAACACATGGTACTTAACACACTACAGCTCAGACAACTCCTGGCTAGGACGAGATGGCCCTGACACAAAAACTCAACAGTTTGGTCATGCCAAAGCCCCTTTAAGAGTCCACACAAAAATGCTGGTTGAGTGAAATAATGAATCCCAGTTCACCATGCGTTTCATACCAATAGTAGAACATTATGACAAGAACATTAGCCAATGGTCAGATTACAAGAAAAGATTCTGAACTCATAATATCCCCAACCTACAGGGACCAAGACATAAATCTTGCTGTTCCCTTCTGTACACTCATGACATATATGGAGGAAAGGGAGAGAGGGAGGGAAGAAGAGTAAGAGAAAGGAAGGGCGGGAGGGAAGGAACGGAAAGCATCTCAGTAGAAGGCTGACATAATCTGAGAGAAAAAACTCAAGGTAAAGGGATGTTAGGGCAGTGTAAGCCCATAAGACGCTGCAATCACATATGTGAGAACATATAAAATATATGCACATATTATATGGTATATGCATGTATTAATTTATTCTACCTACAAGGGTACTTCAAAAAGCACATGGAAAATGGAATCAAAAGATAAGTTCATTTGAGCACATGACAATATCTCAAATCCATGTATAATTTTTCATAACACATTTTTCACGATAATGTTGAAGAACCCTCATTATGCACAGATTTCAAGTTTTTCTGCATCAAAATATGCATCTTTTAATTTTCTTTTCCACAAATATTTTGAAGGGAAAAGGGAAGCTGTAGATGTTACACCAATTCTAGCTTTAATATTCTATAAGGCGTGCTTGGAAAACAAGCTTACTCTTGGAGCTACCAAGAGACTCAAGAAAATGCAAGATCGCTGCTGAGTACTTTTGGGTTCCTACAGCCCTGGTAGATCTCCTCTCTATAGCATCACTATGAGACAACTTGACCACAGAAGTAGTCACATGAACCTCTTCCAGACTGTTCCATGGATGATAAGAGAACATCTTCTTGATGCCTACTTGGGCAAGTGTATGCATAGGAAAAGGATTCAATAAGAGGTGCTTTTTGCCTCACAGGTGACAAAAGTGATCCTTGGTAACAAACTGTCAGAGAAGTCCACTCACACTACAGATACTTAGTGTGACTTTAAGATATTTATCCTTTGTTGAGGAAGGAAAGACAATGATCTTGCCCAACCCCCAACTCCCAGCACATCCAGTCTTTTTCCATCACTGTTAACATTTCCTTTGGTAACTCTGCCTCTCCCTGCATAGATATGAGTGTGAGTAGGGGTGGGGTGGGAGACATACATGGCAATCTGCCTTTTTCCCTTTAAAATACATTTTGGAGATCTTTCCAAGGGAAAAACAAGATATTTATCCCTTGATAGCAGAGCCTTGCAGTCATTTTTCATTCCTGGCTGTAATGAACTAAATCTTCAAAGATGATAATGTTGTATAACTGTAGAAGAAATGCCATTCTAGAAGACTGTAGATATTCTGAAACAGGAAAGCTTTTCGTTTGCACAATTTGAAGACTTGGCTACAAACCTTTGCAATTTCCTTTGCACGTAAAACCAAGAATTTATTTTGAGAGCTTAGACTATGCAAAAAAGGAAAATTAACTTAATTTTACAATTTTCAGCTCAGCAATGAGCCTATTCACACTATTTGATGTTGTGCTGGAAACACAGCAATTCAAATGATCTCAGAGTAGATGAAATCCACAAAAAAATTTTATATTAAAAATCACTTAGTGAGTAGGCATAAGGATTTCTGCCACAAACAAATCTTGTAAGTCTTTCTCCAGCTGAATGATGTAGAGAATGCCATAAAAATTCCTTTTGCCTTAAAGAAAGTATTCTCTGAAACTCTCTTCTAAAAAAATACTTGATATTCTTCAATGCCAATACATTAAAAAATTAACAAGATTAATACATGTGTTCCAAAAAATGATGTAATACCCTGAATTAAAGTTCTTTCTCTCTGAATCTTTCCCCTTCCCCAGCCCCACATGCTTGCATGCACTCTCTCTCTCTCACACACACACACACACACAAACTATTCTCAAAGCATATCTTGTATAGATCCGTGAGAGCACACAGTTTTTCCTGATTATCCTGAACATTCTCTCACCTAAACCCTGGCAAAAGTTTAAGCTACATTAACAATTAAATGACTGCAAAAATGAGAACTTCATAATGGCATTTTATCCATGTTTAAAAAGTAATTGTAGGCCGGCGCCGCAGCTCACTAGGCTAATCCTCCGCCTTGCGGCGCCGGCACACCGGGTTCTAGTCCCGGTCGGGGCACTGGATTCTGTCCCGGTTGCCCCTCTTCCAGGCCAGCTCTCTGCTGTGGCCAGGGAGTGCAGTGGAGGATGGCCCAAGTGTTTGGGCCCTGCACCCCATGGGAGACCAGGATAAGCACCTGGCTCCTGCCATCAGATCAGTGCAGTGCGCCGGCCGCAGCATGCTGGCCGCGGCAGCTATTGGAGGGTGAACCAACGGCAAAAGGAAGACCTTTCTCTCTGTCTCTCTCTCTCACTGTCCACTCTGCCTGTCAAAAAAAAAAAAAAAAAGTAATTGTGGTTCTACGTACATCCCCTAGTTTACTCATCTACAAGTACTGGAGCAAGACCTCCAAAGAGTTCCATGAATATACAGTGAAAAATAGGGAAACAGTTTGCCATCACGCTTCAGCATTCTTCATGTTCCAATCTTTGACGATATTGCTGTTTTCATGTACTCCTTATATTGCCCACTTTCTCCAGTCTCCATGGAATTATTTATGTGGTGGCTCTCCCGTACATTTCTACTCTTCATTTATATTCTAGATGGCTATAATCACTCCACAGAAAGTATAAAACTTAGTCAACACACCTAAATTGTTCACAGCAATTAATTCATCATGAGTAAATTGAAAGCACTTTAAAAGTTTATTTCTTTAAGATGGGAAATTTGTTTTTCTGCCCAGATGGTTTGTGTACTACTCTTTAAAGTTATGATGTAATTATTGACATACACAATGTGTTCTACCCACAAGTCATCTTCTCATTGTAATCCCGGGCAACTGGTTCAACAGCTATGAGGCAAGCAAACCATGCACACCAGAACACATTATTACTAAAATGTCCTAATCATGGAAGTATCCAATGGCCTTCTGAAAAGCTGTAAAAATTATGACTGTCTTCTAAAGGAGAACACAACATTCTCTTTCACACCAAGCCTACCCGGTGCTCTTCCTGCTGCTGTCTGAGAGTTTCGTACTCAAGGGCTGGCGCAGGAAGTTGAGAGATGATCCTCTGTGTTTCTGTCAGCCATGGCCAAAGTTCTTCATATGTCTCCCAGAACTGGTTAACCAGAGACTGTGCTCGTTCTAGCTGCAGATACCTCTCTGAGTTTACTTGGCAGATGGCATCATAGTTCTTCAGTACCTTGTCCAGTTTTTTCTAGAAAATAATACGGTGAACTGTGTTTAACTGGTCAGGCGAAGTTGTATGCATGATACAGAATACTTTGTCCAGCACTGTACACCTGGTACAGGGCAAGCACAACAAATGTAAGTTAAAGCAACAAAAGCTTTTTAGATTTTAGCTGTTCCTGTGTGTAAAAGTTAATTTTTAAATTAAAGAAAGGCCTTAACTTTTTGGAATCAGGCACTGAGCTCTCTAAACTCAGTAAGCAAAATTCTCCAGTCATTTTTTCAAGATCTTTGAGGTTAGAAAAAAAAGAAACTCATACGATTCTAAAAACAATTAGATTATTTTCCAGAAAAAAAAAAAAAAAGATTACCCTTTGCAAATTAAATTGTGGGTCACGCTAGCCAACAGAATTTGTTACATATTTTAGAATCAAAGCAGAATATTGTGTTCTATGTTGATTTTATGGGGTGGTCACGGTGATCTAGATTATAGTATTAATTCACAACAAAACTCAAAAGCACACAAAACACAACAGTAATTCAATATATCATAAAATAATCCAGAAACTATTTCATGACAATCTATTCTTTTCATATGAGAATCTTCATAAAGATAATGAAGATTCACTTACAGACAAGTATATTGCTATTTTAGGGTATAAATAAAAGAGAAAGCGTTACTATATCTGTATTCTGCATTCTATCACTTTATCTATGATACACCTTACACCCTAAAAGAAATGTGTACTCTTAAAATATGGTCTTAAGCATAGCCCTTTGTGTATATGTTTTTGCCAAGGGATATTTTCCTATCAGAAGCATTAATATGCATTAATTTCTTTAGATTCCTTAAATGTCTAAATAGGAATCAAACAAAAACATATCATTTTGTGGCTGGTTTTCTACCAATTTAAAAGATTATTATGCTTCCTTAATTATTCGGCTCAGTTTTTCACTGTATAGCTCACCATAACTCTGCAGAGTGGATTTCGGTATTAGACAGAACCACATATTTTGGTTTTTGTTCCAGCATGAGGGACTGAGATGTTCCTGATGCATATAAACAACAATGCACATATATAACAACTTATATTGATAATAACAGCAATACAACAGCTAATGTTAGCTGAATGTGTAATATGTGGCTCAAACCTTATAGCTTCTATGCCTATTGAAAAAGTTGTCCCCACAGTCATTCACTTAAGGAACAGTCCTTTCACTGTTATTCTGTCAGCTTAAAAACAAATGCCTTATTTAAAACTAATGATTTTGTTGCTTAAAGAGCATCTGTGGATGAAGACAAAGTGCTTTTCTAAGACTGAAAGCTCAACACATGCTGTGTATTGAAGAGCCACACTCCCAGTCACACAGACAAGATTATACCTTCATTGATTGCTTTTCCTCTTCACTGCATGTGGTCATGATTTTATGCCCAGACTTAACAAGTTCATCAATAATATCCTTGTGTCTCAGAATCTCCATGGTGAAAGTCTGTGATTTACCAAATAAAGATTTTTAAAAAGGAGAAGCAAAGTATGTGACTAAACTGAAAACAATTAGGCAAAGCAGTTAAAAATAACAAGTTACACTAGCAAGGTCTCGAGAAGTAAATCATGCAAGCACATCTTCTAGAATTGGAGCACACTAGCAAATAATTTAGATGGCAACTGGAAATGTATTTCTTCACCTTTTGAACTTGCAGCTGAGCAGAGGTCTGGTCTTGCTCAAGCCTGATATCACCAAGAGACATCAATTTCTTTTCTGTTTCAGTAATCCAGGATAACTCAGCATCAGCTGCTTGGTCAAACTAAACAAAAGATAAATAATTAGGTCAGCAAGTTCCTGTAACTGGTGCCAGAAAAACACCTATCCTCATTTACTTTCAATATCTTTATCACACAAGTGGAAAATCTGAGCTTATTTCTTCATGGCATTCTGAAATAATTCATGATAATGACTGAGTTATAAAGGAGAACCTTCCACTGAGTAATTAAACACAAACTCTTAAAAAGGGATGAACCTGTGACATGGCATTAATGCTTTCAGGACAGCTAGCATGTTTTCTTGCCTAGTAGTCCTAATAACTTGCTCTTCCAGGGTACCATCCAATGTAACAGGCACAAAAGTCAACAGCTTGATACTATCTTTTAACCATTTCATCTGTCATCTCGGCCCATAAGATATACAAGCAGAATCCTGCTATCAAAATACACAATTCTCAGTGAAAGAATGACATGCTCCCATTTATTAATTATACTATGTGTGTATATAAATGCACATGCAAATTTATGTGCCTGTATGGACAGTATATTTGGAAATTAATCATTTTTAATATCTCTTTTAATAATGGCAGAAAACATTATCAAGAGCTTTCTTAATATTTAAGAGGTTTTATTTTCCTGATAATAACAGTAATTCATGAACATGGAAGAAATCCATAAGCAAAATAAAAAAGAAGAAAGTTAAAACTTAGAGTTAATACTTTTAATACTGTTGGTATTTTAGTGAATTTTCTTCCAAGAGTGATAAAAATTTGTGAAGGTCTGGGATAATGCCATATAGTATTCATTTATTATGAACATTTCCCATGTCATGTTCTTTCAAGTGTGATTTTTTAAAAATACATCATTGTATTCTAGCATCCCTGGATGTTCTCACTGAGGCGGTCTGCACTTTCTTGCTATTATATAAACGACTCTGTAATGAGTATATTTGTATATAAATCTCTGTTGGCAATTCTCATTAGTTTCTTAGTACAGATTCCTAGAAGTAACTATCAAGTCAAAGAATTTGGATATTTTCAATGCCTCGCATCACATAAATACAAGGCACCTCCAGGGCCAAGTAGTTATCATAAATGAAATGGGAAAGTACAAGTACCAATGACAAATGTTATCTAACAATGGCCTCTATTGGAAGACTTACTGGGGAACTGATATCACAGATATTCAAGTCCATTACTGCCAGAATTTCTCATTTTTTGAGAAGAAATCCATATTGGAATAGGGGAATAACTTGGTGAGGGGAGAGAAGGGTATAGACGAGAAACCAGGTAAGATAATAATTCATATTATTAGAACTCTGTGCAACAATATGTGGACACATGGAAAGACAGAGTAGAAGACTTTTTTCCTGTTCCTCATGATAAGCACCCCTAAGCAACAAAAATAGACAGCCTCACCAAAACAAACAAAGGCTCAGAGAAGAAAGAAGAACTAAATGAAAATTTTAGAACTCTAAAATATTACTGAAAAAAAAAATTCAGTGGGTGAGCTCAATGAATGGGGACAAATGAAAGCTTCAGTGAAGTGGATGATACGATAGAAACTGCCCAAGCTGAATAACTGAAAAAGACTGGAAAAAGAAAAACCACAGACTCAGTGTCCCGTAGAGCTACAACAAAATATCTAATATCATTGTCAGCAGAGTCCCAGAGGGAGAAGATGAAGTGGCTATGGCCACACAATTCCTTTAAAATTCTTCAAATAATAAAATTACAAAAATGGAGAACAGATTGATGCAGGAGCTAGCAGGGGGTGAGGGAGAATTGGGAGGGAAGGGGCACAGCTACAAAAGGGCAACAACTGGGATCCTTATGGTGACAGAAATGTTCTATAACTTGACTGTGTCAACGTCAATATCCTGCTTGTGATACTGTAATGTAATTTTGCAAAATGGTACCATGAGGGAAACAGTAGAGGGGCTGGTGGGGCTCTCTATTATTTCTTACAACTGCATGTATATCAACAAGTGCTTTGAAACAAATTTGATTAACAATTTATTCCAGTTTTTCTTTTTTTTACATCTATACCACTAAATTCTCCTTGGGTAGATTGTCCTAATTGATGTTTCTATAAATTATACTCTGATCAATATGGAGTATAATTTATTTCTTAATATTTGTCAAGTTTATAGGTAGACTTCCGTTAACTACAAGGAAACCAAGAAACTATTTGAAAAAGTCTATGTGAATCTAGTTCAACATTTTTCAAATCAAACTATTCATGATAAATTATTGATCAATATGAAAACAAACTAAAAACATTTCACTGGCTAATTCAGGATTTTTGTGGAGAAAGAATCTTCATGAAAAGGAAGAGGAAGAGACTTTTATGTGTGGATTATTAGTTTCCAAGGCATTTACCATGATGCTGTGGGTAGAACTTGATTATGTTGTTCACTTAAGAGTGTTAAGACTCAGAAAGCAAGTCTAGGCCTTTCTACCTGAGTGTAAATGCTGCAATATTGCTGAATAAAACTTAACAGTGGGATTTTTTGTCTTCTATTAGACATTGGAAAAATAAGATGAACACCAGCCTTCTTACTTGTTAAAAGTATGACAGTATTTTATGACAGTAAATTCAGGCCATTAAGTGTTAATATAATGTTAATACCATGTCTCCTTCCTTTAAATAAAAAACAAGTATCCAGTGAAAAGCAGTATGAGGAGACCATACAAGTCACCAGAATGGAAAACTGAAACTCAAACATACTGTTTCTTTAACCAAGTCAAATATTTGTTCTGCTAAGAGAAAACAAGACTTCAAGCAAAAATTTCCCTTCTACTTTTTGAGATATTTTAAAAATTAAATTAGCAAATATTTATTGTGAAACAACAAACAGAACAGTCACAGGGTCTGTATTAAGCAATTAATAGTAAAGCAAGGTAGTGGGTATAGCTCAGGGGTAGAGCATTTGACTGCGTAGTATAAAGCAAGGCCTTTATGACTCATTCAAATGACTAGCTAACATGCATTTCTAATGGGCCATAAAAATGGCTCATTTTACACGGAACAACAGGGTGAACATTTTACTAGACTAAGTTTTAATACATTTGTTTACTGCTTATACAAATAGCAAAAACTGACTTCCAAGTAAATTGTTCATAATTTCAGCACCCATAACTGCATTCTGGTAAATATTTCAATAAGTAGCATCTCTGGATGTCTAACCATCAGCTTTAGCAACTCTAACTCTAATTTTTATTACAGTTGAGTTAGTATTTCAAGTTTCCTAAAAATTAGTACAAAAAGATTCTTAAAAATTAGTATAAGACATGTTAAGTGGCCATCTCTAAATATTCCTGAAAAATACTTTCTAGAACAATCATGGCCAGCATTCTACGGAATACACTGTTCTAAGTGTTTGACATGCAGTACCTCCTTTAATTCTGACAATCGTAAAATGTAGGTATTACCCTCATCTCCATTTTAGAGTCCAGAGCAGAGACAAGTTAACTAACTTACCAAACTAACTTACCAAAGATTACCCAGCTAGTACCTGTTGGACCTGAGATTCTATCCTAGGTGGTCTGACCTCAGAGCTGTACTTACTTCCTGTATTACATTGTTTGTAATAATAATATAATATAATATATATAATATAATATATAATATATATAATATAATATAATATAATAATCTTGACTTTGAGCTTCATGTGATCTCATGAAAAGTTCTAGAGTACCACAACAATCAATCAAGGAATAGATTATAATTTAATATTTAAACAGTTCTCTAGTCTCTGACAATTTGCTTTCTTACTTATCCAGAAAGTTCCTCCCATGTGGAAACAGGGGTTTAAGAAAGACAAGAGTCGACCTTAACTTCAAGGACATCCTTTTTACTCCCTTCCCCTGGCTAGGGATCTGATCACTTTCTTTTGATTAGAGTTTCCTTCCACTTTACTTCTCATTATTCATAACATAGCTTGTATTTTCTAGCCTCCTACACCTGGAGGGTATAAACAAATCTCACTTCCGTAGGGGATATTTCCTTGTGGTCCTTTAAAATAAACAAACAGGTGCTATTTTTCTCCAGAGCTGATGCCTAACAACCCAGTGAGCTATTTGTTTAAATCGTGCCCAAAGTACCAACTCATGGGCGTTTATATCAGGGGTTATTATGTGCCCCTTTATCTAGCCAAGCAATGAGCACTGCCGGAGTCCCAAGGATTCCCACACTCAGGGAGATCCACATATTTTGGCAACTTTGGACATCTGTACATTCATTAGAGGCAAAGGGACAATGAGTTGCTTTAAGGTTTAAACATAAACAGCGGTCTGAATTCAGTACACAAGTCTGGACCTCTTTTAAGAAAAAGTGTCTTCCCCCATTCACACAAGGCTCCTCCAGTTTATTTTGCAACAGGAGAAAGAAAATTAAAAAAAAAAAAATATGCTACCTTGGTGTAGGCTGAAAATGCAAAAGCTACGTACAGTTTCTTTTCTTTTCCTTTTTTTTTTTTTTTTTTTTTTTGACAGGCAGAGTGGACAGTGAGAGACAGAGAGAAAGGTTTCCTTTTGCCGTTGGTTCACCCTCCAATGGCCGCCACGGCCGGCGCACCGCGCTGACCAAGCACTTGGGCCATCCTCCACTGCACTCCCAGGCCACAGCAGAGAGCTGGACTGGAAGAGGGGCAACTGGGACAAAATCCGGCTCCCTGACCGGGGCTAGAACCCGGTGTGCTGGCGCCGCAGAGGATTAGCCCATTGAGCCATGGCGCCGGCCCACGTACAGTTTCTCACACAGAAAATGGCATGTATTGTGAGAGGGAGGCCACTGGGCTCAATGTCAAAATATATTAAGCTGCCTGTTCCACTAAGATTTTTTTTCCAAAAAGCAATGAATAGGTCCAATTTTTTTTTTTTTAAAGAATATCCTCTTCCATAGAATCAGACTGGGGAGCTAGTGACCTGGTAGCAACGAGTACATACAGCCCTCGCTTATTCACCCATAACTGAGGCCGTCCATTTATTTCCCCATTAATAACAAACATCACCTAAATTTACAGTCTTTGCCCCGACAGTTTCAAAATTATAAATATTATTGTGACATGATTAACATGAATATCCAGCCATATCAAATCAGAACTCCTGAAAACTAAATTTATACAAGTATATCCACGCTCCTTTTTCCTTCCCCTTCAAGCTTGAACTTTTTCCCCACGTTTTCCCAGACATCTTTCATGTTGGTGTTTGGAAGTCAGTATGCTCTGGATCAGTGCTCTGATAGCTCACAAATACCCTACACATTTGCTGAACTCCAAAAAGGAGGTTGTAACATTATAAGGAGGTAGATCTGCATATAAACCACCTTAACTCTGGACCAAAATACGAAATATATTGAGAGACGTCTGCTTGGAAGGCAGAACATTCAGTCACTTCAAACCGAGTTTAATTTAGCCAGGGCATTTGGGAAAGAGCAGTTAATCCCTAAACTTTTAAATGGCCATGTAATGTTCAGAGCATCCATCTTCACCCTGTCACTGGTGGGTGTGGGGATGCCGAGGGCCGAGGTCAGGAGAGGAGCTGCTGTTGATAAAACAAAGCGGATATGACTCAAGGTGCGTCTAAAAAGATGAATGGAGGTCGGGGCACGTCTGTATTTCATATGGAGAAGAGATACAGGATGGAAGATAATTTGTTTATACAACACAGAATAGACAGTTGCAAAATATGTGGCTAACACTCATGTCTAAATTCACTTTTTTTTTGATAGCACTCCTTTCATAGTTCATGGATGTACTATCATTGGCTGAAATAGAGAACACATTTTTGTTATCAAACTTTAGCACCTATTCCAAACACCTATAGATAATTTCAGTGATACATTACCTTCTTTATAAACTTGAAAATTGAATTTAGAAGCCTATCATTTAAATGTAAAAGTAAACTTCTGTCCAACCAGAAAAAGAGGTACCTACTCTGTCCCTGAACTTGCTTAGACAGTGATGTTTCATGATCCTTTTAGTGCTGTATTTTCATGTTCCATAGTCTTTATAGCAGGAAATAATTTCATTGCAAATTTCCATTTGGCTGTAATAATGGCATTTTTCTTGATATTACTGAAGAAGGTTACAAAAAACTGGATCATGGAATTTTTTTTTTTTTATTTTTGACAGGCAGAGTGGACAGTGAGAGAGAGACAGAGAGAAAGGTCTTCCTTTTGCCGTTGGTTCACCCTCCAATGGCCGCCGCGGTAGCGCGCTGCGGCCGGCGCACCGCGCTGATCCGATGGCAGGAGCCAGGTGCTTCTCCTGGTCTCCCATGCGGGTGCAGGGCCCAAGCACTTGGGCCATCCTCCACTGCACTCCCTGGCCACAGCAGAGAGCTGGCCTGGAAGAGGGGCAACCGGGACAGGATCGGTGCCCCGACCGGGACTAGAACCCGGTGTGCCGGCGCCGCAAGGTGGAGGATTAGCCTAGTGAGCCGCGGCGCCGGCCTGGATCATGGAATTTATAAGGTGGCACTATGGTGTGGTAGAGGTAAAATGAGATCTGGATTTCATGTTAGCTGCAACACTGCCACTTACTAACTGTGGGACCACAGGGAAGTCCCCTTCCTATATATTGCATACTGTACATGTTCCTCTCAGCTCTAAATGTGTATGTGTGTACGTAAGAGTGTGTTTAGCTTTACTGGAAGTATTTCACTGGGCAGGCATACAGGTATCTGAAAAAAATGCAGATATAAATATACACATAAAGAGTAAGATGATATTAAGGGGATTAATATTATCTGTATGACCTAATGGTACTAAGACTTTTTTACTATACACGTTCTCTGATCACCTTGCCCAAAAAAAGTTTTGAAGGATATAGCCCAAATTATTTACACATCTGTGTGTGTGTATATCTTTCTGTAACTTTCAGAAAACTCTTGAAATAGAAATTTTTCTATAAGGAATCATTTTACCAGGTAAAAACCACAATAATCATTGTTCTTCCAAATGATGTTTTGGGTTGTAGAAGACTTCCATTGATCTGGTTACTGTCTTCCTACTTTGGAGAACATTTGTAAAACTTTGAATAAAATTGGGTTACAGTTAATGAGGTTGGCACACATTAGAGCATACTAATCAATACCAACTCAGTCTGTGACCTTGCCCTTATTATTGTCTGACTTCACTGAACTAATCAACCATAGCCAATGTCAATGAAAATCTTTCTCTCAAAAGTATAGAGTACTTGTTTTACTGCATGGAGAAGTCTTAAGTGCTAGCTCTGAAATGCTGAAATAAATTTCAACAGAAAAAAAAATCAGTATTTTAAAATAGCTGAACCAACTTTACAAACAAACACACTTTCCCCCCTATAATAATGAGACACACAAATTCCCCCTAACTTTAAAAACAGAGTCATGCAAATACATTCCTCAGGCATGAATGCCCTCCCTCGCAAAAATCTCTTAGGCGGGGCTTTTGCTATTGCATTTTATCAGCTTGTGGGATCCAACAGCACAGTACCAGAATGAGGAGAGGAGCGTTATGCTTTAGGACTACATAAATTGTACTTTTACAGCGACATCACAAAATTAACTTTGGATGCTCCCACAGAGTCGGCTTGATTTGTGTTTCTTGCTTTTGGCTTGCCTTAGTAAAAGCTTAGTCATACACCTTCCCAAGCTCTGCTCTAAAGGCACACTGCAATATCATACTAGAAAGTCTGTAATAAGAGTCTGGTGACTTAATGTAAATATTCACAGAGATTTCAATAAAAGTTAATCAAAACACGTATTCTAAACTCCTATTTCCAGGGCCCCTCTCACTGCCTCCAGTTTTCCGAGGAGCTGCGGCTAAGGGTTGGGTGCCTATAAAACTCTTGGAGTATAAACTCTGTATGAGTCGTAGACAGGTCAGAAGCCATAATATTTTCCCCTTCAGTCATCTTTGGAAAACACTCCACATTACCAACCAAATGGTTTCCTTTTGAAAAAAAAAAAAAAAAAAAACAACTTTCTCTCTGCTATGGCTGTATGCAAATGAACAGTTAGTTCTGGCTTATCATTCAAAATATTTACTCCCATACAGATTAAATTTAGGCCAGACATAAAATGAATGCTGGTAATATGCAGATGTGTAGACAAAAAGATTTTGTTTGGAAAGCAGGGCTGCAGAGCCTGATGGTGATGGGTGAGCCTGTGAAACAGCGTGAGGCAGATGGCTGTGAACAATGTGCAGATTAGCCTTGCCCTGGCGCTTAGATGTAGCCCGGTCCAATTTTATTCAAATCTATCCTTTTATTTCTGAAGCACGAGAAATGAATGGGAACACTGCTCACAGACATCTTTGTTCAGGTACAGGCTCCGGGAACAGCTGGAGCAAATTTATTGCCGGGACAACAAACCACTCGTCCCTACCTGCTGTGCTCTCAGAATGGCAGCATCGATCTCCTCCACCTTCTGAGTGATGGTGTCGCTCACTAAGCGGTAGCGCTCATTGTCCTCCGCGACCATTTTCTCCAGTCCTTCCCTCGCCCTCCACGGTACCAGTTCCAGCAAAGCACTGCTCACTTCATTCAGGGAGTCCAACACAGCTTTGTTGTTCTTAGCTTCCTTTTTCAGTTCCTGAAAACACACAAGCAAGAATTGCCACAGGTTTTGCCTTTTGCCATTTTTAGGGCTCAAGGCCTGTGCCCACCAGTACGGATCTACTTAGGTCTCCTCACTTTCAGTGGCATTAAATAAAGCTTTGTTATTTAAAGCTATTTTTCCAAAAGGAATGTGTTTCCAGGGAGAGGTTCAAGGAACAGTTCCTTTGTCAACACTTACAACGTTTTATTGTTATAATTTAATATAAACTAAAAATCTGGGAAACAGAAGCTGGCTAGTTAACATGTATTACTCTTTGCTTTCTGGGAACCGCTCCGTAATCAGGTAACGGAAAAGTACAATAAAGAAGACATTCCTAACCAGAAGTCAGTGGCCTTCAAAACGAGGACACTGGTTTTAAATCATTCCCGTTGAATCATAATAGGCTCAGTGAGCCTGACCTCACACACTCCCTTTCAGCCACATGTGGTCATTCTTCAGGGATGAAAAAACAGAGGATGATGGCTCTGAAAGGCCAAGTGATGAGCCTGGCAGCATACGACTCTTGTGATAAAACAGGAAAACACACCCCCTGCTACATATTCATCTTACAGAAATACTGCGGTTC
Source organism: Lepus europaeus (assembly GCF_033115175.1). Lineage (NCBI taxonomy): Eukaryota > Metazoa > Chordata > Mammalia > Lagomorpha > Leporidae > Lepus > Lepus europaeus. The sequence continues at coordinate 57,024,202 of NC_084829.1, forward strand.
CAACCAAATTATGTGTGTCTCTGAAACAACAATCATTTTCATCCCCCTCCTTCACTCTCTTCATCATTCTGTCTCTTGTGTAAACCACACTCCCAGCTATAAGGCTCTCGAAACAAATTATAATTCACTTTTTTCATCTCTGGGCTCCTCAAAGTTTAATTAGTTGATACGCTGCCAGTTTTTGTTGGGTCCCCGCCCACCGAGGCATCCTTCAGCATGTTAGTTGTGACACAAGACAAACAGAATTTCACTTGGTGTGTGAAGAAGACTCCCTAAAAGAAAACAAACAGATCTGAAATGTACAATCAGAGCGTACTTTTTGCCTCACTTGTGCTTGGCCTGCTGCTTCTCCTTTCAGAACCTGTGTTTCATAGGAAAGTAACTCCACCTCTACTTTGTCCAGCCAGGTACATAGCTCCTCATGTGTAGAGTGCAGCCGTCTTGCAAGCTGTAGTGCCTGTTCCAGAGTCTTGGCCACATCGGTGCTCAATTTCGTAATGTCTTTGTACCTTGCTTTAATGGCTTCCAATTTATCTTGAATTATTAAAACTTCATCACCTAAAATTCCAAAGGCATATTATTTTTTATGAAAAGAAAAAGGGGAGAGGAGGAGGGTCTCTTCAGATATTATTATACACTGATGAGATTTTCTAGGGAGGAAAAAAAAGGAATTTATTTTTCTAAGGATAGTCTGACCAAGAGAAGCAATGTTCTCGATTTTAGTCTTTTGCAAGATTTTAGGCAAATCCTGACACTTAAGATGTAAAAAATTAGAAAAGGCTACAGGATCTTCAGTTTTGTGGAAAGTGGCACTTTTGTACCTGTCTGTATGGTGCTTTCAGTTTCCAAAGCACAAAGGTTAAAAACTGCCTGGAATTGGTTCATGAAGTTCACTGACTTCATAGCTTAAAAGCTTGGATCACTCTAGGTAAGACAGAGCCAAGTGTGTCCTGGGCTGCAGACTTTTACTTCAAAGCTCTACAATGCTAAGTTGAATTTCTCCAACTCATAACTGAATGGGAACTGTTGCCCCCACACACATCTTGCTGCAGCAGATAAAGTGACAGTGAAACTTTCCTATGGTCAGAGGAATCACTAAAGAAAGTTAGTTTCTCTGAGCTGTTCTAAAAGCTCCCCATGTAGATATTAAAGCAAGTTTCTGTTTTCTTAGCATGCAGAAATGAAGCTTGTATATAGCCATAACATGTGCGTCACTGAGATGCAATCCATGTTAAAATAAAACAAATTAAAAAAACACACACATACAACTGTCAACAACCTACATGTTCATCTGCCTTCCGCAAGTGGAAAACTAATGTAACTCTGTCGTGAGCTTCTCTGACCAGCTCCTGTGCCAAAGCGCTCTATGTTATGAGTAATACACACAGTGTCCATCAAGAACTCAAGTGAGATCATGAGAAAAAAGTGAGATCATATTCTAACCACCACCTCCCCCAGCCCCTTGATTGTTCTTCAAAGCATTCTCTGAGACGAAGTCTTGGAATGGCCTCCAAGATTATAAAGTGTTTTGTCTTTCTCCCCCACCCCGTACCTACATTATTTTTGAAAGCAAAGAAAAATGCTGACTGCATGACAATGGGATTTGAAAGATATCTCACCTGTGGTTTGTTTAAGGAGTTCTAAACCATTCAGTAATGCCTGATCTACATTTTGCTTCCTGAGAAGGATGTCCTCTTGCAGAACCTAAAAACACAGGCACCAGTTTTTACATGGGGTGGGGATTGGAGGGCTGGGAAGAATGTAAATCAACATTGGATTTAGTTGACCTCAAAGAACTGTAATTAAGCCTGTGCTTAATAGAGATGTATTTGAATAAGCACATCAAGTTTCCATATATTCATTACTGTTCTTGTGTTTAGACCTCTTCTTCCTACCATGGTGTCCTATAACCCATGTTCATCTCCAATAATTCACAGCACTCTTTTTATCAGAAAATACTTAAGGATTTGAGAAAATGGGCTAAGTGGAAATTCTGGAGAATCAGTTATTTACAGGTCTTTGTACACAATAAGAAAGTAAAGCAACAAAATGAAAAGTGAAAAAAAAACAAGATAATGGATAAATCTAATCTATCTCTCCTTTTTTTTTTTTTTTTTTTTTTTTTTTTTTTTTTTGACAGGCAGAGTGGACAGTGAGAGAGAAAGACAGAGAGAAAGGTCTTCCTTTTTTCCGTTGGTTCACCCCCCAGTGGCCCCTGCGGCCAGCCCGCTGCTGCCGGCGCACCGCGCTGATCCGAAGCCAGGAGCCAGGTGCTTCTCCTGGTCTCCCAGGCGGACCAGGGCCCATGCGGGTGCAGGGCCCAAGCACTTGGGCCATCCTCCACTGTACTCCCGGGCCACAGCAGAGAGCTGGACTGGAAGAGGGGCAACCGGGATAGAATCCGGCGCCCCGACTGGGACTAGAACCCGGGGTGCCGGCGCCGCAGGTGGAAGATTAGCCTAGTGAGCCGCGGCGCCGGCCCTCTTTTTTTTAAGTGACTTTATTAAAAGCAAACTATAGGGACTGGCGCTGTGGCACAGCAGGTTAAAGCCCTGGCCTGAAGTACTGGTTTCCCATATGGGTGCCAGTTCTAGTCCCGGCTGCTCCTCTTCCAATCCAGCTCTCTGCTATGGTCTGGGAAAGCAGTACTAGATGGCCCAAGTGCTTGGACCCTTGCATTCACATGGGAGACCTGGAAGAAGCTCCACTCCTGGCTTTGGATCAGGTCAGCTCCAGCCATTGCAGCCATCTAGGGAGTGAACCAGTGGATGGAAGACCTCTCTCTCTGTCTCTACCTCTCTATGTAACTCTTTCAAGTAAATAAAATAAATCTATTTTTTTAAAGCAATCTATAGGGGCTGGTGTTGTGGCATAACTGATAAAGTCACCACCTATGGCTCCAGCATCACATATGGGTACTAGCTGGAGTCCCAGCTGCTCCACATATGTTCCAGCTCCCTGCTAATGCACCTGGGAAAGCAGAAGAAAATGGTCCAAGTGTTTGAGCCCCCACACCCACGTGGGAAACCCAGAGGAAGCTCATGGCTTCTGGCTTCAGACTGGTCCAGCTCTGGCTGTTGTGGCCATTTGGGGAGTGAACCAGCAGATAGAAGCTCTCTCTGTCTCTTCTCTCTATAACTCTGCCTTTCAAATAAATAAATAAATCTTAAAAAAGAAAAAAGAGTAATCTATATACACAGGAAAAGCCTTTTTGGAATATAGTTGATTCACTTAAATCATAATAGACATAAATTAATACAGAAATAATATGAGAAAACAATGACAACTGAGATGAATAAAATAAAATAGAATAAAATAAAATAAATCCAAATACCCGAAGTTCAGACTGCTGCTTCCATAGCCCCTCAGTGCTATAATCCTGGACTGAGAGCTTGCTGAGTTTGCCATGCACTTCATTCAGCCAGTTCATCAGCTCAACTTCATCTTCCCCAAAAATCTTAGCATTACATAAGGCCTGCTGGAGGAGCTCAGACCTGCTGTGACTTTTCTCTTGAATCTCAATGTACCATACTTGAGAGAAGTCTAGTTTATTCTGCACCATATCTTTATCCTCCCTGGAGCTCAAAACCTTTAAGGACTGGCCAATGCTAACAGCTTGATGTAAATGTTTATTGTGATTGATGATGTCATCTTCCAAGGCCTAAATACAGTTTACAAAAAGAAAGAAGAAAAACAAAAAGGATGGACAAATAAAAATGAAAAACATAAACAGAACTAAAAGATGGCAATTGAAATGAATTTAGTTTATAAGTATGCATAACATAACAATAGTACATAACTCAAATTTATGTCAAAAACCACAACATAAATGGAAAACTGAGTCTTACTTATGTGTGATTAGCATCTTACTTTGTGCTGTGCAATTTGCTCCTCAAGTTTAGACGCTTGGGTTCCTATGGGCTCACAATTCGCCAGCCTCTTCTCTATGGTTGTAAGCCACTCATTCAGTGGTTCTAAGGTTTCATGAAATTGCTGTGCTACCACGGAGATACCTTCCAACTGACGATTCCTACAAAAGTGCCAAGATAAAGGTCATTTAGGGATGAAGAATGTGTGAAACATCCAACAAAAATCTTGAATCATGCTCCTGCATTTCATTCTAAACATTTTTTGCACAAATCATATAAGGTTAAAATTTAAATATTTAACACTTAAAGGACACAGCAGAATACTTCTTATACTAAACAGGATTAAAGTTGAACAACAGACCACCCTCAAGTACCTGATTCTCAGGAAAATCCAAAGTAATCTTTTTTAATAATAATTATGGTAACAATTATAGTCATAATTATAGCAATGTCATAGTAACAATAGCAGCAAAAACACATAATAGTTTTCAAACAGCCATCCTGTGCCAGGCCTGTTTCAAGGGCTTTATATCTTAATTTCAATTGGAGCACTAGTTATAGAAAATGATTTTAACCAAAAGGTCCAAAGAACATACGCCCATCTCCTCCCCCTCCCCCACTGCCCTGCCTTCACTGCTTACTGGCATTAACAGGGATCCCTAATTTATAAAAGTACAGTGTCAAATATAATTGCCAAAAGCAATATTTACTATGTTATGGTTTCAAATATCAAAACAGGGTAGAAATGTTCCTTAGATTTTTACTTAATAGTGAAACACTTTTTTAAAAATATTATTTATTTATTTATTTATTTGACAGTGGAGTTAGTGAGAGAGAGACAGAGAGAAAGGTCTTCCTTCCATTGGTTCACCCCCGAAATGCCCGCTACAGTGGGAGCTATGCCGATCTGAAGCTAGGAGCCAGGTGCTTTTCCTGGTCTCCCATGCGGGTGCAGGGCCCAAGGACTTGGGCCATCCTCCACTGCCCTCCCAGGCCACAGAAGAGAACTGGATTGGAAAAGGAGCAACTGGGACCAGAACTCGGCACCCATATGGGATGCCGGCACCGCAGGCGGAGGATTAACCAAGTGAGCCACGGCGCTGGCCCCAACAGTGAAACACTTTTAGAAAACAATCCTGCTTCCTCCGTTGCAGAAGAGCCATGTATAAAACCTGCTTTTACTGTCCACAACCTTCTCTAGCATAAGGGAATATGCTGGTCTGTAGCCAGAGCAGCTCATTCAGTACAAAATCCTGGAAATCATTTCTACTGAAATCAACAGTTGTTGCTGTCGTCACTTCTTACTACGTTTGATTCTTAGGAATATTACACAATTCAAGAAATCAGTGTAAAATGGGGACAAAGTACTTTAGAGGAAATTGCCACAAGCTACTGTGTACAATTTATGTAGCATATCACAACTTAAATACACATGGTTTTTTAAAGCTTTCGGTTGAAATACATTTGACCCTCCAAAAAGAATAAAATTACTGTGTTCTTTTTAACTTTTTAATTAACTATGTATGACTCTTTTTTGCCTAAATTCAGATGTCCAATCGCAAGTATTTTATGATTGGGTTTAATACACGTGATTTAAATTATGAGGAGATATAGGTGTATATCATAATTATTACCAATATTCTCTCCATTTAATCCAATTGTGAGAAGGTTTTAGAGAAAGAAGACCAATTATGGCAGTAAAGCTGAGATCCAGTTATTCTGTCATTTAAAAAAATTCACTGACAGTATCTTCCAGCCAGGCCAACCTGGGGCATTACACAGACGGGTGCCTCAACACACACTGAAAGACACCATGCTGCCTTAGAAGCACCTTGTGCTATGGTCTTGAAATTGTAATTAACCCTACTCCATAAATTCAAGAGTAGCTAAATCTGCTTCACCTTCTAGCTCCCAAGAAGGTAGAAATGTATGGAACATGCTTATTTTGTTTGGTGGCTCATCAATTTTCAGCCCCACCAGTCTAAGTGGCTACTCTTCAATGCAGTTTCTATTTAAGAACACTCAATGTAGCTTCAAAGTAGAAGATGAAGTAGTGGTTGAAATTTGGGCAGAAGGAAAATGTGAAAAACAAAGATACAGAGAGGCCGTGCTGCTGGCTTCCTGGCCTTCACGAAGTTAGGGCACCCTTCCACCGGCCACGTTTCACAGCCAACTCTAACTTCTCAGTTAAAACATAGCTTTGTGTCACTCCCTTGGCACTGGACCAGGTTCCTCCTATCGCAAGTTCCCAAAGCACACTGTATTTTTTTCCTTTGAAACAGCACATTGGCCATTTTTCACTTTGAAAAATGAAACCTGAAAACACTACTACAATGTACCCAACCTGAGGGCAGAGGTGATCTGACCAGCTCACCCAAGGAATCCAAGGCCCAGTCTGCTCCTGACCCATAGTAAGCAGGAAGCAACTATGTAACATAAGAATGCTTCACCTCTGAGGGTAATGTTTCTTTTAAAAAAGATGAAATAGCTGGTGACTATAAGAGAATATCATTAGGGGCTGACGCTGTGGCATAGTGGGTTAAAGCCATGGCCTGAAGCGCTGGCATTCCATACAGACGTCGGTTCGTGTCCCGGCTGCTCCTCTTCTGATCCAGCTCTCTGCTATGGCCTGCGAAAACAACAGAAGATGGCCCAAGTCCTTGGGCCCCTGCACCCACGTGGAAGACCTGGAAGAAGCTCCTGGCTCCTGGCTTTGGATTGCGTCAGCTTCAGCCATTGCGGCCATCTGGGGAGTGAACCAGTGGATGGAAGACCTCTCTCTGTCTCTACTTCTCTCTGTAACTCTTTCAAATAAATAAAATAAAGCTTTAAAAAAAGAGAGAATATCAGTAAAGGAATAAAGAGGTATCCCAGCTTTCTTACCTATGTTCACACACATGAAAATAATGACTTGAAGAAAAGTATTACCAAAGCATGACATCTCAGTATTAAAGCTAGGGTTCCTCTTTCAAATGAACTGGAAGGATTTAAGTTACCTTGTTTCAGCCTTAGTAAGCAATGCCTCCCATCTACTATCCAAGAGACTCAGCTGCTTCAAAATCTTCACTTTGTCTGCAGGTTCTGCTGTTGCAGCGATTTTTTCTCCTTCTCGTTTGATTACCTCCACTGTGGATTTACGGTCATCCAGCAATCTTTGTAGAAGCTTGAGACAAAATGTGACAGGTTTTAAAAATCAAGAGACTAACTGTATCAACAGGAAGCAAATGAATTCTGAGTACTTATGATATGAGACAGAAATATAGATTCATATGGATACACATACAAAAGGATCTGAGAAGCAGAATTTTAAAAATGATTGTTTAATGATTATTACTGTTGTGTCAGATACTGTAGTAGGAGCTTTTCATAGCAGATAAAACGAATAAATCTACTAAGCTCTTCATGGTAATCTATTTATTTGAAAGGAAAAAGAGTGACTGATGTCCCATCCACTGGTTTATGTCCCACATTCCCACAATAGCTGAGACTGAGCCAGGCCAGGAGCCCAGAACTCAATCCAGGTCTCCCACTTGTGTGGCAGAGAGCCAACTATTACTTCAGCCATGTAGAGACCTGCTGCTTCCCAGGGTCCGTATTGACAGGAAGCTGGAAATAAGAGTCGCGCCGTGACATGAATGCAGGCATTCCAACGTGGGAAGTGGGCATCAGAAACAGTGTCTTAACCACAACACCAACTGCCCACACCTTTCATTTTAATATAAAATATTAGAGTAGAAGCGCTATTTAAATTAACACAGTGAATCATGGATAAGGTGCAAGATTCCCCTTAATGTAACAAATGGTAATGCCTTGTCAGAAGAAAAAGGATTACTATGAACCATTAATGTATTCTAAACCCTTTCCTATGTTAAATAATCTGTAATAGACAAGGAAGTTAAGATACAGATCCAGTCTGCCTGTTAGCAAGGCAAAAGTAACAGCTCCCAGCTCCTTTTAATAAGTGGCACTAACTCCTAAAATCCTTTTAGGAAGATGATGATTAAGAAAAGAGACTTTACATATTTTCTAAAGAAAGCTAGAGTGTAGCATGTTAGAAATCCCCAAAGCTGCCAAAATAAGACTAATATTTTAGGAGTTAGCAACAGAAACAAAATACAATTTAATTTATTAGAATGCATTTTTAAGTGCCTGGAATGGAATGCCTGCTATGGCCAACCAGAATTCAGGATTACTTTGCCCTAATCTCACCATAACAAACTGTTGGTGAGCAACTGCTAGCTATGCATAGGCACTGTGCTAACAGCAACGAGAAAGGCACAGGTATGTAAGCAATTAACTGCCTCATTGCTTCCTTTGTCTGATCCTGACTGAGTGTAAAAGATTAAAGACTGGACAGTTACAAAGAAGAGTATTTGGAGACCAAGTTCACCAAGGCAGAATTTAAAAGGAATACATGTTTAGAAAGGAGGGGAGGAAACACACTCTCTCTTGACACAGGTTTGAGTCATTCACTGTATGAGCAAAGTGTTATAGCAGGTGGTGTCAGCAACAAGGAGAACCAATTAAGTGGGTTACTTTTGATGAATTTAAATAGCAATGTCTCTAGCAATTAAGAAAGCAAAATCAATAAATAGGTTTAGCTGGCTAATGGTCATTAATTACCTCAGGGAGGATATCTTAATTAAATTAAAATTACTCTCTGGGAGAGTAACTTTAAATTAAACTGTGAATGGTAGCAAAAAAAAACCACACAAATTCAATGTATTTTCAGTTATAGTACCTTAATCTCAAAATCAACCTCTAATGGATATGATTTCCTGAAGTGCTAACGTTTTTGAAGAAAGATGGGGTTAAAATTCTGAGAACAAATGCAGAAGTTCTTTAAAAAGTTTTAACTGACAAAAATTAATTATATACATTTATGGAGTACAATGTGATGTTTTGATCCACATAACACAATGTGGAATGATCAGATCAGGCCAATTAACATATCCATCACTGCACCTACTTACCATTCATTTGTGGTAACAACATTTAAAATGAACTCTTTTAGCAATTCTGAAATACACAATCCATGATTATTAATTATGCTAAGTGCCTAAACAGTAAGTGCAATAAGCCATGCGTAGAAAGATAAATTTTAACTTTAAAAAAGTTTAAAAAAAGTTATTTTAAAAGGACTAGAGTAATTCACTTCCTTTTAAAAAATTATTATTTATTTTCCTTTTGTTTGAAAGTCAAAATGACACACAGAAAGAGAGAGACAGAGAACTCTTCTCCACTGCTTCACTTTCCCAAATACCCACAATAGCTTGAACTGGGCCAGGCTGGGAGTCCAGAACTTGATCTGGGTCTCCCATATGGGTGGTAGGAACCTAAGCCATCACCTGCTGTCTCCCAGGGTGTGTACTGGTAGGAAACTGGAAGTGGAAACAGTCAGGACTCAAACCCAGGCACCCTGATATGGCACGTGGGTATCCCAAGCAACGTTGAAAGTGCCCATTCCCGCTCCCTTCTTTGTAAATTTCATACTGGAGAAAGCTTCCCACTGTGCTGCATGCTAAACTCCTTTGCACATGTCATTTCAGGCTGAAGCTGACAAATTACTACTGAAAATGTCACTAAATGCTTTACACCTGAACTCCTGCCACAGGGACTACAACAACTGTGTAGGTGGGCCCAAGTAGTTATCATCCCTCTAGAGACTGTGTTTTTCCAACTTGGCTTTGTTTTGGTAGCAGTCAAAGACAACTGGTACATTCCTTAGCAGATATAAACAGATTATTCGTTTCTTTGGTAATAGATTGAACCATAAGAAACTGTTGTTATTTAATCTACAAAAAGGCAATTTCATATGGTTAGTACTACTCTCTAAGGGAACAGTACTGCTTTCCAAATGTCACCTTATTAGTGAAGGCTTCCTTTACTGTCCTATTTGAAACTGCAGACACACACACACTCAATCCTAACACTTCCAGTTTCTCATTCTTGTTCGGTTCCTTCCTGATTCCTACTCCTACCATTTTATTTACCACTTGCTAATTTATCACAGTATACTTACTTCATGTTCTCTCTCTCTTCCCCTCCTCCCCCTCCCCCACACCTCCACGTTCCCATTGGACTTTAAACGCAAGAGGACTTTTTATCTTGCCTATCCAATGCCATATCCACAGAACCTAAAACAATGTTTGGCTGACAAGAAGTATCTAGTACGTAGGTATTGAATGACTAACAAACTAAGGTACAGAGCGTCAAGAATCAGTTAACTAGGATATCCTATTGATAGAGCTAAAGACAGCCAAAGGGAAACAGTCATTCTCATTACCAAGACTGAACATGAAACACAACATGAAAGCATCGCTACCTTACCTTTTGTTCTTGTATTTGGGCCTTCACCACTTTGTACTCGGCTGATGGGGGCTTCTGATTGGCCACAAGCTCTTCGGTGTCCACCATCCAGCTGAGCAGAGACTCGAGGGCATCTTGGAACCTCCCACAGTGCAGCAGGGCCTCCTGTAACTGGGCTGCTCGCTGAGCCACCTGCCAAGTCCCAATTGCTTCCACTTATTTCCATGTTTCATAAATTAATGAAAGCGCCCACAGTCATAACTTTTCATGCTTATTTTCCCATTTTGTTGCAAGTTTTCTTCTCCTTCTCACTTAAAATTTACCCAAAGCATTAATAGGGATCAGGATAGGAGTTCAAACTTTAAGAAGTAAGCCACAAAGATAAGATGTCCATCCCAAAAAGTCAATAATAATGACTAAATCTTTGAGACTTTGGAAATGCCAAACACAGTTATGATTAGCAATGAATGATTCAAAATATCTTAGCAGTGTAGAAATTAACTACATATTGTCATTTTTATTATTCCTGGATTCATTTCTAAGTTTCCTATCAAGGAATGTTAGAGATAATGAAAAAGAAGCATTAAAAGATTAAAAGAAACTATAATAGAAGAGAGGATCAGCATTTATTTTGCTACCCAAAAATAATTATAAAGCATCCAATTAAATCCTGTTAGCTCTGGAGTCCTTTTTCAACCAGCCAGGGCCTTTGTCTTCTAGTAGACAGAGCCTCTGTGTCCTACACAGTGATATCCCATTGCCCTTCTCATAGAGCTTTTCCTCTGGATTCAGAAGGAGTTAGTTGGCAAGATGCTTTTAAACACTACGAAGTGTATTTACATCTGACACTGCACGCCAGTTGTGTTTAAGGAACACTGCAGTATGAATCAGACTTGAAAGAATGGCAGGATTTTAAGACCTGGCAACTGTTTAAGACTTCAGTGCAGAAACAACAACAAAATTACCACGACCACTACCATCACTACCATCAGCACTACATAAGCACTGCCACCCCATAACAATTTTCTGGTAATTTACGTCACATGGAGAACCGCCTGCCATTTTGTGTTGTCAGTGTTGCCTCCCTAAGATATCAGAGCATGATTTCCAGTGTTTTCCCTCACGGAAATCTAGGGAAAAGTGAGACCCGTATCTTTCAAGTAAAATGATATTTGGAGTTGATGGTCTGTAGCAAGGGCGGCAAACCCATACTTAGTCCATGGCCGACAGAGCCATGGCTTCTTTCACTTGCATAGCCCTGACCTACCACACAGTTTACAATCAGTCACCAACATTTGAAAAGTGGAAGGTTTCACGTAGAAAATGAAATTTCCAGGTCCTTCTGACAGTAATCAGACCATCTGACAACAGCCTATATCACTATATGCCAGTCATTTTTCTGGAGCTAAGAGGTGTGTGTGCTCTCTCAACACAGGGCCCCAGATTCTGGCCAGGCCATCACACCGCTTGTGTCTAAGGCCAGGTCTCTATCAAAGTGGAGATAACGTCAGGGAGAGGCCCTGTTTCACCTAGTTCTCTCCTTTCACCTAGGGTCCCTGTCTAGTTCCTGGGGCTTTGGAGTTTGAGCTACCCAGTGTATTGGACCATAACATAGATGGATGGATGGATGGATGGATGGATAGATAGATAGATAGATATGTTTAGGAAGTGTGTCACAATAAACGCAGATGAAAACAAAATCAACAAAAATGATGATGAAGGGCATCAAAAAATTACCTTTTTATTCAGAGTCTTCCACCGTGTATTGACCTCATCCAGGTCATGCTCCAAACCCTGAGTGCTGGTGCTTTTAGCAGCACTCTGAATAAGGCCTTGACCTAACCAGTTAACATCTTGCTGTTTAACCTGTAAGGGTTCGATCTCTTCTTTCTGGAATACCTGCAGTTGGAAGAGCCATAATTGCACGAGTTATATTCTCTAGTAACTACCAAATATACAAGCATTTCTTTAATCATCGAGTTGTAGAAACTATTAATCATTACAATAATTTTTAGCGCCTATTAATAGAGCAAAGCTACCTTATGAGCAATAGTAAGGGAGAAAATTAAATGTAAATTCACAGCCTATCAAAACCATTCAGGAAAATCAAGACTGATGTTCTTAGCACACTGAATCAGATAATCTATAAAACCAAGAAGATGGCCTATGTGTTCCCTCTTTATTGCTTCATTATCATAACATGAAAAGCTTCCTATTGTTCCCATGCAACTCTAGCAAAAGATTTACAGGAAACGCTAAGGAGCAAAATGTTAAGAGGGGGTCAGGATGAGGCTTTCTGGGCACGAGATTCTCATAAGCTCTCTAACGATAGCTGCTGCTTGCTGGTAACCAAAGTGTGAGACTCAAAACATAAATGGAGATGCACTGACAAGAAGAAATCAGCCAAGAGGCCAAACACAGGGCTTGCCAAAGGGGTCAAAAATATAGGGACAGGAAAAGGAAAAAGTCCTAGTCATGTTCTGAAATACCAAAGATCTCTGTATTTCTAGCCCCTTCAAATGCTTCTCAAGATGCCAATGGGCCCCCAAGAGGCATGGAGACCTCACCCTCTGGATCTGATTACACACATCATCAGCACAGCAACTCTGGTCCCTCTGTGGTCACTGCCACCCACACCTGCACTACCAGCAGTTCCCCAAGGCTTTATTCTCTACTCTGCATCCCATTTAACCTGTGGCTCCACAGTTGCCTGTGACAACTTGACTTAAATGCAAGTACCATCAAAGCAAACATTTCTATCTTTTTAAAAAAATATTGTAGTTCTGTACCATGGGCTCAGCATATAATAGTTACCTAATAATTGCCAGATTAATATCTACATAAAAATCATATTTCTGTCTTTGGATGATGACACTGACCCCTTAACATGTAATACTAGAGGTTGATCCAGAAATCCTTTAATAGATAATTCAAGTGTTTAGAAGACGCTTAGAAGAAAATCAATTATTTTTAACTAAGGAAGGAAAGAAGGTTTCAGAGAGACATTAAGGTAAAACATGGTTTGTAATTCTGAGTCATTACACTGAAGAACACCATATGAAAAAAAAAAAACAGTGATGGATAGCTGAACAGAATATATGGAAACATAATTAAGGTCAATAGTAAAACAACACTTAAAATTATAGGCACAGTGTGGAAAATAATTTGGCAAGATGTAGAGGCTGTAGGAGACAAAGTCGGGAGGCTCTAGCCCAAGGCCTAACACACAGGATACTCCTGTGTTACTGTATGAGTGAAATGAAGGATCAACAAACAAATTAAAGATCATTTCCTGCAAAATTCCCTTCCTAGCTAAAAGCTCACACTACTTTTTTTTTCCACAGAAACACACTTACAGACAATTTCCCTAATGGCTAATTGTTTCTATGTAACAATACCAAATATAAAAAAATCAACTACACATAATTAGAAAGTATCAGATCCCTCAAACCACTAATAAACTTTTCACAATTCTCCCCAAGAGTATAATTTACCTAATAAGCCAAAAGAAAGTTGCAAGCAGGTGGTAAAGACAGAGTTTGCGCAGTAGGATTCTATTTCTTATTCTATAACACTTTCTAAGTTACTTTCTAGGAACAAGTAACAGCTTCGGATATGTTTCACTAACCAAGCATGAAAGGACGAGTGAATTTGTATGGTATATAGGATTCAGAGGAAAGTTTCATTCTCTCTCTCAGTCTTCAGAACACCACCACCACCAACAACAAAAAACTAATATAATATTCTAATAAATTCCCTTAATCTCTGATCTTGGCTTTAAATTAATTTTAAGGGTATAAATCAGAGCAGGTCCAAGTGAGTATATGATACTTTTCTAAAGCAGTACAAATATATACTAAAGATTTTTAAAAAAAGATAAGTACTTAAGAGTATATCCACCTAAAACATAATTATTTTCTAAAATACACTATAAATTCCTTTATAAGGAAAAACATACTTGGCTAAGCCATTTGCTATTTGTGCAAGGAAAGGGCACAGTTACTTAGGAACAATTGTTTTTCATAGACTGAGAACAGGAACATTTCTGATACTGTCTAAATTCCTTATCGCTCAGTGGTAACAGAATACCTGTGAAGAGACTTTCTCCCCAAACAAACTTCACTGCAAACAAACACAAAGAGAAACTTAAAATAAAATAAAATTACCTCTGAGGCAAAGTTTACCAGAAGAGCTTAGTAAAAGTACCAAAATAGCTGAACTTCAATCTGAGTGGGAAGAAAAAAATTACAAGCCTGAAAAACAACCTCTCCATGCTACAAGGCTGCACCCTTCATTTCCTTACCTCATTCCCTACTCACAAAAAGCTAGCAGCTCATAGGCCGGCAAAACATAGCCCTATTACTCGTCTACTCTCACAGGCACAGCTTCTGAGAGAACATTTTAAAAGTCCTTAATTTGGGGCACAGCATTTTGCACACCACAACAATATACTACTGTGTTTGTACCTTCATGACTAAATCAGTTGCAGCTTGATAAATCCAATATAACTGCCCTTAAATGGCAGTGTCTTAAACCATAATTTGTCTAACAGGCTGACATTAACATAAATTCACAGTGGAGGCATTCTGAGTGAAGGGGAACCAGCCACCATCTGCATGGCCAACAGCAGGACTCTAAACAGCTGGCAATAATCATTGTTCTCAAAAAAAAAAAAAAAAAGTCCCTAGTTAATTTGTTACAACAGTCAACTTATCAATATCTGGCATCTTATAGGGTGCTAGTCACACTGCCCAAATAAACGAATGGACTGAGTCATGATTAGAAACACCAGTGACCACTCTGAAACACAACCACAAACCCTTGGCAATGGGGAGTTTCGCATTTCCCTTAATTACCTGAGCCGACTGGAAGCCATTGCAGACTGTGTCCAGTGTTCCAGCCTGGGCCCCAGCTTTTCTGGGTGCGGCTTTTTTTCTCCCTGGTGTGAATTTCAGAGAGCACTTCATCCGGAGCACCTCCACTTCCTCTTTAGATGCTACCTTGGGTTCTTTGGAATCATAGGGTGCCAACAGTGCCACATCTCCTACCACCCCCGTGCTACCACAATCTACATCACTCTCTCCCAGATCTGTGAGGGAGAGCTCAAAATCGAAATCTTGAGGGGACCCCTTTGTAAGTTCCCTACTTTGTGCTGTGATTTGGGAGTCTTCTGCTCCACGTGTTTCCTCCTCTCTTCCAAAGTGGGAAACAGGCTCGTTGTCTCCGTACCTTGGCATAAATAATGGGTCACGCTGAACAGTGCTCGCGGGCAAATCATCACACAGGCAACAACTGTCACCAGGGATTTCCCTTTGGCCATTTACACATTTTGTTTCCTCTAGTGGAGAAGCATCATGTAAAATCAGTTTGAAGTTTTCATCAGTGTGGGCACTTCGACAGGCAAGCAGCGGGACTTTCTGTTCGTTCAGGGAACTCGCAGAAAAAAACGCCCTATATTGCTCCGTGATGGGAATATCTTCAGCAGAAGACAAGCTTCTCATTCGTGACTGGTCTGTAGTTAAAATGCCCTGCTTTTCTTCCCTCTCTGCCGGAGGGCTGCACAAGCCAGAGTCATCATCCTCTGAAGTTAGAGAATTAGTACCCCATCTGCACTTGCCAGCCCTGGTAACAGCATCGGACATATCAGTAGGTTCAACAAAAGAGCTTTCACTTTTGTTTGCATAATCCATAAAATTGGCCGGGACGAACATTCGCCATGACCGTCTATGCTCTTTCTTTTCTGCGTGAGATTTGGCTTTGGGTAATCCTGCGGTTCGGATGATATCGCTGTTTAGTTTGAGTGCGTCAAAGATCATCTTCTCATCTAGCTTGTTAGCTTCACGACCTCTCAGCTCAAACGCACTGGAAGAAGTAAGGGCACCATTGGAGGACAAAGAACTGACATCCAGTGTTCTGTGACTGTAGGGTAAGGTCCGATCTGTAAAATGCCTGGAAGACAGGCTACCTTTTGAACCAGAGTCTATCTGTTCATTTAGCCTGACAGTGTCATAGATGGACCGCTGTGGGACGTAACAGTCTTCGATATTGAGATCCTCTTCCTCCTCCCCTTTGCCTACACATGGGGGATTCTGACGTAAACAGTCTGGCCTACTGAGTGGCTTCCCCATCTTGTAGATCGTCAACACAAATATTGCAGCTCTTGATACAGAATGCAAGAAGTCAGGTAAAGCATCTTTCAAGAAAGTATACCTCTGCACAGCACTGTGAAGTGGCTTCAGCATAAATACATATGCTCAAATAACAGACAATGTTAACAGCTGAGGTGTTCAGGTCATCAGTACAAATGCAACTGTCACCTGGTTGGTTTTTGAAATACTCTAAAAAAGTAAAGTGCATCCCAAACAGAACACAGATCCCTTCCCTCCACTTGGCCCAGCCCCCAAACTTCCCTTTCACACACTCTCAGACACAGAAAGAAACAAACACACCCTTAAAAGTGGCTCAAACACTGAACATTCCATTGTCAGTCAATTTCCCTTTTTAGTCTAATTTTTGCATCTAAGGTTTCCAGATTAAAATTTCCAAACGAGCAAGCATTTTAACAGCCTGAATGTTCACTTCGGCAGAGGTCTGGTTAACTGTAATCCACTTAAAGAGGGCTTGCAAAACTCCATCTCCTTTATAAATAAACTAAGCTTCGGCAACTTACAAGACAAACAGAGAGACCATGTATTGTTCAGATCAAGGCACAGGAAAAAAAAAATCCTCAGAGAAAAATAAGTTAAGTCTAACGTTGTAAGCAAAGTTAAATTCTTTTGCTTTGGGGGGGGCAGTAGTTATAAATACTCTTGATTCAAAAGGCAGTTTTTCTTCCCATATTAAGCTTCATGGAGGCTACAGAACTACCCAAAGGGGGGGGGAAAAATCAAACTTTTGGACAGCTAGGGCAGCACAATCCAGCAACGGTTTAAAGTAAACAGCTAGAAAGCATGACTAAGAGCGTCCCTTTAAAAAAAAAAAAAAGGCCATTTCCAAAGAATCTTATCTGATCCTCCTTAAGAAGGCTGATTCCACCTGAGGCACTTGCAGCAAAGAGCTCCGCGGTTTCCTCTAAGGCACAGGCGGCGGCGTAATTCACATTCGGCTGGAAACCCAGAGACTACACTATCCTTTGAAACTGACCAGCTGCTGTGGCCGCAGCTTGGCCTTCAAGTCAGCCAGCGCTGGCGAAAAGACGGAGGTGGGGAGGTGGCAGCGGCGGCGGCAGAGAGGGCGCTCCGGCTGGAGGGAGCTCCTGCGCTGGCCCTGGCTCCTTAGGGCAGCAAGGTCCCGGGCGGGCATCCTCTGGGGTCGGGGCGCGTCCAGCAAAACCCTCTCCTTTCAGGCAGCATCGGCTATGTCCCAGGGCCCGCGGGGCGCCGGGGACCCGCGGCTGTGGCTCTCACCTCGGTGCTACGCCCTCCCGTGACTTAACTTCGCAGTCATCTTTCCTCTGACTCCCAGCCTCTTCCCCAGCCGGCGAGTGGTTTCAGGGGGAGGTACCTCGGGCCGGGAGGCTGCAATGCAACAGCTTGGTGGTGACATCAGCGCAAGGCAGGCCGAGTCCGGCAGCTGGGGAGAGGGCCAGCTCCGGTTCAGAGATCGCTGAAACCCCAACCACCACTACAAGAGAGGAAGGGGCACTAAGGTCTTGCAGACGCACAACCTAACACCGCCTAGACAATCATTTTGTGAGCATCCAGAGAACCCGGCTCAGTTGAGTGCGAAATGGGGAAAAAGGGGGATGGTGGGAGGTATACGGGTCCCTATCCTTGTCTAGAACCCGCACTCATAAGAGTGAAGAATCTATGTTGGAGTAGCATCTGCGATGCAAAGTGCCTATCACTTTGACTTGGGGTGTTTTCTGTCATTCCCT
Source organism: Lepus europaeus (assembly GCF_033115175.1). Classification (NCBI taxonomy): domain Eukaryota; kingdom Metazoa; phylum Chordata; class Mammalia; order Lagomorpha; family Leporidae; genus Lepus; species Lepus europaeus. The sequence continues at coordinate 57,042,256 of NC_084829.1, forward strand.
TTTAAAGCACAAATTCACCTTTAGCTGTTACCGGAGGAAATGATTCCCACAGGCAGGGTGCCAGGAACACTGCTGACACAAGGTTAAAAGTTACCAATAACCATGCAGTCCCCTTGACAGGAGTGCTCGGCCCAGGCAAAGATCAAGGGTAGAAATTGTCTCTGGATATTTAATAAACGAGATCACGTCCACAGATTTTTATCTACTGCACAAACATCCTTTAAAAATATTGTCTGAAATTAAGTTTAGTGACTCAAACCTTAGCACTAGTCCTTGCGGGAGAAATTAATAGTCCTACTTAAAGAAAGTCTATCCATTCTATATTTTGCAAAATAAGCAACAGTGCCAGAGGGGCAGGTAGTATCACAAATGAAGGTGGATTGTCTTTTCAATCTCACAAAAATCAGAACATGAACAAAATTGCAATCACCCCAAATGAAGGCACTTCTCATAAAGATATTATATTTTTTCTGGTAATTTGATGAAAAAGATGTGGAAGGGCACTTCTGTGCCTTTGATGAGAAAATATGATCCCAAATTACTTTTGTAATTTATGAGTTTAAATTTAAAAATTTATTCATAACCAGAATTATTTATAACTATTCAATGAATATTAGATGCAACTCAGTATATGGCCATAAAGTTGAAAAAAAATACAAATTATATGCATGTATATTATATATGTATAGCTGTCTATAAAGAAACTTAAAAACAGCCATTAATATCCCAATATTAATGATCATTTTTCAGGATCAATAAGTGAAATATTTCAATAAACACTTAATCTGTGGTGTCCAAGAACACAGGTTGTTATAAGGTGCTGATATCAAGAGAAAGAAAGAAAAAGGTACACACAGTTATGACGTTTGAACAGTGGATTGGAAATTAATAAACACTAAGAGTCTTACTTTTATTTGCCAATATCTTGATCTGTAAGCCTGGAAAGTTGCTTATTCACGGCAATAGTAACAAAAAAGTTTCTGTGAAATCTGGATGGGTGCTTTCTCTAAAGACTTTTTATTTTTAAGATTTATTTATCTGAGAGACAGAGTTACAGAGAGAGATAGAGACCAAGAGAGAGGTCTTTCACAGGCTGGTTCACTCCCTAAATGGTCGCAATCGGAAAGGATCCAAAGCCAGAATCCAGGAGCTTCTTCCAGGTCTCCCACAGGGGTGCAGGGACCCAAGGATTTGGGCCATTCTCCACTGCTTTCCTAGGCAAGTTAGCAGGAAGCTAGATAGGAAGTGACACAGTGGGGACTCGAACCAGTGCCCATATGGGATGCTGGTGCTGTCAGCCAGGGCTTTAACCCACCTCCCTACAATGCCGGCCCCTACAGACTCTTAATAGAACTTTTCATAAGAATGGCCCTGATTCATTCTACTTCAGACTAACTCTTGAATCATCAGCTCAGTACCTTTAGGAAAGCTAAGAAGGGTAGGTGTTCAACCCAGCTGTTAAGATGCCCACCTCCTAGATCAGAGTGCTGGGCTTGATATCTGCCTCAGGCACCTGATTCCGGCTTTCTGCTAAAAAAGACCCAGGTGATGGCTCAAGTACTTGAGTTCTGCACTCATGTAGGAGACCTGGATTAAACTCCCAGCTCCCAGCTTCGGCCAGCCCAGTCCTGGAGACTGAACCAGTAGATGGGCGCTTGCTCAATCTCTGTTTCTTTGCCTTTCAAATAAATAAACAAACATTAAAATAAAAAGAAAACATGCCTACGATGAATCCTTTTTTATTTTTTTATTTTATTTTTTTTTAATTTGACAGGTAGAGTTATAGACAGTGAGAGAGAGACAGAAAGAAAAGGGCTTCCTTCCATTGGTTCACTCCCCAAATGGCCACCATGGCCGGCGCACCGTGCTGATCCAAAGCCAGGAGCCAGGTGCTTCCTCCTGGTCTCCCATGCGGGTGCAGGGCCCAAGCACTTGGGCCATCCTCCACTGCCTTCCCAGGCCACAGCAGAGAGCTGGACTGGAAGAGGAGCAACCGGAACTAGAACCCGGTGCCCACATGGGATGCTGGCACCTCAGGCGGAGAATTAACCAATTGAGCCATGGCGCCGGCCCCTCCTACGATGAATATTTAGAGACCAGGATTAAAAAAAGTTAAGAGCAATATTTTATACCATGTTTGAGGTGGGAAGTAAATTTTTAAAACTGTATAGATAATTCATTCATAAATTCAAACACTGAATAAATAATGCTCATTATCTGCTAAACACCATGGTGAGCAAGCAGTGGGAAAATGATGTGCACAGAGACACAGCCACCTCTGTCCTTATGTAACTTATGTTAGGGTGGGAAATAAAGATGAGAAAATGAAGGGAATGCTATGGGAAAATGTCCCCTGGTTAATTATGTTTAAGTATGGGTCATTTATTTAATAAATAAATTCCTATTTTACTAAACCTGTTTCAACTTATTTATCATTTTCTGATTCAAGTTATTGTACAATGTATTATGAAATTATGGCAATAATTTACATGTATCTTTGTTACTTGTAATAACATTCCAAAGAAATATCTGGATGACATAAAAGAACACATATATAGAGCATAACAGACTGGTTTATCTTCCCTCCCTCATTTGGTCTATCAGCTACTCTAAATGTTGATAAAAGTCAAGATATATTAAGCTGGATCCTGATATCTGATCTCTCACATTTTCATAATGAGAGAAATACACAATGAATAAGGTGAGAAATGCTTCCCTGAGAAAATGGTCATCACTGTTATTTCATAGAGAATTCACAATGCTAAGTGTTTTCAAAATGTAATTTTACTTACTGTATGACCAGATGTGATCCATTTAAATTATCTAATAGCTTAGATTATTTTGGAAAAAATGCACAAATCCTATTTGAATTATAAGCAAAACAGTGCCATTTCCTTATCTGATATTACTAAGGTTAAAGACTTTTATTAAAAAGGAGAGTTTCATAAAACAAATCTCACCACTAAGGGCAGCAATTCATTCCATAGAAAATTTAAAGACTAATTTTATAAACTGAAACATGGAGATTTCAGAGAAGAATGTAGACATTAAGAAGTTCAATGCATAGTAAATGAAAAATGTTTAAGTCACTCCATTAAAACTGACAACAGTTATAGCTCTTGAAATCTGGATTAGAAACTAAATGAGAGATGTGTGTTTTGTGCTCAGAGTTAAAAAATAGGCCTTAGGAGCATCAGTTTCTATTGTTCTCCTTACAACAGATAAGCCATAAGTTAATGAAAACTGGAGGCATCCTATATTTTTAGTTTCCAAATGAATTAACTTCTTCAAATAAATGACCAAGGAGTTTTGAAGGATATTCATCAGATGAGTATGTAGGCGATTTGTTTCCCTGGAAAACAGTTTTTATGTAAAAGGAAGAAGAATATCCAGAACTCACCACAAAAGTAATTAAATTTAGAAACAATTTATAGATTCATTGTCTGATTTTGACAGGTATTTTTCTTAATGTAAGCATTTGATAATCTTCCTGTAAATCACTATAAAACGAAGACTATGCTTCCCTGCCTCCCCCCATCTTCATTGAGGTTTACAGGTAACTGTAGTTAAAAAATATTCTAACAGGAAATGAGTCTATATATAACCTAATTAATTAAAATATATGTATATATGAAGAACCTTCAAAAAGCTCATGGAAATGAACACTATGAACAAATTATGCAAGTATTTCGAAATATTTTGGGGCCAAAATAAGCTTATCAGGGTAGGTGATTCGCCCAATGGTTAAGACACCAGTTACCGAAGTGTATAACCAGGTATAAAAATAACACAAACCAATGATGTTTAACTACTTAAATGTAAAGTTGGGAAGTTGACGCTTCAGGGCCTGAATACTAGCTTCCTGCTTGCCCATGTCCAAAGGCATGCACTGCTCCTTATCTCAACTTCTCCTGCGGAACAGGAGGACCTGGTCAGGCTAGATCTAATCTCACCACCTCAAGAATCACCATGATGGAAAGAGAGAAGGAATGTATTGGCATGGATCTGGTGACAAGCCTTGGCCTGTGACACCACAGGCCTGTAGATCTGTCGTGATTTCACCATACCAGTACTCCCTTCCTTGTATCCCTTTATATGTCTCCCAACACCCTCATCCAACAGACAGTAGACATTAAGACCCTGAGGTCTGCTACCCTCTAATTTGTCAACAGATGAAATGTTATCTTTCCTTCACCCCCAAACCTTATTCTTGTTATTTTGATTTGGCACCAGGGAAAGAGATTGTTTTTGGTAACAATGATTTCTTGCTACGGTGCTGACTCAACTAATTGGGTTCCTTCTACACTAGTTGGAGATCTGAACTATATATTCATCTGCTGCCCTGGCCCAGAAACCCAGGTACAATCCCATTCTACCAAAGCAGTTTGTTTCCATCCTTCTCTCACAAACACAGACATGACACACCTTTAAGCAACTTTCCACATCAGGCCCTGCCCTGGGCATTTGAAAGTGAATCAGCTAATGAGAACTCTTTTTCCCTGCCCCCCCACTCTCTCTGCCTCTCAAATAAAAATAAGAAATTAATAAATAAATTTCAGGATTACTTTATTTCTTTGGTCATTATTTTAATATGAAAAGTGTTTTCAGATTTTGCTCGATTTTTGTTTCTCTGGAGGAACTTGAATAGAGGTCATTAATGCAGTTTTGTTTTCTGGAAGCTCTTAAAAAAGCTGACATTTATAGACACACACACACACACATATATACATTCCAGGGTAATTCAAAATGTTCATGGAAACATGGAATAAAAATGTAAGTTTAAAGATGAAAAATTTTGAGAGCCAAGGAGATGGGGATGGGAGAAAGAGATCGGAAACCACCGTTTGCTGATTTACTCCCCAACGCTTATTAATGTCCACGAGTGGGGAAGGAGCAAGGAGCCAGGAACTCAATCCAAGATTCCCACATGGGTGGCAGGATCCTAATTACCTGAGCCCTCACTGCTGTCTCCCAGGTTCTACATGAGCAGGTAGCTGGATTTAGGCGCTAGAGCCAGGAATCAAATTCAGCTGCTTCAGTATGGAATGGGAGCCTCTTAACCACTAAATACCTGCTGCAGTACCCTAATTCTTGAACAGCTCCAAAAGGTTTTTTTAAAAATTTACACTTGCCATATTTATCTATCCTATGTCATTATTTAATAAATGATTACAGGCCAAGAAAAATATTTTAAAAACATTTATCAATTAAATTTCTAATCAAGAAGCTGATGTACAATCCCATTCTACCAAAGCAACTTTTTTTCTCTCTCTCTCACACACAGATACAACACACCTTTAAGCAACTTTCCACATCAGTAAAATAAATTATTGAGGTCTCTCTTTATCTAATGGAAGTCTATGATTTTTTTTAAAATGGTAATATAGACATCCTCAGTTACTAACAAAGTAACAACAACTGCTGAAAAATTCGTTTATAAAATTTCTAACTGTGTCCTCAGAACAACCTACTTTAATTCTCCCATATTAAATGAAGCAGTAGAAATTAATTGTAGGCTATGTCACAGCACTGACAGCAAAATTGGATACAGAGCCAACATTGTCAAGTTCCCTTTTGACAGCCCCTTCACATAAGTATTGTATATTCCTTACATGATATAGAAAAAGAGGGCATCCGCCTGTTATGCCTGATTTGTGCAGAGGGGAATATTAACATTATACAGCTGATCAGTTTCCAATTATTAAAAGCTAGCTGTGATCTTTGCTTTGTGGAGCTTCCTTTTCGCCCAACCTATGTGGTATTCTTTCTTCCTGAAATCGTAAATGCCACTTTGAAATGGAGTGAAATAATGTTAGTTTCCTATAAAAGCCCAAGCGTCTAGTTATAGTTTCTGTAGTGATAACATTTTTGCTTTTACAAACACCAGAGGAAGATATAACACAATCCCTTTGCTGGTATAGTCTGATTAACCAAAATTCGGTCTGTTAAGAATTTTTCCTAACAAGCATCTCTTCTGCAGTAGCTTTATCTAATTTCCCCTTTGTCCAAACAAATGGAGAACGGTTCACCATCGACCTCTGTATTTAACATTATGAACACACTTAAAAAATTGCTATTAAAGCATTCTTTGGATGGTTTGATTTATCTTTAAAAATACGGTGACATCACAGAGCTTGTTTTCAGGTCATTTCTTAAATGACTTAATCAGAAATTTGTGATCATACAGCTTGGCTTCTCTAGCCTCACGATCTTCGCCATTTTGTCACCTAATATGTTAAGGTTTAACTACTATTTACAGCTGGGTTAAACAATGCCTTCACCTGGACCACAGAAAATTTATGACAGTCTCATGAGGCATGTGTTCTGGTCTTTCTCTTAGGTTTCAATTTGGCTTTCAAATCCTCTGCTTTATGTAATGTTATTTCCACTTTGAAAGTAAAATGAAATTTTCAGTTGAGAGAGACTTAAATCAGAGATATGTTCATTTGTGAGGACAAAATAAATTACAATAGGGGCAGCAACAGAGTGACCAGAGATAAACAGTAGGCGAGTTCTGGGTAAGGCTTTTTTTTTCTAAACCATGGCCTAGATGGAAGTGGGAAGGGGTACAGATGTAGTGACAATGTGACTGTCTATATCCATTAAAAACATCAAGTTTCTTTGATCTTCACTGAAATTAAATCAATTCAATATGGTGATAATGATGACATCATGCTGGTCAGAAGATCTGATTGGCTGTTAGTGACATCACAGGAATTACTGGGATGTACTCCTTTTACATACTCAGTTACATATGCCTTTGATAAATAAAATGTGCAAACATTAACATTATTTAATAATTTAGATTTGAATATAATCTTGAGCTAGATGTTTTAAAACATGAGATAGGGATACAGGGAGTATCAAAGGGCTTTTCCTTCCTCCTACTCAGAGAAACACAGAATCTACTGCTATTCAACCCACCAATTTATAAGTGTACATATAATTTAGTTGTAACAGCAGTCTAAGAAGAAAAATAGTACTTTGAGTTACCAACGGTATAGAAAACACTTCTCTTCAGACAAGTTAGTCCAGTGACTCGTGTTTAAAAGCAGGACAACACGTGGACAACAGAATTTATACACACAGAATTTATACATTACGGCACAGTAGGTTAAGTTGCCGCTTGCAATTCTGGCATCCCATATTGGAAAGCTGGTTCGAGTTCTAGCTACTCTGCCTCCAATCCAGCTTCCTGTTAATGGACCTGGGGAGGAAGTGGTTGATGGACCAAGTGCTTGGGTTCCCACCATTCATGTGAGAGACCAGGATGGAGTTCCAGGCTATTGGTTTTGGCATGGGTCAGCCCTGGCTGTTGTAGCCATTTGGGGAGTGAAACAGCAGATAGAAGAATCAATCAATCTCTCTCCCTCTCTCTCCCCCGCCCCCCACCTCTCTGTTAGTCTGCCTTTCAAATAAATAACTCTTTTAAAAAAGAATTTATATAATCAAAACAGTTATGAAATGTCAAGTGAACTAACACAAAGTGTAACATCAATCTAGTTTCAAAATCCCAGGTTATTTTCCACTAAGGGTCAATCAGGATATTGTGTTTAGAATAGTATTTGATTTAATCGTTAGCTTGGTATCTTAATCATAAATTTTATCTTTTCAAGGACGCCTAATGTAAATATTAACTGCTATTTCTTAGGTTAAGCTTTAGGATTGAAAAAAAAGGATGAAAGTAGGGACGTCTGTTTTACCTGCATTAACTGATCTATTATCCTCTCAGTGAATACAAGGCTCCTCCTACTGAGTGACTGGGTAATAGCGATTATTATTATGCTTCAGCTCTGCTCAGAAGGCAATTTTGTATTAAGAAAAATTGTTATAGGATTTTATCCATGACATTAGGTTAAACTAAAGCTACTAGATAGATTAATGTCAGGCTGGATTATACGTCAACGTCTATAACAAAAATAGACCAAGGCCTTGGGAGTGTCTCCGTTTCATTGCTAGAAAATTCAACTAGCTTTTCACACAATACAAATCATTCTACTTGGAAAAAAAAAAAAAACTTTCTAAAAAACTGTATTAAAACTAATTTTTAACAAAAATCTAAGGCCCAACAGAAACCAAACTAAATCAATTGTGAACAAGTTACTTTACCACTTTAAGAAAGAATCCCTAAGACAATGAAATGTTTGGTTTCAGTAGTAGCAGCAGTGATAACTATTGGAATCAGCAGCAGCAGCAGCACCAGCACCAGCACCACTACCACCACAACTATATGACATCTACATGACTACATGACTACATGACTACATGACAGTTTCTAAGACAGCTTTGCCCATGTGCATCATGCTTCTCACAAGAGCCAGTTTTATGAACACTTTCCTCAAGTCAGTGCTTCTGGTAATTCTGGATTAAAATGAGCAATGGCTGATCATTCAGGCCACACAAATTAGGCTACAACTCAAAGGATCTGAAAATTCTCCAGAGGAAATATCAGATGTGAAATAGGATGAATAAAGTTAACACAAAGCCCTGCATTATTCGCATCCAGGCTCTGACACTTAAAACCTGTGTGATCTGGGGCAAGCCACTCTTGCTCCCCTAGGATATAGGCATAAGAATAGCATCTACTTTTTACCACTGCTGACAGGCTTGAAGACAGAGAGCTCAGAACAGTGCTTCACCCATCTGTAAGCCCACAATAAACGTCGGTTGTTTTCATTACTATTTTTTTAGAATAGATGCACAAACACAAAGAAATGGAATTAGTGGCTGAGTACACTGCCATGTTTATTTGCCATAATCATATTCTTTTTTTTTTTTTTTTGCTTTTTACTTGTGGTGCTGCAATATATTAAATGCAAATAATCTGTCGACTTCAGAACTTTTATCTTCTAGACATGGGGTTTTAAGACACTGAAAGTATATCATATTATTACTGAACTTCAAAAAAAGTCAATCAACTCCTTCCACAATAATCAGAAAATAAACAAACACAGCATGATAAATGTCTTACTCTAGGAGAACTGACCATTCTGTTTTTCTTCACAATCAAACAAGACAATCTCTGCAGCTATTAACGGCAACAACGCTTACTTGATGCTTTTCAGTTTGCAAAACACTCTCAATGCCAATAGGAAGAAAACTCCTATCTATTATTTTTTCTTATTTTTAATTTTCCACACAGAGAGCCACATTTTTCACTGCTGCAAAAGTTTGGACTCACAAAGGGTAAGATCTACAAACAGCAGCACCACTATTATTATGTTTGCTCATTTCCTTACAAGTATTGAAACAGGGAAGAGAAATGAAAGCTTACTCTTTTCTCTACACAAATGCACAGAAAATCTAGACCCATGTTTCACAAAGACATCAAACATGGATGCATTTCATTAGTAAAAGAGAATGCTTGATTACTGTCATCCAATATTCAAATTTTGTCAGAGTCCTACAGAAAATTCCCAAGTTTTCTGTCTGGGGAAGAATCACTCCCAAGCTCTGTCTTAGAAACAGCAATTGCCACAGAACTGCATTTTTCTAACACAAAATTGGCTCATGTCAAATCTTTATTCTCCATATCAGAAAAATGAAAATTTGATACAGTAAGAAGGGAGAAATGTCAACAGCAAGGTGGTTTTCCTTCATCTTGAAAGACCAAAATCTAAATACAGAATCACAGATTTTTAAGCCTCAAATGAACTGGTCCTCAAAGGCACTTAGTAAACAGCAAATAAGCATAACAAAAATAGGAAAAGCGAAGTTCTATGTAACAAATTTTTTCAAAATCTAATCACTTAAGTCATGTTACTGAAGACAAGCAAAGGAAATCGCAAATAAAACAACATGGAATTTGGAGGTTCATTTCATTTATGTTCATTTCCCATGAGACAGAACTTGTACTTTTGCAAATTTCATTTCAAACGACTGTATTCTATGTGCCAATGTTGCAACATACCTGTGGCACTCTTTATCAGAGAGCAAAACCCACCTCATACTAGAACAAGACTCATGACATTTCCAAAGGCTTATGCTAGACCCGTGCATCAGAAGCTTGATACTTGGATCTCTATGTTCAGCTGAATATATTTTACTCCTTGCTGAGATGCAACTTCTGCTCTTACTATCATAAATGAGGCCAAATCCAATGTTACTGAAGCTGGCCCTTTGTTTTTATCTAAGGTTCCATCCATTAAGATTCCTTGAGAATTATCAAACTGGCAGACATTTCTTGGTACCAAAGAACTTAGAGTCCAATAAAAATGATTTACTCCTAGGGCCCTGGAGCACCAGGAATACAACATGGAACTCTACTCTGTTTTTAAACATATGAACTTTTAGAAGAAAAAAGTCTACATAAGAAATTAAGATGAGAAGACTATTAAAAGAGAAAGAGCAGGAAATGATTATAAATCACTATCACGGAAAATGCTAAGAGACAAACAACAACAGCAGAGTTCAAAAGCCAGTTCTGGTCAGTACAGACCAGAATCATGAATGACATTAGAACAAGCCTCATTATATCAGTTCCAGGCCTGCCTGGAACGTTCCCAAGCTCCCTTTTCTTCTCTCAATTTTGTCTCGGGCCTTAATTCCATGAAAACCAAATCCTAAGTAAATCTGGAACTGGCCCACCTGCCTGGGTATCACCCCCTAACATGCCCAGTCAAGACTGTGTGACAGTCTATGAAGGTTCCACAAAATAAGCCATCTCTTTCCTATGCCAATAAGACATTTCTTTTAATAATAAATGAGCTCAGTAAAAATGAAGAATTCCCTACCTTGAAAACATTTAGCTGCTGATTAATTGTCTCTGTTTCCATGCCCACAGGACCTTGGGACTCTTCATGTTCTTCAGCCTTCTGGAGCAGAGTAGAAAATTCTTTCAATTTATTGTAGAATTCTTCAAGACGCTCAATTGTCCCTTCTACCTGCTCTTCTCTGGCTTGTGCTCGGTCTAACAACTTGTTGCACTGTTTGCTTAATGCCTCCAAGTCCCTTTTGATTCCCACAAGGTCAGGAGAGGTTTCTTCTGTGGCCAACATCATCTTGCAGGTTTTGTTCGCATTGTCAATGCTTGCTATGAGGGCTTCTAGTTTCTTCAGGAAGGCTTTTATAGCTTCCTTTTGCTTCTGCAATGTGTCTCCATCTCTCCCCACTGGAGCCATGCTATCCAGTTCATCATCAAACTCTGCAAACTGAGAAAACATTTCTCGGATGGTATTCTGGAAATGCCCAATACCCTGAAGCTTGGTTTCCAAGAAAGAACACTTGTCATCAACCTGCTGACTTAGCGTGCCATGATCTTGAACTAAGGTTTCTGCTTGTAGTAAAACATCAGCAGTTCCCTTTGAGTCTGAGGCTTCTACCACAAGGTCCTGTGCAAGTCTTCTGGCTAAATCTACTTGATGCTTCAAAGTCTGGAGTGATTTCTGCTGGGACTGCAACATGGTCAGGTATTTGTTACTGTAAGCCTGGGGTCCCAAGGAGTCGTGGACATCCAGCTGTTCCTTTGTACATTGAAGCTGCCTTTCAGCTTCTTTGGAAACTTCTTGAAATTCCTTAAACTTCTGGGCCATGTTCTCCAGAGAGAATTTCTTGCTGTGAAGTTGGTCAGTGACCATGTCTACCTTCTGCATGAGTGATTTATTCTCATCTGTAACAACCTCTTTATCGACCTCACAGGCACTGAGCAAGCTGTTGGTTGCATTGTTTAGTAATTCTACCATTCCAAAGTGTTGGTCCATTTCCTTCTGCAGAGACTTTAGCTTGGCGATAGAATTCTCTGTTTCAGCAGGATCCAAGGAAAATTTTATTTCTTCCAGGTTGTTCTGACATTTGTCTATCCAAGGCCGGAGAGTCTCCACGTGCTCTTTATACTTGAGGGCTTTTTCCAATGAATTTTTTAATCTATCTTCTCTTTCTTTCACCTGCTTATTAAATCCATCCCAGTTGGTTTTAATCGTGTTAAGCTGGGACTGCAAGGCTGCCTTCTCAGAACCCTGTGTTTTTAGTAACAGATTTTCACCTTCTGCGATGGTTTTTTCATAAATATTAGACTGGGCAGTCAAGGTTTTACTAAAGTCTTTCTGTTCTTTAATTAATGACTCTAAGACATCGAGTTTAGCTGATATTGGAGGAGACTTGTTTTGCTCTTCTTTCTTTGTATCCAGCCAAGCCTGAAAATCTCTAGACATTTGCTGAAATTGGTGGGAGCTTGCACAGGCCGACTGAAGGTGCTGGACATGATTCTCTAAAAATGAAATTATAGACATTTTTATTCTTAATTTAATCTATGAAAGGCAAGAGAAAGTGCCCAACCAAAGGTACAGAATTGTCTAAAAGCAAGGACTCTTAACACAAGAACTACACATACACTTAAGTTATAATTAAAGAGGAAAAAGAAGCAAGAGGAAGGCATAACAACAAAAGAAGAAAAAATCAAGGCAAGAAGCAGAAGGCAGAGGAGTGGGGGGAGTTTGTGGGAATAGATAAAATGCACAGTTGTGCAGGATGCCGTCACAGTACCCAAGGCTGACTATGGTAGTGTCTTCCCCATTCTAGTATGGGGAATTGACAACTGTAAATTTCTAGCTTAAGTTGACAAATGGCCCATTTCATAAAACATGGCAACATAGTGTAGCACATAGGATCTGAATGAGATTGTAACCTGGCTTAATCTCTTCAGAGCTGCAAGATCCTCAGCCTATGATTATGCCGCTAAAGCCACATCCCCCAGCTGCAAACTGGTGACACTAAGAGTTGCATTGGTGAAGATTATACATGTTAAAATTCTGAGTTTAATACCTATCACACAAAGGTGTTTTTAATGTGAAGAATGATAACAATAATGGTAAATATCACTATTGTGTCAAATTAAGGAGTAAGCCTATAATGGACACTATGATCAACAAGTCCAATCATGTAAAAAATACAAATTGAGTATTGCTATGTGGAAAATATAGAAACTGGTATTGCTTTTTAAACAGAACAAATGCAGCAGCAAAATGTAGCCTTTTTTTGATGAGCACTTTTGAATTCCAATAACTAATTATTGCTGTCTCTGACAGCTATCAGCACATGTGGCACAGAATTCCAGCTGCCAGAGGTAAGAGCGGAAAATTGTGCCAAATGCAACTCTATCCACACATCTCTCTAGAAAAAGTTTTCTATAGCAGCATCAGACAAACAAAGTAAGAGCAGATGAGTGATTGACAGAAAGCCTCCTAAAGGACTATGCATCTCTTTCTGGAGAATGAAGACTATGTAACACAGCAAAAGCAACTACGTCCTTAAAAAGCTCATTCGGGTTACCCAAAATTTTTATTCATTATGTGGATTTTGCCAGCAGACCATCATCTCTCTCTCTTGTCTGTGTCAAATCAATTATCCCAGCATGGTGTGTGTGCTGTATGCAGAGATGCTCTGCATACTCAATTTCTACCTCTTCCTCTTCATTTATGTACCCAATGGGTCAGGGGGCTCTGTAGGGTCCTGGGTTAGTGCCAATGGCTCATAAACGGGCAATTTTTGATGTCTATTTTGACCAGGAAATATGTGCATTAAAAGAAGATAGACACACCTGCTTTTTGTTCAACATCCTTAAATGCCTTTAAGATGCCTTCCAGTTGCCTACTAAGTTCTGCTTTCAAGTACTCTTCTTTAACCAGCGCTGACAAGTCCTCACAGAGGGCCTGGGCCACTTTTATCTGCTTCATTTCCTGCTCTATTTCCTGCTTCGTATTTTGGGCTGTTTCCAATTGCTGGTTCATGGCATCAGGGTGTGTGCTCACGGCCAGACTGCTGCTGAGTTTATTATCCAAGTCACTCAGTTTATCAGAAAGGCTTCTCAGCAGGCTCTGGTACTGTGTGCTTTTAACAATGGCTTGGTCAATCCAGTCACATCTGTCACTCAATTGTCCTGTTAGGCTCTCCCATTTTTGGGTCACAGCTGCTAGTTGCTCTTTCACAATCCCATGTAAAGAAGGGTCTTCTCCAGGTCTGCTCAGAATTCCCTGACCAGCTGCTGTTAGTTGTTCATACTGAGGTTTCCGAGTATCGAATTCTTGTAGTAGAATCTAAGATGATAAGGGGTAACACACGAACTACTGTCAGTTCATTATAGAAAACATAGCTCTAAATGTCCATACGGACAGAAATGGTACTTATTTATCTGTTTTTTTTTTTTTTTTAGTTACCTTTTTCTTTATTTCAATGACAGGACATTTGTCTCAACAAATTTAAAAAGCAGTGAATCTTCACAGAAATAACATCTTGTCTAAACTAATCACAGCCCCCAATAGGAAACAAGAATAGAATAAACACTTTTGGTAGTCTGGGCAAAATGATCAAAAGTTCATGTACAAATTTCCAAATGCAAAGGAAAACTGTGTGATTGGACAGGTTCACATCTCACTAACTCCAAATTTGTTTTTTCCTACCTACATTTTTCTCCTTGTAGGAATTTTTAAATACTCTGCATTATCTTACATGAAAGGAAATGCCCAGTGATAACAGTATTAAATATATTAACTCATGATGCACTGATTTGCAAATGTATTTGTAACCTAAGATTTATTGATATTTACAGTTTTTCTTATAAAGATTTTAGCCAAAAAGTCACATTGCTCAAATTGCACAGGCCCAATATGCCTCTCATTACAAAATGAATGACCACAAAATTTCTTTCTTCATGTATTGCATTTTGTCTACCTATCATTCATTTTTTTACTTTTATTATCTTATATTTATCTACTCATCTCTGGAAGGTCATTAAGAATAGAGGCAATTATTTCTCCCTTGATATTTATTTTTATCTTTTGTTTTCATTCTCTTCAGATTATCAACAGATAAGAACTACAACATGAGGCCCTAAAGTACCAAGATCTATTTGTATTTTTTGGCTATAGAATCAGCTCCTTTGCTTTAAAACCACTCCTCATAAACCACAATGGAGCTTCTGCTTCTATATCTAACTTAAACTTTGTGAATTTTTCTGCTTGTGGATTTATCTGCTGTGTTAATTACACTAGTCTAATGCCCTGAGTTTCACGGTTCCTTCCCTACTCCCCTCATTGGTAGTCCTCTCCATAGTCTTTCTCACCCCCTCAGGACTGTACCACACAAGTTTTATAAGTTTCATTATCTACTGCCACAATCAAAATGAATAAAACCTCAAAGGAGCAACTTCTAAACAATAAAAATTATATACTAACTTCTCATAAAAATATTCCTTAAACAATCACATTCATACTTCAAACAACACCATTTTTAATTGGGCCTGCCCCAACTTTAGTATTCCTGAAATATTCAGTGGACCTGGCCCACTCAAGGCTACACTGGGATGCCTCACAGCCTTAGTGTCTTAGGGCATCTGAATTATTACAAACATACTTCTAAAGCAGTTTAAGCACATGCTGTCCAAAGCTTTATAATGAAACCATCTGTCTTGTTATGTTGCTGCAAATGAGGTAGGTCACTGTTTAATACTTACCTGTACCTGCTGCTTCTGTGTGTTTAGCATATTTGGGTCGATTGACAAGGGCCCAAGAACACTGACCATTAGTTCTTTTTCCATAAGCCACTGCTTTAACTGGGCTTCTATGGTCTGGAATTGAGTTAGATTATTGGAGGATTCTTCTAGTTTTTGTTGTCTATCAACTGTTAATTTGTTAAGTTCTTGCCACTTAGAATCTAAAAGAGAAAGGATGAAGATGGTGATTGGTTTTTACACATTTAACTATATCCATGAAGAATATATGGTATGATTTAACATAATGTATAAGGTTATTGTTCTATTTTTATTATTTATTGATTTAAGAGGCAGAGCAACATGAAGAGAGAGAGAGTGAGAGAGAGAGACAGAGAGACAGAGACAGCTCTTCCATCTACTGGTTTACTCCACCAAATGCCTGCAACATCCAGGGCTGGGCCAAGCCAAATACAGGAGCTAGGATTTTCATCCAGGTCTCCATCATGGGCAGCAGGAATCCAAGTACATGTGCCATTATCTACTGCCCCCCAGGGTGCATCAGCAGGAAGCTGGATTGGAAGCAGAGGTGGGACTCACTCCTAAGCACTCCAACAGGGGATGTGGGTGTCCCAAGCAATGGCTTAACCCATTGTGTCACAATGCCTGCCCCTCATTCCACTTGTATAACACTTTTTGCACAATTAATTAAAAATCTAACCGAGGAGAATGAATTGCTTCATTAATACAGGTTTCAGGAATACAGTGATTATATGTCAACTGAATATAAGAAAACAATATTAAAGTTTAATCCAATTTTAGATGATATTGTCGAGTATAGAATATTCCTAATTCTGAGAGCCCCATTCCATCTAGACATCCAACAGATGTCTAGATGTTCATTCAGTTATAACTAAGCTACTGCAAAAATGAACACTGACCCTTTCTTTAATATCAAATCTTCAGTGATCAGTTTTAGACAAATGTCTCTCAAATGTGTATACCTATCCCTAATCCTTTTCTCCTATTAAAGTCACACATTAACAACTAGCTTCTGGCAAGCTACAGGAAAAAAATCCTACCAACATGTTAAACTCAACATTAAAAGATAAGAATCTCTATATTCCTGTCAAAACTGATGGATTATTATTTTAAAAAAAGGCCCCGAATCTTTTTTTTCTTTTCTTTGACAGGCAGAGTTAGACAGTGAGAGAGAGAAACAGAGAGAAAGGTCTTCCTTCTTATGTTGGTTCACCCCCCAAATGGCCGCTACGGCCCGCGCTGCGCTGATCCGAAGCCAGGAGCCAGGTGCTCCCTCCTGGTCTCCCATGTGGATGCAGGGCCCAAGCACCTGGGCCATCCTCCACTGCCTTCCTGGGCCACAGCAGAGAGCTGGACTGGAAGAGAAGCAACCGGAACTAGTACCTGGCGCCTCAACTGGGACTAGAACCTGGGGTGCCGGCGCCCCAGGCGGAGGATTAGCCAAGTAAGCTGTAGCGCCGGCCGGATTATTATCTTAATTTTAGATCTCTTTTAGAGGTTGTCATCTGTCCCATGTCACTAAGATGCAGTAATTCACTATTCTCTTTCACAACTCTCCTATCTCTCTTACATCTTTGGACATAAGTCCATTTGACCCTTGTGATGTTTTGCCTACACCAGTGGTACTCAAACAGGAGCTGCGTTAGAGTTGCCTGTAGGGATCACTGACACAGACTGCTAGGGGCCAGCTCCAGCATCTCTGGTTTGGTAGCTGTGGATGGGGTCTGAAATTCTGCATTTCTAACAGGTTCTCCTGTGACTCTGATGCCACCGGTCCTATGAGAATACTTGAGACAGACAGACCTGCACGACTAGTTTTCTAATAGGTGTCCCTCTATTAGTTTTCTCAGCTGTAATCTATCCAGTTCTAAAATAAAAGCCCTAAAAGAGAAATCACTCTTACGCACTTCACTTCCCTGGTCCAATCCTTCAACAACTAATTCCTTGCAACTGTGATGATAAAATCTGAAGACTCACTCTGTGCCATGCAGGACCTCCCAACCTGGTCCTGGTGCATGAACCTGAGGATGCATCTTCTAATCCAGCCCTGCTAATCTTGCCATTCTGACAGGAACAAGCAGTTGCTCCAAGAGGCACCATGCTGCCAGGCTCTGCCTCTGCTCCCTGTCTCCCAATGCTATCCTTTCTTCACAACCCTAACCTCTGCTACGAATCTTTTTCTGCTTTTCCCATCCCCAAGACAGCAGGCTCCCTGTAGTCAAGGATTACTGATCAGAACACTCAGTCCAAAAGCTGAGCACATCAGTCACTTAATAAACATTCATTGATGGAAGAGATTAGTTGATTTGAGAGATTTCTTTTTTTGCTTTGTATAATTTACTAAAGGGCTGATTTTAGTAGAACACAATCTCTAAAATGTCTAATGACATAATCTAATGACGTAAGTCTATATGATATGTTCTAGACAAACACAATCTGAAAACAAAATAATGCAATTAAAACAGTCAGGAGAGAGAAATATCAAATCATCAGGAAACTTTCTTGAGATACACATTCCTCACTCCCAGTCCTATTTTAAAATGTCTGGGTAGTACTTCCCCAAGTAGTTCTGATATCCCAAGGAACAGGCACTGAATCAGGAACAATTACAACACAACGGGAGTCTCTACAGCTGGATCAAATACACCTTTGAACATTTTGGTACCTTAGGGCAACCTTTATCAAACTAAAACACACTTACAGATTTCTGAATGTATTACAGTGCACCTGACTCTAAAGGAAGGCTCGTATTTAGATAAACAGAATGGAACAGTTGAAGGTAAAATAATCATTATAATCATAGTATCCACTTTCATAGCACTTCCTGTGTGCCAGGTCCCCTTCCTCTAAGCTGTACACACATGAACATATTGAAGTCTCCCAGCAAGATTATTAAGTACGGAGAGTTATTGTCCTTATATTATACTGATTTTCCATTATAATGATGAAAATTGCTTAGATAATAGGGCTTGAAAAGCAGTCCGTACAGGGGTAGGATGGGGTGGGAGGATAATTCTGGGTAAAGAACCAAAACCATCAGTTAGTGCAGAGAGCTACTTTTGAAGTCAGGCCAGGGGACAGAAGGCTGCATAACTTAAGGAGCTGAAGAGAGACCCAGAAGTAGCCCTGTGAAGGGGATGTACCTTTTCCAAACAAATGAACAAAATATTTAAACTAAAATGTAGTAAAGCATAAAAGAGAAAAAAGCATATAGATAGTAAAAAGTAAATAAGCATTAAAGAAATCTACAGGATTCCACACATGGCATGTTACTAACTAGTATCTATCCTCTTCAGAAAAATAAAGTGAGGTGCTGTGATCACTAGGATATGCCAGCTCTCACTACAATATAATTTTAAATGACACTTAAGTGTAAAAAAATTAATTCTGGGGGCCGGCATGGTTGCGTAGTGGGTAAAGCTGCCGCCTGCAGCACTGGCATCTCTTGTCCTGGTTGCTCCACTCTGATCCAGTTCCCTGATAATGTGCCTGAAAAAGCAGCGAGAGATGGTCCAAGTGTTTGGGCCCCTGTATCCTTGTGGAAGACCCAGAAGAAGCTCCTGGCTCCAGGCTTTGGCCTGGCTCGGCACTGGCAGCTGGGCCACCTGAGGAGCGAACCAACGGATGAAGACTCTCTCACTCTCTCTCTCTCTCCCTTTCCCTCTCTATTTCTCTGTAGCTCTTTCAAATAAATAAATAAATCTGTAACATTAAAGTAAATTTGAAAATAGAGGAAGCTGTTAGATGTTTTATGATAAAGCTATGTTAAAAATAAAAAATGGCCAAGCTTCTGTTCATGGACTTTGGCGTAAGGTATACAACTTACCTATCTCAGTCAACATCTGCTTCCATCTGGGTGCCTCAGGAGTATCTGGGTTTTCCTCCAACAGCTCTGTCAATTTGTCTTTCAACTCCTGCACTTTGTTTACATTTTGCTTCAGTTCTGCCTCAAATGACTAACAAGGGGGAAAAAATAAAGTAACTACATTCAAGTAGGCCAACATCAAAGGACAGAAACACAATTATGATGGAGCGCTATTTTGCCCTTCTCCCTGGCATGACCAAAAGAGGTAAAAAAAATCTACCCCTGAATGCTACAGTGTGTAAGAACCTGGATTCAGCAGTTAATTATTTTCCTTGACTGCAGGATAAAAGAATCCCACAGAGGACACCATAGCGATGGAGCTAATGACTCTCCATTATATCCATTATCCCTATTTCTGAGGAAGAATTTCATATTTTTAAACAAATCCCTTGGGGAAAAAGATGACATCAGCAAGATTATAATTAATATCAGCCTTGATAGAGGCTGCTGGAACTTGAGAATCTACTAGTGAATAGGCACTTTTTTGGCAATACATCAGAGTTCAAATAGAGTTTAGTAACTGATAGAAATTTTGCCACCATTGCTACTACACAAAACCATTTTCCCACCCTTGACAGATATAGAAAGAAATACGTTTTTAAAAAAGAGAGGCCAGTAGCTACCCTATTTTATATTAGACAGAACAGATCTCTAATACACTTAGCCCTGAAATAAATCTTTCCCAATAGCTGACTGGTTAATATCTCAGAATTGAACTGACTTTTTAAAGGTGGCAAGCTTATTATACCCAACAGTTCACTCAACTTTAGAAGGTTGGTGTGCAAAAAAAAAAAAAAAAAAAAAAAAAAAAAAGGATTGTTATCATCAATCTCTGCAGGAAGTCACATTAAACAAAACTGTCAAATTCTTCATTGAATGTTACAGAACCATAAGCCAGAACAGAGCTCCCTAGTCATCAGGGCTCAGTTCTGAATGCTAAGCCACTCTCTTTCACCCATAGGCTGTACCTTATTCTGTTCAACTTGGGTTTTCACAGCTTCGGTATCTGTAGGTGTAGGTGTCTGATGCCATTTTGTCGCAGTCTTGTTCATTTTCTGTAACCACTTCATCATTGCACTTGATTCTTCCTGAGCCTTTTGCAATTTGGAGAGCTTAGTATTCAGTTCTGCTATTTTGTCTTTGAGTAAGAGGCCAAGATCTTCATAACCATGACTTATGTCAGTCATGTCCTTTTTAATGGATGTTAAAGCTGAGGTGAAGAAAAAAATTTTACTGTCACATTTCCAAGGTGTTTGGAGTGGATGTCTACAAATATGCTTTATGTGACATTCCTTTCTGTTTTGTCACTATTAGGTCTATTATGATAAAGTCAGACTTTTAAAAATGAAGATGGAAGATCATTTTATGATGCTATTTAATGTTAAATAATTTAAGAACATTGCAAAGTGAAATACAAAAGGTGTTTAAAATGAAATAAAAAATCCACATAACAAATGTTAATTAGTGATTCGTCAGGCACCAAATTCAAACAAATTCATTCAATAATGTTATACCAAGTGACAGAGTACCTCAACCACAAAGAAGGAAACACAACCAAGTGTCACACCCAATGACACGATTTCATTAGTTTCAGATGAACAAAACTTCATGGAATGTTATGTAAATATGATACCTAAAGACACTGTCACCATTATACTAGATGTCATTTTACTTCATGTTTGAAATTTCAATTACCTACTATTCACTTTCAAAATGACTTACAAGTTCAATTAATCAAAATCATTTAAAATTACTACTTACCTTTATTTGCCAAAAAATCCTGCGTACTTGTGTCTGTTCCTTCACCATTTAATATAACTCCACCTACAAAAATATAAAAACCGAATTACAGATATCTGGTATATTTCTACACATTAACAGTATATGGCATTGAATCTAATCCCATAAACAGTTTCTACTGTTTAAATATGTTGCTACTATTTGTGACTACTATTTGGAAATGTAAAATACTGATTTAGTTTCAAATCCAAATAAAGAACCAAAATTAAAAATCAAACTACCTCTTCTTTTGTATATACATATAATGAATATATATATAAAATGAATATATATAATATATGTAATATTTATTCTTAAAGCACTAATATGATTGCCTCAAGCACTGGAGTTTAGACATTTGTATTAAATAAATCATTAAATATTAATTCAGAAAAAACGTGAGGAAGTTGCTTTACTGCTAAAGCTAGCTCAGAAGGTGCTCAGTACATACGTGTTGGACAAAGCATAAATGACTGATGAACAACAGTGTGTACCTTACTAAAAGATGGAAAATTGTCTGGTACGGCTACACAGTGTTACTTGGAGTTTAAGGGAAGCAGAATGATGTAAAAAGACATGGAAAACAAGTTGAAAGTAAAAAAAAAAAAAAGGAATGAAAAATCTATTGTTAAATCCACATTAGTCAAAGAGAGACTGCAAGCAAGCACAGTGGCTAGGAATGTCTGAGCCTTGGTGTATGACCCACCTAAATTTAAATCCCAGCCCTACTAAACACCGGCTCTGAAACTGGACACACCAATCAGCCAAACTCACAAGCCCAACTTGGTCTAGTTTGTAAGATCAGTGTGAGAGCTAGAGACAGATAACCACTGCCTAACGAATAGGAACTACCTGCTTAAAGTAACTATAATTTCTTGTTTTTTTTTTTTAATAAAACCATCTAGCATTGGTACGTTTTTCAACATCAGAATATGAAAAAATCAATTATCCATTGGCCATTATCCAAAACACGAAGATACTTCCCAAACCAATCATAAGAAAACAAGTAGAAATTTTTTTTTTAAGATTTATTTATCTGAAGGGCAGAATCACAGAGATGGAAAGAGATCTCCCACCCACTGGTCCAGTCCCCAAACAGCCACAAAGGATAGGGCTGGGCCAGGCCAAAGCCAGGAGCCTGGCACTCCATCCAGGTCTTCCACTGCTGCCCACCCGGGCATATTAGCAGGGAGCTCGACAGGAACAGGAGCAGCCAGGACTCCAAACAGTGTGTATACAAGATGTGGACATCACAGGCAGTTTAACCTGCTGTGTCACATCGCTGGCCCCAGAAATATTTCAATCTTAAGTTTAAAAAGAAAATCACACATAAGCTGGGTTCAAGTCTTGCTCAAGTCCCAATTCCAGCTTCTCACTAATGTGTACCCTGGGAGGCAGCAGGTAGTAGTTCAAGTAATTGGGTCCCTGCCACCCAGTGGGAGATCCAGATTGAGTTTTCAACTCTGGGCTTTGGCCTGGTTCAGCCCCAGCTTTCGCCTGCATTGAGGAGTGAACCAGCAGATGATAGTATACTCTCTCTCTCTCTCCCTCCCTCTCTCTCTCTGCCTTTCAAACAGATAAAATAAATACACACACAACATATATTTTAATCACACACAAGGGCACTTCAGATGGAGATAAATATATCCTGTAGATGCTCAAGACTAATTCCTACCATGCTTGGTAGTTACCAAGAGTTAAAAAACAAAGTAGTAATAATACTAATAAACTGTTTTGTACCTACTGCCAATAAAAAGGGGTCATAAATTACTAAAACAAATAAAATACAGTAAAATTACTTTTATTAAAAGAAATACAATCTAACATTTCAGGAAACCCGATTAGGAGAGAAAGGAGAGATCATCACTCTCTATATAATATGGGTATTCCCTCAAATGGGATTAATAGAGTGGAATAAATGTTTGGTTGAGAAAGGCCCAGCTGGAATGTAAGTATCACAATAGGGACAGCTGGGGGCCTGGTTGGACTAGATAAACCACAGGGGATACTCAGAGTCTCAGGATGCAGGCATGGGACTGCCTTCTGTCTATTCTTGGATTTAAAAAACAAAAACAAAACTTTATATGGTATGATTTTTCAACTAAAGCTGTACCTCTGACTTAATTTTATAATCAATATTTATACATGACTCTCACCTTTTGTTGTTAGGAGTAACTCAGCTATGACTTAGATTGCGATTTAGATATGCTGGCTAACATATGGTATGATTGTTTTCTTTGGGAATAGAGTACACAATAAAATGGATGGGAATAAAATAAGAGAGGTCCAAACTACAACAAATAGTTTGTTTCCTTCTCTCATTTTCTCCCCCAAGAGACCAGCTCATTTCTTCAAAAATATTAGAATGAGAATAAAAACATTTCAAGTAGAATTTCAGTATTTCCATTTAATTAAAATAAAAAGCACACAAATTGGAATCTGATCCATCCCTTTCCCCTATACAATGTTCCTTATACTTACACATTTTAATTATAGTCTTTAATAAAATGAAACTTAAGAAGGACCTGAAATTTGATTAGTACAGACATTTTTCCATGGCAGGTTTCAGTAGGTTTAAAATACCATCATTCTTGTCACTTTCAATCTGTATTTTTATTTTGTACTTGCTATGTGCTGGTTTAAAAATAACATACACAAATAACACCGACATGGATGAACCTGATTCTTCCAGTTTTGTCATGGAAATAAAGCACATACCTGATTTAACTGCTGCTATTGCCTTTGCAGGAGTAGTCACTGCACTTATTAGGTTACATAATGAGATCCCACTGTTGTTCACTTTCTGGATCTCTGGTGTTTTTAAAGTCCACTCTTCTTGTAATTTCTTGAGATATAAAAACACATTATTTTTTAGTCTTAATATTTTCAGAGTTGCACATTATAGTTCAATTTCTTCAACATATCTCAAAGTAAGAATGACTTGTGGGGGTAATGGATAGGAGAAAAAAAGCACCATCCTACTTGTTCCCCCAGCCCAGGTGACTGTTAGCACTGTTAGCACTGAGAAGTAGGGTAAGGGCCTTCTGCATTCTGTTCCCAGCCATAGAGGAAGTCAGGCTATTCCTGGCTGCCATGAGTTCCAAACTGTCAACTGTAAGTGTAAAACTGTAATAGGTAGGAGCCAAATTATAAGGTGACATGTGCTAGGAACAATCAAAATAAATAAATGAGAATTCAGAATTCCATTTAACAGTGAATTTTAATCATCAAAATGTCAACAACTTAAAAAAAAAACACTGCTCCACAAATTTAGACTGTAAAAATTGCCATAACTGATCCTATGACCATTAACTGATTTTATGATTTGAATCAGTTAAGCAAAGACTTGTGAATTGTTTGTGCAGGAAATTCAAATAACCTCTCTCCTCAAGCACTAGGTAAAAATGCTAAATGAAAGAGAAGGATATTTTACTATTGAGAAATGGTAGTAATAACTGAAACTAAGTAGAGGTTTGAAGGGAAAAGAAACTTGGATACTAGAACAGTTTGCAACCTGCTATTTCACTAATGTATCTTTAAAAATGAATTAACTGAAAGATTATGTCCTTATGTCATGATTTACAGGGTACCAAAACATACAGCACATATATGAGAATGATCTTACATTAGATCATAAGAAACTACCATCAGTCTTTTAACCATCGATTACTGACACAGGCAAATGAAAAATTCACTGTAGACACAATGAGTCACCTTGGTTTCCTCCAAAGATTTTCCTAAACGCTCCGCACCAAAAGAAGGCTGCACAACAGGAACTCTTTCTGTGGTTTCCTTTATCCAGGACTTCAATGAGTTAACAAGGACTTGGAAAGCATCCAGCTGCTCTTGACAAGAAGTTACAGCTTCTTTTCTGGATAAGAAAAATAACAAGAACTGAAGCCACAAAAATGTGCTCCAAAGGACTAGTTATTAAGAACTATTCTATTGTTCTTATATTGGGCTTAATATGAAACAAACAACTTCTACACACATTCTGACCCTTTGATACAGGAGGAGAGGTTCATGGGTGGCAA
This sequence comes from Lepus europaeus, assembly GCF_033115175.1. Classification (NCBI taxonomy): domain Eukaryota; kingdom Metazoa; phylum Chordata; class Mammalia; order Lagomorpha; family Leporidae; genus Lepus; species Lepus europaeus. The sequence continues at coordinate 57,067,397 of NC_084829.1, forward strand.
GTGCAATCAGCTAAATAACTATTTTCCTACTCCACAGGCAAGGTTCAGAGCAGCAGACAGGAAACCTGTAACCCATACGTAATGACACTCTACAATGCTACACAAACTCGAAGACTACATAAACAGTTTTTAACATTATTTAGATTCAATAAGCTTTGATCTGAGCAGGCACAGAACCAGAGAGGAAATGTTTACAATACACATGAGGAAAACAGTGCCACCTAGTGGTTACTACGCTATACTACAGTCATGTTAATGGAAAAAAACTGACGAATTCAGGGGGCGAACAGGTTGAAGCCTCCCAAAATGAAAGCTGACTGCAGGGTTTTAATGGGCGCCTCTCCCACAGATTCAGGAAGTTCCACAGTGCACTACCTACGTTCAGCACCAAGGAGGGTGCGCGCGTGCCCAGCCCATGACTAACTGGGAGGACCGTCACATTCGACATGTGGGTGACATGTGCATATATGTGAGCGTGTGGGATACTGGCAGATCTGAATGCACTCACTGCAGCTGGACTAATTACTGATGACTACATCGTTTTAAAGTTGGACCCATCTGAAAGGAAAAATAACCTACAGATTACTTAAGAAAGCCAAGAACATTTCTTCTGTGCAATGTGCATTAAATACCATGCCTTGATGAAAAGCATAGCCCTGTGAGTAGCATAGGCAGCACTCAAAAGTTTTATGTAAGAATTCTGAAGAAATAATGAAATGTAGTTGAGAGACAAATGACTATTTTCTAATTTGGGAGGGTCCTTATATGAAACTTCAGTGAAATCAGATGGATATTCTAAATTTACACGAGATCAGAAATACCAAAATTAAGTCAAAAGAATTTTTTCTGCACAGCTTCACCTTAGACTCATGCTTGTTTCTCATCTTGTTTTTTCATGAACTCATGTTTATTCTACCACTCTTTAAAAGATGAACTATTTTACATAAAAGAAGGCCAATGAAACACTATTGAGTGGCCAGTGTTGTGGCACAGTGGGTTAAGTCACTGCCTGGGCCGCCAGCATCCCATATGAGCACTGGTTCAAGTCCCAGCTGTTCCACTACCCATCCAGCTCCCTGCTAATGTGCCTGGGAAAGCCGCCTAAGATGTCGCAAGTACTTGGGTCCCTGCCATCCATGTAAGAGATCTGGATACTGGTTTCAGCCTGGCCCAGCCCCGGCCATTTGGAGAGTGAATCAGTGGACAGAAGAGCTCTGTCTGTCTTTTCCTCTCTCTGTAAAGTTGTCAATCAAATAAATAAATAATCTTTATTAAAGAAGTATACTGAAATTGCACATAGATTCTGAATTGAACCCAGAAAGTAAAGAATCACTAGCTGCTTCTCCAGGTTATTTTAGCCTTTGCAAATACAAATGTGTTATTTGCAAAGGCTTCAGAGACTATAGTGAGTTTAGATCACTTTTCTTATGTAGTGTTTTCTACTTTTATATAAGAAATACTCAATTTTCATCCTATCTTAACAGATAATACACTTAACAGCAAAAAAAAAAAATCAAAATATAAAAAGAAACATAAAATATAAAAAAATAGCCCCAAGGTCATTCTTGAATTTCCAAAATTGTTTTAGTTACCTATATAAGTAAATCAAAGTAACTGATTCTAGTTAATATCCGGAAGAAAAAATTTGAAGTAATGCTTACTTTTCTTTGATGGTATCCTCCATTTCCTTAAATTTCTTTGACAAATTATTTGTCTTTTCAAAAACCAAAGCCTTATCACCAGGCAAGCCATGACTGGATATCTCCTTCAGGACACTATGCAAAACTTCAAGATCTTTCTTGTGTTCTAAGAATTCAGAAGTTGATTCCTATAGAGGAGTCAGACATTTAGTCATTATAGATATTGACAGATCTTCAAATGACATTCCATCCAGAGATACGTATGGGACCAGAATCATAAGGAAGAATGATTCAGTCCTCTAAATATAATAAACATGCAGATAGGCTATTTAAAAGAGAGCACAGAAAACTTAATTTAATCTAAAAATCATAATCTATATTTTCTCTCTATGGGTTCTGGCACATAGATGCTACTTATAAAACTCTGATACATGTGATAAAAGGTATTTATTTCTAATAAAGGAGCCAAAGTTTAAAGGAGAAGATGGGGTTTTATCTACTTATAGGAGGAAAACAAATAGTTACTGCTCCATAAGCAACTAAAATGATTGCTAATCCTAATTCTGCTAGCGGATGTATGAGCTCATCTTAACTATGAAGCCACTTGATGACACCTGGGGAGTATTAGAGGTACCTGCATATACTGAGACAATTCAGTGACATCTTTCCCTGGCACTTCCACCTCAGTAAGAGCCTGAGTTTTTGTTTCTAAAAATGTCTGCAGCTTTTCTGAGAGGTTTTCAAACAGTTCTACTTTGGTTTTCAGCTCCTCCATTTTGGCAAGTTTCTCTTTGTGTTTATGACTTGCTTCCGAAAACCGCACACACAAGTCCTTCATTTTCGCTTGCAATGAGGATGCGGTGGACGGGTCTGTTGTTTCCATAAACTTCTTCACTTTTTCATTCATGGCATTGATACTGCTCTGACGACCTGCAATATCTTGTTCCAGCATCTGAAACAGACCACATATTGCCTGTGTCTTACAACGACGTTTACAAATAATGCCATAGGGTTTTTAAAAAGTTACTATTCATAACAACATGAGCTTGAACAACCTGTGACTAAGGAGGTTAACGGTTGGAACTGAATGACAAGCTTGAGCTGTCCCTGGAGGAATCCCATTCCAAATCTCTTCAAGGGGGAGCTGGGAACAGCTGGTTAGTTGCTTGGGAGAGGCAGGGGACTGCTGCTACTTAGCCATCTCTGGGCTCTATTGGAGCCTGGGGATTAGCCATGGTCCTAATTTTTGAAAGGCTGGACAACAACAAGCCTGATCTGATTAACCTCATGTGCAGCTGGCTGAAGCAACAGTAAACTAGATAAGAGTCAATGTATGCATAAGCCCTCTATAATTAATAAACATTCATGAAAAAGTATACCAAGCCTTTTGTATATTCCTTTGCAGAGAAGTCGTTTTGCACATTTTGTTCAAGGGCTACTTTTCACACTGTTACAGCCAGGAACTATCTCTTTTTCTGTGCCTAAAACTATCCTAAACTCACTTGCTCTTGGAGCTTATAAAACTGTTTCTTGCTTTTTAACTGTAACTGGGATTACTTTTTTTTTTTTTAACTTTTTTCACATGTTACTTACAATGTTCTTACTGATGATATCCTGAAGAGCAGCAGAGTTTAAGGGCACTTGACCCTTGTTCTTTGAGAGAACTTTCCACACTGGGCCATCCAGTCCAGCATTTCATCCAAGCCATCCTGCACGCTCAGCGAGCGGGTCAGGGTTATCTGGAGCTTTTTCATTTCGTTCGTTAACGGACTTGGACAGATCATCGTACCTCCCCACGATGTCATCTAGTCCAAAACACATTAGGAAATGTTAGCCACAAAGCTTTCTTTGCCGCATTTCCTCTTCAAAAAATACACTAAGGTGAATCATAAAGTTGCCACACAAGAGTTAGAAAAATGAAAAGAAAGTTTAAAGGCTAAATTAATAATGCAAAATTAGAATGGTATCTAATAACCTTAAACAGAAATCCAAGCGGAGAATAAAAAATGAATTCTCTGAAACATAACATCTACATTTGAAAAGAGATTTTTGGATGCATAGACATTTTCAATTGTCCCAGAGAGATGAAAGAGTGGTCTGAACATTGGTCTGAAATAAGTAATAGATCTCAAACTGACATTTGGAATTAGCTATACTTACTGATAACCACTCTGGGGAAAAGGTGGACAGGCACCCAAGTAAATTCATGGAGAAATGGAATTAAAGGTAAGTTTAACTTTGGTGCAAAAAAATTTCAAAATCCACACATAGGTATATTTTTTTTCAAAATACACATTTTCCATGAACTTTCTGAAGGACCCTTTGTAACTATTCTCAGGAGACAAAATATAGTTTACAAAATTAATCTTTACATATACAAATGATCACACTCACTCTTGCACTCTCCCTCTCCTCCACCCCTCCCTTCTCTTCTCTGTCCTTCCTCACACAAATATATGCTAAGTTTCTGTTATTCCATTTGGCAATGCAAAAAAATTGATAAAACAGACAAAGAAAATCCTCTTAAAGTTGAGATTATGTTTTCTATAACATGCACAAATGAAAACTGATTTAAAAGTTTAACAGGAGGAGCTGGCACTGTGGTTCCATGAGTTAAGCTGTGCCTGCCTGCAAGGCCAGCATTCCACAGGAGTGCCAGTTGGAGTCCTGGATTCTCCACTTCAGACCCAGCACCCTACAAATGCAGCTGGGAAAGCAGCAGTACTTGGGCCCCTGCAACCCACGTAGGACACCTGAATTGAGTTCCAAGCTCCTGGCTTCGGTTTGGTACAGCCCCAGCCATTGCGTGGGGAGTGGACCAGCAGATGAAAGATCTGTCTGTCTCTGGTTCTCCCTCTCTCTTTGTAACTCTGTGTTCCAAATAAATGATTTTTTTTTTTTTCAAAAGAAAAGTTGAATAGCAGACAAAGTGGGAAAATAAGCTCAATAGGTTAGCCAATCTCATATGAGACACACTATTTTTGATTCTGAAGATTTATGATACTAAGCAAATCCTCTGTCCTGGTTTTCACTTGAATATAATGCCCTATAAATTTTTTAAAAGATTTATTTATTTACTTGAAAGTTAGAGTTACAAAGAGAGAGGAGAGGCAGAGAGAGAGAGGTTTTCCATCTGCTGGTTCACTCCCCAGTTGGCCGCAATGGCCGGAGCTGGGCTAATCCGAAGCCAGGAGCTTCCGCTGGGTCTTTCCAGTCGGACGCAGGAACCCAAGGACTTGGGTCATCCTCCACTGCTTTCTCAGCTCACAGCAGAGAGCTGAATCAGAAGTGGAGCAGCCAAGACTTGAACCAGTACCCATAAGAGATGCCAGCACTGCAGGCAGCGGCCTTACCCGCAACACCACACAGCCAGCCTCAATGCTCTACATTTTAACATCCTATATTCTATATTATAGACCAATGAGGAGTTCAAAGAACAACGGTTTTTAATACTCATTTGTCTCTGCAAAACAAATCTGTTTTTAATTGTGAATTTAATTGATCTCTTATTGTCTAAGAATTTGAAAAGCATTTTAATTATTTCTGGGTGCTTTAGTTTGATACATTATGGAATGCTTCAGTAAAAGAAATTATATGGAAAATAATATAACCAAACAATATTTCTGTTTTGATTGTTCAAATACTACACTGTAAAAAAAAAACAGCTTGACAAATTTTCACTGAATTTCACAAAATTTCACTGAGAGGTTAAGTTTAGATGATCTAAAGAGACAATCATGCTCCTGTTTCTAAAACATAACAAAACCCACAGGAATGTTTGAGTAGGGAACAAGAAGGCATTCAATTAGCACCAAGATTCTGTAAGCAGATTCAAATATGATCCATAATTTAAAAGTCACAAAAGCAGATGGTCGAAATTGCAGCTTGAGATTGTCAGGTGACCTAACAGTAGAGCTAGAAATGTGCCATGGGACTCCAAATCCCATTAGGTTGGCATGTACCAATGCCATCTTGCTAGTTAAAGTGATCAGTTTAAGTTAATAATTGATCATAAAGATAGGATTAACTGTCAAAGGGGTCACATAAATAAGACCAGTGCCTGCTAATAATAATTGATAGAATTAAAAAGGAGAGAATGACCCAACATAGGAAGCAGGATATACAGCAGACTCATAGAATGGCAAATGCCCTAAATAGCACTCTGGCCTCAGAATCAGCCCTTAAGGCATTCAGATCTGGCTAAAAAGCCTATGAGAATTTCTCAGGCATGGAAAGCCAAAACACTATGGCAAAAAATAACCTAAATGAAAGATCTCTGTGAGTGAGATCCCAGGGGAAAGAACAGGCCATCAAAGAAGGAAGTATCTTTCTCTGAAGGGTAGAGAGACCTTCCACTTTGATTATGGCCTTGTCTAAATAAGGCCAGAGTTTGTGGACTCAAGAGGCTTCTATAGCTTTGGAAGCTCTTGACAGGAGTCTTGGGTGATTACTGACATCATAAATAAGAGTGTCGGGGCCAGCACTGTGACATAGTGGGTTAAAGCCCTGGCCTAAAGTGCCAGCATCCCATATGGGTGGGGTTCTAGTCCCGGCTGCTCCTCTTCCAATACTAGTCTCTACTATGGCCAGGAATAGCAGTAGAGGATGGCCCAAGCCCTTGGGCCCCTGTGCCCGCATGGGGGACCCAGGGGAAGCCCCTGGCTTCTGGTTCCGGATCGGTGCAGCTCTAGCCCTTACGGTCATCTGGGGAGTGAACCAGCAGATGGAAGACCTCTCTGTCTCAACTTCTCTCTGTAACTCTGTCTTTCAAATAAGTAAAATAAAATCTATAAATAAATAAATAAGAGTGTTAATTGTTAAATCAACAACAGGAGTCACTGTGCATGCACTTAATTCCCATGTAGGATCTCTGTCCTTAATGAGTTGTACTATGTGAATTAATGGTAAAACTAGTATTCAAACAGTACTTATACTATGTGGGTGAAATCTGTTGAAATCCTTACTTAGTATATACTAAGTTGATCCTCTGTATATAAAGATAATTAAAAATGGGCCGGCGCCGTGGCTCAACAGGCTAAACCTCCACCTGCAGCGCTGGCACACCGGGTTCTAGTCCCGGTTGGGGCGCTGGATTCTGTCCCAGTTGCTCCTCTTCCAGGCCAGCTCTCTGCTATGGCCCGGGAGTGCAGTGGAGGATGGCCCAAGTCCTTGGGCCCTGCACCCGCATGGGAGACCAGGAGAAGCACCTGGCTCCTGGCTTTGGATCAGCGCGATGCGCCGGCCGCAGCGGCCATTGGAGGGTGAACCAACGGCAAAAAGGAAGACCTTTCTCTCTGTCTCTCTCTCTCACTATCCACTCTGCCTGTCAAAAAAAATAATAATTAAAAATGAATCTTAATGAAGAATGGGATGGGAGAGGGACTAGGAGATGGGATAGTTTGCAGGTGGGAGGGTGGTTATGGGGGGGAAAACCACTATCATCCAAAAGTTGTACTTTCAAAATTTATGTTTATTAAATAAAAATTTTCTTTAAAAATCTTATATGTGAAAAATTTAAGTATCTAAGTACATTCTATTTTCTACCATATGTGACTTATCATGTACGTCAAAATATAATTGATCAACATGCCAGCAATAAGTGAATAAAAATGTTACACCCAGAAAAAAAAAGAGATTGGCAGGTGAGCCACTTCTCAATTGGGCAACTCTGTGCATTAACAGGTGAGTAATTCCTATAATATCTTTAGCCACGGTGAGTGGGCTCCCAAACAAAGTTAGCTATTTTTGTATAATTAACACATTGAGTGTTACTGTTGGCTATGGACTGCATGTTTTGAGATGGGGCCTTTGGAAGGTGTGGTGTTGATAACATAAAAAAACATATATTTGGTCTTTGACCATGGGCTCCTGGAACAGAGCTCCTAAAACCCTTATAATTTTCTGATCAACAGGGGTACTAGAAGTATTTTCTGCACTGATATTTGATTTTAGATCCACGTTCCTGATACAGATCTCCTAAGACTGTCATAATCTCTTGAGTGATACAGTGACCAACACAGCTCCTAATTCCCTGGGAATTTCCTAGGTGACAGGAATGTCTTTTCTAATGAGGTGACCTGTGGTGGGCTCCTGGATAGCTTCAGGATAGGGGCTGCTTGCCAGGGGAACAAACCATGTGATTAGAGAGTTGAAGTTTTCAGTCCCAGCTCCTGATGCCCAGGAAAGGGAGACTGAAGGCTGAGTTGATAACAACAGGCCATGATACAATCAATCATGCCTATAAAATGAAGCATCCATATGGAATCAACCCAGATGCCCATTAACTGATGACTGGATAAAGATATTGTGATGTGTATACCCTATGGAATACTACTCAGCCACAAAAAAGAACAAAATCCTGCTGTTTGCAACAAAATGGATGCAACTGGAAACCATTATACTTAGTGAAATAAGCCAATCCCAAAAAGACTAATCTTGTGTTTTCTGATATGTGTTAGTTAATACAAAATACAAAAAAAAAAATGTTTAGGAATGAATGAACATCTTGTGATTTGGTTTTTTTTTTGTTTGTTTTGTTTTTTTGGTTTTATTTTTAGCCCTTGTTTATACTCTTGTGGAACTGTGGTCTTCCTACTTTTTACTTGTTGAATACTACTGTTAGTGATGCATTAAGCCTGTGATTATAGAATGGATTGAAAGCATGTTTTTGTAAGAATTAAAGAGAAGGAGGGGCCGGCGCTGTGGCGCAGTGGGTTAACGCCCTGGCCTGAAACACTGGCATCCCATATGGGCGCTGATTTGAGACCCAGCTGCTCCAGTTCCGATCCAGCTCTCTGCTGTGGCCTGGGAAAGCACTAGAAGATGGCCCAAATCCTCAGGCCCCTGCACCTGTGTGGGAGACCTGGAGGAAGCTCCTGGCTCCTGGCTTCAGATCAGCACAGCTCCAGCCATTGTGGCCAATTCGGGAGTGAACCATCGGATGAAACACCTCTCTCTCTCTCTCTCTCTCTCTCTCTCTCTCTCCTTCTCTCTCCTCTCTCTGTGTAACTCTGACTTTCAGATAAATAAATAAATTTTAAGAAAAAAAAGAGAAGGAAAGAAGGAGTGGGATTGAGTAAGGGAGAAAGGAGGGAGGGAGGGAAGTATGGCGTCTTTTTGGAACTGTGCCTATGAAAGACATGAAATCTGTTCTCGTTATATTAGTTAAAAATTTTTAAGAAGGGCTGGGGAGCTTTTGGAGAGGTGAACACATGAAAATTTCTGGAGAATGGCACGCAGGGAATGGGTATGCAAGTTCCACACATCTTTTTCCACACTTCACCCTAAGCATCTATTTCATCTGTATCCTTCGTAATTTCAATGTTAAATGTACTCAAGGATTGGGGTGATGGAAACATCACTGTTTAGCCAGTTGCACAGAAGTACAAGTCACAAGCCAGAACCTGTGACTAGCACCTTAAGTGGGGGTTGAGGGAACTGAGCCCTTGAACTCTGGGATCTGATGTTCTCTCTAGGGAGACAGAGTCAGAACGGAACTGAATGACAGCATATGAGGTGGGCACATCCACTGGAGAAGTGCTTGTTGTACAGGCAAACAAAACCTCACAGATCTGGTGACAGAAGCATTCTACACTGGGCTGAGCGAGGTGTGAGCATGGTCTAAGTGTTTCCTCTCAGAGCACGCAGTAAGGGTGAAGCTCTCATGAATGTGGTTAGAGCGATCACAAGAAGAGCAATGAGAAAGATGATCTTTCTCTGCTACTCTCTCCCAGGTAAGGACACAGCAAGAAGGTGGCCATTTATCAATCAGGAAGAGGGCCCTGTCCACACTGGTATCTGGACTCTGAGCCTCTAGCCTCCAGAACTAGGAGAAATTACTGCTTACTGTTTAAGCCATGCAGGCTACACCTTTTTGTTATAGTAGCCTAAACTAAGATTGTCAGCTTTGTACTTCTTAGCGATCAAATATTCTCATTAGTGACTTTTTTATTTTAGTAACTAAAAAGTATTCTAGAAAAAGTGCAAAATGAAATCTGCTACAAGAATGTATGTTCCTTTTCTTTTTTCTGAGGAGTTGGATTTTCAAGAAACTCCTCTATATCTGAAATACAGCTGCATACATTTCTAAGAAATTGTGCCAGCTGTTATTTAATGCTATAACTAGTACTCCAACAGTATTTTTTCACTTTGTGTTGCTATGTGAGGGCAAATTGTTGAAATCTTTATATATACTAAACTGATTTTCTGTATATAAAGAGAATTGAAAATGAATCTTGATGTGAATGGAAGGGGAGAGCGAGTGGGAAAGGGGAGGGTTGCAGGGGGGAGGGAAATTATGGGGGGGGGGGGAAGCCATTGTAATCCATAAGCTGTACTTTGGAAATTTATATTCATTAAATTAAATAAATAAATAAATTTAAAAAAATTGTGCCAGCAAGAATTTTGAAAATATTAATATAACATGAATTTTAAAGAACTCAAAATCAAACTATGTACACTTAACAATGGGGAAATGTCAGGGCCAGCGCTGTGGCATAGTGGGCAAAGTCTCCACTTGCGGTGCCGGCATCCCACATGGGCGCCACTTCAAGACCCAGCTGCTCCACTTCTGATCAAGCTCTCTGCTGTGGCCTGGGAAAGCAGTAGAAGATGGCCCAAGTCCTTGGGTCCCTGCACCCGCATTGGAGATTCGGAAGAAGCTCCTGGCTCCTGGCTTCTGGCTTCCTCAGATCGGCACAGCTCTGGCAGTTGTGGCCAACTGGGGAGTGAACCAGAGGATGGAAGACCTCTCTTTCTTTCTCTGACTTTCAAATAAATAACTAAATCTTCAAAAAAAAAAAAAAAAATAAGAGGGCTGGCGCCACAGCTCAATAGTCTAATCCTCCACCTGCGGCGCCGGCACACTGGGTTCTAGTCCTGGTCGGGGCCCCGGATTCTGTCCTGGTTGCCCCTCTTCCAGGCCAGCTCTCTGCTATGGTCCGGGAGTACAGTGGAGGATGGCCCAAGTGCCTGGGCCCTACAACCCATAGGAGACCAGGAGAAGCACCTGGTTCCTGCCATCGGAACAGCGCGGTGCGCCGGCCGCGGCGGCCATTGGAGGGTGAACCAACGGCAAAAAGGAAGACCTTTCTCTCTCTCTCTCTCTCTCACTGTCCACTCTGCCTGTCAAAAAAAAAAAAAAAAAAAAAAAGGACATGTCAAAATGCCTCTTCAAATAATAGAAATACAAATAAGTAAGTTTTCTTTTTATCGCCTTCAAATCATCATGCCTGAGTCTTTACAGCAGTGATCTTCAACGTGGATGTGCAAGGTAACTCACTGGGACAGAGGAACAAAATGTCAGAACTTCCATTCATAACTGCATCTTAAACTTAAAAATTCTATATTGCTATGTGCCTGGAATTATAATACGTATAATAATCTATTAATATGGATGTGTAACTTATAAATATTATAAACAGAAAATTACTTATTAACGGGGTTCATGGTCAATAAGGCTTGGATGTGTATCAGAATGTAAAGGACTTCCCTTCCACAGAGTGGTTATAGACGAATGAACTTATATTCCTCTCTTCATATAAAATTTCTACTCAGATTTTAATTCATGCTCTATTTGGGGAGAAACATATGTTTAGGCATCTGTTATAAAAGTTTTTTTTTTATTTCACACATGACTACACAGAAATATATAATAATTTCAACCCACATGTTAAATATTATGAAAAACAGCAAAGTAAAAACCAAAAAATGTATTAAAGACAGTAAACAACATTTAGCTGGTTAGTAAGCCACTGTACATTTAATAAAAACACTGTAGGTAGACACAAAGATAACATGAAAGGTCTTCAGAAAGCTCATGGAAAATGTATTAGGAAAAAACTATGCATGGGTTTCAAAATATTGTTTGCACCAACATTATCTTTTAATTTTACTTTTCCATGAACTTTTTGAAGTTCCACTGTACAATAGCCCTTTCTCTTAAGAAATGTGTTTATCTAATGCAAGAAGGCACAAAAACACTATTATAACTGTATACAAGTGTCTAGTTTCCCTGCAGAACTGGGGTAACTGTACCCCTGTGAGACCCCTAGCTCACAGAGACGTGAGAACACTGCTTTAAAACACACCTCTTAAGTTCTTGAACTCTTACTCCCACTGTTGATAAGGATACTCACAGTCTATTTTGGCCCTAAATTGGAAGTCTAGCTCTGCCCTGTCCCATCAACCAAGTAGATTTTACAGTGTCCTATTCTTTGTGGTAGACAATATAAAGTTTTCTCAGTATACATTCTAAATATAAATATGCTCTTTCCAAGCTACACAGCTCCCCACTAAGGTTCCAGTACACCTGCCAAAGAAGGCATACCTTCCCCCAGATTCAACATTACAGGTCAGAGATAAGGATGACAAATAATGCAATACATTCTTGTGAGTGTTTTTTCCATATCTATTAAAAGACCTTTATTTAGAATTTACCAGTGAGACAGGAAACAAAACAATGAATATCTTACCCAGTGTTTTCTGGATATCATTCTTGGCTGGAAGTAACGACCCCCTGGCATCCAACAGCACTTCAGCCGTTTTCTTCAGTTTTTCTACAGCCACCTGCTGACTTGATATCTGTCCTTGCAGAGCCTGTAGGAATAAAAGCTTTTCAATTACACTGCAGAGGAATAAATAATATGTTTAAAATATGAAAATAATTATTTACAATAAGATACATTGGACAGAGTAAATTTTCCATCATAAAAACTCTCATCCTTGTACACTTACCCAGAGTTCTCAGAATAATGCTAGTTACAAAGCAACATTAGCAAAAGAATCAAGAAGTCTAGAGAATACAAATTCAATCTGGAAATAAACCCTAGAGCACTTGTTGACAATAATTTGCCTGGTTCCTGACTTACCCTCTTACTTTAGCTTCTACTCCCCCATAACCCCATTTCTAGATTTTGTGCACTATCCCCCTAACATCAAAACAACAGCAGCAACAGGGGCTGATGCTGTGGCACAGCAGATTAAAGCTGCAGCCTGCAGTGCCAGTATCCCATACAGGCGCTGGTTCTAGTGACAGCTGCTCCACTTCTGATCCAGCTCTCTGCTAATGCACCTGGGAAAGCATTGGAATATGGCCCAAGTGCTTGGGCCCCTGCACCCATGTGGGAGACCTGGAAGAAGCTCCTGGCTCCTGGCTTCAGCCTGGCCCAACCCTGACTGTTGAGCCATTTAGGGAGTGAACCAGCAGATGGAAAAATCTCTCTCTGTCTCTCTCTCTCTCTAACTCTGCCTTTCAAATAAACAAATAAATCTCTTAAAAAAAAAAAACAATGATAATAACAACAAAAGCCTCAAACAACAACAAAAGAAAAACTCAACAACAACAAAAAACACCTTTGGGACTATTTCTGACTGTAAGTAAGGAGACAATCAAAGACTTCCATATCATTAGATCCTGAATCAGTATCTATTCCTATTTACTTCAGTTAATTCAACAAAATTACTGAACATCTAACAAATTCAAAAAGGTTTGCTGCATTTTGTGAAAATAGAAAAGTAAAGCAGACACAAAGCTTACCCACAAGGATCTTAGAGTCGAAGGCAGAGAAAGTAATAAATCCTGAAGGTAAGAAAAATTGCTGGAAGTTGACATGAAAAGAGGGAAATGAGGGCCTCCTCTGTGGTGCTGACACTGAGTCGGGGCCTGAATAAAGTGTGGATTTGGACATGTACAAATGGAGAGAGAAAACATTTCCCAGCAGGACAAATACAAGGCACAAAGATGCGGATAGAGAAATCACAGGAGAAGCGGGGAGGCCTGTCCAGTTTGAGAATGTGCATGGGTGGATATACAGAAATAGGGCTGGAAGACCAATAATGTTAAGCTAATGGTTTACATTTTGTCCTGTAGAAATGGGGTGTTATGGGGCTAGCATTATGGTGTAGCAGGTGAGACAACAGCCTGTGATGCCGGCATCCTCTATGGGTGGTTAGTGTCTTGGCTGCTCCACTTGCCATCCAGCTCTCTGCTCATGGCCCCAGGAAAACAGTAGAAGATGGTCTAAGTACTGGGGCCCCTGAACCCACATGAGAGACCAGAAAGAAGCTCTTGGCTCCTGGCTTTCGCCTGGTCCAGCCCCAGCCCCTGCAGACATCTGGGGAGTGAACCAGAGGATGGACAATCTCTCTCTCTTTCTCCCTCTCTGTAACTCTGCCTTTCAAATAAATAAATTAATAAATATTTAAAATTTTTTAAAAAACAATGGGTAGTTATTCAAATCATTTGAGTAAAGGGTTGAGTAGGAACATCCTCAGGGCTGAACAACAGGAAGGCTAAATTTGTGACCCTGCAAGGGAAAAATTTAATGAGACAGAAATGAATCAGAGACACCGGAAGTGAAAATGCAGTGAGGAACACTGAGGGCTGAGGACCAGGGCAGTTTTACTACTCTGTCTGGGCTGAGAAAGTGGGATTGGTTGCAGAGCTGGAAAGCATACAAAGGACTTGCTAATGTTACTAAAGCTGCATTGTGCAAGACAGTAGCCACTAACTACCTGTGGTTTTTAAATTTATTTTAAATAAATTAGAATCAGACAAAATTACAAATTCAATTCCTCAGCTGCATAAGCCACATTTCCAGCACTTAGTGGCCAGGTATGACTAGTGGCCACCATATTGGCCACAGCAATTACAGAACGTTTCCATCATCTCAGAATGTTTTATTTTATTTATTTATTTTTTAAAGATTTATTTATTTTACTTGAAAGTCAGAGTTACACAGAGAGAGGAGAGGCAGAGAGAGAGAGAGAGGTGTTTCATCCGATGGTTCACTCCCGAATTGGCCACAATGCCTGGAGCCGTGCCAATCCGAAGCCAGGAGCCAGGAGCTTCCTCCAGGTCTCCCACACGGGTGCAAGGGCCCAAGGACTTGGGCCATCTTCTACTGCTTTCCCAGGCCACAGCAGAGAGCTGGATCGGAACTGGAGCAGCTGGGTCTCAAATCGGCACCTATATGGGATGCCAGCATTTCAGGCCAAGGTGTTAACCCACTGTGCCACTGTGCCACAGTGCCAGCTCCACAGAATGTTTTATTAGTACTGCTCAACATAGTAGGAACAAAGGATGAGATAAGAAGCATCCAGTTTTTGAGCCTAGGTAAGTAACAGAGTTTGTGAACAAAAGTAAGAATAAATTTCAGTGGAAAGTAGCTGCCATTCTCAAATTCATGACTTCAGGGTGCTTCTGGAACCTTCATAAGGAGGAGTCTCTAAACACAAGCCGGAACTACATAGGAAGAACTGTCAGGAAGGACACCTGATGCAACCGCTAAAGGCCAAACCACAGCAACACCAGAGAAGGGCATGGTAAAGGCTCAGGGAAGATTCTTGTAGTCAAAGGAATGGGAAAGGAAGCCTGCGCCACAGCTTACTAGGCTAATCCTCCGCCTGCAGCGCTGGCACCCTGGGTTCTAGTCCCATATGGGGCGCTGGTTCTGTCCTGGTTGCTCCTCTTCCAGGCCAGCTCTCTGCTGTGGCCCGGGAAGGCAGTGGAGGATGGCCCAAGTGCTTGGGCCCTGCACCCACATGGGAGACCAGGAAGAGGCATCTGGCTCCTGGCTTCAGATCAGCGCAGCGCGCCAGTCGTGGCGGCCATTTGGGGAGTGAACCAACGGAAAGAAGACCTTTCCCTCTCCCTGGTAAACAAGACCCCAGCAGAAGGAATAGGCCATCAAGGAGAGAGGCACCTTTCTCTGAAGGGAGGAAGGAACCTCCACTGTGAAATGGCCTTGACTAAACAAGTTCAAAG
The DNA here is from genome assembly GCF_033115175.1 of Lepus europaeus. NCBI lineage: Eukaryota > Metazoa > Chordata > Mammalia > Lagomorpha > Leporidae > Lepus > Lepus europaeus. Next base: position 57,082,802 of record NC_084829.1, read on the forward strand.
TCGGTGAACTCAAGGGACTTCCATAGCCTAAACAGCTCATAGCAAGAGTCTCGGGTGATTGCTGACATCATAAATAAGAGTGCCAATTGTTAAATCAACAACGGGAGTCACTGGGTACATGCTCCCCACGTAGGATCTCTGTCCTTAATGTGTTTTACTATGAAACTTAAAAACACTACTAAGCGAACAATACCCTATACCTTGTGCGGTTGTGTGAATGCAGACTGTTGAAATCCTTGCTTAGTGTATACTAAGTTGATCTTCAGTATATGAAGGTAATTGAAAATGAAACTCGATAAAGGGCGGGATGGGAGAGGGAGAGGGGAGGGCCACAGGAGGGAGGGAGGTGGGGGGGGAAGCCACAACAATACAAAGTTGCACTTTGTAAATTCACATTTATGAAATAAAAAACAAACAAAGTAAACAGAAAAAAAAAAGACTTTTCCCTCTGTCTCTCTCTCTCACTAATTATGCCTATCAAAAAAAAAAAAAAAAAAAGGAATGGAAGAGGAGACAGAAAATAATGTGATCACAGAGGAAGAAATGAGTGCCAAATAATTCTATCCTTATGGTTTGGGTATGGTTCAAGTGTGACCTTCACAGGTTCATGTTAAGAGGGGGAGTGGTAGCTGGCATCGTGGCACAGTGGGCTAAGCCTCTGCCCGCATCCCATATGGGCACCGTTTCTTGTACCGGCTGCACCTCTTCTGATCCAGCTCTCTGCTATGGCCTAGGAAAGCAGTAGAAGATGGCCCAAGTCCTTGGGCCCCTGCACCCACATGAGAGACCCAGAAAAATCTCATGGCTTTGAATCAGCCCAGCATTGGCCATTGCGGTCATTTAGGGAGTACACCAGCAGAAGGAAGATCTTTCTCACTGTCTCTCCCTTTCTGTCTGTAACTCTACCTTTCAAATAAATAAATAAATAAACTTTAAAAGGGGGGTGGGGGCTTTAAGAAGTGAGGTCATTAGGTCATTGCCTGAGTGCCCCAAGAAGGGATTAAGGTCATTCTCCAGGGACTCTAGCTTCTCACAGAGTGAGTTATTATGAAAGGGGCTCTCCTCTCTCCAGCTCCTGTCTCCCCACCTGCTCTCTCCCTCTCTAATGTGCACTCCCATGATGACATCTGCCACAAAGTGATGCAGTCAATGGCACCTTTGCAGAGGCAGCACCTTGCTGCCTGGACTTTCAGTCTCCAGAAGTGTGAGATAAGTAAACCTGCTTTTTTTTTTTTTTTAATACAGTCCATCGGTGTTAGGTTTTTCTTATAGTAATGAAAAAGGAACAAATACATTCCCCCAGCTTCAAGGTAAGAAAGATGTTGCAAAAGGTTAGCAATTTCTTATTAGTTTAGAAATGACAATGTAAACCAAAAGAGTAATGCCTTCTTGAACTTCCTGAATGGAGGTCCCTGTGGATCTCTGAGTAAGCAGATGCAGTGGGAAGGAGGAGAAGAGGGGCAGACCACAGCTAAGTCTTCCCGAAGTCTGGCCCTGCAATCTCAACACCCCTGACAGATCTCTGCCCCAGTGGCCTGGCTGGCCACAGAGGCCCTACGCTTGGCTTCAATTTCACTTAAGGTACTTGAGCTCCTCTTCCAGTCTTGCATTCAAATTTCCAAGTTCCATACATCCAACTGTAGATGAACTCATGCCTGGCCAAGGGCCCAAGTTTCCAACTGCTTCTTGAATGTTTCCATCTGGGTGTAAACAATCACCTTAGAACTTAAAAGCACACTAAATCTGAGCCCATCATCTCGTTCCCTACACCAGTACTTCCTCCTGAGGCTACACCTCATTACCCAAGTAGAAAACCTGATGCTCCCACTGCAGTCTGTCCTCTCAATCTCTTCCTCATACAAATCAAGCACCAAGCCCTGACAATTTTACCTGCTTAATAGATATATGGATTTCTATATATTGTATATATTTACTATATACAATATATATATTATATATGTATATATATATATATATATATCTAACATACGTATTTTAAATAATCAGACTTTTGCTCTGTATTTCTGGATTACTTCAAGACAATCCCTCACTCATGTTACTGATAAAAGACAGCCCATGCTGTCCTCAGTCCCACCTTTGTTCACTTTCTGTCCCACAAAGTCCAATGACACAGCCATCTGAGCCATCTGTTCACGCTAGACCCAAAGCCTTCATATCTCTACATACTAATCTTTTCGCATACCTATACCCTCGTAATCCTGAACCTAGCTCTTGCTTGTTCCTTTATATTCAGCTGGGAAGCCTTTCCTCTTTCCTCACACCCCTAGTTCAGCACTTTCCCCTAAGAACTTCCACAATTATCCAGTGAGAGTTTCTTAATTTGATGGAAGTTCATGTCTTCCATCAAACTGTAAATTTCTTGAGAACCAGGAACTCATTCTATTCAATCTTCCATTAATAGTGTTCAGTCTAGTGCTTGGCACATAGCCACCACCTGATAAAAGTTTCTAGAATGAATGAATAAATAATCAAGGGTATAAGACCTAAAAAGTTCCTCTTCTGTTTCAGTATTTATTATTGTTTTAAGATAAATACCTAAGGGTTATGGCTAAAATATCAATTAGTTTTTTATGATACAAGAAATTATGAGGACACATGGGTGGTCTCTGTATACGCTGAAAACCCACCAAACTATGGCTAACATGGGGTTTGTGTTCTGAATACCAGATCCTGCAGGTTTTTTAAGCAGAAAAAAAATGCACAACAAAGTAGCTCTATTTGGGGAATTCTCTTAGAGATTTAGTTTTAAAAAGTGACAGAAATCCCTTGAGACATGGACTTACTCTATAAACAGACTGAAGTCTAGACCATAGGAACAACATATTTATATCACATGTTTATTTATATCTTCTAAATAATGTTAAAAAATTAAGAACAGCTTCTCCCATCCTCAAATTTTTTTCAAAGTATGAGTTCCCCGAGGACAGAAATAGGGTTTTAACATCTCTGTGTTTTTGTAAAACCAAACAATGGGTCCACTTCAAAAATGTTCACTGAATGAATAAACATATGTAAAAATTATTGTGGTTCTAGAAAAACATCCAATACCAAATATGGCTGTGCCTTCCATCTTAAAACTTAGAAATGGATTACAAAAAAGTAGATACATCATTATTTCTTCTCTCCAAATTAGCCCATGCCTTGATTCTCCAAAACTGTGTTCAAAAAGGTTAACAGTTTTTAATTATTACATGTATCAGGTCATAGTTAAGTGTTAGTGGTGGTTATAGTACTATTTTGGAACAAAACTTCAAATTGATATATTCAAATGTGCACCTTAAATTATTCTGAAATGATTTTAATAAAAGTAAATGAAACATGAAAGAAGCATCTGCAACAGGGACTTCTGTAAAATTCTGGCCTTCATCTCTAAAGCTGCAGGCACTTGTCCAGTTTGTGAAAGTTTCCTGACTTGACACCACCGGAGAGACCAGTTGCCATCATTAGTCTAAGTAATCTGGCCCCTTAACTAGTTCCCAACCCATGTCTCTGACTGGTCCCAGAATCCTATCTTCTGTGTCTATGATGGGGCTAAAATCCTCTTTTATTCTCTCCAAATCTTGATGTGTGTCACATAGCCCAGTGGTATCAGGCTGTTGACAACACAGCTAATAATCCCCTGAATAGGAATGCTAAAAACAACATGCATTGGACAGAAATACCTCAAATGAATCAACAGGGTACCCCCAAGTTAAATTCATTTTACTACAGAATATAAATAGAAGTTAGTATGTTAAAATTAGATGAATGATTTTTGTTTTCACTTTATGTGTTTATATTATTGGTAAAAGAAAAATAATTTTAACATGTTGCTAATTTTTCTAAATGGAGTCTATCTAATCCTCATAAAAATTTATCCTCACTACATACTAGTATTTTCATCTATAAAAAATATGTACATATGCCAGGGAAAATCTAAAGCACACATTTAATTTTTAAAATTGTGCTGTGGCTTAATTAGAATTCATTCTCCTTTGAGATGTCTCTCTTTATATTTCTCTGAGTGCCTAAAGAAGTTGTTTTCTATAGGACTTAGCAAATAAATTTTGCTGTTTTAAAAATTAATCCACGTATCTATTTAATTAAAAAGCTATAGCATTCTCTTGGGATTTTCTTTCTGTTTTGCTCTAGTTACATAAAAATTAGTTTATACAGGATATAATCTGGTTTTTAACATAGGTCTAACTCAACATGCTAAATGATATATGTATGTTCTATGTTCTACACCTTTCTTTATATAGGGCATTACGTCCTAACTACATGTAACACAGGCAATCACATTAATTATTTTAAACTACTGGCATTTCCTACCAAAATAACAGCCTTAACATCTCAGTATCTTCATTTCCGCCACCATATATTCTGTCCTTGGACACTTATCCAAGTGGAAACTGAAAACTCAATTACAACAGATCTGTTCTTATGCTTGTGGAAAAAATAAAGAAAGTAAAAACAAATAAAACTACACTGAAGGCTGGCACTGTGGTGTAAGTTAAGCCTCCTCCTGCAGAACCTGCATCCCATATGGCTGCTCCTCTTCTGATCCAGCTCTCTGCTATGGCCTGGGAAAACAGTGGAAGATGGCCCAAGTGCTTGGGCCCCTGCACCCAAGTGGGAGACCCCAAGGAATCTCCTGGCTCTGGATGGGAGGAGCTCCAGTCATTGTAGCCATCTGGGGAGTGAAGCAGTGGATGGAAGACTTCTCTGTTTTTCTCTCTCTCTGTCTGTAACTCTGCCTCTCAAATAAATAAATAAAATCTTTAAGGAAGAAAAATACTGAAAAAAGTATGTCTGAAGGAGGAGACAACCCATGGGGAAGCTGTATCCATATGGTGATGCTGACCTCACTCAAGACATCTCCCTGACGCCTGGGTAGGGGTTTGGGCTAACTCTCTAGCCCCAGAGTGACTCCATCCTCTTTACCTCCTTGCCCCTCTCCTACCCTCCACTCATCCTTTGTTTCCACCTCCCTTACAGGGCCTTCTCTCAGTTTGGTCTTAACTGCAAGATTCACTTCCAGGATGACTTCATTTTCTTCCAACTGTAGAGGCCAGTGTCCGGCAATGCCTAATGTTAAGTCACCCAGTAGAACTCCTCTTTCTAGTTATCAACACAGTGATTTCTGACTTTGTAACTGACACATAGTCAAACTTGAACAGCAGTTTTTTAACAGGCAATCCTGGCAACAGAACCGAATTATCAGCCATAGCAGTACTAAGCTACCACCACCTATCTACTTAATATCACAGAGTGTGGAGGGTACTTTGAAAGGTCTGTGGAAAGGTGGAACTGAAAGATTTTTATTTTGGTACAAATTAATTTTGAGGTCCATGCCTACTTTCATCACAATTATGCATAAGACTCTTCACAGATTTAGATGAAATTTTCAAATTCAAAATTGTTGGTCATATTAAATAATAATAAAATACTACCTCTGTTTACATTAGAATTTTTAAATACGCTTTAAATTTTAAAAATAGCAGAGAGACTCCCTCTGCAGTGTGGGGATGATAGAGATTCCCACAGTGTCAGAAGTCTGACATTAAACCTGCATTTCTGAAAGGGAAAATGGGGGCCAGCGCTGTGGCATAATGGGTAAAGTTGCAACACACCAGCATCCCACATGGGTGCTAGTTCAAGTCCCAGCTGCATTATTTCCCATCCAGCTCCCTGCTAATGCACCTAGGAAAGCAGTAGAGGATGGCCCAAGTTCTTGGGCCTCTTGTACCCACATGGGAGACCTGGAAGAAACTCCTCACTCCTGGCTTCCATCTGACCCAGCCCTGGCCATTGCAGGCATCTGGGGAGTGAACCAGCAGGTGTAAGATTTCTTTCTTTCTCTCTCTTTCTTGTTCTCTCTCTCTGCCTTCTAAATAAATAAAATAAATTAAAAAAAGAGAGAGAAAGAGAAGCAGACTTCTTCAGAACTGTGCTAAGTAATAATAACTGACTTTGTATCTGCACGGATCATGAGGATCCTACATAGGAACCCTAGTCCTGGTCCCCAGGGTTCTTGAATATGACAGTGATAGTCCTTCCCTTGCATCTGGACACTGAACAAATATTTCTTGAATATTTGCTTTGAGCCAGTCTAGGCACTGGGAAAACAGCAATGGACAAAGCAGAGAGAGAGAGAGCTGCCCTTGCGGAACTTAATTCTAATGAAGGAAAAAACAATGAAAAGTATCTGGATAAGGCCGGCGCCACGGCTCACTAGGCTAATCCTCCACCTGCGGCGCCGGCACCCTGGGTTCTAGTCCCGGTCAGGGCACCAGATTCTGTCCCGGTTGCTCCTCTTCCAGTCCAGCTCTCTGTTGTGGCCCAGGAGGGCAGTGGAAGATGGCCCAGGTCTTTGGGCCCTGAACCCGCATGGGAGACCAGGAAGAAGCACCTGGCTCCTGGCTTTGGATCAGCACAGCACCAGCCGTAGCGGCCATTTGGGGGGTGAACCAACGGAAAAGGAAGACCTTTCTCTCTCTCTCTAACTAAGAAAGAAAGAAAGAAAGAAAGAAAGAAAGAAAGAAAGAAAGAAAGAAGGGAGGGAGGGAGGGAGGGAGGGAGGGAGGGAGGGAAGGAAGGAAGGAAGGAAGGAAGGAAGGAAGGAAGGAAGGAAGGAAGGAAAGAAAAGTATCTGGAAAAATAAGAGGCCTGGACAACTCTAGGTTTTGTTTGGGCAGAAGCTACTGTAGAATGAAAGTAACAAGCCATGCAGCCATGGCAAACCAGTCAGAGCAGCAGGAAAAGAACGAACGCACTGTGAAGACACAGAACTTCCTCTGGAGGGAGGGATGTGCTTTTCCCAAACCCTCCGTTCCTCTACCCTGAGTGAAATTATCACAGAAGTGTGGGAACCGGAAGCCTTCCAGTAACTCTACTGAAGGGCTGGCTTTGGTGCTCGCTGGGGCGTGCCCCCTCTCTCACCTTGGTCTCTTCTAACTGCCTTTGCAGATTCTTCGGGTCCACAGCAATGGGTTCAAGTAAGTGTTTGCTTGCCACGGCCTCACAGGCCTGGAGTCCAGAAAGAAGTCCACAAGAAGCATCTTCATAGTGTTGGTATTTGTCCACCAGATCTTTAAGATTGTTTCCAAGAACATTGCACTAAAAATCAAGAGAAAAGGGGTTGGGGTGAGAAATTAAACTTGACTTTTAACATGTGCCAAATAAACTTACAACCCATGAACTATGAAAGTTGGGGAAATAAAAAAGAGTTAATGAAAACTCTATAGTTCTCAGATATTCTCTTTTATAAGAAGTATCTTCTAAAAAGTCAAAAAGTAACAAAAATGAGGAGACAGCTTAGATTTATACCAACTCAAAAACATACACTTAAGGGATGATTTTAATCCAGAATAAAGGATAAAGATAACAATGGTCAAAGGAGGCAGGTTTACCAGGGCATATTCCCACTGCGGTTTACACACCAGGAATGCAGGTATGTATTTTATGGAAAGGTTTCCAACGTACTTGATAACTTATTTCTGCAAGTTGCACAAGGTTCATTAACAAAAGGAGAGCAAATGGCAAATCGAACATTAGAATGAAGCAAAACCCAAAGTCAGCAATGGTCTTTAAATCCTGTCAATTCGGCTTACTGTTCAGCAAACAAGGAAATGTGTTCTTACTGTTTGAAACAAAACTCCTGTACTTATTCACAAAAGCAAAAGAAACAGAACAGTCTGTTAGTTGCTGATTAAAGTAACATAATGATCAAGTGTATTTGTAATACAATCACTTGCAATGTTTGTGCAGAGACCTAAGACAATACTTGCATACTTTCCAAGTTCAGTGGCCACAAGCCACTCCATATGCTTGGAGTCAATACATAAATGCCATCTGGTGGTCAGATTGGATAGCACAGTTTTGGAGTTTAGGCTTCCACAAAAACTAAAAACCTAGGAGCTCTCAATCTTTAACCACTTTTTTCAGAACGAAAGAATACAGGGAAGTAGGCTGGAGCTACCTCTACTCGCTATTTTAGTTGTCAGGTTTCCTACTTCTAATTCCAAAAGGAAAGTTAAGAGGACAGAGTGGAAACAATAACCACAGATTTTCCCCTTAAAAAAATGGCGGATAGTGAGGGCACGCACCAATAGTCTGGGAAAAGATAGTTTAATAAAAGTGGAGTTACTGTAGCCTCAGAAAAAGACTCAAGAAAAAAAAACTGCAGAGGAAACGCTTCCGGATCTAGTGGATGTGACACAGAGGACCTACGGGGAGCCCACTGCATGGAAGCGCAGCCTTGGGAGCCGAGCCGTAGAATCTCGCCAGCACGGGAACCGGAGGTAAGACAAAAACCTCAGCAACCCAAGACATTGGCGGAGAAAGGCAGAACAAGGCCTGAGGCCCCACTGGGGAAAGTTCACCAGGCTGACTGGAGGAGAGAAAAAAAAACGAATAAATAAGGGGAACCGGCACGGACACTAGCCTCTCTCTCCACTCACCTTACAAAGCCGAGCAAGACAAAGAGCAGGCGCCATTTTACATATGTAAAGCGGCAACCTCGAGTAGCCAAGCAGAAAAACTTGACTCTGGTCGGGAGAAATAACAGGAGGTTAGAATCTAGTGAAAGTAGGTGGAGCTAACGATCTGAGACTGTGAAAATCCAAGGAGGGGCGAGAGAACTCACCGAGTACACAAACTCGGTAACCTTGGGACTGTGGAGAAATTTGAGAACACATTGAGGGCTGCATAAACTCTTTGTGTGGTCCCAGGGGTAGATCAAATGAATACCCACAGAGGCCAGATTTCAACTACCCTCAATTCCACTCAGCTGTTCGGAATTACTTCCCAACTGAGTCAAAAAGAAAAAAAAAAAAAAAAAGAGCGAGCAAGGGAGAGAACAATCTGGGTGAGTCACCTTTGGCACACCCTTAAACCTGAAGAATCGAACACAGCTCTCTGGCCACACCCATCACAGCCTCTAAGGATCCATCAAAGCAAACAGCCCACTTAATCTAGAGGCATAGTATAATGAGGAAAAAAAAAACACTACAGCAAAAAAACCATAAATTTTCTCCAAAATGCCAAATAACAAACACAGAAACCGAGGTAACAAGAGCAAGGAAGTCACTATGATGCCCCAAATGAACAAGACACCCCAATCCAAGATTATGAAGATGAAGAGATAGAAGAAATGCAAGAAGTGGATCTCAAAAAGTTGATAAGAACATTAAGAAGTTCTCAAAAACAAATTCTTGAACTACAGAAATCCTTAATGGACAAGACAGAAAATCTCTCATGCGAAAATGAAATATTAAGGAGGAATCAAAATGAAATGAAACAACTAGTAGAACATGAAACTGTGATAGTGACAAGAAACCATAATGAAATGAAGAACTCAATAGATCAAATGACAAACACATTAGAGAGCCTTAAAAACAGAATGGGTGAAGCAGAAGAGAAAATATCGGACTTAGAAGACAGAGAACAGGAAAGGAAACAGTCAAACCAAAGAAAAGAAGAGGAAATCAGAAATCTAAAAAATCTTGTCGGGAATCTACAGGATACTATTAAAAAAACCAACATTCGGGTTCTAGGAGTTCCTGAAGGTATGGAGAGGGAGAAAGGATTAGAAGGCCTTTTTAGTGAGATACTAGTAGAAATTTTCCCAGGTTTGGAGAAGGACAGAGATATCCTAGTACAGGAAGCTCATAGAACCCCTAATAAACATGACCAAAAGAGATCCTCACCACGACATGTTGTAATTAAACTCACCACAGTGAAACATAAAGAAAAGATCCTTAAATGAGCAAGAGAGAAACATCAGATTACTCTCAGAGGATCTACAATTAGACTCACAGCTGACTTCTCACCAGAAACCCTACAAGCTAGGAGGGAATGGCGAGATATGGCCCAGGTACTAAGAGAGGAAAAACTGCCAGCCCAGAATATTATATCTTGCAAAGCTCTCATTTGTGAATGAAGGTGAAATAAAGACCTTTCACAGCAAACAGAAATTGAAAGAATTTGTTGCCACTCGTCCAGCCCTGCAAAAGATGCTTAAAGATGTGTTACACAGAGAAACACAGAAACACGGTCACCAATATGAAAGAAGGTAAAGGAAGGAAACCTCACAGCAAAAGATCACAGGAATCTCAAAGCATATATTAGAAAATATCTTTGGCAAATGGCAGGGCAAAGTTACTCCTTCTCAATAGTCACATTGAATGTTAACGGCCTGAACTGTCCAGTTAAAAGACACCGATTGGCTGATTGGGTTAAGGAACAAAACCCATTTTTTTTGCTGCTTACAAGAAACACATCTTTCCAACAATGATGCATACAGACTGAAAGTGAAAGGCTGGAAAAAAGATATACCATGCCAACAGAAATGAAAAAAAGAGCGGGCATAGCCATCTTAATATCGGACAACATAAACTTTACCACAAAAACTGTTAGGAGAGACAAAGAGGGGCACTATATAATGATTAAGGGATCCATTCAACAGGAAGATATAACGATTATCAATGTATATGCACCTAATTACAGGGCTCCGGTTTATTTAAAAGACTTGTTGAGGGACTTAAAGGGAGACTTAGAACCCAATACAATAGTACTAGGGGACTTCAATACTCCACTCTCAGAGATAGACAGATCAACAGGGCAGAAGATCAACAAGGAGACAGTAGATTTAAACAACACTATAGCCCAAATGGATCTAACAGATATCTACAGAACTTTTCATCCTACACATAAAGAATTTACATTCTTCTCAGCAGTGCATGGAACCTTCTCTAGGATTGACCACATACTAGGCCATAAAGCAAGTCTCAGCAAATTCAAAAGAATTAGAATCATTTTCCCCTTAAAAAATAAAAATAGCATTACCTTAGAGTAGAGAGACCTGAACCGATCAGTAGCGTGATCGAGCTTGCCCTGGACTTCCCTGTGGGTGGCAGAGGTGTCAATAGTACCCTTGTCAGCCTTGCCGTCTCTCTTGCTGCAAGATTTGGCGGCTTCTAACACTCTGTTTCCAGAGATCGTGATGTACCGCAGGTCCCCTTTGTGAGAAATAACGTCTTCAGAGAAACTCTTCTGCCTCTTCAATTTGGTCATTAAACTATTGAAGTCGTCTGCACCTGCCCCCAGGTTTTCCAGCTCCTGTTCTGCCTGCTGCAGCCAGTGCTCGAACTCGCTATAATCAGCATCGAACTTCTCTAATTCTTCCTGTAGCGAGTGTGTCAACTTCATTTTCTTCTCCGACTCTGCCAGTGCCGTTTCATAATGTGCTTTCAGCTCCTTCATGTTCTTTTGCAGCTTCTCTTTTTCCTCAGGAGAGAGATAGCGACCCTGTTTCTCAAGCAGCGCTTGGGCAGACTGAGTGGCCACGATGACTGCTTGGTGCTGAGAGATGATCTTCTCGTGTTGGGCCTAAGTGAAAACAAACGGACGGTCACTTTAAAGCAAAAAGGGGTTATATTAGGGCCATCAGGAGCTCCACTCAGCTTCAGGGAGCCGCAGGGCTACAGCCTGCTCTTCATACCCCTTCCCACACTGTAAAATGTTCCTTTTTATGGGTGAGCTTCAGCATAGCTAGAACTGCATTTTGAGCTCTCCCATTTTATTAAGGAAGTTTCCAACCTTTGCTAGAAAGTACCTAGATAACTGCACAAGACACATACTGTTTTTGAAAAATTTGAGGGAAAATGCTAACAAATAAGGGTAGGTGGTTGGCCCAATAAGTTATAAGATGCTGCTTAGGGGGCCCACACTGTGGCGTAACAGGTAAAGCAGCCGCCTGCAGTGCTGGCATCCTATATGGGCGTCTGTTCAAAACCTGGCTGCTCCACTTCTGTTCCAGCTCTCTGCTGTGGCCTGGGAAAGCAGTACAATATGGCCCAAGTCCTTGGGGCCCTGCACCCATGTGGGAGACCCAGAAGAAGCTCCTGGCTCCTGGCTTCGGATCGATGCAGCTCCAGCCGTTGTGGCCAATTGGGGAGTGAACCAGTGGGTTGAAGACCTCTCTCTCTGCCTCTCCTCCTCTCTCTGTGTATCTCTGACTTTCAAATAAATAAATAAATCTCAAAAAAAAAAAAAAAGTTGGAAGGGGAGAGGGAGCGGGAAAGGGGAGGGTTGCGGGTGGGAGGGAAGATATTGGGGGGGGGGGAAGCCATTGCAATCCATAAGCTGTACTTTGGAAATTTATATTCATTAAATAAAAGTTAAAAAAACAAAACAAAAAATAAAAATAAAAATAAATAAAAAGTTGTTGCTTAGGATGCCCACATCCTATACAGTATGCCCAGGTTGGAATACCGGTTATGCATGCTGTGGGAGGCAGCAAATGATATGCTCAAATGGTTGATCCCTGCATCCATCTGGAAGATTTAGATTGAGTTCAAGGCTCCTGGCTTCTGCTTGGTCTCATCCCGGCTGTTGCAGGTATTTGGGGAGTGAAGCAACAGATGGGGAGTCTCTCTCTCTCTCTCTCTCTCTCTCTAAGTTAAAAAAAATGTAATAAATTTCTCTTCCAATTTTAAAGCGAACATCTACTGGTATAATCTGATCATATTTGACTCACTACTTCTTCATAGTCACCCAAAAGGGATCTCTAAAACCCTTAAACAATTATTGAGCAAAGAGATGCAATATTTTTAATTAGGAAATTATCCAGAAAAAAAAATTTAGATACAGAGAAAAAACTGATATTTTAAAGCTTCAACACTAATTAAGCAAGAGCCATGTACAGTCAGAGAAGCCCAATGTAAGTTCCAGAAAGCAATATAATAAAAGAGAACTCAGCTTCACTGGGCCTCGTGTTCCCACATGTGGAGATGGAGAAATAACTCCTACCCATCACGAGCACGTGAGATCACATGCACAGAACACTTCCTGTAGAGCCTAGCACATGCCAGGGATTCAAATCTACTCCGAAGGCCGGAAGGCAGAGTTCTCAGGCAGGTGTGCTGCAGAACAAGTCCCAGATATGCAGAGCTACTGACAGCACCTCCGCCTTCAGACAGCATGTGGGCCACAGGTGGCTGAAATCCCTTGCCCTCCACCCCTAAGTATCTTCTCCTATTCATCCCAATATGCCATACAAAATGGCAAAATGCATAATAATCCTTTTGAGCAATGTTCTACGTTTCTTATAATGGCTTACATGGAACCAAATGACCTGATCCTGCTATCTTAGATCTCTTTTTATTGCTCCAACCTCTTCGCTGCTCCTACTCCTACCCACACCAGCTCCACCTTAGCAGACACTGTAGGACCTTTTTTTTCTCCTGTTTTTCTTTTTGTCTGCCTAAAATAGCTTTTACATCAGATAGGCATTTTGCTAACCCCTCCCCCCATTTTCCTTTTAGTCTGTACAAATCCCATCTTCCTCACGTGGTAGACCTTCACGAGCCTCCTTAAACACAGAAAAGTGTTCCCAGCTCCACAGCCTCCCTTTCCCAATTCCTTACTTCTCCTCCCTTAGCACCCATCACCTTCCAACAAGCCACAGCAGTAAGTTACTGTCTGCTGCACTACGCACAGCCCCTTAGTATGCAAGCATCAGGACAGCTTTATCTGCCTCACTGCAAAGTCCCAAGTGCCTAGAACAATGCTGACACTCAGGAGCTGAAGCAAAAGAACTATTTGCTACTAGGTAACAGGAACATAGGGTGACCATAACTTATATAAGTCTGATCCCAATTAGTCAGTTGCAAACAATTACAATTGTAGGCTCGCTGTCTGTAGCTATGCCTGTCATATGGTGGGCATATGGAAATAATCTTTTTAAAAAGATTTATTATTTATTTATTTATTTATTTGAAAGACTGACATAGAGAGAGAGAGAGATACAGAGAGATTTTCCATCTTCTAGTTCACTACCCAAATGCTAGAAACAACCAGGGCTGGGCCAAGCCAAAGCTAGAAGTCAGAGCTCCATCTGGTCTCCCATTTAGGTGGCAGGGATCCAAGTACTTAGGCCATCATCCACTACTTCCTTGGCACATTAACAGGAGGCTGGATGGAAAGTAGAACAGTCAGGACATGAACTGGCCCAGCAATATTGGATGTGGACATCCTAAGCAGCAGCTTAGTGTGGTGCCCCACAATGCCTACCCCAATAAACAATCTTCACTAAGTTTTCTTCCATAGATTCAATCTTTCATATTTGAATATACGCATATGCTACATTCCATAAGGACTCTACATAATAGGATGGATAGACATACAGAATACCTTAAAAATGACCAGATCCATCTCCTGCCTTTTACAGATGTAGTATCTCAGGCTAAAGGAGAATGGGTTGGCCTAGGACAGGTGGTACAACTACGGAGAGTTAGACATCCTTGGCTCAGTGCCTCTGACCATCTCTCTACTCTACCAGGAGACTGTTAGGCACATTAAGACTCCCGTATTCTTAGTGGTAAAAAGATCAGAAGGGAAATGTCACACTGCAGCTAAACACAGGGCATTCCTGTGTGACATCTTCAAGTCCACCTGCTGGTATTTTTCACTACTTTGGTCAAGTTAGTAACTTTTCTTGACTTCTTTGTAACTGACTCATAAAGTTCCTTTAGGAATTCATTAGATGTCTCATTTTAACACACAATTGTAATGAAGTCCAATAACAGCCCTTGAAACTGAGATATAATAAACATTTCCACTCTTCTTCTGGCTTAATTTATATTTTCTATAAGAACTCCACAGAGAACATCCTGTTACAAAGATTCCCAAGACCCAGAGCTGGAGGGAAACAAATAGAACTATATAAGTCTCCAATTACTAAAAGCCAAAATGAAATTATTGATTACAAGATATTTGAAAAATTTTTTCTACAGTTGCCTTTGTTCCTCTGACAGCATTGATGTTAGCTTTACTTTCCATCAGGAATCAAAAATTTTTTTTGACAGGCAGGGTTAGACAGAGAGAGAGACAGAGATAGGTCTTCCTTTTCTGTTGGTTCACCCCCCAAATGGCCACTACGGCAGGTGCACTGTGCTGATCTGAAGCCAGGAGCCAGGTGCTTCCTCCTGGTCTCCCATACAGGTTCAGGGCCCAAACACTTGGGCCATCCTCCACTGCCCTCCCAGGGCACAGCAGAGAGCTGGATTGGAAGAGGATCAACCAGGACAGAATCCAGCACCCCAACCGACTAGAACCCGGGCTGCCGGCACCGCAGGCAGAGGATTAGCCAAGTGAGCTGTGGCACCAGTCTAGGAAGCAAATTTTTAGAAGGACTTTTGTCTCTTCTCAACAACAGCCTTCACTGACTGTATTAGATGAGTTGAGTGTTTAAAGACCTTAAGTAAGCTGAAGATTGCACAATGAGCTAGTCAACAAATATGGATTGGAATTCAGGAGTGAGCACATGCCTTGGTTTTAAATCCAAACTCCATCAGGGGTGGTATAAGACCCTCAAGATTATTTGATCTGGCCCTGCCAAGGCAACCACAGGCAAGACTCGAAATTCAATAAATCTACAGCACACTAATTTTTAAGTTGATCATTTTGTATGGCCCATGAATGTTGTTGTAAATATCCAAATGGTCCATGGCAGAAAAAGGTTCCCCACCACTGCCTTACAAGATTTGTAACTTGGGCAGCCTACTTTAATTCTGTAAGTTACAGTTTCCCCCTTTATAAAGTGAAAATAAACACTTCAAATAGTAACTGAGAAGGCTCTATGAGTTAAGTTCAAAAAGAGCTCAAGAGCATGCCTGGCCCACTTTAACTGCTCTACAAATGTTAACTATTTTTATTATTACAGTATTCCCTCACTGTCCTTGTAGGACTGCATCCAGGATCTCTGTGAGTTCAAAATCTAGGGATACCCGAGAGTCTTTTATAAAATGGTGCACTATTTGCACACAACCTATGTACATCCTCTCATTCACTTTAGATCATCTGTACGCTACTTAGAATGCCTAACACAATGTAAATGCTTGGTAAGTAGCTGTTATGTTGTTGAAGGAATAATGACAAGGAAAAAGTCTGCACATGTTCATTATAGACACAGGTTTTCTTTTCTCAAATCTTTTCAATCTGCAAACTGGCTGAATCTGTGAATGAAGAACCTTAAAGGTTCAGAGAGTTGAATGTATCTCTATCAACTCCTCACAATTCTATATTACTTATGTGGAGAATGCCAGATCCAATGATTAACTCCTTATTATTATTATTATTTATATTTATTAGTTGTTATAATAAAAGCCCAAGGACAAAAGGACACTATACCCTCTATGGTCATTAAGGTTTGAAAAGATAACTCATGTGTTAAGTGCTTTCATCTTCATGACCTAGAAATAAAACTTTAAAATACTATTACGTTTAAAACAACACACCTTGATTTTCTGGTATTGCTGGTTGAGGTTCTCCTCAGTGGTTCCAACTTGCCCATCAACATCGGTTTCCAACAAGTTACCATTAACTTCATCCTCTTCACCAATCCCCGACATGCCATCACCTTCTTGAAAATGTGTCCCATTCTGTTGAATTACCCCTTTGTGATTTGCCCCTGCCCTTTCCGAGTCTTTGTCAACATTGGACAACCAGTCCAAAAGGTTCTCTATTTTGGTTTTGCTCTCTTCCAGCTGCTTCACAGCCGCCACCTGGACAGGGAAAGTTCACAACAGGTATTCAGAACACAGGTCAAAGCATGGCTTTAGAACATCCAAAAGTAAGTACTTAGATACCTTTAAATTAGGAAAAGGATACTAAAAATTGACACACATTGAAGCTTTAATGCATTAAAATTAAACCTTAGAGCAACAGGCAATTACTCTGAAGTTTTTACTGTTTTTAAAAATATAATCCAAAGTTAAAACTGTAATTGATAAGGGATGACACATTTCACAAGCAGAAAGTCTCACAATCTTACTTAAATTTTAAGCAAAAGTTAAGTAAAGCCAACTCCTCAAACCTTTAGTAATATTTGTTTGGATACAAAGCTGGAAACCCAAAATTCTAGTCCTTGGCACTAATCAATACCACCTGGCATCACTTCAATATGAGGTAGATATTATCTCAGTCATTTACTGATACAGCAGTACTGTCCTGCCATACACCTGAATAAATACCTTTTCAGTTTCTTCCTTGATTGCTGTCGTCACAACTTTATCCAGTTCCTTTTTCGACTGCTCTGCCTTTAAATTAAGCTGCTCACACTTTATCTTAGCTTCATTAAGTTTCTGTTCAATCAAAGCTTTATCTTCTTGTGATAGCTTTTCACCATTCTCTTTTAAGAAGTTTTCTGTGTTTTTCACTATTTCTGCCAAAGCCTGTGCACTTCCTTGCATATCTTTTTGTAATTCCTTATAATACAAAAGAAAAAAATATTATTAAATTTAGCTCTTCCAGAGTTGTAATCTACAAGGAGTGAGCACAGAACTTAGCACAGGCAGTAGTTTGAAAATCATATTCCTATGTTTAACTTGAATTGACTTATTTTAGTAACAGTATTTGATATAATTTGAAACCTCAAACAGCATTACAGTAAAGCATGATTTTTTTCATGTTCAATGAAGAAATGTAGTTTGTCAAGCACTGAAAACACTGGTGTATTGAATATGAATATGTAATCTAAAAATCTGCATATATTTCAACTTTTGTACTATATAAATACATTTACAAAAGCTTATAAATACATGATCCTATTTATCCTGGTTTTAAACATTTATTTTTTAATCTATATCCACTGCTCAGGATAAAAACAAAAGTTTTCCCACTGAAGTAAGATGCTATTTTCCTCTAAATCCCAGACTCTATAATATGTATAATATGTTTCTTACTGTGGCTGCTAGGAAGCTCGAAATGAATATCTATGTTTAGCAGTCATAGCTTTCCTGTCTAGATTTCTCTATATAAATTTTCCTCCTTGGTTGTTAGACATTTTCATTCTCTGTACCACACTCTGTTTAAGTTTCAGTATTGTTTTTCTGCATATCTGTAGCCTTCTCAAATTGTTCTAAATATTTGAATTAAAAGAGATCTTAACTGAGTCATGATTATGTGATATTAATTGTAATAGTGACTCAACACACAATATTTAATCAACTTTTATGAAAATGTGGCAATGACAGTATTACCAATGCAGAGACTGAGGCTCAGAGAGATTAAGTTATAAAGCCAACGATGTAGATATTCTGGAATTTGAACAGAGTTATCTAGTTAACAGTGAGAATGTTCTTTCCCTTGATACTAAAATAAAAGTATCTTAATCTGTCATGTCTCATTTTTTTCCATCTTCAATCAGTAACAAGGAACAAAATGCAGAAAATGATGGCAGAAATAAAAAAGAGCTAGGAAAGACAAAGAAATCATACCAATGATTGTTTCCCCTGAATTGGCCATAAATGGATCAAGTTTAATTCATTACACAAGGTATTTCCATTATCAAACCTTCTATATGTCTTCCACTCAATATCTTACCAAAAAAATCTAACGTTCAGTATAATGTTTAAGGCTCAGGCTTGAGGCATCTAGGTATGACGGGGATTTTTCAATAATCCTGACTGCCTTCCAAATTGTAGTACTCAAACCTCACAACAGCACCGAGCAGCCACTGCAAAACCAAACTCTACCTCTTGTTTGGACTGGTACTTCTTTAACTCAATTGTGCCATCTCCAATCACAAAGGCTTCTTGGTGACCAATAAGGCGGTTTTCAGTTTGGGTGAGGAGATCACATATCCCTTGGAGTTTCTCTTTGTACTCCTCTTGCCGCTCGGCCACAATCTAAAGTGGAGAAAAACCGAGATACTGTAAATGTCACAAAATCTCAGTGTGATAGCTCCTTATCAAAACACTTTTCAAGTTTTCTCTAATCAGCTTTGATAAGTATGCTGTAAACATGATAGCAATGGGGTACAAACTGAGCAAGGTGACACAGAAAGTACGAGCAAGTCCCAGGTACGAGGATGAAATTGCTCGACAGAATACTGGCCATGCATATGTGTAAGAGATGGAACTTCTGACCGACAGGAAGAAGCATCCCATTTTCTTAAGCTCTTGAAACCTGCGACACACACAATTAATTCTGCAAAAAGGACATCAAAAGAGAAGTTAGTCGCGATTTGTTGGTTAACATATTTGAAATGTGTATATAGGTTATCATGCTAGAGACAATGTTTGGTTGCTTCAAGAAACCATAAAAGAAACACTGCATGCAACATATTTACTTAATCATTATGTTTAATTACATTCCCATCTCTCTGCTCATTACTGCTAGTAGAGCACTCTAATATCACTTGTCAAATCTTCAAAAAGATGATTCAGTAAATCAGTACTAATCACTTTCTTCTTTCATTTTCCTATTATATAAACACCAGCTATTCCTCTTATAGATCATATTTACTAGGAGCCTAACACAGGTGCCATGAGGCACTAAGTGATTTATTTACAGTCTTTTATGAGTGGTCCCAATACCACCAGGTAAGTACTATTATGATGTCCAACTTGCCAATGAGAAAGCTGAGGTTGTGACTGCCCTGGGTCACACGGTGAGTGAGCAGTGCAAACGGGATGTAAGCTCAGGCAGTCTGGCCCCAGAGTCTACACTGTGAGTTGCTGTGCCACATCCACCTCCCAGAGGAAAACTCTAAACTTCGTAAGCCATGTTTTATCAATTTATTCCTTGACATTTTTTAATGCATTCATGTTTCCTATTCTTAGGGGATAAAAAAAATCAAGTCTCCAATCTGAGTAGTTTTAGGAAGTCATGAAAATTAAAATCAACTAAATTATATGGAAACCATATATAAATTATTATGGAAACCAATATCATGATACACTGCAGGATCTCTACACTGTATCCTGTCCATTAATGCCTTTCCAGAAAATCTTCTCTGTGATGCTATAATCCCTGGGTATCTACATTAAAGTGTTACACAGAGCTAAAAACAAAGGATGCCAACTCCACAAAGAAAGGCAAACCTTCTGATCATCAAGATCTTGTTCTAGTTGTAACTGAGTCTCTACACGTTCCACCTGAGCAATTACTGATTCCTGCACATCAATAAAACACTTCTGGGTTGCATTTAAGAGCCTTAGTAGTTGCTTGCTTTGCTTGGGTGACAGATCTTGGGCATGTTCAGAAACGAAGAACTGCACATCAAAGGCAGTAGTCTCCAGCTGCATTTTGGTTTGCCCAAGATCTTTCAACACATTCTGTGAACAAAATAGGACAAGTTACCATTGGAGAATTAAGTCAGGATAAAATTTTAGCAATGATATTTATATTTAAAAATATTTTTTAAATATTATTAAATATAATATTTTATTTAAAATGATATTTATATTTAAAAAGGCTTCTCATATCAGAAATTCAAAGATTTAATGACTGTTTTCATTATTCATCATAAATCTATTAATCATCTCTTAATGTATGACAATAGTTACTTTATTTTATTTTTTTGACAATAGTTATTTTAAAACTAAGGTGGTCAATAATATGTAAAAAGATAATTACCCATTCTAAGAATATTTCCCCTTTGGCTGCCATATCACACTTAAAATGTAACTCTGAAGAAATGCAAAGACCCAACTAATGTGTATTTAGCACACTGAAGGAAAACCTGGCATTATTATTTGCTAATATCTACAACATCCATGTAATTCTGGTAACACATAAACAAGACCTTGAAAAATTTAAATTAAATGAATTTAATAGGCCTGAATTAAATTTTAATTAAATTTTAAATTAAATGAATTTAATAGGCCTGAATTCCAGGTTTTTTTTTTTGACCCTCTTTTTGAGGAGCCTAACCATCATTCATGAGGCATGATATTTAAACTGAGAACTTGGGAAAAAAATCATGTCCAAATCGACTATGTATAAACATTACTTATACTATTATGTGTTAAAGCCGGCGCCGCGGCTCACTAGGCTAATCCTCCGCCTTGCGGCGCCGGCACACCGGGTTCTAGTCCCGGTCGGGGCGCCAGATTCTGTCCTGGTTGCCCCTCTTCCAGGCCAGCTCTCTGCTGTGGCCAGGGAGTGCAGTGGAGGATGGCCCAAGTCCTTGGGCCCTGCACCCCATGGGAGACCAGGAGAAGCACCTGGCTCCTGCCATCGGAACAGCGCGGTGCGCCGGCCGCAGCGCGCCTACCGCGGCGGCCATTGGAGGGTGAACCAACGGCAAAAGGAAGACCTTTCTCTCTGTCTCCCTCTACTGTCCACTCTGCCTGTCAAAAATTAAAAAAAAAAAACCAAACCAAAAAAAAAAAAAACTATTATGTGTTAATATGACAATTTTTAACATGACTAATTTATCCTATCATGTATCTATGTGACTGAAACACGAACAAATACAAATGTCAACACATCAGCAGTCTTAAGAGTTTGCTAAAAGATTTGGGATGGCATCAAAATGGCATCCCTAAAATTCTGATTATTTAGTAATTGTGTCAGCCATGAACAAACATATCTTAGAGATAAAAAAAAGGAAATAATTCTTTATATCATTAACAATGTCTTCTTTTTTCTAAAAACTTATATTAAATCCATAGGTTTTTAAAACATGCTTTGTCATATTTACTTTGATACTTGCCTTGAGAAACACCAAACTTTTCTTTACATCTTCAGTGTCTTGAACATTCACATTCTCAATATCTTTCACAGATTTGCTCTTCTCTGATATCCAATCTGAGAATGACTCAAGTTTATGCAGAAATTCTTCATGGGAAACTGCTAACTTAGACTAAAAAATAAAACTGTGCATTCATTTCTGTCTGTCCCCCAAATTTTAAATTACTACAGTGATTTTGCAAAGGGATTAACACTCTTCATTTTAAGACTAAATTCTCCAATAATCAAATTTTCTCCAAAATTCAAAATTTGGAGGTAGCATTTGGCTTGTCAGTTCAGACACTACTTGGGACACCTATATCCCATAATGGAGTATTTGGTTTTAAGTACCAGCTCCACTTCTGATTCTCATTTCTTTCTAATGTGCACCCTGGGAGGCAGCACGTGTTGATTCAAGTGGTTAAGTCCCAGCCACCCACATAGGAAACCTGGATTAAGTTCCTGGCTGCTGGTTTTGGCTTGGCTCAGTAGTTGCTGTTACAGGCACTTGGGGAGAGAACTAGAGATGGAAAATCTTTCTCTGCCTGTACCTGTCTTCCACCTTTAAGATAAGAATACATTTTTTTAAAAATCTGACATCTTGGGACCAATACTGTGGCAAAGGGGGTATAAAGCCACTGCCTGCAGTGCCAGCATCCCATATGGGTGCCAGTTTAAACCCCGGCTGCTCCACTTCCGATCCAGCTCTCAGCTATGGCCTGGGAAAGCAGAATAAGATGGCTCAGGTCCTTGGGCCCCTGAAACCAGGTGGAAGACCTGGAGGAGGCGCCTGACTTCAGATCGGCCCAGCTCCAGCCAAGGCAGCCATCTGGGGGATGAACCATCAGATGGAAGACCTCTTTCTCACTCTATTCCTCTGTCTCTCTCTAACCCTGCCTTTCAAGTAAATAAATAAAATTTTTTTTAAAAAATTGACATCTTGATGCCCACCATTTCAGAGTCGATTGCAAGCATGATCTGTCTTGTTCTGTCTGAAGACAGGCTGCTGAGGGAGGAGAAGGCAGTGTGCAAACGCTGGTGGCTTGTACTCAACTCCTCAAGAGGTCCTTTAGGAAAGCCAGTGGGAAGAGACTTTAAGAACTCTTCTGCCAATGTCAGGTCTTTTCTTAAAATAATGGCAATTGGAGCCAATCCCAATTCAAATGTCTGTGAAGAAATACATGTCATATATATTTACTGCTTAGTGAAAAACTTGAACACAAAAGGAAAGTGCTCTGCCTCTTTGTTCCAAATTGGCTGATTCCATCCATAAATGGGAGCAGACAATTCTTACCTCTAACTGTTTGAGTTGATTCTTCAAAGCTTCTAGATTGTTTTCCAGAGACTCCTGGTAGTCTAACGGAGGCTTCATATCTTGAAGCAAAGCCAAATACTGGTGCATTTTTTCAGTATGCTGTAAACACTGCTGTAACTCACTGGAAAACTAAAAACAAATTTGAGCATTTTAATTCAACAGCCTTTGCACATGTTTTTAAAGCAAACAAAATGTAGGGAGGTTCATTCACAAATGTTTCATGCAGGTACTTTCACATAAAATGTGTAAGTGAACTTACTTGTTCCATTGAATTTTCTCCAGAAGTCTTTTCTTGTGACTCTGAAACACATTCCAAATGGTTTGGGAAATCACTGCACAGCTCCTGGAGCGTCTCATCTCTTGGCAACGCTGATGCACACAGAGTAGAGTTTTCTAGTCCAATTTCCTTTATATTTTGTAAGTTAAGGGAACAATGCTTTCCTTCTCTGCCTTCAGGATCACCAAGAAGCTGTGTCTTTTCTTCCACCATCTCAGAAGCAGTACTAGCTTTATGAATCAGGGCTTCAACCTGTTCGACTTTTTCTGAATATCCTCCTGCAAGCAGCTTGTAGAAAATGTTTTCAAGTTGCAGTGGAAGTATTTTAGATGTAATACTTCTTTTCTCTAAGTCATAGTCCATCTGAGTTAATTCTCTCACCAGTTCAAAGGCTCCTGTAATTTTTTGGCTATGTTGGTTTTGCTTCAGTAACTCGAGGAGAAGCTCAGACTCCAGATTTGCAATAGAGAAAGGATCATCTCTACTCTCTGTTTTTAGTCCCAGCAAGTTATTTGTGGGGGAAACCCCAGGACAGTCACTGAGTTTCAAGTCACTCAGCCCACCAGATGCTGCACTGACCACCCTGTCCGCACAGGCTGAATGTTCTCCAGCCTCCTCAGGAGTTACAGGATCTTCTTTCAATTTGCTTTTTAAGATATCCTTTACATCCCCAACAAATACCTGAGACAATTCAGGAATATGAAACTCCCTTTCTTGGGGTCTTAGAGATAACACTTGTTCTTTTGGTACCTCTTGTTCAATTCTTTCTTCTTTATTGGTAATTTCTAAAAATGAGTGGTCAGTAGTTAAAGTGTGACTGAAGTTATCATTTTCTATTCTATCCATATACAGCTCTGACTGGACATTGTTAAGAGAGACGGTTGCAAGTGTGGCTTCATTATTTTCTGGTTCTATTCCTCCATCTGAGTCATTTTCTTTAGTAGTATGATCATCACATGGAACCGTCTCTTTCAGAGGACAACCTTCTTGGGTACAACTCAAATTTTCTTTCACATTATTACCTCCAAATTGTAAATGTTCTTTCAAGGGAGGGACAGCTGGTAAAATAAAACTCGAGATATCCTCATTTGATTTCAACACATCTTTTGCTTTTATATTTTTAGCACAATGTTTTAAGAAAGTAAACAGATCAGGGTCTTTGTTGGGTCCATCAGGGGAGAAATCCCGCTCAGTACTCGTATTCCTTTCAGACAATGCCATGTCTGAAGCAATGTCATCAGTGCTCACTTTGGAAACTGATGTGTCAAATATTTCTTCAAGATTCTCAAACTGAACAGGACTTTTACTAGCCATTTGTAAATTCTCTGGTTCATCTTTAAGAGTTACAGTTGCTTCCTTAAGATTTTCTTTCTGGTTAAGTTCTTCATGGTCTGTGATCTGTGGAAATGGAAACTGACTATTAACTAAATTGAGACTCCCCATTGTACTTTCACCAGGCAAAAGTCTTGGATATTTCTTTTCTTCTTCTGTAAACACATCTCCTTTACTCAAACACATTGGCTGAACTGATGTTTCATTTTCTACTGGTATACTGTTTTTGCTTTCTCTCCTTGTCATTATATCTCTTTCATTTCCTTGGAGACCTTTGTCAGTTACAGGGGCCGTGGTTCGTGGAAAATGGTTTTCCTCAACAGCTTTTCCTATTGAATCAGGTTCAGAAGAAATGATGCTGTCCAAAGACAAGTGGACTTTAGATGTTACATTCTCAAAACATTGATCTCTACCTGTCACAGAGTATGTAAATTCTGGCCCCTGAATCAACTCAGCCTTTGTGTTCATTAGATCCCTATTTAATCCAGAAGCTGAACTGATATTATCATTATTATGTAAGATATCTACAGGGCCAAAGGTTTGTTCTGATTCTGTATCTTTAAGCAAAACATCCTTAAGTTCTATCACATGATTCGACAGATTATCTTTGCTTTTTCCAACAACTTCAGTTGTAGATTCTGGAAGACTGCTTCTTTCACTAACTAAGCTACTCTTATCAGTTGATTGTAGCTGTAAAGCAAAGGCACTTTGCTCTTTTTCTAAAGAACTACCATTGTGTACTTTATCCAGGAGAAACACTTTATTATTCCTTTGGTTTCCATCACCATTTCCTTTTTCATTGACAGTTGTGGAACAAAGCTGGATATTCATATCCACAGCCATATCTGGGCACATGAGCTTTCCCTTCTCATCTGCCACTCCTCCCCTTTCTTCATCACCACCACCATCGCCATCATCATGATAATCACTATCATCATCATCGTCATCGTCATCATCATCATCAACCTGATAATTAATGTCAAATACAAAATCCATATAGCTTTCTTCACTGTGTATAGAATCTAATTGGTCAGTATCAGATTGAAATTCTTGTCCAGTTACATACTCCTCTTTTCTTCCTCTCCAACTGCCACTGCCATCAAAACTTAATGATGTGTTAAAGCTCTCTTTCCTTCCTACAATTTCATAATCAGTCAATGAGCCATACTCATCACCTTCAAGGTCATTTGTGCATTTCCTTTCTGATACAGATTCCAGAAACTGTCCATTCTCCTGATGTAAGTCAACTGAATTTAAATGTATATTTTTATCAGAACCAGATTCCACTTTATTGATACCTACAAGAAAATCCTGAAGACATTGTTCTTTGTCACTCACACTTAAGCTACCAACTGGTCCCTCCTGGGGATCCACAGAATCTTCATTATCTTTTGAGACATCATAAAAAATATCTCCAGTAGGCGGCATCCCATCATTTTCCTCTTGTAGGGTGTCATAGTCCTCAGGTTGCAGACAATCATGATCATCGCCCTCAAGAAGTAGAGAATCATGGTCATCATCTTCAAACAAAGGAGTATCATAAAAGTCATCATCACTATCAGTGTCTGTTTCTGTGTCACTCTGCTCATCATCCAGCAGTGATGTTTCATAGTCACCAACACTGATGGGTTCTACAAGCAATGGTGCATCACAAGTCTTGGATGCAGTCGCATCATCAGTATCACCCTCTGGGGGAATAGGTGACTTCTTCAGTATCACTTCCCATGGGGTCACTTCCATTTTTGACTCATTTTGCTCTTCAAGTTTCTGCTGGGAAGCAATATGCATTATCTCCTCCTCACCATAAGTATCTGACATGTAGTTACTGTGATATTGTACTTGAGGATTACAACCAGTATCTAAAGATTTTTGTCCAGAGTTTTCTCCTTGTAAACTTACGTTAATTGCTGCAATTCCTAGATATTGGTCTTGAAATGTTTTTTCCATTGTTTCACCTGATAACACGGTTTTGTCATTCAATGACAATGTAGAATTTTTACCGTGATTTTCACTGCACTCTGAGATGTGCACAGCATTGAATGTTCCATGACTGTGCCTCAGTTTATCATGACTTAACAGGGCACTGAGCCTGGGGGAATAGTCAAAGACAGAAGAATCCTTGTTCCTATTATCTTCATTGTCAGTTTCACTTGGATCATAGAATCTACCAGTTTCTGATTTCACAACAGGATGCATGATCAAATCATTTGCAAAGCCGTGAATGCTTTCAGTGTGACTGCAATCATCAGCACGTTTGCTGGTTTCGACTTGGTAGCGGTTTTCACAGTTTTTAAGTATGCTATCAGAATCATCTCTAAGCATGCTAGCTTCTACAAATTCAGTCTGTGTTAAATAAAATCTGGGGCTGGGAACACACACACTGGATGAACTTCTAACTTTATTACCCATTGTTACTACATTTTCTAGGTTTTCTGATTGATACAGTTTGCTACTGACAACATTATTTCCCATTTCATGAGATTCTTCATACATGACACACTGTCTATCTTCAGGGGTCTCTTTATGTTCAGGTTCTCTGCAATGACCTTTATCAAAACTACCTGGCAAAGCTGTACATTCATTATGTTCTGCATTTTTAGCACAATTAGGAAATACACCAGGAAAGTTTAAGACCTCGAGACTTTCTTTTATAGGTGTGTTCTCATTAAATTCTGCACTGCAGCCCTCCAGCAGCATACTGACAGCTTCATCCAAATCTCCATCATACAGCAAGAGCCTCTGCCCGGTGTTTGCATCCATGTAACTATTTATCATCAAGTAAGATAGAAACAATTTTTTAGTTTGTTCTGCACTCTGAGTTGCCACTGGCTCTTCTCCACCAAAAACATCCTCTTCTTGCCTGTAATCGTGAACTGTCGAAGGTTGAAATTTACAAAAAGAGAGCCATCTTTTGGCATTTTTACAAGCTTCCAAATCTCCTAAGTCTGGCATTTTATCAGGCAGTATTACACTTTTTAAAATCGATGCTGTATTGTTATCTATAATCCCCAGCTGTTTTGCAACATCCAAACCAATGACTTGAGAACTTTCTGGAATATAAAGAGCAGCAATTTTCTGCCTGCCAGTCAACATTTTGTATGCCAATTCATTTGTGATCAACTTTTGCTGCAAGGAAGAAGATGTGGGGAATATTTCACCAGAGTGGGGCCAAATGAGGCCAACATAGCCTCGCTGAGCTTCTAATACCAAAAGAGCACTGCTGGAAGTTATTAAGTCACACTGGACTGCTTCATCTACAGTTAAACGTTTAGCAGGATTTGAGCGGATGATTCCACCTGTTTGGACCTGA
Source organism: Lepus europaeus (assembly GCF_033115175.1). Taxonomy (NCBI): domain Eukaryota; kingdom Metazoa; phylum Chordata; class Mammalia; order Lagomorpha; family Leporidae; genus Lepus; species Lepus europaeus. The sequence goes on from NC_084829.1 coordinate 57,110,558, forward strand.
TAGGTGAGAATACTGTTGGCAGTGTCTCTGTCAATCACCCCTTCTACCATGGCTTCTTCAACAGTCATTCTACGGCCAGAGTTGCAATTGATCAGACCTCCAGAAAGAAGCTGTGCACCCAACAACCTAAACATGGTTTCACGATCAATAAGGCCTTCATGAGCTGCTCTTAAAATGCTTATGTTCCTTCCACATTTTAATGTTATTCTGCCCCCATCTTGTGGTCTTACAGGGAGAAGCCACAATCCAGTACTTTCCTGTAAAATACTTCTTTGTACCATATCTATTAAAGACACTTTCTCACAGGTGCAGGGGTCAATAAGATCTTTGCACAAATTCTGCCTTTCCAGGACTTTAGAAAATAATGCTGAAGAAACCAAGTTCTGCTGGAAAGCCTTCTGCAGGGTCAAGTGTTCTCCTGTGGCTGGAATAACCAAGAAGCCTGTGGAAAGCAGTATTTCAAGAACTCTGATGGCCATGGATTCTGATATCATGCCTTGAGCCAGGGCATCCAGGGCTGGAATTGTGGTAGTTGGCACAGTAGAAATAATGTCCTTGGCTTTGTTTAATTCTTTGAGCTGGCAGAGAATTTGTTCATCAATAAGACCATGACGTTCAGCATCCTTGAGGTCAAAACACTTTCTTAATTCTGGTGAAATGAGACCAGTAATCATTAGCTGTGTCTCAAGCAACCTGATTCCTGTGTCATAGTCAACAAGGCCTCTTAAAACTGCCTGAAACACTGAAAGGACTTCTCCAGTTGTCTGATCAATGGTGCCTGCAATCACTTTAGCCAGCTGAAAAGAAAATTCAAAAATCTAAGGTCAGTCTGTTATACGACAGTGGCAGGTTTCATGCAATTTAGGTTTTGTGTGTGGTTCTTTTTTTAAAAAATTTTGGTGATAAAGAATACACTTCAACATAAAAATCCTCTACTTACCAAGGTGCAGCAATGCTGTGAATGTTAGGCAGCTCAAATGCACAAGTGATCTATGTCAGTGATCTATTCAACAGCACAGGATGTGATTAAAGCTTTGAAAACAACATGCATCTGTGAATTGAAAACTTCATATCGTGTACATTAACAAGGTTAGTGAGGACACAACAGATAGATGATGATAGTGAGGAAACAGAACATATACCTAGGAGGCAAATCATGCTTTCTGCATGTGGCTGAGATTAGAATCTAGTGACGTGAAAGAGAGCATCAAACCCCATGCTATTGATGTTTACAGCATACAGACTTCTTCAAAGACAGTCCAAATGTAAGGAACCAGAAAAATTGTTACCTACCCCCAAAATGTGACAAATTATGTTGACAATATTCCCAGAAGTAAGGTAATTAAATATGAAAAATTTTTGAATACCAAATATTGTGTTGGGCACATTGATATACTGTCAAGTTTAAGTGCAGCCAAATTCAAAGTGCTTTCTGTCATATTTTAAGATGCTAAGGCATCCTCACAGAAATATATGGCCTTGTGGTATTCAAATTAAGTCTCATGGGTTATCTCTGAAAACCAAATCATCTCCATAACACTGCAAAACCACTATAGAGATGACCCACAGGTTATTTCATAATATCATGTTATATACTAAAATACCTAATATAGCAGAAGAATGGCTTTTAAAGAGAAGAGTTAGAAAAATGAATGATTCTTTTCTTTTACCATGCAAGGCAGAGATTAAGATGTCACAGAAACTGATGATCAGCACGTGTAAGACTACATTTAATTAACAACACTGAAATCTCCAAATGTTTCATTAAAGTCCATCTATGTTTTATCCATATACAAAATTCAAGGTCATTTCTTTATTATTGACATATATATTCTCACACTCATGCAATAAAACCAAGCTTCTTGAGACAGCCTTGCCTTTGCATAGATAACATTACCTTCTCCTCTACCTTTTCATCTGCTGAGGTTTGTGATTCTTGTAGTTGTTTCAGAGACTCACTGAATAGTAAGTTATAACCTTCTTGAAGAGCTTTCATTTGCTTTTCCAATTCATTTCTTTCTTCATCTGTCATTCTAAAATAGCCAGAAAGTTTGAAAAGAGTAATGCAGATTTTCAGGTGTAAAGATGATACATTTGGTTCAATGTCTTTGTCATATGATAAAATAAAAATAAAGCCTCATGTACATATTGCTCAGGTGTTGATATGGCTGTATGTTATAATTGAGGATGGCCTTAAGATCACCTAAGAGTCTTTTCATTCTCTAAGAAAGGAACTGAAGGAAAGAGTAGAAAGTAATATTGGCACCTATCTAACATATAAATTTCCAGAATAACAATTACTGACATTGACAGAGGGAAAGAACCCATTATTCATCCCAAAATAGAAAAAGGATAAGTAAAGTATCATTTCTCAAAAGAAACTTAATAATAAAGAAATTAGCTCAGTTCTTTTTGGTACCATAGAGTCTTGAGGAATAATGTTAAGGAGGGCAGCCAAAAAAGGGCTTATACAAGGGTGGAATCTTTCCCTGCCTGAGGCATTCTTTGAAATGAAGTGATTTGTTGAAAAAAACAAACAAAAGAACCAAAATATGAGAAATCAGGTTGCCATCAGGTGTTAGCCAAGAAAATGAAGAAGACATTTGTACATCTTCTGATGGTCTCAGGAACACTACTCAATAATTAAGACTTGACTTGAAGTCTTAACCCTACATCTCACAAGCTATTTTAATCCTCAACCTCTCTGAGTCTGTATCTTATCAGTCATATAAGGGGATAATAGGTACATTTCAAAGTCACACTAACACAAAAAGAGGTAATTAATTAAATTGCTAAAGTTACAATTGTTTATGTCCTTACACTCATTAAGAAAACACTGATTGGTTTAAATTTCATTTCTAAAAATCCCAATTTACCACTTTCTGCTTTTCTTATTTGGAATAAAAGAGTTCATGAAAACTAGCATACTTGTCTCCATGCTTAGCCAAAAAAAGCTGCAAGGTTTGAAGTGCTTCGGATAATTGTTCCTTCTTGGTTGATATTTCCTCACTGGAAATCTGTAAAGTAAAGAAGGTGTATTCAAACTCTCACCACAAAAGGACTACACAACAGTATTTTTTTTTAACAAATCAAATTTTAATTAAGACCCAAATGATAGTTCTTCTTTCTGGGTGACCCATGTAAATAACCTGTCAGTTATTAGCAGGCTATACATCTGGATAGGAAGAGCATTTATTTAGAATGCATGATGAAGACAAGATCTTCTCTAGTCTTAGTGCGTTCATTTTCATGAGGAATTAATAATACATTAAATGGTCCTTGCTAATGTCCAGCTCAACCCTGACTTCAGGTGGCCCTAAGCATCCAAGTGGCTAGAGGTTTGGCACTGGGCCCAGTATCTCCCATGTATGTCAGAGTACTGAAAAACATACAAGAATGTGGAATACTATTTCCAAAGAGTATATCTTCCTTCCTCGAATTCCTAGACACATGCTCCTTTTGAAAAAAAGGTTATGGTGAAAGTGTTAATCTTAGGTGTTCAGATGAAGATTTTCTACTTTTAAATGCTAAAAATCCTCCCCTATAAAAGTCACCTGATACAGAAATACGATTCATCTTGCTCAGGAAAAGCAAGAGGCCACAACACCTTCTCCTAATTTCTCAGTGCATCACATTCTTCTGAATACCTTATTTCAGAAATAAAATACCTTAAATGAGCCATTCTTTCAAATGAGTAGAAATGAAAGGAAGCAATGGGCCAATGAAAAGATATATTTTCCCCCAGTATGTTTCACATAGTTGTCAACTCCAATTCTATTTTTCATGGTTATATATGGTCAAAAGGCCTCATCAATTTTTGGAGGACACACCTATTCACATCAAATTATCTTAAGTTTCCCTTAACAGACATCATTCAGTATTTCTAAAGAGCTATAAGTACGGCCATGATCTGCATGAAACAGTACCTGTATGTTTTTCTGTGTATTAGAAATGTTTCGAAAAACTTGGCAACTACAGAATGTGAAAATGCCAAGGATTTAGTATCTGGGTTTCAGAGAGGAAATTTGTTCTCCTAAAAGATTTTTGCTCAAGTGTATGTTCCTATTTTACTTGTATGTTTATCTGATAGGAGGGAAAGAGAAAAGTAGGAAGAGAAGATATTTTAAATATTTCCATTAAATACTTGTGAAAGTTTATGCTTTAAAACATCAAATGTAAGTAACTTTCAAATTCTAATTTCTTCTACTCCGATACATAGTGTGCAAATTTATGAGCTAATATAACTTTATTTGAACTGAATATTGCAAGTTTATACTTTGGTCTTTAAACTTCTCCAAGGGGGAATCCCTGATAAGACTAATTTGACTCATACAAGAGACAAAATCAGTTAAGACATTCACATCTTCCTCAATTTAGTCACAACAACAATATTTCAAGTGATGACAAGTGAGTACTGAAGCAGAGATAAATACTGAGATTTAATGATAGCCCCAGAAACTTGCAAATGTCAGGCAGGGGCAGGAAAGCAGTGTAGGAAAAGTAGTCCTTCAGGACATAAAGCTTATCTTGATAGAACTTTACTTTTTAAAGATGAAGCAGCAATCCCACTAGTGGCAACACTGGGATTTACTCCTTAACTACCAGTGTTTTAAGAGCTTCTAGTGGTGTAGCCCATTTGACATCATGGAGCAGTAACATCTCACAAGCTGTCCCCTCAACTAATAATAAGTATTTGGGAGGCAGAAGATTATTCATAAAACTGAAGAATTCAGTTTGGTGAGGAAAAAGTCTAGAATTTCATTTTCATCCTTGAAATAGAAAAGATTCAGAAGAGTGCAATAAAGTCAGTATTCAAAATGTAATATCCAAGTTTGTGTTATCATTGACCTTGAAACATTTTATGTTTATAAGTATGAGCCTGTCTATCTTTATGTTGTGGAATGTGTGGATTTACCCTGAAAAAAAAAAAACATGATTTAACTCCTTAACAATTCTCATCATAATAATCAGAAAACACATCCAAACTATTAGGAAATTTAGTATAAAGTATCAGTTTTCTAAGAGTAAGGTCAATATATATTCTTCATGCTTTGGAACCAGAGACAGCTTCTCCTGCCGTAAACTAAAGGACATTCCTGGGGCAAGTTGCTTTATTTCTCTGATCATCATTATAATTGCTTATAAAAATGGAGAAAATTAAGGTAAAAATGGAACATTGTACTACATGGATCATATTAACTAAGTAACTTCTATACACTGCTATTACTTTTAAACCAAGACCTGTGTGATACCTTTTGCTTAGAGAAGGGAGATTTTCCAGCCTTCTCTCCATCTTTCAATGTCTTGCTGATATTTGATACCCATTTCTGCAATTCTTTGGCTTTTTCAATATGTTCTTTCTTTTCTTCTTCCAGTGACTTCTGACAAGTGTGAGTGATAAAAAAAAAAAATAAAAAATAACAGTCCAGTAAATGACTGAGCTGCTACACTGACCTCTCCAGAGAAAACAGGAATGTAGAAGCATCTTCATCACACAGAGGTTACTAAGATATTTTATTCATTCACTTAACCATATTTACCATGTCATAGAGCATTTGTTCTTACAAAATGTTTACAATAGCAAAGAAAGCTGTGATAAACGTTCTTTAATGGCTGGTCTAACCTCCCAGCTGTTCCATCAATATGAAAAATAAAAAAACTCAACTTTATTCATGAGGCACTAGAAGATCTTTGAATTGCTGCCTTTGCATTAGCATTACAATCATAATGGTCTTGACAGACAAGTATCAGACAACAGGATGCTGAAAGGGTAGAGTATGTCTACACACACACACACATACACACACACCCCAGTATGAAAAATACATAGGATAAAATACATAAAGAAAAACCCTCTCCCCTCTTAAAACACATAATACATCCGTAACGGTAGCTTTTGTGTCCAAAGTCTTAACGAGAAATAAGAAACTGTGACAAACATTTTAATATGTAAAGAAGGTCACTGTATACAGGGACACTCAACATTTTTTTGAAGCAATCTAAAATCCTGCAGCCTCATGGGTGTGGGAGCACATTCACATCTTTCTTTTTGATTCCACGGTGCTTGGTGAAGTGCTCTTTCAGGGACTGTGACATAGCTTTTAACAAATGCAACGCTAACACCAGGCGGCCTCCACTCAGTGAAGGGGTGCTATAAGTTATTGGAAGTGTGGGCAAGATTTTAAAAAAACCATTCCAAAAGCTTAGTGAAGCAGTTTGAAGGGCAGTAAATTTTTGTTATGTATCATTCAAAAATTATTATCTCCTCTGAGTATTCAGCCATTTCCTGCCCTCAAGAAATAGTGGTTTGAGTTGGTGACACAATTCCTGCATATTTAGTGGATACCATCTGCTCTACACAGATGGCATGAACCAGCCGGTGTCACCCCTTGCACAAAGGTATCTCCATGTGTCCTATTAGGATGAATAGTATAGGCTAGAAATTCCCGTCATCAAGGGTTCAGATACCTCTAACAGTTTAAGTCCTGTGTGGAAATCAAAATCAGCTTTTTCTAAGGCTTCTTTGTACGTCAACTTTCTTTTTGTCCGGGGACATATTATATTTCTGACATGCGACTTTTGATCTTTCAGTTGTGTAGCAATGAGGACATCTATAATACCTACTTGGAGAGCCTCCTCTATGGACAATCGAGAGTGAACCTGGGGCTCGATCAGGCCCCCTGTCAAGTACTGAAATTCCAGACAGCGCATGCCCATCTCCTTGCTAATGATGTTTGCATTCACAGCTTCCACCACGGACATCATTTTGGTGGTAACTGGGTGGCCAATCCCTGTGATTACTAATTCACACTGTCTCAGCTGCTGGGCAAACCCTTCATCAACAAGGCCCCTATGCAAAGCTTCAGCCACCCGGTACTTTCTGCCAGTCAAAGGATCAATTATCCCTCCAGTACTGACTTGGGCTTCCAGACATCTGAGGGCGGTAATCCTATCAACCAAATTTCGCCGGGAGGCCTTCAGTAAAGAGATCCTTTCCCCACTAGAGGTCAGCCAATACCCTGCAATAGGACTGTGCAAATCCTTTTTGGGAACTAACCGGCTCAGCAAAGAATCAGCAAGTTCTGTCAGTGTGCTGAGGCCTTCCTGATACTTTTGGAGCATGCCTTTGTCAACTGTTCCCTGCTCTATAGCCTCATTAATATTGAACTGCAACCCTGTTTTAGTATCAATCAGCATCCGAGAAGGATGCCCATAGGATTCAAAAAACATAGCTTCCTTCCACTGATACTGCTGCCCTGAAAGCTCAAGATATGTATTTTTCTCAATGAGGTTTCTCTGGAAAGCTTCATAAGCAGTCAGCTCTGCCCCTGTTTTAATATCCACTACAGAAATTTTGTGGGCTTTCTCTACGTTGAGATTAGAAATGTCCCTCTCCCCGAATGGAAACAGAAAGCACTGGCAATCTACATCAAACACACACATTCGCAATAACTCTGCGTAATACAGGGCTTGCCTGTTGTTGGGATTAGGAAAAACTCTTGTGTTGCTGGATGGCTCATGCAAAAACTGGAAGATGGCATTATTTAACAAGCCCTGCTGCAGAGCCACTTCTGGAGGAACACGAATGCCTCTCACAGGATCAATGACGCCGCCACTCGCAATCTGGGCCTCCAAGATATGTTTACCTTTTTGTCTGTCAAGCATTCTATTTTCCATGGCTTGAAATACTGACAATGTCTTAGTAGAAGACGAATACCCCAGGACTGCTTTCTCTGCCTCAAGGAGCCTAATTCTGAACTCAGGGTCCACAATTCCTTTAAGAACTGCCTCTTCAACAGAATACGTCTGACCTGAAATGGGATCGATGATAAAACCTGTGGCAGCCTGAGCTTCTAAAAATGCTAAAGCCATCATTTTGTCTATGATGATTTTCTTGGCTGCTGAGGCAAATGAAATCTTCTCTTTTGTGGACTCTAGATAGAGTCCTGCAATTGAAGTGGCTTTTGTCAAAAATTTGCTAAGAGTTTTCTGAACTTCGTCAACTGTCTTAAGACCAAGTCGCAGCTGCTCGATTGTCTTCATGTCCAGAAGTTTAGCTTCAACCAACTGCCTGGCAGTCACAGTGTGCCTGAGCCCTTGGAATTTAAATTCATCATCTCTAACTGAACACGCATGATCACCATCAGAGTTCTGGGAAGGCTCTGGTTCTAAGCCTTTCTTAAGGAAATCTCCTCTCTTGAGTCCACCAGAGGCTCTGCACCCTTCAAGTGTCCATTCTTCGGCATTGGGAACTGGGTTCATTTCTTGTTTTAATGTTGTGACTTCTGTGTGCATATCGTACTGCTTGTTCTTAGCTATCTGCAACAGGAATTTATAAATATTAAAAGTCACCTAAAGAACATGATGCCACTGTACTCATTCTCAATCCAAACACAATTCCTTGAATTGCAAAGATGAAATACGTACAGAGAAGAAACACCTCAAATCAAGGAAGGTTCAGGAGTGAGTAATATTGAGAATCTGAAGTTTTCTTTAGATTATATCAAAATGGTATGTTGAAAAAAGGCTGAGATGAAATTTGGCCACAGAATATATTAGAAAGTCAACTACTTGGCTCCTCTAAAGGTTTTGTTTTTCTATTATCAGATTTTTTAAAATCTATTCCCATAGATACAACATCTGTGTGTCTAAACATTCAAATATTAAAGAATGATAATTTACAATAAAAATTTCAGGTAAATCACTAGGAAAAATACAGGATTATTTTTCAGTCAGAACTACTGAGAGCCAAGCACATTTTAAAATCATTTAAAAATTTCACCTATGAGAGAAGAGAAGGAAAAGAGGAAACCTGACATTATGTAGCCAACAAGGTCTCAGAACACAAAGTATACCTCTAAGGGTGTCAAAAGCTTCACAAGTTCCATTTCACGTTTGTCATCTGGATACCTAATAGGTGGTCTGGTACTGTGCAGGGCTTGATCCCTTATCTTCTCTATTTCTGAGAGTCTTGTCCTAGGGTTCGCCTCATCAAAGGTTATCTGCAATTCAGTGCTAGTCTGAGAAAAATACTCAGAGTAACACTGCTGGCTTTTCTCTTTCTCTAGAAGAGACACTGGTGACTGAAACTGGACTTCTTTGGGGCTTTGTTCGACGATCTGCTGCTGCCATTTTCCTTCCAGTGTCTGTGGTTCCTGAGCCCATCTCAACAGAGAAGATCTGCCAGTTGGGTGAAGGTGTCCAGTGTTCCTGGAAGAGAGCTCTCCAGAGTGCTGACACCCCTTCACAGTCATCTCAAAGTCTGGTTTGAAAGTATGCTCTTTGGCGGTATTCTTCTTTTGGATTTCACACTGGAGCAAAACTAACTGATGTTCGTGTTCCTTTATCTGTTGATCCATTTTCTGCTTCAGATTTTCAACTTCTTGTTTCTGGGTGATGAGCTCGTCCTCAAGTTTCCGACATTTTTGGTAATGATTTGTCTCCATGTGCTGTCCTTGTTGTGCTTGCTCCCGGTATCGCTGAAGCTGCCTTTCGAGTTCTTTGATATTTGTTTCACAAAGCTTAGCATTCTCTTGAGCTCTGCAGTTTTCTTGCTGAAGAGATGCAAAGTCAAGCTGAATGCCTGAAATATCATTTTCAGTGACGACTTTGGCTTCCATCAATTTTTCCATCTTTTTGCGAAATTCCTCAGCTGAACGTTTGAATTTATCAGACTCCTCCTGAAACAGAACCATCTTTCTGTGGGTCACCTGCTCCTCTATGGTCTTTAAATGCAGTTCATCTTGGACCTTTTTCAGCCTGTTGTTTAACTCTTGTACCTGAGCTTGTTGTAGCTGAACTTTCTGCTCTCCCCGTCGCTTTTCCTCTTTTGAAGCATTCAGCTCCGCATTCAGATTTCTCACCTCTTTCTCAGTATTCTGGATGATAATATTCTGCTGGTCACACTTCTGCTTAAATTCACTTACTAAATTTTGACTTTTGGCCAGATCCTCTTCCAGGCATTTAATTTTTCTATGGAAATCTTGTTCTGTTTTTGTCTGTTTATGCAAGTGTTCATTCGTGTTGCGTAACTGATCTTTGAAACCATCTGCCTGAATTTTCAGTGCTTCACATCTTTGCTGGATAGCTTGTTTTTCTAAAACTATATTCTCTGATTCTGCTTGGATTCTCTGCATCATTAATTTGGTTTCATTATTCTGCCTAGTAAGCTCATCTACTTTTTGTTTTAACATTTCTGCACACTCATTACTTTTCTCCAGTTCTTCATTAAGCTTTTGGATTTTATCATTATTTTCTTTTTCAGCCTTAATATTCTGAAGCAACTGCTCATGGCTCTTCTCAAATTGTTCTTTCAGATGGTCTGATTTTCTCTGGAATACTCGTACTCTTTCATTAGAGAATTCCTTCTCGCCCTGAAAACACTGAACTTGCGAGTTTAAATGCTGAATATTCTTCTCAGCAATAGCATGTGCCCTAGTGATTCTGTCTACTTCTCTCTGCAATTTCCCTTTCTCATGATGAAGAGATTCTAATTCTAATTGATAATTGTGCTTTATTTTCTTGAGATCATCAGCTTCTTGCATGACTTCTTCAGCTTTATCTGTGGTTTGCGTCAGTTGCTTACTGAGTTCTCTGAGTTGCTGAGAATACTCTTCCTCTGCCTGATCCTTCCTTTCCAACTCTAACTTAAGACACTTCAGGGTATTATTTGTTTCATCTAGTTTATCTTTTAGCAAACGAGCCTTTTCCTCAGATGAAGTTTTTTCAAGCTGCAGGGCACTGAGTTCATACTTGAGCTCTCTCATGTCTTTCTCAGCCTTTCTGTTGGCAACTGTGAGTTCATCCACCTGCTGCTTAAGTTCTGCTGCTTTCTGTTTGTCATGCTCCTTCTCAAGGTCTGCTATTGCCCTGCATGATGCCACCGGCATGATCGCACAAGCTGGCAATGCACTTTCTCTGCAGGAATGCTGAATTTCAGTTATTTTTCTTCTTGCTTCCAATTCAATTTTCTGCTTTTCCTTCAACTGCTTCTCTGCTACCTGTTTCTGATGTGCAAGGTCCTTTTCCATCTGCTTGACCAGCTTCAAGAGTTCTTCTTCATTGTCTCTCTTTCTTCTTAACTCTTCCACCAACTTTTTTTTTTGTTGCTCCAGATCATTGAGACTTGAGTCTTTTCTTTTAAGATGATCTTCCAGTGTTCTCCTTGTAAAGGTGTTTTCCTCTAGCTGATCCCGAAAATTCCGGAGGTTTTCCTCCACAGCTGCTCTTCTGGCCTCTGCCTCGATCGTGAGATGCCGCACGCGCTCCAGCTCCCGTTCCGCGGCTTCCTTCTCTCTCACAATGGTCTCCAGTTCCCTGCGGTACTGCTTGGCTTCACTTTCTGCCCTCATCTTCTGCAGAGCAATGTCTTCTACATTCCTCTGCTGCTTCCTCAATTCATTTTCCGCAGCCTCCTTGACCTTGGGAAGTTCTTCCTCTACTCTAGACTTCTGTTTCTTTAGTTCAGCTACCATTTTTTCCAGATCACTGATCTTTCCTGTAAGTTTGCTATTCTCAATCATGGTTGCCTTCTGCCGCTGAAGCAGATCTGAATATGCCCCATGTTCAGAAGTCTCCTTACACCTTTTAATCTACAAGAGAGGTTGGGAAAGTGTCAGACCTGATCTATTCAGGTTTATCATACAAAATGTAAAGCAATGTTCATCAAGGTACTTACAAAACCAAGCGAACCCAAATGCAGACCAAGCGCTACCACCACCAAGAGCACCGCCTTCTTCAGAGAGGAAGCGTAAGAGAGTCAGCAGAAGACAAGACATCCTCATGACGGACTGCCTGAAAATCTTGTTTTGTCTCTCAGGAATAATTTTATTTTAAACATTAGCTAGCTCAGGATTTTATAGTAAGAAGAGACACTAGAAAACACTGACTATGACCCCAGCTTTTCACAGGTAAACAACTTGAGATAAAGCTAGCTAAATGATTTTGCAAACTCCCACAATGGTTAAATGACAAAAGCAGGAATTAAAAATCATAACAAGCTGGCGCCGCGGTTCAATAGGCTAATCCTCCGCCCTGCGGCACCGGTACACCGGGTTCTAGTCCCGGTCAGGGCACCAGATTCTGTCCCGGTTGCCCCTCTTCCAGGCCAGCTCTCTGCTACGGCCAGGGAGTGCAGTGGAGGATGGCCCAAGTGCTTGGGTCCTGCACCCCATGGGCGACCAGGATAAGCACCTGGCTCCTGCCTTTGGATCAGCGCGGTGCACCGGCCGCGGCAGCCATTGAGGGGTGAACCAACGGCAAAGGAAGACCTTTCTCTCTGTCTCTCTCTCACTGTCCACTCTGCCTGTCAAAAAAAAAAATGACAGTGTTCTTTCTGGCCTTGCACCACACAACTTTGTCCTACAAGCTAATAAGAACACAAACACACAGGAACCAAATGACACTAAAGAGTACAGTTTTCAATATCTAGCCCCATGGAAATTAAAAGTGAATCTATGTTACAATATTTTTATCATGAAAGAAACAAAACCATACTGTAGAATGGACAACCAAATTCAGAAATAATATTTAATGTGGGGGAGGAGGAAAATTATGCAAAACTTGAATACAAAAATCTTTGTTTATACTTGTTATATTATGACAATCACAATAATGAAAGTTGCTAATGCAAAGGCAGCTTTAGTTCCTAATAGGAAAGATGTGCCCCATATACTCACAGATGTTGTTGCTGTTGCTAATGACATACCTCATATGCATCCACCTTGACAAGTACCTTTAGATACTCCATAAAGAAAGTTGTTAAATATAGATGCTTTTCAAAATGTACTAGGGATTCAGCTTCAATTTACAGACAAAATATTAGAAAAGTAATTTATTCTTTTAATGAATGAACTGGTCTCAACTGGAAGGAGTACATTTTACACTTACTACAGAAGAACATGAACAGGGTTACTTGTAATTTAATTTCTTTCTATTAATATCATGTTAGTTTCATAACATCAAGTCAAGTTGCCATAATTAGACATAATTTAAACAGGAGTAGAGAAATTATCTTGTATAGATTTGTTTTCAGTGAAAAATGATGGTGAATTTCAATAATTTAATTTATATTATAGACCATGCCTCTTATTTCACTTCCACTAAATGTTTTGATCACCTAATAATTTTGATGTGAACTTCAGTTGCTTCCATAGATAACCTAAATATAATTTTGAATAAAAATTCACATAGAAGAAAATTTCATCACAACCCACTATGCTCAGTGTTCTATTTTCTTTACTTTGGAATCAGGGCCAAGTCTCAGTGACCCTGAAGCATGCTACCTATTTATATTAGATTTTTTTCATGTTTTTCAAAAAGATTATTTCTAAGAAGATCTTCTTCAGTTCTTTATCAAATCTCCTTTAAAACCTACCTATTGCTAAGAAATGTTGAGCCTTTTTTTCCCCTTTGGTAATGTCCTTAAGTTTAAATAAATGAAAACTCCTTCAGAAAACAATGTTATTAGAACCTTACTATTTTAGAGTTATTGTAATGATTGATTACTTTCATACTGTCTAGATAACTAAATTTTCTAGCAAATGCTAGAAAAATCACTAGAAGTGATTTAGTCCAATTGATGATTTGCTTTTTTGAATATTTAAAACTTATTTTCATAAAAATATTTCCTTTTCTCTAAGTGTTCCACCAATGTCACCCTTTAGTTCCAGTGATAAATATTTACTATATTTTGCTGTCAACATAGACTCATAAACTTCATCATATCTAATATCCTTTACAGATGCACTAATATTTTTCTAATAGGATATTACTTCTAAAATTAACTTACATCTCTAATTTTTGTTTATTATGGAAAATTCTGCTCTCAGAACAAAGTTTCTTTGTGAGTCTTCAAGACTCAGTTTCAGAAGAACTACTATTCTGAGTCTAAAACCTGTTGCATATCTCTTTTATGCATTCCATTAATGATCCATAAGTGATGATTTTTTTATCTATTGTAAATTGTTGTCTTTGTATTTACTTCCCTAAGTATATTGTTTTGATTTTCATTGCTGTCTTCGACTTTTCAGAGGGTGACAACAACAATTTGCATATATTTAAGCCATTTGACATATCTTTTGTTTCGTCAATTGCTAGTGTTCATTCCCACAAGATAAACTGAACAGAGTGGTGTGCATATACATATATGTGTGTGTATAATCTGTTGTATACAATAATGATGAAAAAACAATTTTATTTTACATTTGAGTATCACATATATAACTTAAATGGTCTGCATACTATTTAAAATGGGATAAATCTCAAGAAGTAAAAATGTAAAAAAAATATGGATATTCTTTCATAGATAAGAGGGGAAAACAATAAGATGGCCACATATATTTCTAGTTCTCCTTTCTAAGCACAAGGAAGCTGGTTATAAAGTCTTGCAATCAGCTATGTTAGTGATTTAGTTGCAGCAAAGTGTTAACTCTGAACAGACTAAAGTAGTTTAGAACAAGGCAGTTAAATTTTTAGAAACTTAAAAAGGTTACATCCCATAGAAATTTATTATGTTAGGTTCTCTCATTACTTAAACAGAATTACACTAAGGATAATCACCACCAGAATTTCACCAACCATCTAAGATAGCTCATGCCCCACGTTTTACAATTGTTAGTATTCATTCTACCATTTTGTGTGTTCTGAGGCTAGAAGCAGAAATTATATCAGGAAAACATATAGGGCATGATCACTTCAAGATTTAATAAAATAGTCTTTGATGACAATGTATTTTTATAGCTAACTCCTTATTGTTCCTATTTCTGAATATAATTTTTAAATGCAGAATCAAAGCAGTAGATACCCTCCAAATCAGAATGTTAGCCTTTTTACAAATGTACTATATCATCCTAAAATCTTTAAAACATTGTTTTATATAAATATCTACTACAAGTTGATGTCTTACTGATATATTGATTGTAATGATTTTAATTCCTTAAAGATGTAAATTCACTTTAAAACATAAAACTAAAGCATCCCCATGGTATCTCAGGAGACATGGTAACAGCAGTGACTCATGACTGCACTTCACTGCAGCACACATCTCAGCTGTGAGAAAGCTGAAATGTTCTGCCCATGCTCGTTCCCAACATTTCATAATTTAAAAGAGGACCACTGTAACATAATAGAGTCTAACATGAAAACTTAAAAGTACTATTCTATTTGAATCATTAAAACAAACAAAAGCCCCAGGCCTTCACTCATCTCCATCGTAATTTTATAATCAAATAATTACTTGACTATCAGCTATCAGCAGTGTAACTGTATCCTGAAATCTTTTCCCGCCCTAAACCATACCATAGTTCCTGATAAAACCCAGGTTCTTTTTATTTAGCTGTTCATTGTTAATTGTTACCTCCTCCTCTTCCAGCCTCTTCAGGGAATCACCAGCAAATTTAATATACTGTGTCATGAGAGTGACCAGAGCAGTGTATCGAGTCCTTAGATCCATAAACTGCAATTCAGAAAAAAAGAAAAATACCATCTCCATTTGTCCTAAGTAAGTTGACGACTTCAGGACAGTAAAGTATACCACTCCCTTATGATAAATGGTAACTTAGTAGCAATGAGCTTATTCTTATATGTTGTGAAAAACATATTAAATGACAACTACTTCCTAAATTTAATCCTGAAGTACATTTATTTATCTTTATAGTTAATACATGATCTTGAATAAAGATCTGCAGAAGGATTTTTAAGATCCTTAATAACATGTATTGTTATAGACTTTGTGTGTGGGATTATGAAAAGATTCTTGAGTAATGGCGGTGATGGCTGCACACCACTGTGATGTCCTGAAATGTCGTAAAGTATAAATTTGATATTATATGTATGTCATCATTGTAAAAGTAAAGCGCTTGGTAAAACGATATTTCTCTCTTTTGTACTCCTTCCCCCCTCTCTCCCACTGTTATTACCTCCTGAATAATTAGATCTGCTGAGCTCTGCATTCTTCGGCGTTTCACTGGAGATTTTTGTTGTGAATCAACCATGGCCCGGTAGGTCATTGTTTGTAATTCATAGTCCTGTATAAGAGAGCCAGTAAGATAAAATTAATTAAAGCGAAGCACTAGATCTTCACCCTATAGTTGTCTGTCAGGGAAAACTGGAACCTAGTTACTTTGAGTTAACTTTAAATAAAGAAAATACTGCAAAATGACATTTTTAGGAATCTATACAATCCTGCAGATGCTTCCAATGAGATGATAAAATCAGAAATATGTGAGGCAGTCAGGAAAGTTCCCAGGTTCCTCTGGAAGCTCATAAAAATACTTGTTAAAGTATTCTAGTATTCTATCTTCAGCTTCCCTTTCCTTAGCTAGACAATGGAACTGTGGATCTGGCAGGCTAAAGCTGAGAAGAGGTCAGTGATAACATGCAAAGTATCAGAAACGTCTCCTAAGTTAGACAGCCAGAAATTCTCCTATGGACAACGTCAGCAGTGTTACAGAAAAAAAGGGTAAGAGAAAAGCAAAGGCCAATGTCAAAGCTTTGAATTTATTCTGGTGGTGGTGGTGGTGGTAGTGTGTGTGTGTGTGTGCGTGCATGCATAAACTTACATACATGTGACAGCAAGAAAGAAGATGAATGAATTGGGGGTCTGTCATGTGACTGAAATTTCACAAAGAATTATTAGATAATTGTCCAGAAGTTCAAGCGAGCATTCTTTTTTTAACATGTGGTACCCTGTATAGTCATCTCATCCATAAAAAGTACGCTGTAGAATCACATCCTTGAATAGTAAACTGGACTGCAGTGATTTAAACCTCTTACCTTCACTATAGCGGAGTACTGCTCTGCATATTTTTGACACTCATCCATTTTGCTCTGTTTCATTTCTATTTCAGACACCAGCATCTGTAAATGCACATAATTTAGAAGGAACAGGACAATGAAATCTGTGCTGTTCTACTTCTTAAGAACTCAGGACCTAAGGGATGCTCACATAACTTAATAGTACAGCTCCTGGGGCTGGCACTGTGGTGTAGCGGGTAAAGCCGCTACCTGCAGTTTTGAATCCCAGCTGCTCCACTTCTGATTCAGCTCTCTGCTATAGCCTGGGAAAGCAATACAAGATGCCCCAAGTCCTTGGGTCTCTGAACCTACTTGGGAGACTCAGAGGAGGCTCCTGGCTCCTGGCTTCAGATCAGCACAGCTCAGGCTGTTGCAGCCAATTAGGGAGTGAACCAGCAGTTGGAAGACCCCCCCCCCCTTTCTCTCTGCCTCTCCTTCTCTTTCTTTGTAACTCTTTCAAATAAATAAATAAATAAATAAATCTTTAAAAAAAGTATAGCTCCTAATCCCTTGGCATTTAATATGTTACTTTAATTTTGAGTAAATTACAAACCTCCAGACTAGGCCATGTAAGTGACCCATCCTCACAGCCTTTCCAAAGCAGAAATTATTCTAAATCATGGGAATTAGACTTGAGGCCTTTGAGTACCAACGACACTACCCATTTTTATTTATTTAGGAGCTCACAATACTACTGTGGCCAGCAAGGTATCAAAATGGTTTACCTATGATTAAATCACAAGTAGGAATTTGAAATTATTCTATTTATGTTACTTTCCTAACACCTTTCCTATCAATAATGATTTCCAAGAAATAAAAATAAACAATTATGTAGGTTTGGGCTACAGGGTTTTAGTACTTATGATATACTACACACTTTTCTCTAGAAAGTTGCTTACTTTTCCTTTAACATAAGAAAGGGGAGGATCATAACTGACCAAACAGAGGCAACCTTAGTACAAGGAATTTTCTTCACATACCTTCTGTTGATTCAGCTGCGTGGCTAGGTTTTTACTATTCTCTGGCTGATTTTCCTGAATCTTTCTCTGAGTAGTTTCAACATGCTGGATCCAATCATCCAGCGGGTGATAGGTATCTCTATAATACTTCAGTGATTTCCCAATGCCTTCTAAGTCCCGTAACCTAAGAGAAAAGTAATAGGATAATGAGTTTAAGATTGTATTAGGAAGGTGGAAGGGGCAGAGAAGGGAGAGACAAAGTAAGTGCACTTCAATGCACTATGTACAACTACAGGAGTCCGTGCAAAGAATTTAATGCATACCTCCATGGGCACTCCATACAGCTCTGGGCTGAATATAAAAAATATAAAAATTTTGTTCCTGGAGTTGTGTCATTTAAGGGCACCGGTTACTCTAGGGACATACCCAAGAGACTAAAGCTTAAAAGTACGAAAAATCAGCTGGCGCCGCGGCTCAATAGGCTAATCCTCCGCCTTGCGGCGCCAGCACACCGGGTTCTAGTCCTGGTAGGGGAGCCAGATTCTGTCCTGGTTGCCCCTCTTCCAGGCCAGCTCTCTGCTGTGGCCAGGGAGTGCAGTGGAGGATGGCCCAAGTCCTTGGGCCCTGCACCCCATGGGAGACCAGAAGAAGCACCTGGCTCCTGCCTTCGGGTCAGCGCGGTGCGCCGGCCATAGTGCACTGGCTGCGGCGGCCATTGGAGGGTGAACCAATGGCAAAGGAAGACCTTTCTCTCTGTCTCTCTCTCTCTCACTGTCCACTCTGCCTGTCAAAAAAATTTTAAAAATTTTTTTAAAAAGTACGAAAATCAAACACAACCATAACAATAATCAATCAGGATATCCTGACTAGCCAAGGTGTCCATCAAAGGGCTGTTCCCTCTTGAAACAATGAGAAGGTAATCCGATGAACATTTTACACGGTCTCAGGGAATTTCTCCCAGGAGCTATGATTAAATAACTGTATCTCTGATTTTAAAACCAACCCAGTAAGCCTATCTGTCAAGTATTTTACAGAGAAGAAATAACGTACATTTGAACATAATTTTACTCCTCACTATGTCTTAGCAATTCACTGGCATCAACATAAGCAGGACATGAAAACTAACCCATTTTTTTAAAGATGAGTCCTAAAACCATCTCATTTCTATTGATATGTTTGGTTCAGTCATGGGGCTGACTGATTTAATTTTCTCGTACCTTCAGTTACAATGAATATAAAGTCTTCAATCTCTTACCCTAGAATAGATTACTACATAAAGTCCCATAAAAGTCATAACTTGTGCTGTTAATAAGTCATGGCAACTTGAATATTACTAGTTGATAGTAATTAGAAAACGGTTGTTTTTCCTTGTAGAAAATTCACATAGATTATCTACGCAAATGCCAAAATACATTGACAATTTTAATAACAGAGTTGAAAAGCAAAGTCTAATGTCTTGTGAAAGTTGTAAGAACGAACTATCACGAGATAAAGCTCTTATCATTAACAAAATTAACCGTGGAAATTAAAAAAAAAAAGTTTATTCAGTTTAGATTTTACCCAGAAAAGGCAGACAGGTATTCAGTCTGTGCGAAAGCTGAGCTGAAAGTACTAACCTGTTATCAATCTGTACATGAACATTTTGCCACCTTTCAACCAACTGATCAGCTTTTTCTTTGTGCCAGTCAAAATCCAGGTCACGTTCCTTATATGTTTTAAACATCTCATCACTGATGGCCTTAGCTTTCTGTAATTCATCCTCCAGTGCATGGAATACCTCTCTCTTTTCATCTACTTCAGATCTCCATTGCTAAAAGACATCCGATTGTAAAAGTTAAATAATATGTCAACAGTCACTGGGTAAACACATTGTTAATAATTTATTCATAAATTACTGATATAAAATCAGGCAAAGTAAAGAGTATCTTTCATATACAAAATATTTTTAGGTTTAACCTTATGATACTATACTGTTAATATCTGGCTGTATTTTGATCTTTTATAAAGTGACAATTGAATAAAATGCATCCTATTGAAATCTGCATATTAATTAAATATAGTACATAGGTAAGTTTGCCATCTCTGTAAGTAAAAATAAGTCTTTTTTCAGTGTTGATTTTTAAATGCCCACTAATCCCATTGATGAGTAATGAATACATGCATTAAAATCAGTTACAACTTTTCACAATTGCTTTGCTGTAGTTTTACTAAGTGTTTTACACTTAGAAATAAGATACAGTTGATACAACTATCAGTCTTTTTTCATTTCTTAGATGAACTTCTCTATTTACCTCTTTTTTTCTTAAAATGATTATCTTTTCCAGCATGAGTCTATTATAAATAATTTTTAGTTTCAACTCTTTTGCTGCCAACGTGAACTGACTCTAAAGAGTTACTGTCATAAACATTCAAACTTCAAATAAGAACAACTCTCCTTACACTGAAATGACTGAACATAATTACTTATAGGAATCTATGCAATTATAGAATATGAAATGGGATGAATACTTTCAACCTGGAAGAGTCAATACCTGATGTTTGAAGATCTAAATTAAGTATTAGAGAACTAATTGTAGAGTATGACCTTGAAGAACAGCCAAGAGTGAGACTCATACCTTTAAAGTACTTATTAGGTTTTCAATGTTATTCTTGTCAGCTATAACTGCTTCTTCTTCACATAGTTTAGTTTCATATAGTTTTACAAGGGCTTCGGCAGCTTGAGTGTTTTTTAACACCAAATTAACAGTTTTCAACCTTAAAAGGAGGATTGAACAATAGTTACCTCTTGTTAAATGTTTATTTTTTCATGTTGCAGTTCTAAAAGCATGGCAGGACACAAGACACAGTATGTTCTTCCTCTTAGAATACTGACACATTTACTACAAGATCAACATTCAACTGACTCTACCCTTAAGAAGCACCACGTGGCCCAACCCAGGCCCCTGCCTCCCGAGTGGTAGACAGCAAGAGTCCAACCTAAGATATTTTCTTCCTAACCTTAGTTAGCCCAAGTAGGAGAGGGAGATCCTGTAGGCTACAAAAGCTGTGCTACTGAAACTACGGCAAAATATGGGGAGATTATGCACCAATCTCTGAGGCACAACCCGTTTCAACTTGGAGAAGTGTGCTAAATCCATAGAAATATTTAGTAGATTCCTTAACACAAAATAAAATTGAGTATTATATCCCTAAAGGTGAACTTGCAAATGAGCACAAAAAAAAATGATAGCTATACAAATTATATGTTAAGATAGTGGTTACATACTTATCTATGTAAGTGGAAGACATAGAATAGACTTGATTCATGTTCTGAACGACCACACTAAGCTCAGATCGCAAGGTTGGCACAGATGGGGAGGCTGCTGCTTGACTGAAGAATTCTTCACATTTACTGCTGATTGTTCCCAAGTCATCTTTAAGTCGTTCCAGCTCTTTCTTTAGTTTCTGTAAATCACAAAAGAGATACAGACAACAGACGATCACCCAGATAGAACATTTTCTTAAAACAGTTTTTACACATTTTACATTATGATCATAGGTTTAAAATCTATATATTCTTTAATTCTTCTTTAGCAAAGGAACTGAGCCACAGCATTCATTTTTACGAGATATTATTCCTAAAGACCCACTCCTTAGGCACAAACATCTAACTTAGCGCTTTTGCATAAAGCAAGTGTATAGTGAGGCTTACTCTGGGATGCACTTATACCCCCCTTCCCAATAGTGTGTTTATCTGAGTCAGAGAAAAGTGAATCTCAGATCCTAGTTTATGATGAGCAATAAGTACATAATCAGACCTCACAACGTGATGAGTGTTTTAAGGTGTGCACATAAAACATCACAAGAGTTGATAGGGTCACCAAGAGAGCACTTTACCCTAATTTTTCCGCACACATTTAGAACTCTCACCTCCTGTTCTGTGATTCTGAACACACTTTCATGCAGATCATCTCTCTCCAGGGGAGTTCGGATCTGTCTAATTAACCGATCCTCACAGTTCTCTAACCGAAGTCTAATGTTTCGAACTTCAGAGATGTAGAGATTATAAACTGATTCCTCTTGCTCCTCTGCGGAAATAAATACGATGTTCAGAAATAACCTGTTGTCTTCTGTGTTTTAGATGCTCGTTTGTGTCTTAAAGGACTGTTTTACTATTACTGGGACACAGCTGATCAAACTGATGGTTCCTCTTGTCATCACAAACCTAACTGAAGTACATAAATCTTAAAATATAGATCTTAAAATTTAGAGAGTTAACAATACTTCCCTAATGCCATCTTAAATACCAATTTCAGATTTATGATGTCTAAAGAAAGTAATATATTGTTTACAAAAATGTTAATTACATTAATTAATTACATTAACTGCAAATTATGAAAAAAATCCTTCAAAGTGAAAAGAATGGGGGCTAGCATTGTGGTACAAAGGGTTAAGCTGCCGCCTGCAATGCCAATATCCCATATCGGTACTGATTCAAGTCTCAGCTGCTCTACTTCTGATCCAGTTGCTTGCAGGTGTGCCTGGGAAAGCAGTGGAGGATGGCCAGGTGCTTGGGGCCCCACACCCACATAGGAGACTGGGAAGAAGCTCCTGGTTCCTGGCTTCAGTCTGGCCCAGCGTTAGCCATCATAGCCATTTGGGGAGTAAACCAGAAGATGGAAGACCTCTGTCTCTTTGTCTCTCTCCCCCTCTTTCTCTCTCTCTCTAACTCAGCCTTTCAAATAAATAAAATAAATCTTTTTTAAAAAGTGGAAAGAATGCATTAATGTTTAAGATTTTTAAACTACACCACTACTAATAAAATTGTTTCTAAGTAATATCAAAAAGAGTTCAGAATAAAACTTACATTTCATTTAACTAGACAAAATCTTTTGCGTTAACTCCTATCTATGATCCAGTTTTGTACCAAAGACAATAACTAAATCTCTTCTGAAGCAGAAGGACCAACCACTGTACTGAATATTACATCTTGCAAAACAGTGAAATACTAAATAGTAGATGCAAAAGAATTCATTGTTTGTCATACAGTTTAACTGGTACCATTTTTCTGAATTCATCATTTAGAACTAAATGAACTATTCCTTGCATCTTCCTACCCCAAACATGCTACTAATGTTCCAGTAACAGTGTCTACAAACATAGGCTGAGTGGCAATGTACACCCAAGTTTGACATTCCTACTGAGAGCAGAAAATGACCTGGACTAAATATCCATGGGGAAAAGACAAAGAAAGTCCCATGCTTTACCTCTTTCAGCAGACTTAAGAAGTTCTTGATAATACTGCTTACATACATTAACCTCCTTTTCTATTTGTGTTATATCTGAGCCTGAAAATACTTGGGACTCCTGGCTATCTTCCAGAAAATCTTCAAAGCGAGACTGTAGATTACTCAGAACTTGCTGGTGTTCACCAGGTAACATTGTCTTTATCTAAAAAAGACCAAAGATCCAAGTAATTAAGTGTTTATAGTTCTAAGAGCTAAATTTGAATGGACTGATCTCAACGTGGTCTCATGGCATATGTCAGTTTATGTTAATAGTCATAAGTTGAAGAAGCAGATAAAATTAAATTTTTGCATTAACAATTTCATATTTTAAAAGAAATGGAAAACCAAACTGATAGAATACAATAAATGAAATCAAACTATACCCATCCCTACATGTCCAAACACAATAGCCTGTCTCCCTATCTCCCAGTAAGCACTGAATGAAATCTGTTTCTCTAGATTTCTCCAGTTCTCGGCAAGTGCTTTATATATGGCAAGCATATAATAAAAACTCATAGAGTGAATAAATAAATCAGCATAGATATGTTGGGTTCCATCCTTTTCTAGAGGAAATACAAACTCCATCGTACTCATAACAAGATCTCTCCCATTTTTTCACATATTAGGTTGATTTATACTTACGGAAGCCACATTGCTAGCTCGAACTCTATCAATTTCATTGACGAGATAATGCCAGGATACTACACTCTTCATGTTTATGTGAGACTCATGCCACAGAGTCAGGACATTCTGATACTGCTGCTCAATTCTGAAATATAGGAAAGAAATCGCTGATCAAGGCCTTTTGTTACCTCTGAAAACATGCTACAACTTTTCTCTGTGAAAGCTGCACAAGGTTACTAATTCTAGAGCCTTCTGACCTGTGGGGCCTTCACAAACTACCGATTGTTTCTTTAACCCAACGACAGCCCCAGGAATGTCTGCATGTTTTTAGCTAATGCTTACAAACCTGTTTGCAAAGTCTACTGCTTCTTTATTTGGTGGAGGAACGGTGAAGCACACAGATGGGACCATGGCCTCATTCCCAGTAGGACTAATGACCTTCCATTTAGCACGATGAGAGTTGTTCGCCAAAACACATTCATCGTCTTTGTAAATGGTTATCTGGTTTTAAATGAAGAACAGAGTAACTAAATGAGGTCACTGCTCACCCATCTTTTCCATGTTCATGTTAGGAATTTTATCTTTTGTTTTATGTGATGGAAAAAATGTTATCCATAGTAAGCACTATGAGATTTCGTTTTTCAGACATAGGGAGAACAAGTACCTCAATTTGTCTGTAGTCACAGATAGCTTTGATCGGGATGGAAGTTTTGAGTGGACAGTCAGGATTTCTTGGCTTCAGCTGAATTATTGTTTTTGCTCTCCCCATCAGGCTTGCTATTGTGCTTTTGTACTGCAGAAGTTCTTCTTTCTCTTCCTAAGTAATAAATATGATGGATCTTAAGAAGTAAAACACTTATACTTCACACTCCCTCAGGGATTTACACAAGTGAAACGTCATCAGAAAAGTCTCCCCCTGAGCACTTGACCTAAGCTTTCAATCTACTCCCACCTCCTCTTCCTTAGTTTTGTTTGGTTGCTTGTTTCACTTAGCATTTACAATCCCCAACATAGTACATGTATTTTGCTTATTTAACATTTTCATTGCCTAGCTCTATCTCTACTATGTAACACCACAAGGATAGAAATTCTTATCTGTTTTGTTCACTTCTATATCCCTAGAATGTGAAACTGTGTCTGAGATACAGGAAATGCTTAACAAGTATTTATAGAATGAATGAACATACACACACACACACACACACCTGCTGCTAAAGTATTTCAAAATATGAAGCAATTTAAAATATCAGTGCTATCACATAAAAACTCTTCTATTTCCTACCAAAAATTCTAAAAACAAATATTTAAATCTGAACTGAATTCAAGAGTCCAATAAAGTTAAATAATTCAAGTCCAACAAGTCAAGCTCTTAAATGAGATATCAAGAGTCCAAAGAGTACAACGTTCTGCATATACAAAGATATAATAAAACACCAAACTATTGCCATTAAATGTCACCAATGAAATGTGTCAGTACCATTGATTCCTGAACAAGGTCTTCCAGTTTGTGGATGCTGCTTGACCGATCACAGCTGTACTTCCGCTGAATGGCATCTTTTAGATTCCTTAAGTAATCAGCAGCTTCTTTGGCATCATTGAAAAACTAAGGAAAGACGAAACCACACAGGGAAAGGATGTTAAATGCCAGTAAAGCACAGAGTTGTCAAGTTTGGGCTTCAGGGTCGTGCGTGCTCGTCTTGTTAAGAAAAGGATGAAAACATAAGACAACTTAGCAACTAATAGCTGCAACTTCATAACTTCTAATAGCTGCATCCTTCCCTGAACCAATCAACAACCCTTGAACTTGGATGATTATGAATAAATAATGTGTCCAAAGTTAATGTGTATATTATATTTTAGATCTGTATTATTTTAATGAGAGGTCTGTCTTCGCTTAGGGCTCAAACAATTTTTAAATGAGGATGAAATTCCAAGAATACTTTAAAACTTCTGAGGACTAAAACAAAGACATCGTTCGGCTGACTCTCTTTAACAAAAACATTTCCTTATAAAAAAGCATTTAGAGGCCGGTGCCGTGGCTTAACAGGCTAATCCTCCGCCTTGCGGCACAGGCACACCAGGTTCTAGTCCCAGTTGGGGCGCCGGATTCTATCCTGGTTGCCCCTCTTCCAGGCCAGCTCTCTGCTATGGCCCGGGAAGGCAGTGGAGGATGGCCCAAGTCCTCAGGCCCTGCACCCGCGTGGGAGACCAGGATAAGCACCTGGCTCCTGGCTTCGGATCAGCGAGATGCGCCGACCGCAGCGGCCATTGGAGGGTGAACCAACGGCAAAAAGGAAGACCTTTCTCTCTCTCTCTCACTATCCACTCTGCCTGTCAAAACAAAAAAAAAATGCATTTAGAGAATAAAGGTCTTCTTATATACTAAGGAGTTTTTAAAGGATTTCTTCCTTAATAGAAGGTTTCAATCTATCCTAGAAGCCCATGAAACTATCCTTATCTGTCTGCTTATTTCCCCTGTACAATGCATACCCATTTGTGTATATTGTCAATAAACTGCAGAGAGGGTATCTGCCAAAGTCAGCCAACGTAACAGTATCATCTATCGAAGCTGTGATTCTATTCACAAACCTCAAAATATGCGGTGTTCTCCTTGATATGTTGCTCCACACACTGGCAGAGCTGTAAGATCCAGCTCCACTGGGTCTGCATTGCCGCCTTGTAGGCCTTAAAGACAAAACACAGCCATTGTAACTGGCCGCAGAGAAACAAAGCCCATCTGCACCACACTGGTGCTCAGAAATGACAAACTACCATCAAAACAGATGATGAAACTGTCGTCACAGAATAAGACTTTTATCTGAGAGCTGTCACATACACAAAGCCAGTCTTACAGTGTAAATATAATTTTTAAAAATCAATCCAGTTGGTTTCTTTAAAATTTCAAACTTCTTGAAATGTCTTCTTGAGAGACAAGGGAAAAGTTAATCCTGATTATTTCCACATGAAAAATGTTGAACATTGGATGTACAATTTAAATGCTAAATGTATACAATTTAAACAATAAAACATTTTCCTGTTTTGAAAACCAACCCCTAACTCTTTTGCCACCAACCCTTAAACCTGCTATGTGGAACCCTCAGATATGCTTTCTTTCAGGATAACTTTACCTTCCTTTTTCTGAATTTCATGTCACCAAATCATAAAATATACCTACTAGCAGGGGAATGCATAGTTCTGTGTTTTCTTTTTGTTTCTGTTGGGGGAAAGTTTGGGGAGGGTGGCCAAGGGAATGCACATACATGTTTCAGTGTAGTTTTGAAAGTAAAGCAATTATAAAATATAATTATAATTATATAAATGTATAAATATATAATTACAATTATATAAATTATACAAATACTTGGATTTTATAAAATGGTGTTTTATAAAATGTATTTCTTTACTCATACTTTTTACTCTGCTTCATTACAGAAACATGTTAACACCCTTTTACATTTTAGGTATAATTCAACGACTTCCAAGAGAGGGCGCTCTAGGTGTTTTAAAAACTACTGCAAACTTGTTTTTCCTCCTTTTGGAGGCAGGCTTCCTGAGTGGACTGTATCACGCAGCACTGGAAACCTGGCAACATACTCTCATCATATTATCAGCTCCCTCAAATGAAGCTATTTCAGGTAACTTGCTGTAAAAGACGTATCACTTAGCATTAGATTACTAGGTTCTTTTTCCATATAAAGTATGAAGTGGTATTGACAATAAACTAAGCATCATCCATGCACCCATATACGATGTTGGACAGGCTTCATTTTCCTACGTAAGAAACTTATAGTATATTATCCTTTCTACAAAAAAGCAATCAGATTTGCATTCACATTTTTCATCCCCATCAAAATTCTTAATCTATAATCATATTTCCTACAGCTCTCCTTTATCTATACTGGGGACTACTCTATTTGTAGTTTATTACACAAAAGTGTACCCAGACATTCCATCATTATTCTAATTTCCTTTCCATAGTGGTATGCCTATTCTCCCATGTCTTTCAGTTACATATGACATGGCATGTGGATGTAAAACCATATTTTATATGAAAGAAGGTCAAACACAACATCCCAAAACTTCCCTAGGAGGCCTAGAATTTCACTAATCTTTAATGTCAAAACAATTTCAGTGAACAAAGACCAGCTGATTCTTTCCCTCAGCTGTGAATGTGTTATCTTTTCTACAGCACATCACTTTTTTCCTTTGGCAACAACCACATCTGTCTGCCCATGTTAGATGCTCCCTGCTCCCTTATACATTCTACCTCCATGTTCACAAAGTCAGTAATCTGTCTAGCATTGATCAGGCCTAAAAATTAAGAAAACTTCCACTGCCAAAACTGGATGAGAAATCCATAAAAACTATTAAATTGGGTCATAATAGCTAATATTTATTGAGAACATACTACATACCAAGAACTGTACTAAGTAGTAAAAGTAAATTATTTCTTCTTATTCTCACCATAACTCCACTGATTAGAAGCAACTTCCCCCAATTTTAGTGGGGAAAGGAGGCTAAGCAAGATGACATCACTGAGCAGTATTACATAGAAAGGAAGAACTGAAATGTCAAAGCTACTAAAGAGAATATCCCTCATATTAACAGCAATACATCTCTTGGGCCACAGGGGGCAATGAGCTTCCTTTATTCTAAGTGATGAGTGGCATACTTAAAGGAAGAGAATTGAAGGCAAAAATCAGGATGAATTATTAGCAGCATTATTTTTAAGCCAGGCTTGTAATAAAAGTTAGGTAATTTGCATTTTTTCAATTTATCAACAATGAAGGAAATAACCACATATCAACATTCAACCAAGACTGTTAACTTTCTGACTTACCTCGATAGTTAACCGGGCTGGGTGATTTTCTAGAAGTAGCTGTTCTGCTATTTCCTGAACTGATTTAATGTTTTCTTCCTTTTGATCAAGTTCTCTCATTAGTTCCTGTTTTAAGAAAGAATTAGGAAGTATGTTAGATAAAGATCTAAGCCTGAAACACAACTTCAGTAGGCAGGTGCAAAGGTTGTACTTACCACATGATAATCTTTCTTCCGAGCTATCTGGGTATTTCTCTCACTCCAGTCGTAAGCAACTTCTTCCTCTTCTTTTTCATTCAACCAAATAAGTTCATTAGTTGCACGAGTTACAAAATTATGGAGTGTATCAAGGTGCCGTTCCTGGTTTCTAGATGTATTCTTTATGAGGAAAATCGTAAGAATCATGTCTTTGTCAAACAGAGATAAGGGAAACCAAAGGTTTAAAGAAAATACACACTTACCAAGAGTTTTGCATACTGACTCTCTAATCTGTGCAACTTTTCTGCATACGTTAGTTTGAGAGGAGCTGTCATCTGAATCTGTAATATGGGATAAAAAGACATGAAATTTAGGAATCTTGAGGAATTCTGACTAACTCTGTAACTGAGTTACAGGGTCTGTATGTAAAGGGCCAAATAAAAGCCAACTAAAATACCTCACTGACTTTAGCTTCTTTAAGGCTAGATTCAAATTCTTCAATAGCTCGGTGAACATTTTTATGATTTTCTAAATGGCTTTCAACACTTGGCAAATCTGAGCCCCATTCCGTGCGGTCTAGCTGCACCTGTAAAGAGCAAACTACTAGGTTCAAAAAAGAAACTGACAGCAACAACGACTGGAACACTCAGGTAAAGAAACCTTTCTTTACCTGCATCTCATCAACCCAATTCAAGAGATCCTGAACAAATTTCATGTTGATTTCCTCTTCTGTTAAATTCTGATCCAGCAAGGAGGACTTAAGAAGGGGTTTTCGGATCTGCATCAGTTTCAGATTCTGCAATGAAGTTGGCTCTACCCCAGAGCTGAAATTTGGAACCAATCCTGATGGGAAACCAGGTGTATAAGCTGGAGTGACAGACGGAGTTAGGCGGGACGTCATCCCTGAGGAGAGTCCAGAAGTCACACTGGAAGAGGTCAGGGAAGGTGTTAAACTCTGGGTCAGCCCTGAGTTCAGACAGGGGTTCAAAGTCTGTGCAAATCCTGAGTTTAAACTTTGAGTGATTCCTGATATCATGAGCTTCGTCTGCTCTGTCGTCAGCAATGCACGTCCTTTGCTGTACACTGAGGAACATTCACTCCTTAAGGCCATAATTTCATCGCGCAGTTTTGCAACCCTGAAAACAAAACATCAAAGGGATAAGGTAAAAGGTATTTGTCACAAAGAGGGGCCCTATTAACTAGGGCCTTTGGTTAATAATAATGTAACAATGTTGACTTATTACAATGTTCATGAGAGAGGGAAAGGGAGGTACAAGGTATTTATGAGAACTCTCCACACTTTCCACTCAGTTTTTTTTCTGTAACTCTAAAATGCTCAGTAATATAAAGCCAGACAAGTATCACATGATCCTACTCATGTAAAACCTAAAAAGTTGATCTCAAAGAAGTTGAAAGTAGAGTAGCAGTGACCAGAGGGTGGGGAGAGTAGGAGGTGGAAGCGTGGGGAAAAGTTGATCCATGGGTACTAAGTTATAGTTAGAAACAAGTTCTGGTTGTTCTATTGCATAGTTGGTAACTGTAGATAACAATAATGTACTACATATTTCAGAAAAGCTACAAGAAAAAATTTTTGAACTCTATTCCCTAAAGAAATGATAAATGTTTAAGGTTACAGATAATGTTTACTCTGATTTGGTTATTATACACTATATACCTGCACAGAAAGATCACATGGTAACCCATAAGCATGTACAATTTTAACGCATCAGTTTTAAAAAAGCTTTTTAAAATGAAGACTTAAAAAAAATCCTTGTTATCACATTGGTGAAATTTTGTGTCTTGATT
The DNA here is from genome assembly GCF_033115175.1 of Lepus europaeus. Taxonomy (NCBI): domain Eukaryota; kingdom Metazoa; phylum Chordata; class Mammalia; order Lagomorpha; family Leporidae; genus Lepus; species Lepus europaeus. Next base: position 57,141,024 of record NC_084829.1, read on the forward strand.
CTTTGTTACTGAAATTTGTTACTGAAATATATTTGGAACTTTTTGTATTATTATCATTATACTATAATGTAATCAGTTTCCTATTGTTTGACAGCCAGGACAGTTCCAAACTTCTGTCATTATAAAATATTTCTGGCATGAACATAAAGCCTGTTTCTACTAATATATTATCTGTATTTAAATTTACTATAGATTCCTTAAAAAGGGAATTTATTTGGTCAAAGCATCATTTACAAATTTTACTTAAAAATAAATATATACCCTTACTGTGTTTACTATGTGAATTAATGGTAAAACTAGTATTCAAATAGTATTTTATAGTTTCTGTGACTGTGTGGATGCAAACTGTTGAAATCTTTACTTAGTATATACTAAGTTGATCTTCTGTATATAAAGATAATTAAAAATGAATCTTAATGAAGAATGGGATGGGAGAGGAAGTAGGAGATGGGATGGTTTGCGGGTGGTAGGGTGGTTATGGGGGGAAAAATTGCTATAATCCAAAAGTTGTGCTTTTGAAATTTATATTAAATAAAAGTTTAAAAAACATGTATGTATATATTTGCATATGATGCATATAATGTATAAAAACATGAATGAAGTACCATGACAGATAAGAGGAACTAAAAGATAGTATGCATCTTCTGGGAACTTTTTAAAGTATCCTCACATATGTAAACACAGAGACAGAGAGAGATTACAGTCTGAAAGGTTCCATCCCTAACCACAAACACACTTCTTTGGAGAACAGATTTTGACACACATATTTTTCTCAATATATTTATTCCATTTTTTCATAATAGGATAAATGGAAAGCTGAAAAATTATATTAAAAATATTTCTTTTATAGCTGCTTTTTCAAATGTCACAAATGAATATTTTAAGTATATGTATATTAAATGCATATATTAGTTACTGTTGCAGGATTTTTATATAGATATAAATATCATGAAATGTTTCCTACTACTTATCTTTGAAAAACAAACACCTACTTAATGCATGAAAATATGCCATAATTGATGTAATATAATGTAATACATATTTCCAACTGAAAAGAGCTAAGAAATATACTCTGTAAAATAAAATTAAGTGTCCATGAAATAGTTATACAAAAGGACAGGGTCAGAATAACTAGCACTCTTACCTCTGTACCAGTTGATCTGCCTGGTAGTATTTTCCATCTATAAGAATTTGTACATCAATTACATGCTGGCGTAGAAGGTTCTCACATTCAAGTATATACCCAGCAATTTCTGCTTCATTCTGAAACTGCACTCCAGATTCTAATCTTTTAGAATCCTGTATTTTAAAAAGAACTATTAATTCTGTGAAACAAGTTTCAAAACTAGCCTTAAATATAAAACCCCACACGTAGGTGCAGAAGCCTATTTGGGCTTTCTTTGTTTCCCTTTTGGTTAAAAAATATGTTTTCCCTTTGCTCATTGTCCCTCAAGATATCAACCACTGGGGCTAGTGCTATGGTGTAGCAGGCTAATCCTCTGCTTGTGGCACCGGCATCTCCTGGCTGCTCCTCTTCTGACCCAGCTCTCTCTTTATGGCTTGAGAAAGCAGTAGAAGATGGCCTAAGTGCCTGGGCCCCTGCACCCGTGTGGAAGACCAGGAAGAAGCTCCTGGCTTTGGATCCACTCAGCTCCAGCAGTTGCAGCCATTTGGGGAGTAAATGGAAGACCTTTCTCTCTGTCTCTCCCTCTCTGTCTACTCCTCTACCTCTCCAATAAATAAAAATCAAATCTTTAAAAAAAAAAAAGTGAGAAAGCAATCACCAATCTTAATCTTTAACGGACTTTAAGTTTCAGTAGAAGACATATATAAAGAATCAGCCAAGTGTTATGTACAACATTTAGTTCATGCCAGCCCACACTGACCCCTCCAACACAACCCCGGTGGCTCCCAAGATTAACTTACAGACTGAAGAGCATTCCGGGCGAGGATCAGTTTGTCTTCACAGATGACACTGTCCCTCTGCACCCGGTTGGCAATCTGCTGCAACATTTCCAACCTGAAAGAAGGGATGAAATAAAACAAAACACAGTCCTCCCCTTTGCAACTGAAGAGACCACTATCCCTGAAAAACGCTGCCCACCAAAAAGTAATGCACAAGCCCACACCAACGATTCAATACCTGTGTCCATCAAAGGATTCATTGCCAAAGCTAATGCAGGAGTTGATCAGAGTAGGACCACAATGAACGGAGAGAAGATTTTCATTTGAATCAAGACTTGTTCGAGTGCTGGTAGTGTTGCTAAACACAGAATCACTGCTACGGTAACTGTAACTACTGCTGTGCATTTTTATGCCTGAAAGGATGTTCTTTCTTTGACCATGAGAAGTAGACTACAAAGTAGAAGGTCTGGAAAAAGCTCTACTTCTAACGGTGAAAGTGGCAGCTGAATGTTACAGCTTTAATGGCTCCTTAAATATGCTTCAGCATGAATATGCAACACACAGCAAATAATATGCTGATAACTATTCAAAAGAATCTTGCCTAAAGCCATTCATTTGCTAGCTGAGGTTTGCCTTTTGTAGCTTGCATTAAAATCTTACAAGTATGGACAAAGCAGGCTGATTGGGGCGTCACTGGAAAAGATACGCCACATAGTTTCACTAAGAGTCATGCAATCGCAACCACCCTAAAAACAACCGAGATGGCACATAGAAGAGCAGGTATGGGCAGCCAGAATTATTCTGGCAATACAAATCATCAGCTTAAAAAACACAAATATTCAATCACAAGTTGACTTCTACAAAGGGCCAGGTCTGTACTGAACAACACAAGGCAAAAGGCTGTGACTCTGTGACTTACCAAGTACACATACACAAACAAATTTGATGAGAAATAAAGTGCACTTCTATGCAGCCACCCTGTCATTTTTTATCAGGTTTAATTGACTGGAAAAATATCCACTTTCCTTTTTTAATATGATGTGGTCTCAGTAACAGTACTTCTGACCTACTAAAGTTACTTTACATTTTTAAAAGTCAAAGCACTAAGCATATTTAATACATATTTAATACAATCCTTGCAAATTCAATTTGTCTGTGCTTGTTTTTCCTTTCTGTAGGTTATTACATGATACAAGAACACTGGCTTTTTCCCATTTGTCTTTTACGCACTCCCATTCCACATAGCTATTATTTGCAATACACAGTCAATGCCAAAAAACTTGTTGTGTCAAGAAAAATGAAGGCATTTATCCAACCAAGCTCCTAAATATTTTCCTACCTCCAACACTACAAAGGCAAACTGTTCTTCTCCATTCTAAGGATAGATATCTTTCCTTTCCAAAGCAAGAAAAGGGACATTTGAGAGTACCATGTCCAAGACAGTGAGTAAACAGAACAGCTCAAAATAATCATAGCAGCACTTAACATTTATTAGACCATCATTATGTGCCAATAAATTCATCATTTTACATACAGTACCTCATCTCATATTCATAACCACCAAATGGGTTAGGTATTGTTACATCCTGCTTACAAATGGAGAAACTGGCACTTACCAAATTAAAGAACTTGTCTAAGACCACACAGTTTGCAAGCTAAACTCCTAATAATCTAACCCAGATCAACCAGCTCCAGCATCCTAAACAATTAACTACTACTGCTTTATTTTATTAATATATTGCAATGACATGAATATGTCCACCAAAATGCATATGCTGGACTCTTAATCCCTAATGCAAAAATGTTGAGAGAGGGACGTTTAAGAGGAGTTTAGGTCACGAGGACTCTACCCTCAGGAATGGGCTGATGTCCTTATTGTAGGATAAAAGCAAGATTAGCCTCTCTTGATCTCTCTTATCCTTCTGCCTCTACCATAGCTAATGCAGCACGAAGGTCCTCACTGGCTGCAGGCACCATGATATTGAACTTCCCATCCCCCAGACAGGGAGAAGTGAGAATATTTTCTGTATGAAGTACCCATGCTGCAGTATTCTGTTACAGCAACACAAAACATACTAAGACACATATAAAGAGTCTTCTGAAAGTCTATGGAAAATGTGTATTAGGAAAAAACTGCACGTGGATTTGGAAATTGTTACACCAAATTAAACTTCTTCATATTCAATTTCCCATGAACTTTTTGAAGTCCCCTCATATATTAAAATTCAGCTAATATTCTGATAACTCTGATGGCTAAAAATCTCTGTATTCTCTGTCTGGAGTCCTTTCCTGTTATTTCATGTGTTTAGCTATATATCTCATTTTCATCATTCAGAATTTCCTCCTCCATAAAAAGCTCCATTTAAGCCTGTTTTGGATCTAGTGCTTTGGGTATGGAGATATGCTTTAGCAAGGGTAATCAGTAATTTAATAATGGATGGATAAGTTAGACCAACTCTTCCATCTTCAACACATTATTTCATATTCCACCAATGTTGAAGTCAATATGGGTTGCACCAAGAACATGATAATACTGAGCACTCCTACTGCATACCAGCCACTGTGTTAAGCACTGGCAACACAAGGAACAGGTAAAACAACAGCTTGTCTTCACATTTTTAGGGTTCCTATCTGTGGAAGAGACAGCTCTTAATCAAACAAATAAATTTTAAAAATTACAACCAAGAGAAGTTCTATGAAGGAACAATTTGAGGGTTAAAAGCAAGATATCTGAACTAGCCTGGAAACCACTGAAAGTTTCTTGAGGAAGTCACATTGGAGTTGAGATCCAAGAATGAAGAACAGTACAGAGAGATAGGAAGGATGAAAATAAGACATCCCGACCAAAGGAATAGACTGTGCAAAGAAAGGCTCTGTGAATGGAGAGGGCAGGCCCTCAACAGGGAGCTCCTGAGAGACAGCCAGTGCGGCCGCTCTGCCACACTGAAAGCAACGAGGCTGCAGAAGTACCTGCCTTTCCATGCGGTCCTTATGCTGCAAGACCCTGATCCCACAGACATCAAGGCTGATGAGGGTCACAGATCACAGCACCCACCTAGCTCCAGTTGCGTGGTGAGATAAAGACTACAATGGAGACACATTCTACCAACAAATATTCCCTGAAGACTGAGTGCCCTTCCTGGGTAACTGGGTGCAGTCAGGGAGACAGCCTGATAAAGAGCCCACGATGATTTCATAAGATGCATACATTTGCAGAAGAGTAGCAGAAAGGGAACTAGAACTGACATTTACTGAGTGTTTGGCCCTTTAAACAGAGGTCGGCTGGGAAGACAGTCATCGACAAAAATGGTACAAGAAACTGAATTTGTTAATTACTGACTTACAAGCTTTCCAGGCCTAGTCGGTGACTTAATGGCCAGTTTAAGAAATTCTTGCAGGATAATTATTACTGGGATTAAAACCAGGTGAAACTTCATACACCAACCCAGCCACTAAGATCCTTTATATATTACATGGATTTATTCCTTATCCAGGGCCATGCAGCCATGCAAACAGAAAAGGTAAAGTTGAGTCCTAGGCCTGCCTGGCTCTAAAACCTACACGTTCCTTCCACAAGAACAAGGAGTCCCCCGCCCCGCCTGACACTGATGACAGAGAACACCGCTGGCCTACCTTTCCACTTCCGGGCGCAGCGCCTTCTCCCGCTCCAGCATGGCAATGATGAGTTTCCCCCACTCTTTCTCAATGTCGTTTGGATGATAACCTTGCAGCAGCTTGATTCGTCCAAATTCTATCCAAATCTTGAGAACACAGGAGTATTTAGGTGAAGCCAAGGTATAAAACAACGTACCACAGATTATGCTTGGCAAGCCACAGGACTTTCTCACCTACCTCTAATAATTTATAGAGCCGTTTAATTTTTGATTTCTCTGCTTCCTTGGGTGGAATTTCTGTCTCTTTAAACTGTAAATACTGATTATAAAGTGCCTAAAATGAAAAGGAAAATTAATTATCAAACTTCAATGACTTGTTTTCATTCTCTTATTACATCACCATCTCAAATGTCCTTTACTTTGTCAACATGGATTTGGTGGGATTCCTTTATAAAATTGCCACTTAAGGACAAGAACAACTCCCAGCCAATTGGTGACCCGGATTGCACAGGATTTGATGATAGGGTAATTTAATTATTGATGTTGGCCATGATACAACATGGATCCAGGAATCTGAATAAACATAGCAGTATTTACCACGGCTTCACTAACAATTTTCATCATCCAAACAAAAAACACACCTTTTGAAAGATGCATGTTCTAAATGTTGCACTTCAGTTTTAAGTTCTTAAAAAAAGAATTTAAAGCAACTCTCATAAAGGAAGGGAAAAAAAAAAAAAACCTAGTTCTATTCCATTTCATGGTTGTATCCTTAAATACTGAATTCTTAGCAGATACAGAGGCCTAACATTTGGTTTTAGTATCCCACTGGCCAATTAAAACAATAAATGAAGGTAAATGCTATTAGCTGATGGTACTCTTATTAAGGAAGTTTGAACTATATAATTATATTATTATCTAGTTCATAGACATTAATTTAAGAATCTCTTAAGTAATTTATTGTATTTATTTAAAAGGACCTTCATAAAAATTATGTAGACAAAAGTCTCCACATTTAATAAGTGTATACTAATTATTTCTTCCTAATTCATTTACAGGAGCCTATAAATCTTCAAGCAGACACATTTATGAAGATTCCATTCTATGTTTGTCTGGCTACTATAATTATTCAGCATTTCCTCATGATGTATTTTCTTTCCTATATTATCTTAGGTACCAGCAAGTAACCTGTATCGTCACTCAAACTTCTTCCCTAACACTAAAAATCTGCACTAATCAGAAGCCAATACAACTGCATCCAAGGGGCTATACAATCAGAATATATCTGAAAACATGGTGTATTTGAACATGAAATCTGAAAGTTGTTTTAAACTCAAAATGCATACTTTGGGACATCTACATTCAGGAAGCCTCGAATGCCACTACGTGCTCAACACTCTCTGTGATGCCATGTAGGAGTAAAAGGAAAAAGCTTTCCCTCACTAGAAACGTTTGCATCAATGTAGACATCATACAAACAATATTAGAACGCTTTTTATAAAAAAAAAAAAGGATTAGATCAACAGACGCCAAGTAACTTCATGCCAAGGACAAATTCCCTCAAGGCAATGCAAGTAAGAGCTGTTCTGCAGATGTTCTATGAAGATGTGTGAACACAGTGAAAAATTTTCACAAGGCCCTCCCTAGACTATTACAGTTTTTGCAATATCAGTTTGATCAGGAAAACAAAGTTTACAAATCAAGGCATGAAGGCTTTCTAATCAACATTCCCACCATCAGTTTCTACAAATAAGGTAAACTGCTTTGCTATTGTAAATCCAAAAGTACAAAATGAGCTGATTTATTCTTTGGAAGTTTACATATCTATAATGTTTTTATAGGTCTATCTATAATATCTTTGTCTCAAAGAGGTTGATCTTAGTTTTTCAGTATTAGCAAACGTTTTGCTGAACTCTGAACCTATGTACACTGAGGGGGGGGTGTCACATAATATATTTTCAAATTCATAGTAATACGAACTCCTCTTACTATACAAAAGCAGCCTCAGAAGCAGTTTCTTTTTTTTTAATACGTTTTTAAATTTTTTTTTATTTTTTTATTTTTTACAGGCAGAGTGGACAGTGAGAGAGAGAGACAGAGAGAAAGGTCTTCCTTTGCCGTTGGTTCACTCTCCAATGGCTGCCGCGGCCCGCGTGCTGCGGCCGGCGCACCGCGCTGATCCGAAGGCAGGAGCCAGGTGCTTCTCCTGGTCTCCCATGGGGTGCAGGGCCCAAGGACTTGGGCCATCCTCCACTGCACTCCTGGGCCACAGCAGAGAGCTGGCCTGGAAGAGGGGCAACCAGGACAGAATCCGGCACCCCGACCAGGACTAGAACCCGGTGTGCCGGCGCCGCAAGGCGGAGGATTAGCCTGTTGAGCCACGGCGCCAGCCCAGAAGCAGTTTCTAACAGGATTCGACCACCGGCACACTCCCTACCACAGTCACACTTGCGTGAGTCTCCATAAGGCCCTTCTCTCCCAGCCATCTGGTGGGCTCTACTACTACACGCACAAAACTGATCTGGCAGTGTCAACCCCAAAGACTCTCACATTAAACCATTCAACTCTCAAGAAATTTCGAAGCTTAGGAACTATAAATTTAACAGGTTGTTGCTGTTATGTTTTAATTGTTAATGTTTATCTCCAATTTTCTCTGTTATTTAATAAAGACATGACTAAATAAAAATGTTGTCTTAGGAGCCGGAGCTGTGCTCAGTGGGCTAACACCCTGGCCTGAAGCACCGGCATCCCATGTGGGCCCAGGTTCTAGTCCCAGCTGCTCCTCTTCCCATCCAACATCCTGCTATGGCCTGGGATAGCAGTAGAAGATGGACCAAGTCCTTGGGCCCTGGCACCCATGTGGGAGACCCAGAAGAAACTCCTGGCTCCTGGCTTTGGATGGGCGCAGCTCCGGCTGTTGTGGCCATCTGGGGAGTGAACCAGCGGATGGAAGACCTTTCTCTCTGTCTCTACCTCTCTCTGTAACTCTGTCTTTCAAATAAATAAAATAAATCTTGAAAAAAAGTGTTGTCTTAAACTTACTACTATTTTGCCAAGGATAAGCTTTCTTGAACAATCTAAAATTCCAAATCTAAAATTTAAAATCTTATAATCAAATCATTCCTACTTAACTTCTATGGTGACACTGACCTTTAGTTCTACAGGATTATTGGGAAATGTTCTCTCAGACATTGTGGTCACATGGTGTCTAATCCACTGGATGAGGTAGTTCACCATATTCTGGTATTCAATCCATTTGACTTCAACATCCTAAAATAACAAAACAACAGAAAAGGTTCCTGCCTATAGATGATAATATAATTATCACAATGTAGTTAGAAGTCATTCTGTGAATCTGCACTCCCTGAAGCTTGGAAGAATCACCTAAATGCTTTATTACTTCCCACGCAGACCTCGATCCTTTCCATATAAACAGCTTGCTTTGACCACTTACACTAACCTAATGAGTGCTAGTTTGATCCAAACACAGTGACTACCTGGGCACTGTGTTCATGAGGCTTTTGAGGCTACCTCCAAATGCAAAAGGAAAACGAAAATGTCATGATCAATCTGTGGTGTTTTCCAGTGCCGAAAAAGAGGGAGTAGCAGCTTGCATAAACCAGATTAGTTAACATCCCTGTCAACCATTTTAGAACTGAGTCCATTGCATATTTGAAACTACAATGAGTTAAAGAACATGTTGGAAACCAGATGAGAATAAAAACTCCAAGGAATGTCAATGGCAGAATTATTCAAGTAAACATTCAGCAAACTTTTTAAAAATGGAGGAAACTGGAACTGCTATGTTCAATTAAGTATCAGATGATTGCCAATTACATTTAAAAATTGAACTCAATGTTTTAAGAAAAATAATACTTAAAATTATAATACCTATTGTCAATGAGCTACTATCTACATGGGGAAGCAAGAGAGATTCAAAATATAAACAGTTAAGTAAGATGAAAAGCAATAATTAATTAAGTGTTGAAATAACTGAAATAGCATATGCTAGAAACTGAGATAACAATCCGCGAAGCATTGTGCATGCGCCTCAAAATGGTCACTAAAGGCTTCCTGGAAGTCCCCTGAGCCGTTCTGTAATGATTGGTAAGTAGATGGGGTTGTAGAGGGAAGAAAAGAGTAGATAAAAGACCAGGGAATCCCAAGTGAGTGAGAATGCCCTGGCTAACACTGCACAGTTCACACTGGGAAACTAGCTAAAAATGGAAATAAGCAAACATCTACAACCACACTTGAACAAGTTCATGGAAAAAATGAAAAGATGGGTTTATTTCGGTGCAAAAATTTTTGAAATCCATGCATATGAGAGGTCTTCAAACATTTCACAGAAATGCACTTAGGATAAAAACTATGCATGGATTTTTCAAAAAATTTTGGCCCCCAAATAAACCTTTTTACTCTATTTTCCCACAAACTTTTTGAGGTCCCCTGACAGTATCAGTTCATTAAGTAGCATGATAACTTCTTTTAAGTATATCTGACATTAAAGAACTATAAAAAGCGCTAAGAACTAACTCTCAGAGAATTCAGTCAGCTGGTCATTTTCCAGTACAGAAAAATCAAATACTCACATTTGCACTGATGCCTTCACCACCTTCAGGGACTTTAGGAAATGCATCATAGAGAGATGACACATAAGTTATTACTGACTTTTCATCAGGTGAGGAGACATCAACGTCTAAAAGCAGCAACATAAGTTAATGATTTCATGATGCTGATAAATTCCCTTTGAATAGACGTGCATGCCCGTCCACAGGTAGTCAAGAGAACAACTCACCTTCAGGGTCCAGGAGTCGTATAACACCAATTTTTTCTGCTACGTAAAAAGCGTGCTCTAAGTTTGCAAGGTTGCTTTGAACAGCAACAGTATTCATGTCTATCAGGTCCGGCCTAGGAAAAAAGTTACCATGTTAATTAAGTTTTCTCATGTGCCAATTCAAGTATTGTATTTGCATGTGTTATCTATTTACAGAACTTCAACAAATATGAACACCACATCTGTGTTAAAATATGGAGATTTCATCAAGCAGTTAACATTAACTACTTCTCTCAGAAGCTTTTGTGTGCCAAGAAAAATTTGAACATATAAAACTTTAAATGGAGTCTACAAATGGCTCATAACCAGAATATCTAGGAATATCTATCCCATTCAACCGATTTAAGCTTCACTGTTCCAATAGTGTCCTTGTTATCCAATCATCATCTTTTCAATATGTCCCCCTAAACAAAAAATAAATGCCATACTCATGGCACCCTCTCTTCTGGGATATCCTTCTCAATGCTATTGGCTTCTATAATCATACTCATTCTTCTGATCAGGGATCAAGCCCCATTGCTTCTTTGGAGCCCCTTGCTGATCTTCCCAGCATTCATTTTTCTCTCTCTGTTCTCTGAACTCCTTATATCCCTGGTCTGCACGACTCAATGTAGTACTTATGAAATTGTATACTTTTGCCCTATTTTAATTATTTTATACTCATGTACATCTTGGTCTCTCAACTTGCCCACCTAGATAGCAAGAACCACATATTAATAAGTTTTTATATTTTAGCCTTCTGCTAAGATACATGTACACAGTAGACACTCAATAAATATCTACTAAGAAGTTAGTAAAGGGGCTGGTGCTGTGGTGCAGTGGGTTAAAGCCCTGGCTTGAAGCACCGGCATCCCAGATGGGCACCAGTTCTAGTCCCAGCTGCTCCTCTTCCGATCCAGCTCTCTGCTATGGCCAGGGAAAGCAGTAGAATACGGCCCTTGTCCTTGGGCCCCTGCACCCATGTGGGAGACCCAGAAGAAGCTCCTGGCTCCTGTCTTCAGATCGGCACAGCTCCGGCCATTGCAGCCATCTGGGGAGTGAACCAGTGGATAGAAGACCTCTCTATCTCTACCTCTCTCTGTAACTCTGTCTTTCAAATAAATAAAATAAATCTTTTAAAAAAAAAAGTTAGTAAGTAGGTTGTGTCATTAGTAATTTGAATCCTAAATGAGTGGCTAGGATAAGCATGAGAGTTTTTAATTCTCCAAGCATGAATATGTACTTTTATGCTCAAATAATCTCACTCTCTCTACCCCCTCCAAAGATCAGCCTTCATTTCTAATTTGTGAGATGCACAAAGGACACTTTAAATCCAGTTCTGTCTATAGGAGCAGGAAAAAGACTTCTCAAATGCTCCTTGTACAGAAAATGTCAAAATATATATGGTAGCTGAAAACTTGACTCAAAGCCAAAAGCTGGTCAGAAAACTTTGATCTCAAAAACAAAGCATTAAAAGAATGCAGAAGCAAATATGGAAACTAAAGCCTTCAAAAAATGGCACCTACCCCCAAATTTCATGAAGAACTTGTTTATCAACTTAAAAAGGAAGACTCTACAATCCCCACAGACATTCTGGTTTGCTCAAAATACTCATTTGGGAAATCACCGAAAGAATGAAATATCACAGAGGTAGTGGGAAGAATGAAACACAAATTATTTTGAATACTACTTGGAAGGCTGTTTACAAAAGAAAAACCTTGAAAATATATCACTGATCTTATAAAAGGTAAACAGTAATTTGTACTCTTATTTTCATCAGGTGAAAAAGCAGACTTCCAAGAAATATACTTAGTTTTACAGCACAACAAAGAGCACATATTCTGAAGTACATAACCTGAAAATGTAGCTACTATTACCCACATGCTCATATCCCAGAAAATCACTAGGAAACTCATACTTTTCACATGCCACCAATATGATCATTTATTATAGGAGCAAAAATTTGACAATAGAGGCAAATGACAGAGCTCTATTATATTTAGAAAGAATATAATAAAGAAATCTGCCAACTTCCAGATTACCAACCAGGTGTGCATAACAGTCTAGACAAAAAAAAATCTAAATTTCTTTCATCAAAAAATTTTTTGTTTCCATAAAGTTCACATATTTTAGAGAAATCAAAACCAGTCTTTTGGAGTCTGCCAACTCTCCAAACAAGAGATGGCATGTTATTCTGAGAACCCTGCCATTAGCAAAGAAGGCAAACACTGACTAATCCCAGAGACAATGAATAAAGTCATTGAAGAATCAAGTTTTTTGAGCTGCAGAATAAAACATAAAACTTCCTTCAGAATGACATAGTCATTTAATTACAAGAGCAGCTGTATAATACAATGAGTTTGAATAAGTCGCCTCTTTTACTCTGATAGTTAACACTTTAATGGAACAAAAATTGAAATGGTTTTCTTCCATTAAATGACTTTAGTAGATAAAGAAAACTAAACAGAAATGAGAAAAAAAGAAGAAAATTTAAACCACCATTTAAAAGTAATTGCATGAAAATCATCAAAATCTTTTTATCCCCTAGTTGTCCTGACACTTTGGTCAGTTTCCATTTTTCAATCCGCCTCTCTACTTTTCTGGAGCATTCAGAAGAAGCCTGGGCTGTGTCTTGTCTAACTTCCTTCTTTTTCAGTCTTACTGAGATAACATATAACCTTTAAAACTTCAGATATTCACATACAGAAGATATTTATTTTCATTCTAAAGGTTTCATTTTGCTGTAGCATGTCTTTGTGGACTGGCAGCAGGAAACTTCATTTCCATCTTAGGTTTCATTAACCTGAGTACATCAGTCAACACTCTACATAGAGCAGACAGTGGTCATATTCCTGTATTACACCCGAGCTTAGTATCAACTATTCTAATTTCTCTAGTTTACAGAAATTTTTCTAAACCAGATAATGTAATCTTCTGCCATCTAAAATAACATACACTCATTTTTTATGGAAAAAGGGTCATTCTAACTCTTGTTTTATTATAATGTAATCTTCTTGAAATGACTCAATCATCTTAGATTGTAATGTTTAAGCATGTAATTTATATTCCATTTTTTTTAAAGATTTATTTATTTATTTAAGAGGTAGAGTTACAGAGAGGCAGAGGCAGGGAGAGAGAGAGAGGTCTTCTATCCACGGTTCACTCCCCAGATAGCCACAATGGCCTAAGCTGTGCTGATCTGAAGCCAGGAGCCAGGATCTTCTTCTGGGTCTCCCATGTGGATACAGGGGCCCAAGGACTTGGATCATCTTCTACTGCTTTCCCAGGCCATAGCAGAGAGCTGGATGGGAAGCTCATATGGGATGCCAGCACTGAAGACAGTGGCTTTAACCTGCTACACCACAGCGCCGGCCCCTATATTCCGTTTTTTTTTTTTGACAGGCAGAGTGGACAGTGAGAGAGAGAGACAGAGAGAAAGGTCTTCCTTTTGCCGTTGGTTCACCCTCCAATGGCCGCCGCGGTAGGCACGCTGCGGCCGGCGCACCACGCTGATCCGATGGCAGGAGCCAGGTGCTTCTCCTGGTCTCCCATGGGGTGCAGGGCCCAAGAACTTGGGCCATCCTCCACTGCACTCCCTGGCCACAGCAGAGAGCTGGCCTGGAAGAGGGGCAACCGGGACAGGATCGGTGCCCCGACCGGGACTAGAACCCGGTGTGCCGGCGCCACAAGGCGGAGGATTAGCCTGTTAAGCCACGGCGCCGGCCAATATATTCCGGTTTTTTTAATAAGCTATTCAATTTAGCTTAGAAATTAAAATACAATAAAATAACATAAATTTGAAATTAGAAGCATAAAATCAAGAGAAGGTCATGATCTTTGCCTGTGTTCCTGCTGAACTCTGGTCATTTTGCTTTCTGTCTGTTGAACTCTGTATTTTGTGGAGCATTAGGCCTTTTATTATAATGTAAATTAAAAATATGTTTTCTCAAAGATAAAAAAACAATAAAATAAAATGATTTGAAAAAGAGAAGGCTATGACATGGAGTTAAAAGTGAGATAAAAAGTGCAAACTGTCTATATACTTGCTTAATGCTCTTAATTCATTCCAAAATTATAAAGCAAAAATATATTAAAAATTAATATTATATAAAATAATTTGGGATAAAAGTAATGTCAATTTTTCTATAATATTCATCTCAAATAAAGCTGTCTTAAAGACACACAGATACATATGTATGGATCTGGGCATTTACGTAGATGTAGATATATATGGATATATGGTACAAAGATATCACCTTGTATACTAATAGCCAATGCTAACAGAACATTAAAGCTGCTTAAAAGATTTCTTTGGTGTAGACACTCCCAAATACAATAGCGCACATGAAAATTAGATAGGATTCTGTGGGAAAATGTGACTTATATGTAATAAATGGCTGAAGAAAGACACATCAACTACCTAAGGCTTCCATAATACATCATGCAAACACCAGTACACTCAACTACAAAAATATGAAACAAAGTGAAAATACTTGGGAAGAAAGCACTCTGAAATACAGCAGACAAGACACTGATTAAAGATAACTTTGGAAAAAAAAGTTACCTGAGAGTATATTAGTATTGACGTAATAAGTATGAAAAAGTTAAGTGATTTTAAGTTCTTGGTTTATTAGGTTGTGGTGTTTTTTTTTTTTTTTTTTTTTTTTTTTTTTTTTTTTTTTTGGACAGGCAGTTAGACAGTGAGAGAGAGAGAGAAAGGTCTTCCTTCCTTTGGTTCACCCCTCAAATGGCCACTACAGCTGGCGCGCTGCGCCAATCCAAAGCCAGGAGCCAGGTGCTTCCTCCTGGTCTCCCATGGGGGTGCAGGGCCCAAGCACTTGGGCCATCCTCCACTGCCTTCTCGGGACCACAGCAGAGAACTGGACTGGAAGAGGAGCAACCGGGACTAGAACTGGCACCCCAACCGGGACTAGAACCCGGTGTGCTGGCGCCACAGGTAGAGGATTAGCCTAGCGAGCCACGGCACTGGCCAGTGTTGGCTTTTGATTGGCACTAAAAAACTACTTATGTGGAGAAAAACAGTTAGATTTTGGCTATACCTTGAGCTCCCCTTCCAATGTTTGAGAAATTTCCCTTTTATGGGTCTTAGTGGAAGGGAAGAACAGAGCCCATTTCCCAATACAGAAATAAAATATGTCCTGTTTTTCTTGCCTCTTGTCTTTGCTCGAGAAATACCCAATGCATATCCTCCCCTCACCCCATGTATTACACTCAAATCTTCCTGTAGACTTGATTCCACCATCGTATCTGCCAGAAAACAGTTCTCTCTCCTTCCCAAATGCTGTAGGCTATCTGTAACTGTTAGGACATTTTGTCCTAACTAGGAATTTGTGTCTCATCCTGACCTGTGCGCTTCTGAGAGCACAGCCTGTGTTTCATCCATGTTTACGGCCTGGATATCTAACATAATGCCTAACACATGAACTTTTAAGGAATGAATGAATAATAATAAAGGGACAAATGAGCTACTAGGCGGGGCGGAAGGTACCAGTGATTCAAATTGCTGGAGGTATTTTCCATCCCAGGTTTGTTCCTTTCATTTCACTAATTTCCACAAACAAGACCACCATCTATGGTTTCCAAAGGATCTCAAAATCTTATCAAAATCCACATGGAAAAGGATACAATGTCATAGCTTCTGCATGTCCACAATAAGCTCACACCCTTTTGAGGTTTCCTCTTTTCTCTAATGGAAACAATTTAGAGAACAGGCATGGAGTGAAAACAACAAACAAGGGTGACTTAGGAAACTTTGAAAAGTATAAATTACTGCTTCTGGGCCTCCTTTCCTTCCTTATGTTCCCTCAATTTCAGCTTCTAATCAAGTTGCCTATTGGGATGTTTTATAAAATGGGAACAGTAACAAAACAACAACAAGTATTACTGTACATTGACACCAGCTATGTGGCAGGCAATGCATTAAGAATTTAAAGGCCTTATATCATGCAGTCCTCCCAGCACCCCTGAGCAGTAGGATGTGTTACTATCCTGGATTTATAGGAGAAAAAACCTGGAGTTCAAGGAGGTTACATAACCTGAGCAAGAGCACAAATCTGGTAAGTGGTCTGCAGATTTTGAACACAGGTCTGTCTGAGTACAAAGCCTGAGGATTTTGCTGCACTGCCATGGCATTATAAACTGAGAATTTACTGAACAGTCACATCTAATGTGAAGATAAGAATTCAAAATACAGAAAACAGGAACAAGTTATTTTGCCTGGTGGTTAGGATGCCCATGTCCTATATTGAAGTACCTGGGTTTGAGTCCCAGCTCCACTCTGATTCCAGTTTTCTGCCTACCACAGGAAGCAACAGCTATGGCTCAACTAGTTGAGCCCCTGTCACCCAGGTGAGAAACAAGGTTTGAGTTCCCAACTCCATTGTGGGCATTTGGGGATCTGGTCAATGAACCAATGGATGGGTGCCTTCTTGCTCTCTCGCTCTCTCTCTCTCTCAAATAAAAGAAAAAGAAAGAAATATTCAAGAGATTACACTTATGCTTCCAGAAAAAATAAGGATTATGGTAACATCCATGAAGAAACACAAGAAACTAAATAACTGTTAAGAAATAAGATGAAGTTCCAGATTGTCACGAAAACAGTATTCATCAATACATACTAAGTCATCTTTCCCACACCTATAACGTTTGTAGGGCAATAATCCAGACTGAGAATTTAGAGAAAGGCAGGCTATCTGTAGTTCAGTGAGGTTCTCCTCCCTCCCTGGGAAATAACATCATGTCAGAATCCCTCCTCCCTAAAAATTCTTTAATGTTCTTTGAAAATTGGCAAACAATCCACAATACCACCAGATAGTTACGTAACAATACAAACACAAAGCACACACAGGCACAGACATGCCTACTGTCTTAAGAACTCATTACGAGACAGAGCTCCTTTTAACTCTTTCACAGTGCTGATTTTTCTTGTTTAAGTCAAGAAAAAAAAAAAAACATTTAGTGTTGGGATGGGGATAATTTGTGTTGACCTAACTTTGGAATATGCTAGAAAACAAGTCTGTAAAAGAGTGTATTTAGTCACAGATTGTTTTTCCTTTAAGTAAGAATTTAAAAAAAAAAAAACAATTAAACTTTGTGACCTGAGATATCTCAAAGGACATCAGCAACAATTTCCTTTGTCAATTAAAAAAAAAAAAAAAAAGACAAGACATAAAATAGATCCATGGTTGCCATGGGTCAGTAGGAGAGGGGAATGAGGACTCAGTGTTTACTGGGTACAGTAAAATGTGGCTGGAGATGGATGGTGGTGATGGCACCACACAGAATGAATGCACCCAATGCCACTTAAGTGCATACTTCAAAAAGGTGAGATCATAGTGTATCTAGAATATCTGAGCATACTTAATAATTTTAAGAAAATTTTACATATTTGAAATGCAGGAAGAACAATAAAACAAGTAACAAAGCTTTCAGTTGTCTTGTCATTGAGTCCCAAATTGCTATTAGACTTTGGACATATGCCCTGCCACCTGAATGCTAGTTCCTTCTATAAAAAATGAAAATTGGGAATTACAGAAGTTAGAATAAAAAGCACCTAGGATTCCTATTCCTTTATGTCTAGGGAGTACTTGGAAATGTATGAAAGTACGGGAGAAAGGGTTTTATTGGCTGCTGCTGATATAAGGTTTAAAGAACCCAATTGATTTGACTAAGATCTCAAGAGAGGATTCATGTAAAAGTTCTCATGAAAATAAAGAACAATCAATGTACATAGGTTGTTAAGAAATTTTGGGGGGTTGGAGCCATAGCTCCACATTGGGTTAAAGCCACAGCATGCAATTCTGGCATACCATATGGGCACCAGTTTGAGTCTCTGCTGTCTCACTTCCAATCCAGCTCCCTGCTAATGCACCTGGGAAAGCAGGAGAGGATGGCCCAAGTGCCCGGGGGCCATGTACTCACATGGGGGACCCAGAAGAAGCTCCTGGCTTTGCCCTAACCCACCCCCAGTCATTGTGGTCAGTTGGGGAATGAACCACAGCTAGAAGATCTCTCTGTCTTTCCTTTTCTCTCTCTCTCTGTAACTCTGCTTTTCAAATAAATAAATCTTTAAGAAAAAAAAAAAAAGAAGTATCTGTTCACAAAACCATGCGATAAAAATGTAGTCAGAAGAGGCACAACTTGATGCTTTAGTATGCTATATAAGAACAATTATTTCTAGTCAACCAACTAGCAAGTTCGTTCACTCACTTAATATTAAATAAGCCTCTACAACCATGGGCCAGGCAGTGAGGCACCAAGAAGACAGTAGCTCCAAATGGAGAGGAAACTAAGAGAACACCTGGTGGGAAACTACCCAGGTGGAGAGAAAAACATGTACAAGTTCTGGGGTTGGTGGAAGCATGACTACAAGGAGCCAGTGCACGGTAAGGAGTTAGCACTCTGAGGCTACGTGGTGAGATATAAGGCTGGGTAGGTGGCAAGGGGCCAAGATGATAGCTAATCTCATGCAGTTCCTCGAGGATTTTGAAATTTTTTTCTAAGAACTATGGAAAGTCATTAAGGTACATTAGGGAGGATTGTAAGAGATTAAATGATCATATCTGGGGTCAGACAGAACAGAAATTTTTTTTATTTTTAAAGATTTATTTATTTCATTTGAAAGAGTCACAGAGAGAGAAACAGTGAAAGACAGAGAGAGAGAAAGAGAGAGAGAGAGAGATCGATCTACCATCTGCTGGTTCATTCCAAGATGGCCACAATGGCTGAGGTTGGGCCAGGCTGAAGCCATGAACCAGGAGCTTCTACTAGGTCTCCCACATGGGTAGCAGGGGCCCAAGCACTATGAGCCATTTTCTGCTGCTTTTCCAGACCATTAACAGGGAGCTAGATCAGAAGTGGAGCAGCTGGGACACAAACCGGCACTCATATGGGATGTTGGCATAACAGGCAGCAGCAGCTTCACCTGCTACGCCAGCCGTGGAACAGAAATTCTAAGTGGTGAAAGTACTCCCACAGAACCAAGGTAGGAGACCCTGGTGTCTTGCAGAAGAACATGGCAGCAGTGGAGAGAAGTGGACAGGTCAAGATATATTTAGGTCGTGTCCACCAAATTTACTTTTATAAATTAACACTGGTTTGAGTAAGTTAAGTCTAAAGGCATGGATGAGAGACAACACAAGGAGAAAGGAGAAGGCCAACCATGCAACATCAAACAATTCCAACATTCACCAACATGTCTGCAAAGGGAGCAGAGGAGGAGCAGCTCAAGAAATGGGAGGAAACCCTGGGGAGAGCAGTGGCATAAAAACTAAAGGAAGGAGTATCTCAAGAAGAAAGCAATAGGCAGTTGGGTCACATAATAAGAGGTGGCCTAAAAACATGGCGCCAGGCTCCCTGGGGATCTTAGCAGTGTTTTATGGGATTTTGGGCCCAGAAAGCAGATTGCAGTGGGCTGGGGACTAAGTATGAAGTAGAGGGGTGTAGACAACTCTTTTGAGGCATCTGGTCCCAAAGGAAAGGAGACAGCTGGGAAAAAAGCACAGGGATAAGAGGTGCTTTTGTTGACTGTTGTTTTATTACCAGGCATCAGAGTGCTTAAAATCCAGTGAGAAAGATTCATTGAAGGGAACAGGTGAATACATGGGGGAAAAGAGGACCTTCAGCCAAAGCCTGAGATGAGATCCACAGCACAGTAGGAGGGGGCGGCCTTGGATGGGTGGAGAGAGATCTCCTGTGCTGAACAGGAGTGAATGTGGTTGGGAGGTTTGCAGAGGAGGGTGGATTTGTATCTTTGGAAGCAGAGCTACCACATACTGGCTTCAACTTTCTCTTAGGGCAGGATCAAGATCATCTGTTAACAGTGAGGAAAAGGTTGTAGCAAGAAAATGATGTGAGGGAGAAGAAATGAACAGAAAAAGATGGTGGTCAGGTCTGTTGCTAATGGTGGAGGTGCTGCTAATGAAGTTCCAGTGAAACCAGCCAACCCTGAAGCGTGACTCTCCAGGGTGCCTCACTGCTCTGGGGACATGCACAGACAAGGCCGCAGCTGTGCTCACAACAGGCTCAGGCATTGCTGGGAACATGTTAGACACCGAGCAGTGTGCAAGGAGCTGAAAAGGGATTCTGTGCAAGTTTTAAAAACACAACAAAAAACCCCTCACTTCATTGATCTTCACTAAGATCAGTCTTAGAACATTCTCTAATCTCCAGCCCACCACCCACACAGTCGCATGAAGCAGCATGTGTCACTTAATGTCAGATCTTTGAGAAATCACACCAGAGGAAAGACATTTAATATGCCTCACTAATCCTACGACAACCATAACAAATTCCTGAAGATGACTGTGGATTATATCATGTTCAGACTTAGCATATTCTTACTGTTCTTGGTACAAAGAGCATCTCATCTTGCTCATTCCTACCCCTTCCCCCCAAAAAAAGACCTGCAATGTGATCCACCTCTCTCCTCCAGCAAATAGATATGTACATGAAGAAGATCCATGCACGGTTATGTAACTGGTGCAGCTACTCCTTTGTGCTCATATTCAAGCACATCTTGTTGAAAGAAACAAAGCTAAGAACTCCAAGGTGGCAATAAGCTATGAAGGTAATATTCCCTTGTTCGCAAAACTGGATGCCTGAATTTATTTCAAATATTCTTTTTTGTCCTACAGAGTGGCTCTCAAGGCAGAGGGAAAAGATGAGAAGAAATACTATAATTTGCAGTAAGTATTGTTAGTACTTTAAGATTAGAATCTAACAACTTCAGTAATTAAAAGATATTGAATGAATTATGCCTTTTATCTGAGAATAGTCCGCTCTACGATAGCCTCATGGATTTTAATAAATACAAAGAAGAGTATCTATTTTGAGGAGAAATAACTCTTCCAGTACCTATGCTTTAGTGAGCTGATAAAAGTTTTAGTAAACCTTAGTGACTAAGGGATAAATAGCCTCTTCTTCAAAAGGAGCAGGGGTTTGAGGTAGGGACCAACTTATTTTTACTTTGGGAGTAAATAAAATCTTAAAATGCTTCATATCTGAGAATGTGAATGTACAAACAAGTCAAACTTAAAGAAGTACTGAAACAGATGAGCCTATCAAAAATGGCAGCTGCTCCTGTAATGTAAAACAAAGGCAAGACAATGGTGAAGGGAAGCCTAAAGACACCACATGGGGGTCTCAAGGTGAGAAGGGTCTTTACCCAAAGCCCATTTCTCTTGAGCTTTAAGTCCATGCCTGGGTCTAAGAGAATCACAGCAGCACATAGGGAGGGAGGGAAACTAATGTTTACTACCCACTTCCTTAACCCTGACACACAGACACACACTTGCTCATAGGTTGTATCAAGACAGCCTCCAATGCTGGTATTCTGTTTACAGGATCCCGTAATTCTAAAGATTGCCAACTTATTTCACTATTTCTCCCCACACACACTCTGAACACACAGGTTTAGACTAGCAGCATACACATCAAACATAGAGAAACACGGGCCCTCAGCTTTTGGCACATTTTTAAGAGCTGAAAAGAAATAATTTTATGAATAAAATGGTGAATTAAGTAAAGAATAATAACGAAAAAATGAATGGGAGTTGGACCAGCTAGAATGCAATGAACAAGCCAGGAAATGTTTCTTTCTCAAAGGCACCATAGAGATGAAACAGTGCAGAGGGCATATACAACTCTTTCAGCAATTAGGAAATGTATCTTAAATATTAAACACAATATCCTTTGACCCAATAATTCCACATCTAGGACCTTATCCTATAGACATGTTCATACTTCCCTACAAAGACCCATATAATCAACAAATTTAGCACCAGCAAACAACACCAGTTAGGCAATACAAATAGTTGCATTTGCTATGCAATTTCTAAAATCACAAATATAACAAAAAGTAGGACTGTGAAAAGTACTATGTGCTGTGGGAACTGCTAGCAGGTTCACCAGGTGCCCATGAAAAGGACAGACAGAAGAGCCATCTTCCTATTATAGCTGAATCACTTTTTCAGTTTTCTGCCTCAAAAATGGAAATAGGGGGATACAAGCCTACTTCCTGTCTGTAAGGATCATTTTCATACAATAATGGGAAACTTAGTATTACAGAGTTTCTGTACATCATTCTGAGCAAGAGGGCCAGGAACATAGAAAGAAGTATGAGTAAATCTTTCCTCTAAAAATTTAATTGCCAAAAGTCATACCACACAAATTGCATGTAAAAATACCAGACATAATAAAAATGGCTCGTACATCTCACTTGGATGCAGGTTCATGACATTACAAGCTGTGTACCTTAGCTCTTGAAGAATCAAAAAATGTGATGATGATTAGAAATCCCCATATCTGCTGACCACGTTCAACCATTTGTTAGTTCACTAAGCAATTTGATTTCATCTCCCAAACTCAAATGCCAGTGATTTTTTAAAAAATTAATAACCTTCAGTGTCACACAAACCAGAGCCCATACCTGTGCACACACACACAGCCTCATATCTCTGGATTCTACAGCCTGAGGACTAAGCAAAATGAACCACCTACTCAACACTAATCTAACTTCCCAAGAGAACATTTCAAACCCTGAAGGGCCTCCTCCCTGTACTAAACCAGTTCAGTCCAGTTTAACCTCTAAGGTGTGACTGAATCTCAGCGTGTGACTGATTCATTAGCCTCCGGGTCATACAATTAAAGAGGATGACTCTGACCACAGCCTCACAGCCTTGCCTTCTCAATTCCGGCATCTTTAAACACGACAATAAAACGTGAGGGTCTCATTAAATTCCAATCCAGAACTCAAACAGTTAACCAAATAATTGCTACCCAACCACATACTCAAGCAAGTTTAAAAAAAAAAAAAAAAAAATCCCTGGCTGTTTAATTAGAAAATGTTTCAATGGTGTGTTCCTGCATTCAACCTGTTTCCAAAATTTTCAGTCTTAACTTGGCAAATATATTTAAAGGAATGTCAAGGGCATTGAAAGGAGACATAAATGAATGAATGGGCTAAATTAAAAACAAGAATAGGGCAGGAAGAAACCAGTAGGCAGAAATCATCTCCCTTCAAGCACCCCAACCCTGTAGCATTTTGGTCTTAGCATCCTGAGTGTCCTTCCGTGTCACCGCCTTAGGTTCACACGGCCATACAGCACAGTTTGCGATGTTCTTTCTGGCCTGCGAGCACACATTCATGTCCATGCCTGCTCAGACAGACTTGTTTTCACACTGAGCAATGCTGGGTGCTGCTGTTTTGGAACTTGTCTTTCGTTGCTGTTCTAGGGCAGACACCCAATTGGAGAGACTGGTAGAAATGAAACAAGTGAGGTGCTGCACTACAAGCTGGAAGTGAGAGCTTTTCCTCCCTCAGAAGGAAACAAATCAGCCTTACTGGGAGGCCTGAGCCCATCCGTAAATAGCATAACTGGATCCTCTTCTTGTTACACCTGCCTCTGAGTAACAGGCAGTGATGTCGGGAATATCACTCCCTGCATCCATTCATCCCACCCCTAGAGTCTCTGGGACACTCCTGGACTCCCTTGACTCTTGGCTCCTGAAGGTTAATTCTACTTCATTCTCTCAGTCTTTTAAGCTACTTACTCATTAAATGCTTTCGTGACATCCTTTTGATCTAAGTTTATCAAATCCAGTCTTCCTTGTTATTTTGAATGAAAATTGTTAGGGGCAACAATGAGGTTTATTTACCTAAGATCTGTCAGAGTTGTGGTTTTCAGTGAAAGGATTTTATTATGCTTTAAAAAAATGTAAACTATACCAACAAAACAAGCAGAAACAAGTACAGGTATGTGGTTTTCTATTATGTGAGCCCTTCCCATTGAAAACTCCACATTACTAATATAGTAATAAGTTCCTAGAAGTAATTATCACAATTGTTCTGGTCAACAGTCACATTTCTTGACAGCCAGCATGCCTAAAATAATTATATGCATAATGACAAAAATGTTTATGAAGGGAGCAAGCTTGGTGGCACAATAGATTGAGCTGCAGCAATCATGGGATTCTGTCCTGCTAAGCCCTCTCTCTCTCTACAGAGCCTTTTCAACCAGGTGTTCATATGATTAGAAACCAAAGCCACAGGCCTCCTCAGAAAATTTTAATTACAGACGTCAAATAAAATTCATAAAATAATAAAACTCACCTAAATGCACACAAAAATAAAGCCCAATTAAATAGCTGTTCCCACAGCAAATTCAAATACAACACAAAAAAATAGTTATCAAGTAAAAATAACTGTTAAGATATGACACAGACCTACTCTATAAATGTGAATATCACTATCTTACACCCAAACATCAACTCACAGTGTAGTTTCAATTGTATATAACTTTGTCTCTTGTCAGCATAAATCAAGGCATTCAACCATGAGAAATATGAGCAGTCCAACCCTATCTATTTAAATTCTTACACATGCTGAAAAGTGCTAAGTCTTTTTTATAAGTAAAGAAAAGACCCAAGGACTTTGAAAATACAGTGCTACAGATAAAAGTTTCCTTCAGGTGAAAGAAACCATATGTTTTTTTAAAAAATGGGGGAAGGATGGTGGGACGAAGGGAAAATCATTATGTTCTTTGTTTTGTTTTTGTTTTTTTTTTTTTTGACAGGCAGAGTGGACAGTGAGAGAGAGAGAGATAAAGAGAAAGGTCTTCCTTTTTGCCATTGGTTCACCCTCCAATGGCCGTCGTGGTAGGCGCGCTGTGGCTGGTGCACCGCGCTGATCCGATGGCAGGAGCCAGGTGCTTCTCCTGGTCTCCCATGGAGTGCAGGGCCCAAGCACTTGGGCCATCCTCCACTGCACTCCCTGGCCATAGCAGAGAGCTGGCCTGGAAGAGGGGCAACCGGGACAGGATCGGTGCCCTGACCGGGACTAGAACCCGGTGTGCTGGCGTCGCAAGGCGGAGGATTAGCCTATTGAACCACGGCGCCAGCCGAAAATCATTATGTTCTTAGACTTATATGCATAAATCATATTGAATCTCTTAAAAATTTATTAAAATTTTAAAAAATTTAAACAAAAAAATTATTAAAATTAAACAAAAAAATTAAAAATGAAAAGGGTAGTTCTTAGATGTGAATAGAAAGGGGGGTTCATTACAATTTTCACAGATGTTAAAATGGCCTAATAAAAAAGACAGAACAGCAGAGCAAAGAGAACTGAAAGGAAGGAAGAAAACAGGGAGAGGTAGAGGAGGGGATTTCAAGTCGAATCTTAGCTCTGTAACTTATTTACAGTGTGGCCTTAATAAACCTCAGTTCCTCATCTGTAAAACTGGGATGATAACTATCCCTGCTTTATGGAGCTGTTAGGGGGTTGGAAGAAACAACATACGTAAAGCACTTAACAGAATGCCTTATGTGCATAAAGTTTTCAAACCTTTAACTATTGTAATTATTACTTTCATTGTGAGAAATAAGTTTTGTCAGTTTAATGAGTTTATATTTTAGGCTTAGCCTATTTGGGAATATAGTCAGTTCTTCAACAACTTAACACAGTCTTCGTAAAACCAAGTAAGATAACTGAGATCAAGAAATACATAATTGTGGCCGGTGCCGCGGCTCCATAGGCTAATCCTTCGCCTTGCGGCGCCACCACACACCGGGTTCTAGTCCTGGTCAGGGCGCCAGATTCTGTCCCGGTTGCCCTTCTTCCAGGCCAGCTCTCTGCTATGGCCCAGGAGTGCAGTGGAGGATGGCCCAAAGTGCTTGGGCCCTGCACCCCATGGGAGACCAGGAGAAGCACCTGGCTCCTGCCTTCGGATCAGCGCGGTGCACAGGCCGTGGAGGCCATTTGGGGGGTGAACCAACAGAAAAAGGAAGACCTTTCTCTCTGTCTCTCTCTCTCACCGTCCACTCTGCCTGTCAAAAAACAAAAAGAAATACATAATTGTGAATAAATGCTTTCTGGGGATTTAACTTCTTATAAGGAGATAAAAGCATAGGCTCCAGAGCTCGACTGCTTTGATTTGAATCCCAATTCTGCCACTGGATGATTGTGTGACTTTAAGCAAGTACACACTCTGTGTATCAGTTTCTGTTTGTTAATCAGGGATGACAATGGGGATGGGGTGAGGATTGACGGATTAATATGTCTAAACTGCTTAGAACAGTGCCTTGCACTTACTAAGTACTATGTAAGTAACATGGATTTGGTTTTTAATAATTCTCACATGGAAACTGCTTACCACCTAGAATTGTTCATTGTTAAACCCAACTACACATTATAATAACAAGACTAGAAAAATATGATTTGGAAAATTGTCTATAATAATCATTACCTTTCAACTCATTAGTTTCCTACAAACACAATCCTGGTCATCTATCTGTAGATTCTACTTACCAAAGCTTATCTGCTAAGTAACTGGCAAAGACCAAAGACATATTATAACTGTTTTCTGGTGTCTGTTACACTAAGGTTTAGAGTGATGATTTCTGAATAATGGGAATTTGATGTCTTCATTTCTGTTTTTTTTTCCCCTAATTTTCTGCCACGCACAAGTATTACTTCTATAATAATCAACAGTTATTTTAAAATTAGAAATGAAAGACACATTTCCTTGCACATATTTGTATATGGAAAAGAATCATGAATTGCATACCTGTATTTATGAATGATGGCATTAAATAGTTTCCCATCTCTCCAGCAGGTAGTGAAATTTTCACACCGGATTCCAGCATAACCCTCTGTGGCCTGCTGTGTCCACAGCAGCAATCTCTCTTTTGCAGACATATCCTCTGACTCTCCAGTAACATGGATATCAGATATCTACATAGAACAGAAAGTGGTAAACCATTAGGAAGGAAGGAAGCTAACTCTGATTAAGAACCTACTATGTGCCAAACACAATGAATACAACTGCTAGTTCATTTAATCTTTGTAGCTCTCTCAATACAACATATTACCCTTGTTTTATACATTGGAAAACTGAGTTCCAAAAAGGTTAACAGATTGAAAAGGTTGTATTTAATTCATTTGTGTCCAATATAAAAGCATCTAATCTCTTGTAACTATACAAAAACTTCACAGCATTGAAAAGTATATATTCTTCCTTGCTAATCTAAGATTTCTTAACTTAAGCAAATGTTTTTTCCAAGTTCAAATGGATCAAAAGTAAAACCTATATGTTATTCAACACTACCTCCTGCAGAGCAGAATTTGATCCAACAGGTGTTGCATGTGTGTAAAAAACAAAGAAATGTGAAATAGTGCCCTCTCCCATTTCTGTATTATACAACAGTATGGCTAAAAATCTCTTTCTCATGAGCCTTGCTCAGCTTGCCCAACGTGGAAGCTTTATCAACTAATTTTTTTCTCCTATACTCTGTATGTTTTCACTAAGTGTTCTAAAAAACTCCTCCACTGAATAACAGTTTCTATGATTGCTAGTTTCTGTGATTTATCTTTCCCTGAGCCCATCTCTTTGATTCGGGTCCTATTTAACCTGTTGATAATTATGTTGAGGCACACGGTGAGTTTACCACGGGTTACACAGTAATTCCAAAGCTGGGATTAACACTAGCAAACAACTGTTCTCTGCCTCGGTGCAGCATTGCAATGCCAAGGGATCGAGAAGACAGGCACCAAGCCAGGAAGAGGATGAGCATGTGAGATACTGGAAGCAAGACAGAGAGAGGAACAAATCATTCTGGAACAGCAGCAAAATCACTGGGCTGGAGTCATGAGACAGGCTGTTAGTGCTGGCCAGAAGTCCCATAGCTTTGGATAATTCATTTCATACGCGTGAGTCAACTTCCTCCTCTATAAAATGAGGAGGTAGGAGGCAGAAGCACATAATGGTTAAGGCCCTTTTTAGTCTGAAGTCTCACTAAGAGACCGTAAACACAACACAGAACTCAGAGGTCAAAATGGGCAGAGTCAAGCAACTAAAAGTAGAGCATAAAAAATTCTAGACTAAAGAAAGCCTGTTACAGGCAACCGTGCCAGACTGGGACAGGAAGCCCTTTATTCCTCCCAGCTGCCGCAGGAGCCAGAGTCAGAGCGACAGCCAAACCAGGGACTTGGGGCAGGAAGGCTACAACAGCTAAAGCCCTTGGCAGGCCTGGCAACCCCTACAGTACCATTTACCAGAGATGAAGCTGGGCCTCATACACCCTTTCTCCAGTATTCAGAAGAGGCAGTCATGCCCTATGGACCTCCACTCTTAGCCACAGTTGGAGACATTCCTTGACAAATGGCCAGAGTTTGAAAATGGAACAAAGTATCTCACTGTTAATCATCCTTCCTAAGAACCTGTGCTAATCTCAGTACCAGGAGAAAGACCTATGTGTATGGACATATCATATAGTACCTATGGGAGGGATTTCTTTTTGATGAACAAAAAAAAAAGAAAGAAAGAAAATCACCAATAATCTTCTGTCCACCTTCCAAAGATATTCAGGTTTAAAATTAAGCCAGCATGCTTTTCTGGGACATCCTGTGCATTTATTAAATCACATCTCCACCATTTACATGCTCAAGTTACTTAACTACTTTAAGACCATTCCCTCACTTGCACAGTAATGGTGATAGATATTACCACACTGTGTGGCAAGAATGCAACAGGAACACAGTGAGCACATGCTCAATCCACCAGAGCTATTTGTTGTAGTTATTCTTTTTTACAAAGAGCAAAAACCTATCTATTATTTTCTCAAATTTCCTCCTGTAGAGAAAACCTAAAAGGTTTTAGATTTTAAAAGTTTTAAATTCACTGCTTGCTCCAAGTTACTCAAAATCTATGAAAACAAGGTTTCAGAGAAACTAATCTAGGAAACTGGGAATGGGAAAGTTGAGCATTTAGGCAAAGTTTCTTAATAGTTTCCTACGTGTTTTAACTAATCATAAAATCAACCTCCTTGGAGACTTTCTGATGCAGGTGCTACATGGGTGGTACTGATAGCAATATAAAGAAAAGGGAGGTCGCTGGACAGAGGGGAGACAGTTTTCTGCTGATTCAAGAACATTGCATGCCAGTCCAATTACAAAACTAATTACCCATTAATGAGGGAAGTCAGTAAATTTCAGTGTGAAGGTGATAGGCTTGTAGTATTCAATAGGCTTGAATACTGACATATTTCTTTTATTAGAAGATGAGTTTAGAGGTTTAAAAATGGTCTAAATATTAATCGAAAGAAGAGCATCTTATTAAGTAAACTCTATGGATAAGTTTCAAATTGTTACAGACACTATTTCAGACTGTTACACATGCACACATCATCTAAACAGCTGTAATTTTAAAATACATCTTCAACTATGTTATGAGCCATGCTTTAAGATATCAGAAACAACCCATTAACTCATTTGCGGCTTCTGCTATTCTCAATTAACTGAACATCATCTTCACTCGGCAGTTGAAGGTACTTGTAAAAATTATACTGTTACCATTACTCACAACCTCTGAATATATCAGAGTTTTTCATGATACTGTGCAAACTAAACAGAAAAGTAAATTAAATGCTAAAACTTGTAAGCATGCAACTGTCATGCATAACTCATATTCTGAAATCTGTGATCAAACTGCTTGAATCCCCCACCAGGACAGGTTAGTGATGGCTCCAGATTCAGGTTGGATTGTAGGAAGTTATCAAATCACCTCCCTTCAAAACCCAAGGGAGGACCAGCGCCACGGCTCACTAGGCTAATCCTCCGCCTGCAGCGCTGGCACCCCTGGTTCTAGTCCCAGTTGGGGCGCCGGTTCTGTCCTGGTTGCTCCTCTTCCAGGCCAGCTCTCTGCTGTGGCCCGGGAGTACAGTGGAGGATGGCCCAAGTGTTTGAGCCCTGCACCCGCGTGGGAGACCAAGAGGAAGCACCTGGCTCCTGGCTTCGGATTGGCGCAGCGCACCAGCCGCAACGCACCGGCTGTAGCGGCCACTTGGAGGGTGAACCAACGGAAAAAGGAAGACCTGTCTCTCTGTGTCTCTCACTGTCTAACTCTGCCTGTCAAAAAATAAAAAAATTAATAAATAAATAAAAACCCAAGGGCAATTCAGTGATGCTACAGAGGGTGAGTTTCAATTCATGCTGCCTGGATTTAAATCTCAGTTCTAACAGTTAAAGAAATAAATGACCCATATTAATCACAAAATATCTCTAAAATCCACGTGAAACCTAAATGATGACATAGCAACATCTACCTCTTTGGGTGGTCTAAAGATTAAATGAAATAATCATATCAAGTGTTCAGCACAACTCTTGACATATGGAAAATTCTCTCACCACGATTTTATTAGTAGCATTTACTGCTTAAAGTGTCTTACCAACAACTTGTCAGCTAGCATCAAAAACAAACAAAACACTTCATACCAGAGTTCCTTTTGGAAACTTGAAGCCCTCATGCCTCATATCCAGGTCATTGTTGGCTGCCACCCAAATTCAAGTTCTTCCTGTTACTGAGCCTCACGCCCAGATTTCATCTGTTTTGTCTCCCCTGACCAGTTTGCCATCTTTCCTAATCTTTCCTAATCTTCCTAGAAATATCTACTCCATGATAAGCAGAGTCTCATACATCTTCAGTACCTTACAATGTTTCTGCCATTATACTGGATCCCCAGACTTCCCCATTACCCTAAATCAAGTCATAGACCCCAACAGGCCAACAGGCAGCACAGATATATTCTACCTGCCTCAATAGTGCAAATCCAGCTCTTTTCAAACCTCTGCCTGTGGCTGGCCAGCTCTCATCTTGACATTATAAGACAACTCTTGCTTGAACATCTTTTTCTTCTCCTCAAAAAATGATTTCCACATGTCCCCAAAGGTCTGGGCAGTGGCTGTGTGTGTACCCTGAAGCCCAAACCTTGTCTCCACATAGAACCCCACCTTCACAGCCCTTTGTCTCCTCCCCATTTCTTTTTTTTTTAAAGATTTTATTTGACAGGCAGAGTTACAGAGAGAGAGACAGAGAGAAAGGTTTTCCCTCTGCTGGTTCACTCCCCAAGTGGCCACAACGTCCAGAGCTGCGCCAATCCGAAGCCAGGAGCCAGGTGCCCCCTCCCGGTCTCCTATGCAGGTGCAGGGGCTCAAGGACTTGGGCCATCCTCCACTGCTTTCCCAGACCACAGCAGAGAGCTGGATAGGAAGAGGAGCAGCCGGGACTAGAACCGGTGCCCATATGGGTTGCCGGCGCCACAGGCAGAGGATTAACCTAGTGCGCCACTGCGCCGGCTCCTCCTCCCCATTTCTGACATTCACATACCTATGTGCTGGGTTTCATCACCTTGACCCAGAACTAGTCTATTTCAGATGTTTAACTTCTGATAGGAATTTTCTGTTCTGCACTTTCATTCTCTGACTCTAGCTAAACCAATTATCTGGCTTCACCAACATCTCATATTCCTTAGCCTGCTGAACTGTTCCAATCCATGAGCTATAGCGGGGAAAAAAAAAAAAAAAAAAAAAACACTCTTTTTCTTCAAACCTCATTAAGTTCTTAGAACAGAAGCTTTTTGTTGGGTGGGCCCCTATAGCAAAAGACAGACCGACAAGAGAAAAACAAGGGAATTGATACCTTTATTTTATATCTGGGAGGCAGGGAGGGGATATGACAGACTAGAACATGCCACCTGAACTAGGAAGGATTGTAGAGATAAAAGAAATTATTTATGACACTCTCAATTGTTAAATCAACAACAGGAGTCACTGTGCACTTACTCCCCATGTAGGATCTCTGTCCTTAATGTGTTATACTATGCAAATTAACAGTAAAAGTACTACTAAAACAGTACTCTACACTTTGTGTTTCTGTGTGGGTGTAAACTGTTGAAATCTTTACTTAGTAAATACTAAGTAGATCTTCTGTATAGAAAGATAATTGAAAATGAATTTTGATGGAGAATGGGATGGGAGAGGGAGTGGGAGATGGGATGGCTGCAGGTGAGAGGGAGGTTATGGGGGAGAAAAAGCCGCTATAATCCAAAAGCTGTACTTTGGAAATTTATATTTATTAAATGAAAGTTTAAAAAAAGAGAGAGATACAGGAAATTAGAAGCAGCAGATACAAAAGAGTTCTCTAGCCTCCCTCCACTTGTCTGGCAGGACACAAATTTACAAAACTAAAAGTATTTTGTCCCCTTCCCATCAAGGAGAATAAAAGTTTATCACTGAAGATAATTGTCAACCTTTATATAAGGTTATAAAGCTTGTTCATGGCACTAGAGGAATCCACATAAACAAGCTCTACCATGGAGCCTTTTTCTGACCTTTGTCTGCCCTCCCACAAGCTGTCACTTCTAGAGACCCAAAGTCCTTTCCCTTCATCTTGTCACTCTTTTTTTTTTTTTTTTTTTGACAGCCAGAGTGGACAGTGAGAGAGAGAGACAGAGAGAAAGGTCTTCCTTTGCCATTGGTTCACCCTCCAATGGCCACCATGACCGGCGCGCTGCAACTGGCGCACCGCACTGATCCGAAGGCGGGAGCCAGGTGCTTCTCCTGGTCTCCCATGGGGTGCAGGGCCCAAGCACTTGGGCCATCCTCCATTGCACTCCCTGGCCACAGCAGAGAGCTTTTTTGGAAGAGGGGCAACCAGGACAGACTCCGGCGCCCCGACCGGGACTAGAACCCAGTGTGCCAGTGCCGCAAGGCGGAGGATCAGCCTATTGAGCCGTGGCGCCGGCTTGTCACTCTTCTAAAACTTGTTCTTTGCTGAAGATGCCCTGTAGACTGTAGTTCAAAGTTGTCTCTTGGAGAACTGTACATTCCCTGAGTGTCTCCCACGTTTATACAAAATGCACAGGTTAATTAATTTGTTTTTCTCTTGTTAATTTGTCCTTCATTAATGGTATCTGGTCCAGCTAAGAATCTTCTCTCAGTTGTACAGAAGAATATTTTTCTTTTCCTTTAGAGACCTCTCCTATCATTCCACCCTTCTCATCTGTCTTGTGCTACATGAACCACTAATACCCTCAACTCCCACACACCCTGCGCTTTCCCTGCAACCACCCAAACTTCCATCCTGATCAGTCCAGCTCTATGTCTTCTTTCCCTCAGCTATGAAGTCCTACTGAAGAAAGAAAATCACACCACCATGTGGGCTTCTGCCACCACAAACTGCACATCCGTCATCTCAGCCAGATAGTCAAGGAAACCCGGAAACTCTTCCGGTGCCCCACATGGCCAGTTCTTCCACTTCTAGCAGTATCACTTTCAATTCCTCACTAGCTGCCAAAAACTCCCTACTCAACCACTTCTTCTTTTACGTTTAACAATCACTTTCATCTCCTCTGTACAGAGACAATAGCCTCATGACTAAGAACTCCCTCACTTCCCTGTACAACTTTGCCTCTACTCAACCTCCCTTCCTCCTATGCTCCTGCTTCCTGGGGATCCTACAGAATCAATTATCCCTTCTCATCCGGGTCTTTTCTCTCTGTATTTAAAATACCCAAGTTTCTTTCATCGTAAAATAAATAACCCTCATAAACTCAATTCCCTCTTCATTTACCATCATCCCTCTCCTTCTCAGCTAAGCAACTTAAAAAAGCGTGAAGGAGGGGGTTTCTGGTTTTTGTCTCTCTTATTTATTTATTTATTTTTTCAGCCTTTATTATCTTTAGTCCTCTACCTATTGTGATTTGGCTTCCATCCCCATCACTCCACTACAATTGAACAGAGATGACTTACAAGAAAGTGAGGGAGTTCTTGCTTATGACTCTATCTTTCTAGTAGAAGCAGAAATTAGATTGTTTGCTAAAGATAATAAAAGTGGTGAATAGGAGACTGCTGAAGAGTGACAGATACTCCGAGAGATCATCTACCAGCTCCTCTTTCACAGCCTCATTCATTCAACAAACATTCACAAATGTCTACTTGTACCATTAACAGGCAAGGGTTATAAAACCATCCTTAGGGAGCTTAGAATCTAATGAGAAAAACACAATGCAGAGAAGAGCTCAAGGCCTTTTCCCAATCCTTCCATTTTCTAATCCTGGGCAATCTTTCCTCTAATGTCAACCCCAATCTAGGACACAGTCCTGGAGTGATACTGGGCTCAGTGTAACTTCTACCTCTTTCAAGAATTGAGTCTCGATGTTGATGGAAATCTGAGGGTATGATCCATTATGCTGTGGCCTGTCTCTTAGGAGCTTGCTATTCTACTTATAATCAAAACCAATTTTCGGCTTATTTTCTTTTTTCAAATAACTAAGATTCTTTACACACTTTTTGTCTGGCTTATCTGATTTAAACTTTAAATTTCAGTAACTAGTTTATCACAGATTCTGCTTAAATTTATTATTTTTATCAAATTGTTCAACTCTCATGTGAAAATGGTCTGGAGAGCAGATTCAACACAAAAACTTCTCAATCATTATATACTTTTTGCATTTACACACACATGAATAGGCCAAATCTTTATGTCACTTAAGTTAGTGGGGGAAATATTATTTCCTCTTATAGAGTAAAATCCAGAGTGTGGTGGTACCACTATAAGGACAGCAAGAAAGGTTAGCCCACCTTGTGCACCATTCTATTTGTATGTGTTTTTCAATATCTTCCAACCTTAAATTGCAAAGAAGAGTCTGCAAGATTTTTATATCATGTGAAAATATTTTCCAGAGCCCTGACAAAAGGTGGTTTACAGAAAACAGTCCTGAATAATAGAAATACACAACACAAAGCATTTTTAGCTACTACCTAGAGAGGTTACAAAGCAAGTTCTCTAAACGTGGATCCTAAAAGTGTTGATCCTACTGGTAATGAAACAAATGCTCAGAAAATCCAACCATTTGGACAGGGAGTCCTTAAAATCATTTGGATTAGAAACTCTGCTGGTGGGTATTTTTTCACCAAAATAATTCTGGGCACTCTAAAGCATAAAAAAACATAATGTAAATATCAATGTATAAAGTCATTTTCATAGTTGAGAATCCTGGGCTTTGAGAATACAGAAGTCTCCCACTTGTGTATTACCTTTTCAGTCCATGTAAGCAATCTCAAAAACTGAAAGGAAAACACTGAACACTAACATTAGCCTTAAAAAATAATTCATGCCATTAACCAAAAAACACTCATGTTCTTTATATTGGCTTCTCTTTTTCTGACATTACCTGTTCCTTATACAACACTAATACCTTACTCCATATTTTACCTCTCACCTCTTGGCAGAGCTGAGACAATATTCAATGATTAAAACCTCAAACAACCCAGAGGTCATGCACCGAATCTGTGAATGTGAAAGTCCTCTGAGCAAAGTCAATGGCACCAGATAACTGGGCAACAGGAACACCTGTAAACCCCAATGTCAAGGAGAAAAATCGTGCTTCATCTGAATCATTTCTCTAAAGCAAATGTACACACCTGACATAGTATGTAGCCTTAAAATGACTTATCAATGAAAGAAACAAGCCAACGGATCCTATCCCACAGCACACTGATTTCATTCACAGTCATTGCTAAATGACCCACCTACTTCTAAATGAACTGCAACAACCCTATGGTGTTAGTCAGCTGAGTCTGTGAACGTGACGTCCTCTGAGCAAAGTCAATGGCACCAGACAACTGGGCAACAGGAACACACTATTTTTACAGATGCTATCATGGTTGTGGCATGCAGTAAGTACACAAGAACAGCCAACTCCAGCGTTGACTCAGATACTCCCTGCAACCTTACTCACTTTTTTTTAGTATATGCATGGTATTCTTCTATATAAGGCAAATAATGCAACTTTGATCTTTTAAATTGGTTTAACAATTTGTTTAAAGGATTTAAAATCAAATTTACTATTTAAATAATTTATGTGAAACAATGGAAAAGGCAACATCTTTGAAGTTCACAGAGCTAAGGTATTTCACTTGGAGAAGGCTGTAAATACAGTGAAGATTAAGAAACCACTGGAATGCACCCAAATCCTGGCATAGGACTGGCCCATCCTTGGTAGTTGTTGCATTGTGGGAGTGAAACAGCGGAAGTAAGTTCTCTTTCACTCGCTTTCCCTCTCTGCCTTGCAAATAATAATTAAAAAAAATAATAATTGTGGGAATTCAAACTGAAAGAAAGCAGAGGCGTTTGGCAGACTCCCTCACTTCACTGGTGAACAAGCTTGGAGGAAAAGAGGAGACGTGATGAGCTAGGGCCTCACAGCATTCTAGCAGGATGCCTAACATGCAAGCCTAAGACTCCTAAATTCTGGTACAGAATTTACAAAAAAAAGTGAAATCTCTCCTTCACACTTAGGAAGGGACTCTATCCTCGTAATTCAGACTAACTTTTCCTCTGGCTCAGCAGTGTACCCACCGCTGGGAAAATGGCTGCACAGAGAGAAGCTGTGAAGGGACATCCCCCAGCCTAGCCCCAGCCCCTGAGGTCAATATTCTTCTCGCTGGAGTGTCCCAGCCTCTCTACTGGCAGAGCAGCTGACACACAACAGCACTACGCACCATCAAAGGAAGGTGCACACCTGGATTTCTCACGTGAATGGATCCTGGGATTCACGAACACCCTCCTCATCCTCTAGTTGCACTTGCTTAATTGATGGCCTTTTCCCCTTCATACAGCTTTTCCTCATGCATTAGGTTCTTTCCTCTCTTAAATCACAGTACTCTCAATAATGCCTAAAAGACATATCCACACTAAGGAAGGAATAACCAAAATGGACTTCAAGACCTGATTCCTGGCCAGAGCCATGGCTCACTCGCTTAATCCTCTGCCTGCAGTGCCGGCATCCCATATGGGAGCTGGGTTGTAGTCCAGGTTGTTCCTCTTCCAGTCCAGCTCTCTGCTGTGGCCCGGGAATGCAGTGGAGGATGGCCCAAGTGCTTAGGTCCCTGCACCCGCATGGGAGACCAGGTGGAAGCACCTGGCTCCTGGCTTTGGTTTGGCACAGTGACAGCGGTAGCAGCCATTAGGGGAGTGAACCAACGAAAGGAAGACCTTTCTCTCTGTCTCTGTCTCTCTCTCACTGTCTATATAATTCTACCTGTCAAATAAATTTAAAAAAAAAAAAAAAGACTTGATTCCTCTCAGGGGACAAACTTTCCACCTGGCTGACAAACTTTTAAGCTAACTCTGGAACTGCAGGAACATAGGCAGCGCATGATCCGACACATGACAGGTGTTCAGTAACTATCTGCTGAAGACGTGAGAACTGAAGAAGGCAGGATCACAGTGGGGATGGATGGGGAAGGTTCTGGGTATGCAGACTGCTGTGTGTCATAAGGAGAGAAAGAAATGTCCTGTTAATAGTCCTGAAAATTTGTAAGCTCGTCTATTTAGAGGATGGTTACAAGATGTTTCCTATTTTCTACAGAAGATAAGAATGACACAGAAGTTATAAAGCATCTTGCGGTCTTCTAAGTACAAATAGGACCTCACTGAATCTTCAAAACAAGTAGTCACCCCCAATTTCACAGATGTGAATGTTAAGACATGAGTTACATTTAAGTAAATCTTGTAAGTTCTCATTCCTCTAGTATAGGAAATCTACACTGACCCCTTACAACGTTCCAGCAAGCGCTTCCTGTATCAGTAAGCCATCTCCTACAGAAGCAAAAACTGATTTCTAATACAGGTTGTGGATACAGAATGATAACTATTCAAATGTTCTGCTGTGAAGAACACAAAATTCCAACAGATTGGAAGAGCTATGTATAAAATGGTCATGAAATGAAAATTCAATCCTTTCACTTTTTTTTTTAAAGATTTATTTATTTACTTGAAAATCAAAGTTACACAGAGAGAGAAGGAGAGGCAGAGAGAGAGAGAGAGAGAGAGAGAGAGAGAGAGAGAGAAAGAGAGAGAGAGAAGTCTTCCATCCACTGGTTCACTCCCCAATTGGCCACAATGGCTGGAGCTGTGCCAATCCGAAGCCAGGAGCCAGGAGCTTCTTCCAGGTCTCCCACATGAGTGCAGGGGCCCAAGGACTTGGGCCATCTTCTGCTGCTTTCCCAGGCCATAGCAGAGAGCTGGATCAGAAGTGGAGCAGCCAGAGCCCATATGGGATGCCAGCACTGCAGGCGACAGCTTGACCTACTACGCCATGGTGCCAGCCCCACCTTCACATTTTTATTAAAATTAAAAATAAAAGTCATGACAATAGGCATGCACCTAGCAGCTGGAATGTCTGCACCTAACATTGGAGTTCTATACCCAGTTCTAGCTCCTGATTCAAGCTTCCTGCTAATGCAAACTCTGGGAGGCAGCAGTGGTGTTTCAAGTAATCTGGTTTCTGTCACCCATGTAGGGGACCTGGATTGAGTTCAGACTCACAGTTTCAGCCCTGCCCCACCTCCAGTTGTGGGCATTTGAGGAGAGAGCCAGCAAATGGAGGAGGGAGATTTTTTTAAAATAATAGAGATTATATCTATTTGAGAGAGTGTAGGTCTTAGTAAGAGCAGCAGGTTGGAAAAGGTGAACTAAAGATTTTCCTATCCACACAGGCAATTCAAGTGCAAGTTTAACCCTAGGAGGAAGATTGGTGTGGGTCTGAGGAGGGTGGTGACTGGCATTAAATTCTGATCCCACTACTTCTAGCCCTGTGCCTTCTCTGGGTCTCAGTTTCCTGTTATGCAAAATGAGGATAATAGCATTACCTCTTCCTAGAGATGTTGAGAGACTAAGACTTGGCACACAGGATCAGAATAGTGCTTGCCCTGCAGCGAATGCAAGGAGCTAGTAAGAGGGTGAGTCTTGCTGCTGAAACTCTTTTATTCACATCGTTGACTCTGTAGTCAGGCAAAATGAATTCCATATTGAATTTGTCAACACACACAATTATTTCCAAGCCAGGATGTTTGCCTCTAGAGACCATTTCCTCAACAATGTTTTAACTATTTTGGCAGAAACAAATGTAATCAACACATTTTTAGCGTCTCCTTCCAAGTTTAAAAAAATGTGTGAATATGCTCCACAAATTATTTTTATCTGCAAAAACGGCAAACACATTTTGAAAATTCTAACTGGTTACATTCTGTGAGCATAAAAGAGTTAACTGGAGGACAAACCAATTATGAAGATATTAAAGTTCAAATGTTAATTCTCTAAACTGCTGACTACCTTGAACAAATTCTCATCTACTCTTATTTCTTATAGCAACAGAAAGAAAAATGTAGAGAAAAGGATTTTAAACTTTTCCAGGTCCTTCATTTAACATAAAAACCAGAGGCATTATAATGCTGATAAGAGCCCCGATTCTATGCAATTATTTTAAAACTAAATTTTCACAAACTACTTATGCAATCTAAATGGCCCAAAATAGTTAAAAATCAATAAATGAATTTTTTAAAAGTGAGATAAGGTGCCAGCGCTGTGGAGTACTAGGCTGAGCCTCTGCCTGCGGCACAAGCATCCCATGTGGGTAATGGTTTGAGTCCCAGCTGCTCCTCTTCCAATCCAGCTCTCCGCTTGTGGTCTGGGAAAAAATGGAAGATAGCTCAAGTGTTTGCGCCCCAGCACCCACATGAGAAATCCAGAAAAAGCTCTTGGCTCCTGGCTTCAGATTGGCCCAGCTGCCATTGTGGCCATTTGGGGAGTGAACCAGCAGATGGAAGACCTTTCTTTCTCTCCCTATTTCTGTCTGTAACTCTACCTCTCAAATAAATAAATAATAAAAAACAATTTTTTAAAAGTGAGATAAAGTGATTTAGAAACCAATAGCTGTAGCATAAATGATCTTCCAGATTTGTGGAGCAAAGCTATCATATGAGAGAAACATATTTAAATCTTATCCTATGGAGTGAGCCTAGCAATTAAAGTGCCCATAAAACACAAAGGAGCACCTGGACTCAACTTTCCAACTCCAGCTTCCCACAAATGCAGACTGCGGAAAGCAGTGGTGATGGTTCAAAGTAACTGAGATCCTACCAGGCATGTGAAAGACATAGATTCCCAGCTTCTGGCTCAGGCTCTTACTATTGTGAGCATTTGGGGAGTGAACCAGTAGATGGGAATTCTCTTGTTCTCTGTCTCTGCTCCTCTCCTCCTTTCTGTCTCTCAAATAAATAAAAAATAATTAAAATTATATTTAATGTTATCCTTACCCTTGTTAACCTTCATAAAACATGGCTGGAGCAAAATAATGAACATTAATATAATTCTCTCACATTGCAGCTCAATTCACAATAGCTAAGACCTGGAACCAACCCAAATGCCCATCAACAGTAGACTGGATAAAGAAATTATGGGACATGTACTCCATAGAATACTATACAGCAGTAAGAAACAATGAAACCCGGTCATTTGCAACAAGATGGAGGAATCTGGAAAACATTATGCTGAGTGAATTAAGCCAGTCCCAAAGAGACAAATATCATTTGTTCTCCCTGATCGGCGACAACTGAGCACCAAAGGAGACATGGCTCAATTTTTAAAATTTTTTTAATAGGAAAGTTAATGTAATAAAAATATTGACTGGGAATGTAATCTGTCTGTATAATATTCATACTTCTTATTTCTCATCCTCCTCTCTGTCATTTCTTTCCTTTAGATCACTGCACTATTACTTGGCAACTCACCAGAGAATGGAAAGAAACAAAAGCAATTCAATTTTCATTAGTTAATACAGCCACATGGGCCTGTAAAAATTAGTCATTATCATCCCAGAATACTAATTTTCAGGTGACTAAGTTTACAGTTACGGTCCCTGTCAGCTGTTACAAACAAATAATAGGATATAATGCATGCAGAAAAGGGCTATGCTTTAAAGTGCCTCCTTTTGGTCTAATACATAAATGTTTGATAGAAGAATAAAAAGAGGGGAAAATGAAAGTACTGCACAAATGCAAGAGGATACACTTATGTATGCAGATTCACAGAAACTTAAAACCGGAAGAGATGCATGCAGAAAAAGAAGAATAAATTGCATCTGTTAAATGGTCAAGCTTGGTAGACAATTTGAGGGCAAATCCACGCTCTACCACTTACTGGCTAAGTGAACTGAGCAAATTACTTAACTGTCTGAGCCTCAGTTTCCTCATCTATCCAGATGGAGCTAATAACAGAACAGCTTCACAGACGAAGTGCCTAACACACAGCAGGACTCAAGTGAAATCTCATCTAATGAAACACCCACCTTTAAAAGAACATTAAACCAAGCATACAGAAATCAAGAAGACTTTCAAGTCACTCTGTTTTCTGTTGGCAAAACCTGACTAGAACTCAGACCTTCTGCCTCCAAGGTGCATGATCAACACTGCTTATCAGAAAACTTACCCTGAGAAGAGAATGAGGTGACAAATGTTAAGCTATGGTGATACTGGTTCTTGAAATTCAGAGTGTTTTTAAAAACACATGGAAAGGTGTGTAAAACAAAGGCAACATTCTCTCATGCCCCACAAGAAGATATTTCGATCAGATGAAATCTGGGATATTGTGCTTTCAAAAAGCATTCCAGATTATTCTCCTGCATGGACCTTGGACCATACATTGAGAAGCTCTGCTGTAGAAGAGGAAAAGTAAACAGCTCCCCATACATAGTCTGACCATTACAATCACCTCCAGAGCTCCACCTTGACCTATACATTAGAATCACTGAAGGTGACATCCAGGCCATCTGTATTTTCCGAAGTCTCCCCAGATGACCCTTCCATGTGTCAGGTTGGAGAATCCATGGTATATAGACAGACAACATCACCATCTCTGCAGACATCAACCTATTGACACTGGAAAGTGGTAAGTTGGTGAAATTAAAGAAGAATCCTTTATAAGAGCTCAAGGGCAAAGGTAGGCGATCCTGTAACCAGTGAACCTTAATGCAGGAAGCATGTGAGTCTTAGACAAGCAGGTGATCCCTGAAAAAGCAGCAGACATTGAGCCCACTTCTGTCTGGCCCTAAACATGATCTGCCCTTTGCCTTCTCTGTTTATACATTCATCTTTAACAGACATACCACTTACTCTGAATCCTCAGCAATCTCTGTCGGAACGTCTTTGACAATTAAGTCGAGTAGGATCTTGTGCCATAGTTCAACTCAGCTAATCACATTTACTCTGGTTCCTGGAGGACTTGCTAAACTTCTCTGACTTTCCAAGTCATTCTCTATAAGATCTATTTTGCCTATTTCATATGGAT
This sequence comes from Lepus europaeus, assembly GCF_033115175.1. Taxonomy (NCBI): domain Eukaryota; kingdom Metazoa; phylum Chordata; class Mammalia; order Lagomorpha; family Leporidae; genus Lepus; species Lepus europaeus. The sequence continues at coordinate 57,183,344 of NC_084829.1, forward strand.
TGGGGATAATCAACAGAAACAATGTATCTGAAAGCCTTTTTCCAATTCCAAAGCAATATATGATTTAAGACACTCCTTGTTCAAAATTCATCTATCTGGGCCAGTGCTGAGGCTTGGAAGGTTAAGCGGCTGCCTGCAGTGCCAGCATCCCATAAGGGTGCTGGTTTGTCTCCTGGCTGCTCCACTTTGAATCCAGCTCTCTGCTAATGTGCCTAGGAAAGCAGTAGAGGATGGTCCAACTCCTTGGGGCCCTTGCCACCCATGTGAAAGACCCGGAAGAAGCTCCTGCCTCCTGGCTTTGGCCTGGCACAACCCTGGCCATTGCAGCCATTGCAGCCATTGGGGAGTGAACCAGCGGATGGAGGATCTCCTTTCTCTCTCTCTTTCTCCTTTTCTCTCTCTGTATCTCCACTTTCAAATATATAAATAAATCTTTAAAAACAAAACAGAAAAAGGAAAAAAAATTCATCTCCTTATCCTGATAAAGGTGTAGCATACTTATGTAAGTTGTATTCAGCAGGCAAGGAAATAGGGGCTGGTTGAGTAGCTTCCACTAAGCCCCTGAGCCTGGAAGACCACACTGTCAACTTGCAAAGATTTAATCAGGAGAGGTGACCATCTGTACTGAGAATGACAAATGTCACAGGACCAGGGAAGTTCAAGTTAGATTAAAGTAAGATCGGCCGGCGCCGTGGCTCAACAGGCTAATCCTCCACCTTGCGGCGCCAGCATACCGGGTTCTAGTCCCGGTCAGGGCGCCGGATTCTGTCCCAGTTGCCCTCTCTTCCAGGCCAGCTCTCTGCTATGGCCCGGGAGTGCAGTGGAGGATGGCCCAAGTGCTTGGGCCCTGCACCCCCCGGGAGACCAGGATAAGCACCTGGCTCCTGGCTTCAGATCAGCGCGAGAATTTATATGCTTACTACTTGGAAAATAACTCAAAAGCCATCCAGACGAACTCTGCACACAACTAAGCAAGAGGACAAACAGAGAAGATATGAAAGAGAAATTGAATGACAAAATAAAAGAAATATTGAATAACAAGCTACTTCTGTAATTAAATACCAATGAACAAGCTGGGAACTCTCATTGTATCTAATTCTCCAGTGGGAATGTATAATCTAATGCAAGACGAGATCTAAGGAGAGTTTTAACCAGAGATAATTAAGGAAACAGAATTGAACACTTTAAGGTAGCAGGAAGGATGTTCTAAAAAGAATAGCTAAGCCTTTGCTTCTCTCAGGTGCCACAGAATACATAGTCTCTATATGGACTACAGGGAAGTGAAATGTCAAACTCCACAGATAAAATAATGACCATCACATTCAACTCTGACTTCTAAGACACCAGGCTTTGCTGCGTAACTCATTATCACAATTATTTAACAAATCTGGTTGATAATTTTCAAAATCATTGGCTACACAAGTTAAATAGAAGGGTAAACTTCTCAGCAGGAGGATAATGCAAAAAAAGGGGGGGGGCTTCTATCACATTTGAGAAACAGATTTTAGGAATCTCCAAATTAATGACAAATGTACAACTTCTGTGAAGTGAAATCATGCAGTTGGAAAACATATGTGAATGAAAACCATGGGCTTGCATTCATAAACATGCAGCACCAAGTAGTTTCATTTTGCACTGGCTTTTATGCCAGGCCTACACAGATGATGACACAGATTGGAGACTTCCTTTTAAAATGCAACCATTGTAAAAATGTAAACAGAACTGATGACATAATGTTGGCAAGGTGTGTGGTGTACACAAAAAGGGACACCTTCAAAAGAAAGCTGCCAAGGTCAGTGATAATTGTGCACACTAACCCTAATAAAACCTCATTCTATCACTGTACAAATGATCTTTGCCCAATGACACAATGATCTTACCAGGAATACCACTCACACCCAGATTTCTTTGTCAAACAATAAAGTTAGGAATAACTTAAACAAAAATCCATATCTTCCAACTAGCAACATGCAGATGTTGTTTGGGTATTGTACTTTTAGGGCAAGTAAATAAATACAGCTCCAAACACATTTTAAAGATGAGTAAAAATCTCAGATAGGTAACTTAGCTAAAGCTAAATATCACTGTGAAGAATAAAGATCTCAACTTTCTGTTAGTCTGTGTCATATTCATATTCAAATTCCTATGACATGCAGCCCTAATGATTTCTGATTTTAGATTGAGAATAATTCATGTAACAAAGGGACAGGATGGATTAGGATGACTTTATCTGTATAACTACTCCTAACACACACACACACAGAATTGAAAACCATGATGTGAATGTTTCTGTGCTTGAAAGCTGATAGAGAATTGGTATTTGACTTTTCAGACTTATGGAACAGCAAGTCAATACTGACTCTCCATTGTACCATATACTACAACATCCAGCTGACTGGGTAATATCTAAGCTATTCTTTGCATTGCTTCCTAACTTAACTTTTACCGATAATACAGTTACATTTCCACAGGCTACTTCATAAGAAATGTGAACAGGAGAAACTCAAAAGATATGTATTCTCTTGAAGCAGTGCTTTTCTAAATCTTCCAGTGATAATAAAACATATAGGGTTTTGACTTCAAAGGGTGAATAAAGAATGTGGATAGCACAACATAAAAAAAATCATTATCAGATGTAAAACAATGAGTAAAATACAAGAAACTCTACATCTTTCACATAAGCTAAATAAAAAATAAGTTAAAGACAAATTACAAAACCTGTTTGATATGTGCACACGGAATATTCATTTACAGCTTAAACTCGGAATCCGCATTCCACTTACCTCATGGCCATTTGTGTCCTTGGAAACAGAGGACACATTAGGACAGAGGGAATGGCATCTCTTTTTTTCTAACTGAAAGTTACGTATTGCATGGGGGCAAAACCTCTCAGTGGTTTGCTTTTCCAAGACACTGCTGTCACTTTTCCATGGGTCTTTAGCAAACCCACTGTTTTCAAGTGATCTCTCTGCACCACAGTGAATGGAACTTAAGCTGGCTGCCTTTCGGACAGGAAACACATCAGTTTTTCTCTGGAATGTTATTTCTCTTGTGTTGACATCATCTAAATGTTTCTCCTGCTTTGCGCAACATGGAGTGCCGTCTTTTTCTGAGATCCTTTCATCCAGTTCGCTGACTTTTACTTCGGTTTCAGTGTCTTTGGAAGGAGCACCGTTCGCACCATAAGACCAACTGCTTGCAGCGCTTGACAGAAGTTTCTGTTTAACACCAGCAGCTACAGCTGTCTTCTCTTGCCGAACCCCTCCTTGCCGTGGAGGGTCTGGGGGAACACAGGGCTCCTGTACCAGTCCCCTGGATAAAAGACCCAACTCTTCTTTCGAAACTTGAATGTGGCTCTTCTTGCCTTCATTTTCCCTGTCTGGCTCCCCTGACGCTGTGTCACATACAGTTTTCTTGATCGGGTTTCGTCTGAAATATTTTCTTCCGGGATAATATTTTTCAGGGCTCAAAGGAGTTTTGGCAGGATCTAAATACTGTTCTTCTTTCTCAGCTCTTACACAGCCACAGACATTCCCCATTTGATTTCAGGAGATCAGAGCTGCACAAACTCACTCATTTCAAAATCCAGGACTTTCTGAGATCCCCATTAAGTCTGAAAATTCCACGCTGACCTCCGATTCCTCACAGAAGCTCTGTGACCATCCTCTTCAGTCTGAGGCCATCTTGCTTATGAAAAAGGCACACGCAAGAAACGCTGTGGCATCCTGCCCGGCTGGGTCCCTGTGTCTCATTAGACACCGTGGCTTATTTCTGGCCACCAATCCTCTTAGACAAACATCACTGCTCACTGTCAAACTGTAGCACTGCGGAGCTTTCAAGGCAAACCCTTAGCTTTACTGATACAAGAAGATTATGACCCTCGCTTTAACTTTCAGTTTTCTAAAATGCAGACACATTAAGAAGTTTGCATTAACCTTTGAAACTACTGGTGGTTCAACCAGGCTGAGAGCAAACAGAAAGCAAATGCCACTCAGGGGAGCTTTAGCAAAGTACCTTTCAAATTTAGTCCCAGAAAGCCTATACCTTCTAGTATACAATTTATTTTCTTAAGAAACACCACCTAATTTTGGTAGTTGTACACAAACAAAAAGCTCAAAAAATTCTGCAAATTATACTAAGACTCTCATTTAATACAACAGCCATAAAAAGATAACAGGATGATTCAACAGGTAGCTGAAGGAGACAATAAATGCTAAAAGCCTAAAATACTCTAATAAATTTGCTTCTAACATCAATCCTCTAAAATAACTTGCAGTATTTTTCAAATAACATAAATTTACAAAGTCTTTTTGCCATTAGTTGATCATTAGGATTTTCATGTGAGCAAACAGATAAATTATATGATTTAAAACATGGAACACTTAAGCAAAAGAAACATTTATGCATTCTTAAACATTAATTAAGGCAGTTACACTTCATATATAACTTTTATAATTGTGCCCTAGTTAAATATTATGCAGTTTTACTGGGACCTTGTTAGAAAAAACAGTAAGTCAGTATAGAACCTTATCATCTAAGGTGTGCATATTTCTAACACTGAGTCATAGATAGGGTAAGGAAATGAGCATTGCATGAAATGGACTTACACGTATGCAAAAGTCACTTGACTAATAAAAAAATTGATGACTACCTTTCTCTAAGTCTTCTCTTGCCTGATCGAAGTATGAACTCATCATATTTGACTGAGTTAGAATACTCAAACAGTTTAACAATGAGGATTGTGGAGGTTTTCCACAGCCTGCACTGTAAGGTTTTCCAGAGTCATTTAAAGGGGACATTGAACATTCTCCAGTAGCCAAACTGAATATCCCAGAAAGCAAGCTGGCAAAAACAAGGTCTTAGATTGGTTTGTTTTAAAGCAATTTTCAGTCTCCTCAACGACCATTGGTCTGACATCACTCAAGAGAGTCTAAAGGCATAATCTGTTCTGACATGACAGAGGGGCAATGAATGATTTGCACTCCCCTCACCCTTCCCTGTAGCCTTGGCAAACTAAGCAACTCCCCATATTCCAGACTAATAAATTGATCTTTCTTAAAATGGCCCGACTTTAGTACCTGCCAGCTAACTGCCAAGCCTTTCTTTAATACTTGCAAAAATGGTCCTTATTCTTTTTTTTTTTTTTTTTTTTTTTGACAGGCAGAGTGGACAGTGAGGGAGAGACAGAGACAGAGAGAAAGGTCTTCCTTTTTTCCATTGGTTCACCCTCCAACGGCCGCTGTGGCTGGTGCACCGCGCTGATCCGAAGCCAGGAGCCAGGTGCCCCTCCTGGTCTCCCATGGGGTGCAGGGCCCAAGCACTTGGGCCATCCTTCACCGCACTCCCGGGCCAGAGCAGACAGCTGGACTGGAAGAGGAGCAACCGGGACAGAATCCAGTGCCCTGAACAGGACTAGAACCTGGTGTGCCAGTGCCACAGGCGGAGGATTAGCCTACTGAGCCACGGCACCGGCCTCCTTATTCTCTCATGCCTTCCTGATCCTAACACAATACTCCCTCCCCGTACATTTCTATGTATTTTTATTTTTTTATAGACAACTGATTCATTACCGTAAATAATAGTTCATTGGATTTATATCCCCCAGGAGACAGAAGGACATGTTTCGTTGTCTTGGTAATCTCTGGATCTAGCATGTGGTAGGCAATGATACAGAATTACTATGATGATAACACCTATCTTTAGAAAGCCTGACTGAAAAACGGATTCAATATATGGTGCTCGTAACAAATAATTTTGAAGCAAATAAACACGCTATTCTTCTGAAACCTCCCTTACTTATGTGAAGTACAGAAGGAAAAAAAAAAAGCTCAGTCATCTGAGTGCATGGTGATGACTGTTATAAATAGCTTTATATCTTGGCATAACCTGAAAATACTTCTTTTTTTATTTATTTATTTGACAGATAGAGTTAGACAGTGAGAGAGAGAGAGAGAGAGAGAGAGAAAGAGAGAGAGGTCTTCCTCCTGTTGGTTCACACCCCAAATGGCCACTACAACCGGCACTGCACCGATCTGAAGCCAGGAGCCAGGTGCTTCCTCCTGGTCTCCCACGCAGATGTAGGGACCCACTGCATTCCCGGGCCACAGCAGAGAGCTGGACTGGAAGAGGAGCAGCCGGGACTAGAACTGGAGCCCACATGGGATGCCAGTGCCGCAGGTGGAGGATTAACCAAGTGAGCCATGGCGCTGGCCCCTGAAAATACTTCTAATCTTAAAATTGTCATAATACTAAGAAAAAGTTATTTTGTTTAAATAAAGAACACTGCCATTTTCTCAAAATGCAGGTATGATCCATTTTAAATAATCTAGGTCGAATCTATAATTATTGGTGATAATCTCATAGTCATAGTATTATATGATTCGAGTCCTAAAACACAATGTATTCCATAATATCATGCCACAAAATTATATCGAAGTAAAACTTTTTTTCTGCCAAAGACACTTGAACCCCAAAGGGCTTTCTTAGTAATTCTTTTCCTTCACATTTCTTCAACCTAGAGTCTCAATACACTGCTTCTAGTTCCCAACCATTTATTCACATTTCGGTCTGTCAATTTCTAGTTTCTGTTCCCAGTAGACTGTATAGATTGTATTTTCTCCAAGTGTCTTCCTTCTAGACAAAAACTATTCAGCTGTCCTCCATTTTCATTTTCTCATGGTCTCTAGCGGCACTTTATACAGCTCATCATTCTCTTTCACTTGAAATTCTCTTCCCTTGGTTTTTTCAGAACATTATCCTGTTGCTTCATCCACCTCTACAATTGCCCCCTTTTCTGTTTCTCTACCATGAGCCTTCCTTGCACCTGGAATCACGAGTCTTCTACACACTGTTATCCTTAGCTCTCAATTCTTCTCCACTTACTCTCTTCCCTTGGATTCTCTGAAGATCACTTCTCTCTGCTCCTGGGTGTGCCACCTGTGCCACTGACTTCCCAGCTCTGCTCTGCTCACATTTCTCAATGCTCACCAAACCGGTGCACACTAAGCTATCCCTCTACCCAGCAAGTCCACCAAAAAGTCACCAGTCTTCCCCACATCTCTGTTTGAGCTCCCAGGCTAAAGTTTTTAGTCACCCTCTATGTCCTGTGGCTGAGTGCCTTCCTTTCTTTCTTCAAAATGTCTTCTCCTGGATTCAACTTTCCATCCCCACCTGAATCCAGACCTTTTACCACTCCACTGAGATCACCCATCAGCTATTTAGCTTATCTCCCTGACGCTGGATTTTGTTCGTATCTATATTGCTTAGAATTGGTACAGTCTGATTCCTGAAACACAATCTGTCAAGCTCTGACTGGCTAAGTGATGTACCTAATCACAGACATAAATAAAAGAGCCAGAGAGAAATTTACATCTGCCTGCCTCCAAAGCCAGGGTGCATTCCCTGCCCCACAAGGATCCTTACTCTGACATTAAAAACCCAGACATAGCCAGCCTCACCACCTTTATGGTGATGCAGTGACCCACTCCCTGCTCTGATTGGCCTCTGACTTTCCCACCTGCCATTCATATGGTTTCTTTTTTTATTATTTATTTGACAGGTAGAGTTATAGACAGAGAGAGACAGAGAGAAAGGTCTTCCTTCCATTGGTTCACTCCCTAACTGGCCACGATGGATGGAGCTGCGTCGATCCGAAGCCAGGAGCCAAGTGCTTCTTCCTGGTCTCCCATGCAGGTGCAGGGTCCCAAGCACTTGGACCATCCTCCACTGCTTTCCCAGGCCACAGCAGAGAGCTGGACTGGAAGAGGAGCAACCAGGACTAGAACCGGCGCCCATGTGGAATGCCAGTGCCACAGGCGGAGGATTAACCTGGTAAGCCACGGCACCAGCCCCATATGGTTTCAATCCTGCTACAATCTCAGGGACTTGATCCATTAGAACTAATGAAAGGATCCTCAAGAAAGCCACTGAGAAACTCCCCATGAAATCAGCTTTTGGGTCAGTTCTAACTATACTCTTCCCAACTAGGTTAACAAGCTGTGGCTCTGCACCCTGTGTGCAAATCCTTGCCTTAGTCTGGTGCTCAGCACACCCACCCCTGAAGGACAGGGGGCTCAAGTAACAGGGATCCTTGGTTCTTCAAAGTCCTGGATCCCTACTCTTGTTCCTGGTTCTCCCTGACATCCGCTGAGTAGACATACAACTGTTTTTTTGTTTTGTTTTGTTTTGTTTTGACAGGCAGAGTGGACAGTGAGAGAGAGAGAGCGACAGAGAGAAAGGTCTTCCTTTTTGCTGCTGGTTCACCCTCCAATGGCTGCTGCGGCCAGCGCACCGCGCTGATCCAAAGGCAGGAGCCAGGTGCTTCTCCTGGTCTCCCATGGGGTGCAGGGCCCAAGCACTTCGGCCATCCTCCACTGCACTCCCAGGCCACAGCAGAGAACTGGCCTGGAAGAGGGGCAACCGGGACAGAATCCGGCGCCCCAACCAGGACTAGAACCCGGTGTGCCAGCGCTGCAAGGCGGAGGATTAGCCTATTGAGCCGCGGTGCCCGCCAAGTAGACATACACCTGTACAAACTGCCCTACAGTCAGGCTGGCTAAAACCTTTCTTCTGCTTACCCTGACTCAATTTCCTCCTGCTCAAACTGCTCTGCTTCCTGTTCAGCTCCTTTACTCTTCCTGGACTTAACTTCACATAGCTCTCCATATCTGCCAGACCTAGCCTATGCCCATTATTTTCCACCATTCCCTAACAAACTCTGTGTTTCAGTCTAATTTTACTCCTCTCCAGGCTTGGTTCAAAGGCCCTGATCTTTTCTGAAGCTGGCAAGCTCTCTCTTCCTCTTGAAGTTCACCTACACAGTAATCAACCAGTGAGAGATACTGTCAGCCTCCTTGCTGTGCACAGCACATTTTGTTAGTGAACAGGCGGTTGATAAACTAAAACAAGTTCCAAAGTTACAGGTCACTTTAAATCAAATGAAGGTGATTTTTAAAAACTTTTTAAAAAATCAAAAATTAGTCCCCAGTTGGCATAAGTTTATTAGGTATTATTTTTATAGTAAGTAAATTTGCACTTCTCTCCTCAAATCTAGAATAAGAAAGGGTAACTCTACACAACTCTACGTGAAGCATGGGTATCCTATTTTACCTCAAACATATTTCTTTTGATGATAATTGTACTGCCATCTAGTGTCTACCATAGGAGAAATGCCAATAAAAATCATTCTAAATAAAGACTGGGTCATAAAATCTTTATGTATCTAAAACATGTAATACTTTCCAAAGAACAAAAGAAATGTGTCTGTATTAAATAGTAAGACTAAGTTATCTGCTTTCCAACTCTGGAATTACAAGTATTGTCCTTAAAATTGCATTTAAGACTCTCAAGAACAGAAGAAAACGAAGTGCCAGGTTCACAACAGCATATAAATTGAAAGAACAATTCAAATTCATTGCTTAAGAAAAGAAGACTGGAATTGACTTTTCTTCCATGTGGCCCGAAGACACACCAGTCGTTTAGTAACTAGCAATGAGAGGCTACCAGAAACTACAATCAAGAAAAGCTGGGCTTACCTGAAAGTGCAAAATTATTGTCCATATTAATCCCAAAGTCAATTTGGGATTTCCATCTGTTATGTCATCATTTCTAATGTTCACTAATTTCACCTGTTGTATATGAGAAGAAATCAGACAGACTTTATCAAATTGGCACTAGTTATCCTTACCTACATAAAAGCAATTTTGAATTTTGCAAAGAAAAAAAGAAATAATTTAAATACCAGTAGTACCCCCCAAATACTCTTTTATCCTTATGATGGATCATTTTATGTTACAAATTACAGGACAACCACAAAGAAAAAATGGATGTTATTGTCTTCTAGAACAAACACAAAAACCACATGTGAAAACAAAAATACAAATCAAGTAGGAAGCCCAAAATACTTTATTTCTCAAATTAGAAATATTTTGGGCTTTTGAAAATATCCTATATTTCATTCTCACAATTAAGTAGGAAACTGTTCTGAACCATAAAATTTTTTTAAGTGTTTTTTAAAGATTCATTTATTTACGTGAAAGTCAAGAGTTACAGTGATCACATAGGCCAGGGCTGAGCCAGTCCAAAGCCAAGAGCCAGGAACTTCATCCAAGTTTCTCATGTGAGTGGTAGGGACCAAGCACTGGGGCTATCCTCTACTGATCTTCACAGGACATTGGCAGGGAACCTACAATCTGCCAGCATTCTAAGCAGCAGCTTTACCTGCTTTGCCACAATATCTGCCCCAACCATAAAATAATTGTAAAGACATTTTCCTATTTCCATCCTAAAGGTTTTTAAAAAAACTAATTATTTTTCTATCAACCTACAAAATACAAATATACATAAACAACTGGCCATTTTGAAAGCTGGTCAAATATTTAAAAATAATGCAAATCTCAGACTTAACACTTATCAAGTATCAAAGAGTATGTTCAGAAAATATACTGATAATCTCTAAATTGTGTCTTAGGAAAAAGAATTATATCATGAATTAAATGTCAAAAATTACATACCATAGTATCCAATATTTTACTATCTAGACAAAATACTGTCAAAACATTTCAGACAAGGGAGTCTAATTAATCATTAATCTGTCTGAAAACTTCTACTGGAATGAATAATGAGGCAAACACCAATAACATTTAAAATATTTAAGCACTGAACATTTGTTAGAATTTAATAAAAGCACTGAACTTAATAAAAGCATTTTACTGTATATAATAAACTAAATGAAGGAATAATAAAATCCAGCATTTCCCTCGCCTCTTTAGCCTTTTGCCTACTCCTCTGAAAATTCCAATTGCTGCCACCTTTGGTTTCTTACTTTCAACTTCCTTGCATTTCTTTTTATAGTTACTAACGTGTTGGCTTATGCTACTATAATATACAAGGTCGCCAATTCAAGATCACAACCAATATGGTGTTCATTCTTTTCCATGGTAGCACCTGAAAACTCAAGCTAGTTGGACACTGCTGTCAGAAATGTTGTTTTAGAGAGCCAGTGTTGTGGCATAGAGGGTAAAGCCATTGCCTGTGATAGCATTCAGACACTGGTTCATATCCCAGCTGCTCTACTTCCAATCCAGTTCCTTGCTAATGGCCTGGGAAAAGCAGCAAGAGATGGCCTTTGGCACCCACATGGGAAACCTGGATGAAGCTCCTGGCTTTGACCTGACCTAGTTCTTGCCTTTGCAACCATCTGGAGAATGAACCAATGGATGAAGATATTTCTCCCTCTCTAATTCTGTAAATTTGCCTTTCAAATAAATAAAAATAAAAAGTCTTTGGAAAAAAGAAAGCAAAATGTTTTATTTTTAACCACGCATAAATTATTCAACATTACTGCTATGGTTTCAAGGGGTCCTTTTCAAAATTCAAGTGTTATCAATGAGATTGTGTTGAGAGGTGGAGCCGTTTAGACATAATTAGGTCACGAGGGCCTCTTCCCTCATGAATGGAATTAGGAGCCGTTCTAAGACAGCTTGATGCAGGGAATTCTGCCCTCTGTCCTGTCTGCCATGTGAGGACGTGGTGTACCTCCTCTCCAGAGAATGCAGCCCTCATCAGACACCAAACACCAGTGTCTTGATCTTGGACTTCTATCTTACAGAACTGTAAGAAATGAATTTCTTTTCTCTGTAAATTATCCAGTCTCAGAAACAGCAGCACAGAACAGGCTAAGAAAATTATCTACTTAGAAAAAATAAAATATTGCCTCATCACCACTAAACACTCAAAATGCTTACACTAAGTTACAAGAAGTATGAATATGTATGTAAAATAATAATAAAGGATTGCTTTGCTGCTACTAAGAACTGTTCACAGGCATTCTTGGCATTCTGTTGCTGTCAAAATGTCTTTTACTTTCTTAGACAAATGCTTTCCACTTCAAACAGAAGGAAAATCAGTTGTTCTTACTCAGATGAAAATGTAGTCACTTAAAATTCCTCTCGGCTTACATCTGCCACTAGATTCCTTTTCTTAGAAGCAAATATTTTAAAAACATTTAAAAATATTTGCTTACCAAAGCACAGGCTCAATGGTTACAACTCACAGTCAAGTTTAATCTTTTCATTCCCTGACATGTTTCCATATAGATTTACTTAATCACATAGATGATTACCCCCTTTGGAAAGCATCCTACCTGGCGTCTTTTCAAGTAGTCAAGTGCAATCTGTACATTCTGCAGTCTGTGAAAACGCATCCGACCTTTCTCTCTGGGCTAAGAACAGAAAAACGCAGGTATAAAAAAACATTGTAGTTTCTGATACCACCGACCATGCAATTTAAATGTATTTTCTGCTTATTTACTCACTTTTTAGGATAGGCTCATAATTTTTAAGATGTTTTTAACTTATTTGTAACTACTTAGTATTGAACTTCAAACTACTAGGATTTTTTTCCAAATGTGCTTTACTCAAATATATGATTTATTCTAAATGTTTTATTTAAACAAAAGGAAAAGAGAAAATGACATAAGACACACAGATTTTCAATATTTGCTAAGAGAACAATTCTGGACAATAGTTATTCAGCCATGGATGCACAAAATAATTAAATACCACTCTCCATTTTACCTTTTAAAAAACATTAACTACTAGCAAGAGGGTTTATAAGTATAAATATATGGCATGTTAATGGAAATGAGGTAGAGTAGCATGCAGTTAGTATAAAAATTATAAAAATCACCAAGGAGAAAGATAAAGGTTTACTTAACCATAATTGAGGAAGAAAGAAAAGCAATTAAATTCAAATATTTCTTCCTCACTTTATTTTACTTTTTTACAAAATTGGACTCTGTAATAACCACAAGGGATTCTATACTAGCTTTACACTGCTTGAGAATGAACATGATTAATTTCTCAGTCTCAGAAAAAGTGGAAAACTATGATTATTTTCCTTAATGCCGTTTCCCTTAAGAAACTCTGCAAGTTAGCAGAAGGAAAACATAAGGAAATAGAGCTGAGAAATGCTAAACAAAATACAATGAACGGAGCTGAAATTTATCAGATAAAATCTTCCAAAGGGAAAAAAGAATAAAACTGACAGCTTAGCTTCTTAAATATGAATTGGTTATTGAAGCCAAGGGTGTCATAATAAAACAGACAGCAAACCACAGGAGGGAAAGTAAGTTCTTTTGGATAATGAGTAGGAATGATACTCATAAATTCACCCGCTGGATCCAACAAAAGCACTATGAAATCTGGGGACTCAAGATGAAGATGACAAAAGAAACAATCTGTCTTGCAAAGGTGGGCTGAAGTCAGCTAAGTATGATGGAGAATGAACAGCCCTTTTGAGTTCTACCCAATACAGAATGTGAACTCTTCCTCCCTTCCAAATATTAACAGGAGAAATAGTAGATAAATAAATAATCAAATAGCTACTGACAACAGGTATGATTTAAAACAGGCACTGGAGTAATAAACAGGTCCCATGTTTGAAACATCAATTTCAGAAGTAGAATAAATGTCCATAAAGATTAGGCTGGTTATAAGGTTTCTGTATTTGTATACAATGGATAGATAGAACTCTTTGGCTAAAATGCCATCATATACTTTAACTAAATATGAAGAATTACCATGCAGTGCATAGTAATGCATACAAAATCATTTTAGCTTTCTGTAGACAAATTTAAAGAGAAAATACTTCTTCATTTCCAATGTTTTGGTACAAACACCTCCACCTCACGGTGGGCTTTCGTCCCTCCACTACTTTTCTCAGAAGGAGCCCCAAGCCCGTGAGTTACTTCTCTATCAGGTTAGCGCTCACCGCACTGGACCGGCTAGGTTAGTCGAGTTATGGGGGCCGACACCTACCCCCTTATCCTCATCCTCCACATCCTCATGCTGTTCATATTCGCATGCTTCTGTTGCACTCACCAATCGTAAGGTCTTCAAAAAATCTCGCTCCCTTGGCTAATGAATATAACAGACAGGAGATAGGACAGCAAAGACACAAGACAGACCACAAATGAAAAGAAGAGCATGAACAGAACATAATGAGGGAGAACATGTAACCAAGAAGGGGAAGGAATGTCCACAACAAAAGGGAAATGACACCTATGGAATGGGTTAGACCATTTTTCAGAAAGCAGTGTTTATTTCTTTGCTTTGTGTGAGTCTTTTAATATGCGGTTACATTATGCATCCAGCTTCCGCCAAGCAAAAAATTTCAAAGGTAAAAAAGAAGCCAGAACAAAAATAGTATTTTAATGGCAGAACTGATTTTATAAGTGAAGTAATCAAAGTGCTTCAGTCTCTCAAATCACATCATTGGAAGTCTAAAAATGCTTCAAAATCTAACTAGAACTTTTTCTTTCAGGCAGAATTCAAAGATCAAAGGATAAATGTTGCAAAAAAATGAATCATCTGTGTGGAAAACACAGTGATCATATATGGAGAGGATTACATGTTCTTCAAAATAAATTCAGAAATGTAAAACTTACCAAGGTATCCCCTGAAAGGACCTCTAAAAGAGAAATCAAATTGTGTCCATCCCTTAAATCTTCATAGAGATCATTCACATGTTTTCGGACCTACAAAGGAAAAAGGGAAACTTTTGGTCCTAGAACTCAGAATCACCCTTAACATTCTTAAACAAGAAAGTAGAAAATATTCTTCACATGGTATTCCATCATGCAGCTACTTTTTTTATTTTTAACCACTCATTACCTAAAAACTAAATTTAAATCTAAAACTGAAATTAAATAAACTGAATTCCAGACTAGTTCGTCATAAAGGCAATTAGGATTTTTATATTTTTAACATGCTACAATAAATATAATCACACAGACTACTACAAGGGGATAGTAGTCTGTGACTGATCACTGGCAATGCCCTAACTTTACTGACAATTCCTGATATAGCAACCACAGCCACCTTAACAGGAGCACTAAGTTTTGTGTTTTTTTTTTTTAATAAAAGATTTATTTATTTATTTGAAAGTCAGAGTTACATAGAAAGAGGAGAAGCAGAGAGAGAGAGAGAGAGAGAGAGAGAGATCTTCCAACCGATGGTTCACTCCCCAGATGGCCACAACGGCCAGAATTGTGTTGATCTGAAGCCAGGAGCCAGGAGCTTCTTCTGGGTCTCCCATGCAGGTGCAGGGGCCCGAGGACTTGGGCCATCTTCTTACTGCTTCCCTAGGCCATAGCGGAAAGCTGGATCGGAAGTGCAGCATCTGGGTCTCCAACCGGCGCCCATATGGGATGCCATGGGATGCTGGCGTTTTAGGCCAGGGCGTTAACCCACTGTGCCACAGCGCCGGCCCCAGAGCACTAAGTTTTTACCCTCCAATTGGTCTTCCTATATTCTAATCCACACAGTATTAAGGATGCAGAGGCTCACACTCCACATCTTAAACATCTGTGGATGTAGGCTAGGTAAAGGATACAGAGACTGTGTACTATTGCTTCAATTTCCTGTGAGCCTAAAATTGCTTCAAAATAAAAGGCTTTTCACAACCATATATGTCACATTAGAAGGGCTCTGGGCTGGTGCTGTGGCAAGTGGGTAAAGGCACCACCTACAGTGCTGGCAACCCATATGAGCACCGGTTGGAGTCCTGGATGCTCCATTTCCAATCCAGCTCTGCTATGGCCTGGGAAAGCAGAAGAAGACGACCGAAATCCTTGGGCTCTTGCATCTACATGGGAGACCCAGAAGAAGCTCCTGGCTCCTGTATTTGAATCAGCAGAGCTCCAGCTGTGGTGGCCATCTGGGAAGTGAACCAGTGGATGGAAGACACCTCTCTCTCTCTCTCTCTCTCTCTTCTCTCCCTCTCTGCCTCTACCTCTGTCTCTCTGTAACTCTATCCTTCAAGTAAATAAATAAATAAATCTTTAAAAAGAGGGGCAGGGGAGGGCTCTGTCCAAACCTTCCTCTGTATAACATAAATCTGTGATGGAGCATCATTGAAACTACGTCAAAACTAAATAACACTAGCAAACAACTGACATCCAGTCCATAAGAGCTATATTCATTCCACAGGCTGACAAAAGCCTATGAATTTGGAGCTCAAACCACCAATGTCCTAAAAGCTTTGCCCAGTCTGCCTACTGGGGACAGCTCTCCTAAGTACTTAGCTGATTACAAGATCTGTGCTAGACAGACAAAGGAGGCTACTCAGATGGCTGCTCCACAGTGGCTGGCATATTTCCATTTCTCACCTTTCAATGATTCTGGGCCTCATTACTTTATGCTGCTGTCATGAAGAGAACCAAAGAAGTGGTTTACAAAGAGGGAGTAACCAGAATTCTGCCTGTTTTCACCTGTGACACAAGACCTGCGTGGCTATCTAGTCTCTGGACTAAATTCTGAAGGTTTAATCTATATGAATCAAACTTCTTTATACTTCCCAAATGTCAAGTGAATATATAGCAAAAAGTAATAAAAAAGAAAAACTAAAACTATGATTAAAACTAGCTGACTATGATCAACAAGCAAGAAATGGCCTAATGTACACTGTACCTTTAATGGTAAGCCTTTCACTCCAGAACTGTAGTTTAAATGCCATTAAACTGTATTATCTTAATTAACTACACATTTTGCAGTATCTTTTATTAGCGTCAGAAAATACTTTTGAATTATGAGTAAACAATTCCCGTAGGGGTTTCATATCAAATTTGTAGTGCTTTGAGACATTTTACCTAAATCACAGAAAAAATTTTTTTAATTTTATTCATT
Organism: Lepus europaeus; assembly: GCF_033115175.1. Lineage (NCBI taxonomy): Eukaryota > Metazoa > Chordata > Mammalia > Lagomorpha > Leporidae > Lepus > Lepus europaeus. Next base: position 57,200,029 of record NC_084829.1, read on the forward strand.
TATTTGAGAGGTAGAGCTAACAGACAGAGAGAGGGAGAAACACAGAGAGAGGTCTTCCATCTGCTGGTTCACTCCCCAGGTGGCCGCAACAGCCAGAGCTGAGCCGATCCACAGTAAGGAGCCAGGAGCCTCCTCCAGGTCTCCCACACGGGTGCGGGGACCCAACCACTTGGGCCATCCTCTACACTTTTCCAGGCCATAGCAGAGAGCTGGGTAGGAAGAGGAGAAGCTAGGACTTGGAACAGCGTCCATGAAGGATTCCGGCACCTCAGGTGGAGGCTTAGCCCACTACATCACAGCACCAGCCCAGAATCACAGAATCTTAATATTCAATTAACAATTTAGTAGCATTAACCACAAATAATTTAAACAATAAACTTAGGCTTAGGTTCTTACTGCTAAGTAACTGCAAAAAATAAATAAATAAATAACAGAATGCATCACATGACTTTTAATCACATCTCCCTCTTTACAAACTGACATTTTGTTTTGATTTCCTAATATCCAAGATGTAGTATCACATGACTGGTGCCACAAGACTACACAAACAAAAGTTTAAAAGTATTTTCTTCCTCTAAAACAAATATCATGATATATTTTAGGCAATCTTTATTTATAAAATATGTTAATATCCAAATAAGGTACTAAGGGATTGTCCCTTCCATTAAAATATTTATCTTGGGAATACTTGTAAGTAATAATGCTCTGGAGTTCTGAATTACCTTTCAGAGATGAATCAGTTTTCAATGACCTTTGCAAGCACACATCTACTGTGAGTCTACATGCACAGCACCTATACATGCACAGAAGCTTAGCAAAACTCCAACACTATATTTGTACTCACATATCAGAGCTCTGTAACAAATAAGCACTACTCCAAGGCATGAGCTTAAAATTTACCTGACCAAGACTTACTTAAAAACAAGTCAGAAAAACCACACTTGTGAATATTATACATATTTAATATCTGAATCTATGTATTTCTGAATGTGTCGTGTATGTGACCAGAAGCAGCCTAACTCTAAAAGAGCCTGAACAGGAACCCTGAGATCATATTTATATAAACAACATTATGCAGCTCTTGATCCATGGCCAGTTGCTTAATCTCTCAAAAATAAATGACTTCATTGTGCAGGTCTGACACTCTGAGTACACAAAAGGATAGAGGGCTGCAAGCACATGATCAGGAGGGGCCTCCCAAGACAGCAATAACAGACAGTACGGAGAATGCCGTGAGAGCCCTGCCAGTCTCACATTTCACTCCACATCCCACTTCCTATGTCTTCTCACTCCAGGACATTTAAAGATGGGGTGTGATTCCGAACACTTATTTCATAGGAAGGCAATTTCACAACTTGCCTTGCCAGATTGAACTAAACCCTCTCTATCAGGGGAAGCTTTCCAAAGCTAGGTGTCAGTTTTCACCATCATGTTTATGCTACAATAGAGAAAAATTAAGTATGCTTAGAGAAGGAAAATAATAATATTAATATATAATAATGTCAGGCAAAGATGAAGTAGTAAAAGAAAAAACTTGTTATACAAGAAAACGAGTTAGGAGACCTTCGTTCTACCCTTGCTTCTCCCCCTGGCCTCATGAACCTGCATCAGCTGCCTTCACTTGCCAGGCCTGTTTTCTCATCTGCAAAATCAAAGTATGAAAAAAGAAGGCATCTGGTTCAAACTAGAGAACAAAAAGTCTATGGTTTGAAAGTAAAATTATCATTTTTAAAAAAAAATCAATGATTTGTCAGCTTAAAAGAAAATGTATACCATGCAGAGCTACTCTTAAGCCTGTGGCTTAATTCCTTAAGAATTTTAGAGGAAATACACAACTTGTATAATGCTTTAAAATACCCTGAGACGCTGGCTTTCATGGAGCACTGCCTTCTCTTGTCTCGGGTGATTATTCTGAAGACTCCCAGAAATACTACACATGAAAAGTACTCTACAAATTATCATTCCATGAAAAGCAAATGTCACCATTCTAACAACACTAAAGAAAAATACACACAGGATGAATTACCACTAGGTGCCTGACCCTGTGCTAAAGTGCTTCATCAAAGTCTACTCTCATTCTTATCAAAAATAAATAAAATTTTAGTAGGTATTAAAAATCAACATTATGAAGATGGGGTGGTAGTGTATGAACTGAGGGGAGAAAATCAAAGTTCTGGGAAGTGTCTGATCAAATGAGCAATGAAGAGACAGAAAGGAAGCGGAGTTACATAGAAAAGCCTTAATTATTCTGCCCAAAGTCTGAGTCACACACACTTGGCCTGGCAACTTCCCTTCACAGATGACTACACTAACTGACCAGTCTTCTGTTTTCCATTTTTAATAAAACATTCTTTCTTCTCTTTTTGGATATTTCTCCCTGTGGGACGAAAAAACTAGAGGAAGAGATCAGCAAAGTAAAAGCACCATGAGATACTCTGGGATCAAATTATGTAACGCAGATTACATAACAAGGGCGCAGCAGCATTTGCTGTATTTCACACAATTCTCCCAGAAGTTTGCATGGCCTACCAAAACGGTTGTACTGCACTGCCCCTACAGATTACCCCTAGGGGGCACTAATCTTCTGCTTAAGAGAACAGCCTGGGGAAGGACAATGTATAGAATACAAAGTATTTTAAACCAGGTGCTGTTGACCATGGGTACTATTTCAAACTTATTTTGAAGAGTGATCAAGGTAAGTTATGCTAGGTCTGTGCCATCCAAATGGATCAACTGATTCAAGATTTTACTCCAGAAATTGTTTTCATTAACTTGTAATCATTGGTTTTAGATGGGCTAAATCAAATTTAACTTTGAAGAAAAAAGGATCATTCTATAGCTGTTTATTTAATGTTTAAGACTCCTTTTAAAAAAAAAAAAAAACTCTGTAGTGGCCAACATTAATCTAGACAAATCCCGCAAAATGTTATTTCTCATATTTGAATCTATTGCTACTAAACAGCTGCAGTTCAATTCAAATCACTACTTATTAAGCATCTATCTCCTGCCAGGATATCCTTTAACTTCTAAGAGTACAGTGATAAACTAAATGTGAGTGCTACCTCTCAAAGCCTACAGACTGAGATGACAGAAATTACAGAGGATGTACCCGTATAAAGTGAACACAGTCCGAGCACACTGAGTTCTGAAGAGCTATAAAACCAGTCTGGGCTCTAAGAAAGTCTCTGAGCAAAGAAGGTGGGAATAGTCTAGAAGGAGCAGAGGGGAGGGGCAGGGCGAAAACAACAGAGGAAAAAGGCAGGGACATACAAAACTGCTTGGTGAGTTCCAAGAAAAAGAAGTAACCAGGAAGTGAAGGATGTGTGAGGTGGAAGGTGACTCAGCAAAGGTGGGTCAGGAGACCCCAAGTTAAGTAATACACCAAGTTAAGAAGCTGGGCATCTTCCTAGACAAAAGGACCATGGAACACTTTTAAGCAGAAGACACTGTTGGAGGAGACCAGAATGTGCCACCCCAAAATATGAAAGATCGTGAAGCTGAAGGCAACGAGGAAGCAGCAGGTGTAGGAGAGCTCTGACCTCTGGTCTCTGAAAAGCAGGACCCGGAGTTACAAAGACTTAAAAGATTCTGCCCCTTTCCGGCCAGGCGGCACAAACCTTAACTACAGAAGACAGTTTTGAACCCTTATTGGCCAGAGGCTAGAACTAGAAGTCTCCACCTCAATAAGCTTTCCTAATTAGCCTTATCTGCCACAGATTTGTCTTTCCCAGATTGTCACCCCTAGAGACTCAAAGTCCTGTTTTTCTTGTCACGTCTCTAAAAATGCACTGCTCTTGAAGATGCTATACAAGCTGGAAGCAGAGCCACCTCTTTGAGAACTGCTCACTTCTCTTGGTGTCTCCCTTTACACATAAAATATACATATTCATTAACTACTGGTTTTTTTTTTCCTGTTAATCTTTTGTTACAGGGATCCATTACAATTAGGAAACTATGGGGCTTGTGCTTTCCTTATACTATTTCTGATCAATATATAAGCTTTCTGGTAAATTACTATCTTGAGCAAACCCAAATCACAGGTAAAGTCAAAGATCTAATTTATAGGTCTACTAGCTGAGATAATTTATCCCTACTAATAGAGAAAAGATCCTTTAGGAAAAAGCATACCAGAAAGGTCATTCAATCAATCAACCTTGGATAAAACGCATATATCCTAGCGCAAGAGCAGTAAACAAAATAGCAGCCACATAAAAGACCCACAGTCCTCGCTTAAAGAAGTCTTGTATCTAAAGGATACGATATTCTGGAAAACAATCTGCTATCTTTAGAAAGGAACATAAATAATAAAAGAAGGCTTGTCCCAAAGGAGAGCACCTCACTGCCTTGCACTAATTGCCTGAAGAGAAAAGGGACAGCCTGCTTTAGTGAAAATTACAAGTTAAAATGCTTTCCGACGTGATATTTCTCAGTTCAAGCCAATACAATGATAAAAAATAGCTAGCAAGTTCTCCTGGGACAGCTCCTTAGAAGACCAAATTTAAGGAAATAAAAAAAGTATTATTAGTCTATTATATCCATTATTTTGATAAGTAAATCGATGCCTTAAAAATACACAGAAATGCTTAAGAACAATGTATTTTCTTTTATTTATTATGTATTTATTTATTTTTTTTACAGGCAGAGTGGAAAGTGAGAGAGAGACAGAGAGAAAGGTCTTCCCTTGCTGTTGGTTCACCCTCCAATGGCCGCTGCGGCCGGCGAACCGCGCTGATCTGAAGGCAGGAGCCAGGTGCTTCTCCTGGTCTCCCATGGGGTGCAGGGCCCAAGCACTTTGGGCCATCCTCCACTGCCTTCCCATGCCACAGCAGAGAGCTGGCCTGGAAGAGGGGCAACCGGGACTAGAACCCGGTGTGCCGGTGCCGCAAGGCAGAGGATTAGCCTGTTGAGCCACAGTGCCGGCCAGAACAATGTATTTTCTTAGGGAGCTGTCTTCTCTGAACAGCTTGTTATAAATTCTTTTGGTACTACTGCTTTAAGAGGTCAGAAACAATAAAATGAGAACTCAGTTTTTCCTAAATCACTATAAATTCTAAATTGATGCAGGTAAGTAAAATGAGGAAATACCAGTATTTGATTCACCTCCTTTATTTTTTCAAATACAAAATAAAGGTATTTGCATACACCTTAGGATATTAATGGATAAAATAGTGGAGAGTTTTAAATAATTCCATGTTGTCCCAGGGCAGTACAAATAAATCAGCTACTTGGCAGTGGGCCTGCCTGATTAGTTCCTTGACAAAAAAGGTTTCTCTTTTCTGTTTTCAGGTTGATAATCTGTAATCAATTTTTAAAACACAAAAATAATGTCTTTTCTGGTCTCTTACAAGGTGGTAACTAAAATATAAGATTAATACAAATATTGCTGAAAAACACTCGAAGATTTGAAGACATTACAGTCTTCATTTCACCTAGATTTATTTATATATACATACACACACACACGCATATGTGTGTATACATATATATATATATATTATCTTTCACAGTATTAGCAATCTTTCCAAAAGGCTATTCCAATTTTCAAATTTTAAGTATGTAACTGGTTTTTAAGATTTATTTTATTTATTTGAGTTACAGAGAGGCAGAATTATTTTATTTATTTGAAAGAGTTACAAAGAGAGGCAGAGACATAGAGAGAGGTCTTCCATCTGTTGGATCACTCCCTAAATGGCTGCAACAGCCAGAGGTAAGCCAATTGGAAGCCAGTAGCTTTCTCCAGGTCTCCCACTTGGGTGAGGGCCCCCAAGACTTGGGCCACCCTCTGCTGCTTTCCCAGGCACAGGGAGCTGGATCAGCGCCTGTATGGGCTGCCAGTGCTGCAGGCCAGGGCTTTAACCTGCAGTGCCACAGCACCAGCCCCATAACCATTTTCTTTAACAGTCTGCTTTGGGTTTGGGTTGATTCTGGTTTGGTTCGGTTTGGCTTTGGGTCCTCTGTCTTTCCATTTCGCTCTTCCCTGTCATCAACCAAAAAACAAACAAGCACCTCTATTTGCATGCATTTCCCCTCAGCCTGCAGATCTTCCACCTTGTACACAGCTGTACTGACCTTGGTTTGAGTAATTATAATGTAACTGAAAGGGAAAAGTAATTCAGAACTAATATATTCTGCACAGTAATATATGTTTGGCATCTTCCCACTGGCTTTATTTCTGAGTTATTTTTTATTAAAGTTGTAGTCTAGAAAACATCCACATTACAATGGCAAACAAATGAACACTGGTTTATAAAGACATCAGCATTATCCATTCTGTGTATGTGAAAGAAAAGAATGCTAACAAGAAGTATTGTCCCATGATATTTTAAAAAGAGATGAGAGGTATCTTACGTAAGGAAGATTAGGTATGATTCTGTCCAATATCCTGTCACTTGTTTCTGAGAGTAGTAAAACCCAGCCACAGCTGACAGGAGGATTTGAGTCTCACCTTTTAAAAGTTTTTCAAATATCCTCCCAGTTCACTTTTATGTAAATCTTTATTTTATGATGTAAAAGAAAAATCATAGTAAGTGCTACTAAATCAAGGGTAATTTTTTTGTTTGTTTGTTTGTTTTTTTAAATGTTTATTTATTTGAAAGCCAGAGTTACACAGAGAGAGGAGAGGCAGAGAGAGAGGTCCTCCATCCGATGGCTCACTCCCCAATTAGCTGCAACAGCCGGAACTGCGCCTATCCAAAGCCAGGAGCCAGGAACTTCTGGGTTTCCTACGCAGGTGCAGGGACCCAAAGACCCGGGCCATCTTCCACTGCTTTCCCAGGCCATAGCAGAGAGCTGGATCATTTGTGGAGCAGCCAGGACTAGAACTGGTGTCCATATGGGATGCTGGTGCTCCAGGCTAGAGCATTAACCTGCTGCGCCACAGCGCCAGCCCCATCAAGGGTAATTTTTAATAACAGTTTAAGGAAAAGAAGAACCAATCACTAGCATTTTTATGTTCGTCTCATTCCCATTCCTCCCAATTTGAGAGCTTATTTGGAGGTTCTAGCAGGGGAGCGCAGCTACTCGTATACCCTTGACCAAAGACCGGTCCTCCTCTAGTGGGGAAGGTCGTCCTCTTCAACCGAGCGCGCAGCTTCGGACGCACATGGAGCGGTGAGGGAGGAAGAGGACACCCGCCTAGCCAGCCAGATCAGCCGAATCAACCCTGGCGATCAATGGGGTGACAGATGTCGCAACCAGATCGCCCTCACATCCAATTCCTCCAAATTTGAAACAGAAAGAAAAAGCTGGGGCCAGCGCCGAGGCTCAATAGGCTAATCCTCCGCCTGCAGCGCCAGCACCCCAGGTTCTAGTCCCAGTTGGGGCGCCAGATCTGTCCCGGTTGCTCCTCTTCCTGTCCAGCTCTCTGCTGTGGCCCTGGAGTGCAGTGGAGGATGGCCCAGTGCTTGGGTCCTGCACCCGCATGGGAGACCAGGAGAAGCACCTGGCTCCTGGCTTCGGATCAGCGCAGCGTGCCAGCCGTGGTAGCCATTTGAGGGGTGAACCAACAGAAGGAAGACCTTTCTCTCTGTCTCTCTCTTACTGCCTAACTCTGCCTGTCAAAAAAAAAAAGAAAGAAAGAAAGAAAAAGAAAAAGCTGAGAAAGCAGGGATCATAATAACAATTCCTTTTGTTTTTAAAGATTTATTTATTTATTTATTTGAAAGATGGTGGGGGAGAAACAGAAAAAGATATCTTCCATGCACTCCCAAATGACTGCAACAGGTGAGCTAGGCTGGCCAGGTCAAACCCAGGAGCCTGGAACTCCATCTGGGTTCTCCTACATGAGTGGCAGGGGCCCAAGTACTTTCCTTCGCTCCTTTCCCAGGCACAGGGAGCTGATCAGAAGCGGAACCGCCAGGACTCAAAGTGGCACCCATGTGGGATGCCAGTGTTGCAGGCAGAGGCTTAACCTCCTATACCACAACACTACCCCTCACTTAACACTTCTAATGAGTAGTTAATAAGCTATGCAATCAAATGAGAATTTTATAGAAGTGGAAATTTGTGATTATAGTAAAATAGTAAGAAAAACAGCTTAACAACTACATGGTACATACATGCCATTTCTTTAAAAATACAACTACGGGTCTTGAAGTCTGCTTGCTAGGAATCTTAACTGCAGCATCAAAAGCCTGTCCTTTATCATCAATATGTTAAACAGATTCCATGGTATTTTCAACTTCCAGCTCTTTTTTTAATATGTGAGTGGCAGAAAAATAGAGGGTGGGGGAGGGGGGAGTGGAGTGCAAGAAGGAGAGAGAAAGAGAAAGAGAATATGCACTCACTCTTATCCACTAATGCACCATCCAAATGCCAAGGCGAAGCTGGGAGCTGGAACTCAATCCACGTCTCCCAACTGAGTGGCAGGATCTGAATTACTGGACCTATAGCTGCTCCCCAAGTCTGCATTAGCAGGAGTCAGGAGTCAAAGGCAGGTAGCAAACTCATAGGTATGGATACAAGCATCTTAACCATTATACCAAACTACTTGTTCCTTCAAATTCCAGCCTTTACTGCAAATGTTTAAAAATAGGTCATGAATATGTTTCAATAAAAGTCATGTAGAAGTTAAAGAAGTTTAAATTATTTCGTTTAAATTATACTTATGACCAAATTCACAACTAGTTAAAAAATGTGTATTCAATAAGCCCCACTCAATGAGTCTCTAATAATGTTACATTAAATGCACAAATCAGGCTCAAACTAATTATTATAAATTAGGTAAACATATTCAGTTCCTCTTTGAAAAGAAAGCTCCTGAGATGCAGAACCCTCTCAGTTTCTTGCCCCTTAAAGCAAGGTCATTTTATCAGACTGACTTTCCTCTTTACACCTACCTACCTATCACTGGTTTCAAAGAAACCTTAACCATGGCTGGTGGTGATAAGATGAATAACCTGTGTGGGAGAGGCACTGCAGTGGAGGACATGATAGGGTGCTAGAGGAAAAGGCAGCTTGAGGATCCCAGGCACCTGGCAAACAGGGAGAGAAGAGTCCAGGAAAGGAATAAAGGGAATTGGCAAATAAAATGCTCAATTCCTTTGCAATTCTGATTGAAGCACTGGCTGTGGCAAGGGCCCTAAATACTTCTGAGCTGAATCATCTCTTTGGGGACTTTTGTCAAAGGAGCTGTAAGTTGTCCATGCCTGACTGGCTATGCAGTGATTCAACAACTAAATGGATGCTTGCCCCAAATAAGAACCATTTTCTCTCACTCTGGCACCGTTTAAAATATTTATCTTTGCAACATAGTTGTTTACAGGAAAAAACAGGTTCAAACTCAGTGCACACAAACATTAAAAAAAAAAACACCTAAACCATCAAAAATGAACATTATCTCTTCCTTGCATGATGTCTAACAAGGCTGACAGTTGTCAACCAAACAGTCAGCCAATTGCTGTAGTAATTATAACAAGTTGGGCTCTAGGCTCAGAGGAAGTGAGGTCCTTGGAGACTGGACAAATGCTAAGAAGTAATAGAATCCATGGGTACCCCTGGTTCCAAGTAAAGTGAAGCCAGCAAGCAGCTACGTGCTGGTCACGCCACTGTGCGCATTTGCTGGTGTCCCTTTCACAGCATTATTCGCCAGGGTTAAGAGATCCACGCATGGCATGATACAAGGGATTGCTGCATCCCGTTTTTTAAGTCTCAAGAACTGGAAAAGCTAAAGATTTTTCAGTAACATATTCTATAGTTTTAGGGTCTTTCATTCTCTGATATGTCTCCATAGTTTACATGCAAACTAATTCACTTCTCTTTAAATACAAATGCACTTCCTTAAGCCCTTACAAGTAAACAACTGAAAACAACTGGTTTCATCCTCTTTACTAAACTTTTGGAATAACCAGGATTATAACCAAGACAACTGTGCAAGAGATGAACACTGAAGCTATTTTTAAAGATAGCCCCAGATGATGAGATTCCACTGCCTCTGTTGCAATTCACTCTAATGCTCACATCTTCCCTGTCAAGGAACAATTCCTTAAGTCCAGGTCACTGGTCCCACAATTTGTATTTTTCAAACCAGACCCACTGCAAATCATCTCTGTGGGACTAATATGCCTCAAATGGAATTACAAATATGGGTTTATTCTGAGTTATTTAACTAAAAATTGACATAAGTTACATATGCTTATGATAATTAGTCTCTGCCATAGAAATCTACTTTTTGTAGAATTAAAACTCACAAAGATGCCATCAGTTTCTTGAAAATTATCACTTCGTAAATGGTATTGTTGGAAATTTTACTGAATTTTCAGACTGCAGGTTATTCAAAAGAGATCTGTGGACCACAGATACCCAAAATGTAGTTCTTCCAATTGTACGAAACCAGAGTCCCAGAAAAAATGTTGTATTTGGGTCTCATAGTAAAGCTTATACCCATAGTCGATATTTTCTCTCCAACCCTTGTTCTGAGAATCCCCTTTAAACTGACAAGGTTCAGCAAACATGGACTTGAGTGAAATAACATCAAGCAAATCTGGGGCCACAGTTCTGAAAGTGAACCTCAGAACATAGCTGTGGGTTCACTTTAAGATTCTTAGGTCACAGGATCCTACCAGCAGTGCTTCACTAACAACTCCAAAGACTGAGAGAATCTGAAAGGAGTATCTGCTGAATGGCTGAGGTCACATTCTTAAAACTTCCACCATCATATATCTATGTGTGCATTCATGGTATTCCCTTTATCTGAAATGCTGCTCTGCTCCCACTCTTGGCTATGGAAACCTTACTTTTCCTCCAAGGTCAAGTTCTATCATCACCCAGATACTAAGAATGAAGGTGTCCCTATTCTGCACTACCAGATTCCTTGGTTTATCCCAGGACACCAGTCATCATTTTCCTTATAGAATAATTTTATGTGTATAATATCCATAAACATAAGCCCCTTAAAACAGCAAGGCCCTGCCTTAGGACCTCATTGTAAGTGTCTCATGCCTTGCACATTACTTTCATATAGCAAATATTCAAGGAATGATTGTTGAATAAATACAAGATTAGTCATTTTGCCCTTTGCATGTGACCTTAGCCATGCTCTCAGCTGTTGGCCCTTGAGTGCAGCCCAGGGAACAAAGAGGAACTTAGGAAATGGATTCACTGAAGCATTAAGCTCCGTCCTGCAAGGGCACTTTCCTTTTCCCGCAGAGCCCACAGGGGCATCTATGAGAATTAGTGCCAGTATCAGGTCCTGCCACACAACTGGTGCCAGATAAATGCTGCTGAAAGACTAACACACAAAGAAGACATGTCTACTTCCGCATTCCAAACCTACGTATTTGCCCTTCTTCATCTAAATTGGTTTGGTAAATGACAGGTAGGAAAGTGTTCAGATCAATCTAATTTTTTTTTTTTTTTTTTGACAGGCAGAGTTAGACAGTGAGAGAGAGAGAGACAGAGAGAAAGGTCTTCCTTTTGCCGTTGGTTCACCCGCTCCAAGTGGCCCCTATGGAGGGTGCGCTGCGCCAATCTGAAGCCAGGAGCCAGGTGCTTCCTCCTGGTTTCCCATACGGGTGTAGGGCCCAAGCACCTGGACCATCCTCCACTGCACTCCCCGGCCACAGCAGAGAGCTGGACTGGAAGAGGAGCAACCGGGACAGAATCCGGCGCCCCAACCCGGACTAGAACCCGGTGTGCCGGCGCCGCAGGCGGAGGATTAGCCTAGCAAGCCGCGGCACTGGCCCAGATCAATCTAATTTCAAGACTTAACCTTAAGTAAAACAGCTTTAACTAAGTTAAAAAAAAAAAAAAAAAAGACCTATGGTGCAGGCATTTGGACCTACAGTTAAAATACCACTTGGAATGTCCACATCCCCTATCAGAGTTCTGAGGTTTAAATCCTGGTTCCATTTCCAAGTTCTGTTGATGCACACTTTGGGAGGTAGCAGGTGATTGGTAAGACAGTTATATCCCTACCATTCATGTGGGACACTTATATTGAGTTCCTGGCTCCTGACTTTGGCCAGGCCTGAACCCAGCTGTTCCAGGCATTTGGTAAATGAACCAGTGGATGAAAGAGTGATCTATCTATTGATCTGACAATAAAAAGGAGTGGAGAATGTCACAACATGGATGAACCTCAAAAACATTATGGTAATTGAAAGCCAGACACAAAAGAAAATATATGGTTTTTTTAGGTAAAATAGTCAGGAAAGGCAAATTTACTGATAGAAAGTTCATTAGTGGTTATAGGACTGGGTGGTATGGGGACAGGATATGACAAATGGGCACAAAGTATCTTTCTGAGATAATGGAAATGTCCTAAAATTAGACTATAGTAACAGCTTCACAATTCACCAAAGAGTTGTTCAATTATACAATTAAAACAAGAAAATTTTATGGAATTTAATTATATCTCAACAAAGCTATTTTTAAAGTAACTTAATCACACTCTTTTGAGAAAAGGAGTGGCAGTAATATTTGTACATGGGAAAAATTTATATCCATCATAATTCAAAAAATCGATAATAATGCATAGATTATAGGACAGGATGTTATATTCTAGTATGGTTCAAGACACACAACTGAAATACATTTAAAAGGATACATGATATTCCAATGGTTATCAATTAACAATTTAGCTAAAGACCTGATCTTAATACTAACAGTGAAAAAGCTGTTAGCGTCAAGTATAATAAAAATCTTTAATGTAGACCATAAAAGAGGTATACTATTAAGACAGTGAAAAGTAAGCGAAAGACATGTGCAAAATACTATCAAGTGATGTAATTATATCTAATCTGAGTAACAGATGAAACACTTCCTCAGCTTCACATCACCACAGGCTCCGACTTGGACACTGACTTACTGAACTCTGGTTTGAAATAATATGAGTACCTCACTCATAACCACACCTTGAGTCAAAGATGATGATTACAAACCTAAGTCTTCACCTAAATAGTAAAGCAATATTCTGACCTGGCTTTTCAATTACCATTTTGTTAAATAAATCAGAGTAAAACATTCAGAAAAGCAGACCAGGCAGAAAATTCCATTCATAGAACCACAGCTGATTGTAGACATAAGAAAGAAAAGCCACTTTCACAAATTCAGGAGAAACACAAGTCCCTCCCTTCCTCATCAATAAAGTATACATATATAAACTTTACCCTAAATATATGTAAAATCTTACTGTGAGGCCAGCACTGTTAAGGTTAAGCTGCAGGTTAATTGCAAGTTAAGCTACTGCCTGCAGTGCTGGCATCCCACAATCTAGTTCCCAGCAAATGAACCTGGGAAAGCAGCAGCAGAAGGCCCAAATCCTTGGGCCCCTTCACTCATATGGGAGATGCAGAAGAAGCTCCTGGCTCCTAGCTCCTGGCTTCAGCCTGGCACAGCCCCAGACATTGTGTACATTTGGGAAATGAACCAGTGGATGGAAGATCTGTCTCATTCTCTGTTTCAAATAAATAAATAAATAACCTTACCCTAAGGCAGAGGTCAGTTAGGTTTTTTTTATTAAAGATGAAATAGTAAAAATTTTGGGTTTATTAAATTTATTTATTTGAAAGGCAGAGTTACAGAGAGGCAGAGGCAGAGAGAGAGAGACACAGAGAGACACAGAGAGAGAAACAGAGAGGTCTTCTATCTGCTGAATGATTTCCCAAATGGCCGCAACAGCTGGAGCTGCACTGATCCTAAGCCAGGAGCCTCTTCTGCTACGCGAATGCAGGGGCCCAAGCATTTGGGCCATCTTCTACTGCTTTCCCAGACCATAACAGAGAGCTGGACTGGAAGTGGAGCAGCCAGGTCTCAAACCAGCGCCCATATGGATTCTAGCACTGCAGACGGTGGCTTTACCCACTATGGATGGGTGTTGATGGTCATACAGCATAGTAATAATACAAAAAAAAAAAAAAAAAAAAAAGAGGATGGCTGAGTTCAATATAATTTTATCTGTGGCCATTGAACATTCAAATATCACAAAATATTACTCCTCTCTGATAAGTTTCCAATTATTTAAAATTGAGAAGATTTCTTAGTGCAAGAACTATACCAAAACACAGGCTGTGGCTGGATTTAGCCCACAGGCCACAGTTTGGAGCCCTCTGTTCAATGAGTCCTTGGTCAAAATGCAAAATCCTCTCTACCCTTTATTCCTTCAAATGTGATGCATTACACAAATGCCTTCCCATGCTATGACAAATTAAGAGTGGAAAAAGACTCTGTATTCTACAAAACAACATTACCTTAGTACTCATTTTTGATAATAATACAAAGAGTCCTCAAAAAATTCATGGAAAATGTGTACTATAAAAAAAATTGTATGGATTTCAAAGTATTTTACAAAAAAAAATAAACTTTTTTTTTTCATTTCATTTTCCATGAACTTTCTGAGGGATCTTAGTACAAATTCTGTCTAGAAAAACTGAAAAGTCGTTAAGACTAGAGGAGTTTTCATATAAGGCAGGCAGGGAACAACATAAAGAGATAAGTGCTCAGGGGCCGGCGCTGTGGCTCACTTGGCTAATCCTCTGCCTGCGGCGCCGGCATCCCATATGGGCACTGGGTTCTAGTCCCAGTTACTCCTCTTCCAGTCTGGCTCTCTGCTGTGGCCCGGGAGGGCAGTGGAGGATGGCCCAAGTGTTTGAGCCCTGCACCCGCACGGGAGGCCAGGAGGAAGCACCTAGCTCCTGCCTTTGGATCAGTGTGGCACCGCCCGCTGTAGCAGCCATTTGGGGGTTGAACCAACAGAAGGAAGACCTTTCTCTCTGTCTCTCTCTCACTGACTATAACTCTACCTGTCAAATAATTTAAAAAAAAAAAAAAAGAAAGAAGTGCTCAATATATATGAAGGTGAGTTAGTGAAGGATAAGTAGATATTATAAATATGAGGGTACTTCAAAAATTCATGGAAAGTAGAATAACAGACTCATTTTGTGTAAAAAAAAATTTTAATCTACACAAATAAGTACAGTTGAGGTTATAGTATAGCTAACTTTTACTCATACTCTGTAAAGCTCTGATTCATAGTAGATGTTCTCCCGACTCATTTGTTTTCATCTTAATAACCTTCTTTGTTCCAAATGTATAAACTGAAAGAGAACATGCTAGAAAGAGAAAGGTTTAACAAAAATCTTATCACATGAAAGGCAAATACAGGAAATAGAAGTATTAGGTTGATAAAAAACAGTGAAAAAAAAAAAAAGGAGGGGAATAGAGGGTACAAAATAGTCTCAGATATATAATAGCTGTCATACATGCCTTACTGGGAGCTGATGCGAGATAAGTGGACAGAAGTTATAGAAGGCAACATCTGAACAACAAAAGAAAAGGCTCAGCTAGAATTCAAGTGGACCAAAAGTATGAGTTGTCCAGATACTACAAAACCCATAGGAAGGGCTATGAGAAAACTTTCCTGCAATGGCCACCAAATTAACTACATACCAAATCTGTAATTCAAATTAACATGTAATTAATTAAATTTACCGAAAAGCAGTCATTTTTAAGCTCTCCTGCAGGATTTCCCAACGTGGTATTAATAAATATTCTTTGATTAAAGGAATTCAACATCAAGAGAATTTGGAAAACAGTACATTAAAGAGAGTTCTAATAGCAGAGGCTGTTTCAGACTTTAATATGCTAATATGTGCCATAAATCACTCCACTCCCACTCCCAACTACACCATGGCATCCCACATCTCTGATGTTCCTGATAAACTCATCTGGAAAAAGCTCTTCCTTTGGGGACAAAAATAGCTTTTATTTTATCTTATCAACTCTGAGAACTGAATTTTTTAAAAATTCATCAAAAAACTATTAAACAGACATTAAATAAATTTATAACACAGAAGTTTAGAATTTTATTTAAGGACCTAAAACTTTTTATCAAAATTATTTTATTATAAACAATGCTCAATAAAATTGAAGTAGGCAGGCATATAGGTTAAAATTGATTAGGTTTGTGAGCTGGAAGACCACACCTTTGCCATGTCCCTGTATGACCTCACACTCTACCTGATACCTTCACCACGCCCCTGTGTGACCTCATGCCCCTACCTGGCCACACATGGGTGCCCACCAGCCAATCAGGTTAATTAACCACTCCCCTTTGGAAGTGGGTTAAAAGCCTGGGACAGGGTATATCCTGGCCCTTTTCTTCTCTGGCTTCTTGCCAGGAGGGGGCTTGCTGTAGCCCTGGGCCTCCAGGGCCTGTGGCCTTCGGGCCACCCGCCCTAGGCTTCCTGGCCTTGATGCTCCTCCATGTGGCTGGTTCCTGGTGCTTGGTATGAACTCATATTTACCTCTCTCTCTTAAATAAAGCTCTCACTCTCCTATGCATCTTTCGCACTAAATAAAACTTTAAATATTCCATGCTGCCTCACTTATTTGTGCTGGTATTTAGAATTCTTCTCTAAATATTAGGCAAGAGCCCTCTCGGGCTTATTAATATTGGGGATTTATTAATAAGCATATGGTGATATCATATGGCACCCCAAATTCCAGTAACATACGTGGCATCCCAGATGGCACTTCTGGTGAACTTTTTTATATAAATATATATAACATTTTTATATAAATTTTAGGGGGTCATCTCTGATATCAAAATCAGTATCTACAAATATAATTTCTTAAATTTTCTACATTTATGTAAAATAAGAGATTTTGAAGCAACTAGAATCAATAACTATTATGATAAAAGAAAAGATAATATTGAAACTCGGTAACTCAACAGATCCTATAAGAAACATTTCTAATTTTAGAATATGTAGAGACACCTGAGCTCTATCCTTCTGAAATAACTGTGCTTAGATTAAATACAATCGAGGGACAATGTGAGTCCCAGTAGCTCCATCCAGAGCCTCGGCTCAACCATCCACATCACACCACCTTCACTGGGTTCCAAAGGACTATGAAGGGAGGTGCTACGCATCCCACATCACAGTGCCTGGAGGATCGAGTCTCCCCTCTGCTTCCTGCTGGTGCACACCCTGGGAGACAGCAGATGACAGCTCAAGTTGTTCCCTTGCATCCACATGAGACCATGAAGGAGTTCCTGGTTTCTGGTTTCAGCCTGCCCAGCCCTGAGTATTGTAGCCATTCAGGATGAAGGATCTTTCTGTGTTAAGTAAATAAATGAATATCTTTTTTTTTTAAAAAAAGGTATATGTCAGCACAGTACTTGGACAGCACAGTACCACCAGGCATACATTTCAGTGTTTTTAGAAGTGTGCAATTGTTTTCCCAGCTTCAACAGCAAATTCCCTTTGAAGTCAGTTCTCCTTTCCTATCTCACAACACCAAAGTTCCTCCTTTATTACATTAAGAGATAGAATGACTCCACGCTTCCAAACTTCTAGGCAAGCCCAATTTGACCCACTGCTGTCTTTGACACCCTGACCACCTTCATCATACCCTGAAGGGTATGGTCTTCTCCCATCTCCCTGGTGATGAGCTTCTTCCTCTCGTTTAGTCCTCTAGTCTGCTTTTGTCAGCTCCTTTGAAACCTGGCTTCTAAATGTCCCCTCAT
Source organism: Lepus europaeus (assembly GCF_033115175.1). NCBI lineage: Eukaryota > Metazoa > Chordata > Mammalia > Lagomorpha > Leporidae > Lepus > Lepus europaeus. The sequence goes on from NC_084829.1 coordinate 57,217,496, forward strand.
GTTCTCAGTATGGAAAACCCTGACTATAGCCTCGAAAAACAGGGTTTTCATTTCATTCTACAGAAAGTACTACCTTAGGCTTTTCAAAGCAACCTGACTACATCTGCAATAAGAAAGCAGAGAATATGCCATATTTATCAAGTTGTTAGGAGAGAATTTCCAACTGAGAAACATCTTCCTCTAGGCAATATTCTTCTAACTTCTGAACTGATGGAAATAACAGTGGATAAGTACAACAAAGCCAATTAGAACAAATAAATCACTCTCATCTATGAATATGAGTACATTATGCTAGGTACTGGGGATGTCACTGTTTAATAAGACAGACATATTGTATCTTCATTCAGTTTAGAGTCCAGTATTAAATAGCAAATCAAATCTTCCACTTTACTTCAGCTACTACACAATGCACACACTTCTGATGTAAAGGTTGAACAACATGATGCTGGATATGTCAGCACCACTCATCAAAGCATGATTTTTCCTTCTTTGAAAATGCCTCCAACATTACCATTCTCCATTTAAAACAATGACCTTCAGGAATGCTGCCTAACTTCTCTGTATATTTTTTCTATAAAGTATCTCTAAACTCTTGAAAAGTACACTGATTAGAGAAGAATGCAAATAGAAATTTATGGCCACAGGAAGAGGTCAAGGCATACTGGCAAGGAATAAAAACATGTAAGGAAATGCTGAGAGAAATCAGAGCCGTCACAGGTGATGTGTCACACCTACTGGACGGTGTTTTTGTTGCTCACTTCTCTATCTTAATTAGTTCTTTTTTAAAAACATTTTATTTAATTAATTCAAACTTCATGAATTTCTTAAATACAATTTTAGGAATATAGTGATTCTTCCCACCATGCCTGCTCTCACACCCCTACTCCTACCCTTCTTCTTCCTCCCTCTCCTATTCCCAGTCTTATTTTGTACTAAGATCTATTTTCAATTAACTTTATGTGCAGAAGATTAAGTCTACAGTCAGTAAAGAGTTCATCAATTTGTATGATAAAAGAAAAAAAGAATGAAACTTTTTCAGTAGTGGGGACAAGGGCTGTTCAAAGTCATTGCACCTCGAACTTAATTTCAGTTCTTTTTTTGAGAAGCCTTTAATTAGTTCTTGATTGCTCAAGGCTCTGTATCCATCTATCATAGGGTGATGTGGTGGTCTGATGTAGCTCTTCGCCAGAGCCAGAAGGACCATGGATTCAGTCTTAGTTCTGCTCCATTCCAGTTATTTCATGGCAGTTAACCTAACCTCCCTGAGTCTCAGATAGTGTATGTGATGTATCTAATCCACCTGGTGTACAGCAAAGATTCAATAAACGGTAGTAACAGCGGTAGTGCTAACTATGACAATAATGAATAAGGAAGAAAAATTATGGATGGAACTACATTTATCTGATGAAAATACTGGGTAAAATTTGGCTTTCTTAATTTAAAAAGATAATTTACCTACACACAACTATTTCACACTCTTCCACTCTTGGAAATGTGAACTATTTTTTCTCATTTGTAAAACTTGATTTGCAAGATTTGCTTGTAAATTCTATAGTTGGGCCTTTAACCAGTCATTTCTCCAAAAAGCATTCAACCCTCCCACTACATACACCATTATCTCCTATACCACAACAGAAATAACAATGTCCAAATTTCAAGTTCAGCTGCCATTTCTTTAGTTTTAATCACTCAACTCTAAATTTATCAACATTAATTTAGCACAGTAGAGAGCAAAGGACCTGGAGTCCAGCAGACTTGGATGTAAATTCTTTCTCCTTAGACTTCTGCCCAGCCCACAAGAAGTTACATAATCTTTCTTAGCCCTATTTTCCATACAAGTTCCAAGAATTATCAGCTATGTGACCTTGAGAAATAATGGAATCTTTTGTGCATTGGTTTCTTCATCTACAACAGTCCGAACCTGTCCATAAGGATTGTAAGAATTAAATAAATTAAGATATGAAAGTGACAGGTTCTGACACATGGTTAGCTCTCAGTCAACACTAGCAGCTATTATTATTTAATACTGATAATAACACTGTAAAGAATCTGGTGTACAGTCAGGGTACAATAAAAGACAGCTACTACTGCTTTTTCCTTTAGCTTATTTTTCTTAAGTTATTTTTATTTTTTAAAGTTTTTGATTACTGTGGCACAGTGGGTCAAGCCACCCCCTGCCAAGTGCAGGTATTCCATATGGGCGCCAGTTAAAGTCCTGCTTGCTCCACTTCTGATTCAGTTCCCTGCTAATGTGTCTGGGAAAGCAGAAGAAGATGGCAGTTAGTCAACAACAGGTAAGATCCCCTGGGGGACAACCTAAGACAGGCACAGCCACATGAGGAGACCACGTGGAAACAGGGTCAACCATGGTATGGCCAAGGATAATGCCTCCCGTTGCTCAAAAATAAATGAAAAGAGGAAAATGTGGTGGAATGAGAAGGCCATGCCAAGATGGCCACTGGCAAGTGAGCATCAGTTATCCAGGAATGGCTTCAAAACCCACCTAGCAATGGAGCTTGCCTGGCAACAGGCTGTGACTGGTTAAGGCATAAACTGCCCCTTGACCAGATGGCTGCCTTGGCTATATGAGCTGCTGTGCCAACTGAAATAAATGAGTCTGCAGGCTGCTCGCCTCTGGCCCACTTTCACCTGACTCCTGGGGTCTGTGTGGTGATTCCACCCCTCTTGCCCCCACCATGCTCCTCCTCTCAGAATATATAGAGAGAGTGTAAACCAATCAATCTAGGCATCCAGCCTTCCAATTTCTTTATCTTTATTTGTGTTTGGAGTCCACCAGCTCTTCTATTCCAGTTCTTTGTACAGTATATAATACACTATTGTTACCTATAGTCACCCCACTGTCCTATGGAACACTAGAACTAAAATATATTGCACACTTACTGGTTAAGACAAATGATATTGATGGTTATTTGCATAGTTATCCATTTATTTATGAAAATGGTTCTCAAAGTGTGGTCCCAACTCAGCAGTTTTAGCACTTTACTAGATACGCAAATTTCTGCAACAAGTTAGAACAGCTGATCTTCAACCCTACCCTAGACCTAGGGAATCTGAAGCTCTTGGTGGTAAAGGCCAGCACGGTGGCACAATGGTTAAGCAATTGCTTATAATGTCAGTATCCCACACAGGAGTGCCAGTACAAGTCCTAGTGGCTCTGCTTCTAATCCAGCATCCTGCTAATATATCTGGGAAGGCAGCAGATGATGGCCAAACGCTTGCGCCCTGACGCCCATGTGGGATGCTGGGATGGAGTTCCTGGCTCCTGGCTTCAGCCTGATTCAGCCTTGATTATTGCAGCCAGTTGGAAAGTGAACCTGTGGTTGGAAGCATGTGTGCTCTTGTGCTCATCACACCTCTCGCCCCATTGCTATGCCTTTCAAATAAATAAATATTTTTTAAAAATAGAAGCTCTTGGATTGGAGCCCAGCAATATATTTTAACAGACCTTCTAAGTGTGTCTGATCTGCTTGAGTTTAGATAATACTATTATAATGTTTTGGGATAAAAAACAAACCTTACATTCAGATCTAAGAACCAGAAACACTACATTCTATTTTAGTAAGAATATTTTTCATTAGCCCTTTATAAAGTCAATATTTTTAAAATGCCCCTATCTCGTCAGTGGCCACAGATGCAAAACTGCTCAATAACTATGCAGCAGTTAAGAATATAGAGCAAACAGAGCTTTTTAATATATACTCCAAAAGATATCACTGTTTTCTCAGTTTAGGGATTTATATTTCCATCTAGCCACCAAAACAGAAAACGAAGAATAATGTGTCTGATTCAGGGGAACCATGAAGTAATTTTATTACATGCACAAAGGATATCTACACAGTGAGTAAATTAAGCTTTCCAAAGATGTGATGGGACAGAGATTAGAATGTGATAGTCAGCTGGGTGGATCCCTGCAGTGACTAAGCAAATTACTAACAAATAAGGTGTGTCCCAGTACTGGAATCTGGGGCCTCTTACTCTCTGAATGCATTTATGTATCAATAAATTTAAAAATTTTTAAGAAAAATTTAGACCAAAAGTCTTTTTGTACAATGTTAAAGAATAAATTTACAATATAGCTGGTCAGTGCTGAAAAACATAATTCCCACCCAAACTGTGTGATAAATGGATCCTATGCAAGGAAAGAACAATATATGGACTTCCCTAAACTCCAGGTGTCTCCTAAAATTTCTTAATCCCAGATCCAGCGCTGTGGTATAAGTTAAGCTTTTGCCTGTGGTGCCAGCATCCCATATGCGCACCAGTTCCTGGTTGGTACACTTTGATCCAGCTCCCTTCCTGGGAAAGCAGAGGAAGATGGCCCAAATGCTTCTGCTCCTGCACCCATGCGGGAGACACAGAAGAAGCTCCTGGCTCCTGGTTTAGGATCAGCTTAGTTCCAGACTTGCTGCCATTTGGGGAGTCAATCAGTGGATGGAAGATCTCTCTCTCTCTCTCTCTCTCTCTGTGCTTCCCTCTCTCTGTAACTCTACCTCTCAAATAAATAAATATTTTTCAAAAAATTCTTTATACCCATAAATTACTCATTGAATATACCCTTTCAGTCACAGCTCAAGATCTAATTCTCTGTTCATGTAAACAATTTTTTAAGGGACTGGCACTGTGGCGTAGCAGGTAAAGCTGCTACCTGCAGTGCTAGCATCCCATATGGGTGTTGGTTCAAGTCCTGGCTGCTCCACTTCTAATCCATCAGAAGATGGCCCAAGAGCTTGGGTCCCTGCACCCACATGGGAGACCCAGAAGAAGCTCCTGGCTCCTGGCTTTGGATTGGCCCAGCTCTAGTCACTGCAGCCATTTAGGGAGTGAAATAGTAGACAGAAGACCTCTCTCTCTCTCTCTCTCTCTCTCTCTCTTTCTCTCTCTCTCTCTCTCTCTCTCGCCTCTTCCTCTCTGTAACTCTGTCTTTCAAATAAATAAATCTTTTTTTAAAAATCACAATTTTTTAAAATATTCTAATCTTTGATAACTATTAAAGTGCTTCCTTCTTGCCTTCCCCCAAGAGAAAGGCAAAAGCTAAATCATGACTACTTAAATCTTAGGTGTCATTTTTTGTATTATTTCCTTTTCGATTTCTTGACAGCAGGACAGAATTGCAAGAGGTAGCCCCTAATGGTATTGGTTAGAATGGACAAAACAAATGCTGTAAAAGGATGTCACCAATTTTATATTTAAGGGCAATTCTCCAAATAAAATGTAGTTAGCTGAAGTCACAGGTATTTTCAATAACAATCAGCTCATTTATATTCTAGTGCTACAGTTCAAATTATGCTCAAGAATAATACATTAACATTCCTGGCACCAACAGTTTCCCTAGAAACTTATTTGCAAGGTAAGTAATCCACTCTATTCAACGTATGAAAAGACTTTGAGACAGCAGACATGAATGTGTTAGGTGGACTTTATTCTTATTAAATATTCTAAAGCATAATGACTCAAAGAAAGCATTCTTGACAAAACAATCAGTTTAAGCACAGGCTTAGTCATGCAACTGGAACACCAGACACTAAAATTTAAATACATTTGGAAAAAAGCCAAAATCATCTACTTGTCCACAAATTTAAGTTTTTATTAACTAGTCTTGTGATTTGATACAAGTGTAATTTTAGCTCTGATAAATACAAAATAAGATGGCGCAGTAGGTTAATCCTCTGCCTATGGCACCAGCATCCCACATGGGCACCAGTTCTAGTCCCAGCTGCTCCTCTTCCAATCCAACTCTCTGCTATGGCCTGGGAAAACAGAAGATGTCTCAAGTGCTGGGGCCCCTACACCTGCATGGGAGACCAGTAGGAAGCAACTGGTTTCAGATAGGTCCAGCTCCAGCTGTTGCAGCCATTTGGGGAGCAAAACAGCAGATGGAAGACCTTTCTCTGTCTCTCTCTTATAACTCTACCTCTCAAATAAATAATGAATAAAATCTTTAAAAAGAAATACAAAATAAGGCTATATTAAATTTTGCACTAGAGCAAAGATTATATTCTTAAGTGCTTACCAAATATTTTAAGGAAAAAATGTTTATACATATATACATTCTACCAGGGGTCCTCAAAATGTTTATAGAAAATGTGCATTATGAAAAAAGTAAGCATACATTTCAAAATAATTTGCACGAAAATAAACATATCTTTTAACTCCATTTTCCATAAACTTTTTGAAGTACCCTCATAGTAACTTAAATAATGATTTAAAATCTCTATGATATTTACTTTTCTCAGACATTGATACTTTCAAAATTGATCATGCCAGAATCATCCCTGGGCATTGGGTACATGCTATTTGACAGATGCAAAAAGTCAAACAGCTGAAACTATAAGCTAGGGAAAGTAAACAGCATCTCACAGCCAAGGGAACCTGCTGGAGGATCTGTAACAAACCACAGTGCTCAAAGAAATCAGACACTGAGACACAGAGCCTCATCTGAATTTACATTCTCTTTCCATGACTTCTATAGCAGCTCTCCCAGGAAGTAGCTGTGGCAGGCTTCCTGTTCTGTTCAATGAGGGAACAGAACCTGATGATCTGGAAGATGCCCTGCGAGTGTGACTCTATGTAAAAATTACCATGAGGATCAAGTGCTGCCAGCCTTTCCAGGAAAGAAAAAAAGCTGTATTCTTGACTCCCTCTCCTTGAGGAAAGTGTGACAGAGAACACAGTAAGGGTTGTAACAAAGGTATTTTGATCCCCAAATCAACACTTCAAAATTTGAAGTAGGGGCCTGTATTATGGTGCAACCGGTAAAACCACAGTGATGCGACATCCCATATGGGTGCCAGTTTGAGTCCCAGCTGCTCAACTTCCTAACCAGCTCCCTGCAAATGCACCTGGGAAAGCAGCAGAGGATGGCCCAAGTGCTTGGGCCTCTGTACCCACATGGGAGACCTGGCTGAAGCTCCTGGCTTTGGCCTAGCCCAGCCCTAGCCATTGTGGCCATTTAGGGAGTGAGGCAGCAGACAGTAGATTTCTCTGCCTCTGTCTCTCCCCTCCATTCTAACTCTGCCTTTCAAATAAAGTATATCTTGTAAAAAAAAAAAAAAAAAAAGTCTTCAAAAGAGTAGGCAAGGAGAAGGGAAGGCCCAATTTACAAGATTATCACAAGTAAGTGGTTCTTCAAGGCCCCAGCAGAGCTCTAAGGCAAGAAGGTAAGACCACTCTACCTCCTCAAGAGATTTTGGACCCAAAACTCTGGCTTCTTCTAAAAGGAATGAGCTGCAAGGGAAAGAACTTGAGCTATAAAAAAGGACAAGGGAGAGGGAAGGATGTCAACATCCACTTAAACTTACAATTTTGTCTAAAGCCATCCAAGCAACCTACTCTTCCACACCATAAACTTCCATTCACTGAATGTTAACAAAGTGCCAAGCACCACACTTTATGCTTAGATGAATTAGCATATTTAAATCCTAGAACTAACCAAGCAGACCCATCATGTTATAGACAAGGGAATGAGGAGGTCAAATTTCACACATTAATAATACACTGCAAAGCTTGGCTATACACCCCTGTTTGCCTAACCTCAAAGGTGAGGCCTCTATTAGCTCCTCCTGCCGCCCTTCCATGCAGAGTTTACATGTCACAGACTGATAAATCCTGCAGGAGACAATTTCCTTTCGAAGGTAATTTACTCTACCTTAGCACAGTATACTATTTATAAAATCAAGGAAGGAAAAAAAAAACAGTGAAGAAAGCTCTGTTTGGGGACTGACTTCTCAAAAACCCCACTGAGCAGAACTACCCAGGAAGGTCCTCACTGGAGTCATAATGAGGGTGGGGAGAAAAGACTGGGGCAAAATAACTAAGTAATATTAACTTGAAATTCACAAAATAAAAAATTAGAATAGGTAAACTTTTGAAGAATTACGTACAAGATGAGGAACACATCTCTAGCCTGAGTGAGCACATTATAGTACAAGAAGCCAAGGGCAATGGCATAGGGTCTACAGACCCCGGGCCCCTGTCTTAAGGTACAACTCCAGGGCTGTGAAGAGCACCCGGGGTGGACAAAGCAACCATTCCTTCATCCCCTTCACCTCCTTTCACCTCCTCCCTTGCTCTTTCTACTCCCTTTATTTCCCTGAGTTCCTTTTCCTCCTCCTCTTCCCCTTGGTAAAGGACTACTTGTGACTAAAACTGACAAAGCAGAGAAGACACACAGAAATAGTCAAACTTTTTCGAAATGATTTTATCCCATGTTCTTCTCTTCTTATTTAACAATTACTCTTTTATTTTATTGACTCACTTCTCACTTCTGAAGGACATTTCTCATGGCTTTCTTTTGACATTTATATAACACAATCCCATTTGATGAAAAGCTCCTCAAATAATATATTTTTCATTAGCTGAATATGGTACAGAAAGAAAGATATGAGACCTATTACTCTCATGCCCTGAAAATATTCAATATTCCAAGTGAAGAATATAAGAAAACCAATAAAGAAATACTTTCTATGTTCTCTCTGTCTTCCCTTCTCTCTCTGTAACTCTTTCAAAGCAAATAAATAAATCTTTTAAAAAAATTCCTAATTTCAAGATTTTTCAATCCAATATTCATACACATACTTTTTTTCTCACTAATTAGATTAAGGCCCAAACCACAAGTGTCCAGCATTCGTTTTAGTGGACAAAATGAGGATGACAACCTCATGCAACATTCCTTCCATCAAGGCGTAAGTCAAATATAAAAGGATTTCATGAAAGGGGCAGGCATTGGGCTCAGCAGTTTAGACACCTACATTCCCTATTAGAATGTCTAAGTTAGAATCGTAGCTCTGCTTCCAACTCCAGGTTATGCAGATCCCAGGTAATAGCAGGTAACGGCTCAGGTACCCATGTGGGAGACCCAGACTGAGTCCTGTGTTCCTGGTTTTGGCCTGGCCCCAGCCTGGCTGTTGCTGGCAGCTGGGAGTGAACCAGTAGATGGAAAATCGAGATCTCTCTCTCTCTTCCTGCCTTTCAAATACATAACAATTAATTAAATTTTTAAAAATCTCATGAAAGCTGATTTTTCTCTGGTGAGTAACAACACAACCTTAATTATCTGGAGCTCCAGAATGTTTGGGGACTTTTTTTTCCACTTGAGGTTAACACTGTAACTTGTAGATATAAAAAAGAAAGAAAAAAAGCTATGTTCTGACATATTTGAATTTTGTCTCAAAACTTTCATTGTATAAAAGGCTACCTTGAGCTGATGCTAAAACAAAACACAGTAAGAATGTAAATATTAAGACTATATTGCCTGGCTTTCTCCCTCAAAGTGGCTTCTCACTTAATGAGAGCTAATTTCAAATTCTGACCTCTAACAGACTTCAAGAAGCAAATAAACTAATCTGATTACAACTATGGGCCGTGACACCTAAGAATACTTATTTTCCCAATTCTTCCTGTGTTGCAGCATAGTTAAGCCTTAAACCTTTGGGATTTGACATTTTATCAGAAGAAAAAATCAAGTACTCCAAGTAAATCAGGATTTGAATGTTTGCTGATTGGCTCTAAAGCTTTTATGTGTGTACGCATGAAATTAAATCACCTGGGAGGGTTGTTGGACACAGCAAACAATTTCATGCCCACAATGTGCATTACACATAGGGAGAACATTCCCACCACGCACTACAGTGGGCTCTAGGAAACAGTATTACAGTCTCTGTCCTCACAGAGCTTAATCAATATTTGGACATTTTTTGCAAAGGTTAAATTGGCATATTGACATTCATTTCAATTGATATTCAACCATCCAATTTATGAACCACTCATAAGATAGACGTTCAGTCCAGTCTAACATGGCAGGCAGATAGTAGGCTCCCAATACACATCTGTCTGATGCCAATGCTATGATTTTCATGACAGCCATTGTCATTCATGCTTCCACTCCTCTCTGGTGCCCAGTAGCTGTGACTTGATTCCCAACTGCCATAGCAGTTAACAGAGTGCCTACAGAAGGGACTCACATCTGGAGAGTGGGTGACATGCCCTCCCTAGAGACAGTATCAGAATTTGAGAAAAGAGGTATGTATGCCTAGTGGCAAGGGGTGGGAGGAATGACACACCCTCAGGTAATTCTGACATGCTTATAAAATAAAAATCACTTTTATAGAAGGTTATCAGATGCTATTACATTATTATTATAACTCCTATGGTCCAGGATAGTCCAAGTAAGATTTGTAGGCTAATCTCAGAATACAACTACATTCAAAATAATTTTTCTTTGTAAGAAAACTCTTTCCACATAGAAATATTACCTGTTTTCTAATTCAGAGTTCTCCATAGAAAGGGAAAAAAATGACAATAGTTCAGTGTGAAATCCTAAGACTTATTTACTTGAGATTTGTGGAAGGGCTTCAGTGGAGTCCAATAACACCACGACTGCAGGCAAATATTGTGTAAATGTGTATATTTTTCTGGAGAGCTTACAACAGATTCTTAAAGTGATCCACGACACATTGAATAAGCATTAAGAGCCAGCACTATTAAACCACTTCATGAACAAAGAAATGCAGACATGAACACCAATCCTTATGTTATATGAAATACAAGAAGAAAAATTAGTATAGACATCTGTCTCTACAGTTCATCTCTATTCTCATTTAACCAGTTGTCATCCACATAAATGATGTCAGAGCTTGGTCTGAATCTTGAAAAAGTGACGAGAAAATTCTTACTGAGAAACATAGCTTTTCTATTCCCTAACCTACAAATATTTATAGATTTTTATTAAGCTGCTAAGACTTTTCAGAGTCCAATAATACCAAGTTTTAATAATGTCACAGAATGCACTGTAATCACTGGGTACTTGTCACCTCCATCATTATCCACAAAGCACACATCAAATAACTCTACATGCATAAAATGTATGTGAAACACTCCACAATTTAAGCTTTCAACCTGATATTCAGAAGCTGTGCTTCAACAGCCATATAATCAATGACTATAAAAGAACTGAAGTGTGCAAAAACAATTCCGAGAAGGAAATAAAAACTGACCTTCATGAGATGCTGATTTATCCATTTGGTAAATGTTTTCTTTTGAACTTTGTCCCGTTCATCTGGGGGGGGAAAAAAAAGAACATATAAAACAAGGTTGGCAAAATCTATGAATAACAAGACTTTTGCTGTGATCTTGCATATAAACAAAAGCAAGGCATTATAAAGGTTCTCTTCAGTGCATTCAATATTCTTATTAAATTTCAGCTGCTTTCAGTTCTTAGTAAGAACACATGAAAGGATTCTTTCTCACTGCAGTGTTGTTTTTGCCACCAGGACTCCATTAAACAAATGCCTCTGTCCATTTGTTGCGTAACCCACCAGCACCACCACCACCTGAGGTTGTCTAACCTACCCTTAACTAGCACTAGGCAAGCTCCTGCACTGAACTGCCCAGCAACAGCCACTTCATCCCACCTGTTCTTGAGAACCGTCAGAGAGAGGGTATATAGTGTCTTTCCTACTTCACAGTAAAAGAGGCCAAGATTTATAAAGGTTAAAACTCTTCTCCAGCAAACAGTTTCAAGTCCTGATAAAAAGCAAGACCTAAATTCAGTGTCTCTGGCTTGGAGGGGATTGCGGATTAATTATTCACCATGCCACTTCTCTCCTAAATTCCTCCTATTGTCTGATAATAAGGAACAGCCCAGGTATTGGCACTGTGGCATAGCAGGCAAAGTTGCAGCCTGCAACATATGGGTGCCAACTCATACGGGTGCCAATTCAAGTCCCAGCTGCTCCACTTCTAATCCAGCTCTCTGCTAAGGTGCCTGGGAAGGCAGCAGAAGATGGCCCAAGTGCTTGAGCCCCTGCCACCCATGTGGAAACCAGAAAGAAGCACCTGGTACCTGGCTTCAGTCTGGCCCAGCCCTGGCAATTGTGGCCTTTTGGGGAGTGAACCAGCAGAAGGAAGATCTCTCTCTGTGTCTCTCCCTCCCTCTAAATCTGCCTTTCAAATAAATCAATCAATCTTTAAAAGCAAACCAACAGGCATCCCGACCAGATCCTCACTAGAAAGAGTGATCCTGTGGTAATTATTATGGCACTAAGGGAGAAGGCTTCAAAAGGCATTTGGAATATTCTGGTTCATGAAGTTATTGTTTCCAAGGAGAATCATAATCCTCCAATGTCTACAGCTAACAACTGATATTTCACCACCTTCTTCTAGGCAGCAATTCCCTCTCTACTGTTTCCTCCACCCCACCTTTCTGTGAGATGGAGGGGACAGATTTTTCTCTATCCAGGGTGGCCTGCCCTCCCTCTTCCACAAGTCAGATGGTCTCCATCCTTTCCCTGGGTCTAAGATAATCTTGGTCTCTTGTTTTCATCTCTTGTTCTTTCCATTCTTCCTCCCTGAATCCCTGGAACTATTTGTAATGGAACTAAGGTATCTCTGAACATGTTTTATCCTATTTACTCAAAGATCTGCACCCTCCATAATCATTTCAATATCAATTAAATATAAAACCAAACCAAACAGGAAAAATAGCTGCAACATCAGACATTACTGACAATAATATAAAAAAAAAAAAACCTAGAAATTTGAAAGAAAAAGATGATCATTTTAACATATAAAGTGGGCAAAAGCAGTCAACCCATTAAAAAGAAGGTTAATTCCCATAGGTACTCAACTTCACTAACAAATAATAATATTCTAAAAAACCATAGGGAAAACTTTTGAGCCTATCAAATTGCCAAGATTTTAGGAAAAAAAATTTTGAAAAGGACAGATATCACACATTCATATAATGCTAGTGGAAATACACTTTGATTTAAATCTTTTAGACTTGCACTGTTCAATACTGTAGCTACTAGATACATATGACTATTTAAGTTTAAATCTAAATTAATTAGAACAAAAAGTAAAATTAATAAGCAGTTCCTTGCTTGCACTAGTCAAAATTCAAGTGTTCCATGGTAAGATGTAGCTAATAGAAATCACAGATATAGAACAATGCATGATCAGAGAAATTCCTATCAGGCAGTGCAGCCCTACAAAAAAAGTGCCCTGAAATGATTTGCCAATACATATCAAAAGCCTTAAAATATATAGACTCTCCCCAACAAGTCTACTTCTAGAATTTATTTGAAAGTTAGAATCATGGACATACAAAATACATCTTTGAGAATACAAATCAGAGTGTTTTAAATAGCAAAATAAAAGCTTGAAAAAATAAATAATCAATGACAAGGAAATGGTTCAAGAAATTTTAAGGGCCAGATTAAGCCACAGTCCACAGCACAAGCATCCCATATGGTTGCCAGTTTAAGTCCCTGCTGTTCCACTTCCAATCCAGTTCCCTGCTAATGTGCCTGGGAATGGCGCAGAAGATGCTAATGTGCAGGGGAAGGCAGCCTCTGCACCCATGCAGGAGACCCAGAAGTTCCTGGCTCCTGGCTTAGGCCTGGCCTAGCCCTGGGTCATTGTGGCTATTTGGGGAGTGAACCAGCAGATGGAAGATCTATCTTTCCTCCTCGCTCTGTAACTCTGCCTTTCAAATAAATATATATATTTTTTTAATTTTTAGTAAAGCAATTTAAGGGCTTATTCAAATACAATTATTTGTAGAACAACTTAGTAGTGGCACACTACTTAGAGTTCTTTATACTTTAATACCTACATAAAGGGGGAAGGCAGGGCCATGTAACCTAGTTTGTATTTCATAAGCATTTCTTCAGGAAAGCACTTCCTTAAAACCTCTTCCACCTCCTATCATTGTCTGGGAAGAACAAAAAGGTACCTAATCACAGCCTATCATTTGATTCTACCTATAGCAAACACCTTTTCAGGGCTCCATACTTCTTGTCTCTTTCTTGACTTAATGCCAGGTATTTAAAAACTGGAGAAGGAGTTGCACAAAGCAGACACAGAGGTAGAAACTTGCAAATTCTGAATTTAAATGCTGAGAATTTATACTAAAATTGTTATATCTGCATTATTCCAAAGGTAAAATTCCCTAGGAATTTTGCTTATATTTACTATGCCAATAACAATGCTATTAATTGTTATCCAATATTATCATTCACAAAACACTTATTAATTCTTCTGTTGGCACCTCAGAGTACCATTTACAGAACTCATTCATCTTTGTCTATCACACAATAGATGCTACACTGCTTTTACACACTCAACAGGTGGATATATATATCCATATGAATTGATTATGTTTCAGAAGGAACAATTCAGCTCAGGCAAACAATGAAGAATTGCTTTCACATGTATACATGGGAGTACATATGACTGTATCTCTTAAACCAACAATGTCTTTCAGCCTTGCAATTCCTAAAAAGTTCAGAATGAACCCAAATTACTAATTAGTACATGAGGCAAGAACGAGGAAATACAATCTATTAGTCTTCTTTACTGATAAAACACAAATGCTATACTTCTCTCATTTACTTACTCATTCATTCTAACCTCTATCAAGTGCTCTGCTGAGCCCAGTGCTGTGGTGGTACTGGCACCACGAAGTCGAAGATAAACTGCACTGGCTTTGGCCTTTGGAGCTCAGCACCTAGGACACACACACTTGATGGGCAGGCAGTGTGGTAAGCACAAAAGGAAGGAGTTCCAACCATGCCCAGGGTAGGTCACTGGGGCTGGAAGGAGAACAAGTAGGGAAGTAAGAGAGAAGCCAGCCAGGTGCAAATTTCTCCTCCAAGAAACCAGGATGTAATAATTTATCATTGAAATAGCCCTGATTAGAATCCAAGTATTGTGATTCCCCTGCAGGGTTGTTTCCACTACCTGAAGCTGTTTTCATCCTTCAAATAGAAGTGCTGAACACACCTCAGTCACAAGCAGGAAGCTGAAGAACCGGGCCCTGCCATGTGGTATGAACTTTGGACAAGGGATTACAAACAGCAGAGGCTCTGTGCTCAAGCCTAGCATGTATATCACATTTTAAGCAATGCTTTTCTACGCCTCTAGCAAAAAGAAAACAGAACAAAACAAAAATTACTTCCTAGGTAATATTCCTATTGTTCCTATCCAATTAACAATCTAGGATCCTAAAGTTAAACTGTCAATAAGAAAATTAAAATGTTAGTAAAAATCTTTATAATTCAAAAATACACATTCCACACAGTTATAAAATATAAAGTATTTCTATAACCATCCTCCAAATTTTCAGTCATTTATTTAATCATCACATAACAATATGATCTCTTACAAATCTACTCTTAGGAAATTTATTATGTTTATTATATAAACTCTCTGCCTCTTGATTACATAAGGGTTAACAAGATACATTTATTATTTTCTGTTAATAAAAATTGGTCCTATATTTTAAGAAATATGAAGTAGAACAAGTATATTAAAGATAGATTTACTAATTTCTGATCCAACTCTTTTATCAAGAAAGCTAATGTAATCAAATATTTTATCTCCAATTAAAATGGAGAGATTCACTTAAATACTATAACTATGAAAGGACTTCCAAAAGTTTGTGGGAAATGAATTAGATGTTTGTTTTGGTACAAAAAAATGTTCAAACGCATGCATATTTTTCACAATAGGCATACTCCTCATAAACACGGAGTTCAACAACTTTCTGCACCACAATACTTATTTTTCAATTCCATTTTCCACAAACTTTTTGAAGTAACTGCTCATAAAAATTCTCTTTTTGTCACGGAGGTTCTGTGTGCTGGTTGTTAAAGGCTCAACAGCACAACTGAAAATGTGACATGATGCTAACCATTTGGCAGGCAATACCACAGTAATATCTGGGAAAGAGAATCAACAAATACAACATACAAACACACATAAATTCTGATACCATTTTCTCATAGCAACAACCTAAACTTTTTTCTTTTAAAACATGTTAAACCCATATGAGTCTCATTCAAGTGTCAAGAGAAACTCTTGAACCCTAGAATGTTCCTATAATGCTACAATAATGAGAAAAGTGAATGTGAACTTTCAATGGCCTCAACCATCTTCAAGAGAGCAACTTACAACAACGGCACATTTAAATCAGAGAAGACTGTAATTTTACCACTTTCCATGCACATTATTTCAAAAGGGAGTATTCCAGATTACACCATTCAATTTTCCAATTACAAGTCTCATAATGATCTTTCATTCAGTTACAGACGTCTAACATTAACATTTATATTTAGGGTAATGTTGCCAGGACAACAAAAACAGGAACTCATTCTGTGATTTTAACCAATCTATTGCTTGTACAAACTACCCAGTTATTATTCTGAATAAAATTTTATGATATTCCTTTATTTGAATATTAATTAATTTACAGAATAAGCTTTAAATGAAAATATATATTTATGTTCAGCTTACAAAGTACAATGTGATAAAAAATATGAGCAAACGTGAAGGCAAACAATAATAGGATTTGGAGGAAAATAAATGCGAAAAAAGAGCTCTGAATATCACAACCTACAACTGACTGGTTTTCAGAAAGATCCAATCAAAGCTAAATGCACTAAGTATCACTCACACAGCAAATACTAAGACCATAAAAACACACATGCTAAGCAAAACACTACAAGGGAAAGTTCTTTCCAGGCAGCCTCGGAAGTGGTCATGATTCTGTTCATCTCAGAAAGGTGCGTGACAGAAGCTACACTCCTACCGTGCAAACCAAAGCAGGTAGTGCAACCTTCCTTTCCCCGGACTGAAAACAGGCAAGTGCTACCACCGGTGACACTACTAACCCATACAGCACATCAGTCCCACCAGCTTTGCGTTCCAGTCGTGATCATTTTTCAGGAGCTGCCCCATCATTCTTCTGGAAATCTGTACAACAGCTCCCCAAAGTCTCTCAGTACTAACTCAGATGTGTCAGAGCCCTGTTAACTTTCTATGTAGAAAGGAAAACACTGACTAGACACTCCTACTTGGAAGCTGAAAATCAGTCAACACCCCCTTTTAAACAAACATTGGCAAAGCCAGGCTCCTCTGCTATTTTGTACAGTATGCATCCAACTATTACTAAAAAGAAAGTAAATTGTCTGCTTCTCCGTTTAGTACTAAAGTTGTTAGTAAGAAGTCTCTTTAAAAAGGGAGCTTTGATTCCTTTTTTTTTTTTTTTCAATGAGGCAAACCAATAGAATGTTAAATCTCATGGCTGAACTAACTCATCACAGTCTCTCTCCTCTACCGCCCCAGGCAAAATTCCCCTGCAATAAAAAACAACATCCAGCCCAGCTTGTTTAACCCATCCCTGATATATGTGCTTCGAATGCGTTGGGAAAGCTCACCTGTGCAGGCTAGACAGTTCCTTCAGGGAGAATACCATATCAAGTTTTTCTTTGTACTGCATGGATGAATTTTCTGAGAACGGCCAGTGGGGCTGGGGGTCTGTGGGCCCCTTCAGACAAAGGTAGAATGTCCTCCACAAGCAGGCTGCCAGCTGTGTCTGGAAAGCCTGTCTCCAGACCAACTGGCATCTCCCCCACTAATAGCTTCTTGTGCTGCATGTGTGACCTTGCAGCTTTAAATCACACCTTCAGGGTAGGTGCAATCTTTCACCCACAGCTGGCAGGAGAAAGGCTGAGCACCTGGGGAGAGTACACCGGCTCCAGGAGACCCTGGCTATCTTGTGTGACCTTGTGGTTTTGAACCATGCCTTCAAGTTAGTTGCAATCTTCCACCCAGGGCTAGCAGAGGAGGGGGCTGAGCCCCTAAGGAGACAGTCTCCAGGAGACCCCGGCTATCTCCATGAGCCCCAAACCAATCAACATACGTATGTGAAACCCCCTGTCCAATGAGCATCCCCAGTAGGAAAACCCAATGAATAGACAGTAGTGCCTTAAATACCCAGGACACTTCCTCAAAGCCAGTGTCCCGCTAGGGCATTCCACCTGGTCTCCTCTCGGTCCAGACGCTTTCTCTGTCGCTTCTCAATCCAATAAAAGATTCTGCCTCTTTGCAAATTGTTTTGTGGTTTTTTATCTCTATACTAAGCTGAGGAAAAGAACCCATGAGACTACCGCCCTTCCCTCCGTGACCAGTAACATTATCATTTGGATCACACATCAGTTCCCTGAGTTGGGTGGTACTGTCATTTTAAAGCTGTGAAAAGGCTTGAAGAGATGAAGAAAGTAGCCTGAAATTCCACAGCCCAAGTGGGACTTCTTTGTAAATAAATGCTGTTTTCATTTGCATTCTTTAATTTTTAATGAGGCTGAAATCTATGTTTATTGGCAATTTGTAGTTTTTAATTTGGTTATTTGTGTGTGTGTGTGTGTGTGTGTGAGAGAGAGAGAGAGAGAGAGAGAAAGAGAGAGAGAGAAAAACACAAGAGAACTCCCACCCATTGGCTTATTTCTCAAAATGCTTACAATGGCTGAGGCTGGGTCAGAGCTGAAAGCCAGAAGCCAGGAACTCAGTCCAGGTCTCTCACATGGACAGCCAGAACCCAATTATTTGAGCCATCATCACTACCTCGCATGGCCTGCATTAGCAGGATGCTGAAGTCAGTAGCCAGAGCTCAGCAAACAAAACCAGGCTCTCCAATGTGGGTAGGAAACAAGAACCTTGACGGGCATCGTAATTGATAGGCTGAGCGCCTACCTCCTAAGTGGGATCTCAAGTCTGATTCCAAAACCCATTCCTTTTCTATGTCATCAACCAACAGAATCCTTAATCTAACACTGTAGGAAATCCAAGGAGCCTCCAATTTGTGAGACTTTCACTTCTATGCACAAATAAATGAAGAAATGTCAAGAATTGAAAACTCTTATTCTAAACAAGCAATAGACCAGCCATTGTCAGAATGCCCATATTTATCTGAAACATCAGAGGCCTTCCTGAATAGGAACTGTACAAATAATAACTCCAAAACATCACAAAATTATTAGTTATTTTTAGCAAGAGAGAGCCAACATATTCAATCAAGCCAAGAGAAATCTAGCACAATGATGCTAGGTTAATTGTTGTGAAGATGCTTCAAAATATCCTTATACAGTTTCTAACTATTCTAAGAAGGCTGTCAATGAGTAAATTATATGAGCTGCTGCTGAGAAATTCAAAGTATCTGCTTAGTAAACACCCCTTTACTTCCTTTCTCTCCTTTAGCAATTCCCTTTATTTGTTCTAGAACCCCTGCCTCCACTACGAAAGTGCCTGAACCTGCCTATTTGGCTGGAAAAAGGAGTATAATAATAATACTAAACAATTATAAAGCATTTCCAATTTACAGGTGTTCTTCTTCTTATGACACATGTTTATAGCACATTATAGCAACCCTCAGAAATTATTTCCACTTACAGATAAAGAAACTAAGTCACTTAGAAGTCAAACGACTTGCCCAGGATCACAAAACTACTAAGCACAAGAGACGTGGCTTGCGAATGCATACGTGATATTAAAATTTCACTTGGAAAACAAAATTTTAACTTTTCAAAAATGAGTTAAACAATAAAAGGAAAAGTAGGCTGAGTTTTCGGTGGTAGGGAACACAAAAAAGTTGGAATTTACCTTGTGTAGGTTAGGGATTCTAAAGAACTGAGGGAGGGAAGCCACCACCCTGCTTTCCTAAGAGGTTACATGGGCATTTAAGGGTGGAAAGAGATTTCTGTGTTTATCAATAAGGATCAAGCAGAGTTTTAAAAGATCAAGGAATACTCTGCAAAGGGCTCTATCTCAAAAGAAAACAAAAAAAAGGCAGGAACTATGAAATGCTGGAGTTGCATGGGGAAAATCTGGAGAGGAGAAGAATGAAACCTAAGTTTTCGACCACTAGAAAGAGCTCCTTAGTACAACATAGCAAAAATACAGTAAGTGAACTGTTCTAAGGCTTTCAGGTTTATGGGGGGGGGGGGGGGGGGCCTTTAGTAGCTGAGATCGGTGAAAAGAACCGTTCCTGAAATTGGCAGACATGCATTGTTTGTATACACAGGAGTGGAAACAGACCACAGAGGCTGCGCGTCACCATGCCAGAGTCCGCACATCCCAAAACAAGCTGTCTGTGGGTTAGCAGCCATCACCCATTATCACACAGCTGGTACCACAGACTTCCTTTGTCCACCTGATTAGACCCTTCAACCACCAAAGCCTCAGGCAACATAACTTGTGATAGGATGTAGCTGACAGATAGATGAACTAGGGAAGAAGGAAGTTCTCACCCCCATTTCAGTTGAAAAGTCCTACCAAAAACTCCAGAACACTGTTTGGGCTTATTTCTCTTGGTATAGAGCTACAACTGATGTTCAGATTCCAGTTAATCCAACCTATCTCCATTGCTCCATGTGACTCATCTTTGTGGGACTACAGACTTAGAGGAAGCGACTTCACATGGCTGAGCCCAAGGTAAAACCCACGTCCCACTCGCCATCACTTCCCCTCTGCGACTGTGAAAAGGAAGCTGAAGTGAATCCCGACTACTTGGGTCAGTTCCTGGAGCTGGCTTCACTTTTATTTACCTGTTTATTTTATCTGAGAGGCAGGCAGAGGAGGCAGCAGGTGATGGCTAAAGTGGCTGAGTCCCAGCTTGAGTTCCCAGCTACTGGATTCAGCCTGGCCCTGCCCCAGCTATCGCAGGCATTCTGAGAGTGAGGCAGAGGATGAGATCTCTGCTTGTACTTCCCCACCCCACTCTACCCCATCTCTCTCTCTCTCTTCCCCCCTCTCTCTCTTCCAAATAAGTTAAATAAATAGATTTTTTAAAAGAAAGAAAACTGAACATATAAAAGCCAAGAAATTTGACAAGCCACTGGTATAACAGTACACACTATAAGCAAGTTTAAAAAAAAAAAAAAAAACTTGACTGGGAGAAAGTATTGGCTATATATTTAATACATATCAAGAATATCCAAAAAAGATGAATGACTTCTATTAATCGGTACAAAAAGAGAATAGTTCCCCCTAAATTACAAACAGAGTGAGCGTATAATTCATAGAAGGAATGCAAATGATCAATAAAGATGGAGAAAAATGCTCAACCACTCATTAAATCAGAAAACACAACTGAAGAACATGACTTCACACTGGCATGAATTTATAACAATGATAACAGCTATTGTAGAGAAATGGGTAGACCAAAACTACTGTAATAAGGATGCATAAAATAGCAGTGGCAGACTTCTCTGTGGGCAATTGGCAGTAATGATTCTAAAATGAAATGCACATTCTATACTTTCTGAACTAATAATTCCACTTGTAGGAAATACTAAATAAACACTTCTGTATATATGTGATTAGCATACAAGGATGTTTACTGCAGCAAAATATTACCAACAACGTGAACATCAGACAACAGAAGAGGAGATACATGAATTATAGTTCACTCATCCTATAGAATTTAAATAAAGGAAAATATGCATGCACAAAATGACATGAAAAAGATTTCCAAGATATGGAGTTCAGTGAAAAATAATACAAAATAATTATATATGTGTGTATGTGTGTGTGTGTACCATACATCAGGAGGAAAAACAGTTTCATCAGGAGAGAGCAAGGAGAGTTGTATAACAGATATCATTCTACCTATTTCTAGACCGAGTATTTGATTATAAGGTAGATGTATTTGCATATTACTATTAGTAACAATTGAGTTTTAAAAAATTGTTTCAAGTTCTTTTATTCACTTTCAAATACTCAGTAGACAATCAGGAAAAAGACTAGGTCACCAGCTGGAGTACCCTCTTTCAGGTTTGAAGACTGAGCTGAGCACTCTAGGTGTGGCTTCCCTTGCGCCTAGGCTGCTGGTTGAGGGAATGGAAAAGGGATGAGATAAGAGAGGAGTGACAGGTGGAGACAGAGGTGGAGGTACATTCAATGACACAGTTTTTCAGAGGATAGTTGCCCAGGCTGGGATACAAAATGGTGAGGCTGCAGAAAGCCTCAGAAAAGAGAACCAGTAGCTGAGAATATATTCAGGAATTCACCCTGCTTGGAGGATCCCAGGGTTTAACTGCCATAAAACAAAATGCAGCGTGGTTTTGTCTGTAACTGTCACAAATCCAGAAACAAGAAAAGCTTAGAATGTGCTAGGTAAGCTGAGATTCAGAACAATAGATGCCACAAATCTCTCCCCACAAATGCTTTTGTGTATCTCCCTCCTCTGTCACCACCCCTCCCCCGCAATCTATTATCAGATCTCTGCCTTTGGTCAGGGCAGATGCTGCTTAGAGTTTGAGAACCAACTGTGGCTGAAAAATGAAGCGCTGGGTTCTGCTCTGAAAAGGAATGTAACTGGCCAAGACTTGAATACAAAACTCCTCCAATCTGCTTTTAACTTTACTTTCTCCTACCTGAGCACCAAAAAAAGAACATGAAGAGACTTTTAATTAGAAACTTTTAATTGTATTTATCTTGCTACAACATTTAAATACTGTATATGATCTAACTTCTGCCCATTTGAACCGTGTTCAGGACAAAAAGTTCTGTAACTCTTTATATTAGATTGACTGTAAGCACTTGGACATTTTCTGGTGCTCAGTGTCAACCTTTCTTTCAATATTCAGATATCTGATTAAGAAAATATCCCAAAGCATGCAGATATTATTTAAATAGGTGAAGCAAAATTAAACAAATATCATTTCTACATCATTGATACATAAAATAAACCTCTTACATGTATAAATGCCTTAGATAATTTTCGGCCTTAAAGTCTTTAGTTTTTAAAAAATTTTACACTTAGAACTACTACTTGTGGAGAAAACAGTTTATTTTAAATTCAAAGTAAAATAAGATATCCTCAAAAATTATCCAAATAGGGCCTAAGTAGCTCAGATAAAAAAAAATAGCAACAAATTATAGCAAATGCATAGTTTCTCAGGTTTCTTTAACATTTTATGACTTGTTACTTTCTGAAAAAATCCTGTTTCCCCTGATTTTTATGGCATTTCCTGTACAAAACAATACCCTATTTAGACAATATATGTCTGTATAAGTTCATTAAATAACTAGGTGCCTTGAAGACTTCAAAATATACCACGAGTCTTTCATTTGGTTTCACCACCTATGTGACTGTACCCGGTGGGCTCAGGGAGCAGCTAAGCTGGGGATAAACAGCATTACAGGAGTCTGAAAGAGGCAAGGAATCTATATTAATGTGGGTCCAAACTTTGGCTATCAATGCTAGCTAACAACTTCAGTTTGGAAAAATGATGTAATAAGATCTGTCTGTAAAACATTCACCTTCTTTATGTACCTTACTAGAAAATTTATCATACAGTATTATGACAAGTATTAAATACAATGCTGTAAGTTAAATAAGATGTTCACATAGGCCCACTACAAACAGCAATGGTCACTTTAATCAATCAGCAAATACGTGCCAAGTACCTACAACAAATATCAAAGTCACTGTGCTATGCACTTGCATCAGCTCATAACAATACTACTGCTGCATTCATCATTGACTTCACCCTACTGATTAAAAAAAAATAAGAATAATAAAGAACTTAATCTAGCCTAAGGTTTCTCTAAGGGAGGAAGCAGCAGAGTTGAGACTTGACCCAGATTTTCCATCACCTTTCCACTATGCAAGAAAAGAAAATAGGGTGATTCAGACCCATATAGTCTCTAACATCATGGAAAGGGCATGAGAGAAACAGATGCTTTAATTTCTTACTATGTATACCAAATCCAGAAAAAGAAAAAACGAAATACAATGCCCTAAGCGATTGAGGAATTAAGCCCTTCACTAAATAAACTGCAAAAATCCCTCTATATTGTAAATTAGAAATAGCGATAGATGAAAAAATTTTTATTCTGCCCAAGATGGGAATATAAATCAATACAAGGACCGATTAAGAACTTGGGAATTATTTTTTCTCTCAGGTACCAGACTCCGTGGGTTACTGCACAATAGAATGTTCTCATTATGTTTCCATGAATATAATCAGAGTTTGTCTTCAAGATTGGTACCATGAATTTGTCACTATGGCCTAAGGAATAAAACCAAATACACCTTACTGTGTGTTCTAATATTCATCTAACAAATTTCACTTTTCATGAAAGAGAGTGACCTAGAATTCTTAGTATTCCTTTCACACAATTGTGTTTTTCATTTTGACCAACAGCTTAAGAGTATTTTTCTCAAGTTCTGAGTCCACATTTCTCAAATCAATGTAAATTATAGATATGACTCACACGTATAACAATCTTCACTCCTATAATACAGCAAAGCCAGTCACAGAGTGAGTCAGCGGTAGGCATAAAAAGGTGGGGAACACCCCAGACAACTGCTCTGAACCACTGGAAGAAATTCTCAGTCTCAGCTTGTTCCATAATGAGATGGCCTCCCACCCAAAGTGTCTGATTGAAATATACTGGACAGTTTGTGTGCATAACTGCTTGAGTGATGGTGGTCACGGTGCATGCCCCAGGAGGCCTCAGAAGCCACACTCCAGGTGACACAATCCCAACCCAGAAGTTCTCTGCCGCCACCACCATCAGCGCACCCCTCTCCCTGCAGTCACACCCAGGAGCACGGATGAGCAAGAGGAAAAGCACACAGATGAGTCAAGAATCTGTGATGCCAGGAAACCTCTCCCTGAGACTTAATCCCTCCTTCTAGCCTATTTTAGTTGGGACTCATTCTCCCAGAGAAAACTTACCCAAAACATCCTATAACAAACAGATGGAAATACAATAGCTCTGACTGAAGTCAGAGGAGAAAAGAGCTCCCCACGAAGTTCACCCACTAGAGGGTATCATCCTAGGTTGATCCTCTCTACCTTGTCTGCTTGTTTTTCTTGGAAACCAAGGGCAAATTTTGAAGAAGTGAGATACTCTTCTCAGATATCTTACCAGGCACTTAAAAAAATACTCTATGCATCTTAATTGCCTAGTGGCCTCAGACTTTCAAATTCCCTGACCACTCCTATCTATCTTCATAAGAAAGTGAGCTCTATATCATCTTCTAACTCTAAAAAAAAAAAAAAAAAAAAAAAGAACCACCCTATCTATAAGAAAAGAATATTTCTTTTTTTTCTAGACTTTTATTAAAGAGTAAATTACCTAACCTAACTCAGGGAAACTAGAGCAAAGAACAAGACACAAAGACTAAAAGTCAATGTGCAAGTAAAAACAGGTACATATGAGGAAGTTTTGCTAATAGCTAATTCTGTGTGGTAAAAATTCCCATCTTGAGATAATGTTGATGAGAGACTCCACAATACAACATTTTGGGAAGCTTTTTAAATGTTGATAATGTTCATGTGGTTTTGAAATTTTATATTTATTTTATTTTCATTATATTTCAAAGTCGGGGGTTGGGAGAGAGAAAACAGAGAGATTTCAATAGCAGCTGGCTCACTCACCAAATGCCCACAACAGCCAGGGCTGAGCCAGGCACCCAGAACTCAATCCAGTTCTCTTCTATGGGTGAAGGGGGCTCAGGGACTGGAGCCGTCACCTGCTGGTGCCCAGGGTGCACACTGGCAGGAAGCTGGATGGGAAGCAGAGGAGCCAAGACTGAAAGCAGGCATTCTGACCTGGAATGTGGATGTCCCAAGGGGCAACTTAACTGCCACACCAAATGCCTGCCCCAGCTCAGGTGTTCTGTGTGTACAACTTGACATACATATAGCACTTCACATGTGCAAGGCCCTGTTCTAAGCATTTCATGTCTTTCACAATGGAGGGCTCTAATTATTCCTGAGTACCTGGACTTCAAATCCAGGCAGTTAGCCCCAGAACCCATGGTCTTAAACCCTGATACTCCAGTCTAATGAAAATTCAAAATTTAAACCATGGTTTATGAAAGAAAATACTCATTTCAACATAAAGTACATGTTTTATTAATACTACTCAACATTTATTAGCTATCATTAATCATCATCTACTAGAAACTGTGAAATAATATAAATTTCCAATAAAAAATGATCAAGTCAGTTATAGTGTAGCCACATAAAAAGATTATTCATTCATTAAATAAATATTTATGAAAAGCTTTGGTGACATGGAAAATGCCTATTACAATATCAATAGGGAAAAATATGCTTCAAAATACTCAGGAAAAAAAATTACAAGGAAATATGCCAATATAATACCAGTGGTTAAGTCTAGGTAATGAGATTGCTGGTGATTTTATCTTTTTTTTCCTTCAAGGAATTTATATATTATTTTTCACAACAAAGGGATTTACACAGCAAGTATTCTTCAGATATTTTTTATTTTGAGAACATCTCAATTTGTACAATATTTTTTTTAAAAATGTCTACTGGTTTCTTGTTTTTGTTTTTTGTTTTTTTAAGATTTACTTATTTGAAAGGCAGAGTTACAGGCAGAGGGAGAGAGGGACAGAGAGAAAGAGAGAAAGATATTGATCTTCCATCTGCTGGTTAATTCCCCAAATGTTCACAACAGCTGATACCAGGCAGGGCCTAAGTCAGGAGCCAGGAACTCCATAACATGAATAGCAGGGGCCCAACAGTTGGGCCAATGTCTTCTATTTTCCCAGGCACACTAGCGAGTGCAATCTGACATGGATCACCTGGGACCTGAACCAGCGCTTACATGGGCAGTGTCCCAGGCAGCAACCCCTCCTACTGTCACCTTACACAGATGGAGTTAACACTGAAACCCAGTGTCAGGTGCCAGATGCAAGCCTCCCATAAAGCAATATCAGAGAAGGGAAAATGTTGATTAATCTGTTTTGATCAGTACACGTTGCATACATGCATTGAAATACCATATGTAGCCCATAAATATGCAAAATTATTAACTAAAAAAAACTTTTTAAATTTTTTAATGCAGTTTTTCCCAGGAGGCAGTCACGCTGCTGGGTTCCCTCACAGAATAGGGCGCCACCATGTGGCCATTAGCTACAGACAACTGAGCACTCAGCAGCCTTTGCCTGACTACTGAAATGGAACTAGTAAACCAAAATTTATCTCAGTAACAAAGTAATTTCAAGGCTCAGGGATCTGCTCCAGTTAACACCAATTCCAAAAGAAATGACTGGGGGATAGGGTGGAGTACAGAAATTATGGAACTTTAAATATCTGACATCTAGTGACTAAAAAAGTGAAAGCAAATCACTACAAAGATACAAATCCAGTCTATGTTTTCCGTACATAAATCTCTATAACTAAGTTAATAATGACTTGAATTGCAACTCCTATGATGCTTAAATGTACAAACACCTGTCAACCACGGCAAACACACTAGACAGTCCCTACTATTTCCAAACCCTCTCTTTCCATTTTTTTTTTTTAAAGGGGCCAGTTTTTTCCAGAAGGTAGCATTCCCCTCATTCAAAAAGTACCTCCTGAGAATCCACTAAACTCATGCAAATACTCATCATTTGCGATACACAAAGAAATGTCATTCATCCTGCTCCAGTCCAGCAGGACACAGACTAGTAAGCCAACCTTTGCAAAACTGTGTGGTAAGTGCTAGGACAGGGCCATGCAAAAGGAGCTTAGCCTGTTTTTGTTTGTTTTAATTCTGGCATAAACTCACTTAAGGAAAGTAAATCTTAGGTGTTCAAGGAGATTTAACAATTGTTTGTGTACCCTGTAACCAGCACCCCCAACCCCGCAAAAAAAAAAAAAAAGACATAGAGCATTTCCAACCCCCAAAGTTCCCTTGTGTCTCTGGGTCCTTACCACAGGCAACCTGATTTCTCTCACTGAGGACTAGCTCCACTTGTCCCAGCGCCTCACTTAATGGAAATATGCAGCCTTTTAAGTCCAGCTTCCTTCACTCAGTACAATGTTTTTAGGACTCAACGATATTGTCCCATGCTTGTGTTAGTGATTTGTTCCTTGTGTTACCAAGCAATGTCCATTGTATAGATACACTAGTTTCTTTTCAATCACCTGCTAATGGACGTCTGAGCACTTTCCAATATAATAGAAGCCTGTACTTCTTTGAACAAGACTGAATTGACCTTGTTTGCCTGTGTTTTTACCTTGGGGGTGGGGGAGACAAAGTGGTGGAGAGTATAACATAGAATAAGACATGTCCTTGAGAGAACTGAAGAAGATAAAGCATGGATACAGTATGCCCTGTTTAGCATTAAAAGAAATCCTGAGCTAAGGAGCTAGGACCCTAAGCAAAAGGAACAGTGAACACAAGGTTCAAATAGCAGCACAGAAGCATTTTCCTTTTAACTACAGGATAGAGAGCACCAACTTCAAGACCAAGCCTCGAATCCCCACACTGCTACAAACTCTATGGGTTGCAGCAAGTTAATAAAGCTCCCTAAGGCTTATTTTTGTCATCTGTAAAATAGGGATAGCACCACTCATTTTAAAGACTTGAAGAGATGCTAAAAAGGAAAAAACAAATTTTATGCACTTAAGAGAACATTTAGCATAAAATCGTAGGTACTCCTAATACTACACAATGGATTTAAATGTACTCATATCAAATGTTTCCTAGAATCTAAGTAATGGCAACATCAAAAGCATCCTTGATGGCTTTGTCTAATCCCAAAGTGCTTTAGAAACCTTAGATTAATCGAGATGTCTCATTGTCACCTGCTTTTGAACTCAGCATTTCTTTTCCAGAGATTTTTAGAAAGATATAAGAGAGGACAAGCTAACAAAATGATGTTTGAAACTAACAACAGGGTATGCATCATGGATGCACATTCATCAACTAGATGCATGTTAATAGTTCTTGCTACCTGATTTAAAAAAAAAAAAAAAAGTCTGGTTATCCAATAAAGCAATATAGTAGTAGCACAGTTAGTAAAATGCCCATAGTTTTAAAATGCAGTATGAAGTAAGAGAATAGCCATGCTTCATAGAATAGAATTTATCATTTACACAAAGCCTTTTGGAGATCCACTAAGAACTACTGGCATGAAATTTTCAATTGCAAAAGAAATAACACTTTGGGGGCCGGTGTTGTGGTGCAGCTGGTTAAAACCCTGGCCTGTAGCATTGACAACCCATATGGGCGCTGGTTCGAGTCCCAGCTGCTCCACATCTGATCCAGCACCCTACTATTGCACCTGGGGAAGTAGCAGAGGATGGCCCAAGTCCTCGGGCCCCTGCACCCATGTGGGATTCCTGGAAGAAGCTCCTGGCTTCAGATTGGCTCAGCTTCAGCTGTTGCGGCCATTTGGGGAGTGAACTAGCAGATTTAAGACCTCTCTGTTTCTACCTCTCTCTCTCTCTGTAATTCTTTCAAATAAATAAAATAAGTTTTTAAAAAAGAAAAAAGGACTTTTTAAAACAATAATACTTTGTTTCTTCTTAGCAATAGGAAAGACAGAGATCAATGTATTACATAGTGATACATGCAACTCCGAGTGAAACTTCTCAAGGAAGTCATTTAATTCAACAGAAGAAATACATGACTTTTTATGGATGCTAGTCTTTTAAAAAGCATAAACAGAGGTGAGCATTTAGTGAACATCTAGTGTAGCAGTGAAAAGACGCCATTTAGAATGCCTAGGGCGAAGTCCCAGCTCCATTCCTGATTCCAGCTTCTGACTGATACACACCGGAGAAACCAGCAGGTGGTGGTGGCTCAAGCACTTGCATCTCTGCTAGTCACACGGGAAACCAGGACTAAGTTCCTACTCCTGGCTTCAACCCAGCCCAGGCCCCACCTGTTGCAGCATTTGGTGATTGAATTAGTAGATGGAAGGTATCTCTGTCCTTCTCTCTGCTTCTTAAACTTTTTTTTTAATTAAAAAGTATAAACAAAATACAATGGTGCTCATAGTAAAGGTAGATTTTTGTCTCACTTCAAACATTTTTTCTGTAAAATTTTATTTCTGCAGATAAGGTCTGTATGACTGATCCTTTGCAAATTCTGTGCTCTTAACTGAGAGATCCAGATTTAACTGAACCTACTGTAGCATGTTATCTACCACAGAGGCTCAAGAGTAAATGTGCTCAGTTGATTCTGAATTTAGATCATCCCCCATTATCACTGGTTTCTCACATATGTCATCCTCATAAATATTAATTAGCAAAATATACATGAAATCTGAGACAGTTTAATTATAGTAGCTGAACATAAAGCCCCTGATACAATCCAAAAGTATTATAGACATGGTTGTCAAGATCAAAATGTGATGTATATTAGATAACAAATCAAACAAACCAATCATAAAAAAAACTTTGAACAATGAATATTTTAATAGGGTAAAAGAAATTACTTCATAGTTCCAAAATAAATTTCTAAGAACTAAAAATATTCTCCAGCAGTCAAAACTAAATATGGACAGTATTTAAATTAAAACATATGTTCCTTATTTCATAGGTCTTAAATAATTTCAGCTAGTAACAAATTATTCAAAGGCTAAGTGCTTTTCAGAATCAGGAAGGGATGAGATATGAAATAGGATTATGAAGTAAATACAATTGGATTATCCTTTCTATTTCACTGGCTTATAGTAAAATCAAGCAGTATTTTTCCAGCTCCTAAGTGTGCCCCAGGCCTACAGAAATATCCCAAAAATATGAAATACATTAAAAGTATATAAAATGCACTCTTTCCATCAAGGCATTTCAAATCTAATGGAGGAAATAGGACAGAATATAAAATACTAGACACAGGGTAGGCACTGCAGTACAGTGGGTTACACTGATGCTTGGGATGCCTGCATCTCATAATGAAGTAGCTGAGCTGAAGTCCTGCCTCCATCTCTGCTTCCAATTAATGGTGCATCCTGAGAGGCAGCAAATAATGGCTCAAGTGCTTGGGCTACTGCCATCCATGTGGGAGAGCTGGATGATGTCCTGGGCTCCTGGCTTTGGTCTTGCTCAGCCACTGGTGTTATGGACCTTTAGGAATAAATTAGAAGATGAAAGATGTTTCTCCTTCTCTCTTTCTCCCTCTCTCCGTGTGTGTGCACACACACATGCATATGTCACTCTGCCTTTCAAGTAGATGAAAATAAATATTTTTAAAAATTAGACACAAAATGGGAAATCTATTGGCTATACTTAGAAAGGGAGCTCAAAGAGGCTGGTGAGGCAGGTAAAGGCACAATCTTTGACACCAGCATCCCATAGGGGTACCAGTTGGAGGCCTCACTGCTCTACTTCCAATCCAGTTCCCTGCTAGTGCACCTGGGAAAGCAGCAGAAGATTGCCCATGTGCTTGGGCCCCTGTGCCCACATGGGAAACTGGGATGAAGCTCCTGACTGCTGGCTTCAGCCTGGACCAGGTCCAGCCATTGCAGCCATTTACGTAGTGAATCAGCAGATGAAAGACCTCTCTCTCTGTTTCTCTCCCTCTCTCACTCTCCTCTCTCTCTCTGTCTCTTTCCCTATTTCTCTCTCTCTCTCTCTCTCCCTCATAACTTTGCCTTCCAAATAAATAAAACAAAATCTTAAAAAAGGGGACAGGGGAAGGAAGCAGGTGACTAAGACTGAGAGGTGAGTGACCAGCTCAGAACAGACCCATGAACACAAAGGAAGTGGTACATTCCAGGTAGATGGAACAGTAGCAACAGGATAGAAATGGGAATGAGCACAAGGGGGAAGTCAATTAATAAAATCCCACTGCATTTCAGAGTTGGCAAGAATGTTTTCACATCATGAGCCTACTTTATAGTCACATATACTTTGTGAGGAGATACTCACATACTAAGATGAAGAAACTGAGCTACTAATACACAACAGCCACACGAAACCTCGGATAGAAGCAGTTGCTGCAAGCTGGCACTGCTGTTCCCCTGGAGAAGCCACCTGCTGCTGGAACCCTGTCTTGTCTGCCCTTCCCAAGGACACCCTTTTCAGCATGAAGCAGCCATAGAGATCATTGTGCAGTTCCCCTAACAGAAGTTGGAGTCCATTCTTCTTAAGAGGGGGAGTAATGTAAAGAGTCAGATAGGTTAATAGGCAATCACTGGAAATTGGGATGCATTTCCTTAGGAATCTCCAATTTTACCATGAGAATAGCAAGGGAGTGGTGATTCCATCCTCCTGAGCTCTCAGTTTACTGTGAAAGCAAGTTACCTACCCTACCCTTCTGGATGGTGTTTTTCTTTTATCATGAGCAAGCCAAACAGGATAAAGAATTGCAAATCAGATCTTTTGATGGGTTTTGTCCCTGCCTCCAAACTGAATGTCAATCTGATTATCAAGTTTCCTTTTCCAAAACTGTGCTTAAAAACCCCACTACCACTGGCCACTTTGGGTTTTTTTCCTCTCTTGGAAGCCTCCCTCTATGCCACTCTGGATGGAGATCTCTGGCTCTAATAAATTTTGCTTTTAAGTCTCAAAAAACAAACAAACAAAAAAAGATAACTGCAATTCATCTGACATCACCTAACCAGCAACCAGAACTTGAACACAGGTCTTCAGATAATCCAACTGCCTATTATTCCTAATCACTGCCAGCAAAGAGACTGATTTCAATGATATGAAGTATAAGAATATAAAAATTTTAAAAGATCTTAGAACAAGTGTAACAAGATAATATTTTGAAATTTATTCATATATTCTCTTCTGTCTTTGGCATAACATGTTTTTCAGCCCACATAGAGAAATGCTACAAAAAGATAAGAGTAATCATTTTTGATTTGCCAAACAGAATTATTCACAGGACTGCACAACTTTGACAGCATGCTACTGTCTAGAGAATTCTCTCAATTGCTTTATTCTTGTCTCCCCTCCCTATTGCCTTTTTCAAATTTATTTATTTCAAAGTCAGAGTTACCAGAGAAAAGAAGGGCCAAAGAGGGAGGGAAGGAGAGAGGGAGGAGAGGAGGGAAGGAGGAAGGGAGAGAGGTGTCTTCCATCTGCTAGTTCACTCCCCAAATGGCTGCAACGGCCATCTTTGCTGTTTTCCCAGGCATATTATCAGGGAGCTGGATAGGAAATGGAACAGCTGGGACTCAAACCGGTGCCTATATGGGAGCCCGTGTCACAGGCAGCAGCTTTATCCATTATGCCACAATGCTGCCCCCGATCCAACCCCTGCCACCCCTTGCCTTTTAATCAGACACCTGACCTATCTCTTCCTTTGGGGTAGAAAAGATACCCTTTGCAACCATGACAGTGAAGCCATATAGCTAGCTGAAAGAAGTACAGTACATATTCAGAGGTATACAGTATTTTGGGGAGAAGGAGAGGGAGTTAAGACTGGGTCAATTTACCCTGTCCAGGCTTTGACCTTGAGACATGGAGGCATGTTCAGTGAGGGAAAAGTGAAGAGTAATGAATGAAGGGGCTCCTAGCCAAATCCCCACATGGGACTCTTGGAAGGAGGCCTCCCTTGATTCCACCTGATACAGACTAGACAGACAAGTACCTGTGAATCCAGGTGGGGCACCTGACAGAGGGGTCATCCTATCAGGAATAGGCATCTCTATAGCAAGGGATGCAAAGCAGATCACAATGGCCAGGAACAACTGAGTATCCCAGACAGTCCTCAGATAGGAATGCAGCAACACGGAGAGCCAAGTCAACATAAAACAGGACTGAGTCACAGAACAGGCCCCAAGTTCACTGGCTACTGACTTGAATCAGTGGCCCCAGGCAGAAAATGCGCATAAATCATCCAAGAGGCAAGGGGAACTGAAAGGCAGGATAAAGACCCTGGTAGGTATGAGCACCTTGCTTTTCCCAGAAAGGCAAGGTTAGAGAAGCCACATATCTCCCACTAGATACCCAGAGAAAGAAGGTGGGAAGGCAGACTACCTACAACATCCAAACATTTTTACCCAAAGGAGAAATAATGACAATCACAGAGACTGTGCAATCTCCTTCAGAATGTGCTTTCCCAGCATGCCTTGAGCTAAATGTGGCCATGCTCTAGCTATATTCTAGCCACTGAGATATGAACAGCCATGAATGTGCTACTTCTCAGGAGGACCCTTTAGAAAGCAGAAAGCAGTAACTTTTTTTGTACTTCCTCTCCAGAGGGCTGGCGTGCAGATGTGGTGGCAAAACAACTAAGAACCATGTGAGGGAAAGCAACATGACACAACGGACCTGGGATCCTGGCCAAGTTACTATTGTTGTGTAACAAACTACTCTAGAATTCAATATATAAAACCACCACAGTATTGTGCATATGAATTCTGTAGGTCAGTAATTTAAACTGGCCACAAGGGGGATAGCTTGTCTCTGTCCCAGGATATCTGGGCCTCAACTGGTAACCCTGCAATCACCTGCAGGCATCTTCATTCATACACCTGGTGGCTGATGCTAGGTATTAGTTGGGTCCTCATTTGAGGCAGTCAATTGGGACAGTCACAGGTGTCCTCTGTATCTGTAGCCTGACCTCCTTACAGAATGGTGACCTCAGGGTAGTCAAGCTTCCTTGGAGTAATTCAAGAGTCTCAACAAGGAAGAAGCATATCACCTTTCTTGACGTGAACTTGGAGCTCATGCAGCATCACTAACCCCACATCCTACTAGCTATAAGTGAACCACATGCTCAACCAGATTCAACGTGGAAAGGTAGTGGGAAAAGCAGACACGAAATTGCAAGTGTTTAGAAACCATCACAGACCCCAACCTTAACCATCACACCTGCCCTGCTGACCTCATGGAGTTGTGCTGCACATGCTTCTGGACTCCCCACCTGAGGTCAGCTACACGAGTGGAAATAAAATCATCATTTAAGCCATTGCTATTGTGGGTGTCTTTAGAAAAAAATTTTAAATGCCAATGTACCTCAATACTTAAAAGTAAGTCATCAGGAGCTGGTGTTGTGGCACATGAACTAAGCTGCCGCCTACAAGGCCAACATCTCATCAGAGCAAGGGCTCAAGTCCCAGCTGCTCCATTTTTACCCAGCTCCATGCTACTGGGCCTGGGAAGGCAGCAGAAGATGATCCAAGTGCTTGGGCCCTTGCACCCACATGGAAGACCTGGATGCAGCACCAGGCTTTGGCTTATGCCTGACCCAACCCTGGCCATTGCAGTCATTTGGGGAATAAACCAGCATATGAAAAATATTTCTTTTTGCCTTTCTAATAAATAAATAAATCTTCCCAAAAAAAGTCATCAAATACAAGTAACAAAAATGTTTACTTCAAGAAACTAATTTTATAACTACTAGAATGACCTTGTAGTGACTATTTTATGTTATCAGTTGTTGGCATTTTCTCCCTTCAAAAAGTAATGACTGAATATTAGAAACCCAAACACAATACAATCCATTTGTGAGTCATTTGCATGCTGTCGATTTCCTGTCCTAGTCTGGTGCATGAAGGGATTTCTGAGCCCAGACAATAAAGATGCTGACACAGCCAAAGAATTGCAGCCTGGAAAACAAAGAGCTCCAGATGCGTTGTGTGAATCTGACTAAATGCCCCCGACAGCCTCTCATGTCACAGCTTCTCCCAACTAAGATACCAGGCAAAGTGAGCCACTTTTCCCACCAAGGTAATTGATATTTATTTTTCGCTAAGCGAAGTGAATCCTTGAAGAATCGGAGAGTTTCATAGAATTATTTCACAGTCTAGTCACTTAGTATACACTGGATATATCATTATTGTTTTAATTTTTAAAATTCAATGAACAATATTTCCACCTACTCACAATCACTCAAAATAATGCATGTTAAAATAAGCTTCATGTGCCTTCATGCTCCCCCAAAAAACAAAGGAAAACAGACTTTGAAAGAAGACAAATTTAAAACAAAATTGTGAACATTTCAAGATACATTCAAAACCATATATCTTCAAAATATATCTAAAGAATAATAGCAAAATAGGGGCTGGTGCTGTGATGTAGTGGGTAAAGCCACCACTTACGACAAATGGGCACCGGTTCAAGTCCCTGCTGCTCACTTCTGATCCTGCCCCTGCTAAGGACTTGGAAAAACAGGAAAAAATGGTCCAAGTGCTTGGCCCCTCCTACCCACGTGGAAGACCCAGAGAAGCGCCTGGCTCCTGGCTTCAGCCTGGTCCAGCCCTGGCTGTTGTAGTCATTTGGGAAGCAAACCAGTGGATAGAAGATCAATCTGTCTGCATCTCACCCTCTCTCTGTTACTCTTTCAAATAAACAAATAAATCATTAAAAAAAAATAAGAAGAAGAGTAGCAAAATCAACATAGAATTCAGAAAAAATAAGGGTGTTGGAAACAGAATACATTAAAATTCCAGTTCTACAATCAACTAGCTGTATAAACTGAGGAAAGCAACTTAACTTTCCTGAGCCTTAGTGTCCCACCGGAACCAACTGCTAAGAAATGCCACACAGATTAAATACATCACCTGGCACAGTCGATGTCCGGTATGTGCTGGATCCTCTGATTCAAGGACTACTAACTTACTAAATGAGCCTGCACAGCACCTGATCTCTCTGCAGCTCTCTCTCCAGATCACAAAATACCCAGTCTCACTTCCCAACAACAGTACAAAACCGTGCTAGGGTTTTAGCAATAAATATTTATGTAAACAGAAAAACTAGGCTCTCCTTGATAGAATGGCACTATAATTAGACCATTTCATCAGCTGTGGGACGGTCCAAAACATATGCCCAAAAGAGGGCTCACAGGTCTGTTTTCTCTTGACTATTCTGATTTGCAAATCTCAGCCAGAACCTGGCATCACACAATGCTGTTTGATCTGTAGGTTGGCCAGTCCTCAAGGTCCACACCAGTGCCTTCTATTGGAGCAGACCAAGGGTTGTATTGCAACCATGTAATGTCAGCAGGGCCTTTCCCAACAGGGCCCTGGGTTTTATCTTGCTCACCAGTTTCCAACTGTATTCAGCCATCAAGATCAACAGTTGTGTTTGTGGTTTGAGAAACATGAGTCTATCTCCTAATTTAGAAGGGACCTCATCTAAAAGATATCTTAGCCTCCTAGAAAAGGTCTGAACATTATTACTTTCTTAACTACCTTTTTATTAAGGAAAAGAGCTAACAAAAATAGTGGGAAGTGCATCAATGAGCTTCACTAATTATCAACTCAAACACAAACCTGTTCCAACTCTATCCCCACCCACTCTTTGTACTTGGAATTATTCTGAAATCAATCCCAAGCATCATATCATTTCATCGTGAATATTTCAGCATGTGTCTCTAAATAGTAAAGTCTTCCTTAATAGCATGAAATAAAGTGTTTAAATTTCCCCAATCATGTTTTCTTTTCCTTCCACAGTTTGTTTCAGAATCCCAATAAGGTCAATAATTACAGCTGAATGATAAGCCTCCTTAGTATTTCAATCTAAAGGTCTCACCTCCTTTTGCCTGTAATTTATTTATTGGATAATTTATTTATTGGATTTACTTATTGGAATTTATAAATTTATTTATTGGATCATTAATCCGAGTGATACCATTTAACATGCACATACCTAGTATTTCCTGTAAACTAGATGACCGGTCTAGATGTCTAATAATATTCAGGCACATAAAATCTGACTGCCCCTGGGACCAGTGTTATGACCCAGCAGGCTAAGTCACTGCTTGCAACACCAGCTCCCCATAGCAGAGCACTGGTTCAAGTCCCAGCTGCTCTGCTTCTGATCCAGTTTCCTGCTAAAGCACCTGGGAAGGCAGTGGATGAAGGCCCAAATACTTGGACCACTACCTCCCATGCCAGAGACCAGGATGGAGTTCCTGGCTCCTGGTTTTGGGTTGGCCCAGACCTAGCTGTCACAGTCATTCAAGGATTAAACCAACAGATGGACTAATCTCTTGTTCTCCCCCCCCCCCCACCCCCGCTGTGGTTCTGCCATTCAAATTAATAAAAATTAAATCTTTTTTAAAATCTTATTCTTTCTTTTATTATGCTAGCAGTCATTAGTTATCACTGCTTAGATAGGATTAGATATTGTAAAATAGTGGCATTTTTTACTCTATGATTCCCTTTCATTTAAAGTTTGTCTTTAATGTTTATACATTTAAATGCTTAATTCTTTCCATTTATTTTAAATTTTAAAATAATGAGCTGGTTTCCCAGAATCCTCCAGAACTCAGTGGATGATAGACAATGGAAGGAAATAAAGGGGAAAGAGTCTAACTTTCAAATTTCTAATTCTGATAAGCCACATTTTAAGAAGAGAAAGTTTTAACAGAGAAGATGCTCAATTTTGAACATAACAATATTTCCAAAAGCTTAGTGAACATACAATTAAAAGATCTCTCATATGCATGAATTTCAAAAATAATTTGCACTAAAATAAACTTAACTTTTAACTCCATTTTTCCATGAACTTTTGGAAGCACCTTCATATTAGCCTACATTTCTATGGGTTTTTCTGTTTACAGATTTTACTTTTTGGTACTGGTATAACTTCTTTGGTTTACAGTAATAAAATCTTTCTGGTAAACTGGATATTAATTGTTAATTATTATTAAATATTAATTGTTAATTGTTAAAGGAAAACATGTGGAAAACTACAAAGATTTTTTTTCCTTTTAGGAAATGGTATTTTGGCATTTTCCTTTTCCTTTAACTCTTAGAAAGAATGATCTCAGAATCATCAATTAAAAATTATTTTTGCAAAACCATATAATATTGTTTCAAAAAAAAAATCTTGTGGGGCCAGTGTTATGGCACAGTGGGTTAAGCCATCACTTGAGATGCTGGCATCCCATATTGGAGTACTGGTTCGAATCCCACCTGCTCCACTTCCAATCCAGTTTCCTGCTAATGTGCCCAGGGAAGGCAGTGGAAGATGGCCAAAGCATTTGTGCCTTTGTAACTCATTTGGGAGATATCAATAGACTTTCTGGTTCCTGGCTCCCATATGGCCCAGCTCTGGCTGTTGTGGCCATTTGGAGAGTGAACCAGCAGATGGAAGACTGATCTTTCTCTCCTTCAATCTCTCAATCTCTCAATCTCTCTCTCTCTCTCTCTCCTTCCCCCCATCTTTGATACCATGCCTTTCAAATAAACGAATCTTCAAAAAATATATTGTTGAGGAAAATATAAGAGTATAAATATACAGCTACATATGTTTTATGAGACTGGAGAAAAGCTTGGAGTAATGAACAACAAACCATTAAGACCAGTGGCAAGGAGCAAGTATTGTGGCCCACTGGTTAAAACACCCACATCCCATACTGGAATGCCTGGGTTCAAGTTCCTACTCTGCTTCTGGTTCAGCTTTCTGTCATTTGCATCCTGAGAGTTAGCAGGTGATAGCTCAAGGACTTGGGCCCCTCTCACCTATGTGGGAGATTCAAATGGGTTTCCAGGCATCTGGCTTTGATCTGGCGCAGTCTTAGCTGTTACAGGCATTTAGGGAATGATTGATCAATCTAGATTTCTCTCTCTCTTTCAAATAAGTTAAACATATATTTTAAGAAAAAGAATGGGAAATATAGAGTAGGGAGAGAAGGAAGTAATTTTTGTTTTAGCCTACTTGTTGCAACAAATTTGTATCGCTTTCATTAAGTGAATGCTGAGGATTAGCAGCTAGAGTCCAATGATGAGAGGGTCCTTTATTCCTACCAGAGTGCTGAAATATCATCTATAACATAATAAACAGCAGTGAAGAGAGAAAAGATGTTACGGTGTTTTGGTGAGGGACTGACTGCAGAGAAGTGACAGAGACGACAAAAATCACTTCAGAAGCTAGGAGCAGGGCTGGACAGGATAACTGACATGCCAGTACCCTTCATTCTACACATCAGGAGGCTCTTGAAATAATAATGACTTTCTTTTTAGGGAGACAATAGGTCTCTAATACCGAAAAAGTATATACCATGTCTTTGAAAGTCTTCTGTTTGCTTTCTTAAATCATATTACAACGTCCTTAAGTTGCTAAATCGTTGGTATTTATTTATTTATTTATTTATTTATATTTTTTTACAGGCAGAGTGGATAGTGAGAGAGAGACAGAAAGAAAGGTCTTCCTTTTTGCCGTTGGTTCACCCTCCACTGGCCGCTGCGGCCAGCGCATCGCACTGATCCGAAGCCAGGAGCCAGGTGCTTCTCCTGGTCTCCCATGCGGGTGCAGGGCCCAAGGACTTGGGCCATCCTCCACTGCCTTCCCGGGCCATAGCAGAGAGCTGGCCTGGAAGAGGGGCAACCGGGATAGAATCCGGTGCCCCAACCGGGACTAGAACCCGGTGTGCCGGCGCCGCAAGGCGGAGGATTAGCCTGTTAAGCCACAGCGCCGGCCTGGTGTTTAGATAAATGGTTTTTCTTCTAATTTTCAATAAATAAAGCAATTCGTGGCCATTTACCTAAATGGCTCAACTATGATGCTACCATCACGAGTTCTGAATCACTGAAGGAGTTACAGACATCTGACCACAGAAGCCAAAAGCCATGCTGCAAAAGAGGTTGTGCTGGCCTCTGGCCCCCATCCTGGTTCCAGACACAGCAGGAGGTAGGGAGAGAGTAAAGATTATAGCTTGGAGAGTGCTTTCAGTTGTGATAGAAGGGACTTTAAATGGAACTTATTCTAACAGAAAATAAATAAAGCAAGTGAACAGTAACTCAAAACCTTCAAAAACTTAGATTTCAAAGGGAAGTGCGTATTTATATTTATTGAAGGAGCCTATCAGGTAAACTAATGTCAGCATAGTACAGTCTACAACTGCCTAAGACAAAAAGGTGAAAAAACTGTAACTAGTCTAAGATGATCAACAAAATGAAGACGACGTCTAGAGATCAACATGCCAGTCTGTAAATCACAACCTACTCCCCCACATAGATCCATGGCCTTCCCATCCTAGCAGGAGTCTTTAACTGACAGATCAGCTGTTCCAGGAGCCACGAGGAAAACAGTTGGCCCTCCAGGGATCAATCTGTCTGCCATTTTCCACAGAAAATAAAGAAAGGTAGAACCAGGGCATAAAAGAAGCCAGTCACACAAGGCCAAAATTTATATGATTCTGTTTATAGGAATGGCCATGATAGGCAGATCTATAATGACAGAAAGTACATTAGTGAGTACCTATGGTTGCAACAGCTAGATAGAATAGAAAGTAACTGCTAAAGCAGGATTTCTTTTTGGGGTGATGAAAATATTTTAAAATTGATATTGCAGTTATGGATGCACAGTTGTGATTATTCTAAAACCACTTAGTAATACTCTTCAAACAGTGAATTGTCTGGTCTGTGAATTATATCTCAGTAAAACTGCTATTCAGAAAAAAAATACTAAAAAGATATTAGTATACTTAGTTCTTCATAAATGTGTTCCTTACAGAAATTATGATACATAGTTGATGCTTAAAGTAACATTTTGACTGCAGAAATATAACACTTCCAAACAAAACTAGAGAAAAAGGACTTAAGTGATGAGTTTAGTACATATAGAAGAGCCAGCTGTCTTCATTTCTTATATAGAAAAAGTGATAGACTTTCTCATGAGACAGAAACATTCCCTAAATTCAAGCAAAACTCAACAAAATACATGAAAATGTGAAATCACTGTACATTATAAATCTGCATATAATACTACATTTGCAGTTTTGATTTTAACCAAACATTATAAAACACTTGGGCAACTACTTTCTCTTTCTTGACTTTGTGTATAAATTTTTGAGTATAAAAAATGTAGTTTGGCCGGTGCCGCGGCTCAATAGGCTAATCCTCCGCCTTGCGGTGCCAGCACACCGCGTTCTAGTCCTGGTCGGGGCGCCGAATCCGTGGCCAGGGGGTGCAGTAGAGGATGGCCCAAGTCCTTGGGTCCTGCACCCTATGGGATACCAGGAGGGAGCACCTGGCTCCTGGCTTCGGATCATCGCAGTGTGCTGGCCGCAGCGGCCATTGGGGGGTGAACCAACGGAAAAGGAAGACCTTTCTCTCTGTCTCTCTCTCACTGTCCACTCTGCCTGTCAAAAAAAAAAAAAATGTAGTTTGGAGAGCTTGATTCATTTACTACATTTATTGACAAGCATCTATTTTAAGATCTATACTGTACTGTACCTTAAGTAAATCAAATTTATGAGAACGACACCTTCACAGAAAATAGTTCCTCCTTGCTTCCCTTGGGTATTTGGTACCCATGGCCATGTGTTTGTTCTAGCTTCTTCCTTAAGAATTCCAAGCATGTTCATGTGTTAATTCGTGCCTCATCGTTCTAATCACTATGTCAAAGTGCTCTTTCTCTCCGCCTGGATCAAGTTCAACACGTCCTAGCTTTCCTCTGTGATCAAGTAATTAAAAGAGACAGGGGAAGAAAGACATACAAACACATACACACTCACTCACTCACTCACACCCCTTGAGAAAGAGACATCAGCTCTGGTCTGACCATTTCTACCTAGACAGGGGCCTCTGGGAACTTTACTACCCAGTTCTCCTGCGCTCCCCAGTGGCTAAACAGAAAAATGCAAGTCACAAACAAGGAAAGCCACAGGCATACGCTCCAAGACTTGTACAGGTGAAACCACTTGCTAGTCTGCTTGGCCGGTAGCTTTTCTGCTACCTCCTTTGGTCACTTCCAGTACTCTGTAACTTCTCATGGCCCATCACATGCTGCCTAACTTACTATGCTCCCTCTGCACTAGGGGTCTGGGATTCTCTTCTTGATCTGTCAGATAACTCGTTCGGTTCTTTACAAGTCCAGCTCCCTTACTGTTCTTGTTAAAACTTGAGAACAATGGCTTGGTTGCAATTATCTTTGTATTTCCAGCAACAAGCACTCTAACAAATAAAAAATTGCAAATATTTGTGGAAAGAACGATGAAAATTAGGAAAGGAAGAAGTTAGGAAGCACATTAAGAACAAGGATGTTAGAAGGAGGTAGTGAAAGGAAAAGCAAAATAAATTCAGGCTCAGGAATGTACAGACACACTTCTTGACTGCCAGTGGGTTATGTCCAGATAACCCAATTACAAGCTGAAAATACCCTAAGTTGGAAATACATCTAATACTTAACCTATCCAACATCATAGCCTCGCAACACTGTACACTATAGGGTGCCATTTGTTCCCCCTGGTGATCGCCTGGCTGACTGGGAACTAGAGCTCACTGCCGCTGCCCAGTAGCAGGAGAGGGTATCTTACTGTTTGCTTATCAAATTTGGAGTTCAGTTTCAACTGAACGTGTACCCCTTACATACAACTCTAAAGTCAAAAAAACCATTAAGCTGGGGACCGTCTGTACAAGACTGCCTACAACATGATCATTTCATTAGCAGGGATAACTTACTCTCTGGGCCCAGTTTCTTCATATGTCAGATTACTAGACTATAGTCAATGATCTCTGAGCTTCCATAACCTGCAGATTCTAATACCATACTATTTTATACAAACACCCATCATGTTTGTCAAAAATCAATAAATTTTCTAAAACACTATCTTGGTTTGGCTTAAATTTCAACTTCAAATTATAAGGTCAGGTAAGATAAGTATCGGGTAAGATCTAATTAATTAGTAATCTGCTTTCTTTCATACAACTAACCCTCTATCACTCATCAACTCTTTCATTCATCAATTTTTAATTAACATTTGTGTCTAAAAATATTATATTTTATCAGCTGAAGATACCTTATTTAAAAAAGAAAGGAGCTTTGTCACTATGGAATTAAATTCTAGCAGAAGCACAGGGAAAACAAGCAGTAATAATGGACATAAATAGGGGCCAGCGCTGTGGTGTAGTGGGTAAAGCCTTCACCTGCAGAGCTGGCATCCCATATGGGTGCCACAAGTCCCAGCTGCTCCACTTCCAATCCAGCTCTCTGCTGTGGCCTGGAAAAGCAGTGGAAGATGGCCTGAGTCCTTGGGCTCCTGGGCCCGACTGGGAGACCCAGAAGAAACTCCTTGTTCCAGGCTTTGTATCTGTGCAGCTCTGGCCATTGTGGCCAACTGGGGAGTGAACCAGCAGATGGAAGACCTCTCTGTGCCTCTCCTTCTCTCTCTGTGCTAAGCTAACTTTCAAATAAAAAATAAATCTTTAAAAAAAAGACATAAATAAGTATATAAGGAGTTGAAAGTAATAATGCTAAAAAAAAATAGAGCAGGTAGAGAATCCAAGTGTGGAGGTTGACAGAGAGGAGGAAGGCAAGCTGGAATTGCAAATAAAATTATCAGAGAGTTCTCATTAAGAAGTTGCATTTGAATAATAAAAGAGATCATGGAGTTAACCATGCCCATATCTGGGAGAAAGATACACAAAGCAGGGCCAATAGCCAAGGTAAAGGGCCTAAAACAGGCTATTTCTGGTATATTCAAAC
Source organism: Lepus europaeus (assembly GCF_033115175.1). Lineage (NCBI taxonomy): Eukaryota > Metazoa > Chordata > Mammalia > Lagomorpha > Leporidae > Lepus > Lepus europaeus. The sequence continues at coordinate 57,261,445 of NC_084829.1, forward strand.
AAGAGCAATGAGGCCATTATGTCTGGAACAAAGAGACCAATTTGACTCATTTAAATGGAAAGCTAGTGGGGAGATTTCTGGCAGAAAAATAGTAGATCTGTCTTATGTTTTAAAAGATCACTAAGCACCATGACAGCTGTATTGAAAAAAGACTCTCAACAGACTATTTACAAGCACTGATTTCTGATGCATAAAGAAAAAAAGTATTCCAACCCAGAAAAGCCAACATGGTTCTGAAAGATAGTAGTCAGAGGACTAATACTATTCAACCTCAAGATGTACTATATAAAGCCACAATAATCAAGACAATGTGATTTTGGCAAAAGAAGAAACAAACTGATCAATGGAAGAGAGAGCCAAGGAATACATTCATACAGATATCGTCAACTGATCTTTGACAGATAAGTAAAGGAAACTGAATGGAGAAAAGATAATTTTTTTCAACAAATGGTGCTGGAACAACACTGGAGAGCCACACACAAAGAATGAATCCGGGCACAGACTTCACACTAAACAAAAATTCACTCAAAACAGATCACAGACCAAAATGTAAAATGCCAAAGTGTACAACTTCTGGAAGATTACATAAGAGAAAATCGAGATGACCTTTGGATTTTGTGATGACTTTTTAGGTATGTGCCATACCAATATTATGACCAATGAAAGAAAAAAGTGATAAGCTGTAGTTCATTAAAATTAAAAACTTCTGCTCTACAAAAGGCTTTGTTAAGAAAATGAAAGACAAGCCACAGAGAGAAAACACTTGTAAACTACATATCTAATAAAGATCTGGTATCCAAGATATACGGAGAATTCTTAAAAGAATCCGTAATAAGGGTCAGATGTTATGGTGCAGCAGGTTAAGTCACTGCTTGGGATGCCCACATCCATACTGGAGCTCCTGGGATCATTTCCTGCCTCTGCCTGGGTTTCTGATCCAGCTTGCTGTCAATGTACCTGGGAAGGAACAGATGTTGATTCAAAGTACCAAGTCTCTGCCATTCAAATGGGAGACCCAGATGGATTTCCTGGCTCCAGGCTTCAGCCTAGCCCAGCCCAGACTGTTGCATCTGAGGAATGAATTAGTAAATGGAAGCTCCCGGGTGGGCGGGCGCTCTCTCTCTCTCTCTTTCTCTCTCTCTCCTCCCTCCCCCTCCTCCCTGTTCTTTCTATCTCTCCTTCTCATTTTGCCTTTAAAGTAAAATTTTTAATTAATAAACATGAAATCTTTTTTAAAGAATCAATAAGAAAACAAACAATTCAATTAAAAAGTGGGCTAAAGATTTGAACACAAAACTCACCAAAGGACATATATTGGGTAGCAAATACGCAGATGCAAAGATGCTCAACATCATGTCATTATGGAATTGCAAAGCCAACTAATGAGACATCATTATACACCTATCAGAATGGCAACAATCTAAAACGATAACACCAAATGCTGACAAGAATGTAGAGCAACAGAAATTCTCAATCTTCTTAGAAATGTAAAATGACATATCACTTTGGAAGAAAGGCTAAAAGTTTCTTAAATGGGGGGCCAGCACTGTAGCATTGTAGGCTAAGCCTTCGCCTGCAGTGCCAGAATCCCACACGGGCACCGGTTCGTGTCCCAGCTGCTCCTCTTCTGATCCAGCTCCCTGCTAATGGCCTGGGAAAGCAGTAGAAGATGGCCCAAGTGCTTGGGCCTCGCATGGGAGACCGGGAAGAAGCTCCTGGCTCCTGGCTTCAAATCCACAGCTGTGGCACTGCAGCCCATTTGGGGAGTGAGCCAGCAGATGGAAGATCTTTCTCTCCGTCTCTCCCTATCTCTGTCTATAATTCTATCTATCAAATAAATAAATCTTTTTTAAAAATTTTCTCACAAAGCCAAATCGAGTTTTATCATCTATTCCAGTAACTGCACCCCTGTGTATCTACCCAAATGACTTGAAAACTTATTTTGACATAAAAACTTGTATATGAATGTTCAAAGCAGCTCTGCCAAATACTGGAAGCCACCAAGATATCCTTCAGTAGGTGAATGGATAAATTGTTGTAGATCTATACACATTAACTATTATTAGGGATAAGGATAAACCAGCAATCAAGTCACAAAAAGACCTGGAGGAAGTCTAATAGCATTTTGCTAACTAAAAGCAGCCAGTCTGCAAAAGCTACATAGTGTATGCTTCTAATTATAAGATCTTCTGGAACAAATGCAGCTCTAGAGACAGCAAAAAGATGAGTAGTTCCCAGGGCTTGGAGAAAGGGGGTAAGACGAATAAAGAAAGGAACACAGAGGATTTTAGGGCAGTGAAGCTGTTCTGTCTGGTACTGTAATGGTAGATAAATGACAAGCATTCACCCAAACCCAAAGACCTGCCCAACACTCAAATGTTAACTGTGGATTGGGTGAGCAATAGTATATCAATACCGGATCCTCAACTGTAACTAATATCCCATACTAACAAGATGTTAATAATAGGAGGAACTGTTAGGGGTTGGAGAGGGCAAGAGAACTCTGTTACTTCCTGCCCAATTTATCTGTAAACTTAAAACTACTCTAGAAGTCTGTTAATAAAAAAAATTATTCCTTCCTCAAAAAGGGCCAGTACTGTGGCACAGTGAACTAAGCTGCTGCCTCATAAACACCAGCATTCCATATGGGAGCATTGGTTGGAGTCCCAGCTGCTCCACTTCCCATCTAGCTCCCTGCTAATGGGCCTGGGAAAGTGATGGAAGATGTCCCAAGTACTTTGGCCCCTGTACCCACACAGGAGACCTGGATAGTGTTACTGGCTCCTAGCTTCAGCCTGGCCCATCCCAGCTGTTGCAGCAATTTGGGGAGTGAACCAGCAGACAGATTCTCTTTCTCTCTCTCTCTCTCTCTCTGGCACTCTGACTTTCAAATAAATATTTTTCTTTTAAAAAAAAAAAAAACCCTATTACCTTATATCCATACCTTGCCAATTTCCAACCAATTTCCAAAATACATTTAAGATATCATAAACTAGGGGCTGGTACTGTGGTGTAGCGGGTAAAGCTGTCACCTGCAGCACCAACATCCCATATGGTCATCAGTTCAAGTCCCGGCTGCTCCATTTCCAATTCAGCTCCCTGCTAATGTGCCTGGGAAAGCAGCAGAAGATGGCCCAAGTACTTGGTCCCCTGCACCTATGTAGGAGATGTGGAAGAAGCTCCTGGCTCGGGATCAGCTCAGCTCCAGCTGTTACGGCCATTTGAGGAGTGAATCAGCGGGTGAAAAATCTCTCTCTGTGTCTCTCCCTCTCTCTCTGTAACTCTACCTCTCAAATAAATAATTTTTTTTAAAAAAATGGATAAGATAAACTAAAAAGATATCAGAAGTTGTAATAAAATATTTAAAAAATCACATGTAGGAATTATCAATCCAATTATATAAAAATTTGGGCTAGAATGTCACTTATCAATGTTCCCCTGATCGCCCTCAACCCCATTCTTACGCTCTTACTGCACAAGATGAATATGTCCCTCAGCGCACCAACATCACTGTCATGATTTGAACAAGGTCTACCCCTTACATACCAGACTCTTGCAAAGCACATGAAGAGGTTTAACGGCATGAGAGCAATCAGAACACCATCAATTTGCTAAAGAAGATGAGATGCAGAGAAGTAAAATAAATCATGTAATGTCCCAGCCCAAAAATGGCACAGGCAGGACTTTGACACCTGTTTCTGACTCAAAAGTCCCAGGGCTTAACCATAAAGCACAGTGTCATTTTTATGGAATGTGTCATTCTTAAGTGGTCAAAGTCAGCAATTCAATAAACGTAACTTAGTGGCTGAGCTGGAAATCAGCTTACCTTAACAAAAAACAATGAGAATTGCTTATAATTTCAAACCTTGATAATAAATTAAAACCCAGGGGCCAGCACTGTGGTGTAGAAGGTTGAGCGGTGCCAGCATCTCATGTGAGTGCAGGTTTGAGTCCCTGTTACTCCACTTCCTGTCCAGCTCCCTGCTAGTGTGCCTGGGAAAGCAGCAGAGGATGGCCCCAGTCATGTGGGAGACCCAGAAAAAGCTCCTGGCTCCTGGCTTCGGCCTGGCCTAGCCCCAGCCATTGGAAAAATCTGGGGAGTGAAGCAGCAGATGGGAGATTCTCTCTCTCCTTCTATCTCTGCCTTTTGAATAAATAAATAAATCTTTATAAGATTAATCAGGAGCCAGCGCTGTGGCGTAGTGGTAAGGCTGCTGTCTGCAGTCCAGGCATCCCACATGGGCATCAATTTGAGTCCTGGCTGCTCCACTTCCAATCCAGCTCTCTGCAAATGCATCTGGGAAAGCAGTGCAAGATAGTCAAGGTCCTTGGGCCCCTGCACCCGTGTGAGAGACCTGGAAGAAGCTCCTGGCTCCTAGCTTTGGATTGGTCCAGCTCTGGCTGTTGCACCCATTTGGGGAGTGAACTAGCAGATGGAAGACCTCTCCCTCTCTCTGCCTCTCCCTAAGTCTACCTCTCAAATGAATAAAAAAAAATCTTAAAAAAGTGTTGCTATGATTTAAAAATAATAATTAGTTCATTAATTAAAACCCAGAGAGTGTGGCACCACATGCATCTCTCCAGAGCTGGGAGCTCAGGTTCACCCCTGGATCAAGTACATGTCTGCCTTCCTCGGCGTATGCACTTGCTGCCAAGCAGTTAAGGATGAACCAGGACATTACCCCAAACTAGTTTTTCCTACAACAATAACACAGGGCCTCTTACGGTAAAACTTGCTGCCTTTTAAAAATGTAAACAAAGAAATATCACAGCCTGGATTCTAAGCTATCAAGAGCTAAGGTAGGCGCTGGAGAGAGGAAAAGCTCTATTTATAAAAGCATCTCTTCTGGTCAGTGTAAACACAGCCTTAGAACTACCACATCTGAAAACAGCCTATCTTTAAAAAACTCAGATCATACACTTACCAGGAGATCAGAACCATAGACATGACCTTAGAAAACTGGGAATTACTTCAGAAGTTCATAAATTCTTTAACACAAGGCCACAGTGTAGGCTATGCTAATCCTCACACCGTACATGACTAAAATTGCTTACAAAGAACAGTTGTGCAACTGACATACTGGAACTGTCTGTAATGTAATGTATGTCACTGAGGAGATGCCATAATTTCCTGTATTTAATGCAGAGTATTAAAATGTTGCTATAACATTATTATTTATAACATTTTTAAACATATCACCAAAATAAGTATATCAGTCATGGGTTAAAATGTTCATAAGAATATGATTTATTATTGTATATTTGTGGACAAAATGCTAAGACTCCATTTTCCTATTCAAAAACTAAAAATATCTGAACACTGCCATCAAAACAAGATCAAATTCGATAGCTATGTGACAAAAATTGGCTCGAATGCTAGAAATCATTAACAGTTTTTAGAGCATAGCCCTCTGCAAGAATTTTTTTTTATCACAGCTCTCTGAAAGAATGTGATGAAACCTGTGGGCTTTTTTTTTTTTCCAAATACACACATGTACACAAAATTTTTCTTATAAATTTAGCAAGCACCACACTCTTTAATCTCAGGTTAAAAACTTCTAACCTGGGAGAAAAACTTAATACTAGATTGTATAATCATTTCGTTTGTGCTTTGGCCTGTAACACTCTGGAACACTGACCTATACATATCAACATTCTAGTAAGAAAATAAATGAATACCAATATTACCAATAAAGTGCACTCCAAAAGAGAAACTGCCTTGGAAGAGGGAAGAGTAGCACCTAGTCTGTGGGATCCAGGTTATTTTAGACACCAAGGTTGAGTAATGCCAAGAGTGCTGACATGTCAAAATCCCAACTTTTAAAAATAGGTATATTTTTAGGCTTCTTTTTTTTTTTTTAGTAGACTTCTATTACATAAGCACTTAATCATTTGGTAAAAGCAAGTTTCAAATTTATATATGAGGGTTCTTCAAAGTGTTTGTAGAAAATGAAGTTAAAAAATAAGTTTGGGGGGACCGGAGCTGTAGTGCACCAGGTTAAAGCCCTGACCTGCAGCGCCCGCATCCCATATGGTCACTGGCTTGAGTCTCAGCTTCTCCACTTCCAGTCCAGCTCCCTGCTAAAGTGCTTGGGAAACCAGTGGGAGATGGTCCAAGTCCAAGTCCTTGGGCCCCTGTGCCTACATGGGAGACCCAGAGGAAGCTCCTGGCTCCTGGCTTCAGACCTGTCCAGCTCCAGCCATTGTAGCCATTTGGGGAGTGAACCAGTGGATGGAAGACTTCTCCCTGTCTCTGTCTCTACTCTCTCTGTTACTCTTTCAAATAAATAAAATAAATCTTTAAAAAAATTAAGTTCATTTGAGGGCAAAGAAATTTTAAAATGCATGCATACTTGTAGAAATACACAGCAAATTCTCAGAACAGCACCTGAATTACTTCACAGGATGGAAAGTAAGAATTTTTAAATGCCTAAGCTATTTATTGTCAGGATCACAGAAATACATTTGTTAAAGTTATATTTTTATGACGGTACTCTCTACAGTGAAGGAACAGGGAAAGGGAACTGCACAGCAGAGCAGACACAGCACTCTATACAAGGCAAAAACTCTCAAGCTTCGATGTACTCCTGCAACTGCAAATGACTGCCACGCACTCCTATCGTCACCACCTTTCAGGATCCCAGTTTCTAAAAACTACAAGATTAAAGCAGTTAACTATATGACATTTAAAACTGCTAATTTTTTTGTTAAAGATTTATTTATTTATTTGAAAGGCAGAGTTACAGGGAGGCAGAGAAAGGACAGAAATCTTCCATGCACTGGTTCACTCCCCAAATGGCCCTAATGACCAGAGCTGGACCAATCCAAAGCCTGGAGCCAGGATCTTCTTCCAGGTAGCCCACATGGGTGCAAGGCCCAAGGACTTGGGCCATCTTCTACTGCTCTCCCAGGCCACAGCAGAGAGCTGGACTGGAAGTGGAGCAGTCAGGACTTGAACCTGTGCCAGCACTGCAGGTGGCAGCTTTACCTGCTACACCATGGCACTAGCCCCAAAACTGCTAATTATTTTATTCTAAATGTATCTAAGATATTTCAAAAGTAAACAGAGTCAAAGTCAATTAATGAAATACAACAACTAGAATCACAGTAGCTTTATTAACACGGTACCTTAATGTGACATTACAAACACGAGTTAACATCCCTCAGAAAGGCTGCTGCTGCTAATGTTTTTGCTCAGAACCACTGTGGTAGCCAGTCTCCACATGAACCCCAATAACCGTGCCTTCTATTACATACACCCTTATGTAGTCCCTTCCCACACTGTACCAGGGTTGCCAACGTCACCAATTATATTCAGCAAAAATTAAATGTTACTTCCAAAATTGGGTTATAAAAGAGAACACGTTCTGCATGGATGCCCACTCTCCCCTGCTCCTGGATCTGACACTCAGGGGAAAGCAAGCTGCCATATGTGACCATATGGTGACATCCAGCCAACAGTACACAGGGATCTAAGGCTAGCCAACAAGCACGTGATTTAGCCTGGGAACAGATTCACTGGCCCAGTTACCCTTGAGAGACTCCATCAGCTTGCCTGCCACCTCAAGGGAGCCAGACTAGACCACGGGCCAGAAACACCTAGATAAGCTGCTCCTAGATTCCTAACCCTTGGAACTAGGAGAGAGTAAGTATTTGTTGTTTTCAGCTATAAGGTTTGGGGATCATGTGTATTACAGTAGTAGATAACTAACACTACCTTTTTTATTCTTTTACATTTTGAGCCTCTTGAACTTTATAAATTACTGGTCAGCAGATTATTTAATTCTTCTTTCACCCTCTCACACATTTTTTTTAAAGATTTATTTTATTTATTTAAAAGAGTTATAGAGAGAGGTAGAGACAGAGAGGTCCTTCATCCACTGGTTCACTCCCCAGATGGCCGCAATGGCCAGAGCTGTGCCGATCCGAAGCCAGGAGCCAGGAGTCAGGAGCCAGGAGCTTCTTCCCGGTCTCCCATGAGGGTGCAGGGGCCCAAGCACTTGGCCATCTTCCACTGCTATCCTAGGCCATAGCAGAGAGCTGGACTGGAAGAGGAGTAGCCAGGACTAGAACCGGAGCCCATATGGGATGCTGGTGCTTCAGGCCAGGGCTTTAACCCGCTGTGTCACAGCACTGGCCCCTTACCCTGTCACGTATAACCTCTTGCTCTTTCATTTTCTCTACAACCACTCAAATTTGAGTCCCTTGTATATTAGTATGCCAAATACAATCATACACATTAGGCAATGACACAGTACTACAAATATGGAGAGTACTTTCATAAACCGAGATGGCACAGCCCACACACACCTAGGCCACATGGCGCAGAAGAGGCTTATGGAAAACACATTTTATGAAAAAACTATGCATAAATTTCAACAGTTTTTAAAACAAAATAAAACTATTTTTTAATGTCATTTTTCCATAACCTTCCTTTAGTACTCTTTTTAGGAATGGAACCCCCCATCGCACCTAGAGAAGTGATGAACAAAACAACATGATATTAAGTCAGGCACAAGAGAAAATGCCACAGACCAGGTAAGACTAAAGAGACATGACAATTAAAGATAACTGGGCATCGAAGACAGTATCCTGGGAAAAGACAAGGACATTAGGGGGAAGCTAATGAAAACCAAGTCAAGTATAAAGGTTAACTCAAGGTAATGTACCAATGTTGGCACATTAGCCGTGACCACTTAGCACACTGATGTGAGATGTTAACAATAGGGGACATTGGGCACAGGGCATTCAGGAACTATCTGTAGTAGCTCTGTGATTTTTCTGTAAATCTAAAACTACTCTAAAATAAAAAGTTCATTTAATTTTGTATTTCAAAAGGGTAACATTTTGAAGAATTTTGAGAGAAAAAAAATAATCATTCAGTTTTATGGTAAAAAAAAATTTAAGACAAACTCTATAGCTAAATTATTCATCTTTAATTTTAAAATCTTTTAATTAAAGCCCTTGGCACTAAACTTACTTTACCACATCCAAAGATTTTATTTTGATTAGCATTACAAAAGCAAATTGTTTAAAAAACACAATAAGATCAAGGCTTGAAGGCCTCCTACACACCAGGGAGAAAAGCAAGCTTTGAAGACACAAACATTGTGACAGCTTAATTTGAAATCTTAACAGTTACAGCAACAGCAATGGAGTACATATGTAAATACTATTTGGGCACCCTAACAAAGCCCATTGTGTTTTACAGATTAATCTACCAGAAATTAAGAATGACTGCTCTTCATCTTCATGCAGAAACGAAAACATGGGCTTTTGTTGTTTTTATGTGAAAGGCAGAGCAAGAGAGAAAAACAGAGAATAAGCACGGTGACCCTCTGCTTCACTACCCAACGCCTTCAGTGACAGAGGGTGGGCCAAGGCCCAAGCCAGGATCCAGGAATGCAACCCAGGTTTCCCATATGGAGTCCAGAATCCAATTATTTTAGGTCATCACTGCTGCCTTCCAGGGTCTACATTAGCAGGAAGCTGGAGTCAGGAGTCAGAGCTGGGAGCTGAACTCAGACACAGGCACCTTAACCATTAGTGTGAACATCTGCCCTGATAACACTTGTCTTTATTACTGATTATCAACTTGACAATGGCTCCGCACACTTTACTTGAATTAACCTTGCTTTACCTATGCAAATAATAAATGGTGAGCAATTAAACTCAGAAATGCAAGGTATTTATGTTTTAAGAGGAGAGCTAGCAAATTGGAAGCCCTGTTTTCTGCCTAAATTCTAAACCAACTGAGAAATGATATAAAATAGATAAGGCAAAAGCGAAATTACAAGTGGGTGGGGCCAGTGTTGTAGAATAGCCAGTAAAGACGCCACATCAACACTGGCATCCCATACGTGCACCAGTTCAAGCCCCAGCTGCTCCAGTTCCCATGCAGTTCCCTGCTAATGTGCCAGGGAAAGCAACAGAAGATGACCCAAGTGCTTGGGCCCCTGCACTCAAGTGGGAGACACAGAAGAAGCTCCTGATTCTTGGCTTCAGTCTGGCCTAGACTTAACCATAGCAGCCATTTGGGGACTGAACCAGCAGATGGAAGATATCCACCAACCCCCTCTGTTTCTGTCCCTCCCTCACTCTCTCTGTAATGCTTCCTTTCAAATAAAAACTAAATTAATCTTTTTTAAAAATGGGTAAGAGAAACAAGAGGGTAAGTGGAGGACCAAAATATTATTCTTACTACCAATAATACCTAAATTGGAGAATATTACTTATGAAGACAGGTAGGTAGTTTCCAAACACTAACTCTCAAAACTGAACAGACTCACCCTCCAATCATGGGCAGCATGGTATCATGATCAGAGAGTCTATCCCAGTAAAATTTACAGTATGGTGTAACAGTCTGGGCCATGAGTAGCTTTGTTTGTAAGACAAAGAGAGGAAACGTGAATGCGCCATATAAACTTATTCAAACTCACCAATCAGTTTAAGTCACTTCTATTCCTCAAAATGGGCACAGGAAAGCATAAGCATTATACTAACAGTGTTTTTGCCACATGAAGAAAAATGGAATGCAGAATTTCCCCCACATATGAACAATGAGTCAATCAACATTTATTTAGTAACATGGTGTTAGGTATTAGGAGGAATATTCTTAAATGATAAAGAAAATCTAACAATATTTAAATCTGAATATTTCCTGGCTCAATTTTCCATTATTGCTAATTTATTAAATAGATGTACCATGAGAGTATAAGTATAAAGACTGGATAAATCTAATAAGTTCTCTTATCATTATTGTAATCCTTTAAGTCATCAGTATAAATGAAATCAAGGAACTTGGAGTCTTCTTGTTCATCCCTACCTCCCTAAGTAACACCATGAGTTAGGATAAAAATAAAACTGACCAGAGTATCAATGTGCAGAACTGAGGCAGGAATGCAACAAAGGGACTGCAGGTCTGAGGGCCTCTTCAGGCCCAGTCTTCCCTATTCTTGACCTTGTTCTTGCCCTTATTTCCTTACACTTCAAGGAAATGGTTATGAGCACCTTCATCTACACTCAGATATCAACTTTATCACATCTGTATTCACACATCAATATCATTCTATAAAACTACTACAGAATTATAGTTAACTCTCAAGAGGATTTATCTTTACAACCCCTGTATGTAACTTAGGAGTAAAATAGTGTGTTCAGTTTTAATTTTAAAGAAAAATAATTAATAGTCTGTTTTCAACAATGATCCTTTACCCACTCCAAGTCTTGGATTGTTCCAAGATGCAGTCATCTTGGGTTTTGGGTTCACCCATCCCTTACATCTGATAGAGGTGTTTTATTCTATTATGTGATAGTGAGCCCCAATTCTTCTGACTTTCTGGCATTAACACTAAGCCTGTCAGGCCTTATTTCTTGTTTTTAGTTTTTTGTTTGTTTGTTTTTTAAGATTTACTTATTTATTTGAAAGGCAGAGTTATAGAGAGGGAGAGACAAAGAGAGAGAGATCTTCCAACCACTGGTTCACTCCCCAAATGGCCCCAATACCTGGGGTTGGCTCAGGCCCAGGCCAAAGCCAGGAGCCAGGAGCTTCTTCCAGGTCTACCATGTGGGTACAGGGGCCCAAGGACTTGATTCATCATCTACTGCTTTCCCAGGCACATTAGCAGGGAGCTGTATCAGAAGTCGAGTAGCAGGGACACAAACCCGCACCATATGAGACGCCAGCATCAAGGACAGAGGCTTAACCTGATCTACCACAACACCGGCCCTTCCTGATCATTTATGAAAACAAGAGCCTACAACCTGTTGGCAAATCCCTACTTGTTTATCACCAAGCCCTATAGCTTCCAATTACTCCACCCTTGGTGTCACAATCTTAGCATCTCAGTTGTGCTGCATTTTTAACCCAAGTGTTCTGTGCACAACAGGGACCCATCAGAGATGGAACAATCACTCATCACCTGGGTGTAGGCCATGTGCCATCTTCTGTTTAAATGAATGCAGTAGAGGATCAAACAGCAATCACCATACCCACAAATGGCTGAGCAAATGGAGCTCTTTCAGGAAGAATTTATGGATATCACGATATTCAGAAAAAAGCAGCTGGAATTCTCAACTCTAACATCAGCCCAAATCCTAATTAATAGAAATCCCCTGCTTCTTCTGATCCTTAAGTCAACTACAATGGGACATCAGAGCCACAGGAAAAACAGAATATGCCCCAAAGTGTAATTTCCTTGAAATTTAATTTGCTACATACTAAAAAAATCTACCACTGCAGCTCTTTATTTACTAAAATATTAAAATTTTTATTATTTAAATCACAACTACATACTCTGAACTAAGTACCAATAACTAACCCTTATCAGTTACCAGTCACCATGTGCTAGGCACTATTCCAAGAAATGTACATGCAGGAATTTCTCCCACTTCACAATAAACCTACAAAGGAAGTACAATCATCGTTCCATGTTAAGAGGACTCTGAGGCACAAGGATGTTCCAACTATCAGGGCCCGGGAGCTGAGAACTACTGAGGAAACAGGGATTCTAGTCCCTAATGTAAATGTGCATGTGTTCCTTTCACAGAAATTCGGTACGTGCCTAATTACCATCACTGCTTATTTCAGACCAGTAAACTGAAGCCTGGAGAGATGATGTAATTTAATCAGGGCCACTCAAACAGAAACCTGACTTCATTGGTAGTTCAGGATCTGGTTCAACAAACAAGACTAAATATTCTACATTCCTAGACACTGTACAAAATGACACAAAATAGCTTGAGGTATTTTATAAGATGAAGTACTTTGCTAACTAGCATACTGAGTATTTGAGGGACAGGCTTTTAATCTAGCAGTTAAGACACCGTGTTCCCCACCCAAGTACTTGGATTGGAGTCCCAGCCCCAGCTACTGAGTCCAGTTTCCTGTTAACACACAAGCTTGGAGCAGCAGTGACAGCTCAGGTAAAAGGGGTCCTCCAGGTGGGAGACTTGGATTGCCTTCCCAGCTCTGGGTTTCAGCCTCCACCCAGCCCCAGCTATTGCATTTAGGGAGTGAACTAGCAGGTAGGAGCTCTCTCTTGTCTATTTATATATCTTTCTCCCCCTCAGTCATATCCTCCCTCCCTCCCTCCCTCCCTTCCTCTCTCTCTCTCTCTCTCTCTCTGCCAAGTGGAGGGGAAAGTGAGGGAGGATAAGAAAGAGGAGGCAGAGAAGAAAAGGAAAAAAAAAAAAAAAACAGGGAGAGGGTGAAGGAAAAGGCCTTATTTATAGAATACAGACTAATTAATAAGAAAGAAAAGATCACTATTTTTACAATTAAATAATTGACTCAGGTACCACCAACTACCAAGTAAAAGGCTATTGGGAGAACAGAGTATATGCAAATTATCTGTAGTATAATCATTAATTAAAAGTTAAAAAAAACACCAAAAACTGTTTTTACAGTAGGGAGATCTAGCAGACACTCTCTTAATAACTGATAAAATTTACCACCACCAATAATGGGACACACAGCCATGTGCCTACTGATAGGGTGCAGTAAGAAGCATACCCCATCATCTCTGTAATATTTTTACCAAATATGTTTAATTCATGAGAAAGTAAGACATGTCATGAGGAAGTAAGACAGCTCTAGGCTGTGGGACATTCTGTAAGACAACGGGTGACGAGGGGCTGTTCCAGAATAAAAAGAGACTGAATATATACACTAACAAAACACAGTATGATCCTTATTTAGATCATGGAGTTCCGTGGGGGTGAGGAAGAGCACTGAGTTAAAGGTTGGGGAAAATCGGAGAATACATAGTACATGTTGGCTGATATATATAATCATGACTGGTCTAAGGAGGAAAGCCAAGCTTTTTTGGTTGAAGTCAACATGATGTTTTTAGGGTTTCTAAACCATTTCATTTTAATTCAGACTGTCAATCTGCATTACAGCAGAAGAGTTTAAATAACTTTTCCAAATGTAACTAAGCCCAACTGAAGGCAATCTGATCTGTCACAAACATGAGCTCTTGCCAGCTTCTGCAAACATTACATATACCAAGTCATATGACTGGAATCCAGAAACTGACATAAGGAACAGAACCATCGTGACAATCTGAGGCCTTTCCCCATCTTTTCATTTTTCATTTACCATCATCACACGATTCAGTTCTGGTTAAATAAAACATTCAAACTCACAGCTTTTCTCTACTCTCTCGTAAAAATGCATTACATTGACAGTAATGGGCTTTGTTTTTAGGACAACAGGAAAAAATTAGAAAAGGAGCTGACAAGAACACCACATGGGAGCTGGAAAGCAAGACTGATGCCTGACCTGACAGACAGAGCTGAGTCCTAAGCCAGTGGTGAGAAACAACCTCATTCACAGCTTGAACCCCCCCCCCCACCCGGCCACCAAAATCCTACCAGAAATGCACACCACAGGCAGCTGTGGAAGCTGGGGCACAGTGAGCCTTCCAACAGAAGGGGAAAGGTCTCAAAGCAGATTTTTCTCCATTAAACGATGAACTGACCCCAAAAGGCTCTGGAGTGAGTAAATCACTGAGGGTCTCCAATCTGTGCGACAACAGACACAGATAGGAAAGGCAAATGGAGCACAAGTTCGCACTATAAAATGTAACATCCTCCAACCACTGTCCACCCACTCGGCTCTCACAGGTGAAGCTGAATAGAGTGTTCTCTGATGAATCTGACCAGCCCAAGAAAAATGATTCCAAGATTTTGACACCAGGTTTCCCCGATGCAATGGCCCAAACAGATCATCCTTGCAATAAAGGCTAAAGTTGACAAGTCTACCACACAGTCAGAGCGTCCATAATTAGCTTTGGACCAGGAGCAGTACACAGCCCAGAAAGAGTTCTAAGGAAAGTCCCTACTATAAAACCAGGGACTAAAACAAATGATAGGTCTTTTTAAGAGAAAACAGAAAAGGCAATGAAAATTTAAATAATTATTAACATTATTAGGAGGGAAGATACTGCATCTATAAAATAAGAAAAGGATGCCACAAAAACACAATCAAATAAATGAATTCTTGGAGTAACAGGCATTGTGACACAGTGGTTTGTCCCTCACCACCACCCTCCCCCCACACACACTTGAAACACCCATATCAGAGCGCCTGTGAGTCCAGGCTACCCCATGCTTCTGAACCAGCTTCCTGCTAATGTAACTGGCAGGTAGTGGATGACAGCCCAAGTACTTGGGTTCTGCTGCCCATGTCAGGGATCCAGATGTCCAGATGGAGTTCCTGGCTCCTGGTTTCAGCCTGGCCCAGATGGTTGCATGCATTTAGGGTGTGAACCAGCATAAGGAAGATCTCTCTCCCTCTCCCTCTCTCTCTCTCTCTCTGCCTCTCAAATACAAAAATACTTCCTTTTTAAAAAAGCAAATTCCTGGAAAAATAAAAATATGACAATAGAAAAAGGAAAATTCAATTGGAGGACTGAAAGATCTAACTGAGGAGATCACTTAAAAACCCAAGCAAAAGGAAAAAACAACTGAAAATCAGCAATATGCAGAGGGCCTATGAATAACAGGGCAGAAAAACTAAAGGGAAGAAAATTTAAAAAAAAAAATTAAAGTACATAACCTTACAGACTAATGGAACAATCAAGTGTCTAGCAGAATCGAGGAAAAGGCACTTACAACATAGTGTGTCATCATGACATTTCTGCACATTGTAGGCGAAGGCAAGACTGCAGAGCAGTGGTTCTCAACCCTGACCACCTATCAGAATTACCTAGGGAACTTCTCCACAATTCTTTTAGTTGAGCTCCACTCCAGTTCAGTTACTTCAAAGTCCCTCATACCAAGACTTGATAAAGTTCCCAAATGAGGCCGGCGCCGTGGCTCAACAGGCTAATCCTCCGCCTTGCGGCGCCGGCACACCGGGTTCTAGTCCCGGTCGGGGCACCGATCCTGTCCCGGTTGCCCCTCTTCCAGGCCAGCTCTCTGCTGTGGCCAGGGAGTGCAGTGGAGGATAGCCCAAGTGTTTGGGCTCTGCACCCCATGGGAGACCAGGAGAAGCACCTGGCTCCTGCCATCGGAACAGCGCGGTGCGCCGGCCGCAGCGCGCTACCGCGGCGGCCATTGGAGGGTGAACCAACGGCAAAAGGAAGACCTTTCTCTCTGTCTCTCTCTCTCTCACTGTCCACTCTGCCTGTCAAAAAAAAAAAAAAAAAAAAAGTTCCCAAATGATTCTGAAGTGAAGCTGCAGTTGCGAATCACTGTCCTAAAACTTCCCAGAAAGAAACAAAAAATGGAAGAGGAGAATGACTTTGAGATTTCAACAACAGTGAAAACCCAGAAGAGACCAGCTTTCAAAATTCTGAATGAAAACTTACTCCCAATCCAGATAATAAAAATTAAGTGTAAAAAGGTTAGTAAACATTTTTCCAGAACATTGAGGACTCACAAAAATTCTCTTCAACGCGTCTTTCTTCAGGGTACTCCTAGAGAAGTTAGTTCACCAGAATAAGGCTGTAAACAAGATAGTAACAAGACCTGCTGGAGGGGACATAAGATCCAGCAAACAGGGCTCTAGCACAGAAATGGGTGAGTGGTATTCCAGATTAGTGGTAACCTGTGCCCCAGTGTCAGAGAGCTGCCATCCATAATAAAATAGAATGGCTCTCAAGGTTCTCTGAAAATAACATCCAAAAAAATACAAAATGCCTGATATGTCTGAATGCTTTGAGAGAAAATTTTAATAGTGGAGGATGGATTTGTGAGATGTACATAGAAAACTAAGCAAAAAAGGCAAGACCATCATTAACTCCAGAGCTGTACAAGAAGAAAAAAGTAAAAAAGTCATTATACCCATGCTTCAGCTGTAAAAACATTTACTATGTCTCAGGAATGTGATACAAAATACTGATCTAGACATACAAATTACACAACCACACCCAGCAGATAGGCTGGGAAGTCTGAACTGTATAGTGCCAGCATGCTAATTGGTCACCCTCTGGAGAAGACATCCAATAGACAAAGCACAAAACAGAAAACCAAGCAGTATATTAGTGACATGATTGATTGATTGCTTTCTTCTTCTTCTTCATGAGAGGCAAAGAAAGGCTCCCATCCACCACTTTATTCCTCCAAATGTCCACAGTGCCCAGGACTCAGCAGGCTCAAAGCCAGAAGCCAGAAATTCAATCCAGCTCTCCCACCTGAGTGGGTATGAGCCCAACTACTTGAGTCATCACCTGCTGCCTCCCAAGGTGCACTTTAGCAGGAAACTGGAATCAGAAGCAGAGCCAGGACTCAAACAATGCAATCTGATACAAGACATGTAGATGGGCTTCTTAACCTCTAAGCCAAAGCCCTCCCCTGGTGGTGTTATTTAAACACCAAATGAAACAGTCAAAAGTCTAAGTTTTTGTCTCTTTGAATGTGAGCAATGGTTAGCGGTAGTGGGAATGAATGGCTATGGAGGAGATTCCTAATTTTTGTTACAGTTTTTGTAAACTACATGCATGAACAATCTGATAAAAACTAAACGAAATTACAAAAAGACTAAACTGCAAAAAAATTTTATAATCTATAATATTAAAAAGGGGGAAATTAAGAATGGTGTAAGCTTGGTAAATCCATATCTACATCTATTCTAATAAGAAAAAGAAAATTTCTGTAGTTATAATGCTTTATTAAATTTTTTAAATGTTTATTTATTAGAAAGGCAGAAAGACAGGGAGATAGCTTCCATCTGCTGGTTTACTCCCCAAGCGCCCACAACAGTTGAAGCTGTATCAGGCCAAAGCCACGAGCCCAGAACTCAATCCAGATCTCCCAAATGGGTGGCAGGGACCCAACTACTTAAGCTATCACTTGCTCTCTGCCAGGGTGCACATTAGCAGGAAAGCTACAATCAGAAGTACAGCTGGGACTCCAACCCAGTCACTCCAAGATGGGATGTAGGCGTCCCAAGTGGCATCTTAATTGCTGTGCAAAATGCCCATCTCTACGGTTAGAAAGTATTTTAAAAGTTACAGTATAAATATTTTATTAAGAGATATGGAAATAACCACCAGAAACACTGAAACATGATTCTAAATGGCTTTCGGGAACAAGGTAGGAAGAGAGAAGGAAATGAAGCTGAAATCATTCATTTTCATTACAAATCCTCTTTACTATTTGATTCTGTATCCATGTAACTATTAATATGTTTAAATAAACTTTTTAAAATAAAATTTTGAAAGCTATTCAAACAAGGCCTGTTTTTAATTTTATACTTTGCTTCATTTACTAACATTAACTGTCCTTCATTAACATGTAATATTTGTATATTTTAATGGGGAACAGTACAATATTTCAATACATGTATACAGTATAATCTGGTCAAATCAGGAAATCAGCATAATTGACATTTCTATTTCTTCATCTTTCAAAGGAATGGATTCTATAAGCTCCTCTCTTCTAGCTCTTCCTACATCATACATCACACAGTATATATAACACATTATTCTGACCACAGTCACCCCACTGTACTGTAGAACGCTAAAACCTAGTGTTTCTATCTAGCTGTATTTTTGGTACCTTGTCAGCCACCCTCCCTCTTTATGCCTCACAACTCACCCTTCCATTTTAGTAAAACCCTTCCCAGTCTTAGTAATCCTTTTTTAACTTCCACATATAAGAGAAAAACACACAGTATTTGTACTTCTGTGTATCATAGACTAATTTTACTTTTTCTGAGGAACCAGCATGCTGTTCTTCATACTGGCTACTCTAATTTGCTTTCCCACCAAAGTCTTTTAAAGGGTTCCCTTTGTTTGTCATCCTCCAGCATTTGTTACTTTTTTTTTTTGGCTTCTTAATAATAGCCATTCTAACTAGAGTGAGACAATATCTCATTGTGGTTCTGATTTACATTTCCCTTTTGTCTAATAATATTAAATTTTTAGAGTTAACTGTTTATAACAACTAAACTTATTTAACTGATAGAACTGATTGCCCAAGTATACCATCCTGAATTTATTCACTATAATATCAATAGGCATTTAGGTAATTTCCAAAGTTTCTCCATTAAAAGCAAAAGTATGATAAAAAAAAAAATCCTATCTACCTGCATGCATGCAAAATGTTCCTCTGTTCAACTGCCTTTAAACTTTTTGCCTCATGCTTCCTCAAAGAATTTCTAACCACTCACACATTTTTAAAAACCAATTTTCAGGAGTCGGGCATTAGGTACAATGATTAAGCTTCCAGTTGGGACCCTCACATTCCATATCAAAGCATCTGTGTTAAAGCCCTGACTCTGCTCCCAGTTCTTACTTCTTACTAATATACACCCTTGGAGGCAGCAGATCGTACAGCTCAAACACTTGGGTCCCTGCCACCACTCAGGAGACCTCGGTTGTGTTCCCAGCTCCTGGACAAGTGGGTAGTGAATCAGCAGATAGGATCGTTCATTCATTGATTCTCTCTCCCCTCTCTCTCTCTCTCAAATAAACTTAGAAATAAATTTTTAGATTTTATTTGAATATCACCAGTTATTCCATTAATATCCTCTTTAAATTCAAGAACCCCACCCAGAGAATAACAATGCATTTCAGTTGTCACATTTCCCCAGTCTAAAAGCTTGCTTTTCATTTATACTCAAGAGATACTTTGTTTAAGACCTGTAAACTGTGTAAGTTTCAGCAAAATATCCTAACCTTCTGATTCTCAGGTCCCTTTGCTGTATCATGTGGAAATAACATTATCTGAAAACATCTAATGAGATAATGATAGGAAAGGGCCTTATAAACTTTGGTTTCCATGCCGGGAGTGTGTGTTTGCTTAACATGAATAATTCACAAGCCAGTGAAAAATTAGAAATGTCTTCTCTTATAAAATGTCCATAGGGGTTTAAAAGCTTCTTTTCCCACCAGAATATACAGTTTCATCTTTATAATTACATGGCAAAACCAAAGAGCCTTCGCATGCTCTTACATGACTTTTGTGTAATAAAACTTTGAGAGACTCTAGGGAAGAAAATCATACTGCTAAGTCCACAGAAGCAATAATAGAAAAAGTATTAAATGTTCCAATCTTACTGATATATGTCACAGAACAGTTATTAAGGGAGAAACTAGAGCTGATTTCTAATATCTTCATATCTACTATGATCTCTACTTCTTGATTTTTTCATTAACTTACTTAATTTTTACATTTGAGGGATAATCAGAAAACAAGTTTGAAAACTGAGCAATATAAGTAGAACTAATGATGACATGAATTACTATCACAAGGAATAATATATTTAAATTCCCTAATGTCCATAAATAACTAAAAATTATTTTTTTCTTTTTTTTTTTTTTTTGACAGGCAGAGTGGACAGTGAGAGAGACAGACAGAGAGAAAGGTCTTCCTTTGCCGTTGGTTCACCCTCCAATGGCCGCCATGGTCAGCACGCTGCGGCCAGCGCACCGCGATGATCCGAAGCCAGGAGCCAGCTGCTTCTCCTGGTCTCCCATGGGGTGCAGAGCCCAAGCACCTGGACCATCCTCCACTGCACTCCCGGGCCACAGCAGAGAGCTGGCCTGGAAGAGGGGCTACCGGGACAGAATCCGGCACCCCGACCGGGACTAGAAACCTGGTGTGCTGACGCCACAAGGCGGAGGATTAGCCTAGTGAGCCATGGCGCCGGCCTAAAAATTATATTTTATGATCTTCACAGACAATAAGCAAAAAATTTCTTATGACTCAAGTACCATTTTTGTTAAAACACCTGGATGAAAAATTGAAGTACATATTTTAAACTTGGTAACAGTAGGAAACTCCTTAGCAAATACGAATAATGCTTTAACAACATACAGAATGTAAGATTTTAAAAATCTTTTTGTTTGGTCTTTAGTAGCAATAGTTTATTTATTTTTTGTTTTTTGCAAACTCTGAGTATCCTAGTAGGATTTCACTCTTAGAATTATATCAAATATTGACTCTCACCACTATTAGACTCTAACAGGACCTCGAGACAAAGACATCTTTTAGGACAAAGCATGAGCTCATGGGAACATACTAATTTATCTCACATAGCACATTGCCCCTACTTCTGAGTAGTAAGACCTTTCCCTTGCTCTACACACATAACACCCATTGATATCCATGGGAGCCTGGTGCAGGAAAGGAGCACCATGTGGCCCCTTGTGAAGGGGAAAATTTATGTCTGCTTTTGAACACTGCCTGCCACCTGGCCGCCAGCCAATGCAACATAAACATCGCTATTCATGGTGTGTTGGATAATTCCTTGTCTTCAGTGAATTCCAGACTTTTGAAAAGGTCAAAATTCAATTTGAAAAAGAGGGAAATCATTATACTTAAGAAGGCCCAGAACACAGAAGAATATCATACAGTAAAACATAGTACAATACTGACAAATGATCCAAAACACTCTACAGTAGCTGACGTGAAAGTCTATACAATGTTAGCTGTCATTTGGGAGGGTGAAGGGGTTATATGCTAAGCTCTGAGTGCTGTGCTCTGTGCTTCATGTGTATCAATCCCAACTGATTCTCACAAAAATCCTACACATGGATGTCAGCCATATTTTTCCGATGAGGAAAGTGAAACTTAGAGAGGTCAACTGGCAGAGCCAGGACTGTCAAACCCTTGGGCTCTTAAAGCATTATAGCATATCTACCATTAGCACAAGACGAAGGTACACAGTATGAACTGTCTGGAAAGAGCCAGTTCTTTCGGAAATTGCTTTAAAAATGTATGCTGGAGACAGCGGCTGCCCTAGAGACTAAGATGTTGGCTAGGATGCCCTGGTCCCCTATCTGAGTGCCCGGATTCGATCACCAGCTCCAGCTTCCTTTTCCCAGCTTCCTGCTGAGGCAGAACCCTTGGAGGCAGCAGTAGCTCAGGTAACTGTTTTCCTGCCACCCATGTGGGAGACCTGGATTGAGTTCCTAGCTCCCAGCTTCGCTCTCACAGCCAGTCTGGCTTTTGTGGATATTTGGGGAGATAACCAGAGGATGAGAGCTCTCTTTCTCCCTCCTTCTCTCTCTCTAACCTCCCTCTTAAGTATATTACAATTTTTTAAAACTTTTAACAAAAGCAAAAACTAAAACCACATGTTTTATTGGATACTTCATTTTGTCTTATTGGATACTTTGCTTTCACAGGGTTTTAATTTTCTTCTTTAATCTGTAACAATGACACTACTGCTTAAATACACATCATTTTCTTAATTGTTCAGGAGTCTGCAAAATGTAAGGAAGAACAGTTTGCAGGACAGGCTGAGTGTAAGCATCTCCTGAGCAAACTGCTATCACTTTCTCTTTTTATAAAGTCTTTAAAGTTTCCCACAATCATTTTCCACACCACCAGAGGCAGAGCCCCTTGCTTGAGGCAGTTAAGAGGAGCAGACATTCAGTCTCCCTAGCCCCTTATAGGAGTTCAAGATGGCCAGCACACATCTTCATCCCGACAAACCTAGAGCTCAAATGTGCTGGGACCCCAAGACACCTCCTGGTAAAGATTTAGGACAACTCACTAGGATGCCATGCCACAAGCATTTCTTTGAAACCTTATGTGGGAATCATGGTGCTAGAAAGGAAGACAGCTTTTTTGTCATGTAAACGAAGGCAAAGAACAAAGGTGAAAGGTCACAACCTCATTTCAATGACTATCTTTTTTTTTTTTTTTTTTTTTTGACAGACAGAGTGGACAGTGAGAGAGAGAGACAGAGAGAAAGGTCTTCCTTTTTGCTGCTGGTTCACCCTCCAATGGCCGCCACGGCCGGCGCATCGCGCTGATCTGAAGCCAGGAGCCAGGTGCTTCTCCTGGTCTCCCATGCGGGTGCAGGGCCCAAGGACTTGGGCCATCTTCCACTGCCTTCCTGGGCCATAGCAGAGAGCTGGCCTGGAAGAGGGGCAACCGGGATAGAATCCGGCACCCCAACTGGGACTAGAACCCGGTGTGCTGGTACCGCAAGGCGGAGGATTAGCCTGTTGAGCCACGGCGCTGGCCTCAATGAAAATCTTGAAGTCCTAAATACGGGCGGGTGTTGTGGCCCAGTCCAGTAAGCTGCCCCTTGCAACACTAGCATCCCAGTGCTGGTTGCAGTTCCAGCTCCTCTACTTCAGATCTAGCTCCTGTTCAGTGAAGATGGCTCAAGTACTTGGGCCCATGTCATCCAATCAGATACCAGGATGGAGTTCCAGGTTCCTGGCTTCAGCCTGACCCAGCCCCAGCCATTGAGCCATCTGAGGAGTGAATCAGCAGATGGAAGATATCTTTCTCTGTCTCTCCCTCTCTCTCTTCCATGCTGCCTTTGAAATAAATAATAACAAAATAAATAACTTCCTAAATACTAAACACATGACCAAATTCAGCCTCCCAAATTATTACAATTTAGCTGCTGGGTTTGAATAAATTTGAATATATCTCTTACATTACAAATTCCATTCACAAAATCAAGGATCAAAATAAAGGCTCCATTCATGTGTATATCTATATATATATTGTAAACTAATATAGCAAAACATGCCAAGGGCTCTCACTACAATTAGATTTACACTGCCAGAATCAAATGCCTGGTAGAAGACCTATCATCTCAAATTTTCAATCAGAAGGATTTTGACAGTTTCCAACCTCTGAAAACCAGGTTACTGTAGTAACTTTCAAATAATGCTCTAGGAAAACTGTGCCATTAAATAAGACAAAAAAATAAACACTTTTTAAAATGAAAGGTAGCTATGGCCCTACTTACACAGAAATAAAGGTTTTGGCACCACCAAAATGTATCACCAATACAATAATTTCAAGAGAAGAAAGGAACTCAACATACTGTTTGCTCCATAAAATGCTCAATTTCCTGGGAGTTTTAAATATATCTTAGTCTCTTTTGACAACCAAAATTTGATGAGGAAAATACAGGTTTTCCTGAAACTTCACTGCAATTATAGGCTTAAGGACCATATCACAGAACAGACAAGTTCTGATGACTACACTAAAGTAAATCTATTAAATTCATTTTCACAGAGGAAATGAACATACATAACTGTATTAAATCAAAATGAACCTTCCCACATCTTGTTAGAATAAGCCTCTTATCCTGGTGATAATAATTATCAGTAAGCCTTTCCAAAACAGAACATTTTTTCCCATGAATGATTCATAAAAACATATAATCAGCAAGTTTTGCTACCATAATTTTGCATGTGATAATGGAATTTTGGTTTCTCCCTTATGGTCTTATATTTCCCTTTTATTTTTTCACAGCTATTTTGTATGGTATTAATTCTTTTTTTTTTCCCCAAAAGCTATGGTCCTGAATGGATGTCTCTTCTGTCCTCTTGTCTAACTGGATGGTTTGGTAGTTAAAAGATTTTAAGTAAGCCAGATCTATAATTTCAAGCTGAGAATGCTTAACTGATTTTGAATTCACTGCACAAAAATGTAGAAATTACATTGATCTCTTTGAACTCTGAATTCTTTTCCATCAAATTTCCTTAGGAGTCCAGTATTGTGAGGGTTTAGATTACAGACAGCTTCCATACTTTTAAAAATTTATTTAAGAGGCAGAGAAACACAAACAGATTCCCATCCACTGCTTTATTTCCCAAAATGCCTGTAATGGCCAGCACTGGGCTGGGCCAAAGCCAGAAGCTGGAATTCAATCCAGATCTCCCACATGAATGGCAGAGACCCAACTCCTTGTAGCCATCACTTGCTGCCTCTCAGCGTCTGCACTGGCAGAAAGCTGGAATTGAGAGCTAGAGCCAGAAATTGAACCCACACATTCAAATATGGGATGCCATCATCTTTTTTTTTTTTTTTTTGGACAGATAGTTAGACTGTGAGAGAGACAGAGAGAAAGGTCTTCCTTCCGTTGGTTCACCCCACAAGTGGCCACTACGGCCGGAGCTACGCCGAACCGAAGCCAGGAGCCAGGTACTTCTTCCTGGTCTCCCATGTGGGTGCAGGCAACCAAGCACTTGGGCCATCCTCCACTGCCTTCCCGGGCCACAGCAGAGAGCTGGAGTGGAAGAGGAGCAACCAGGACTAGAACCCGGGGCCCATGTGGGAAGCCGGCGCCGCAGGCGGAGGATTAACCAAGTGAGCCACAGCACCAGCCCAAGGGATGCCATCATCTTAACCACTAGGCCAAATGCCACTCCCTGCTTCCATATTTTTAATTTTATATTTTAATTTTAAATAGTTAAATAAACATATACTTATTCATACGTGAGCATTAAAGTTATTCAAATTATATCTTAAGTATTAAAATAAGTTCAAACAAGTTCTTGATTTAACTTGATGTGCAATTCATAAATCATGTACATCATGCAGTTTCTGAGGAAATGGAATCATCTGGGACTAGCAAAACAAACTAAAGAACCAAAGGTTCCTATTTCCTATGTGACTGTGAGCAAATCAAATACCTTCCTTATGATTCAGTCAGTTTACATAGAAACAAGGTAAAATACAGTATTCTCTGGAAAATGACATTCAATACTTGAAGATAAAGTTTCCATATTATCTTAGGAAACAAAATTGAGTTTGATATTACCTACAATTTGAAAATAATATCACCACGAAGTCAAAAGACTATCTCTCAGCTACTACAGTGTTTCCATCAGCTCTTAAGTAAAAACAAACATACTGACATTATTTCCTTGCTAAACAAAATGATATTCTCATTATTTCTTATTAAACAGAATGATTAAAGGTCAAAATAAGTGGGCCAGGTATTTAGTGTTATAGTGATGATGCTCATTAAGTTACCCACATCTCATATCAGTGGACCCGGATTCAACACCCAGCTCTAGCTCCTGACTCCAGTTTCTCCTAATGGAGACCACTGGGAGGTAGGGGTGATGGTTCAAACAAATGGGTTTAGGCTACCCATGTGAGAAGCCTAGATTATGTTTCTGGCTTTAGTTCTAGGTCCAATCCCAGGCATTTAGGAGATGAACCAGCAGATGGGAGTTCTCTTTCTCTCTGTGTCTTGAGTAAATATATATTTTAAAAAGAAAAGAACAAGTGACTAAACCACCAGTTTGGCTCCATGATTTTTATTGAGCAAAGCAAGCATAGGATGTCACTCTTCAAAGGACTATAATAAAACAAGTTGTTAACATTTATTATCTACCATGTATCCACCAACACTAGCCTGAGAATGTAACTTAATTTAACCCCCAAAATAGATGGACACTAACATCATTCCTATTTCAGAGATAAGGAAACTGACGCACAGATAGGATTCATGATTTGCCCAGATTTGGCCAGTTAGGAAGCAGCATTCTGTGTTCTTAAACCAACACCAAATGAAATGTAATGACTATTTGATGATTCAGAAAAGAGTAGGTTCTTCAATACCAAATACATAATCCTCCTTCTGAAGCTATATCATGACTGCACAAAAATATAGACTCTATGTGGACCTAGGAGAGAAGTCCCAAATCTTCCCATAAGAAGAGCTCTGCAGAGGGAGGGTGCTGAGCAACAAGACCCATGGGGACAGGCGGAAGGTGCGGGTTCTGATGTGCAAACCAAGGGTTTTCTGAATTCCCAATACTTGGAAAAACTGGAAACCACAGCTGATTTAGACAGTATCAAATTATTTCCACACGTTATCTTTTTAAAAACTCTTAAATAAAATATTGCCCTGGGGGCCAGCGCCATGGTTCACTTGGTTAATCCTCTGCCTGCAGTGCCAGCATCCCATATGGGCCCCGGGTTCTAGTCCTGGTTGCTCCTCTTCCACTCCAGCTCTCTGCTGTGGCCCAGGAAGGCAGTGGAGGATGGCCCAAGTGCTTGGGTGCCTGCACCCGCGTGGGAGACCAGGAGGAAGCACCTGGCTCCTGGCTTCGGTTCAGCGTAGCTCCGGCCGTAGTGGCCACTTGTGGGGTGAACCAACGGAAGGAAGACCTTTCTCTCTGTCTTTCTCTCTCACTGACTCTATTTGTCAAATAAAAAAAAATAAAATAAAATAAAAAATAAAATACTGCCCTACTTCTCCACATATGAGGCAAAATGTAAAAATATATAGCCTGTGTTAGCATCTAAAAACGCTGTCCTAAAAAACTTAAGCTATTGCCCAGTCCACAAAATTCTCAAAGGAAAACTGAGGTGACTGTAAGGCAGCCCGAAAATCCATAAAATAGACACAGAATAGGAGAGTTCAGACTGACAGAGGAACACTCAGGACAAAACCTTCCCAACTGAAAGCAAGATTGGAAGATCAAAGGAAGACTGGACTGAATGCAAAGCAAAGCTGTGGCCTACTCAATGGTGTTAACATAATCCAAGGGAAGAATGTGTCAACAGTCACAGCTGGAGAACAGCGAGTGCACAACAGAGAAAGAGAGGCCCAAACAGCAAGTCTGGCAGCTGATTCATCAGCCATGTTGACCAAAACAGGAGACCTGAACAGCTGCTACAAACCAGCTTGTCTCTGGGTAAGAAAAAAACTTCGGTAGAGATAGCTATACCAGGCTATCATTACTTGATTGTGAAGACAACAATGATAATGACAATAGCTAACTTTCACTGTGCACAAGACTTTTTGCCAAATGTTAAGCCCTTTATATAAATTACTCCATTTAACTCTTTTTTAAAATATTTATTTATTTGAAAGGCAGAGTTAGAGAAAGAGAGATCTTCTAACCTCTGGTTCACTCCCTAAATGGCTGTAACAGCTGGAGCTTCTTCCTAGTCTCCCATGTGGGTGCACAGGCCCAAGTACTTGGGCCATCTTCTACTGCTTTCTCAGGCCACAGCAGACAACTGGATGGGAAGTGCAGCAGCTGGGTCTCAAACCAGCACCCATATGGGATGCCAGCACTGCAGGTGGCGGCTTTACACGCCACGACACATTTAACTCTTACACATCTATATTATAGTTGAGAAAGCTGAGGCTCACAGAAGCTAATCAATGTGCTTCACACCATTTAGACAATAACTAGAAGAATCCCAATCTCAACCCTAATCTGAGTCCAAAATCTATGTTTTACTAATCAATAAAACAACGTATCCATAAAAACTGCTGGGAGAAAATAAAGGATATATAAAGAACTACTATGTTTAGAACACTCAATATTGTTAACATGTAAACATGTCTCCAACTGATCTATAAATTCAACACAATCACAATCAAAATCACAGCAAAGGGGCAGGCATGTGACCTAGCAGTTAAGATGCCTGTATCCCATACTGGAGTACCCATCTCCAGCTCCTGACTCCAGTCTCCTGCTAATACAGACCCTGGGAGGCAGACTGATGCCTTAAGTAATTGGGTTCCTGCCAGCCACACAGGAGACCTGGATTGGGTTCCCAGCTCCTGGCTTCAGCCCTGGGCCCATCTCTAGGCATTTAGGGAGTGAAACAGGAGATGGAAGCTGTGCATCTATCAATCTATCTATCTGATGCTCTATGTCTAAAATAAATAAACAAATTTTTAAAATTACAGCAAGCGGTGGGTATTTGGCATGCTGGTTAACATGCCCCTTGGGATGCCCACATCCCATATGGCAGTGCCTGAGTTAGAGTCCAGGCTCCACGTCTGATTCCATACCCTGGAGGTAGTAGGTGATGACTTGAGTCCCTGTCACCCATATGGGAGACCAAATTGGGCTTTGGGGTTCCTGGCTTCAAGCCAAGCTATTATGGCTATTTTAGGGTATTGAACTAGTGGATGAAAATAATCTCTGACTCTTTGCCTTCCAAATAAATAAAATAAAATAATTTTCTTTAAAAATCACAACACTTTTTTTAGAAATTGATAAGCTGAATTAGAAAATTATGGAAATGAAAAGGAATAGCCAAAATAATTTTTGTAAAAGAACAATGTTACCTGACTGCAATATTTAAAGCTATAAACATCAAAGAGGGTACAATCATGGCATAAAAGTAGACCAATGAGTCAATGGACCAGGACAGGGCTCAGAAAGACCCCGTATATGCTCAATAGATTCTAAAATGTCCAAAGCCAATTCAATGAAGGAATGGATAATTTTTTCAACAAATGGTGCTGAACAGTTTAACATTCACATACTAGTAGCACATGTATTAGCACCATACACAAAATTCATTCAAAATGAACCACAGTTTTCCAGTAAGAGCAAAAATTACAAAACTTATAGAAGAACATGCAGGTAACTATCTTTACTATTTTGCTTTAGGGAAAAAACTCATTAAATGTGATATCAAAAGTATAAACTCTGGCCGGCGCCGTGGCTCACTAGGCTAATCTTCCACCTGCAGTGCTGGTACTCTGGGTTCTAGTCCCAGTTGGGGCGCCGGTTCCATCCCAGTTGCTCCTCTTCCAGTCCAGCTCTCTGCTGTGGCCTGGGAAGGCAGTGGAGAATGGCCTAAGTGCTTGGGCCCTGCACCCGTATAGGGAGACCAGGAGGAAGCACCTGGCTCCTGGCTTCAGATCGGTGCAGCACGCTGGCCGTAGCGGCCATTTGGGGGGTAAACCAACGGGAAGAAGACTTTTCTCTCTGTCTCTCTCTCTCTCACTGTCTAACTCTGCCTGTCAAAAAATAATAGTATGAACACTAAAAACTGATAAATTGAGCTTCAACAATATAAAAATTTTTGTTCTTCAAAATGATCTAGGTAGGGGCCAGCATTGTGACACAGCAGCTTAAACCACTGCCTACAATGCCAGCATCCCATAATGGCACCAGTTCAAGTTCCAACAGCACTACTTCCAGTCCACCTTCCTGTTAATGTTCTGGAAAAGCAGAAGATGGCCCAAGTGGTTGGGTTTCTATACCCATGTGGAGACTTGGATGCTCTTGGCTCCTAAGCTTCTGACTGGCCCAGCCCTGACCATTAAAGCCATCTGGGGAGTGAACCAGTGGATAGAAGACTCCTCTTTCTCTCTGTCTCCCTCTCTTTCTGTAACTCTTGACTTTAAAATAAATAAAAATAAATCTTTAAAAAATGATCTCTGTAACCCTCACTTCCTTGTATACCATTGCTTCTCAGATAGCTTTTCAGATGAGGAAAATGCACTAGTGTTTTCTCCAACATCAATGCCCAATCCCCTAGGCTGCTGTGTTTTTTTCAATGGGTATTAATAAACTGACATTCTGGTCTGCATTCTGTCACTTCACAATTTACAAGGGTCATTCACCCTGAGTACGGTATGGTAGCAAGTCCCTATTTCTCCAACCTCAAAGTTAAGAACCAGATCCTGGGCTCTGTGAGCTTCATGTGAGTAACACCCCAATGACTCCTGCGCTGCCTATCCAAGCCCTAGCAAAGTCTCCCAAGCGTATATTATGGTTTCTTTTGAAAACCAAAACTCTGCTTAAAAATTTAATGGTATTTCCCAAGATGTTTTTTTTTTTCAAAGATGTAAAAAGTGTCTCTTGGTCTGTTTACTACCAAATGCTCTAGCCGAAGGTTTGACAACAACAAATAAAAGGGTTCAGTGACATAAATGGTTTGAAACAAAAACAAGTCACAGTCATGAACTAATGAAACAATAAATTGGGGGAAAAAATTAAATTCATGTTTTCCATTCTTATTAAAAAGTAATGACAAAGGAAAATAAATGATCTACCATTTAGCATCTGTGGATCATTTCCTAAGTTAAAATAATGCAATTATATGCAACCGAGTCTAAACAAGTTTTTTAAATAAAGAAAGCTATGGATGTGGCTACTTGGAAACAGCATGAAATATCATCCTATTTACTAATTACTGTTCAAACTGAATTTGATTTCCTGTAACTAGTAAGAAGTACTCCACAATTTGTTTTCCTTTAATAAAGCTTCAATCAAGATGTTAAAAGTAAATGAACCAGTGATATTTTTATAATTAGCAGATGGAGCACAACCTAATAATAGAAACTTGACAACATATTCTGCCGACCGCTGGTAGTCCATGCTTATTAGTCACTGATAAGGATTTCAGTAATTCCTGGATAATGGTTGGTTGGCAAATGTGCTGCATGAGGCCTAATGTGATGGCAGAAGCTGGACTGTCTTCTGTGGATCCCATGGCTCTGCACAGCCTCCCAACCACCTATCGCCCTCCCTCACTGCCTGCAATGTCAAATCACTCAGCATCTGACGGCAGAGGGAACAGCTGGGAGGCAGGTCTGTGTGCGGATGGCCGATGGCCGATGGCCGAGGAGACTGATCTCCCACCCTCTCTTGAAAGGCACTCATCTCTCTTTCGCTTCCTTACCCCATAGTGCGATCTGCTTCTTTGTGCAATCCCTTAAGTCTCCACCACCCCATCTCACCCCACCCCAAATTCCTTCTCCCTCCCACTCCAACCCAGTCTCATCAGTCACAGGCATTCAAGGAATGGAGCTGGCATCAGGGAACAAATCGCCACGGCCCCTCCTTGAGTAAAGAATGACTGCTGGAGAGATGCTCCCAGCATCTTCTTCAGGCTGTCCAGAGTCTGACAAGGGGTACACAAGCCTTTCAACACCGCATTAAACAACTTCATTTCACAACATATCCAAGTGCATGGTAGTTTAAATTAACTTTTGACTATTACTGTTTTTCTATTGCTAGACTAGACTACATTATGCACCCCCCAAAAGTTATAGCATCCAACATGTTGTCCCTCATAGCTCCACCTCAAAGATAAACACAAATTTTTAAAATATTTAATAAATTAGTTGTTGTTTATGTCAGCAAATATTTAGCTGCATCTCCCACCTTCCACAGGGACAGCTGATAAAACCACAGTCAACATGTCCACTGATGACTCACTCTGTGGTAGGCTCCTTAAGAAACTCAGTTATGACTACTATGCAGACCCAGGACGAGAAGAGAGACTAGTGTATCTTAGTTTTTTAATTTAAAAGAAAAGTGATTTTTTAAAAAATCTTTCTGCTTTATTTTCACTTAAGAAGTCCCATCAATAATTTAAGTGTTGATATGCAAACTTTTAGGAATTTTACATATATCATTTTTAATTATCTTATATTTTTGTCTCCCAGTAGCACACAATGTGTTATGTTAGAGAAAATAAAAGAATGACAATGCACTTTCTTTTTTTAAAATTTTTTTTTATTTCTTTGATAGGCAGAGTTAGAGAGAGAGGGAGAGAGACAGACAGAGAGAAAGGTCTTCCTTGTAAGTTGGTTCACCCCCCAAATAACCGCCATGGCTGGTGCGCTGCGCCGATCAAAAGCCAGGAGCCAGGTGCTTCCTCCTGGTCTAGCATGCGAGTGCAGGACCTCCACTGCACTCCTGGGCCACAGCAGAGAGCTGGACTGGAAGAGGAGCAACCGGGACAGAATCCAGTGCCCCAACCGGGACTAGAACCCGGGGTGCCGGCACCACAGGCAGAGGATTAGCCAAGTGAGCCGCGGCGTCGGCCATCAATGCACTTTCAGTATTAGCTAAGCGTGCATTTCAGTAAAATCTCCATATTTATGTAAAAATGATATCACCCCACCAGATATCACAACTTTTAGTTAAAATACACTGAGGTTATAAAGTCAGTAATTCATAACAATTAGGAACATCATAATTCTTCTTTAAAGATTTCTTTATTATTTGAAAGGCAGATTGACAAGAAGGGGGGTGGGAGTAGAGATATCCCATCCACTGATTCCCAAATGCTGGCAACAACCTGAGCCAGGCCAGGCTGAAGGCAGGAGCCTAGAACTCTATCCAGGTCTCCTATATGGGTGGCAGGACACAAGTACTTGGACCATCTTCTGTTGCCTTCCCAGGCCCATTAGAGGAGGTAGGACTTAAACTGGCACTGCGATACAGGATGTGGCCATTCCAAGTAGCAGCTTAACCTGCTGCACAACACCTGCCCCTAGGCATTCTAATTCTAAAGAGTTTCTTGTTCAAATATAGGTAGAAGTTCATATGTCCTATGTGAAAAAAAAAAATCTTATCTTCCTACCTTTTAAAGGCCTAATCATTTTTAAACTCTCTTTTGAAATATGTGAACATTATATATAATGAATGTTAAAGCAGTAGAGGACATTACAGGTAACCCACCGCAAGCTATTCCTTGGATACACTACTCTACCACCATTGCCACTATAAAAAGGTCAGTGATTTGCCCATGACCTCACAGTAAGGAAACAGCAGCACCAAGCTAACTACGGATAGGCCGACCGCACACATTCTATTCCTACTGCCAGTTCATGTTGTCTTCATGAACAGCACAAGAAGCAGCTCCCTTCAAGCTGCCATGCCTCGGGTATTACCTTGCCTCCCCCTGAAGCTCCCAGGGTAACAGGGCAGAGCTGCTACTCAGGGAAAGAAAGCAGGATGAGGAGAACATTCCCACAGCCAAGCTGAGAGGGAGCAGGAACCCTGGGCCACTGACCCAAAGTAGGAAGGAGGAAGCCAGGGAAGTCTCGGCTGACACCAGAGATCGAGAGGAGAGCCAGCTCTTTACCCCAGGCTACCGGACTGAAATGGGTCCTGCATCCAGGTGTCTGATTTTCTCCATGAAACTAAGCAATATGCTCCTCCCATGAAAACCACAGGATGCTGCAGAATCATCAGTAGGACACCTTGGCTTCCTGACAGAAAGTATTAAAAAAAAAATTGTGTGGCCCAGACAGTCCATTAAAAGAAACTTCGAAACAAAACCATTTGTGAAGTGGATGATATCTTGAAATTAAAATGCAGAAGAAAAGAAAACATAAACTACCAGCTGATCATGAAACCTCTTCCCACTTGCCTGGTAAACACACAATGGCCTGTCAAAAGTCTCCCTCATTTTCAGAGAGCCACAATCTGACTCACCAACATGAAGGCTGCATTGCAAACAAGAGAACGCACTCACTTCTTTACTAGTAGGTAATGAGATTATTAAGATGAATTCCTGGGTGAGAAAAATAAATAAATATCTTGTACTTCTCTATGATTACACCAACACAAGATGAGTAAAAAAATTTTTAGCAGTTATGTAATGTGGATAGCATGTCTTTTAAACAGCTTAATTAATTTTAAATTAGGCCTTTTTTTGCTGTTTTTTTTTTTTTTAAGATCTAATTATTTGTTTGAAAGGCAGAGTTACAGAGAGGCAGGAGCACAGGCAGAGAGAGAGGTCTTCCATCCGCTGGTTCACTCCCCAAATGGCCATAACAGCCAGAGCTGTGCCAATCGAAACCAAGAGCCAGGAGCTTCTTCTGGGTCTTACAATCGGGTTCAAGAGCCCAAGCACTTGGGCCATCTCCCACTGCTTTCCCAGGCACATTAGCAGGGAGCTGGATCGAAAGTGGATCAGCTGGGACCAGCAATGCAGGCAGCAGCTTTACTCACCATGCCACAATACTGGCCCTTGCTGTTTGTTTAAAACTAAAATTACTCTCTTAAAAAGAAACTCATTTTTTTTTTTTTTAGCTATTGCAAAAGACAGTATAAGACCGGCGCCGCAGCTCACTTGGCTAATCCTCCACCTGAGGCGCTGGCACACCGGGTTCTAGCCCCAGTTGGGGCGCCGGATTCTGTCCTGGTTGCTCCTCTTCCAGGCCAGCTCTCTGCTGTAGCCTGGGAAGGCAGTGGAGGATGGCCCAAGTGCTTGGGCCCTGCACCTGCATGGGAGACCAGGAGGAAGCACCTGGCTTCTGGCTTCGGATCGGCACAGCATGCCAACTGTAGCGGCCATTTGGGTGGTGAATCAACGGAAGGAAGACCTCTCTCTCTGTCTCTCTCACTGTCTAACTCTGCCTGTCAAAAAAAAAAAAAAAAAACTATCCAGGGCCAGCACTGTGGCGCAGTGGGTTAAAGCCCTGGCCTGCTGCGCCAGCATCCCTTATGGACTGTTCCTCTTCCGACCCAGCTCTCTGCTATGGCCTGGGAAAGCAGTCGAGAATGGCTCAAATCCTTAGGCCCCTGCACCCCTGTGGGAGACCCAGAAGAAACTCTGGCTCCTGGCTTCGGATTGGCGCAGCTCCAGGTGTTGCGGCCCTCTGGGGAGTGAACCAGCGGATGGAAGACCTCTCTGTCTGTCTCCACCTCTCTTCGTAACTGTGTCTTTCCAATAAATAAAATAAATCTTAAAAAGAAAACCTATCTTATTTTAACCATGAGAGAAAACAAATATGACTATTTAGTAAAATAAAATAAAATAAAATAAAATGTCTTCCATTACTCATGTAATGAAATTACTAAGCCTAAACATGGTTTTTATATCACTAACTAAAAAATAAGTTGATTCCCAAAGAGAACATAAGAATATGCAACAACTGTGATGGTTCCAAAAAAAAGACAAAATTACACATCAATTATTCTTTATTATTACCTTTATTATCCAAACAAATGCAAACATAGGTAATTCATTATTCTATACAACTTCATTTTTAAAATATAAAAATTCATGCATGTGGAAAATTAGCAAAGAAAACAAGCTCTTTAACTTTGTTAAATTTTATTTTTACCATTACACAAGGTATTTTTGTGTGAAATATGATGCTATATTTCACTGAATAAATAAGAAGCAAAAAGACTCTGATGGCGGAAGGACTGAGAGAATGACGGAATGCTTCTATTTGGGGATGTCACTGCATTAAAAATTAGCAGAGACCGTACGGGTGACAGAAATAGCACCTGCCACTAACAGTTCTTCAGAGTGGGATTCAACCTCCTGTAGAACCCATGACAGGCAATAAAACACGTAATTGAGGCCTGTCCCTTCCACCCCATCCTCAGTGCAGCAGTTTGCTCCAGTATTGTTATCACAACAGTTACAGTTCTGCCTTCCAAGGAGAAAAATCTATGGCACCCCACCTATCAGAAGCAAATCCTGAAAAATAGAACACAAATCCTCTACTCGCAATATACTCGCTGGAAAATGAGAAAACTCAAAAACAACACTCGAGATATATTTTGCACATGATATCTTAAAAAACAATTGTTCCATCAAAATATTATGGGGAAAAAAAGAATTAGGGACAAAATATATGCCGCTGGGTTTTACCAGTTTGTTTACTGCTATATCCAACGTGTTCCAAAAACAATCCAAAGTCACTCACAAACTGACAGCAGGATAAATTAGACGTAGGATAGTGGCAGAGACAGCACAGTATAGGTGAGAGACAGGAGAGCACAAAGGCTGCACAGCCAAACAGCCTGGGTTAGGATCACAGCCCTGCCACTAACTCACCCTTGTGTGGTCTTGGGCAAGGCACTGATATACAATAGGGATTATGACATTTACCTCGTAGCGTTAGCATACGGATTAATTTATAGCAAGCATTTGGAACAGTATCTCGCAAGTAATACTAAGTCTCACAGAAATCTCAGCCTAAAATGAAAAACTGGAGAGAAGAACAGGGTGCAAAGAGAAAATAGAGCCATATAACAAGGCACACATATCTCTATAACATGCTACATGTATGCGCGCGCACACACACACACACACACAACCCACCTGACACCACAAACACATGACTTGTGTTTATCTATAGTCCCGTCACATCAAAGTATACGGAAGCAAACCTTAAATTTGGGGCATTTATACCCATTCTGTTTTTACGGCACAGGACACCCTCATTGTGCCAGATTGACACAGCAAACTGATTAAGCACTGTATTTGGCTGCCATGAGTTTGTCACAGCTTTCCAAAAAGGAGTATGCCCGATTCAGGGAATTCTTAAGTCAGAGAAGTGCTCCACTTTTAGAACTGGGTGAAAGGTCTGTGCACACGGCCTTTAAAGATGATCCCCACAGAGGCGAGAGGACGAATCCCAGCACCTCTGCCTCCCCTAAGTTCAGAGCCTGACCAGTTCTGAGGACACCGAGAGTGCACCTGAGGTTAAGCTGACCCTGCAAGTAGATTATACAATACTGTGAACACCTGATTTCCAACTCTTTCTAAGTTATATATTTTAGCCAATGATGACACAAACAATATTATCAGCTATATGAAATGACAAACATTGCAAGGTAGTTATATAACATGCACTTTTCATCTGCTACTAACAAAGATGTGCTAGCACATAAACAGACCTCAGCACAGCAATGATGTTACCCAATTTAGATACCTGATAATAAAACAATGAAAGTTTATGGTCTTGTACCCTCACTCTAAAAAAATAAAAAGAGTAATTTATTTCACTTTTCCTTTTTGCTCTGTTTTCCATGAAAACTTAAGATTCAATGTCCATACATGGATCCCTCAGTTTTGATCAGAGGGGTAACATTAGGATAGAAAACACATGCAGTGAGTATTCCCTCATCTTCAATAATATTATAATCCCTCTCCCCTTATAACTATGCGCTAATTTACTTGCAGTGTTATATCTCCTTTTAATGAATTTAGTTCGAAGACACAAAACAAGCCCAAAGTCACAGAAGTGAGGCATTGATGGACTGGTGAAGATGTGGGAAACTGCTCACCTGCTATTTTTACTAGCTTCCTGTAACATCAAACTGATGCACAAAGCAGCTGGATCCTCCTTCAGGAGAACAGTGAGACACAGCCCCTTGGATACATCCCATTTTGCTTACAGAGGTGGGCACAGCCACTGCACACAAGTTCAGCCAACTATGAGGGCAAGTAGAGAGCACCCGAGACCCGTGGCATGTGGAAAGACACTTATCTTTGTCCGCAGTGTATTATTACAGGCCTAGGGTTCAACTGCATAGCAATGGCACTCTTGTCATAGCTCGAGTTGCGCGTTATAAGCATCCTGGCAGTTTATTAACAAGCCTTATCTACGCAGTAAACAGGAACCAAAGGAATCCCCTGTCCAAGTGCAGGGCTGTGCTGCTGGTAGTTCACAGAAAACACTCAACAAGCCCCATGATACCAGCAGTCTGACTGCTTTATGTTTCCTTAAATTTCAAGTAGAAAAAAGCTATTTTAAGTAGACAACTTTGGTCTTGCTTTTTAAATGCTTTTCAGGTTATTTATACCATGTATCAAGTCCAGCTTGTTAGCAATAATAACAATAATAAAA
The DNA here is from genome assembly GCF_033115175.1 of Lepus europaeus. Lineage (NCBI taxonomy): Eukaryota > Metazoa > Chordata > Mammalia > Lagomorpha > Leporidae > Lepus > Lepus europaeus. The sequence continues at coordinate 57,299,264 of NC_084829.1, forward strand.
GCCAAGTAGAAATGCAGCCATGAGAGCGTCAGAGCCCTGGTAAGCAATGCCCAGACTCCTGACCCATGGAAACTGTGATATAAATAAGCAGGTGTTGTTTTAAGCCACTGGGGGAAAAAGTACAAAGAACTAAACAGATTTATTATTTAATGAAGGAAACAAGAGGGGCCTAAATATATTGACAGAACATATTTCAATAAGCGTTATCACTATACTAGTATCTCCCTTCCTAAAGACAACTTCCCTTCAGGTAACTTTACTGGTGTGTTAACTTTCTTGAATAAGAATTTAAATAGTTCTGAAGGCACTGTCACAACTGCAATCAGCCCAAAAAACAGTACAGCCTTTCCAAGAGAATCCAAGGGCTATTTGATTTCAGCTGAAGACAAGATATGTCCCTTATATGAGTAGAACTGGAAATCTGAAAAGCAATTTGTGAAAATAAGACTCTTGATGGGCTCCGCTGGGGTCAATGTTTTGTTCTTTCAATAGCCTTAGAATTGTATTACAAAAGTCTATGGCAAAATACCATATTTCCTTTCAATATTCTCCCCCACCCCTTTTTCTTAATTAAAAACAGTATAACACAAACCTGCCAGACTTGTCATATCTTATTTTTCATTAAATTATACTCTTATGTGTTTGAGGAAATCATGTTGATGTTCCCAAAAGCTGCAGAGGGCCTAGGGTAATCTCAAGGGTCTTCCTAAGAGGGAGGTGGGAGGACCAGGGAAGAGACGATGTGACAGGTGGAAAACTACTGGCCATGAACTAAGGGATGAGGGCATTACCCAGAAACTAGAAAGGCAAGGAGAGGGAGCCCTCCACCCTGACCCCTGAAGGGCCCAAAAGACACGCAGTTCTGTGATACCTTGATTTTTTTTAGCCTGTAAGGATCATCTCGGACTTCCGACCTCCAAAACTGTAGGACAATGAATTTGTGTTGTTTCTGCCACCAAGTTGGTGGAAATTTGTAACAGCAACAGTAAGAAGTCAACACAATTCCCCTTTGTGGAAAAACTGTCACCAAAAAAAAAAAAAAAAAAAAAAGCGTAACTGTTAGTATAAAGGGGACAGGAGTGGGAAGGCAAGAAAGAAAGGCCCCTGCCTCCTGGAAGCTCAGCAAAGGAAACACTGCCTGGGGAAGTCACACACCCTTTTACTCCATCCAGTGCTCCATCCTTCATGCACCTTGTGACAGGAAGGATGCATTGTCTGCCAAATAAATATTTTAATAAACAATAATTGTCCTTCCTTTTCAATTTGTGTATACCATATTGTCAATCAGAGAGACTGATACAGTAAAATTCAAAATAATATAGTTTCAATCTAAAACAGAACAATTTGCTTTTCTGGCCAACTTTACTGGGGATGTTTGTAGAATACAGCAAAAGGTCTAAAGGTTTCAAGTGCTGTGATATGTAGTCACTGACATAAATTAATAAGGTTACCTTTTAGTAAACTTCATATTTTCGAATAGAAGGAGCTCTTCCACCTCCCCAATCTCTACTTCTAAACTGGGGAATAACCTTTTACATTAATGATGAATGCACTCTACATTTAGCACTGGATCTGACTGGGGGATCATCATTCACTGTTTGGCCCTTTCTTCCCTTCTCCTTTCCCCTTACTATTTTTGCCATCTTCAGACAGAAATACTACAGCAAGCTCTTGATCCACATAAGGGATAACAAGTCAATTAACATAACTAAGACACTTCTTTCAATCCCATTCAGGAATCTAAAATTCCTAATCTGCAAAATTCACCTGTCAGCACCAGAAACACTGTTCTTACAGGTTTCACCACTTCTCAAAGAAATCTGCAACATCCATCAAAAGTGCGAGTAAGCTGTGAGATCACTAAATCCACACCTACCAAAGCAAAGCAGAGAGAAGAGCCAGGAAACCTGGGACAGCCACAAAAGGAAACACTAATCTGTATGGAAGTTTCGATGGCTTTCCGAGGCTGTTCCTCAGAAAGATTTGTGGATAAACAGCTCCACTGCAGTAAAACATCACCACTTGTACCCTAGAAGGACTAGAATTTACATGGGAAGGTCTCATAATTCCATTAGGTCTCTTAAATTTAGGAATGTCAATTTTACTTATAGAAAACAACATATAGAATTGTTAATTATAATCAAGAAAAAAAGGGGCTGGTGCTGTGGCATAGCGGGTAAAGCTGCTGCCTGCAGTGCCCGCATCCCATATGGGCACTGGTTCAAGTCCCAGCTGCTCCACTTCTGATCCAGGTCTCTGCTATCGCCTGGGAAAGCAGAAGATGGCCCAAGTCCTTAGGCCCCTGCCCCAGCATGGGAGACTTGGAGGAAGCTCCTGGCTCCTGGCATCAGATCAATGCAGCTCCAACCTTTGCAGTCATCTGGGGAGTGAACCAGCAGATGGAAGACCTCTCTCTCTCCAACTCTGCCTTTCAAATAAATAAATAAATCTTAAAAAAAAAAAAGAAAAGAAAAGATTTGTCAGGCCTCTTCATCTTTTTTTTTTTTTTTTTTTTTTTCCCATTTGAAAAGGCAGAGTTACAAAGACAGAAAGAGAAATCTTCCATCCGCTGATTCAATCCACAAATGCTGGCCAGGGCTGGGCCAGACCAAAGCCAGGAGCCAGGAGCTTCTTCTGGGTCTCCCATGTGGATGCATGGGCCCAAGCACTTGGGCCATCCTCTGCTGCTTTCTCAGGTGCATTAGCAGGGTGCTGGATAGGAAGTGGAGCAGCCGAGAATTGAACCAGCATCATTTAGGATGTCGGCACTGCAGGCAGCAGGTTTAAAAGCTACGCCACAGCACCAGCCCCCTCTTCATCCTTCTTTGAACTAAGAGACTTTAATAAAATGTTTCTAACAATATAATCAGAAAGATTTTTGTAAAAATTTGATTTCTTAGCTAAAGGCAACATTAGAAAACAGCTTAATACATGCAAAATGACGAGAAATCTTTAGAAATGCATCATTAAAATGTGTAAAAATTACCGGACTCTGAAACAATATTCAGAGCCCTGCTGTGTGTGAGGCATTCTGCAGTGGTTGGGTTAATAGCTGGATGAACACAATGGACACTGTCTCTGCCCTCAGCGCTGACAGGCCATTGTTAGTTCTTCTCTGTGAACTGCCTATTAAAGTCTCCAGTCTGTTTTTCTACTGAAGAGAGAATCGCTTTTCCTGCTGACTCATGTAAATACATCACATACAAGGATAGCGAGACTTGGTCAGAAATGAAATTTGAATAAATTAAAATCTAGACAATGTAGAACCAAGTCATAAGGTAATTCTGAAGCATACACAAAGTTTATCATAGCCACTATTGATTCATATTCAAGAACATCTGTAGCCTGGAGCAGGCCTAGCAGTTAAGGTACCTGTTAGGACATCTGCATTCCAGTCAGAGCAGCTGGATTTCAGTCCAGCTCCACTCCCAATCCCACCCTCCTGCTAATGCACTGCCAGGGAGGCAGCAGCAATGGCTCAAGTAGCTGGGTCCTTGCCATTCGTGTGCAAGACCTGGATTGAACTCCCAGCTCCCAGCATAAGCCTGGCCCTGCCTAGGCAACTGCAGACACTTAGGGAGTGATGCAGAAGATTATCACTCTGAGAGCGCTCATTCTGCCTCTCACATAATTTACAAAACTTCTTTTTGAGAAAGAATATCTGTAACTTCCAGAATCAGAATGGCAAAATGTTAGAAGAGCCCTCACTCTAGAGACAAGTGACAGAATTTGGGATCCCCAGCTCCACCACTTTCAGACAGTGGCCTTGCGCATGTTGTTCAACTTCTGTGTGACTCAGTTTTATCAGCTGCAAAATAGGCATAAGTTAAGTGCCTCCTTCAAAAGGTTACTTTGAGAAAGACACAATTCACAAAAAAAAAAAAAAAAACCAGACTATGGCTGGTAGGACATGCTCAGTTAAGTATTACCTATTTTCAGTGTTAGCCAGTTATTAAACTCTGCCATCATTAAAAAATAGGCTATACCTATAATTCAGTAAATTACACTAAAAACAAAGATAGGGACTGATATAGCAGCTTAAGCTGCTGCCTGAAACAATGGTATCCCTTATGAGTTCCAGTTCAAGTCCTAGCTGCTCCACTCCCAAACCAGCTCCCTGCTAATACACCTGCAAATGAAGAAAATGCCCAAAGTGCTTTGGCCCCTGCACCCATGTGGGAGACCTGGAAGAAGCTCCTGGCTCCTGGCTTCAGATCGGCGCAGCTCTGGCTGTTTCGGCCAACTGGGGAGTGAACCAGTGGATGGTTTCTCTCCCTCTCTCTCTGCCTCTCCTCTCTCTGTATAACTCTGACTTTTAAATAAATAAATAAACCTTTTAAATAAATAAATAAACCTTTAAAATAAATAAATAAATCTTTAAATGAAAAAACAAAGATAATAAACATTCAAAGCTAATCACTCTAATAGCTTTACTGCATTTTTTTTTTCTTTGACAGGCAGAGTGGACAGTGAGAGAGAGAGACAGAGAGAAAGGTCTTCCTTTTGCCGTTGGTTTACCCTCCAATGGCCGCCGTGGCTGGCGCGCTGCAGCCGGCGCACCGCGCTGGTCCAATGGCAGGAGCCAGGTGCTTATCCTGGTCTCCCATGCAGGTGCAGGGCCCAAGTACTTGGGCCATCCTCCACTGCAATCCCTGGCCACAGCAGAGAGCTGGCCTGGAAGAGGGGCAACCGGGACAGAATCCGGCTCCCCGACTGGGACTAGAACCCGGTGTGCCAGCGCCGCTAGGCGGAAGATTAGCCTATTGAGCTGCAGCGCTGGCCTTTACTGCATCTTAATGTGGTCATTTCTATTGAGTCAACTTTACAAGTACTGGATCTGTATGGTGGAAACACTACATGGTGGTGTGCTCCTGAGCATCTCCTCCCAGCTCTGCGTTCAGTGATGTCAACTTGGGAGCTTGAAAGTGGCCAAGGTACAATCATTTACACCACAGAAGCGAACAACTGCTATGGCTAAAGACTTTTTCGCTGAAAAGCTGGTCATCAGATATTTAACAGCACACCATTCCCTGTTCTTACAGTGAGTATTATAACAAATCATCCATGATTTCTTTTACATTTCACTTAAGTCTTTTTCACAGAGAAAAAAAGAAAGAAACAGTGGCAAATCAAAATATGAGCTCACTTCTTGCCCCGACCTGGTAGTGTGTGTACAAATTTGACTGCCAAGTTCAGGTTCCCTTTTCAAATCCATGTCCCAAAAGAGTTACATTCCTTCCTCTGAAACTGCCCCAGACAGTGGCCTTGCCTTTTCTGTACTGACAAAGCCTGACAGATTCAGTGGTCTTTAAAAATAACAAGGCTAATCTGCCATAGTTCAATATAGAAGCCACCTTAAGACGATAAAACACCAAGTGTCCAACTGTCATCAGAAACAGTCCACACATCTCTCAAAACTGTTTTGACTTCTGACATTACTAAGCAACTCAAGTCAGTATCCAACAGTATCCACAGTCACTCTAGCTGAAACACAAATATTAACTTTCAAATTATTGGTCAAGTACCCCAACCGCCTTCCAGTGGCTCACTACACACCTTGTGGAAGTACCTGAAGTGATGCATGCATAAATAATGTGTTCAAAAAGATCAGCTAAGTGCCTGGACTCATGTCAAACATGTGGCAGTGTTTACGCAATACAAAATGTAGCTTGCAAGGAAGCAGGCTGGCTGGGCACTCAAGACACCCAAGGCATTCAGAACCAGGAGAAAAGAGGAAGTAGACTGCATATGTCTGGATGCTTAAGGAGTACAGAGAGCTTTCGTAGAGCAGCATGATCAAGTGCAAAAAGCACTAAGGTAGACATTAGAACACCTGGGCTCCAGCTCATATTCTGATACTAACTAGTTCCATGAGCTTAATACCCGTTAGCCTAATCCTTATCAGACATCAAATGCAGGAGGTAAATGGCACCATCTCAGCATTATGATTCTCCTCTATCATTCAGAGTAAATGTTCTGTCACTATAAAAAAAAATCTTTTCTCTCTGCCTGACCCACTATGATAACATAGTTTAATTACACTGATCCAAATTTAAACGTCATAATGAGAAACATTTGCGGGAAAATATGGAAATCTTATGTAGCAGGTCTTCATTCTCTAGTTACACAGTGACATTTACACTTCTAGGGTCAACCTAACACAAAGGCACATGCGCAAAGACCAAGCTTTTTTTTTTCCTTTTCTGTCCTTTCACCAAGTTCAGTTCAGAGCTTCCCTCAAACATAAGGGACTTAACAAATGTGGATAAATTAAATACGAAAAACATTGAGGATTTCAAGTTTATCACATTCATATTCTAACTGTTCCTACCAAGCCTGTAAGCCAATCTGCCCATGAACTATATCCAGGATTTATAAACAGCTAAAGAAGCTGGACAACAACAAAATAATCCAGTTAAGAAATGGGCAGGGGCAGGGGCTGGTGCCGTGGCTCACTTGGTTAATTCTCCACCTGCGGCACAGGGATCCCATATGGGTGTCGATTCTAGTTCTAGCTGCTCCTCTTCCAGTCCAGCTCTCTGCTGTGGCCTGGGAGGGCAGTGGAGGATGGCCCAAGTGCTTGGGTCCCTATACCCGCATGGGAGACCAGGAGGAAGCACCTGGCTCCTGGCTTCAGATCAGCCCAGCGCTGGCCGTAGTGGCCATTTGGGGAGTGAACCAACGGAATGAAGACCTTTCTGTCTCTTTCTCTCACTGTCTGTAACTCTACCTGTCAAATAAAAAAAAAAAGAAAAAAGAAAAAGAAATGGGCAAAGGAAATAAATAGACAATTTTCAAAGGATGAAATACAAATGGCCAAAAGACAAATGAAAAAATGCTCAGGATCACTAGCCATCACAGAAATGCAAATAAAAACCATAATGAGGGATCATCTCACCCCAGGTACAATGGCTACCGTTCAAATATAAAAAATAAATAAATAAATGCTGATGAGGATGTGGGGAAAAGGTACTCTAATCCACTGTTGATAGGAATGTAAACTAGTACAACCATTATGGAAGACAGTATGGAGATTCCTCAGAGATCTGAAAATAGATCTACCATTCAACTCCCTGGAATTCATCCAAATGAAATGAAATCAGCATATAAAGAGTTATCTGTACCCATGTTCACTGTACCTCAACTTACAAAAGCTAAGATATGAAATCAGCCCAATTGATGACTGGATAAAGAAAATGTGGTATACAGGCACTATGGAATACTACTCAGACATAAAAGAACAAAATCCTGTCTTTTGCAACAAAATGGATTCCAGTGGAAACAATTACGCTTAGTGAAATAAGCCAATCTTTTTTTTTTTTTTTAAAAAGACTTATTTATTTATCTGAAAGTCAGAGTTACACAGAGAGAGAAGGAGAGGCAGAGAGAGAGAGGGAGGTCTTCCATCCACTGGTTCACTCCCCAACTGGCTGCAACAGCCAGAGCTGCACCAATCTGAAGCCAGAAGCCAGGAGCTTCCTCTGGGTCTTTCCATGTGGGTGCAAGGACCCAAAGACTTGGGCCATCTTCTGCTGCTTTCCGAGGCCATAACAGAGAGCTGGATCAGAAGTGGAGCAGCTGGGACTCGAACCAGCACGCATATAGGATGCTAGCACCACAGGCAGCAGCTTTACCCACTACACCACAGTGCCAGCTCCAGATAAGCCAGTCTTTTTTTTTTTTTTATTTTTTTTTAATTTTTGACAGGCAGAGTGGACAGTGAGAGAGAGAGACAGAGAGAAAGGTCTTCCTTTTGCCGTTGGTTCACCCTCCAATGGCCGCCGCGGTAGGCGCGCTGCGGCCGGCGCACCACGCTGATCCGATGGCAGGAGCCAGGTGCTTCTCCTGGTCTCCCATGGGGTGCAGGGCCCAAGCACTTGGGCCATCCTCCACTGCAATCCCTGGCCACAGCAGAGAGCTGGCCTGGAAGAGGGGCAACCGGGACAGGATCGGTGCCCCAACCGGGACTAGAACCCGGTGTGCCGGCGCCGCAAGGTGGAGGATTAGCCTAGTGAGCCGCGGCGCCGGCCTAAGCCAGTCTTAAAAAGACAAATATCATTGATTTTCTCTGATATATGGCAGTTAATATAGAATACAAAAAGGTATAGCAATGGTCACTTGGGGATATGATTATCATTGTTAGCCCCTGTTTATACTCCTGTGGAATGTAGTCTTCCTACTTTTTACTTGTTGAGTATTATGATTAGTAGCAAATTAAGCCTGTGAATAGAGTGGATTAAAATTATATCTTTGTAAAAACACTGATGAAGAGAGGAGAAGGGTAGGGGGTGGGAGGAGCAAGGGAATAAGGGAAGTATAGTTGTCTTCTCGGAACTGTACCTGTGGAATATATAGAATCTGTTCTATTTAATAGGAATTTTTCATTAAAAATTTTTAAAAAATCAATATACTCAATGTGTCCGTCTTTTGACTATATCAATCACAAATAATAGTAATTCCCAAAAGATGGGCAGATAGGAAAGGAGAAGCCAAGTTAAAGGCAGAACTATCCCATGTCCTATCAATGGGGAGAAATGGGGGAAGTGGAATATGGGTCAGGATAAGCAAATTTAAACAGCTTTAGCAATCTCTGAGCTGAAAATCACATTCCCTAGTTCTAAGGCTGTAGAAATAACTGATGTGAAAATCTTGGATAAAGAAATGATCAGTCAGGAATTTTGTCCAGGATCACTATTGAGTAAGCAATTAAAGTACCACAGAAGAAATCTCCCACATAACCAGAGATGGAAGAAGCAGCCTTTCTTCCAGACTGTACAGGGTGCTCCTCAAACCAAACACGAAAGAAACACTGACCTAAATATGAAAACAACACATAGTGGTAAGATGGTTAACAGTTTTAAAGTTCCAACAAGAGATAATTGGCACAAATTCAAAGGCATCAAGTTTACATAGCCTTAATGCATGGAATAAGAGTAGGAAAACTTTTTAAAAATGTGGATTCCCCCTAAAGTTCTACTTCAATCAATGTAACAGGTAAATCTAATCCTCAAAAGTACTCCTTGAGTCCATCCCATTAATAAACAATACAGTTGGGGCTGGCGCTATGACATAGTGGGTAAAGCTGCTGCCTGCAGTACTGGCATCCCATATGGACACCCATTCAAGTCCTGGCTGTTCCACTTCCAATCCAGCTCTCTGCTATGGCCTGAGAAAGCAGTAGAAGATGGCCCAAGTCCTTGGGCCTTGCATCCACATGGGAGACCCGGAAGCAACTCCTGGCTCCTGGCTTTGGATCGGCCCAGCCATTAAAAACATTTGGGGAGTGAACCAGAGGATGGAAGACATCTCTTGGTCTCTCCCTCTCTGCTTTTGCCTCTCTGTAACTCTGCCTTCAAAATAAATAAATAAATCTAAAAAAAAAAAAAAAAGAAAGAAAGCAAGCAAGCACTCAAGAAATGAATAGGGGCCAGTGTTGAGGTGCAGCGGGTTAACCACCTAGGGGCGCAGGTTTGAGATCCAGCTGCTCCACTTTGATCCAGCTCCCTGCTAATGTGCCTGGGAAAGCAGTGGAAGATGGTCCAAGTGCTTGGGCCTTTGCACCTACATGGGAGACCCAGAAGAAGCTCTGGGCTCTTGGTTCAGCCTGGCACAGCACCAACCACTGTGATCATTTGAGGATTGAACCAGTGGATGGAAGATGTCTGTCTCTTCCCTCTTTATATAACTCTGCCTTTCAAATAAATAAGAAATAACATATCTTAAAGAGAAATGAATAAAAGATGAAGCAATTAATTAAATAAGTATTATAGGATTATTAGGAAACTTGGCAACAATTCATTTTCATTTATAAGCTACCCAAGACCAGCTAGTTACAATAAGAGCCAGGAAAGAAAACCAGATCTCATTATTAGTCATTGCTTCCTTCCAGAATTCAGATTGATTACAATTTTTAAATTGGATATATAATTCTATAATCTATTCAACCATAAATTAGGCAGTATTTTATAAATGGTTAATTGCAAGCAGTTTATGTATAATTTCTTTCTTATCTGGAGAAAGTTGTATTTCTGAAGTTTAAAATTTAATGAAACTATATCAATGTAGTAATATTAACCAAAAATTATAAAGATGCAAAATTGCTTAAACATTTCATGAAACTGGCTATCACCATTGCGTAACAGAATGCATGGATCAGTCATTAAAAATATTTTTAGGTGCAGGTGTTGTAGTGTACCTGTTTAGGCCACTGTTGAGGATATCCGTATCCCATATCAAAGTGTTACTTTGAGTACTGGCTGTTCCACTTCTAATTCAGCTTCCTGCTAAGGCATCATGAGAGGCAGCAAGTCATGGCTGAAGTACCTGGGCCCCTGCCACCCTCTTGGGAGACCCAGATGAAGTTCTAGGCTTCTGGATTCAGCCAGGCCTAACCCTGGCTGTTGTGGGCAGCTGGGCAGTGAACCAGCATACGGAAGATCTCTCTCTCTCTTTCTCTTTCTCTCTCTCTCTCTCTGCATGTGTGTGTGTGTGACTGTGCCTTTCAAGTAAATGAAAAATAAATATTTAAAAATATATTTCAAATAATATATTAATATTAAAAATGCTGGGATATATTAAGTGAATAAGGATATGAAACTTTGTACACACTGGTCCAACTTTTTAAATGTTGTACATAAGAGGCAGGTGCTGTGGCACAGCAGATAAAGCTGCCGCCTTCAGTGCCATCATCCCCTATGGGCACCAGTTTAGGACTCAGATGCTCCACTTCCAATCGAGCTCTCTGCTACGGCCTGGGAAAGCAGTAGAAGATGGCCCAAGTTCTTGGGCCCCTGCACCTGCATGGGAGACCCGAAAGAAGCTCTTGGCTCCTGGTTTCAAATTGGTGCAACTCTGGCCATGGTGGCCATCTGGGGTCTGAATCAGCAGATGGAGGACCTCTCTCTCTCTCTCTCTGTCTCTGCCTCTGTTAACTCTGAATTTCAAATAAATAAATAAATAAATATTTTTTTAAATGTTGTACATAAGAGAATCAGAAAAGGAGAAGGAAATATGTTAGAAAACTAACATTTGGAATAACAGAACTACAAATTGCTTTTTACTCTTACTTTATATATTTCTTTTTTTCTACCAAAAACATTAGCAAGAATGTGCCACAAGTTTTCTTCCCATATTCCCCAAGTACATGCACAGTTCCTCCTTTTCCAGTGAGTACTACAGAAATTACATCTTTAGTCAATGGAATAGTTTTTCTATCTAAACATACAACCATATAATTTGAAGAGCTGCCTCAATTAACAACAGAAATAAGAAGAGATAATGGAGTTTTCCCCTAAATAACTAAATCTTCTACAGTCTGTAACAGAATTTTTTACTGAGGTTTATGGATCAAGGTAGCCCCCAAACCACACTAATTAAAAAGCAGGGACCGGAATTACAGTTTAGCAGGTCAAGCCACAGCCAGCAATGCTATCATCCCGTATGGACACTGGTTTGTGTACTAGCTGTTCCAATTCCAAGCCAGCTTGGAACAGCAACAGAAGATGGTCCAAGTGTTTGTGCCCCCGCCACCCATGTGGGACACCTGCATGAAGCTCCTGGCACCTGACTTTGGCCTGGTCCCTGCTGTTGCAACCATTTGGAAGTGACCTAGTAGATGGAAGACCTCAAACATCTCTCTCTCTCCCTCCATCTCTCCCTCTCCCCCCCCCCCCCCACACACTCCTGTCTCTCTCTCTCTCCATAACTCTGCCCCAAATAAACAAAATAAATCCTTTTTAAAAAAAGAGTGTTTATTGAATGTTGACTATTCTCCTCTTACTGCACATATTTATAGACCATTTTATAAAGATATAAGGGTGGGCCACAATTATTTAGAGTAGAGAATTGTCTGGAGTAGCTATCAAAAACCAAAATTCTAGTCCCCAGCTGGCCACTCAATCAATATATTCATAGGAGCCTGGTTTCCTTGGCTATAAAATAAGAGCACTGGCACCTATGTTCCTTGTCTCAGGGAGCTGCAAAAAGAATCAAATTATATCATATTCATAAAAACATGGTAAGAATGTAAGATGCTGCAGTTATGATCTAATTCAGAGTTTCCTACATCTGTTACAAGTATCTCATTCAATCTTCACATTTGCTGAGCTATTTCTAAAAATTACTTTCACCACTAAACCCTCAGGTTTGATAACATATTTACAGTTTACCAGAGTTCTTTTTTTTTTTTTTTCTGTTTTGTGGGTTTTATTCCAATAAAAGCGACGTTGAATGATGCGCTACTTTGTTCACAGCGTGCTTATTCTGAGGCGTACCAGAGTTCTTAAAAACAGAGAATAACTTTTTTAACACAAGATCAGTTACCTATAAGCAAAATCTGCTGGGTTCATATTACAGTATTAATTAAATCATATTTTCTTACAATGCAAAGAGTGAAATGCAAGGTCAGACTGCCCAAATGAAGTTGAGGAAACCCTCTGCCAACACGATTCACCTCCACAAAACACAAAAGCTCTTTCCCTCTACTGAAATGTAGCCTGCCTTCCAAACACCAACCATTTTTGGAACCCTTGGATGCTCAGATCACTCCACTTGTATCATTGACTTACAATGAGTGGAGCTGGTTCACCTTCCTCACAAAACTTTGCTCTTTGAGAGATTACAGACCTGTGTTGTTCCTTCTGTAGGTTCTGGTTTCTTTGCATTCTCTTAAATTGGAAAACCAGTAAGTATTTAGAATTCAACCTCATATTCCAATGCTTAATCTCTTCCAAGCTTTTCTAGGGAGATGTTGAATCCAAAATGTGATGGAGGTAGAGGCGAGGCTACATCATATGGTAATTTGTTCACCTGAAGCACAATCAATGAATTTCTGACTAGTAATACGAGAAAGGCTGAGAATAATGTTGCTTGAATGATTTCAAATGAATGCCAATTTTAAATATTTCATTCCATCCTATTATCATTTTAATAAAATTTCCATATAATTTTCTAAATGGACATAGATACATATTAATTACTTACCCCCTTTTTCCACAAGAAAACTGAAATGTCTTTGCACACTGCTTTCTCTAATTTAGAATCCTTCAATCCTGATTTAGACTCTCCAAAAATGTTCAAAGAAGTTGCATAAAGACTACAGATTATCTATGATAGCTACATCTGCAAAGCCTCTGAGATTGCCTGAAGAACACCAATGATGTTGCAAATCACCTTCATACACAGAAAAATCCTAAAGGGTATAAAATTCATTCCACATGCAAAATCAAATTCTGAATTACAAATACTTCTATCTACCAAGTATTTTCAATATTCTCTAGCTTGTCTGACAGGTAAAGTTATCACAAAGACCACAAAATGCACAACCAAATGATCTTTTCTTTTTTTTTTTTTAGCAAAGCCAGTTATTAGTGTTCCAGCAGTCATACATATGTAAGAGCCGTGGCTCTTCTCAAATATACTAAAAGAAAAATCAGGTAATCAGGTAACCTTGCTCAAACTCAATTCATATTTTAAAAATCAAACATGAGCATTCACATAAAAGCACTGTCTTAAGTCTAAAGAGTAGTAACATAAAACTGGTTTCTTGGATATTGTACACATATTACATGACACCCAAGCTATAATCAAATCACCATCAGAAAACATCCAAAAATATTTTTTTAAAAAACTAACTTCCAAACAACTCTACTTATGATTAAGTTTTAAAAGAAGTAATTCAATATCCCAAGAGTTTAACTTTCACATATTTTACAGGACATGAACTAGTAATTTCAGTCTATCCTTAAAATAGAACAGTTCAGCTAATTTTAGACCCAAGTGTTACAAAGCATCATAGCTGCCAACTAACTGGATACCTGAACTGCAGCAGCAGCATATGTAGACATTCCAAAGCAAACTGTCAGATTGCTGAACTCTGAGCCACTAGTACAATACACAACATATGCAAACAAAACAAAACACTACTTAGGAATACCAGGACCATATGAAAGTATGTAACTAGGTCCTTATTCATTTTAATAACATGCAATCATGCAAAGGTATGGAAAAGGAGGCAATGGTATAAAAGGGCTACTGTGGGGGCCAGTGTGGTGGCGTAGTGGGTTAATCCGTTGCCAGCAGTGCTGGCATCCCATATGGGCGCCGGTTCGGGACCTGGCTGCTCCACTTCCGATCCAGCTCTCTGCTATGGCCTGGGAAAGCAGTGGAAGGTGGCCCAAGTCCTTGGGCCCCTGCACCCATGTGGGAGACCTGGAAGAAGCACCTAGCTCCTGGCTTCGCATCCGCACAGTTCCAGCCATTGTAGCCATTTGGGGAGTGAACCAGAGGATGGAAGACCGCTCTCTTTCTCTGCCTCTCTTCTCTCTCTCTCTCTCTCTGTGACTCTGATTTTCAAATAAATAAATAAATAAGTCTTTAAAAAGAAAAAAAAAAAAAAGGACTATTGTGGATCAGGCATTGCAATGTAGCAGGTAAAGCTGCTGGAACACTGGTGTCCCATACACGTGCTGGTTTATGTCCTGGCTGTTCCACTTCTGATCCAGCTACCCTACTAATGTGCCGAGAAAATCAGAGGAAGATAACCCAAGTCTTTGTGCCCCTGAAATCTGTGTGGGAGACCCAGATGAAGCTCCTGGCTCCTGACTTCGGCCTGACCCAGTCCCAGCTGTTACGGCCATCCAGAGAGTAAACCAGCAGATGGAAGATCCCTCCCACTCTCTGTAACTCTGACTTTCAAATGAGAGAGAGAGCAGGTTAGTTCTCAGGAGAATGAGCCAGATCTCAAGGGACTGGACTGATGACTGAGACAGTGGGTTGTTATAAAGCGAGGCTGGTACCCTACCTTATTCTCTCACAGGTGCTCCTTCTGCACATGCCTGATTCCTTCTTCCCCCTTCTGCTTCTGAGCCATGATACCATGTACTATCAGGCCCTTAGCAGAGCCAACTAAATGTGGCCAACCAGTATTGGATAGAACCATGAGCCCAAACAGACTTCTTTTCTTTATAGATGATGCAGTCTCAAGCATTTTATGATGGCAACACAAAACAGACTGAGACAAACACAAAATGCTGACAAGGATGCACAGCAACAGGGACTCTCATTCAGTTCTGGTAAAAATGAAAAATGGTACAGCCAACTCGGAAGACAGCTTAGTAGTTTCTTACAGCTTGGTATGTTTCTTTTTTTTTTTTTTTTTTTTTTTTTTTTGACAGAGTGGATAGCGAGAGAGAGAGACAGAGAGGAAGGTCTTCCTTTTTGCCGTTGGTTCACCCTCCAATGGCCGCTGCGGCCGGCACATCTTGCTGATCCAAAGCCAGGAGCCAGGTGCTTCTCCTGGTCTCCCATGCGGGTGCAGGGCCCAAGGACTTGGGCCATCCTCCACTGCACTCCCAGGCCATAGCAGAGAGCTGGCCTGGAAGAGGGGCAACTGGGATAGAATCCGGCGCCCCAACCGGGACTAGAACCCGGTGTGCCGGCGCCGCAAGGCGGAGGATTAGCCTGTTAAGGCATGGCTCCGGCTGCTTGGTATGCTTCTAAACAAAGCATCCAATGCAACAATCACACTCCTCCACTGAAAGCACTGGAAAATTACATCCACACAAAAATCTGCACACGTGCTTATGGCAGCTTCATTAATAATTGACAAAAACTGAAGGCAACCAAGATGTCCTTTAGTAAGTGGGTATATAAACAAACTGCACAGACAATGGATGATTATTCAGCAATTTTTTTAAAAAGATAGAGTGATGAAGACATGAAATGACAGGGGAGACCCTTAAGTGCATATGGCTAAGTCAAAGAAGCCAGTGTGAAAAGGCTGCATATGGTATGATTCCAACTATATGACGTTCTGGAAAAGGTAAAACAACAGAGAGCATACAGATCAGAGGTTGTCAGGGGTTCTTTGGGGCTGGGAGAAGAACGGGGAGAACACAGAGGACTTTGAGGACTGTAAGGCTATTCTAGACAATATTATAATGATAGAAACATGACATTATGAATTTGCCAAAACCCATACAACTGTACAGCAGAGTGAACCCTAATGTACTATGGCTCTTAGTTAAGAAAAATGTGTCAGTACTGATCCATCAGTCATAACAAATGTAGCACACCAGCACAAGCTGTCAAAGAGGAAACTTTAGGGGAAGAAGTGTGAGTCCATGGCAACTGTATATTCACATATACAACTTCAATTGTTTTTTTGCACCAAAATAAATCTTTCAATTCAATTTTCCATGAATTTTTTGAAGTACCCTAATATTTTCTGTAAACCTAACACTACTCTGAAAATTACTCCATTAATCTAAAAATTATTAAAAAGGCTACTGGCCTAAGATCAACAACAGGGCTTGAGTTCCTACGTCTACAACTGCATATATCATGTCTACTGCTTAGAGTATTTCAGATGCCCTGTTCTGTCCCATCTTATTTAACCAAGAGTCTACCTCACTGGGTTAATAAATGTGGGATACAGTAAGCTACCAAGTAGTATTACTTCATGTCAACAGTCGAGAGTACATATTGGCCAGTTTGAGTCCTGGCTGCTCATCTTCTGATCCATCTCTCTGCTATGGCCTGGGAAGGCAGTAGAAGATGGCCCAAGTCCTTGGGCCCCTGCACCTGTGTGGGAGACCTGGAAGAAACTCTTGGCTCCTGGCTTCAGATTGGCACAACTCTGGCCATTGCAGCCATTTGAGGAATGAACCAGCAGATAGAAGATCTCTCTCTCTCTGCCTTTCAAATAAATAAATCTTTAAATAAAAAAAAAAAAAAAAAAAAAAAGAGTGCATATTGTCACATTGGCATGGAGAACTCTAATGCTGGATACTGGCATGCTTTTAATTCACTGGAACAATAGTATCTTTGTACAATATCTTTAATACCAGGATTCACTGAGAAATATTTTCACCCACTAGAGAAAAATCAAGACTTTGTAAACTCCCTTTGACAATTCTTTCCAGGGAACATTTCAGCCATGTATCAAAGTAGCTACACTCACTGGTGACATTTACAAAAACACAATTCTTTTCAAAAGTTCAACCTAAATATACGTGAGAAACACAGTAAAATTTTTAATTTGTCTTTCATGGTTATCTAATCATTAAAATTTACAATCCAGCAAAGATACTAACAGTTCAAGCTCCAAAACCTACTTAATATTTGAATCAAAATAAACCTCTATGAACCTTTAAACTATTTTTATTTCTTATGTCCACTTTAAATGCCTCAGAAAGAATAGTATCAATCAAAATCAGAATCCTAATTAAAAATATTCTCATAAAACAGTTTCTGCTATATTCCTCAGTCTGTTTAATATATTTATGATATACAGTTTATGTCAAACACACACTTGATGTTCGAAAGCCATCACTACAATTTCCAGCTATATGATTTCAGAGAAGTTAACTTCTCTAATTCTCAATTTCCTTAAATGGTGGTAGTTATAAAGTTATACAAACTGGAAAACATATATACAAGGATATTTCAAACAGTTGTGGGAAACAGAATTGTATTTTAGTGCAAAAATGTAAAAATCCATGCATTTTTTCATAATACACATGTCCATGAATGTCCTAAAGATACTTCCTCATATGCACAGATTTCAAAAATCTCAAGTTTACCTCCCTTGCACTTTCACCTTCCACAAAGTAAAAATCTCATTTGACTCTAAATACAAAGCTTTCTTTCACATCTAATCCAAGCAATCTGCTTCCTCTTTGGGGAAAGATGAAAGCATAGTGGAGGGGCCAGTGTTGTGATGTACAGGATTAAGCTGCCACCTGAAACTCAAGCATCCCATATGGGCACTGATTTGAGTCCTGGCTGCTCCACTTCCAATCCATCTCCCTAATGGCCTGGGAAAAGCATTAGAAGATGGCTCAAGTGCTTGGGCCCCGGCTACCCAAGTGGGACACCAGATAAAGTTCCTGGCTCCTG